>NC_080465.1:78971457-80171457 GCF_028018845.1 Melospiza georgiana
AAAGGGACACAAAGAAATATTCAGGTGCATTCTTTCTGTTTAGAAGTTGTTTGAGTGTAACTAAACTGATTGAACTTGGACTATTGATTGATTCTATAGAGAAAACAGAGATTTCACTAGAAAACTGCTGGAAGCTCAGGATCACTGTTTTCTCCAAAGATATGTTTATTCTGTGCAGTTCAACATACAATTAGAGAAAACATGAAACAATTAAGTGAAACTGCACTAAAGCAGGAAAACAATACTACCTTGCTTAGCCAATATGTGAGACACTGCACTGGGAACCTCCTAGGACTCAATTGTTGATTCAGCCTAGGTGAGACAAGCAGCAAAGGCACAACTCTCAGACACAACAGTGCATTTGGGGCAGTTTACTCAGAAAATTGCAGTGGAACCATTAACAGCTATGGCAGAGTGTCTATCCAGCTATAAGGAACACATTTGTGTTATGTTTTTCCCAATCAATTGTGTAGGATTGTAGCCTTCGTAGTTCTTTATTTACAAACATTAAAACCATTCAGAAATATCCTCTATTGAAAGTCTTCCTGTGTTTGTTCATCTATCCAAGTGGAGAGCGTGGCATTGGGCCAAGCACATAATCCGTAATGTGCTCATTTGGTGCCAGGCACAGTTTAAGTCATTTTACAGTTTATATTTCCATTTGAATTTAACATTGCTCCTCTTTGCCATTCCAATGGTTTGCTTGGCTGTTATGCAGAGGAACATTGCAGCTCCATGACAGTTAAAACCAAAAATGTTGCTCTCAATGTAGTTAATTAGGAGAGAAAATATTTCTCTATACAATTTTGATATTCACCTCTGCCCTTAAAATGCACAATTATGGTTTGAAATGGACTTTTTGTTATTGGTCGGGCTTTTTAGCCCTGGAGCATACACTAATGGTGCACAATAAAAACCACTAAAAAACTGGGACCAATGTATAAAGTTAAGGAAATAGTTTCTCTCTCCACCTTAAAATGAATTTTTGAACGATGTAGACTTTCCCAGTCCTGTATTTTCCTTTTTCCCATTGTCAGTTTAGGTTAGTTTTTTGGAGTTTTTTTCTATTTTTACAATTATTTCTTAGTAATGGCATAAATGAATACCTCAGATCAGTACAAGAACACCTGCTTGAGTATATACAATGAGCCTCTAATCTTGCAGTAAAGTCTGACAATCAGATTATACAGCCTCTCAGATTTCCCTCTAAAGGCCATCCTAGTACCAATTCCATTGCTATCTAGAGACCACTGAGATTTTCTTCAGGTTACATTTGTGCCTTTAGTTGCAGTCTGGTAACTATAAGTGAAAAGGAATTATTTTTTTTTCTTTGCAGGATGGTGATGGTAAGGTAGACCCATAAGTAAGTAAAGTAGAATAAAGTAAAGACAAGACTTAGAACCTTGTATTTGTTACAGAAATCTTTGGCTATCACCCTCTGAAGATAGTTTCTTGCAAATCAAATTGCTACTATAACTAAGCCATTTTGAACATATGATTTTCAGTGAACCTATATAAGTTCAGCTAATTCAGATTTCCTAATTTTATTATTGACATGTATTTTTAGTACCAATGTAATAGGTATCGCTAAATATCTATAGGAAAAATTAATTATTATATTAAAATTATTATTACATTTCAGATAATAACAATTTTCCTGTTTCATTTTTTGAGAATGATTTCTCTAGACAAAATATATTTTAATTAAATCTTCTTTGATCTTCTGGAAAAAAGGACATGGGTCGTTAAATATCACTTCCCATGAAAGACATCCAGGTTCTGCCTTTTGCCTTTAATTTTATCACAACTAAATATGATGTGCAAGTGGGAAGCTCAGTGACTGCTCAAGGCAGGGAACTCTAATATAATTTTAGGTTATGGGTAAATATAGGTTATCACTTTTACACAGCTTACTTTTTTCTGCTGAAATCCTGATTACCTGCCAGACACCTGGAGAGTACACGGGACAATTTTTATTGCTCCCTAGTTTCTGAATGCCCCTCCTTTTAAACTTGAGAACCTTCAAGCTCTGTTTTTACTGGTATTTCATCCAACTTGTGCAGCTTGAAGGGGAGCAACTCAAGGGTAGAAGTAGGGACAGGCCCTGTCCAGTGGAAAAAAATGACAGACAATTATATGAGAGTAAATCTTGAACTACAGCTTTTCCTTTTTCATCCCAGCTGTACTCACAAAAATAACATTTGCTCATGCTCAGGAGAGTGCAGGCTGTTCTGAGCCAGCGTGCTCCTTCGTTAACAAAAGGCAACTGATTCACATCTCTGAACTGGTGCCACTGCAATACCCTTTTTTGCTTTTCAGCAAAACCAGAGTGGAAAACAAAAAGGAGCTTTTTAACGTTGCTTATCCCAGTTCACTGAGCAATGCCATGAAAGTTGGACACAACTGACCTGAAAAAGAGACATCTTGGCTAGTCCACAGGAAGACACAAGAAGAGTTAGCTACACACCTCTCTGATTAAAAGATTAGTTAGCAGCATTTCCATAAAAACTTTCTTTATCAGATTATCCTCAATATTTTTGTCTTCTAGTACCAGATGCCTATTTGTTCCACAGTCACAATGAAAGAAGAACCCCAAGGAAAACCAAGTTTCTACTTCATAAATGACTGTAATGTCCCCTCCCTGCTAAGAGGAAGCGGGTTAAGCATGTACTTGTAAAATCTCTCATCATCCTTTTATAAAAAACAGAAACTTGATAAAGATAATCCTTAAAGGGGATCCAGAGCACATGCTCATTAAAAGGAAACCAAAAACTTCTAAATAAGGCCTTTCCCTTTATTACACAATGCCTTAGATAAAAATATATTTCCATAAGAATGTAAAGGTTCCAATGACATTTTTCACTCTTTTAATATGAATACTATATTAATTTTAAGATGCAAATTATCCCTCTACAACATGTTCCTATATTGCATAACAATCCTATATTGTACTTATTAGATATTTTTAAAAATAACTCCTCTGCCTCCTATATTTTTTCTGAATTTCTGAACAGTTTTACAGTTTGGGCACCTTTACAGAGATTCACTTGATCATAACGACAATAATATCAATAAAACTTTTTCTTTCAACCTTCTCTTCAGTCAGAATACCACTTCAAACAGACCTTTTTTTCTACATTATTTAGTTATATGGTAGAAAAAATTTGCACTGTTCTTAGAAACAGTGATAGCTTGGAATATCGTAGTTTTATTGCTTTTTGTCTTTTTTAGTGCTGTCCATAATTTTCTTTTCAATATATTATTCTGGAAATTTAATGTAATAGTGTTTTTAGATATTATCAATAGCTATTTTTTAAAGTCAGGGAAATGCTGTTTTTTAGTTAATTAAGGCAAAAAAGTGTTATTTTTAATTCTGAAGGTCACCCAGTGCACATTATCTATATAGCAAATGAGAAAGAAGTTTAATCCATGATGCAAAAGTGATGAGATTTTATCTTTTCTGATTCATTAGGTAAACAAGTGCCCTGACTATTCTGTCTAGGTTATTCTGGAGACTGGGTTATAGCCAAATTCCTTCTCTGAGCAGGGGGAAAAGAATGAATGAGTTTGTAAAGAGAACTTTGTTTGCACAAAGGCATTGGCTTAGTCCTCTGTGACTACTGGGAACACTTGGAACATAGAGACTTCATAATATTCAGGAAGAAAATCAGCAGAGGAAGTTGAGAAGTTTGAAAGTTTATTTTAATATGGTCTTTGTGCTTAATTGACTATGAGCTACAAAAGTGAGTAACTGTATCCCGATAATTTTTTGAAGTTTATAAATATAGGAGATTTCCCGCACTATTTGCCTCTAATATACAATACCTTTATAGCAAATGAATTATTCTTTCTGAGGATTTGTTGTGACCATAGTAAGGGAGAGGAGTGCCCGTTTATTTGCGGTAAAATTCACTGATGCTGCCTTTTAATAAATAAGGCCTAATAAAGTTTAAAATGTTCAGGCATAAACACTGTTTACTTTTCTTAGGTTGTTCTGCAAGATATTTCCTTTCTTCTATTCAGCTCACACTATCAAACCTTTGATCATGGCAATCAAGACTCCTTATATTTTCCACCTTGTATAAAATTTGGAATATTGTGTCAAACTCAAAAACATTGAGGCAGCAATCTGGGAATCCAGTTTTATCAGAAGTAACATCTTAACCCCATGCACACAGTGTTTCTTCCTGGCAACTGGAGATAACACACACTACATTGTTAAAGTGCAATTCTGAGAAGATGAACCACAGTCCTTCATTTTGGACTCTAAAACATAGAACTCTCTTGAAAATCCAAAAGCACCAACTGGAAAGTTTGCAGTTATTTTTTTGGATACCCATCTGCTATAGCTCTGCTGGCTTCTAATCATCTCCTTTAGATATATTACTGGAAATGGACATATATTACAGCTCTATTATATTGAGGAAAGTTGTGTAACAATCTCATGTTACCTCTTATCTTGCAATCCCTGAGGCTCAGAGTCCTATTTCATCACTGGGCTGAAATGGAGAGCACTGTAAATCTCTTTGTTAAACCATTGGACTTCAAACAGAGAAGAGCTTGTGCTCAAGCATCCAAGCATCCCTGAAACTTTGAGGAATACATCATATCTCAATCCCCTTTGTGTTGAAGGAATAGAGGCACACTTAAGTTTCTTAAACACAGTGGAAAAGCTGGAGTTCAAAGACACAACTAAATAGCAGAGTTCCATCTCTGGACCCTGCAAGACACCTCTGTGTGCCCCTAGGAAACACACCCAATAAAACAGAGGTCTGTGAAGTATAGGGCTGTACAACTTAAAAAACTTGAACTTATCCACAAATTCTCTATTGCTGTTTTCACAATGTACCATACAAGAGATAAAATTTGGATGCTGTTTTGCTCCCTTCTACAACATGGTAGAATGCATTAACATGTAACAAATTCTCTTGGGAAAGCCCTGGAAGATAAAAAGTTCCTCCAGTCTTGTTAATTCCTGCAGGTTGCAGTTAATCTGTCTCACTTTAAGTGTGTTAAAGTTGCAGAAACAAATTCCTAGCAACAGTTATTCAGAAAATATAACTCCAATTTTACAGGGAGAACATTATTCAAAACTGTTATAATTTGCAACTGGAAAACCACTCAAATTTTCAAATCTTTGCCTCTGCATCATTGATAAGACAAATACATAGTAATTTTATTCAGAATCTCTGAACCAAGGTTTTTATAGTGACAATATATCAAGGTTTATTTCCTACTTACTGTGGTATGCAAATTCAACATTGAAAATGGTGTAAAACTTTAATAAATGAATCAAAGCCACAAAGCCATAGTCAAACACGGATACTGCCTCAGACAATTCTCATTTTTAACAAACAAAATTGTTTCAGCAATACTTTAAAAAAAATCCACTTTTGAAAAAGTCTTCATAGTAGAATGAATTGTTTCTCAAAAAAGATTTATTTTTCCTTTTCACCTGACAGAATCTCATCACTACTTGTTTTGACTAGCTCCATAGATGGATTCTGGTGTAATTCAGCTTTTCAAGAAAAAATGTAGGGTGCTCCTGCTCCCACTCTCTCAGACAGCACAATGCTGATGGGAGATCCCTTCCTTTCTCTGGCATTTTTCAGAGATGCTCAGCAGTCTCTGATCACAAATCACCTCCAGTTCACTGCAGAAGGCTGTCTTGGAGGTGCATGAAAACAGCTGCATGCAGGAAAAAAACCAAACTTTAATTTGCAAACAAAACTAACAAAACACAGGTGTGAGCACTCCACAATCATATTACAGCAACGTGTAACAGGATATGAGTTTGCTGCACTAGTCACAGGTATTGCCTCTATACAGACAGAAATGATGGCCCAAAGATGCACACACACACTGTTAAAGGAGAATAATACAATCAATTAGGCTGGAAAAAGCTTCCAAGGTCATCAAGTTCAACCACTTTTGACTGATCACCACCACCTTGTCAACTAAATCAAATAAGTGCCACAATCAGTTCTCAAACTCTTCCAGGATGGTGATTCCACCACCTCCCTGGGCAGCCTGTTCCAATGCTTTACACCCCCTTTTGTGAAGAAATTTTCCCTAATATCCAGCCTGAGCCTGCCCATGCCCAGCCTGAGGCCGTTCCCTCTGCTCCTGTCCCTGTTCCCTGGAGCACAGCCCGACCCCCCCGGCTGTCCCCTCCTGGCAGGAGCTGTGCAGAGCCACAAGGGCCCCCCTGAGCCTCCTTTGCTCCAGGCTCAGCCCCTTCCCAGCTCCCTCAGCCTCTCCCCATCAGACCTGTGCTCCAGTGTCTTCACCTGCTGACTTAGTGCTCTGGCTGAACGTGACTGATTTTGCATTTATTCAAAAAATGAGCAGCAGCACCTGTCCTGGGCAATGGTTGCAGTGGGCAACATTTAACTTCCCAATTCATGGTCTGAAACGTGTGTGGCTGCTTTAGAGGGTGTTATCTTTCCCCAGGTTTTCTTGGGTTCAGAGCAATTCCTGTACCCTGAAACCACCAGGAACTAGGGATATAGGCTGATCAATGTGGTTCCAGAAGTGGTTGTGAAAGATAAAATTTTTAGATGTCTTTAACCAGAAGTGAGGAAAAAAAATTACAAGTGTGAAGCACAATTGGGGTATTATAAGATGAAGATTGTCAGAGAATGCCTGCTTTCAGCTCAGATAGCAAACACCTCTTCAAATAATTTGTATTTCATTTAAATTTATTGCACAGAATAAAAGTGACATGATTGCTGTATACCGTATCATAATTCTCTCATTCATTTACCCTTAGAGGTCAGTTTTGGCATTTAACACAAAAGTATGAAGGGAAAAAATAAAAAGAGAGAATTCATAATATAGACTGAAATAACTTACTGTAAATATTTTAGTTGCATTGACTTAGTCTTGTTTTGTATCAGTTTTATGAACCATATTTCAGGGGGGATTCATATCAAACATTGTCTGCTTTATATAGGTGCTATATATTGTAGATTTATGCAAGGGGCAAATTCAGTTAAGTGTCTGTGTGAGTGCTAGTTTGCCATGCCATGTGTATATAACAAAGTTATTGTCAAGGGGATTGTAGGACAGGCATTATTATTGCATCAGATTTTAATCATAATAATTGGTGTTGGCTGACAGCATAATCTTTTTGCAGATATTTCTTAGCTCTTGGTATCATAACTCTCTTACATTCCTGAGTTGCAAATTATCATTGAGAGGGCAAAAAATGCCAGGCAAGCACAAGCTCTGACTTGATCACTTTCACAACAATTTTTAGCAATACTCATCTACATAGGGTTTGCAAATGTGCTTTCACTGAGGTTTAAAATCACCCTGAGAAGTATAAAGCATTAACATCTCCTTCCTGTTGAGAGCAGATTGACCCATCATCCCTCATGAAAACAGCAAGCTATGGTCAGAAAAAAATAAAAATCAACAGATGTATGTACTCTGCCCACATGTGAGTGCTGTGGATAAGTCCCCACTATTTCTTTGTGCTCTTTTCCCCAAGGATTAAGCATTCTCCTAAATGTAATCAAGCACAACATATTTTATAATTTTGGTAAGTATAATTCTTGACCCTGGAGATGTGTCATCTGTTAATTTACAGGCTACATAACACATTTCTATCAGCTCCTTTATGTCACCTCTACTTTCAAAAGATCGGATATTCTATTTTCTAAACAAGAAACTCCAAAGCCATAGTGATATTTTTGTTGGTCTGATTTCTGAAGAGTGTAGTGACGATCTTGAACATAATGTGATTTTTCTCTCCATTCTGAACTAAGAAAGATGCTTGAGGGTTTTGGGTTGTGGGGCTATTTCTTTTTGGTGTGTTTTGGTTTTATCAATTCGTTGTTTTATTGTAGGGAGGCACAGCATGGGTAAATGAATGTAATGTAGAATGTAATCTTATCCCCCCAATGAATTGCAGCTGGAACCAACTACTAAAGATTAGGAACAGGCCTAATCTTTACAGGCCACACCTGTAGCCAATAAGAACAAGTGGCATAAAAGAGTGGATTAGTAGGACCTGAAGTCAGAGGAGTCAGATGGCTGCTGCAAGGAGCAGGAACTGGCAGTGCTTAGAGGAGCTGCCTACGAGAAACATCGAGAAGGTATGAAACTCTAATGACATTTGGTGGTGGTGGTCTTCATACACCCTATGAAGTAGTCAAATCAGTTGTGTATAATACAAAAATCACAGTTCCTAATTACTAAAATTCAAGGTATGAAACTCTGAGGACGTGGAACCCTTGCACCATAATGATAAAAGGACTCTTGATATATAAGACAACAGAACTTGTGATGTATACAACAACATATAATGATAATAGAACTGTTGTAATATATAAGACAACAACTCACCATCTCAGAAATTCTTTGCAATTCTGTCTTGAACTGATCCTGCTCAGACCTGACCTCCTGAAGGAGTTTTGTAGCTCATCTTTTTCATGGTTAACTAATGAGATTTGTTCTTTAAGTTGTAAAGAGTGACTAGTTCTTTCAGCTAATAACTGGTCCTTCTCACATTAGGCAATATTTAGTGTCTCAGTTAACTGTTGAATCTACAATGAACAGCGAAGAAAAATGCAAGTCACAATTTGGTGGTTGTGGTCTTCATACACCCTATGAAGTAGTCAAATCAGTTGTGTCAAATACAAAAATCACAATTCCTAATTACTAAATTTCACACTAGCAGAAAGAAAAGTTGAAACATGATTCTGGTGTTCTAATAGCATAGAAAAAAAATTTACAAGGAAAAGGAAATGCATGACACCTACAAAATTTACATCAGTCAACTCTGGTTTTCTGTAAATCAAGCAGAATCAAAGAAAAAGGCAATTGACCTTTGTCTATATCGCAAAAAAAATAAAAGAAGACGAGCACAAAAGATGGACAATACATTTCCTCTACTGGAGAGTAATGTTTGCTAAACTGAAGCAATCCTCAATTATACTCTTTGATCTACCAAGGATAAATATGACAGGTGAAAAGATGCAACACTTTGGGGGACAAGATTACATTTTCCATTACCTTCATTTACCCATGTGTCGTGGTTTGACCCTGGCACAATGGCAGTGCTATTACAGCGACCTGATGAAGGTCTTCAGGGTGAGAGAAGTGGACAAGAATCTTGGTTCATGATTAGTAGGCTGGATTTATTGATATATGATATATAATACATTATTACTATACTAAAAGGAATAAAGAGAGAAGTTGCAGAGGCTGCTAAGCTAAGAATAGCATAGAAGAGAATGAATAACAAAGTTCTGTGTCCAGCAGAAAGCAAGGACAAACTCTCCTGTAAGTGGTCAGCAAATCCAAACACTCACAGAAGAACAATCACCGCTGCACCTGTTGCATTCCACACCAGCCGATAACAATAGTTTACATTCTTCTTCTGGGGCCTCAGCTTCCCAGAAGGTAGACAAATCCCAAAGAAAGGATTTCTGTGAAAAAATGTCTGCGACACAGTGCCCCCGTGAGAATACGCTCTCCTTGATGTCTACTGTGAGATGTGACCAGGAACAAGCAAAGCTGGCTCCTACTTAGAAATAAAGAAAACTTTATTAACTAAACTACAAGAAAAGAAGGAAAAAAAAAAAAAAAACACAAGAAAAATGAAAACCTTCCAAAGAAGCATTTTCCTCCTCCCCCCCTCACCAAATTTCCCAATACAATACATTTCCCCAAATCACCAACTCTCAGTCCGGCACCACCTTTTAGAATACTCAATCTTCAGTTCATGAAGAGGAGAGGAGTCCTCCTTGCACCATAGGCTTCCCCTGGAAACACGCTGAAACCTCGTGTGCTTCCATGTCACTCAGCACCGCCCAGAAAATCCTTTTGCCGCTTGTGACATCTTCCTTCCATGCCCAGTGCTCTCACCACTGTGCATGGAACAGAGCTGCTTCTAGGGTTGTCTTTCACGGATACCTTGTCCCACTCCAAAAAGGCACAGTCTGTGCTTTGGGACATCTGTCCCCCCGAAATTTTTTGCACCCCCTGGGGCCGAGGGGTACCCACACTGAACCGTCCTGGTTCTGAGGCACTGCTTCCCCCTAAATGCAGTCTCTGTGTCACAGGAAAAAAAAAATGTTTCCGTCTATGGCCACACAAGAAAAGTCCAGCCAAAAGGCCACTCCATCATCTCTCCCCCCACTTAAGAGTCTTCTGCACTTCCCTTGTGGCCCATCCCCTCTTATCTCATCTCTTATCTCTCTTCTCATTCATCTCCAGGAGGATCAGCATTTGCAAGGTTTCTATCATGCAGGAAAAGGGTTAAAGATCTCAGTCTCTGCCTCTCCGGAGCTCCAGAACTCCCACACTGCCCGGCCGGGCACCTCAGCACCTTCTCACAGCACTCCTCCCTTCTCCTCCTGGGCTGGTTGCTATCAAATTCAGATGCCAGCTCTCCCTCTCTTTCTCCCCTGGGGGTGGGGGGCGGCTGCCCGATGCCTCCTGGGGCTCCTCCACCCTTCCATCCTCAAGGGCCTCCTCACCCCCCATCTCTGTCCAGGCCCAGGCCTACAGCATTGGCTGCCCCTCAGCAGCAGCAGCTGGATGGGGGACGGAGATCCAACCTCTTTGCCTCTAAGTCCCAAGAGACCTTCCCGGGGGCGCAGCTCTGGTTTTTAACCCCTGTGTGTTCTCAGAGGTGTGTCCAAACCTCAATGGCTACCCCAGGTGCCAATGTTAAAATCCGAACATGTATTGGTCACCACAGCATATCCAAAAAAACCTACTTCCTGTCAGTCAAACCAGGACCTACATTTTGTAGGGGTTTTTTCATAGGTTTTGTGGGACTTACTGGTTTGGGATCTTGTTTGTTTGTTTTTATGGGACTTTTCTTGTTTTGTCTTGGTTGGGTTTGATTAGTTGTTTGTTTGGTTTTTTTATTTGCTGTGAATTAACTAGTTTCTTAGCTCGCAGCAACAATTTATTTTCTTCACCAGAACATTCATTTCAGAATCATAGAACCATTTACCTTGGAAAGACCTTTAAGATCATCATGTCCAACCATTACCCCAGCACTGCCAAGTCCATGACTAACATTCTCCCCAAGAGTCATATCTAAGCCTGCTTCTATTTTTTATTAATTATAGTTAGTCTTAAAAAGAAGATGATCTAAAGAGATGTCTAAGTACCCAGTGATCTCAGAGGTAGAACATTTACCTGAAACTAAGGCAGAGTGACAAGTTGGACCAGCATTCTTCAAGTCATAGATGCATTAATGATTCAATTAATGTAACAGACATTAAAATACTAACTTTCCAGCTTCAATTTACTTCTAAATAACAATCTGTTATAGCTCATGAAAGGTTTGTGAAAACTATTTCCTTTCCAAAATCTATACTGATCTTCTAAACAGGAAAAAACACCAATCACAATAAAAATTCTGTCCCTAGAATATATTTTCTGAGCTTCATGTAGATTTGGTAACAATTTCCACTCAGAAGATTATCTTCATGGGCAAAGAACATAAGCTCTTGAGAGAGATGCAAGTCCAGCAGGGAAGCATAACATGTGACAAGATCTTTGCATCCTCCATAAATGTGAATAACGAAAAAATATCAATTGAAACATTAAGTCCATAACAAAACTGATGGCCAAGGTATTGCCTCTCCCTGAAGAATAGTCTTATAATATTATTCATGGGTCACTTCTACCTGCCTTACTTTATGATTAGGCACAAATCTTCTTCCACCTTAATTGCATATTTTTTAGATTTTATCAGAGATGGATAAACTTCAGTTTGTGAAACCTCAGAGCTGCCCCAAATCTATGCATCAGGATTTTCCATGGAGTATTGAAGGATCATTTCTACCTCAGTCTCTGGCTTTGTAATGTTGGCTCTAGGGAGAGAGGGAGAAAATATAAATTTTCTGTTGACTGTATTACAGTAAGGAGTGTATTTTTAGAATCTGTGCATTAACTGTGATGCAACAGAGTTCATCCAAGCTAGAGATAAAGGAACACAAATGATTCAACAAGGAAAGACTTAAGAGAGATTCAAGACAGGCACACTTTGACTCACCCAAAAGAAGTGTTAAGAGGTATCACAGTGCTCCACAACTCAATGATTTAGGCCAGAGCTAAAATATCACCTGTTGTTACTGCAATCACCCAATGGTACAAAGGTAAAACAAAATAAACAATTTTTTATTGGTTATATTGGACAGCAACAATCCAAGTCTAAATCTTGAAGCTTGTTCCACACGTGAGGAACATGGCAGTTAATAAACCACAGAGAAATAACCAGTGACTAGGCATAGGCTTGATTTTTAGCCAACTTAACAAGAAAACTACTGAGCCTGATTTAAGCAATTGCTCAGTGTGACCAACTGTAATGTGAGAAGATGCAAAGAATTCCAAGAAAGTATTATGGGGAGGGCTGGCTATCACAAATGATTGAGGGACAATCATAGCCAGGAAAGGTGTCCTTTCACAGAGAAACACTGGAGATTTTTGTGGGAGTGAGGTTTGGCAATGCCAGCCCTGTCCAAGGAAAGGTCTCAGTGAAAGCCTGTGAGGGTCTGGTTACCTAGGTAACTGGATCATAAATTCAAAATTTGGCTATGGATGTAGCAGAACCATGACTGTGAGAAATGGGTGGAGGGGGAGTAACAAATGTAGGTTGTCTGTTTGGATGATTAAGAGAATGTGTGGGATGGAAGGGACTTTAAAGATCATCTCATTCCAACTCCTCTCTCATGGCCAGGGACAACTTCCACTACATTAGATTGCTCAGACCTTCATCCAGCCTGGCCTTGAACACTTCCAGGGATTGGGCAGGCACAGTTTCTCTGGGAAACCTGTGCCAGGGCCTCACTACCCTCAAAGTAAATATTTTTTTCCTGATATCTATTCTAAACCTGCTCTGTTTCAGTTTAAAACCATTCCCTCTCATTCTTTCACAACATTACTTCATTAATAGTCTCTCTCCAACTTTCTCTCAGGCTCCCTTCAGGTACTGAAAGTCTGCAACTAGATCACCCTGAAGCCTTTTCTCCTCCAACTTGAACAATCCCATTTTTCTCAGCCTATCCTCTTAGACAAGGTGCTCCATCTCTCTGATCATCCTGATGGCTTTTCTCTGGACTCAATCCAACAGGCTGATGTCTATTTTTGTGCTGAGAACCCCAGGGCTGGATGCAGCATTCAAGGTGGGGTCTCATGAAAGCAGAGACACAAAATCAGCTCACTGGACCTGCTGCCCACGATGCTCTGGAGGCAGCCTGGTATATCACTATCTGGGCTGTGAGTGCTGTGGCCAGGTCATGTCCAGCCTCACATCCACCAGCACCCCAAGTCCTTCTTGGCAGGGCTGCTCTTGATCAGTTCACACCTATGAAAAGGACATATCATACAGGACATATCAGGGCAGGAAAGCTAAGGTAGTCTTAGTAGCTACTAAAAAAAGTAGAAAGTAATGCAGTGGTCCAAAAAGCCTGGAGCAGAGCTGTCGCAGACGTCTTTTTGTGAAAATCCTTTCTTAGGAATTTTTCTTCCTGAGAAGCTGAGAGGCTTCAGGAACAAAATGTAAACAATGGCTATCTGTTGCTGTGGAATGCATCAGATGGATTTTTGATTGGCCCATCTTGGATGTTTATAATTAATGGCCAATCAAGGCCGAGCTGTCTCAGACAGAGTCTGAGACAGCTGCCTTTTGTTATCATTCCTTTCTATTCTTAGCTTAGCTACCCTCCTGAGAGTAAACCTTTCCTTCTATTCTTTTTAGTATAGTTTTAATATAATATATATCATAAAATAATAAATCAAGCCTTCTGAACATGGAGTCAACATTTGCATCTCCTCTCACCTGAAAACCCCTGTGAACACCGTCACACAGAGCAGTAAACCAAACCTTTTGTTCTGAACATATCTCTGTTCAAAATTTTTCTCTTTGAGTCCCCTAAAAGAGAATTGAAAAAAAAGTATTTTCCTGGGTACTAGAGGAGCACCTGAGACAAACAGAGCTTCCTCATCACTATACCAGTCCAGACCTGACAGCATCAGCCTTGGCCGCGCACCTCCCAACAGGGAAACGTTGACAGTTCCTTATGCAATTTTTTCTGTAAATAAAGACATTCAATACTCAGCCCTTGCAGACTTCGTTCAAAGGAAAGGCACTACCAATAACACACGTAGTGTGTTTCAAGGTAGGCTAAATTAGGGATATGCTGTGTTCACTGAGTGAATGAGGTGAAAAACAACCAATGCAGATCACAGAATCACTGAGGCTGGAAAAGGTCCCCAATACCCATCATGTCCAACCTGTGACTGATCCCCACTTTGTCACCCAGATGAGAGAACTTGAGCACTTCAAGTTAGCTCTTGAAGACCTCCAAGGAGTGGTGACTCCACCGCCTCCCTGGACAGCCCCTTCCTATGTTTAACAATCTTTTCTGTGAGGAAATTGCCTCTGAAGTCCAGCCTGAGGCCGTTCCCTCTGCTCCTGTCCCTGTTCCCTGGAGCACAGCCCGACCCCCCCGGCTGTCCCCTCCTGTCAGGAGCTGTGCAGAGCCACAAGGGCCCCCCTGAGCCTCCTTTGCTCCAGGCTCAGCCCCTTCCCAGCTCCCTCAGCTGCTCCTCAAAGGACTTAGAAATGTGCATCAGGGGCAAACTGCACCTTGGTTATGCTTGTTCTGTAAAAGTACCAGACTTCTCTTCTCTTCTCTTCTCTTCTGACAACATTTTACTCATCTGCACTTCACACTGATTTACTTATCTGTACCTTTTATTGCTGTTTAATATAACTTCTGATTTTAGCCTGGGAAAATTCTCTATTGTTACATGCCTTTTTGTGATTCACATCTACTTTCTTGTCCATATATATCCATTGCAGCATACAGCTCTGAGGGATTTATCTCAAGCAAATGCAGTCCCCAGATCAACATTACAACCCTGGAGAACAGCAAAAATAATAATTCATAACCAAAGTCATGAAGTTAGTGTCTGCTCTTGATGTTGTTAAGCTTTATCCCATGATACCAAAAGGAAAATTGAGGCTAGAATACTGTTTATTTGCCCCACAAATCAATGTACAGAGGCACTTCAGATGCAAGCATGCAGAGGTTTCCCTCTTCAAGTAGGAACTTTCATTCACACAATCCTAAAGGCTATTTCATTGAGAGGGTATTATGGAGATGCAATCAATATGGCAAGTGATACAGTGAAATACTTGTTTCCATAAAAACAGTTGTGTTTTCTGAACCATGTAAAATATTTACAGCATCTGTCAGAGAAAATTCATGGTTATCCCTGGGGTTGTCTTCAAGACTGTGAAATTAAATATCACAGTCACCATACAGCACCCTTAGCTGGTTAGAAAAAAGAGCTGTAAAAGCCATGATATTTTTTTACAATTATACTTCTTCACCTGCAATTTCTAAAGAAAACAGTTTTAAAGTGTTTCATTGTGCATTTTGAATTTTGCATCTTAGATTTTGTCCTTCTTTCTCTTGGTTTTTTTTTGGCCTTTTTTTTTTTTTTTTTTTTTTTTTAGAACTAGAGCCTTTCATAACACAGTATTTCTTACATGGAAGAAAGACAGGGACCTTTTTGCAACATTAACTTATATTGCAAGCAATCTGTTCTAGTTTAAGTCACAATCCAAAATGCTATGGCTCAGAAATCCTGCACATGACTGCTCCCTCAGCCCTGTATGTGAGCTTGGCCCCAGTGAAGCTGTTTTCAGTAGCACAGCACTTACCTGTCACCCAGTGGGACCTGACATTCCTGCATGTTTCGCTTAAACCCAAATTCCACGCCTCAACATCCACTTACAAAAATGCAAAACCATGTCTTCTTACAGCTCAGTCACCTATAAAAAACTTTCTTGAGAGACTGTCCAAGAGGGAAGAAAAATATTCCGCAATGAGGGAAATTTCCTTCATCAGGATGAGAGGAGGCTGAGCTTTTTCCAGGCTGACCCAGCCTGTTCTTTACTGACTTAAGAACATGTTGCTGTCAGAAAGATTCACAGCAAGAAATCCCCCAGGATCTCCAGGGTGAATGACATGCTGCTTTTCTAAAGAGAGGCAGTTATACAATTACAGAAACTCTAAAATATGTGGGAGTTACATGGCTGGGGCTGCTGCACCTCCAGCAGCAACAGGGTGTTCACAGAGACGAAAAGGAGGGTGGGAGATACTGGAGATACCATCCTCATGGGGAGGAATGCCCAATCTGCCCACCTGCCCTGGTGATGTCTTGGGAAGTCTGGTCCTTGCAATGAGACCCTGACCCGGGTTGTTGCCAAAGTTTTTCCAGCCCTTGGAGCATTGCAGCTCTTCCATCTGGGCATGAACAGGACTGCCAGGGTTTATCCAGGGCATGTTAAGGGTGACTGCAGAGCACTGGGGATAGGGTGAGGTGTGAGGGCCTGAGTGCTGCAGGTGAGACTGAAGGGCTCAAGCAGAATTTGACAGATCTCAACCTGATTCTGTTGCTGGTGGCGCGACCAGAGCATTCACACTTTTGACTGCAGGATGTTCTCTGGTTGTGTAAGGAGGAACTCAATGGCAAAACTGGCATAACAATGTAGGCATAGTAAAGCATTTACCTTCTTTCATTTCCCCTTTTACCGACTTTGGTCCTTTGGTTCTATCTAACTATAAAATTCTTCCATGCTGCTACTCTAAACAGTACTACAGTGCTGCTTCCAGACCAAAGTTGTGTTACAAGAGTTGTTCAGTTTTGGAGGGTTAAAAATATGAAAAAAGCCTGTGAGAATTTGGTAGGACTTTTTGAATTAAGGTAATTGGTCAGGAGTCAGCATCAGCAAGGCAAATAAATGTCAGTGCCAGTTACAGCAGCTGCAATAGTGCTGTGAGTTATCCAACACCTCCAGGACACATCATGAAATATAGCAACTTACATAGAACATATTTGAATCTTGTTTTAGGAATAAAAAAAGTGTTGTGTATGGCCATCTGTGGTTATGTATTTTTACCATGTGTTAAGTATGTTTTTGTCCGTGATGCCATAAAATACAACAGGCTTCCAGAATAGTGTTAGACCTTGGGGATTTGTCCTGTAAAGAGAACATCTGCAAGGGCTCTCTCAGTGGTCTGTGGCAGCAATTTTGAGGTACAAATAGCAATCAGAACATTAGCTTTGAGACTCCCCCTGAGGATCATCTGCATCATATTTGGAAAACATAAAGACTTTCTTGATCAAAAAAAAAAGACATTCTTGAACTCCATCCTGCCGAAGTGGGGCTGGAATGTGATCCATGTGAATAACCATTGTTTTTGGAGAACTGTACAATGCAAGGAAGAAAAAAGAAGTGCCTGCATGGGATGGAGTAGAGCAGTCTTACATTTGATACCTGTCTCCTGCAGACAGGAGATTTGTCAGAGAGAATGTACCAGCTTATAACTGTGGAAGGTGTTGTACTTTGTGCATCTGGCTGGTGAATCCTGCAATTGATTTCTGCTACAAGGATCAGGGAATCATTCCAGGTGCTGGAGCTCACAATGGGAGTCATTAAATGGCAGCATGTATCTCAGCTGCAGCTCCCTTCTTCTTTCCTTGGCTTCTATTTCTGTGCCAGTAAATACTCTGATAACTTTAGAGAGCACTACAGCAAAGTTTGTATTTGGGTATAGCACTTAAACGAATGTTTTCTCCACCTCAACTTCCAAACTCACCTGACAAGCTGGAGCCTGACATGACTTCCTTGTCTACAAGGAAGTACTGCAGCCCGATTGGCCAGGATAAATAACACTAGAAGCCCAGTAGGATAATTTGACTTTAATATTTCTCCTTCTAGCTAATATATTAGAATTCAGTCTTGTTTGCATCTGTATATCTGTCCCTATAAGACTCATATCTTCTGTCATGGGCCGTGTTTATGGCTTCAGCCTGAGTGCAGATTACAATTCAGGACTCATATTCAACAAGCATCCGGGAATAAAGAGCATGTGATGTGCCTGGGTAGTATTTATCAGAACAAATCTAATCCACCTCTTTGAGAAGAGGGAGACTTTCCAAGTAAAATGCTTTCTGATAGAAGCATGAGAGAGTAAACTATGACCACAAAAATTAGCAGAAATCTTTGGGGGGAAAAAAAGATACATAGGTGGGATAGTAGGTGGGATGGGATGAACAAAAGCAGCAGTTTATTCTTGTCTTACACACATGGCACAACATACAGAACCAGCACAAATAACTTACAAAGTCTCATACACCATGCTTTCTCTTGAATAGCTTCTATTAAGTTACAACACCATAACGAATCGGGTATTTAGTTACGACAGATCTCCAGACATGGATAGTCTCCCATTCAAGGAGTTATTATTTTTTGTAAGCTACTTAGACAAACATCATTTTTTTTTACATGTTTAATACAGTACAGTATCCTTAACAGAGTTCAAGATATTCACAATGAGAATTGAACACTTTATAAAACAGCAGAATTTCTCACCTCAGTACAGGCCTACATTCGCTCTCCTGCCTCTTTCTGAATTAAAATGTGTTACAAGTCGTCTTTACTCAACTTTTCAAACTGAGAATTGCTTTAAATGAAAAAAAATGCTATTTACAGGGTTTTGTTAGATTTGATAAAAATGTCTTTGCTTCCCTTTCCAATTCCAACTCCCCTACCCCCAACAAAAATTGCCACTTGGCAATTTTAGAAATATTGACCCTCAAGCCGCTATAAAAACTAAAAAAAAAAAACGAAATTTGTGACGACTCGTTGGTTGCAAAATGAAAGATGATCATCACAGCCCAGCATTAATTCAAAAAGATGAATTGTTATCCCCTAATGTCATATATTGTGTTCATTGGAGACAGATGATGCCTGTCATCTGATTTTTAGAGATAAGGAACTACTTATGGGCCAGCGTACAAAACCTCCATTTTTTTTATTTGCAAGATGCCACCACACTCTCTGTGATTAAATAATTTCCAGCTCAGTTCTTTCCTTTTCAGAAATTGTTACAACTCTGATTGTGTCATACTGACCTAAACTCTTCCAATCTCCATTGGATAAAACAATGTTTCCCCATATCCATGGTCCCAGTGATGTTTCTGGGTTGACTCGGGAGAGTTTTGCTCTCTGACTGCACTTCAAACTCCACTGAAGCCTGTGGGCATCTTTCATTTGGTGGCTTTGGATTAGCTCTGCTTGAATGTGGCAGGTAAACTCTAGCCCCTAAGCAGTTAATCAGCTTTCTAAAGAAATAATCAAAAAAGATTCCTCTCCTTTATACATACAATACGCAATATTTTTACATTTAGCATTATCATAAAAAGCATGTTTATGTTATTTTGAAAATGTATTTTTACAGAAATCTATAAACACTGTTGTATCAAACACATTCTCAAAAACTGGAGAAAATACTGACACAAAACCTGGAAGAGTCTCAATGGAATTCTTCCAGTACTATTTGTCTACTTGCATATTTCATATTTCAGTGTCCTTTCCTGCAAACATAATTTGGCCATATGAGAACAGGTAAAGTAGACAACAAATCCCCAACAGTTTTAAGTAGGACCTAGGTCTGTTGTTTAATGAAAGTAGATTGACATTCAATGTATGTTTGGTTTGTTCTAACTGGCACGCCCATTTTGCTACCTTTACTCACAATGAGCAGTGCCTTAATTCCCAAGTAGTCTTGTTCGCGTCAATGGAATTACACGTGACAAATGACGTATGCAAAAATACTGAAAATGGTCTTCCACTTTTTTAACCCTTCTTATGTCAACAACGAACATCACTATCTTCTTCTTTATATATATTGTACTTGAAAATGAAGTAGGACTAATACTTGCAAACAATTCTGCATCAGAAGTTAGTGCACAAACTTTAGGAAATAATCTGATATAGTTGTGCTATAGTTCTGACAGCCTAAAAACCTATCTGGTTTGACCAAGACTAAATTTCACTGGTCTAAATGCTTTATTTGTACACTTGTTATTGTTACACTTGACATTTCCTCAGCCTGACACAATTTAATTTTAAATGGACATGTGTCACACTGACATTAAATCAGGATGCTATTTTCCTTTACCACCACCATTTTCAGTACAGTCAGTAATGTACATTAATTCATATAACCAAAGTACTATCCAAGTACTTTGTCTATAGAATATTGGAGAAATTATAAAGTGAATTTGGTTTCCTCTCCTGCAAAATTTAAAAAATGCGCTGGAGTTTGTATATTGGTACTGACTGTAATGGCTTCTTTACAGTCCAGGAGGTTAAACACTAAACAGCAGAATAAGGTTTTCTTCTTTGTCTCACTATTTGTTTATTCTTTAATGAAGCTAAAAAAATAATAAAAAAAACCAACATCAACTTCTTTTTAGTACTAATGAAACGTTAAAATATAATTGGTGAAAAGTAATTAATTGTAATATCCTGTATGTTACCTCATCTCAACAGAAATTCTTTTATATGGCTTGAAATGTTTAAAGTGTAATCCTACCTAGAGGAAAAAAATGCAAGCCATATCTAACCCCAAATTCTACCTATACTGTAACGTGTACAGTCACCCGTAAAGGAGCCCTTTTAACAAAAAAAAGTATGTGAACTTATCATTAGTTTGAAGTACGTATCTATTTTGGTCACTGTGATAAAAAAATTATATATATAAACTTACTAAAAAAGTCCAAGTGTAATCAATTATATAATATTTCGACACTTAAAAAAAATAGTTTTACACAGTGTGATATGTAAAGCAAAATATTGAATACATGTTAATTCTTTGGGATGATCAAAGTATAAGTAACCAAAACTTACAAAAAATGATTAAATTTTCATAAAAGAAAGTTTTTGGTGGAGGGGCAGAAGGAATTTACCCCCCTACTCACCCTCAATCCCCATGGCTTTTATAGATCCATCCCCTTGCCTAATAAGCCACAGGTGGGGTTTTTTTGGATATATTGTAGTAAGGTTTTTTTCTTCTATATATGAGTCATTAATAAGTGACTCTTTCAAAACATAGTTTGTTCTTCTTGAGGTTTACAGTGCTTCAGAATTTACAGGCCACTTAAACTCTAGAAGAATATTAATCTGAACTAATTATGTTAAAGATTGATGAAATAAAAATTCCATTATTTACTGTGAAAATTAAGTCACCTTCTGTTCTGATAATTCAATTCAAGTTTATTTCAAACACCCCTCCCCCCTTGAAAAAAAAAAAAGAAAAAAAAAAGTTTTGTGGTTAAAAGCTTGTAATTATACATAGCAAAGAAAAAAAACCTGCTCCTTGCCTATGGAAATAAATATAGTTTTTTAAGATCCAACCCCTCTCTAACCTGCTAACCATCACATAACATATGCCACTTGGCAATTTGTCTCCTAGGATATTCACAAATTTCTTTCCAGTGCTCTCCACCTGTTCCTTCTGCTGAAGATCCCAAGGTTAACCTGCCAATGACCTCATTCCTTGACCCCCTATCTGAATCTAAAACCAGAAATTCAATGCTGATATCATCAAGGCCCTCACAAGGAATGTCAAAGACAAACAATTCATTGAACACTGCATTGGGGGTGCACTTCTTCACATGGGTTTTCTTTTTAGAAATTCTCTTCTTGGCATGGTACAGGTTCACTTTGACATAAGGGTCTGCAATGAAAAGAAAGAGCACAGATCAGCTATTGTACAGTGGTTGAAATTCCTTGATGTAATTTATGGTAAATTCCACAATTATCCAATATATTTACACCACAATGAGTAGCTCTGTCAATTTATTAAAGTTGATTCCTCTCATCCAATTTTTAATTTTTTTTTCTATGCATCTGAATTAGCCCCTTTAATTTCCCTTTATGGTCACCAAAATTGTGTTCAAGGCAGGCAGTGAAGTTTAGACTGCTACCAAGTGCAGGTGTTTCCTTAATGAGATAAATCCTGTCCTGCAGTCCATGAAACCGGCAACACATCTACCACATTCAAAGATGGTCTGGAAGTGCACAAAATTCTAAAGGTCTCTGAAAAATATGCAACATTGCACATTTAAGTGTGACAGAAATTGGCTTTTCACACATTCTGCTGGGGTATAATCATCAGCACTAATCAAACCCATGAAAAGAAAATTTTCAGAAAGGAGTGAATAAACTTGGGCTGAGAGAATGGGTGTGATATTTCTGCTGGAGTCCTATAGAAGTCAATTCACCTGACTAAATTGAGGCCACCAATTGCTATTGAATAAATTTGCTGTTAAACTTTAAATGAAAGGGTATGTTCGCTGTTGGAATGTGTGTCTTTACACCTGTGTTGCTACTGTTGAATATGGGAAGGACAAATGTCCATATTTTTAGCTGCCAACCAACTTTGAGTGTTTCCATCCATCAGAATTATTTAATTGCTGTGAGGTTCTCTTGCTATTGTCTTCAATAATGGCCATATTTATTCTTTCAGAGGAGACATTTTAAAAGTCAACCCTTTCAATTACCTTGGCATTTATTCAGTGAAAGTGTGGGCCTGTTTCCAGGTTCTCATGGTGCAGTGATGTAGTACAAAATCTTCTCTACTGAACCCAGTCAAACATGATAGTTTATGTGAACAATTAACCAAGTTAATCAGGAAGAACTCCTGAATACTTTTAAAAATAAGTAATACTGAAACTGAACAGTATTTACATATTTTATGTCACAGTTATCAGACTGAAAGGGTTGGATAAGTAAAAATTATGTTTTTCCTTGAACTGACAATAAGTGTCTACCATAAGTGGGGTGTAATGGGGTACCTCTTCACTTTCATATTCTATCACCATAATGAACATTTCAAAACCAGGGCTTAATAAAAAAACTCACTGGCTTTGAAATATTGTATGCCATGCAAGCATTAGAAACATCAAAATCAATATCAATCACTGGTTTCCATTTAGTTTTAGAAGAAGTTTTCTGTTACTTTTGAGTAGCTACTAGATAAAGCTAGAGAGTTCCACTTGACTTTATTAGGCTAACAAAGGTCCCTGAGCACCAGTGACTAAGGAAATCAAGGAGATGTGAAAATGGAAAAGTTTCTGAGTATAAAAATATTCCCTTCTTCTCTAGGAGGTTGAATTGTGGAATTGTTTATTTTATTCCATAGAAACACCACTTCACTCTTCTCTTTTTCCAAGATTAATGTTGGGATGAGGGGAAAGTCACAGAGGAAATTTTGAGTGTCCTGAGTGCAGTATGCTGCTGAAATCCAAATATCTATTGCCCCTGGCCTTACTGACAAACAGAAAATAATGGAAAACTGCTTAAATGGAGTAGGAGTCCAGGTACAACATGGCTACCTGCAGAAGTAGTGCATTCCTATTATAGTCAGCAAGGCTCTCCCAGGGGATGCAAGAAATGCAAACAGATTTCACAGCTTTACTTTTAAGAGCTGCAATAAAAAAATGGTGTTCCATAGGGTCCAGGTAGATGCTGTGACTTGAAGGGCTTTTTTTACCAAGTTATTTTCCCATCTGGGTAAACATCAGGCAGGTCTGTTGAGATCAGCTTTTTGTCATGCTGTCTTCATGAAACAACCACTATCTCCTGTGACTTTGGGGTTGATTTTTAAAAATACATATCCTCTCTTTTAGTCAAGTAAATTATTAGGCTCAATATACATCTTTTCTCCTTCTGATATATGGACAAAATTTAGATCAAAAGGAAGATTTAAATGGAACTTGATGAGAGCTGCCTATAGGTTTGTTGCATTGGATTCAAGCTAGGCTAACTTTCCAGATGAATTGCAGTATGAAAAACAGAAAAACTGTATTTTTGGCTGCAGTGATAATTATTCAATGTTTCCTAAAACTACTCCCTTTTCTTCTTGTTTCATAATATTGAGTGAAATTAAAGACTATAAGTTCTATAAAGAAGCAGCAGCAGATGTGGTACTATAGCCCTTTTTTGTGTACTGTTGTTTTTGTGAGGCAGTCATATACAGGACATTAAATTTTACACTGTTGTTATGTTATATAGCCTTAATGTGTCTTCTATGTGCAATTCCAGAATTGGCTTCAGAGGAGGTTCCACTGAATGAGAAATGGCAGCAGACAAGGAGAAGAGAGGATAAAACCTGATGTCTCTTAATGCACCCCAAATTTGGGTCATGATAAAGCACGTGTGTCATGCTGCAGCATCCTCCCAGCATTGGCACAGCTCACCTTCTCACCTTGCCAAAAAATGTTAGTGCTCAGTTAGTGCTCAAATCCAACTCAGAGGTAAGATGCTGCTTTTCTTCTGAGATAAATTATATGATGATCTCACTCAATACTGATCTTCTACAAATAAACTCTTTTTTTTTGGTCATAAATAAAAGCTTTTGGTATCTGCAAACAACATCCCACGCTTATGGCAGATGGGTTCTGTTCAAGACAATCATAAAACTCATTGGTTTGCACTGCTAGCAGATGTCACCTTTTTTTGATGTGATTGAAGAACAAATTTGTAAAATACATACCCTGGAAATAAAGCACTGACCTAGATATGAATGAAATGAATAGGCTGTAAATAATAGAAACACCATTTCTGCATGTATGGAATATTTTCAGTCTTTGAAATGCCACCTTTCAGCTGTCTTTTGTCATTCTGTTTTATATTCTTGGGGCATATTCCTTATTAAAACCATTACCTGATAATCCTGACACATCAGATTTAGGTAGATGCCTGGCTTTTAGAACAACGACAGTGAGTGTGTTTGTTGTAGATTGATAACAGAGAGAGACCAGTAATTCTCCACGACCAGATGATTTCTGAGGAAATTAAAGGAAAAACAAAAAAGTAATAAAACTGTTTATAAGCATTTATATTGACCAAGCTTTAAACCAGAGTTAAAAGGGTTTATGGAATGTCACAGAAGTAAATGCTCTGAAGCTGTATAAAAGGACATACCATATATAGCTATTCTGATTTACATAGTGATTATAATTTTCCTCTATATTAGTTATATAACTTTTCCTATGATTGGTTTTCAGACTGAATAAAATTTAAAAATAAATGGACAATGTAAGTTGACATGACATTACTATCTTTGGACAGTACAAATAAAATCCTGAGGAAAAAGAATCACAGCTAAAAAAAGAAACTTATCTTAAACAAAGCAAAATTTCATGAAGATATAATTAGGAGAAAAAATGTAGTACAAGTAAAGAAAAAATATTTGGTAAAGTGTTTTAAACAGGAAGGATTCAAGCTATCAGTAAAATCTTATCCCTTAACACTCTCTAAAGCAGTACATTATACATGAAATAAAGGTGAGATGAAAGATTTTCTCTATCATTATCTGATTTGAATTTGGAGGAGTAGTGTATTTCAAATGGAGATGGTAGGCAAGGGAGACAAGAGCAGATAGTACCTTATATACCAGAAAATCCAATAAGTTATCAACAAAATCCTGTGACATACTTATATTTGTTGTCATATAGTGATAGAATTACAAAATGACAGTATTAGCTATAGGTATATTGCCTATTAGACATTTATTTTATTAGGCAGTATGCTTGTCATTTGAAACCAATCATGGTGAAAGTCAATACACATTCCACTTCCTTAACAGAGATTTAAGAGTGTGTGTGTTTGATGCCTGTGCATTTCTGTGGTTCAGCTGGAATGGTTATAAATGACCTTTGCATTCTGAACTGAGACAACACAGCATTAAATATTTTTGTCCCAGTCAAGTCAGGAAGTTTTGCTGGCAACTCCACAAAGTCTATGGCTCCACCTTTACTACCTTTAGTAAAGCTGCTGCTCATGAGACAAGTGATGACAGCACCACCATGCAAGAACATGCTACAACATCAACCATATAGTCTCTAGCAAATCCCACTTCCCTAACTAAAGACCACCTACATTCTTCAAGAATGTGCTACACAACCCATGCAGGTGATATTTCCATTGACTTCAGTAAGATTTAAGAAAGAATGATGTCAAATATAAAAGGGGATGGAGGAGAAAGGGAATAATACATAAATATTTTTTATTCTTTCATTTAAAAGCAATTAAAAGCAAATCAGTGGGGTTTGAGTCAGCTTAAGCTAACTGGAATTGGTCCACTCAAACCTGCTGAATAAGAAATTAGAGCTTAGGGCATTAGCAATTTCTTTCATCATGGTTGTTGTAATGGGTTTTTTCTATTGCATTTGTGTAATGACTTCCTCATACTGCCATTACGAAAGCATCTCAGGAATTGCATTGTGAGCTTTTTGGCTTTTCTCTCCAAGATGGCAGCAGCATTACACAAGAATCATAGCTAACCCTATCACAACACTTTCAAACTTTGAGTAAAAAAGATGTTACCCTAACATTTCTTTTGATGATCTCTCTGTCCATTAGCAGCCTTCCTTCTGAGAGTTCAATTCCAGCAAGGGGGATGAGGACTTCTCCAATGACGTCATCTCTGGAAAATCTGTCAAAGCTCAAGATCATGAAGTGAAGTGTTAAGTCTTGAATTTGGCTGTAGGGGATCCCATAAAATGTGAAAGTCTCATCAAAAGCTGGATCTAAGGTTTTTCTCAACACTCTGGTTTTCACCTTGTGCTTTTTCTCAGGCAGGATTGTCATTTTGATGTAGGGATCAGAAGTCATTGACTGTTCATCCATTGCTGGCAGCCCACGAGCTTCTTTGATGTTCACTACAAATGCTTTCTTCTCAAAGTTGTACTCTAAGGAGAAAAAGAGAGTTCCTAGCTTGTCTTGTTTATCTTCAGATGACAGAGAAGTGATGGATTTTAAGCTATCAGGAGATACTGAATCTTTCTTCCTTTCTGCAAAATGCTTAGGAGATGAATTTTCAAGATCTAGAGAGCCCTGCATTTTTGTGGTTGTTTTGGGGAAATTGCCATTTAGATCTCTTTTCTCCAGGTCAAGATGGAGAGAGTCCTTTGGCATTGCTGATTTGTTCTTTGCTTCACTTTTATCATCTGCTCCAAACTTCTTCTTGCTGTTGAGATTCTCAGGGTAGATATCAACCCCCTTCAGAACATGGACAAACTTGTATGGAGGGGTCTTATTGGACTTGGAAGATTTGCGTTGGCAGCAGATCCAAGCAAAGAGGGAGACAGAGAAGACAAGGCCAAATGCACTAAAGATTCCAACCACAGTAGGAATTTCATCTGAAAATCAAATAAATAGCAACAAGCACATAAGCAGCAATACCTTGAATTCTGCATGATACTTCATAAAGCAATAATTTAGGTAAAACAAACTGATAGGAGATGGTGATATCAGCAGGACTGACAGACTGGAAGTGCTCTGCCACCTGCAGGCACCAGTGTGCAGTCCCACTCCAAGGCACGCTTGCTATGCTAGTATTTTTCCATACAAGCAGAGTTAGGGAGGAGAATACTATTCCCATCCTAAGAATAATCTCTGTTCTTAATTTCTATACTGTCTTAACCTTCTGTGTGTAGTTTCTGAGCTTATATGTCTGTGAATAATACCAGCTCTCAGCTGTTTTCAGCTTTGAGTTTATGGAGGTTTCTTGGTTAGCTAAAACACACTCTGAAATACATATTACTTTTAGATACATCATCTGCTTTCCATAGTGTTTCCTAGAATACTTTGTGTGCTCAATTAGCTATTTTTTATGGTCTGTTCCCATAATTGCCTGTAGGTATCTCTTGAAAGAAGTGAGTTTAATTGGAGGTTATAGCACTCAACAGTTTCACTGGGATTTTCAATACTCTGCAGGAGGAAATCTATCTAGAAAATTTGGGATAATTATATAGCAAGTGTCTTATAGCAAGATGGATGTGATATTAGGTAGCACATATGAGTTCAAAGCTGAAAAAATCATGTTAAGTTTATCTATGTTAACCACTAAGCATTTAAGTCACTGAAGCAAAGCTTATGGGGAATTTGCAGAAACGGTCAGTACTTCTTAGGAGTAGATAAGTACAAATAATTCCTCCACAGTTTAATATTAATTCTATACTTATGCTGAATAAAGAGAAACCTGGGCAAGTGTTACAACCTCCTTTGCCAAGTGGATATATTATTTACATATGGAGTATCATTAGCCCTTCAAAGCACGCATCGAAGGGTAAATGAGCACAACTAATTAGAAATCCAATTTTGCCCATAAGTAACATTACTAAGTGAGTTTAAACCTCCCACAATGTAACAATCAGAGCTTAACCTTTATTCCCTGCAACAGTGGACGTACAATGGAATATTAATGTCTTGACATTGTTTATGCATAAAGGCAATTATGTAACAATTCTGTTTCTCTCTGGTCATTCTGGAGCAGTAAAGAGGAGCTATCCCCCTGTATTACTAAGTCAGCTTCATGCGGTCAAAAGCTGAGCAGATAAATGTGCTGCCAATACACCTTTGCTTTTTAGTGTGATGATTCAGGAAAAAAAAAAAAAAAACCACAACAATACTATCAGAGCAAAGTAGGACATAATGTTCCAGCTCAGAAAGGATCAGGCCTGGCTGTTAATTTTTTATGACAACTTTCCTGGTGCCTACAAGCTGTACTAGTCTATGCACTTAATTGCAGGAACTTAATGAAATGACTGACAACCATATTTGTGAGCAAAAAGTATTTTTCCTAACTTAAGCACATGGTTTTGAGTTTCAAGAATTCCCTGGGCTGCATAAATTTAAATATACATGGTATAAATAGAAAGCTAAAAGTATTTGAAAACTAATCAGAATACTTTAATATCTTTTAAGAATGGTTTGTACATTTACAATACTTTTTCGTGAGATAATATACTTTTTATAATAATAGATATTATAATCTACTTTAATTCTACAACTACTGGAAGTAGTGGTAGAATCAATTTGATGTTTAAAATATTAATTATCTTTCTTAAATAAGTAATTAGGCAAGAGCAAGATGTCATAAGTGTGGTTAGAAACCTCAAGTGGGTGGAACAGGAAAGAAGATAAAATGGTAACTAAAATGGTTTTATATTTACAACTAATTGTGTCACAAAATGAATTTTTTGCTTTTGTCATAATCAGTTGGTTAACATTCAAGGCAGTGCATTAATAGAAAACATCACCTACTAGTTCTGGGAGAAGTTATTTTTCTGGTTATGTGACATAAATCTGGAGTCTCATCACTAAGTCAGTGGAATGATCCCTGAATCAAACCACTGCTAAAGCAAGCCTAATGTAGTTTAGAGTCAATATTTGTAAAGCAGAGTTCAGAAATGTTCCCTCCTACTGTTTTTCTCCCTAAAGCAACTTATGTATGCATTTTATAAGTGCACAGATATGATTGCTTCTGAAACTTCTGATACCTCACTGCATCCATGGCATAGAAATTACAAAACTGAAAAGTTCATTGTCATCTTTGTTATTCTCATTGAAACCAGGTTGGTTAAGATGCAGCTGTTCAGCTAAAAACACTGAAATCCTGTATTTTCTTCTTCCTAGCAATGCCCTTTAACTAATGATTGACCTACAATAAGAATAAAAGGAATGACAATAATTTCAAGAATGACTTGAACAAAGATTTTTCTCTGTGGCATTTACACCATGTAACTCTTGATGCACATTACTTTAACAGAGACACAGAAAAACAGCACCAAACCCCTCTCATCCAAAACCGCACCTACAAAAATCTCTTTATCTATTCCGGTACTTTACCAGGGAGGAGGAACAGGCAGGGAGGAAGGAAGAGAGATTAGGGAAAGAAAGCAAATTCACACAACTTCTGAAACCTGAAGAGAACTGGGGGGAAAAACCAGGTCCCTCCCAACGAGCTGCGCGCTGGGAGGCACCGGGAGGCTCAGCAGAGGCTGCTCTTCTCCCGGGGAGGGGGAGCATCGCCCGGCCTCGGGTGCGGGGAGCCGGGACGCGCTTACCGAACTGCTGGCGGCTGTCCGCTATCGGAGCCATGTTGGTGGCGAGCGATGTCCACGGGGCTGGAGCCGCTGTCCGCGGTGCTGGAGCCGCTGTCCGCGGTGCTGGCGCCGCTGTCCGCGGTGCTGGAGCCGCTGTCCGCGGTGCTGGAGCCGCTGTCCGCGGTGCTGGAGCCGCTGTCCGCGGTGCTGGAGCCGCTGTCCGGGATGCGGGAGCCGCCTCGCCGGATGCCAAGCGACCCGCCCGGGGCGCTGAGCTCACCGCCCTGCTGTCCCCTGGCTCTGCGCTCTCACGGCGCCCGGGTAACAGTCTTTGCCAGCGCAGTTAAAAAAAAAAAAAATTTACAGAGAGAGGAAAAAAAGAAACAACAACAAAAACCACCCAAAACCCGGAGACACGAGCAGTGGGGACAGTGGAGGAGGAGGCTGCGACGGGACTGGAGGAGAGGGGGGAGGGGAACCTTCGGTCCTCCCCTTTGCACACTGATTTGCAACCCCCTTCCTGTTTTGGCTCTTCTGAGTAGCTCCGCTCTGAGACTGAGTACGTGGTTGAAACCCAAATTGACGCAATCCTGACGCTACAGGGCTGAAATCAGCACCTTTCCCGCCTCCCTCCCCCCCTCCCAAGCCACCACACCCTCCCTCCCTTCCTCTCTGTCTCTCTCTCTCTCCCTTCCTACCCCCTCCTCCTCCCCCTCTCCCCGTCCCTGTCTTGGGATTGAACACGCACTCATCGATTATTTTAACTGCCTTGCTGCAGGTTATGAGCTCCCCCACACACCCCTCCACCGGACACAGACAGTGAGATGGCAATGTCTGTGATTCAGAGCACCCTCAGAAAGACATGGGTGTGCCCCTTTTGCCAGGGAAAGATGTATTCATTTGCTTAATTAACTATCAGCTGTTCATGTTACAACAACAACGTGAAAGAGTTGCCAACCTGAGAGAGTCCAGACACCTCGGCTCCAGCTGCAGGGCACACGATTTTCCTATGACTGACGTGATGAATTTACTGAATTTGAGTCACGAAAACTCCGGATGTGACTTGTCCCTGTGCCTCCTCCCTGCTTCCTCCCAACATCCACCCCCACATAAACATTCAGCCCCCAGTCTGGAAATCCTCTTGATCTTCCTGCAGGTCTGGGAAAGAGATGACTTTACTTCTAGATTTTACTGGTTTAGATGTGTCGTCTCCCAGTGTGAACTGAGAATGTGGTGGGGAGAAAGGGAAAGTGTGGCATAGAGGAGGAATGGGGGGGGGGAGCAGGACAAGAAAGCAGGGCTTCCTATAACTAGAATATCTACAGTGTATAATAAACCAAGCTAACTCCTTGTCAAACAGAGCTGCAAAAGCCAGCACCTGGCATCTGACTCCTCCTGGATTCAAATGGAAGTATAGCAGCCAGGTTTGGAGCTCATTCTTCTGCATAAATGGGAAACAGGTGTTGTTGCTTCTCTAAATAATAAAATCCAGATGCAGACATTGTCTGGCTTGACCTGACTCCATGGTCAGCCACTTGGAAGCTAGTATGTCTTGCCCCATTTCAAAGCACATTCTTCCTTCTCAGTGAAGTCAGTGAAGCTCCCGAGATTTTAGAAAAAATTAAATTGGAAGATAATGGAATCATAGAATATCTTGAGTTTGAAGGGACCTGCAAGGATGATCAAAGTCCAACTTCTGTGAAGAACACCCCAAGAATGCCACTGTGTACCTGAAAGCATTGTCAAAATGCTTCTTGAACTCTGACAGGTTTGGTTCTGTGACTACTGCCCTGAGGAGCCTGTTGCAGTGCCCAATCACTATTTAGGGGAAGAGCCTTTTACAAAAACCAGTGTAAATGTCCGTGACTGAGCTTCAGGCCAATTCCTCATGTCCAGAGGAGAATTCCTCATTCACCAGAGAGAAGAGATCAGTGCCAGCCCCTCTGCTGCTTCTCATGAGACACATACAGAATATATATACAGCTGTGTACAGTGATGATGTTCCCCCTCAGTCTCCCCTTTTCCAGCTGAACAGACCAAGGCCCCTCAACCACTTCTCATACTGACTCACCTCTGGATCCTCCACCATCCTCATAACCTTCCTTTGGACACCATGCAAGACCTTTGTCTCTTCCCTATACTGTGGCCAAAACTGCTCACAGTGTTCAGGGTGAGGCAGCCCCGGCCCAGAGCAGGGTGGGACAATCCCCTCCCTTGCCCTGCTGGTGATGCTGGGCCTGATGTCCCCAGGGCAGGGATGTCCCTCCTGGCTGCCAGGGCACTGCTGACTCAAATTCCACTTGCCACTGACCAGGACCCCCAGGTCCCTTTCTGTGGCACTACTTTCCCAACTCTCATTCCCAACTCTCTCTATACACCCAGGGCTGCCCTCTCATGGGTGCAAATCTGGCACTTTCCCTTGCTGAACTTCATACAACTGGTGATTTCCCATCTCTGTCATTTGTCAAGGTCTCTCTTCAGGGCCTCTCTGCCCTTGAGGGAGTCAAAAGCTCCTCCCTTAGCTTAGTATCATTGGCAAACTTAGCTTCCCTTCCAGTCAACATGGCAAGATGGCGTAAAAGCACAGCTGAATTAAGTGCCTGGCGTATCCTGGGTCTTGAGAATCCATTGGTTAATAGTGCTTTTGTTTATCTGCTTCTGCTATATCTTCAGCAACTGGGCCTCTATAAAGATCCAAAAATCTTGCAGGAACAGCTGCACCCACTACCTCCCTAATCATCATTAGATCCCAGTCCTTTTAATAAAGTACAGACTATAGCTTGTCATCGCTGTTCCTCTTACAAACACCTGGAGTACAATGAATTTGGGTATAAGAAGACTGAAGAAACTGTTGAAGAGCTCTTTTTTTGGTGTGCTTTGGCAGCACAATTTGATTTAGAATCTTTGGATTCATGTGTTGGCACAAATCTAGAATCCAAAATCTAAACTTGCCCAAAATGTGTAGACACTGAAAGCAATCACATTTGATTTTAGGCAACATTCCAAGTATATGAACCTCCAGACTTGACTGAAATAAACAAAATCCTAAAAAAAATTTGGCATTAAACACATATAACTGGATTATTGTATTATTGTAAATTACTATGTCTGGACTTCAAAAACAAAGGACTGAGAATAGTATATCTGGGTAGTGCATTTATCCTACATGAGCTGGGATAAGCTGAGCATAAATATTATGTTGACACTTGAATTATTGTCAGTAATTATTGAATCTTTTTATTTTTCCTTTTTTTTTTTTTTTCAGCAAACCCCAAGATTTTCTTTGCTGAAATATACATCATTTAGAGACCACACGGAATTATAAAAATGATTGATTCTGGTTTTCTTCTGTTTAGTTTCTCATACGTCCCAGGGATATATAAAAAGCTTTAACGCAATATGTAATTTATTTTAGGAATTCAAAGGGATAATTCCCTTTAACATTCAGCGTTTTATTTTTTCTTTTTCTTTTCTGGGACAAGGCTGATGAAATGGCCAAGATATGTGTCCTTTTATTTCTTTTTTTTTCTTCTTTTCAGAAATTCGTGACAGCTTGTGGTAGGTTTTAGATACCAGTAAAAACTTGAGTGGTGTTTTGTGCTGTACAAACATAGAGTAAAGAGCCTTTCCTTTCATCGCAGTTTTGTGCATGTGTATCACTTTAATAAATGTAACATAAAAAAGGTTTCATGACTTTCTAAAGTCTCTGTCTTTAGAAACTTGGAGCTGCCAAGACTGTGTATATAGAGAATCACGTGTAAACATATCTATAGATATGAAAAAAAAGTAATTTTATATCTTCATTGCTTTAGTCAGCAAAATGGCAAATAATTTTTTTTTATGTCACACATGAACCTTCTGTATTTAATACAGGATTCCACTTAATGGAACAGAGGGTTCATCACGGAAAATACTTGAGGGGGAGGTGGAGCACTGAGCTGCTGACACATCTCGAGACAGACACGCGTTTGCTGCCTGCGTTGTGCAAGCACCATCTAGTGTACGTCTCAGAGCCATCAGCACTGGATGACGAACCTGCTCCCCTGTAGGTGCTACAGGCACAAGGATGCATAGCCAGCCCACTGCTGATTCATTGCACTTCTGGCAGGTGTCCAGAGAGAAAAATCACATGAACCCCGTGTGTTTCTTAACCAATTAAATGGTGGCATTTCTGTCCTGCAAAACAGTAATGACTCCTCATTTCTGCAGCTCTAAGTTCTTCACATTTCCCTCTGTTCTAAGGCGGCATTGTGTATACTCCCTTCACACAGTTTGCAACAGGCACTTCACTAAAAACTCAGGCTAGGAACTCACTGCCCAGGTCAAAATCCCCTTCCTTTCTCCTGCAAACAATGATCTCAAAAACTTCCAGCTCAGAGACAGAACATTAGAAGGAGCTGAATGAGATTTTTCCTGCACTGAATCAGAATGGATTGATCATCTGGAAAATATCACAGTATGTGATCTGGCTGGCTGTATCACAACAGGACCTTCTGTGGTCTGAAAACCAGATTACTGGTGCACATGCATGCGCAGAGCATCCTCCTGCTACTCCAAGAATGGGGAGTGTGGTTGCTAAGTGACAGAGATTGTACACTTCCCAAAGCAGAGAGTCCCCAAACACACACATAGGGCTGGAAAAGGTGCCCCCCCCTCACCTGCAAATTAATTGTCACTATTTTTCAGATCCCCACACCTATGTGTGAAGAAAACAGAATCCTTTCAATTTATCAAGGAAAAAAACCCAAGTTATTTTAAACAAGCATCCCCCCAGTCCCTCCCATCCCCTCAAAATCAACGCTTAAAAATCAACGCTTAAAAATAAAACTCAGAAATTCATGTGTATGAGGTGAAGCTGGGAGAGTAGCCCTTTCCCATCTCTGTAGAGTGCTTCCCTGGAGCTTAAAGACAGTTTCACATTTTCAAAAATAGCATATAATTTTGAGTTCCGCAGTTGCCAGGTGCCAAACTACAGACATTAATTAATACTATTCAGCACCTATGAAAATCAAGCCCTCCAGCCATGCTTACAAAATAAAACTTCAGCAAGAATACCAATATCAGTCCCTGGTTTTGGGAAATGAAGAACATTCAACACTCTGAAAGACAAACAACTTTAAAGGGATTTACAAAGAATTTAGGTAGTCGTACTCTCCTTAATTTCCACTTCAGCTAGCTTCACAATTAGACAGTAGAAAGGGGCCAGCGCCTCTCCCTGTCTCATCTCTCAGCCTTTGACACTTCTTAAATGCCTAAAGGCAACTTTTTGAGTGCCACAAACACACAACCCTGGACTTATCACCTGAAGACGACCTTGCTGCCTATTTAGCCCTATGACATGTTTCCCTAGGTTGTTACTGAATTAATCTTCATGCATTTTAATCTTCAGAGCTACAGTGAAATACTGGAGCATGGTTCCAGTCTCTGTTGCAGGATGGTGTACATTTCCTGGGTTGTATTTTCCAGTCCCATATGCCTACACCAGATACTACGGAGATTCTGAAATGGCACAAGAGTTATGGATGTTGGTAACTGAATCATACTCTAGCACATCCACTGAATTTCAGGCCTATAAATCTAGAGATGAACTTTTCCTTCTCTGGGACTTGGTTTAATTGCTTCTGTACATGGGTCTAGAGTCAACTGAAAGCCCTAAGCTTTCACAGAGAACTAGGGAATACAAGGATGAGCAGGACACTTCTACAGGCCTGGAGCAGCAGCAGAAGGTGGGGTAGAGGTGCGTGCTACAATGACAATGGTTGGTCTAGAAAACCTGCCTCAAATTTCATTATACTGTGCCATTTAAGCAGCTGAGGCAATCCCGTAGCTCATTCACAGATGTGTAGAAGTGTACATAAATGCTTTCAGCATGAAATTCAGTCATGCCTCAGGGATCACTGGAGCAGGTTGCCCAGGGAAGTTGTGGATACCTCAAACCTGGAAGTCTTCAATGCCAGGTTGGATGAAGTTTGAAATTATAGTTTTAGGTCTGACCTCCATTCCTAAGGCTATGTGAGGAGTCTATGGTTGCATTTTCTCATTAGAAAGAAAAAAAACCCAAGTATTTTTCTTCTCCATAATGGCACTGTGTAGACCAGTGTCTTGATAGAATTTGTAAGACTGAATAAAGGATATAATTTTAATCATGTAACGGTGATTTTTATATTGAGGAAGCAACATTAGTTTTTTGATTGTTGACAAGGTTTTTCCATGGAAAAGCAGTATTTCCAAGACTTCAGAATTGGGCAGCTTGCACAATGTTTTGCTGAGCATACAACAAAATTTATTTTGTTTTCCTTTTTTAAATTTTAAGATATCTCTGCACTTCTACACGGTGGATAAAGAAAGGGAAGAAGAAAAGCACTTACTGTTGCCATTAATTTTTTTCAGATTGGTTTCAATCCATACATGCTGGAACTCATAGTCTTTCCAAAATGCCTCAAAATCAGGTCTCTGGGGGTTACTGGCACATTTGTGTTACAAGGTGTCAAGAAGCACACCTTGGTTTTGGAGGGAGCAGCTACTAATAACTTCTATGACATTTCTTACTTTATATTTTTTTTTATTTTTAAGACACTTTTTCCAGGAAATATATCATGTCAATTGACAGTTTCACTTTGTTAACAGCTAGATTCTGCTGGTTTTAATGTGTTAAGGTTCATGTGTGAGCTGGTAAAACTACTGTTCCTGTATCTATTTTATAGGCTCTGCAGTCTAGGTGAGTCAGAACAACTCACACTTTCAGCCAGGTCTATAAATACCTCAGCAGATAGAATACTCTTTCATACTAGTAACCTCTGCCTGCAGAGGAAAAGAAAATTTCATTTCCTCTTCAAGTAAAGGTTTTAATAACAACAGTGCTGAAAATAGGAGGCAGAATCAGAATCTTATTTTTGTCATGGATCTCTTTTGCCTGTTACTTAGCCGTTGAAGTATAACACAAATCAAGAAAAGAGGTTTTATTAGAGAAGGATAGGCTGAGATTTTAGAGAAGAATTATGGTATTAGAAGGCTCAAATTAATTTTAAGTTCTTACCTAATTCATTCAGATCTCTTTAGAAATTTCATCCTTAGTTAAAAACAGGCCTTTTATGTTTTTTTTTTATTTAATTAATAAATATAAGGACTGAAAACTATGCAAACCCAAGTGTTTAAGGGCTAAATCTCACCTAACTCCAGTTTTATGAACTTTAATATAAAATTCAAACCTTCATGTCTCTGATGGACTTATGTTTAAGACTGTGAACCTCTTGAGAAGCCTTAGAATAATAATAAGGACTTCCTGTAAGATGTTTTCTTTTCTGGCCATGCTCAAAAATGCTTGCCCTGGTGTGTGAAGAAGTGAGGAAAGTAGTTCCTTTCTTAGCACTTGTTTTGTATCCGTTTCTCAGACATGACTGATGGAGCAGGCACCAGAAAAAAAGCACCCAGAGAGCCTCATTTCCTTCTAGGACATCAGAGACTGGAGCATTCCACCATGACCAGGTGCAAATCTTTCATGTGCTCCTATTTCTTGGGGAAATATACTGAAAAACTCTCTTAAAACTAGGAACATACCGGATGACATTTTTTCCAATGTAATAATATACTGGGTCAGAAAATAAATATGCAGCATGAACACAGGAACACAGGGCTTAGATCGACCCTCTAAGGATGGAGATGCATTTTCTCATCTTCATTCCAAGCAGTTCTCTGTCATAGCACCAATGGCAGCTGAATATTATATGTGCAAATGCTTCTCTCTGGCAGGAGGTTCAATTTTTAAAAGCTCAAACACTGGAGAAATTCTCTGAAACTCAGAATAAAGGCTCTGCAACACAGAGGGGATTTAGCAGGGGCAACTAATGCAATATATACCACTTTCACTCTTAAGACTGGTCTTTGTCTTGGCTTCAAGGATTACATGGTACGATTCAGCAAAGGTATTGCTGTTAACATTTACAGAGTTTAATTGTGGAAATGCTGCAACGCTTACTATTCTGTACAGATGAAACACTCACAAGACACAGGAAACTGGAGTCACAGCAAAAAAGGAGAGGAAGGGAAGAAGAAAGAGGGGTTTTATCTTTAAAAACCCTGTGAAAATCCATATCTACAAGTAAATATTTGATCCCAAATATTATGCACTTAGTGTGTGTCTTCATCAGATGTGAAAGCTCTGATTGAAGTTCTTAAAGCTAACATACCTCAATTTAAACATTCAAATAAATATTTCAATGTGTGGAGCTTAGTTTTTAAAGATCAAATACTCCCAAAATTCATTGAAAATCTGATACCATACTGTTACATATTGCTCTCTATTCCAAGTGATGTTTCCCTGACACAGTGTGTGCTCTTTGGGGAAGAGAAATGCATCAAGTAAAAAATTGAAAAACAGTGTCAGTAAAATCTAAATTTTTTAAGGTAGGGTGGGGCTTCTGGAACCACCACAGAAATAAATGGAAATTGTAGATGAAAACCAAGTGCACCATCCAGATGAAAGCATTTATGAGAAGTACTTTCATTTAACTAAATATAGCATTAGGATTTCTGAGCCAAATTATTTCCACATCAGTGCTATGAAGATTGAGGTATATGAGCTCAAGTGATCATCTTGGAGATCTTTGTTTTTAATCCATATGAATCTGCCAAATGATGAGGGGTTCAATTCTTCCTTGCTGAAAGAAAGAAAGAGAGAAAGAAAGAAAGAAAGAAAGAAAGAAAGAAAGAAAGAAAGAAAGAAAGAAAGAAAGAAAGAAAGAAAGAAAGAAAGAAAGAAAGAAAGAAAGAAAGAGAGAAAGAAAGAGAAAGAGAAAGAGAAAGAGAAAGAGAAAGAGAAAGAGAAAGAGAAAGAGAAAGAGAAAGAGAAAGAGAAAGAGAAAGAGAAAGAGAAAGAAAGAAACCTTCCTCCCTTATGTCTCTGTTTCTTCACACTATACATCCTATAGATGGATGGGTCCAAATAATTCACATACCAACCAGTAACAGATAGAAATGAGGATTTACTGTTCAATACATCTGTAGAATTCTCTGAAATGTGACTATGATAAAATCTGAAGCCTGAAATTGGACAAATTTCACTTCAAACTAATTCAAAAGCAGAACACAAGGAGGTGGGGAGAAGGAAAGAAAGGAGGAAAAGAGGTTATTCAGCTCTGTAGCACAGCAAAGATGAAAAAATTAATAATGTAGTGATGCAAGAGGCTGACAATCCAAGAGAGGAATCTAGGACTACAATTCTGCTCCACTGAATTTCTGCTTAATATGGTATGCATCACAACTCAAGAGCTGCTTTTGTTAGGGATTCTTGAGAACATGAAGAGTCCTTGATAGAGCTTTCACGTCATGCAGATAAGTTTAAAGGAGCCAACTGCTGTAATAATAAAAAAAAGAAACTAAAAAGAGGAAGACAGACAAAATAGGAAAGGAAAACTCCACACATTTTATGTTGAAATCTAGACAGAGGTTGAATTGCTGAAAATTATATTCAAAACTATTTTCCAATATTTTCTCACAAGATTTTGGGTTAAGAAAGTAATTATCTCAGATACAAAGACATATTGTTAGAAAAAAGAACAATGCACTTAATTTAATTAAAAAAGAAGTAGCAGAAATTAGTATACATTTTTTTTGTTTTTTATTTTCATAGGTAGCAGATTAAAAATATCTTCCACTGTTATGCTTTCAAATGAAGCTCAGTGCTTCAGTGGGCCATCTAATTTATGACTTTGACAGTTACTAACATCTTGATTAGAGAGATTTAAACTCTCCTAAGTTTTTCAGTATTAAAGATAAAAATACAAATAATATTTTTGATTTTTCTCATTAGATCATAAGAATTGGAAATATTTATAGGCTCACCCAGGTTCCCTGAATTCTTTCCAATGGGATTAATACAAAGAGATCCTATATTAATGAAATTTAGTGAGGAAAAATTTTAATACTCCTCTTGGACTTTAACTCGTAGGTACACAGAAGTCTCTTACAAAATCTTGCTCATTACTGTACCCAAAATTCAGACATGTTGGAGTCTGGATTATCTATGCATTGGATTTTCTTGTCTTGTGAATGTTTATACCCTTCAAAGTACTTTATGAGATCAAACATCAAGCCACAGGAACTTCAGCTCATGGTTCTAGGTGCTGCAAGATGTCCCACAAACTGACACTCTAAGAAAAGACCAATATTTCAGTGGAATGAACTAGCTGAAAAAACACAACAGACATTTTGATTACAGGCACAAAATATGATGATAGAAAACACAGCAATCAAAAGCTGTAATTAAGTATATGACACATATTGAGGATTACACATCAGTACAAATCAGCCTTGGCCCTCCAGCCTCATCTTACTTGCTTGGCTTTTTCATGGAAAGCTTCACTTTCCAATTAAAGTAATGGAAGCTTGTTCTCTGCCTAATTGGCCATCTGTACATCAATTCAGCTTGGTATGGTTTCCCTAAGGAAATTCAATAGAAACTGGGTTGTCTCTATCTTTCTGGAAAACAATGTGACACAGAAAATGTACTTCCTGTTGCTCATAATGGAAGTCTTTCCCTGAGCAATCTCCTCTTTGCAATGGCAATCCAGTTAAATAAATGAAAAATGACAGCACAACTGTCTAATGTAAAGTCTATTTACAGAGAAGGATATGACAGCAGCATGCAGTACTTGAACACCCACAGGAAACTTGAAACAAAAAGTATTCTTAGAATAAATTAAATGCAAGCATGTAACCATGGATTGCTACTCCTAGATTATATAAATACTAACAGGGCAGAATTAACTTTACAGAGGTTGCAGGAGTGAAAATCATGACAAGGAGCATGAGGAACTATACTTAGAATTTGATTTTCTGATGTGGTAAGAACAGAAAGGATACAGTTGTGAGTTTTACACCAGCAGATAGTCCTAATCTCCATCTGATACCATTATGGCTGATGTGATACTACTGACACCATTTCCACCCTACCACCAAACTATGGAATGGTTTTCTTTGAGGACTAGCTAAGTACTTTGTTTTGAGAATTCACTGGAAACTAAAAAGCAAAGCACATGTTCAGAATCTGTCAATTCCTAATATCTCACTAAGGATCCCCACCTCACAAAAGTAGCAAGTAGTTAAAGGTAAATATATTTTTTTCAAAACTGTCTTCCTACACCTCCACTTCTAAATTTCACCCAAATGTCACTTCAAAAATCCAAATGTTTTCTTAAATGCCTGCAAGAAAAATTCAGGCCATGAGTCTGCCTCAATTCAGTGTCCCACACCAGTCCCAGAGGGCTCATGTTTTCAGAGTTCTTAGTACTATATTGTAGTTTATGTGTTTTTAAAGCACAAGCCCCAGTTACTTCAGCCTGGTTGCCAGAGCTCAGCTCCACTGCCTTTTGTGTTTGAAATCATACTTAGATGATTGAAGTGATGTATCCACCATCACACAGGAAAGCTGTGGCAGATGCAGTGAGGAAATTCTCTGGGGCAGCAATCAAATTTCTTAATACTAAAATTGTCCAGCATTTTATTCTGATTTCCTAAGGGGGCAAAGCTGATGTGATGGCACCACTTCTGTCTGTGACTGATTCTTTCTGTTGATCCTCTTTCTCGCACTAACTCTGGATCCCTCTGGCTAATATCAGCCAAACTGGAGAGATGAGAAGAAATCTTAAATATTTTAAAGTGCGCACAGCTGGGATGTACAAAAATATAGCCTAAGGATGACATGTGCCTGCTGAACAATTCACATTCTGCCTGACCAACTCAGTGGTTGAGAGGCAAATAGCCAATCACCCCACTCACTGCACTCCCTGTAGTGCCTCTTGTCCAACAGACAGGCTAAAAAGAAACAGGAATTTGGAAAATTCTAGGGAAGGGTTTGGGAAGGAGGTAGATGGGCTCTGGCAAGGAGGGTGCATAGGGAAGAAATGACAAAGGTTTTGTAAAGGAGGGAATAAAAGTTCTGCCATGCATTCTGAAGGAGAAATCTTTATTAGCTTGTCATATCTTTTAAGTCATAAGAATGGAGCTCCAGAACGAGGGGCCAGAGAGAGGCAGCAGGGCGGGCAGAGGATCTCAGAGGAAAAAACTGGATAATAAACTTACCCATTTTCAGAAATCACAAAATTCACCTGTTTGCTGTCACTAGAGATGTCCTAAGCACAGGAGGAGGAGGAGGGGAGCAGATTTTGTGCTTCATTGCACTTTAGGAAAAGCATTTGCCCCCAAGAAGACTTTTTCTCATGAAGAGTATGTCCAATATGCATGAAATCTGTTTATCAAAACTTTCGTGCTATCTATTCCTCCTGTTTTTCTTCAAGTCTACAAACATGTGAGTTCACTTTTCAGTCCTCAGTAATTCTGTTTACAAGCTCATTAGTCATCAATCTATACATCCATTTCAAACAGGACTTCATTTATGTTACCAAACTGTATTTTTTCCTTCTCAGTGTAGTACTTTGTTTATTATTTATTCCCCTTTCAGCTTTTGAGGTGGAATGCTACTAACAGCAGTCTGTATTATTCCATGAGCCTGATCCCCAGGATACATCAGTTTTCTGGAACAGATAGGGAATGCATGTACATAATTTCATCATTAAGTAATGCCCAGGGAGGGACTGAATTTAAGTGGCTCAGTTGGTTTGCTAAGGCCACATCCCTGCCAAATGCACAGCCTGTATTACAACACACAGATGTGAAAAGAAAATGATTGCATTATTATGGTTTCAACTGTGAGTTTTCTGGGGACAAAACAGAATATTATTTCACTAGCTTGCTTATAATAGGAGGTATGTGAGCTGTTTTGGCTAAAAAACTTCAACGATATTTTGAGTGGACTAGTTATGTGTACAGTCTGTGCACAAAGCACTACATGTGCATAAAGTTTTCCTGTCCACAGAATTATGGGCTTGTAAAGTTGTGAGCAGCTGTGAACAAGGTCTTAAAAAAAGTAATGTCAAGTGAACTTTTTTAGTAGGTTATTAAGGTGTTCTGGACAATAATTTCAGCTTATTAGAAAATGTGGCAATTAATTTGGCAAATTTTTCTTGATAATATTTAGTTTGTTTGTATAGTAGAGCTATTGCACAGCAATACAAAAATTCAAGCTAACAGCAAACACCATCTGATTGGAGATTTCTAGTTTTATTAACTGCGTGATGACACATGCAACACTTTGGGCACTTTCCTTTTCCAAGTACTTTGTGAACATTAACCCTGGACTCTACCAGCAACACATAAAGATGTGCCAATGAGTCAGCTTTCTTCAACATAAATGTCATTTTCAACATCCTATAAATCTGAGATGTGCATGACACAGCACTTACGAGAGACCTCTGCTTTTTTGGAGTGAAGTTGGAGGCATAGGTACATAAACCTCTAGTACATCTAGAATGACAAATGACAATTTGACAATTATGGTTAAGTATCCACATTGTGTCAAGCAATAAAGTTAAATTATCTCGTATGCTGAGCAACAGCAGCTTCTTTCAGAAATGCATTTGACTGTAGAAACAACTGCTGATTTGCACTGGTCATCTTAGGAGCTGAACTTATTTTTCAAAAAAATGACAGTTTCTGTTCTGATAAAATCTGTGGAAGAGAACCTAAGTGATTGGAAGTGTGAGTTGAGTAAAAGAACTTTAAATGATGTATTTTTATAACGTTTTTTTTGCCAGTGTCTCAGACTGAAAATCATCTTCTGATTTCCACAGTGTACAGCAGTGAAGTGTCTATAAAATGTCATGACTCACACTATACTTCAGGCACACTATTTTTCCAAATACTTCCCTAGAGCTAGCACTTCTGAGACTCTATTAGCAACATATAAACTAGTTTTAGGAGCTGTTCTGCAAACAGAATGGGGCCTTTTAAAGCCTAATAAAACTAATTTTCTTTCAGTAACCTCTGTCCAACAAGACTCTCTTCCCAATTTGTGCCTTCTCAGAGCTATTCAGTTGCAGCTTATCAAAGCAAATAAAGAAAGAGAGAACAGTATAAAGTACAGGATTTCTCAGTGAGAGAATTGTCTTACATTTATTAAGTTAATATGAATTTGAAAGTGACTCACTTCTAGATGCAGATTACAAAAAGACAACCTAGCTTGTACTTGCAAATGAAATAAACTGTAGCCAAGGAATATTTGAGTGGTTTGAAATCTTCTCATGCTGATCAGCATTCACAGAAAAAAGCTCCAGGGATTCTGGAAACAGAGGAAAACAGTCCCAAAGATCTGGAACAAACAAATGAGTTATGTCTGAACAGGGGCATCAAAGGATCTGTACTTTGAAAATGTGATATTTGTGGTCATACTACAGTGACCTCAGTGGCTGGAGTGGAGAGAGTGAATCACCAGAGATGGCTCATCATCATCATCATCATCATCACCATCATCATCATAATCCCTCTGTTTGAGAGCTTGCCAAACCTTTGTGCAGGATGGCAGCATGACTAATGGCAATCATCATAAGAAAATATGTCATCACCTTGTGCAGCCTGCCAAAGGGTAAACACAGCTTCAAAGAGCACTTTTTTTTTTTTTTTTTTTTTTTCTCTCCACACTTCCTGAGGATTGTATTCTATTTAAAGAGAGTGAGAATGACCTTGGGGACACAGTTTTGGAAAAGATCGTGCTTGCCATAGACTGAGGAACAAGTGTAAGCTCCACTTGCATTCAAACTTGGATTTTCAAGTGGGTCTCACACAAACTTCGGTGTACCCCACCGTTTTCATTTGATGTTTTCCAAATGGATGGAAATTATTTTGTGTTTTCTTCAGGTCAGTTGGGAGTTGCCATCTTTTTCCTCAATGTGCAACATAATGTATCATACATAAATGGACATAAGCTACTTTCTCTTAGTCATCTGAAATGAAAATGTTCCTTCTATTTACTAGGAATCTTATTTGTTCTGGGTACCCGTTGATATTTATGGAATCAATATGTAATTTGGTATCAGAGTATTTAATCATAATCAGCCTGAGTGCACTGTTTAGCTGAACATATAAAATGTACTATAATGACTTTAAAATGTTTAATTTAAGAATCTCTGCCTCTGTGCATATGAATCAGAGACCTATGTTTAATTATTGATAGCAATTAGAGCACAGAAGCAGACAAACAGCATCTGGTGACAGGAATAATTTCACAGCCTAGCCCGTATCCAGAGTCTCGTTTGGAACCAACGTAAGTGCATCACAGATTGATTCCTTGCAATCTATGAATTCATACTGTGGTTTCTAAACAACCCTTTGGAACCTGTCTCTCATTTTAGAAGTCCTGATAGGTTTATACATCTACGTGTGGAACAGATGTGGCACAGGGGTACGGTTGGTCAGGTTTCTTAATGTGATCAGAATCAGAAAATTATACCTAACTACTTCTCTATTTTCACTCATGCTGTCTTGTGAATGCTAAAAATTTAATTATGTATAGGAATTTGAGTCTCATATTTAGGGAATTAAAGCACAAAACCATTCTGGTAAATGCTAAATGTGAATTTTTAAGAGAAAAATGCCAATTACTGCAAACTAAGTTACAAACTATTTTAAGAGAAAAGATTTTCATTTTGTATATACTGAAACCAAAGCAAACCTCTTAAATAAAGAACTTACATCATAGCTAAATTGCCTATGATTCACAGGGTCACATTGCCTGTCAACCATGAATAATGCAAAAAAAAAAGTCACACTTTTTAAAAGATGTCATGAAACTGAAAATTTCAGATCATTAAATACAGATATAATTCGTCTACATTGGCTAGAATCTAATAAATTAAAGAAGTGGCCATCCAATTTTTATGACAGTTTGTCAATCCTCAAATATTCTCAGAGAGGCCCAGACCCCTTGAGAGTGAACAAAAAGTTGTCTGTTCTTTCCATCTCTTGAGCAGCTCTTAGAAAGGTGCCTTGAGTATTCATGGACAACAGGCCAAGAAACCCCACTAGAACCAAGAAAATAAATAATGTGGTTTTCCACTAGCTAAGAAGATGCTTTTGGTCAGTCTGGAATGGAGGCAATTTCCCCCATGGCAGCCCTCCCAGTGCTGTGCTGTGCATTGGTAACTGGAATGGTATTGATGACACAGAATTGCTTTGGCTACTCCGAGCAGCGCCGGCAGTGACATCTCTCCAACATTCTCCCTCTCCCACCAGGCTGGAGGTGGGTAAGGTCCTGGGAGAAGACACAGCCAGGAATGCTGACCCAACAGACCCCTTGGTTTCAGCTCAGCAATAGAAGTTTATTCTCTTAAAGAAGAATAAGGACGCATCCCTTATTACAGACCTTGTTGTCTGGAGTAGCTGCCACGCGAGCTGAATCCTGGAAAGCTGCTGAACATTCCCTGCTGAAGGCAAGCAGAGGGTAAATCTTTTGTCTTCCTTTGCTTTCACATGTAGCTTCTGTTTTATTAAACTGCCTTTAACTTGACTCACATGGCTTTTTTCCAACGTATTTTCTACCCTCTGGATAGATGAGGAAGGGAGTGATGGAGTGGCTGGTTGGGAACTCCATCCAGGGCCAAGCCGCCAGAGAAAAAGCCAGGTAAAAATCTGCTGTGTCTTTCAAGGAGAGTCCAGCTCCCCACCATAATGGGTCTGCATTATACAGAAACACTCATCATGCAAGAATTTTCATCACACAGAAGTTGTCTTGAGAGTCTAGGCAAGGTTTTGAAGTGGTTGTTAAAATTCATCAAAGTCATTAGCATACACCAGAGCGCTTCTTCTCCCTCACACATGCTGAGACATACTGTCACCTGTGCTGGTTTTACTAATCATCTTGCTTAATCTCCCTGAACATTGGTTCAGAGGTCAGGCTTTGAGAAGCTTTCATTCTATATCACTCTCCTTTGCAGACAAGCAAGTAGAAAGTAAAGACAGGAACTTATTATTTTAAGTAAAACTGCACAGAAAGGAAGAACAGCACAGAATTATTTTTCTCCATTAAACAAGATGGAAAGAGGTAAAGAATTGTGACTCATGGACTGGCACTGCCTTCCAGTAAGAGCTGAGAAAAATTATTAGTCTGATTCAAAAAATATAAATATTAATGTGACGTCAAAGGGCGATCAAAAGGCTGGATCAGCTCTCTTATTAAGAAAGGCTGAGAAGCTTGAGGTTGTTGAGCCAGGAAAAGAGGATGCACCAGGGAAATCTTCTGGTGGTCCTCCAGTACCTAAAGAGAAGAAAAGATGGGGAAGGACTTTTCACAAGGGTATTGTAAGGTAGTGATAGAATAAGGGGTGATGACTTTAGCAACCTGGGATAGTGGAAGATGTCCCTGCCCAAGGCAGTGGGTGGAACTGGAAGATCCATATGGTCCCTTTTAACCCCAACAATTTTATGATTTTATAAAATATGTATTGTTCCTGTGGAAACCATTTCTACTTTACCAGAAGAAATATAAATGAAACTATGTATATAGTTTCATTTATAGGGGGTTTATAGTTTATAGGGGAGGGGAATGGAGAGAGAAGATGAGGTTATTCTTACAACATCTTTAGAAGAAAAATCGCACAGTCTAAAGGACTCATTTATGTGGTGGCAAACACATCAGAAGTGTGTACTTCTCTCTGTAGAAGGCAGACAGTTCTTAGTGTCAATGTGCATTGAGTCTCCACCACAAAATTGAGGTGTCCTGAGCTCTGTATAGGGTATAGGGTATATTAGACAAAACCAAAATTTGTCTAATATTTTAATGACTTACAGGAGGAGGAGAGAAAGGAAAAGAACATTCTTCAGTCAAGATAAAAGAGATACAACTGTTGATTTGGGTGGTAAGCAGTCCTGTGCCAGATAAAGATGTAGTTCAGATAAATGGAGTAATGGGTTTGTTTGTAAAGAAATTAAAGAAATGGTAGACAAGTGATTTGAGAAAATACTCTTTTTTTTATTCAATATTTGTTAGTAAGAACCTGCATGCCCTAAACTTATGCCTACCAAACAATGCTACCCTAATAAGACAATTCTCATGGAGCAATCTCTACTTTATACTGCTTGATGGCTGAAGGGGGCAAAGAATGTTTATTTCACATTATAACATCTTAGATAAGATAGATATAGTGAAAATAATGCTGGTATTTCTCTGTTGAGAGGAGAAAAAGAAAAAATTGACAGTGACAACATACGAAAATTTGAGAAATGCACCTTGGGAAATCAACATGTGGGACAAGTGACTTCCAGTATTCTGCACATTTTAGACATTATGATATTTTACAAGAAATGTATCAAAGAATGACAAACATCTTAATAAAAAAAAAAAAACAAACACAAAACAATCAAGCAAAACCTAACAGAACCATCTTCATTAACGTATTAGTAGAATTTCAAGTTTTTTCTTGCAGTATATCATTCTCATATTGTGCTATTTCCTGGAGTGGCATGAATGTGGTATTGGGTATTTTGCATATTTCATGCTCATTCCAGGAAAAACACTTATTTATTTTTTAAACAAATAAAAATGGAAGACATACTCATGCTGCTTCTGCATGCAAAGATTTTCCTTGAATTCTTTTTATAAAATATTTTCTGAATGCTGCTCAATGACATAATTTGGAAAATTCACCTTTCAGAAATAGCCCACAATAAAATTATTTACATATTTTTACATATATAATTACAAGAGACTTTTAAAAATTGTTACTTTATTTAATACACTTTCTGGTTTTGGTAAAATTTTCACTGTGGCAAATTTACACAGCTCTAAGTCATAACCAGCTTTTCTGCTGTTAGATTATAAGCAAATAATGTATCTTCAGCTAAAAAATATCCTGGCCAACCAGCAGCCATATCTTCAGGCCGGGCTTTTTACCTTGAGCTGTGATGCAGAATATTGTCAGCTTGTTCACCAAAAAATCTTTGCTTTGCTTTTCGAATTCATGAAGAAGATATTTCCTCTACCTACCTGTATTTCTTGGGACTTTCAACCCCCCTTAGGATGTCACTCTTTGCCTAAGCTCTGTGTCTCCCCTGACAGGAGGTCTACACACCTGTGAAGCACCTTTGGACTTCTGGAACTTCCCTGTGAAGTTCGAGATACTCTCCTCACCTTCCTTCTTACATTGCTGGAGATCCTAAAAATCCTGAAACAGGGAAGTGCTGCTGGGAAGCTTCCCTCACATTCTATGACTCATAACAGATAACCTACTATCTCTCTTCCAAGACTTACTCATCCAAACTATTCCACTTTCTCCCACTTGGCACCTTATATCTTGTCTTCCTTCACATGCATTCCTGCTTAGTGTAATTACTGTAAACAACAAGTACATTAGTGTAACCTTGCTTCCTTCTCTTCCACTTTGTCAAATCAATCTTTTCCACAATCTTTCTACACAATGTTTCACATTTTGCTTTCTTTCCTACATTTCTGCCTTCTTGCATTTTCCAGGAGTAAAATTCAGAACGGGTTTTAGCAATGCACCGACAGTTGTTCTCTGAGAATTTTTTTTCTCTTTCCTTGAAGATGTGTGAAATGAGCAGAGTTGGCACATGTGCTGCCTGCCTGCAGTAAACAACAACCACATGTGTTATTACACTACCTGGAACACGTCAAAACTCACTGATTAGATCTTCATCCCACCCAAAGTAATAATAGAGTATATATCTTTGAGTTTTGGGAGGACTGTGCTTCAGAAACCCTTACCCAAAAATCTTAACAATTTTTGTTGCATCGTTACCAAAGGAAACAAGTTTTAAACAATCCTGCCAGTCCCTCAGACTGTAAAACGTTTCCAAAGTTCCCAGAAGACAGAAATTCTCCAGGCTAACTTTAGGAAGTCTATTAACCACTGTGCTACAATATAAAATTAATCACAAAACACTGCTTTTTTCATAGTGACATTGCCAGTATTGAAAAAGGGACTTTTAAAAAGAAGGATGAAAGCAAAGAGCTCTCCACATCCATCTGCAGTTTAGGAGGTTCACAGAAGTGTGAAGTGACCAATTCGTCTCCATGAAATGTTCCCAGCTGAATGAGAAAACAGCATGGAGATGAATCTAGTCTGAAGCAGCAGCTTTTAAACGCTTGAACCATTTCAGCCACCAGGGCGGGTTCTATTATTGCTGCCTCGGAAGAATCAATGCTTCTGCTCCAAGGATGTGCATCTTGCATTTGCCCTCCTCACTCTGCCCCAGCCTGAATTTGAGATCCTTCATGGAGTTTCAGTCCAGAGAAGTGAATTTTCTCCTCTGCCTCTGGGAGAGAACAGGCAGAAGCAGACCCCTTTCAGAGGGGAAAGCTTCCCCAGAGCCGTTTGGAATTTGGTAATGTGGAGCAGTGCAGAAAATACAGAAATTAGACATCTTCAGAAACAGAATTCCCAAACTCGTGTTTCATGTAAGAATTAAAACTATCAAGAATTGTGTGTACAGTGACTGATTCATACTGATGCCTAATATGCTTAATTTACCATCACCATCAAAGTTTTTCTCCTTTTCCTTTTCCTATCCCTTCTCCTTCCTCCAATCTGACTCTAAATTCTTTATTTTCTCCCAAATAATATATTCTCTTATACTCCTGCTTGCCCAGTACACTCCCATAGCTTATAAGCTGAATTTCTGAAGAAAAACCTGCAATACTCCTAATATATTCTCGTCACAAACACATGCTATCCAGAATCAGTCACAAGTAAGTTATTCTTCTAACATTTGTGCTGGAAGTAGACATTGAAATCATCACCCATGATCCTACAGGAATAATACTTTTCTCTTTATTCCAGAAATCTCAAATTTGAACAGACTATTAGCCAGAAATTCTACTTTGGAGAACTTAGATCTGCACAGTATATTGAATATCTTATCTAAGACAAATACATCAAAAATCCATCAGTTTTTCTCCTGAACAGTATTTTCAAGGTTCCCTCCAGAAATGAATAATTGTTTCTTCACTTTGGCTTAGTTAAATATTGGCTATGGAAAACAATCAGAACATTATATTAGGTTCCAAGGTAATTAGAAAAAAATCTTAGAGTTTTCTAAAATAATAAGAAACATCATATTAATTTAAAAAAAAGCTACCTCAGGAACTTCTTGTAAAAGTAACAGAAAATCTGAAGCAGAAGCCATTCTTTACTAATGTAAAGGAAAACAAACTTTTAGAATGTATAGGTAGTCATTTTTATTCTAAAGATAAGAGAAGAGACAACCTTTAAAAACAGCTCTTCAGCTTCACCTCAAACAGGGTTAGCTCACTTCAGCACCATCTCTTTTGTGGAGACATCCAAGACTGGGAACAAACCAGGGAACTTAAGAAGAGAAGGCAAGTACATCCTTTTTGAGCCCCTGAATTTCTAATGAAGTGTTGAACAGCTGAAAGGAGTCAAGAGGAAAGCAAGCAGAATTTCAGAAAACATTTGCTAGGAGATTGAACAGCTTGCAAATGCTTTGCTGGGGGAGTAACAGCAGAGTGAGCTGGTAGCAATTTTCAACTACATAGACTCCTGCAAAAATGAAAGAAATTATTTATTCACAGTGTCAGAGTTCATTTAAGGCAATATTTTTGAAATCTAGGCAAAGATTAGTTTGGAGTGAGAGATACCTTCCTGACTAGAGACTTCTGGAAATAGATTACACAGAAAGAAACATGACATAGAATCTTGCTTGTGTAAAATTAATGAACTTGGTAATAAATTAAGATTTGTTCCTTCTTTAAGTTCATACAGCGAGGATGGAAAAGCAAACATTACGATAAAGTGAAAGGCTTCGTAAAAGCAGAAAGGAAATGGATCCTGAAAATGTGTCCGGTTTATACATTTCATAATTTAAAGCTACAAGGTAGGAGAAAGAATAATTTCTCAAAAATGTGGTGAGAGATAAAATTTGGGAATTGATGCTGCATGCACTGCTGCTGATGTCCAGGAAAAAGTGAAAAAAGAGAGTTCTGCAGGCAGCGACCAGAAATGTGAAGGAATGACAGCTGCATCATTGATGTTGGTAGATCCAGACACTCTCCATGTGTTCCCTGTACAGAAGAAAGGCACCAGTTACTCAGAAAATTCCACATGCTCCTTGGGAACAACATCCCACTTCCCTCCATGTGAATTGTGCTGCTAGCCTCAGCTCCCTGTCAAGCAGCAATATTAGAATGGCAAAATGCAGTTGGCTTTGAGCTATCCCAAAAGTTTTTTTTTTTTTTTTTGGTTTTTTTTTTCTTTTTTTTTTTTTTTTTTTTTTTTTGTTTTGTTTTGTTTTGTTTTGTTTTGTTTTGTTTTTTGTTTATGGCACTCAGAATGACATTCCTATACTTCAGTATACCCTACTTTAGCATTCAAACGGAGTAGAAAATGCTTCATGGAGATTGACCTCTGGAGAGGAAGCTGAATGTAGAATGTAGGAGTGGACTTAGCTTGAAAACAAGGCTAATGAGAAGCTGCTACAATAAACAATAAACTGTGGTGGTTCCAGTCACCTTGTGATTAGATGGTGGACCTGGTCTCAGCTTGAGCCAGCCATAGCTTTGACATTTGTTTGGAAAAACAAAGTTAAAAGAGTCTCAATGTATTCAGTGATGAATTTACTGAATGTCAGGAGGAAAAGGGCAATTGCAAAGGAATAAAGCAGTAACTAAACTAAGAACCAGCACTGTCCTAAAATGGAAGATATGCAGATATATTCTGTCCATAATAAAAAATATATTCTAGGATAGGTGGATCTGTGTCTCAGTACTGTAGAAATTTTATTGTGGATTTGAGAACCATTCTCCTTCTGATGATAGCATTCTTTCCCGTGCCCCTTGTGAAAACCTTTTGCTTGAAAATAATTGGTTGTGAGTTCTGACTGAAAGCTCCATATTGCACCTTATACGTACAGAGAAGAAGCTCAAAACTTTATTAGATGACTATTGAGCTATGCAGCTGACTAGTATGGAAGTGTGGGAAGAAGCAGTAAAAGGCCAGAGGGAAAACTAGTAACTAGATAAAATGAAAAAAATTTTTACAAGAAGAATGAGATTGAGGCAACTGATTGGAAAAGCAGTCTTTTTGTTACTTACAGGTGATATTGGATTTGGATGCTGGTACTTTTTGATCCAGAAAGGCCCTAGATTACAGAAAGGGCACTGGAGTTAGTGGAACATTTTACCTAACTTTGGAATCTAAAATCAGTGTAAGCTTTCTGTCTAGTCTGCTAAGAACTTCTTTTGGAAGGTGCATCATACTGCTGGTCAGGGACCCTTAAAAGGAGCTACTTGACCTCTCTAAAAGAATAATGTCATCTGTCTATTGTACCAGGAACGCCACTAATGACTAATTTACACTACACTCCCCCTCTAACAGCTAAAATTAAAGTAACCACACATGATCAACACTATCATTATCAGGAAAAAATTCTGTGTGCAACCAGAAATCAACATTTGAAGTCTCAATTGTCCCTGAGTTTTAATCCCAAAAATTCAAAAATAAAAAAGTTAGTCAAGAAGCTTCATTATAAGCCTATTTAAGTAACAATCACTGATTATAAAGGACTTTTTTCTGTATCCCAACAAAAAAGATTATTTTTTAATCCCTGATAATTTCAAAGACACAAAAGTTGATATAAACTCCCCAAAAACCATTGCAGCTGGTACATCTGTGTTCAACAGCTTAAGGGACTGATGGCTGAGGGGCATTGGAAAAGTGATTCCCCTTAGGTACTCTGGGATTTCAACTCAATGTGAGCTTAATAAGGTGTGTTTTATACTCAGGCACTTAAAATTCAGCTTAAATATTAACTCCTTTGTGGATATATTTCTGTAGTCAAATCAGGCAATAAACACACATGAATTTTTGATATAATATTGTATCTATTGAACAGGAAAATTTTATGCATCTTATTTCCATTTCTTATTTTGTAATTTCTTATTTTGCAATCTCTTATTTTGTAATTGGGGTGATTTCACAGACACTCACTGTCAAAAAGAAGTATTTTACTGAGTATCACTTATTACATATCTTGGGTTTGAAAACTCTGAGTCCTACACCACAGATATAAATAAAAGTGAAATTACTGAAGTCATCTTCTCTGAAAGGAAGGAAACAAAACACCAGGCATCTCCTAAATTATAAAAGACCCCCTCCCTGCTTGCACACCCTGGTGCAAGCCCACCTTTAGTATACATACCTCTTAAAATATACAGACATTTAAAAAAGTCTCAGTCAGTCCAAATCACCAGGTGGTAAATCAGTCAGCTTTGCAAGCAGGCTATGCAGGAGTAGCAGAAATAAATCCCATACAAGGGACACAGACTATCACCTTTTGCAATACTGGCATTACCATTTAAATGGTCTTTGACAAGGATCTTATTTTGTTCCATTTTACATTCATGCTTTGCAAACAAATGCTGAACATTCATTAAGCAAATCTGCTATAACAAACGAAAAAGTGACTTCAGAAATGTTATCACACTCTGTGTTCTGAGTGTGATAAATAATTAAAAACCTGGTTGGCACGCTGGTGTGTGTTTTTATGTTTTATGTATGTATAAGACTCCATATCTGCAGCAGGCTGGGAAACTGTCTTTTCCTATAAATACCTATCACTCTTGAATTTGGAAACCAGAGGCTGGAGACTTTTTAACAATTTAATGAGAATTGTTCTACTAAAGCCAGCGGAAACTCCTCTGATTTCAATAGGACAATGTTGATTTACACATTTAAAATAACAATTTAATTCCAAAATAAATTACGTCTGCTTTTTAATTGAAGTAAATATATTTTTTTATAATTGACCACTAGGAGAAAATAAAAATGCAATAAGATTCAAATTGGAAAATTGTATCACCTTTTCCATTAGATAAAATTAAAATTATGCTTATGTTAATGTTTATGGTTCATATAAATAGTGTGAAGAGGAAATAAATTACATGGAGAAAAAACTTTTGCAATCAAAAGCCAATTTCTCCCCAGTCCACAGTCAGAAAGAGAATGCAAATGTACAACGCCAAGTATACAGCATAAGAAAGTTATTGGAAAAACTAACCTGAAAATATGTGAGATTTTTTTATATTTTGAGTTAGTTCAGTAATTAAAAAGTATTTTGAGCTGAAAAAAATGTTACTGTTTCCATTTAGAAATAACAGTAGAGAAATATTCTTTCTTTTCTTCTTTTATGATTCAGGCAATTAGCTGAAATTGTCTCGAATTCACAAATTGCTCAAGTTAATCTGAATGTACAGGTTAGGACATGTTTCAGCAGATAAACAAGACACAAATTTAGTTAGAAATGAAATCTCATTTAAAGTCTGTAGGAGCTTCAACTCCTCAGATGTTTGTGTTCTTCTGAAACTTGTTTCCTGTCAAGCTAATAATGTAGTTTTATTTTTATTGTGGACTGAAGATAAGATTTCTCTAACACTGTTAAGCACTTTCAGGGACTGTAGGGTGCTCAGATTTTTGCAAAGGCTTTCTCTGCCTTTCAGCTGAAGAAATCATAAATGACAAATTATACAGAAAGTAATTGTTAGAAGAATTATTAGAAAGGGAAGTTGTTCACAGTGGAGCAGACCAGGGAGCACCAGGGCCAGTTGGATTTGTTTTTCACTTTGCTTTTTCTTTCCTCTTATTCAATTCAGGAAAAGCATTGACAGTCTTGGAGCGTGTCCAGGGCAGGGAACGGAGCTGGGAAGGGGCTGGAGCCCCAGGAGAGGCTGAGGGAGCTGGGAAGGGGCTGAGCCTGGAGCAAAGGAGGCTCAGGGGGGCCCTTGTGGCTCTGCACAGCTCCTGCCAGGAGGGGACAGCCGGGGGGTCGGGCTGTGCTCCAGGGAACAGGGACAGGAGCAGAGGGAACGGCCTCAGGCTGGGCATGGGCAGGCTCAGGTTGGATTTTAGGGAAAATTTCTTCACATAAGGGGTTGTAAAGCATTGGAACAGGCTGTCCAGGGTAGTGATGTAGCTACCAACTCTGGAATTGCTCAAAGCAGGCTTGAATATGACATGTGGGGACAAGGTTTAGTGATGAACAAGGTGCTGGTGACTGGTTAAAGGTTGGACTGATTTCCAAACATTACAATTTTTTGATTTCATAGTTCTGTGATTCAGTAAAGGGTTGTATTGCAATTCTCTTTTTCTGTCTAAATTGTTACCTTTTGCTTTTAAATCATTTAATGACAGAGCTAAGTTTCTCTTTTATCTAAAAATTATAAGGTAAATTCTCTTACACTCAAAAAGCATCATGTATAAAATCCATTTGTATCATTCAAGTGTGTGCACAGTTTATACAGCCATAGGTATCTTTGAACAAGGTATTTCTCTGTTTGCCTTTCCACTTAAATAATTTGGAAATGTAGGTCTGGCCTGGAGTTTAACTTTAAACTGAGCTAACTAAATTCACTTCTCTATACGGAGGAAAGGAGATCTCTGTATTTTCAAGAGCTGTGTCTTAACACCACTGCCCACCCAGCTGCTCACTGTATTATGGGGGGAAAAGATGAGTCTGTTTTCCAGATTAAATAAAATTTAAAGATTAAATAAAGGTGTGTCCCTTTTCCAGATTAAATAAAGCTGACCAGTCTAGCTGTATCAAAATCACTTCATACTTTATTGCCAATTAAAATATATTTAAATAGGGAGAAACCTTAACTTCTCCTAACAGAGGTCAATCCTGCAACCCTTAATTTTCAAACCCCAAATATAGACACACTCCTTACAGAGACTAAAATAAAAATAGGCAAGAAACACTGAGAGGGCACAGACTGTTGTATTATACAGCCACCAGAAGGTACCATTACTGTTAATCTGACAGTCTGCTGAACTGTATGAATAGGTAGTTAGATATGGAATAAATGTCTGTTCGCTGTGTAATTCTTTTTTAGATGAAATGGATATTACCAGAAAACTCCTTTTTTTCTCCAAGCCTCTCTTTGACAGAATCATTTATTACATGCAAAGCTGCTGCCTGAAGGTTAATACACATGCAAAGCAAATAAAATAATTGCCTATTGTAAAATAATGGCAATATGAAAGGATATGGAAATGTAAAAGCAGGCTAAGAAAAATGGATAAGTAACCAAAAATATGGGATTTGATGGAGTTCGGGTGCTTAAGAAAACAGGAAAACATGAACTCTCCCCAACCTTGAAGGTATTTAGGAAAATTTTCAAATTATTTTTCAAGGATGCTCAAATTATGCAGGTAGAGAGAAAAGTACCCTCTACATAAGATAAAGGGAATTTAAATGTGTAAATCTCAGGATTAACGCTGTTAAGAGTGGGGAAAAGGAGGATGAGGGGCTCACCCATGTCTAATTAACACCACTTGAAAATGCAAAGCAACTTCAGGAACCATGGAGCCCACTGATACCAAGTAAGGTCAATGACCCTGGCTGGGACTTGACTGACAGATGAAATAACTGCTAATGTTTCCAGAAAAATCACATTAATGCCATTTTTTCTGAATTAATGATTCTTTAGCCATGGATCTACATGTGAAAATCCTTGTGTTTATGCTTCAGGGATTTAAGCTAAAAATTGCCACCACACCAGCACTGTTTTGATCTGTGCCTGTTTGTACTTTTACTACCAGTGCTCAAGAGGTTTACAAAATAGAAAGGTACAAGGATTTTTCCCAGAAGTTATTCTGGATGATTACTTTCTTTTTTGGGATAGGACAACTGGATAAGGAGTTTGGTCTCATAAATGGTTAACAGTGTTCCTCCATAAAATTCTTTGCTATTTTTTGGGGTTTTTTCCCAAGTATTGACAAAGTTAATGAGCAAGGACACCAAAACAAGGGCCAATACCAGAAAAAAGGATTGTGGGGAAGAATCTTACCCATTTCTCAACTCAGCCTTATCCTTAAACAGAACTTTCAACTGGCACAGCTGAGAAACCTTACATACTTATATGTAAGATACTACAATTCCAGTAAAAGTTGAACAATTAATAATTTATAGCAGCCTGAAATCAGTGATTAGGGGAAGTTTTACCATGCTGATTGCAAACACTCTACATCATTAGAATACCATGTGAGATTTGGTTTGTGATCTAATCCATAGTATAGCAACTTCAGAATTTTTTAAAAAAACAGTTAATTTTTCTCTTTTTGCTCTGTGCTGAAATAATTCCTGCCCTCAATGTTTGTGGCTGCAACATAACTAGTCATCTTAGGTAAATATAGCTTCCACCTATAACTGCAGAGGAAACTCAGGGCAATTTTCTACCAAAAACATCAAAATCAAAATGCTTGCTTGAGTTTGGGTAGAATGGGGAAATGAGTATGGACAACACTCCAAATCCCAAGATTTTATCCTCCCCTTGAAAGAGTGCTTAAAAAAGTTGACAAACTACTTCTCCTTGCCCAGATCTGATTCACAGTTCAAATCCTCATAGTGGCCATAATTCATACTTCAAGGAGTTATCTCATTATTACTGTCGACTTACTGTTATGTGTATATTTCGTGTCCTTTGGGGGAACTGAGACTAAAAATAGGGATTTGCAAACAAAGGGCATGTAGGCAAAGACTTGCTGAGGATGTGAGTCTCTTTTCAAGGCAGACAAGCCAGGAGGAGGCCTGTGTGTTATCTCTGCTCCCACTGCATGGCTGAAGCCAGGTCACCACTGGCTCTTGTAAGGCTGTGTCACCTCTTTGTGACATGCTACAATTCGCCTCTGTCCAGAGAAAGGATTCCTGGTTTTGGGGAGCTCTGCTCTGAGCACACCAGGAATTCAGCACAACAGGAATGTTAAAACAGAGAAATAGGTGTGTATAATTTCTGAGAGAGGGGTGGGAGACTGAAGAGCAGAAAATGAGAGGGTGGACTGCGAAGTGACAAACTCGGTGTCAGAGGGGAAGGAGCATCATAGTGAGGGGAGGAGGATAAATAGAGGGATGTGAGAAACAAGGTTGGGCCCCGGGAATGGCATTTGGGTGTTCATGACAGATTGAGTGAAAACAGAGCTTGGCAGGGCTTTCTGGACCACATTTTTTTCTCTGCTCAGCATGCTTGGATCCAGAGTGAACAGCTCTGCTCCCTACAGTATCTCAGTTACTGTATCTATTACCCTGCTGACCCAAGATCCTTTTGAAATAATAAGACAAAACTTTTCCCTCCTATGTTCATATAACTCAGCAGCTTAACTTGAATCTACAAAAATAAGGGCTTCCAAAAATATCTGTCTGGGTAGAGAAGATGAATCCGTGTTGAAATGCTTGAAATGTGTTCCTAGGCTTGCCTCTCATCCCCACCTTAGGTTGCCTGACAAGAAACCTTGGCTCCCCTGCCTGTGGACCCACTCCATGTACGAGATGCAGATGCTGAGCCTGGTCTGCCATCCCACAAAACTGGGATGCATTTAGGACAGGGTGACACAGGAAAAGAAAGACCAGAGTTGCCACGCCTTTAAATGCAAGTGCCTGAGATAGGATATTTTGTGGTGAATATTGACAACCGCCTCTGTTTAAAGCCTTCTCCTTGCCAGGAGAACTCTGCAGCAGACAGCATTTCTTTCTCTTGCGTTGACTGCCAAGACTCAGGGTGATGGAAAAAACAGGTCCAGGAGAAAGCAAGTCTGAGAGGGGAAAACGGAGATAGCAGCAACATGGAAACAGCAGACTGTGAAGTACAAGGGTGCGGTCAGAACGGCCTGGGAAAAAGCAAAGCCCTTCAGCCCAACTGTGCAGGTGAGGAGGAATCACAGGGATGCTGTGAGTGGTACACGCAGGAAAATAAAGCAAATGATCTTTGAGTGTGACAAACCAGCCATCAAACACGGTGGTGAGCACGACTTTGCCAATGGATTCTGGCATGGCAAGGGATTCATGATATGGAAAGGGGCAGATGGTGAGGCAGGAAGCTCTCTTTGCAGGAAGCACTGAGGGAGAGTGGAGAAAAAGGCTCAACCTTACTTCTTTCACATGCAGGAACAGTGCTCCTGCATGGTCTGGGAATGCACGCATTCCAGGCATCTGAAAATTCTGTCATAATCTACAGTCTACTGTAACAAAAGATGGCTATTAAGCACCTTGCTAGGGTAAATCAGGGTATGAAATCATGATGCAGTTGTTGTTATAGTAACTGCATACTTATGCAGTGTTTCCATTTAACAAACATGAGATAAATTATTCTTTCAAGAAAAGGAGACAATTACGAGAGCTTTCAGAGATGAACTGTGCATTTGCACTGAGTTTAGATGAGATCTAAAGTGTAGAAGTTTTACATCTGTATTTTCTCATTGCAATTTAAACAAGTTCTCTGAATAAAATGATACAGAAATGGGCAGCACAGTTGCAAGCCATATGACATCCCCTTGCTCTAATTCCATCAGGATGTTTACTTCTATTTCCTGATTCATCCTATGAAAAGTTTTTCTCCTCTTGAAGACCAATGATGAAATTAAAAATAGTGGCCCCAAGATGACCACAAAAATATCAGTTCCCAGTTTATCATTTGTAACATTTGGCAAGAACATCCAGAATTTAGAATGTTCCACCTACTAAAATTTTGTCATTATTATTTTATTTAGCAGTGAATGGACATACACACAAACAGAAATGGCAGGGTTGCATGTGAAATTGATGACACGAAAGAGTATAGAAATAAAAAATATTACTTAAAATTATATTTAGAAAATGTGAACTTCCCTATAAAAAAAGTTAATGATTATTTACAGAGCCATCCTGTTTTAGTGATTGTGAAAATAGAACTCAAAACCATGAAATAAAATAAAAAATTTTAAAAAGTGACAATTTTTTCCTCAGCATCATCACTGAAGAGAATGACATGTCTGTGTCATGAAAAGCTGATTATCAGGTTCATCAACTATACGAAATAAAAAGAATATAAACTCTGCATAGTGAGATGAATTGCATAAAGGAACATTTGAATGGACCCTTAAAATAAAAATAAAATAAATAAATAGTCCTTCTTTAGGGAAAAAAAATTAGTTTTAAGTAAACCTGGATTTTTGAAAACGTGTGGCTCTGGTACTGATATTCAAAAAGGATGAGCTAAAATGTCCTAGTAATTATAGGCCAGTTACCCAGACATCAAACTCAGACAATATAATGAAAAAGTCAATATGATTTTCCATTAACAGAGAATCAGAGAGAGGGACTCTAATTCATGCCAGTCAATGTGGTTTTATGGAAAATAGGTTTTGTCAAATAGTTTAGATTTCATTATTTGATAAGACTACAAATTTGGTTGATAAAGGTAGCTCCTTGTATGTAATACATGCACATTTTAGTGTGGCATATGTCTTGCATCAGATGAGGAGGTGATTTAAAAAAAATTACAAGTATCTATAGGATTAAAATTAAATGCATTCTGAGTTTGCTGATGAAAAATTTTTAAGTGTTTGCTAATGAAAAGTAATCCCTCGATACGCAAATAATCAATATAACTATTTCATGTTCACTGTTTTGAAAAGGAATTGCTACAGGAAAAACCCCCCAAAACTCCTAGAAAAGATGGAAGGCACATGAAGAGGGAAGTCCTTCTCACTCTCCACAAACTCCTTGCTAGGAGGTTGCAGTGAGGTGGGCATGGATTCCTTCTTCCAGACATCAAAGGATAGAAGGAGGGGAAATGGCCTCAAATAGTGTGAGGGAGGGAGTAGATTGGATATTAGAGAAAATTTCTTTACCTCTGAGGTGTCCAGGAATTGAAACTGTCTGCCTAGAGCAGTGGTGCAATCACCATATGTGAAAATATTTAAAAGACACCTACAGCTGATACCTAGGGGTGTGGTTTGGAGGTGGAGTTATCAGTGCTGGTTTAATGGTTTGAATATATGATCTTAAATTTCTTCTCTAACCTAAAAATTCTATAATTCTATGACTCTGTGATTCTATGATAAGGACTCAGTTATCTACCAGATACTGCACTTGCATCAGGTACTAAGAGGAGCAGACAAAAGGAAAATTCTGTCTCTCATTTTATTTCCCAGCTTCTTGTGAAAAAATATTGATGGTAGTGAAGGTGAGCAGTAAGTACATAAGTGGAATTTTTTGGACTGGGTGTGGCAATATTGGAACATGGAATATTGCATAGAGGTCATGTGCTTGTGCCTTACAGAGGAACTTACAAAGTGGTGATGAAACAAATAAGGAAAAAGATGCTTTGGCACCTACCTAATACACCTTAGAGTGGAAACTTTAAGAGTCTAGGTGAATTGCTTTGTTAGAACAAGGTTAATTGTGACATCTACAATTTGTAAGTTTGTCCAGAGACAATGGTGCATAACAGGCATTTTTTCTGCTTTGTCAGAGCCATAACAAGAAATACTGACTAGGGAGAAAAAGGGGGAAATTTCATTCTAAAACTGAGACAAATTTCCATCTTGAAGTGCAAGAATGATCAGTGATCATTAGCAATCAATGATGAAGGACAACATGGTTGACATAGAATGAATAGATCAGAGATAAACAGAAAGTCAGATAAAATGATGCGTAGTTAAACATTGAGGGGTTTACTTGGTCTGAACTAGAATTTGTCATAGCATGCCATTATTTAAGCATCACAAAATAGCATGCTATAAGAAGTTCAATATACATCTTACAGTCATCTTCCTGCCTGCAGCTGCAATTTATTTGTAGTTTTATTTTCTGACTTATGCAGCAAGAAATTGTACTTCCTGTTGTAATTTGCATAGTTGTTTGTCTCTAGTTAAATAATATCCATAAATCCCCTTGCAAGTTTTATCAAATGTGACATAAAAGGAAAAATGTAGAATCAAAGGTTAATTTAATGTTACAGAGATTTTTCATGGTGATTTAGTATTAATGATGGCAGTTTATGAACCATGTTTAATTAAATGAATGTGGGAGATAAAAATCACCCTTGTGTTTAGCTTTAGTTAAAATTACAGCCTTTGAAGCTCAAATGAGGTTGTGAATAAACTTTTTTCTGATCTCCGGTGAGGTATGTATTTAGATAACAATAAGGGTACATTCTATAAAGTCTATAATCAGATTAAACTTCAGCTTAAAAGAGGTGTGACTTTTCTGAAATGTCTTTTATTGAAAGAGCTACAGAGAATGGTGTCAGCTGCATATCTGGTCTCTTTGTCTCTGTGTGGGGTTTGGCAAACAGGTAACCTTTGTTGACCTGTGACACGCGTTGCACACAAAGATGATGTTCAGGCCCTCAGAACAGCAAGGCCCCCTGAGAGGAAATGCTAAAAACACCTCTGAAATTGTGTCTCCTGCTGCTCCAGTTAACATTGCAGTGGTTGCTTCACAGTTGCATTTGGAAGTTGGTCTTACAGGGACAGTGATTTAAATAATGGGTTTTAGCAGTCCATGACACATCTTTGTACAGTTGCATCATTCCAGGATCACTGTACAGAAAAACCACTGCAATGAGTATGGAATGGCAAATAAGCAAAATAAAAAAGGCTGACCTCAAAAGAAATATGCTTTTGTTGTTTTTTACCTACCTGATCAACCAGGAAGGAGTCACCATTAAAAGATGCATTCAGTGAATATGCATCACCATTTTGTATTTCGTAGAACCACAGACTACCCTGAGTTGGAAGTGACCCACAGAGATCACTGAGTTCAGCTCCTGGCCCTGCACAGACACCCCAACAATCCCACCCTGTGCATCCCTGAGATCATTGTCCAAGCACTCCCAGAGCTTTGGCAGCCTCAGGACTGTGCCCATCCCTGGGGAGCCTAGGCAGTGCCAGCACCCTCTAGGGTTGTTTTCTGATATCCTTTTCCTGATATCCAGCCTAACCCTCCCCTGACCCTGCTCAAGCCATTCCCTCACACACATAGCAAAGATTTCCATCTGTCACCACGGAGCTGTGCTGCTGTTTGTCTGCTCCTAACAAATCTGATATCTGTTTTGACCAATCCTGTTCTCAGCTATAGCTGTAAGGAATACAAGCAGCATGTATAGAAGGAGGTTTGCTTAATGATATCAGAAACCTGATCTGATCCCCAGATTCCCACATGTTCCTGAGCTCCAGCCTGGACCATCTTGCACCTCTATTTGCAGCTCAGTACATGTGCATTTCCATATGGCTACTTAAAGGCTCTACCATGTCACCTTCTTTTCCAATCTCATTTTTAGCAGGACAGAATTTAAATAGAAAATGAAGTATCAAAAATTACTTGAATTGTTAGAAATGGACATTGTAGTGAGAATTAGAAGGTTAACTTCTACAGTGAGATTTATTGTTGTTTAGTTCCAAAACAAACAGCTTAGAGCCTTCACAGAGCTTGTCCAAATTTTCAATTATTTTTAAAGCTTTTCATTTTAGATCCATAAAAATAAGTAAATATAAGGATTTAAAAATAAATTATCTATAATATGTAACTATACCTTCATACATTTGAAAGATACTTCTGTCTGGTATAATTACTCCTGGTAATTTATTGAAAATTTTTTACATCTTTGAGATGGGAGAATTTTACTGGCACCATGATTCTGAACTTCTGCTTCAGAATACTTATGCTTCAGAATAAGAAGTTGCTGTGACAAGTAACTATTATTAATTTAATAAGGGTTTAGTTAATTTGCTTCAAGTCCTTGGACAATTCCTATGAAGGCTTTGCTTTTTCTTACCTTCTGACAAAATTGATGTGACTTGTACTTCCCTGAACAACAGAGGTGGTGTGATCTTATATTTATGCTTTGAGGCTCTAGTACAGAAAGATTCAGATATAAGTACCTGAGGGGGAAAATCACCAACAAAGAAACAAAAGGAATACTGCAGTACAGAGATTAAAACACAAATATGTGAACTAATCACAATAGAGTTGCTTTAGTTATTTAAATTCAATTACTCTATATTGATTTTTTTTATTTTTAAACAACTGAGAATTTTCTCTCCATTTCTTCTGCCTGCTATGCTTTCTCCACAGACAGATAAATAAAGAAGACGGTCTTTGTTGGTGTCCTATTTGGTGGTGTAAATATGTAATCTGGGAGACAATCTAATACCTTCTGGAAATAAAAATTGCATGCATGCTGAAGAATGCAGGCGATTTGCAGCCCCTCATAACTGATTCCCATCCTGCTTGCCCTGCAGTGCACGTGGCACCATGGAAAGTTTCTCTTCCAGCAAGACATCCCCAAGAGCTCCATCTTCGAGAGAACATCCACCTGTGCTGTCAGACTGGGGATGTCACTGCTCAAGGAGGGCGAAAGGAGAATGGGAGTTGGTGCTCGAGGGGAGTAACCACCCCCCAATTCCACAGGCCCTGCTAATTTCAGTGGTGGTCTTCCCAGGGAATGTTTTGAGGATGACAGGAGGGGAGGCTTGGTTGCCCAACACCAGAAACACTGATGCTTGCTGGCATTCCACTCCTGAACAGTCCATGGGTTCCATTTGGACACGTTTCATACAATCAAATTGTGTGTGCTGGGAAAGGTGTCTGAGATCACTGCGCCAGGAGACCACATAACCTGTTCTGTTTTCCCCTTCAACAGTAATTGAGCTCTCCTTAATTTTAAAATACAGATATGTGGGAAATGCATTTATAGAGAGTTCTCAGGGCCTGACAGATGGCCCACACAGTGTGCATTTGTATGCAAACTTTGAGATAAGAAATGCTGACTTAGAAATTACATAGAACAGGACAGACATTGAGAGAGAAATGGAGCTAGAAAAAGTTTCAAAGGGTTAGCCTTGCAAATAAGACAAGACACTTTGGAGAAATAGAACTATGAAAGTTGTATTGTAGTAGAACCCACATGGGGTAGTTTTAAATGATTGGTTTTAAGACATTTACAGCATGATATGGCAAAAACTGAGAGGCCAAGTAACACAGTGTATTGTAATTAAGAAATAGTTGGCTTCTGATGGTAATGGCATGAATTATAACATTTGTATTGTCTCACCCTTCTCATGGGACTGAAAATGGAATAAAAGTTTTTAAAACACCTCTCAATTACTCCATCTCTAGATCAGAAAAAATCATAATCTGACATATATATGTATATGTATATTTATATGTATATGTATATAGTGGAAAATGATCAGCTTCTCAAATCTGATATGTTTCCATCAGAAAAACAGAAAAATGAGAGGGAAAAGTTGAAATAATGGATCACAACTTCACCACACTATATGAGCACAGTCCTTCCTGTACCTGAAGGGAGCCTACAAGAAGGATGGAGAGAGTCTATTTATAAAGGCATGCAGAGACAGGGGAAGGGGGAATGGCTTCAAACTGAAAGAGAAGGTTTTAGATTGGATATTAAGAAAAAAAAAGATTCTTCCCTGTGAGGGTGGTGAGGCCCTGGCACAGATGTCCCAGAGAACCTGTGGCTGTCCAGCTCCTGGAAGTGTCCAAGGCCAGGCTGGATAGGGATCTGAGTGATCTGGGATAGTGGAAGGTGTCCCTGACTACAGCAGGGGAGTTGGAACTGGATGATCCATGAGGTCAGTTCCACCCAAGGCCATTCCATGACTTTATTAATCTTTAGCTCCCAACACAGTCATTAGCCTAGCTGCTGCTAGCCTCTATGGATGTTTCAGAAATACAATTTCTATTAAACAAGAAAAAGTTGGAGAGATTTTTAAGATTCTTATTAAAAGAGGAAGTTTCCAACTTTTATATCTATGCTGATTTCTTGACATTGTTTCTTAAAACCACATTTAACCTTCTAGAGATGATCTATGATCTGGTTATATTATTGGAACAAACTGAACAATAATTTGAATAAATGGGAAAGGTGGCATTACTTGTATCACCTTTTGGGTTATGAGCCTAATATCAAATGACTAAAGTCTGTACATTCTGACTCAGACACTTACCAATATCATGAGATATTGAAAGTAAATTTTATTATGAGTCACACTGCTGCCACCTTTTCCAATATTGGCTGTACTCTGCATAAGAGTTTGTATAAGCTTAAAACCCTTAAATGTCACATCTGAGTTTAGCCTGGAATGATTGTATCCTCAGACAAAGATGGTAATTTGAGATGGTGAGTGAAGAATTGACTAAAAATAGGTTATGAGACTTCTGATGATGTACTTTCTGTTTCCTCCTCTTACTTTACATTTTTTCTCCCATGGGTGCTTCATAAATACTTCTCTCTCTTTGAAACTTTTATGAGAGGTGAATATAGCTGGAGACAAGTTTTCATGGGAAGTAGTCAGTGTCACAGCATTGATTTGGTCAGTAGCCTTGGTGTGCTGGGACACCAAATAAACCAGTAGTGTGAATGAAAAGAGTCTGGACAAATTTCAGCAAAGACATGCATTTTTAAGCTTTCGAAATATTTGAGGAGAGACCAGAAACTGAGCACACACAGCTGTTCTTCTCAAAACTGTAAAATCCAATGGAATTCAGTCTGCTACGGTCACAGAATCAGCAGAGAGGAGGCTGCCCCAGTGCTGAGCTGCCTGCTCCAGAGACAAAAGTAAGAAGCAGAGACATATCCCTCAGGGATCAAAATGTTCTTTCTGCCTCTCCCCTCTCTGCAGCACTTCTCTGCATTAAACTGAAAGCTTCTCATTTCCAGTACTGTAAATTTGACATATTTCATGAGGGTTAGGTCCACTTACCTATAATAAAAATCACAGTTGTTGGAAAATATAGAAAAATGGAAATATACTGAGGCTGTGCTGTACCTCAAAATAAACCAGAGTGCTTAAAGCACTATATTTCTACTTCAGGTGCTGTACTTATCAACTAAATAATAAATGTGGTCAGCTTCTGTTACACTGTTTGATGGAATTGCAGTGTTTTCTTGTAAGCTTTTTGCTTACTACTGGGCTTGGTGCTGTTGTATGAAAAGAAGCTCCTTCACATTCTCTTGGAAATAAGGGAGGGTGGTGGTGGTGTGGATTGGTAATAATGCCTAGAAACTATTGCAGCCTGTGACCCAAACCACCACAAACACACAAAAAGAGCTCCTTTGTACAAGAACTCTGCTGCAAGGTAACCCAGGTGTAATCTGGGGAGGGGATGGTGGGGCCCTGGCACAGGGTGCCCAGGGAAGCTGTGGCTGCGCCATCCCTTAGAGTGGAAATTTTAAAAGTCTAGGTGAATTGCTTTATGAAAGCAAGTTTAATTGTGGCATCTACAATTTTAAGTTTGCCCAGAGACAACGAGTGCAAGGCCAGGTTGGATGGGGCTCTGAACAACCAGGGATAGTGGAAGCCGTCCCTGCCCGTGGTGGATGGGGTTGAAATGAGATGGTCTTTGGGGTCCCTTCCAACCCAAATGAGTTTGTGCTTCAATGATTCTAGCAACAAACGAAATGGTATTGATTCAAACTCTTCAATTCATTTGGCAGAACTAGGTATTTATTTGCTTCTCTCTTCAGATTAGAAAGCAAAATAAATTACTTTTAAATTAAATGACAGAAATGAACAAGAGTTGCTGCCAGTTTAATAGCATTAATATAAAAATTAACTTGAACTATTTGATTTCTGCATGTATTTTCATAATCTCCAGGTCTATTGAGGTTAAATCATTCCCCTTTCCTCCTTTATTTAATTAATTTGTTAAAAAAGCAAACAAAATTTCATTAATTTAATATTTCTATGTACAACACTGGAAAACTGATTAAGAATAAATAAAAAATTAGTTTAGCATTCCATTTAACATGATAGTTTTATTTCAATAATTACTTCATTGAAACACTTTTAATTAGCTTGCAAATAAAAAAAAAAGAAAATTGTTCTCACATTTCCTACTGAGAAAATTATTACTCTATTTTACACATACTTTTGCCTAAAAGATGTTTGGCAGTTTAATTTGCTCAGTGTATTGCAAAGAAATGACTGAGGTAAGAGCCAAACTCACATTACTAGGTATTTATTTAGGATTTAGCCACACATCCAGGCTTCCTAAAGAGAGAAAAATGCTTCTGCTGGATCAAACCTGGTGCTCCAATAAAACCATTAAGTTCTCTGAAGGTGGCCCTTGTAAGCTGGTTGCAATTGTAAATGTACTTCTCTACTACCTTGGGTTCATCTCCAGTGGAACCAAGTGGCTATCCAAGAGGATAAACACAATCTATAAAACATTGACAGACCAGTTTTGAATTGGGTTTAAAGATCAGCTTTTTTGGTAAACTCTTGGTTTTTTCAAAGGAAACATTCAGCACTCTAACATAGTGTGCAATACTAACTTTTCCAGTATAATACATAATGGTTCCTTTCCCATTAAAAATGTTCTAATGGCAAATACAGGCCTTGCAAATGTTCCATGTAGATTTGGAATTTAACATGTAATTTTCTCCACTGATATGCCATCAGTTTACACAATTACAGTATTTAAATTTCAGGTTGGGTTTGGCATTTTTAAAATCTCATTCCTTATATACACTACCACTGTAGTTTTCTGGTTTGTTTTGTTTTATCACCTTTAAAAGCAAGAAAAATATGTTCACATTGAAACAGATTATTTTATGAACCATGCACTGTGAAGACAGGAGGTTTAGTGGATGGCATCTCTTCATTTATTTTTCTCAGTGCTTACAGTTGATGCAGAAAATAATAAGCAAATTGTTCTCTTCATTCTGTATTATCTTGCCCAATTGTGTGTATCTGCATCAATTACTTTGTGACTATATCAGCAATATTCTCATTGTCTTTGAATTTTGTCCTTGTTAAATTAATAGGAACATGATTTTGTGGAGAAGAGAAAATAAAAGTCTATTTTGTCTGAAATGTTTAGTCATTAGCGTACTTCAGTGATATATAAATGCTAACAGAGATTATAATTTTCCCTGTAAAAGGGCTCATTATTTCACCATAAAGGTATGTCTGTTTTACTAATAATTAGAATTTCTGATAATAATGTTGTAAGAATCTTTGATGTACACATATAAAATGAACATCACACTATTTTGTGACAATAATTAATGGTGGCTAAGTTGTACTTTTCACAGAATCACCGAATCATTAATGTTGGAAAAGATCTTCAAGATCAGAGTCCAACCTGTGACTAATCTCTGTCTTGTCACCCACACCAGAGCACTGAGTGGCTCATCGAGCCATTCCCTGGAAACTTCCAGGGGTGGGGGGGACTCCATCACCTCCCTGGGCAGCTTCCAGTGTTTATTAACCCTTTCTGTGAAGGAATTCCTCACGGTGCTCAAACAGAATCTCCCATGGCGTAATGAGTTTATGTCCTCTCATCCGATCCCTTGTTCCCTGGGAGCAGAACCCATCCTCCCCTGGCTGCACTCTTTTTCAGGGAGTTGCGGAGAGTCAGAAGGTCCCCCCTGAGTCTCCTTTTTTCCAGATTGAACAACCCCAGCTCCATCTGCTGCTCCTCACAGATTTACCCTCTAGAGACTTCACCAGCTTTACTCACCTTCTCTGGACTCAGAGTGTCGTCTTGCATCCTTAAAGGAAAAGGGTGGCGACAAATCAGCAATACATACAGTTCATTTAACAATTTTATCACTTAGTGTATATTTAGGAATTTCACTGGAAGATATCTAGCTATTTTTAGTGTGTCTGCCCAGGCAAACATGGGAAATGTCTTAAATATTTGCTGCATGTACATCCAAAGAAGTATGCTAGTGCCTCCAGAATTTTGTAATTAATACTGATAAAGCTTTAAGGCTGATTTGCTTTAAATGCCAGCTGATCGACAGGAGCATCTTGTAAAGAACATGCTCAGATTACAAAAATTTGAATTGTGTGAATTTGGCCTGGCAGCAACATTTTTTTTTCATTCAAGGTGGTTTAATGCATGTCAAATTCTCAGCCGCCTGCATATTCAGCAAAGATGATTCAGCAGACATTTTTTACTATATGCTAGTAAATAGAATGAATCATAATCTTTAGTCTGCCATGAAAACAAGGTAAATACCCGTCTTACATCCACAGCTAAACACTCTTACTGCTTTCTGCAGTACAGAGAGGCCTGGTCCAGACTCTCTTGAGTGAGATCAGTAAAGGAATTAAGCACACTACATAGAGGAAGCTGGTCTAGGAATACTCTAGTGATAATGTTCCAGCCTGAAGGAGGCAGGACTTTGAGATCAAAACCAAATGTCCTGGTTGCCTTTAAGGATTCAGTATCAATGAGAGAGAGAAAAGATATCTACTCCAGAGTCACAACCAACACATACAGGAACCTGCAGATAGCTGAGAAACAGTTACAGAGACAGTGGAGACAAACCCTTCTCTTATAGGAAAGATGGTAAAACAATATCAAACAGCATTAAGGAGGGGCTCATTAGGCTCAAGCTGAACCTGTGGAAAAGTTTTCTGACTAGCAGCAGGAAGTGTGTCACTGCAATATATTTCCCAGAGGACTTGTTGAATGATAGTCCTGATTCAGGTGGGAGTTTGGGATGACATCAGGAGGGAGCCCATCAAATCAGCATTTCTCTGAGTGGCTGGCAATATTAAAAATGGCATTACACAGCTCAAAAGTGACAATGAATCTCTAGAAGAGTGACTAATAGAGTGAGGAATTCTGTTGTCACTAAAATCCCAGTCTTGCATCATTGTTCAGCCTTGACATTTGGCATTGTCCTCTCTTGCTAGAAGGGCTGCAAGTGTTTCTCTTATCCTTCACTGGTGCATCCTGTGGCTGAATAGATCTCTTTAAAAGGAGATAAAAATGCTCTTTCCTACAACCAGCTGAGATTGGGCACACAGAAGCTTTTCACATTGGGATCATCTTCTAGAATATGTGGAGTTAAATATGATCCATGAGTGAGAGGGATCAGTGTCTACAGAACAATACATTATACAGGAAAACCCAAATTCACAGCAAATCTGCACATCACTGCAAGTAGGTGAATTGAGGATAAAAGTGACAGGAACTGACCTGTCCAGCAAAAAGAAGGTTGAGAATTTCCTTATAATTTTGTCTTATGCAACAGGAGTTTTCTTATTTTATCTTTCTGATCCATCACACTAGAATTTAGGTTGAAATGTTCATAAATTTTTGTCATGCTCATCTTTAAGTGAGCAGACCCTGCAGATACACTTATTTCCACCATTTCATTAAGGGTATTGCTTTATCTGTGGGGGGCAGAGGTCTTTCCCTGAGCTTCATCTACAGAGAGTGACGGAGTGCTGAAGGTTTATTGCTAGAGACTGAAGGAGAGAGGGAACACAGGTGTCCTCTTGCTGAGCACCATTTACTTAGAAAGACTGAACAATCCATGGTTTCTTTTGCAAGTAAACGGCAAGAACATCCAAATACTTAGTGGTAATAGAAAATTTAAAACATTTGTACTTGAGGTAGAATAGGAAAGACAATAAAAAGGAAACTGAATTTCTGGTTTTTTTTTTCAAGAGGGATTTTGTTAAACTTTGTAAATAGGGTCATGGAGAGGTTGAGAAAATGAGAAAATATGTTAAAGCAAGGCAATTCTTGTAAAGTATAATAAATTTTTACTCAGATATTACTATGAAATTTGAGGAATAATTAAAAAATTGAAATTATATTTGACTCATCAATAATCTCAACCATAAGAATAAACAAAATATGTAGAAAATGGAAATAAATTTGAGACAAATATAGAGGTCTTGCATGACTGTGTGGAGACGAATGAAAGCATGAAAGCAAAAGAAATTAATTGATTATTGAGCTACAAACAGTATACCAAGGAGAAGTCTTCAAATAGAAAGGGAAAGAAATTACAGATAGATGAAGAGAGCCAGCATTATGTCATTCTTGAAAAAAATGTTCACCAAAAAGTTTCATGTGCATTTAGAAAAAGCAGGTCCTGCCTGATCAGGCTGGTCTGTGATGGCAGTGACCTGCCTGCTGGGTGAGGGACAGGCTGTGGCTGTGCCTGCACTCCAGCAAAGCCTTTGGCTCCATCTCCCACAGCATCTCCTGGAAAAGCTGCAGCTCAGGGCCTGGGCAGGTTCATCCTCTCTGGGCTGGGAACTGGGGCAGGTTCAGCCTGTCTGGGCTGGGAACTGGGGGCAGGTTCATCCTCTCTGGGGTGGGAACTGGGGGCAGGTTCAGCCTCTCTGGGCTGGGAACTGGGGGCAGGTTCAGCCTCTCTGGGCTGGGAACTGGGGGCAGGTTCAGCCTCTCTGGGAACTGGCACTGGGGGCAGGTTCAGCCTCTCTGGGCTGGGAACTGGGGGCAGGTTCAGCCTCTCTGGGCTGGGAACTGGCTGAGGGCCTGGCCCAAGGGTGCTGGGGATGGGCCCACACCCAGCTGGGAGCTGCCCACCGTGCTGTGCCCAGGGATCAGTGCTGGGTCTGCCCTGTTTAAAATCTTTACTGGGGATCTGGATGAGGGGATCGAGTCCACCCATGGTAAATTCATGGAGGACACCAGGCTGGGTGGGAGTGTGGATCTGCTGGGGGCAGGAGGGCTCTGCAGAGGGGTCTGGGCAGGCTGGATCCATGGCCTGAGGCCAATGGTGTGAGGGGCACCGAGGAGAAGAGCTGGGTCCTGCTTTGGGTCTCACCATTCCCTGCAGCTCCAGGCTGGGCAGAGGGGCTGGAAAGGCCCTTTGGGAAAGGCCCTGGGGGTGCTGGTGCCAGGGGCTGGACACGAGCCCAGGGTGCCCAGGGGGACAGGAGGCCAATGGCCCCTGGGCTGTCCCAGCCAGGCTGTGACACAGCCCCAGGGCAGGGCCTGTCCCTGTGCCGGCCCTGCTGAGGCAGCTCCAGTGCTGGGGACAGCTCTGGGCCCTCAGCACAAGAGAGACACCGAGGGGCTGGAAAGGCCCTTTGGGAAAGGCCCTGGCGGTCCTGGTGCCAGGGGCTGGACACGAGCCCAGGGTGCCCAGGGGGGCAGGAGGCCAATCACTTCCTCACTCTTATCAAAGTAAAGTGTCCAGCAGGACCAGGGCTGTGATTGAACCTCTGTAGTTGGCACAGGTGAGGCTACACCTCAAATCCTGTGCTCAGTTTTGGGCTTCTCACTATTCAAAAGACCTTGAGAGGCTGTAGCTGGGGAAGGATCTAGAGACCAAGTAATACAAGGAGTGGCTGAGGGAGATGAGTGGACTCATCCTGGAGAAAAGGAGGTTCAGGGGGAGCTTCTGTCTCTGCACAACTCCATGACAGGAGGGGCAGCCAGGTGGAGATTGGGGTCTGCTCACAGGAAACTAGAAACAGGACAAGAGGAAATGGCCTTAAGTTGCACCAGGGGAAGTTCAGGTTGTACAGCATGAGAATTTCTTCACAGAAATTGTTGCTATGTGTTAGAAAGGGGCTGCTCAGGCAGCCCAGGCAGATATCACTATCCTTAGGGGTGTTCAAGAAACCCCTGGCATATCATTTAATGCTTTGGTCAGGTTGACCAGCTGATATTCAGTCACAGGTTGGACTAAATGATCTTGGAGCTCTTTTGCAACATTAATGATTCTGTTGTTCTGTGGTGCTATGAAAAAAAATTTTCAGTTTTTTGATTAAAAGGTAGGAAACACATTTCTTAAGCGTCAATGGAATAATATCCAAGGGACAGAAAAAGTTAAATTATTCAGTCAAAGCAAATATATTTAAGACAGTATGTAAGAAATCTTTCTGTCTTTATAAGAAATCTAATCTGTCATTAAGTCTGAGAATGTCTGGAAATATAAATACAAATACCCCTAGTTATTTAAGAATGTATTTTTTCTTATACATGTAAACTGGGCATTGTCAGTCACTGTAATTTAAGTTCTAAGGAAAATGATGGAGCTCATAAGCAGTGACATATAAAAACCACAAAGGAATAAGGAGATGATCAGCATCCATCAAGGATTTATTGAAAACAAGCAAGTCAAAGAAATGTATGTTACTTCTGAGAAATTCTTCAAGGTTCCCTTGGGTGCAGGAAGCCTAAATGCTTGATGCATCTGACAAAGTTTGTATAATAATAGTTATGATCACACTGAGTTAAAAAGTTAGTCTGTCAGAAGAGAATAATGGCATTCAGCTACTAAACTGATGCAAAACCCCACCATGCTGTTCAATAAAGACTGGTGGGAAGAAGACACCATATGTACAAGATGGGTCATGACTGACTTAAACAGCAGCTCTGTAGATAAAACCCTAGATTTTAGAATAGCCTTGGTGGAGGAAAGTAGCTGCAACCTTAAGTTATAGCAAAGGTAACTTTACTTCAGTATTAAGTAGAGTTTTTTTTTTTTTTTCCTATAATTGGTGACATCATCATAAGTAATAAGAATCCCAAATAGACTGCACGATAAAAAAATGGGTTTGGATTTTGCAACATCAAGTGTCTTTAAAAACAAATTAGACAGATGTCCATCAGAAATGATGGAGAAATAGCCAATCTTGCCTTGGGGAAGGGGAATACTCTGGGGGCAGCTCTCATATCAATCAATTCTGTGCCTCAAGCACTGATGCATGCATGTCCCATTGTGTTGACTTTTACTGCTGGTGACCACAAACAGAGATGGGCTGGAATATTGATGTTGCCATTAGTTTAATCTGGCCAAAGACATAATCTCTTCAAAAGAGCCGATTTTTTCAAGATCAAGGACTGGAAAATGCAGACCCAGGTTGTAAAGAAACAGGTTGTTTTGTGATATGCCACTTACAACAAACTTCTATATCCTTAAGAATGCCACAGTTAAGTAATCCTCTACAAACTTACATATTTGGACATATACAAATAAAATGAGGATGATAAGATTGTACTTGTACTTTTGACTCTTAAAATAGGTGTGGAAAAGAGTTCTATTTCATAAACTGTGAAGATAGCACCATTTTTTTCTATCAGTAGAGTGCATGAATAAACTGTAAGCACTATTCCACTCAGTATGGGAGAATTTTCCATAAAAATATGCAGAATAATAATCCAAAAGGCCTTTCATTGTCCATCCCAGCTCTCATAATCAATTGCAACATAAAAAGCTGAATTGGTTTGTTCATATGTCAAAAAGATTCATATTTAATTACAATGGGATCTTGTATGCCTTTAATGGATGTGTTGATGTGATAGCAATAATAATATTAATAGTAATAATAGCACTTTGCAATTCTGTAATTGCATTCTGATTATACTAACATGATTTACAAACACTAATTATGTGAGCCTTTCAAAGCTCTTGTAACAAACGTGGAAGGCCCATATACAGCAATTGCAATAATACTTCTCTTTCAGAAAGAATTTCCTGCAGATTTCCACACAATCTATAACAAAGAAAATACAGGAATATGAGTATTTTGTCAAACACTAGTGTGCTGAAGATATAGATATTATTTTTATCCTTATTAAGCTACTTCTTTTTCTTCCATGTCATTGTGTCACCCCGCAATGAAAACTTTAATTTTTCTTGGCTTATTTGGAAAACAAAAGTAAGTTTGCAAATTGCAAACTTTGCAGCTCATTCATAATCAATGTAAGTAGCTTATTAAATATTAATTTGTTGGGAAAATCTCAGTATCTTTCCTCTTCACTCTGTTCACTGTTTTATGTCACCTGTATGCTATTTTTTCTCTCACTTGACAGTTTGATTTCCGTGGCATATTAATATGTTTAAAGTAGCCATTATGCAAATACCAAAGCTGAAATTTACTTCGCACAGGGATGTTGTTTCAAAGCGCGGCGCATTTCTCACACAGTCGCTGAAACGCTTAAATAAAAAAAAATAAAGGAATAAAGAGCAACTCTCAAAACTGTAGTTGGATATGCATGTCTATTAGGAGCTAACTTTCTGGTTTACACCTGGAAACATTGATCTGTGCTTTCCTCCAGGGCCACACTGCCCCGCGACATTCCATCATCCATTTAATTTCCTTCAGTGCAGTGTTCTTCTTCCACGGAAACATTTTCTCCCTCCCTGCTGCCCTTTACCTCTACTTCGCCTTTTTGAAGTGAGACCTTTAGATTTGGCAGAGATAAGATATATTGTTTCAAAGTGGATGTTTTACAGCTTGATGCTCTTTTTGGGCATTTTTAATATTATTTTTCTGGCTCAGGGGAGTCTCTATGCAGTCTAAGTCAGGGTGTCTGAGTTAACAGAGGGAGTTTTTTGTGAGGTATTGGACCAATGAGAAAACTTTGTGGTAAGCTCACAATGTGGCACAGCCCTTCAGCCTCTGCCTTTCAAGGAAAAGTAAAATCTGATCAGCCACAGCCATGGGCCAACTTCTAAACTCCTCTAGTACCAAAAATGAAAAATAAAACATATGGTTACATTATAGGAAATTTTGCAGGACATTGTGTTCAGTTGATATTGTCCACCTTACTTTATCCATTTCTATGTCTTTACCTCATTGTTGGACAAATTACTGCTGATTTTGATGCAATGAATTAAAATGATGAATTTTCTAAACTTATATTTCCTTCACAAAAAAATCCAACAACAAACCAAACCAAACCAAGCAACAAAAAAAAACAAACAAAACCCCATACCAAAAAGCAGTCCTAGGTTTTCACTTCTTGCCTTTATTTTTAGCAAAATATTTATTTTTTATTTTTCTTCATTTAAAACCTTTAGCTATTTATTAAAAATCTTCCTATATCTAGGAAATTCCTCAATGCAGCTTTAATTAAAAATAAAGATACACATATAAAACAGAGTCCCTTGCTCATTTGAAAAAAGAAATCTGCTTTATTTCTTATCTACTTAGATGAATCCCATGGGTAAACAGTAATACAAAATGTATTTATCGTTGTATGATCTTCTAATCCCAACTGCTGTACTAGGTAATTTTTCACTTGTTTCATGCATGTCTTTTTATTATCTGCATCAGGGCAAAATATTGGTAATAAATATTGATTGGAAGTAAAGTAGAAAAGAGAGATATTCCCAACTCCATTTCATAGGATGAGGGGTTTAAGTAAACTGTAATGAAATCAAAAAAAAAAACCAAAAAAGGGAGAAAGAATCCTTGGGGATCTCTTCCAACTCAAGATATTCTATGATCCTGTATTATGATAAAACCCCTACATACCCTCCTATTAGACAGTGTATTTGATTAACTCAATAAGTCTTTGGAAAGAAATAATTCACAGTATTTAATCAATTTTTGAATCCTTTTCCACAAGAATTCACCTAAACTCTTCCATATTTATATGGACAACTCATAGACTTCTAAAGATAGGTACTGAATGGAAATTATCAAGAGACTGAAGGTCTTAGACTGACTTTGAATCTGCTGTGAATAGACAAAAAATGTAGTTTCAAGCTATTCTGGTTTTAACAAGAATATAAATTCTCATTAACATTTGTTTGCTGAATCCATTTTAAAAAAACATATTGTAGAAAACTGAAGATTATTTAAAATGATGAAAAAATCACTTAGTTGATGACTATTGAACTACTGCTGTCAATTATGAAAAATCTTTACTGGAGAAAAAAAGTGTTATATCAAGGGAAACAAAGTCTCCGTCTCGTGGCAGCATAAAAGATTGGGAGGGAATCTGCAAATGGCAGAATGTGTATTTGAAGATGATGAAAAATAGAGACAGAGAGCAATTGGCAAGAATTTGACAACATATGTGTGAGGTTTGCATTCAAAATAACAAAATTATTTAGCAGAATACCAATTAAAAGCAGCCCCAGTAAGCAAAAATGCATTTTAGAATTACAAATTTGGCAAGGCTGTTCCTTTAAAGATGTATTAGTGCCCATGGAAATTACAGCTGTTGTGACTAGGAAATATGAAGGAAAATGTTCATTATTGGAAAAGGATTATAGGAAACTAGAAAAAAAGTCTTTTTTTTCCTTAAATGGAACTTTTGGTGGTGACGTTGATGAAGGAGAGGCTAAATCACGACTTTTGGTGGTGAAGTTGATGAAGGAGAGGCTAAATCACACTTTTTTGTGTCCATCTACCAGTTTGCTCTGTCACAGATGAGCCACTATAGCAGAATAGCATCCTTGTTGCTGCCACACATTACTTCACCAACCATGGGTATGGAAGAGACAACAAAAATTAGACCAGACCTCTCTTTTTGTGCTGAAAAGCAGGACTAATTAATTTGCTGGAAAGAGAGAACTTGGAGCTGTTGTTTTTGTTTGTTTGTTTGTTTGTTTTTTTCCTCAAATAAAGTGTTTATCACATTAGGAAAATGCTTACCAATAACTGCAATCAAAATGTGGATTCTAGAGGGCAGGGCTTCATTTCCGGACAAATTACATGAATGATGATAGTCCTCAGGAGAAAACCTGGAAGCTGTTGCCTCTTTCTATTTGCAGGGTTCTTACCCTGGAATGGGTTTTTTGAGTGTTTTTTTAGTGTTGTTACCATGCATCAACACTTTAGAGTGTTGTTACCATGTACAATTAATAACAAAGAATAACAATTAGCATCCATCTTTAGGTGCTCAGCCCAGTGTCTTCTAAAGCTGAAGAAAAGATTAACTTTGATTTAGAAAAGTAGAATGAGAATCATGATGCTGGGAGAAAACTGAGTAAATGTGAATAAAATTGCTTTATAATGGGCAGATATCATGAGCCTGGTCATAAACTATGACCTTACCTGGCAAACCTCCCTATCAGATTCTCCTGTTGTCTCTGTCAGACAATTTCTCACAATCCTGAGTTATTTTTAACTCTTTTTAGAAGGCTACTTTTCTCCTCTGAAGCAATCTGCTTTGTCCACTTTCAGTCATAGAACTCCAGAGAAGGTCTTACCCAGCAGTAAACTGAATATGAAATCAGTCTGTGAGGGTGAGGGCAGAGTATAGCACAGCAGCTTCTCACAAATTGTTTTTATTTATTCATTCTTCTTAGATAAAGCAATATCTTTTTTCACATTATCTAGACCTTTAACTCAGAAAGTCTGAACCCTTAGAGTTCAGAGTATTTTATTTCAAGTTCTGTCTAGTGGCAGAGCCTGGTATTCCAAGTGTACATATATTTCAGCAATAGCAAATCCCTTCTCTCTTCCAGGATGCAGTCAATTAAGACTTTGCTTCATCCCTTTAAACGCTGTGCTGTTTAACCTTCTTTAATTTCCAGGGGAAGAGAGAGAAGAAATTTATTTGCCTCTGTCTCCTGCAGTGTAATCCACAACAGTGCTGGTAGGACATTGAGTTAAATCCTTCACCCTCTGAGAATGCAATTATCATGCCCTCAGAAAAAACACTTTATTCTTTAGAGGGACACAGCAAGTTCAGATAATGTTTGGCATCCTCATCTTGAGCAGGTTTAAAATACTACATTGCAGAGCCATAATGTTGTATTTAGTTTTTTTTTTTTTTTTTTTTTTTTGTAAATGTCAGTCTTTCAAAACAGCACCATGTCCTGTAATTAAATCTATCACAACATTTATTTTAGGTATCTCAAATTTGTAGAATTGATTTAATGGCTTATTTTGTGTTCATCTCTCCCTCTTGTGGCAGATGTCAGCAAAGAAAAAGATCGCTATTTACTAATAAATTGAAACGAGCAAACCCTGACTGCAATCTATTTCTAACACCAGGATGTTCTGAGGTATGTTTAAGTTGCAGAGTGTTATGTAGGATATAATTTGATGTCCCCAACTCAACAGTGTTCATTTATACTTTTTATAACACAGGGATTTTGTTGGACCTTACCCACCAAAACTCTCACCTGTTAAATGGTGTTTAGATTATGCTATTAAATGGAGGTGTGCAAATAAAATATTTTTATTAAGAAACCTTTGGAAAGGGGAAGACTTTTATATATTTTTATTTCTATGTTTGATGTTTATTTGCACATGAATGTTGTCATATTAATATCAGTATGCCTGTAGGGAAAGCAAAAAAGTGTACTAAATATCAGTGCATGGTAAATGTTACTATAACAAAAAGCTTTAGTGAACCACACTGCCTCACTGCTTAAAGGACATGCAAGGGAGATGGATTTCTCCCAAGGGGAAAAATATATTTTCCAAAAACCATTTCTTTTGTTTGCTCCCCTCACACATTTGACATATTTTTATACAGATTGAGTTATATTGTTTCACTGTCAGTCTTATCTTCTGTTGGACCTTTCAGATGGAATTCTGAAAAATAAAAGATTAGGGGAAACAAAAAATTTGTCTTAAAAACCCCGAACTACCAAAAAAGGTAGCTCCAAGATTTGTAAGTATCACCATAAGACTGGACCAGAAGTTTACTCTGACTAAAATCATGTATGAGGTGGGTGCTTTTAGGGCTTTTTTTGTTTTTTTGTTTGTTTTGGGGGGGGGGGGTTTGTTTGTTTCTTTGTTTTTTATGGGGTTTTTTGTGGTTTTGTTGGGATTTTTGTTTGGTTTTGGTTTCTGCTTTACATTTTGTTTGTTTTTTTTTTTTTTTTTTTTGTGGTTTTGGTTTTTTTGGTTTTTTTTAAGGATGTATGTACATGTGTGAAAAGAGAAAGATGTTCATCGATAATTTTCCTTTCTTCTATGTGCCAGCTGGCAACCACTTATTTAGAGGGGTAGGATGAGAAGAAATGTCCTCAAGTTGTTCCCGGAGGGGTTTATGTTAGATATTAGGGAAAATTATTTCACCCAAAGTGCTGTCAAGCTCTGGCTGTCCAGGGCAGCGATGGAGTCCCCACCCCTGTAGGGATTTAAAAGACGTGTGGATATGGGGACATGGTTTGATGGTGGGCTTGGCAGTGCTGGGTTAATAGTTGGACTCAATCTTAGACATCTTTTCCAACCTAAATGATTGTAAGAATTTATGATTTACAGAGAGGTGGTGGCAGAGCAGGTCCTGATGCCTTGGACTGGATCTTCTTTCTGGTAGGTTCTTATTGTTCCATTGTGAGTGGTCCTGAGCCCAAAAAGGGAGCTGGGACCCCACAAGGCCAGGACCAATGAACTCTGCATCCCTTCTTCATGCTCCACACCCCACAGGCAGTGGGGCATCTGCCCACCAAGCTGTAGGGACTCCCAGGAGGGTTTTAAATTGTCCAGTGTACCTAACAGAAGTGAGATGTATAACAGATAACCTGCTTGCCTCCTTCTGAAAGAATCACAAATATTTGCTGCGTTTCTTTATTCTCAAAGCCCACTGGGATTCTCCACAGAGGCTGCTCAATCAAGCTCTGGTGGATGAGATTAACCTTGGAATTACAACACATTTATGTGTGCATTAACAGTATCTCTGCTAAATCATTGGGAGCTAAGACTGCCTCTCAAGAAGATGACTATCTTTACCTCCTAATCTAGCTCTGAATCCTACCCTAATATACTTTAACATGTCAGCTTAATGATCAGCTCAAGTTTGTAAAAGCTATGGACATGAATTGCATTCAAACAGCTTTAAAAAGGATAGGCTCACAGTTCTCTCGAAAAGAAAAATCAAAAGGCAAAAACTGTCTTCTGCAAAATCTGGTTTAAAAAGTCTTTAAAGGTATCTTTATTTCCTATTAAATCACTCAAGATTCAGTGATTAACACTGGAACACAAACATTCCTGATAATGCCTTTAAGCATCCTTTCAGCAATTTTCAATTTTTTCACTTGAAAGTTGTTGCCTGACACCACTTGTTCATCTGTTTAGGTCATTTGTTCCTCACCATGGCAACTGAGAAATGATTGTACACCAGTGATCTGAAGTTTAAATGCATTTATTGTCCTTGCAGTTGTCTCTAAGTTGAGGAAATGAGTGTTGTCTTACAGTGAAAAACAGTAAGTTCTGTAGCCAGCCTTATTTCCATGTGGGAAGAAACATCCTAATCATCGTTCACCATCATTCAAAGTGGAATTTTTGTCTGTTTCCTCATAGTCTCCCTCTTGCTGCTAGTTTAATGTTTTCAAAAAGACATTGGGCTGGGCCAGAGGGAGAATTTTTCCTTGAGCTCTTAGCCTGTTTTGCTGGGAGATTTAAAGCCTCAGATCTTGACCTTCTTGTTTTCGATCTGTATTAATACAGTGGACGGGATATTGGCAGCAAGGTCTGCTATTTTGTTCTTAAAAGGAATAAAATAATCCCTCTTAGAGATTACAGCATTTGTGTTTGCTTGACCGAGTCAGTCCACGGTGGGACATAGCAAGAATTTGCCACGAAGCTTTAGCTCAGAGGCTGCAGGAGCTTCAAAGGCTGCAAAGAATTGAGTTAGTTTTATGGACCCAGGTTTTGATTTAGAGAGCCAATACAAATATTATTGTAACTTCTTTATGTTTACTATAAGCTCTTTTAAAAATGCATGAAAGCAAAGCTCCATTCTGCCATAATGAGACACAACACACTCTGGCTATATAAAAATGATGCATTGAAATGCTTTCTTCAGAAAATAGCTTCTGAAAAATGTAGGCTTTAGGACCATTGCCATCATGTACTGCTCATAAAAGTTCCAATTAAACATTAAATTACAAATAGATATATTTTTTATTATTATTATTATTTGAAGTAGACAGACATTTCAAACTTTGTTTTAACTTTGAGATTTTCCTAGTGTTGGAATAAGCCTATTTTATTAAGGCTTATTTTACAATTAGTTTTTTATCAGATCTGCAGCTAGCTTATAAACCCTAGGGGTTGAAATACAAGGGGACAAATTTCTTCAAGGTGTGCTTGAAGCCTGTTAAAAGCTTACCATTATTCTCCTGTTAGACTCAAGTCAGAACTAATTTTGTGAAGACCTTTTAAACCTCTGCTCTTGTAACATGCCAGGTAAGAAGTGAAGTGGAAGTGGAGAAATATGATGATTTGACCTTAAGGAGACAAGCTACAAAAACAATTATTTGAGCAAGGGAAGGGCAAAAAAAAAAGACACCGTTGAAAACATCTTTTTAGTAACATTTCAGTTATAACTTTTGTTTCTTTAACAATAGCTTGCAGTACTTTGATCTTCTTGCTTTTTTAATCTCTTATTATTAACATTTTTTTCATGCTCCAGGCAGAATTGAAGGTGATAGGAATATTTTGATTGGGACCTAATACTGATATTGCTGTAAAAGTGATAATCACTTATGAAGAAAAATCACCACAAAACTGTTTTTGTGCTCTGGGAATCAGACTGATAACTGGACAAGACTTGGTTCCTTGTCCCCCTGAATCCCATGAAATGAGGTCCCTGTGTTCCTGCCAGGCCTCCCAAACACCACCATAATTTCAGATGGGTGTGTTCTCAGCCAGCCTCGAGGCCAGCAGCACCCAAGCAGTGTGAAATTGGTACAAGCCAGGGCATTTCGGGTTGAATCGTGTCCTCAGGATGCTGCTGCCATCCAAAGACACAAGTTGGTACTGCTGTACTGGCTCTGTGCACACAGGAATCTGCTGCCAGCTGCTATGGAATGACATGGGGAGACAGAGAAGTCAACATTCCTCAGGTTCCAGTTTTTCTGCTAAGGCTCTAATAGAGGAACCATTTATCTCTTCTTCTTCATTTTTTTTTTAACTTTTTACAATTTTTTTTTTAACCATGCCACTTTTATGACAAATAGCTCTTTTCAGAATTATGAAATACAGCACTGCCCTCATGCCATGACAACATCCATTTTCTGTGATGTGACATCAGGCTGTGCTGCAGAACATGGACTTTGTTCCTTGTCCTTCACATGTCTTCTTGCAAAGACTCTCAAATAATTTTTCACATCAAACACTTCAGGAAATTCTTTGGAGGACTTAAACTGCAACTTGTTTTTTTCTAAAACATCTTGCTCTAGATCAGCAGATTAGATACTGCTCAATTAACACTTCTTACTTTTCCTGGCAGGATCAACCAGACCAAAGAGATTAACTCCCAGGCTTCACTAAGGAGAAATAAGAGGCAAAGTTAGACTGTAATGGTAACAGAAATGTTTAGTTTAACAGGGACTAGTAAGGACAGGAATAGTCATTATCCAAACTGAGGAAAAATTCTATAAAAAAGTGTCTCCAGTTTAATCCACTTTAAATAAAATTTTCTAGGTACCTCTGATCCATGTATTAGAATGCAATTCTTCTGAATGATTAAAATGCCTCTTTTCCTACACATTTCAGCACTCATTCTTATATAACAATAGTTATAACAGTGCTGAAACTTCACTGTACAGTGCATTCTTAACTAAAACTAGGTCTTACAAACAGTTTAAAATTAACAGTTTATAAAAATGTCATTTCTTTATTTTTATTTTCAACCTCAGTAAGAACAGTTCTCACTCTAGTGAATGTTGTAGCCACAGTAAAGCTTGGTTGCAAAGAAGAAATTGCTAACTTCAATTTGCCCTATTTTTTCTGCAAAGTCGAATCATTTCAGTGTGGTTCACACAACTCTTTAAAAGTAGTTTATCTTTCTGTAAGAAGGGTCAAATTAATTTCTTTGTCAAGTTCTTTACAATAGCTTTTCTCTTATTAACGTGTCTAGATGTTCTGTCATAATAAGAGAGAAATTCCTTCATTATTCCATCTAGTGCCTACTGAGTGCTTCAACCTATTTCTGATTTTAATCTATGTGTTTATTCTTCTGTGAAATTATGCCAGCTATTACTGTTTGGATGTAATTAATCCTATTTCTCCTCTTTGGTGGGGAGTTCCACAGGTTAATTATGTTATTATACAACTATGCTCCAATTCTTGCTAAATACTTCCTGTTTCAACCATAATTTGGCTTATGTTTTCACCCTTCCTTCTCTATTAACCTTCTTGTCACCACCTACACTTTTCTGTAGCTTAAAATTCACTCTTGTGTATGATCTCAGAATGTTTGAATGTGGGAGCTTTGCCAGCACTGAGCAGTCAACTCCAGTGTGTTTGCCTGCTTCTCAGTCATCACCAAAATTGATGATAAAATAAAAACTCAGAAAATTCCCTTATTTCCCTACCTTTGGACTCATAACCATACCACTCAATAATTAAGTTTATGAAACTTAATTATTTACAAATTTTCATTAATTTCACTATAGTTGCAGGATTTGTGCAATTTAATACAACCTGTATCACATATATTTCAGTTGTCAGACTGGAAACAAAACTTTTCTTTCTCTGTAAAACTTTCTTTTATATTAAATTCTGGTGTGTTGGGAAGGATATGGGATTGTATGTTCATCTGTTCTGAGATAAAGTTTGAGTTTCATTTGGAGCAGAAAGCAAAGGAATTGCTCTGTTTGGACAATTGTTGGAAATTAGGCAGTTAAAAAGCATATTCTGGTTGATTTATCTAGAAATCTAAACCTGTCATAAAGTTTATCTCCCTAAAGGAAAGTGGACAATATTGGTGACAGGTCTGGAAAGTCTGTAAGGAAAGAGGTGGTGAAAATGATGCTAGACATTGGTATGCACGTTCTGAATAATAAGGAAATTCAGAATGTGAAAAAATCAATCCTTGTGTTTCTGAGTCACCTGAGCATCCTGAACAACTGAGGTCATTGGCATGGCCAAAATCCCTTGTGAATACATACTATGATTTTTAGTTCTGGGCACTTCACCCAGAATTTGATCCTCTTACTTTGAAGAGAATTAAAATATCTTGTTCTTCTACATTCCTGTAGCAAAACCAGGAGGAAACAGTTCCATTTTCAAATAACTCAATGAATGAGAAAAACATTAATGCCTACAGTTGCCACACCTCCTGGGGATTTTGTCACAGAATTATCAACTTCAGGGTTTGGAATTTCTTGTACTGTCTTTGGAAATACACCCTAAATATTTTTTTCCTGCAAAGGTAAAACACAAAGTTAGCAAAGAAATTCAGAGCGAAGGTGGAAACTCCTTTCCTTTTGTGCACTGCTGAAGCCTTCAAAACACAGTTAATTGTGTACATCATCAAGTAAACAACCAGATGCTTTAGATAAATTTAAAAGGAGAAAGAAGGCCACAGATGAATTTGCCTTTTGCTCATCTTACAATATCCCTGACATACATACATATCTTACATGCAACAAATCCCCCTCAGATGTATGGTGCCCCATTGAATTTGCTGGGAATGTTCTCCATGACTCCAGGAAGAACTGGGACAGCATGAGGCAGTATGTATTAGAGGCATCAGACCTGATGCACAGCCCAGGGAGAAAACTACTGAAATGAGATTGTCTGAACAGCTGTAGCTGAAAGGTTGGAGCTGAGTTTGCTTCTCCACAGGTCTTTTTTCTTCATCTTGTCAAAATTTGCATTCTCCCTAGGTGACTCTATATGAAACCTAACTAACATCCAGCTCTACAGCAAGGATTTGCCAGACAGAAGACATCCCTGGTGTGGATGTGAGCTGACAGGATGAGAGGGAAAGTGCTGAGGAACCCAGGCCCTTCCCTACCACTGCTTCCAACACGCTGCCTCTTGGGAAGTTGCAATGGAGTGTCATCCATCTTACTTTATCTACCTAAAATGTATTTAGCAGCCTGAAAGTGTCACCAAGACACATCAAGAGAGAGGAAAATTGATGACTCCCCATGACTGTTTCTGGTGCTCATGTCTAGTTGTGATAGTACTGAAAACGATTTCCTACTTCAGCTGTGCGATGTAGAAAAGGCTTTGTGCATGTAAGCAATCTGTGAGAAAACTATGCATCTGTGTATTTGTCTTAACTAATTTTACATAAGGTTTAAGGCATGCAAAATTTTAAAATTAGAATTTGGAAAAATAATCTAATTTTAAGAGAGGAAGTCTGCATTTTTATTCAGTTTCCTTTTGTTTTTTTCTTTTTTAGTTCAAGTCTTAAATCCAGCTGTCTTCAACACATGCCTTGATGAGAAAGCCTGGAAAACATCCTTATGTTAACATCTTTCTTGCATCTTATGATTTTATGTGTTTTTTCTTTAAAATAATATGAGAATCCAGATTCAGAATACTACTATTTTTAATGCAATTTACAAATACAATAACATGGCAAAGCCAGGAAACAGTCAAGAGAGGGACATGGAGGATCTGGAAACTGAAAGCTAAGCAAATATAAATAAGGTAATATTTTATCATAAGGAAGTTTTTCTCATTATTCTCCAAATTATTCTCAAGACTTTTTAAGGAATCTGAATCTTTGATGTTTCACTGTAGAGATGATGTAAATAAAGCTTGGGGTTTGTATTTCACAAGACAAAGAATTGTAACTTCACATCAGTGGAATATAAAGTCCAAATTTCCTACTGGGAAAAAAGACATTATAAATTTTTGACATATTGATCAAATTCTACCTCAAGCAAGAAAGACTCTGCTCTAATTAGCTTTATTTTACATTTCTTATTTCATTTGTGTCCCTCTGTGTGCTGAGTGTGATGATCAAAAATCAAAGTCACATGTTAATTGTGTTAAATATGTTAATTCTGTTAAATATCTGCAATGACAAAAGAGATTGTCAGGAGGAAAAAAAAATCTGTTTTGATGGTTATGTTCACAAAAGTTCAAAAGCTGCAAGGGTAAAATGACATCAATCAAAAAGGAAAAAAATTTCCTCTTCATGATGGCAAATAAAAGTGGAACTAACTGTCTACAGCAGAATACAGATATTTCCACTCAGAGTCTTTAGAGTGAGACTTCATACACCTCTGGAAAGATGTTCTTTAGATCAGGTACACATTGCTGATGTTGGGAAAAGACACATCAGCAGCTCCCACTGGATTTTATCAGCTGATGAGTTCAGAGCTCTCTGCACAGAGGTGCTACAGCATGTCATAAATTAAAAAAAAAAAAACCCAAAAAAACCCCAAAAAAATCACAAACCAAAACACTCTTAATGTTAGACAAAGGTTAATGCTACACTCCTGTACATGCACGTGTGTGCAACCCCACACTTTCTTTTCTTTGCAGTTACAAGGCTGTGGTTTGAGACACAGGTTTGATCACCCAGCCCTTAGTTAACCACTCTTCAGAGAACTGTTTTCAGTGGTTCATCCAACATTTATATAGGGTGGTGCTAAGGGAGCCAAGATTTTCCCTTTTTAATAGTGCATTAGGCTCCAATATATGTTACACATGACAAATCAGAGAATATGAGCACATAACATATTCCTTCAATATCTGTGACCAGTGGAAGCCCCACATGTTTCAAATATGGAAGAATTAACACAATATTACTGCAGAATAAATATATTATTTATACACAACATTTAAAAGCAGTTTAGAAATATGACTGCATTTAGTAAGGGTGGGGTTTTTTGTGTGAATTTGAGATGCTTTGCATTCAGCAGGCTGCAGTTCATGTTTCTGTTTTATGTCCTTGCTCTTCTGTTTCCAGATTGAATAAAAGTCAATAATCCTCAGCAATAGGTGAATTTTAACATTTAGGAAGGAAAGCAAATAAACATAAAGATGAATACCATAACAATATTTACAAATGGAAAACACCAGAGGGTAGTATTTATTTATGTACCAAGATATTTGGAAATAAGGGGACACTCTGGATGCTGAATCCAAAAGGGTGTAAATGAACACAAGAATTCCTTTCTGTCAAATGTCACCTACTTCTGTTGGTAAGAATGAGAGAAAGCTGAGGTTTGGATCATATAAACTATCAGGACAAGACTGAGAAATGTAATATTTTTGAGGAAACAAAAGATAAGCACTAAATTGGCAAGCTTTGCTTCTCCAGCAACTCTGAATTATTAACACCACAAAACACAAGCCCTGAAATCTTGAGAGATATTTTGCAGTGCTGAAATGAATAATTTAGGGAAGCTACTGTCTGCTGTCTCCTTGCTATTAAATATACACTTGGAAATGACTGAAAATGACTTGGAGCAACAAAGCAAGGGCTGTTGAAATAGCACCTTTGCACAGCTTTGGACTTCTTTGCTTGTGCTGAGGAGTGCTGTTAAACCTAGCTACAGGAGATATCAGTTCCAGTAGCACCTAACCTGAGTGCTTGGTTGGATACTTATCTACTACTGTTGTTTGAATTGTCCTCTGTACAACAACAAGCCTAAAAGTTTACTGTAAAAAGTGACGGGCTGATGATGTTTACCATAGTAAAAACACAAACTGTGAGTCAAGGTCTGGAGTTCAACCTCTAAATTAATTTATTATTTTTGCCCCCCTAGTTTTCACATTTACTTCTAAGTCAGTAAAGGAAACTAATTCCTTATATTTCTTTAAAACTTTGTGTAATCTCAGTTTCAAGTACACACGATTCGGCTGTGGCAAATTGCTGCCAGCTAGATTGCTTCACTGGATCTACACATACACTATGGGATATAGTAGCACTTTTTGGCTATAACCACATATGTCAGGAAACCAGAGCTAATTCTGTGAGAGGAGTGGCACAAATAGCCTTTGGTTAAAATTGCATAGTAAAATTTTCTTTAAAAAAATTTAAACTATTTTTCTGTAGTATTTATGTCCTTATGTAGCATTTACAACAACCAGTGACCGCAGCTTGGATGAAGTTCTGTGTTCTGTCTCTGTAGGCAGCTGAGATGTATGAAGTTGTTATATACAGCTTGAAAATTTTAGCTAAAGGCTCTGACTCATCCCCAGTTACTTTTCTGCTAGACTCTGCCACTCAGGCTGGGAATTGTCTCTCCAGCTGACTCTTAAATCCCAAAAAAATTGAGTAAGCAGGAATATACTCCTTCCCTGCTCTTGGCTAGCATGACCATATAGAGTATATCAACCATGTGCTATCTCATGGAAAGCATTTAGGAAGCATTTCAGGGAGTTGGGACTCAATGATTCTTATGGATCCCTTCCAACCTGAGATGCTCTATGTTTATATGGTTCCCTGTGGTTGGTAGGATAAGGTAATTTATTTAATGGATGATAGCAGAGCCAAATCCTCAAATGACAAGACAGTTACTTACTTTAACCTCAGTTAAATTGTCAAAAATATGCCATACCAGGAGGTGTCCTTAACTGAATACGAGGGACTGAAATCTGGAGAGGTAGCACAAGAACTGTCAATAAATAGTGCTACTCTTACTCAATCTCAAAGCAAACAAGGCTGGACACTAAGGGCAGCTTTTGTCTGTCACCATGATTTAGCGGAAAGAATTGTTGGCAACTGAAAGCATTTAAGCCCCAGGAAAGTTCTGCAAAATGGAGGTATTATCTAACAGAACATAAGCTTTAATACTAAAAGAAGAAAAACAGCATCTGAGATATTCACAGCTCTAGCATCTGGTACCCAGATAAAATCCACTGCAAAGGACTGCTGAACAGTCTTTTTTCCTGCAACATTCTAAAAAGAAACCCAACAAAACCAAACAAAAAGCTACATGCCTAAATTGCAGTCTTGTCTTGAAGTTGTGCATGGGAAAACAGTACAGTGATGGGAAAACCAAGTAAAAGGCCACACAGAGTGAGTAGGTGCTTTAAAACAGGTAACTCTGCACTCTAGAAAAGTGCAGAATTCTGTCCTTCAAGTCTACAAGTATATTTTTTTCATTTTGAACATGAACACAAGCAATTTTCATTCTTCTCTCTTTATTGTGTGCACAGCAAACATCACAGGGATAAAGCTTACTTATCCCTCAGGGGGTTGTGAAGATTAATTAGTTAATGCTCTCATTGCATGTCAAAGATGAAAGCTCAGTGTAAGAGTGCTAAGCATTTGTGTATTCACAGACACCAGAAATAAGCATTCGCCACAGGAAACATTAAAAGATTTTCTAGCTGTGTCCAATTTCCAGAGGTGAAACCCTTATTACAGAAAAAGTCTGCAAAATTACTTGTTAGTAGTTGAACTATTTAGAGAAAATATTGTATAAGACACCCTAAAAGCCTATTTTTGTTTTGGAGCCTGGATGTAGGAATCATTGAAAACCTGCTGATTCCACTAGGAGAGAAGAAAGGAAAGATGACTTATGTACTTTAGTGAGATTATAGTGGAAATGAGGGGAGGAAAATGTTCTACTTGGAGTTTATAGTCCAAAGAGTACTTAAGATATTTATACCTCATATTTTCCCCCAGGATTCTGCCATTTATCTTATTTTGTACTGTTCATTTTGTGTAATAGGTCTTGATCTAAACCTTAGTGTAGGTATTGTAACATTTTACTCATTGCAGTTTGTGATTAAAACTATATTTTGCCAGGAGAAAAATGAGAGTATTTGAACAATTTTCACAATCAAAGAGAAGTAACAGAATTAAATATAAATACTAAACTATACCACTGTGTGAAGTGATGGAGATAACATCCAGCTAATTTTGTACTGTAACACAACAAAATGTGTTTTTGTCAGTGCAAAAATAAATGGACTGGGAATGCATCTTCCAATATTTTATTGTTTCAGAAATTACTCTGGAGTGCGTATTTGGCTTATTATCAGGACAATGACACCAGATTGCATATACATGCACCTAAACAAATATATATAAATATATAAAGCTTAAATATACATTGAGACATACATATGAAGATGAAGCTCAGACACACATACAAATTCACCCACAGAGATATATATATATGAGTGTATGTGGGTGTATGTGTAATCTGTACATGAGATGTATGACATAAATGAATATGTTAGGTTCAAAGATGTGTACATTTTTATTTTTATTTGTATACATGTTTGTGATACCAAAATTTAACTTCAATTTACTTAAAAATGTGACAAAACCCATAAAACATACCTGGGTGTCTTTGTTTCTGCATACAAATGTTGCACTAAGGTATAGTCTCTAATCCTTGGTGTGCCTCACAGTTTACAGGAAATTTTATTATCAAATTTTCCAAATGGTATTTGGCTTTGATGTCTTTGAAATGGCTTGGATGAGGAGCTGTTTCAGCCTCATGGGAGTGGGCAGTCCACTGTTCCCGAAGTTTTTAAACTGCATAACCATAGAAAGCCTTGACTAGTGAATGTAATAATAATTATTCAGAGCTAATGGGTTTTGGTGAAAGACTGCATAATTATGGTCAAAAACAAGTGGAGGAATCAAGATTCTCATTTGTCCCTAAAACAAATTTAGTTATACACTTTTCTTTTTTAGATAAAAAATAACATCTCTATGCATTCATTTTCACTAGCTTTGCAAATAAATACTAGGCTTATTGTGGATCAAACAAGGTTAAAATGATGGCGATGTAAATTCTGTATTCCAGTCTGGGATATATCAAACTATGCTCATACTGCAGACTCTCAAGGGACTTTGAAATTTGTGAATTTTCCCTGTCTCTAATGTGTGGCTCAATCAGCAGAAATGGAATTTTTTAGAAGATTTTCCAGCCAAAGAAGCAATTGTACTATGTAAATCACTCAGTATTTGTGAAATTCGAGTGCCCCAGGGGATTTTCTTCCCAACAATTAATGCTCTTTCCTTCATTTTGACTCTTCTTCAAAGAATCAGAAGAAAACTAAAAGTGCTCCATTTTATCGGTAATTTCAAGATACTTTTGCTTTTATTATTGCTTTTCTGCTAACTGAGTGTTTTTAACTTTTCCAGTTCATACAAAATCCAATCTAAACCAGAAATGTCTGCTTTGGTTATTTCTGCAATTGTTATGTGCCTATAGGACAACTTTGTGTGGAGATTGGTCTTCCTTAGGCAAGCAAGAGCAACATCACTGAAAAGGGTATGGTACTTAGTCTGTATTTGCCAAAAATAAAAATGAATATTTTCCACTGCAATTCCATGCAATTTTTCATCTTCAGTAAAGCCAGAATTAAATGTGCTGTTCTGAAATACTGATGTGCACCAAGCAGCCAAATTCTGTAGCCAAAGCCAGAGGGAAATGAATGGAGAACTGAATGCAGATAAGTCATATGATTCCCTGAAATCAAAACGCCTTAAAGGAGAGTGTCCCTGCCCATGGCATGGGGCTTGGAATTAGATGGTCTTGAAGATCTCTTCCAACATAAACTATTCCTTGATCCCATGATTCTTGAATAAATCAAATGTCTGGCTGAACTAACTGAACTTCAATATTTGAAACACAGGCAAAGGGAGTTATGAGCAGTGGAAAAAATTAACAGAGAAAAATAGGAGTGTGCAAAACTAAAATAAAATACAAAAGCAGGCTTTGTGAGCTTCACGCTGTTGCAGGTAATATTTATGCTTTCAAAGTACCCAGTAGCACAGGCTATCAATATCACCAACTCTAACGTGCCTCCTAGGCATGTTCCTAGGCATGAAACAAACCCAGAACTGCTCAGCCTACAGACATGAAATGTTAATTCAGGTCTTTATTTTCCTGGTATCATCTATATGAGATGAGGAGAAATTGTGACCCAAGTAGGAAAGGAGCTGAGCAGCACATGAAAATGGGCATTGCAGCATAGTTCGATAAAGGACTTTATGGTCTGATACTCATGAGAAACCACCCACATGCTGGTCAGAACTGTCCTGTTCTTTTCCTGGCTGCAAACTGCACCAAGTGACAGAAGACCAGCGTGCTGGGAGGGAGCTCTCACCAGGAGCCTAAGAAGCAAAGCAAGGACCAGCAGAAATTCACACATCAGTTGCAGGCTGCCGGGTGTACCCGAGGAAATCCCTTCAACCACAGACATCCAATCTGAGCATTCTCTGAAGGACAGGACTGACTGCCCAGTTTTTCTCATATCTCCCCTTGGGAGTCATATATATGTACTAGTCCAATAATTGTTTGATAACTAATTTTCTACCCTTTCCTCTCAAAACTTGTAACTCAAAATGCACCCAACAACAAGATTTGATGAAAACTAAACTGAAAATCTTAAGAGAACTATGTTTTTTTACACCTGCAGGCATATAACAAAAAAACTAAAAGAAAAAAAAAAAGGTTTAATTATGTTTCATTTAAGAGCACAGAGAATATATTCCAAACAGCCTGAAAATTACAGGTATGTTTGTAGCCATTATTTTCCTGAAACAGGCACTAGCACCAAATGTGGCACTTAAAAATAATTAAATCAGAATTTTAAGCTTGTTTAATGCACGGGTGCAGCATGAATCAGGCTTTAAGCATATAAGTAGGAGTGTAAAAGCCTTCTTATCTTTGGTTACCATGCCGATGACATCTACCTATCAGATTACGTCATTTGCTTTGTTTTATAAGCAGAATGAGTCCCCCACCTGCAATCAGTGCTGTGAGAATTCAGTCAGCAGGCAGCACTGTGTGTTTTAAGAGAGCACTGCCAGCTGAAACAATGGTGCCTGGTGGTTCACCCCAGCAGTCCCTGAAAAGTGTTATAGAAAGCTTGATAACTTGGACGAGTCTCAAAATCAGTAAGCCACCTCCTGAAGAAAAGCTTGCTCAGAAAAATAAGGACATCTTCAATATTGTCATGACTCCTGATCGCATCCCTAAATTTTTCATCCCTTCTCTGGACATAGAGCACACTTCCTTCCAGCAGGAGCCAGAGGAAGACAGCACAGAGAAGTCTCCTGAGACAGGAGTCTCTGATGAAATCGTTCAGAAGCGCAGAACTACCAGAAGCAAATCTGAATCCTACATCAGGAAAGAAACCATGTGCAAAGGAGAGAGTCTGGACAGAAGAGGAACCCTGTGCTTCACAGAACAAATTACCTTCCCTGAAGACCTGGAGAGAGCTGCAGATCATTGTGACCCAGCAACCAGAGCTGCTTTCTCTTTGCCCCACCTCTCCAGACTCACTACCCCCTACGGGTTTCTCACACTGGGAGAGAGCCCCAACACCAGGAGAAAAGAGTCTCTCTTTTTTCAGCATGATTCTGAAGAGCTGAGAATCCTCCTGTCCCAAAGGAAGAAGACCACATCTCCGGCAAGGACCTTGTCCAGCCCCTTCAGTGAAATTCAGCAGAGCTTGGAGACCACAAGACCTTCAGCCCCCCCTTTTAAGAGCAGGCAGGCGGTTTCATGGGAGTCAGTCTGCAAAAGACAGGTTCCTCCTGTGTGCTGCAAGCCAGACTGTGAGCCACAGCCCGGGAAAGGGGAGAAGAAGAGGTTTCAGATGACATTGAAGAGACACCTGGCCAGCATCAAGCGGATGAGATCTGGCAGTGGGATGAACTGGCTCTGCTAAGCCACTGACAGCTGTCCTGGCTCTTAAGCCTGTGAAAATTTGAATGGGACAGTCTTTCACAGAAGTGTGCAAACGTGAGTGTGTGGCAAATTTTCAGCATTGCAAGCTCCTGAAAAAGGCCAGACAAACAACCAGACAGAACTTGGTTATGCTTGGCACATTGACTGCATCTTCTGTTTCCTAAAGTCATACCCAGCAGCTTTGAATCCTTTACAAGGCAAGCAAAGACAGGACTAACTGAAACAAACCATTTTCCAAAGGAAATGCTGTGTTTTCTGGTCATACCTGTATAGCCTGTGAGGAGGAAGGAGATTATTTTACATCAAAAGCAAACTATGGAGAAAGAAAATGTTGTCTTTTAGGGTAGCAGTATTGGTTTCAGAATGACACCAAAACCAAAAAGAAGAATCATGCTAGGTAGTCAGGTAAAAATTGTGAGCTTTTTGTTATTTATAATATTAGACTATAAATGAAAACCAATTAAGAGTTAATTTGTCCTGGGGTGTTTACAGCAGGTACTTGCAAACAGCCATTCATAACTCCTGACAGGAGCGTGGTGGCTGAGAGGGGATACCAAGTTCCTGCTTGCTAATGACAGTGCATAGTAAACTATTCTCTGCATTTAAAAAATGTGCTTATTTTATCACTTCTGTAGTTAATCATTCAACACGCTCTGAATTAGGGGGGACATGATATAATTTGTTCACCCCATTAGCAGTGTCAAAGCATAGCACTATTTTATTTAGCTACTGTCATTGTTCATGTTAAAACTAAACAAAATAAAATCTCTCTTTATTTAATAGTCTTTCTTGTCATTGCTCTTACTTTTTCCTTTTTTTTTAATTTTTCACAGGCTTGTTATCACCTTGAAATTGGACAGGGGCATAAAACAGAAGCAGGATTATTCTGTATTCTCAAAACATGTGTTTTTGTTAAACTTGATTGTTTTGCAAGGTACTGACACTCCAGTATACTAAATACCTCAGTGGAAATTGCCACTGACAAATAGAGATGTCCAATGACATCTAAACACCAAAGGGAAAAGATTTATTATGTGAAATTATAAAATTATCACTATTTTCAAACAGCTTGTCTTCATCTATGCAAAATTTACTTGACAATGAATTACAAAGAAAGATAACTTAAAGTACCTGTGAGAATTTTTCAGGGTAAAGATCTGTCCCAAGCTGTATAAGAAACAGAGTTGTCAGGAGATGACTTCTGGTAAAATCCATTAGAGTTTATTGGTTTATAACTTCAGTTGATTAGTTTATTTAATCTATTTTTATAACTAGAATATGGATAAAGTCATCAGTGCCTACAGTAAAAAAAAAAAATCTACTTTAGCTGACAAGAGAATATCACAACATTTGAAATTTAAAATATCCATTCCACTATCTTGTACTAAATTTATTTGTGCTGCATAACATGTAGGAGACAATTAAAAGAGTATCAAGGGACCTTGATGCATGGAAAGAGCGCTCTCGTCTAAGGGGATGAGATTGCCCTTGTTTTGCAGACAATAAATAAATTCTGTGCAACAAATACAGCTCAAGCAACCCATGAAACTCATGTTCCAAATAATCAGAATGAGCTGGCTGTGCTCCCTTGGCTTTGTAGCTGCACAGAGGCCGTGGTGTGTGAAATGAAATATGTGTGTGAAATCGAGTAAACTGTGACAGCAGCACAGGTATTGAAGCCTGGAACAGCCACCCTTTATAATCTAAAGTATGATTCATCTCATCTCCTGTAGATGACATCTAAAACTCACCAGGTGTTTACACAAGAAGCTTTGTCCAGAAGAATCCCTGGTAAAAATCAACACATCCTTGCAGGAGCCCAAAGGCAATGCTTGGGAGTTCTCAGCTGGAGGTCTAGTAGCAAAGATCGTTACTCTGCTCTCAAAATAGAAATAAATAAGACTTTTTTGTCTGGTGAAACTATTTTAAAAAATTAAGAAAAAAAGAATTGTAGCAATACTCTGAGCTGAGGAAAATTTAAAAGATCCTTTAAATATCTGTTTGTCATTTTGCCTTGTCACATCAGATTTGTATTAAGGGTGACCATGACTGAAAATCTAATCAGTTAAATGGCTTTGAAAAAGACCTGGATACAAATGAAGTGGCACTCTGTACACCATAACCCACACTAAGCAAACTCTGCAGGCCTGCACAAAGTCCTGCTTATATTATCAGACATATCAGACACAACTCTGATATTTTCCACTGAGAAAATATTTACAACATCCTGTTAGATGTTAGAAGCCATTTCTTTTACATTTTAAGCAGGTGAGCTTTACTTAGCTTGCCTTGGAAACAACCAAAATCTGAAGTCCCTAATTGGAGTCCTGGTACATCTTTTAGTTGCACAGCTGCCTGCAAACCAGGGATTCTGTCTGGGGATTGCCTCATTTTACAATTTAGAATCACAGAATCATAGAATCATTAAGGCTGGAAAGAGCTCCCAGGTCACTGAGTCCAACCATGGACCTAACACTGCTGGGTCCAGCACTAAACCACACCCCTGTGTGCTACATCTGCAAGTTTTTTCAACACTTTTAGGGATGGTGATTCCACCAGTTCTCTGGGCAGCTTATTCCAATGCCTGACCACCCATCTGGTGCAGAAATTGTCCCTAATATCCAGTCTAAGCTCCCCTGGCCTGGCCTTAGGCCGTTCCCTCTGCTCCTGGCCCGGCCTGAGGCCGTTCCTCTGCTCCTGTCCCTGTTCCCTGGAGCACAGCCCGACCCCCCCGGCTGTCCCCTCCTGTCAGGAGCTGTGCAGAGCCACAAGGGCCCCCCTGAGCCTCCTTTGCTCCAGGCTCAGCCCCTTCCCAGCTCCCTCAGCCTCTCCTGGGGCTCCAGCCCCTTCCCAGCTCCGTTCCCTGCCCTGGACACGCTCCAGCCCCTCGGTGTCTCTCTTGGCCTGAGGGAACACTTTGTTTTGGCCATTTTTTACTACACATCCTACAAATACTCAGAGGAGAAAACAGATGAGGTGTACAAATTGTTTCAAAGCCCTAAGTCAAAGTTTGGGGATGCAATGCCAAGGTTTTCTATTGTTGCTGACTGCTGTGCTCCACCTGTACAATGCTGAAGAAACAAAGCAATTCAGCAGATTGGGAGCCAATCTCCTTTGCATTTCTAATATTCGTTCCAATTTTTTTCTCTTTTTCTGCTGTTCAGCTAAGAAATTCTTCCAATATCCCCTTTTCTGGTCCTTTTTTGTTGTATCATGACAAATTTGTTGAATCCCAATTTGATGGCTGTCACTCTTTGTGAGTTCTTCCATGATAGAATGGAGAGGAAGAAATGGGTGAAGAGGAACTTAGTGCAGGGAGACAACAGGTGCAGTGATTATCAACCCTCATTTTAACAGAAAATCCTCATTGTTTTTTATCAAGAAAAAGATGAACAATTTTTGGAAGGGAGCTTGTAGAGACACAGGGAAATCTTGAAGAGTTCAGCTCATAACTTGTGAGAAGGGATCTGGTTCATGTTTGTCTTCTCTTTCTGCTGCATTTAACTCACCCCCTTCTCCAGCTTTCCAAGACACCAACACAAGATATCAGACATAAAGCTTTGTTTGTGTTTTCATTCACGAAATTGAAATTGTCTCTTAAGAGTAATGTAATTCGGAGTGAAAATCAAAATTTGTATGTCACCCTTGATTTTCACAGTCATTGAAACAGCAGCATTTGGGGCTTTATCCATTCCTATTTCTCCAAGATAGTAGCTTCCCTGTATGAGCGACTGAAATGCTGGAGGCAAAAAAACAAAGCTAATCACCCAGAAAACACATCTACTTTACAAACAGCCTTGGAACAAGCGTGTAAAAAAGGGAAACACTGGAATACCATGTAACAATAAGAAATTAAAATCAATTACCTGTGAGATCCCTTTCAGTTTAAATGCTTGCAAAGAGTGAGTAACTTCTCTAGAGCAATCAGGAAAATCAAAGTCTTCCAGGAGATCGGTGTATAAATCTCAGTATATTTTTGCTGAATAATTTCATGAAAATAGCTGTTCAAGTCATTAAGACTTGTTTAGCTCTAGATGCATATGAAATGTACTCTTAAAACAGTGCTAGAGACCATCAATGTTTCATCAAGTGCTTCACAAATTTTTTGTGACTTTTTTGGTTGTGTTTTTCTCTTTTTTAGTTTCCATCTTGAACTAGTTGGAAGAACTATTGAAAAGATCATGGGTCTTGAAAATTCAGTACTGTATTTGAAATATCTTGTGCAAATCTTATTTGCCTGAAAGCAGGAATTTAATGAAAGTCTGAGCTAATTTGCACTTGGGTTGGTTACTTGTGCCTGTATATTAGCTTGCTATCTAATTATTTTTTATCAATCTCAGCTCAAATTTAATTTAGATTTTAAAATTTCTGACTATATTTCTGTGTGATATTGTATCACAGATCACTGTTCTTTTCTAAATTCCTGTATAGCATTTGTGTTTTCTGTTTAAACTGCTATCACATTTCATCACAGAGTTATCTGTATTTTGATATTACACAATTTTTTTTTAATTCTGCATATAGGTTGAACATGCATTTGGAAATGGCATTTCTAGATGCATGGTCAGTAAATATAAGTCATGGTCATTATGGTGCAATTATTTTTTTTTTAAATAGGCCATTTAGGTATAGTACAATGGCTCCTCAAAGAAATTATATCATCGTGGTGTCACCTTTCCATGATGACTTTACTCCTATTTTCTCCCTGTCACTGCTGCTGATGCCATCTCACACAATGGGTAATGTAGTGACCTCTATTAATTTGTTCCAAGTTACACAGTGTTGTGAACCCCATGAAATATGTAACACTAATAAACAGGATGATGATTACTTTAATGTATAATGAGAAAATAAATTAAGCAGCTGACATTTGAATAAAATATAAATACTTTATGCAGTTTCTATTTACCACATCATGGCAGTAATCCATTTAAAGTCAATGAACAACATAATTGAACGGCTCATGTAATGCTAAGGTCTTCTTGAATATGTTTTCACTGACTATTCACACGGAAACTTGTAATTTCCTGACATTTTTTAGGACCCTTGTAAACATGGTGGTATTATTATACTTTTGTTTGTATTTCCCAGAGTATCAGAAGCATGATAAATCGCAATGTGCTGCTGAAATATGGCATGGCTTAGAGATGGCAGGAAAATGAAGCAGTGAAGAAGAGGATGAAGCCAACTTTTCAATATGTCCTGTGGCCATTCCAAACTTGTCTAATAATTGGTAATAGAGCAGGTGAAGGAAAAATGTAAACAGAAAAGTTTAATACTCTCTAAGGAAATGGTGACATTTTCTTCTAATGGATCCAATGCTCACTCTCCACAATGTCTAGCAGGAGTGGCACTGAAGGAATTGAGGAAGGATAAAAATAAAAACAAGCATTGAAATGAAATAAGTGCATGTTTTCATAAGAGAAAACCCCTCCTTGTCCAAAAAAGTCAAACAAAGAGAATTTTTAACTTTTAACATGAATATTCATTTTGGTCTGTGAAGATTTTGAAAATGAGTCAGTGCAGCAAATACATTTGCATGCTATGTAGGTTTGCTACTCTCTATTGATCTGGGAAATATGTGTTTCATTTAACTCTAAATAACATTTACACTCTCTTTTGGTAAAAAAATATCCACTAAGCCATATATGTTTAAATGTGTATCTTTCAAATATATTAAGGTTAAAACTTTAGAAATAGAGATGTAAATATAAAGAAGTGAATTAATTATTTTGAATGCATTGTCAAAATTTAGTTGAATCATCTGGGTTTTCAGTTCTGGATTTCAAGTGCATATTTTGAAATCAATAAGCTTCTATATCATAGGCTTGTTTTTGGGGTTGAAAAACACTCCATAGCCCTGAAGATTTTAAGGAAAGGAAAAATATGTATTTTATGTAACACAAATTAATATGATCTAAAGGCCTACATCAGGGCCAAGAATTTCCTGCCTGCTGACTCTTAAATCCCTGGTCAAAGATTGCATAACCTGAGAAAGGGGCTGGGGATGGGGGCATTATAATTTCACTTTATGAATCAGAGACACCCAGGGAATAGGTTATGATCTTCTGATAAGATTTTAATATGTTACTACATTAATCAGTACCGAAAGTAGAGGCATTAGTGGGGAAAGCAGTCTTGTCTGCTGCCTTGATGAGTGCAGAACTGACTGAAGAGATCTGCACTAGAACATTAAACAGTATCTGAGATTATTTATCTATATTATTTAAAAAAAAAGTAATATTTTCAAAACATCTCAGAGGAGAAGCATTATAAAACAATACTTTTTAGGGATGTGAAGCATTACAAAAGGGCATTTTTGAGAGCTACAAGTTTTGCCAACATTCCAACATTGCAGAGAAGTTTTAATGTCAATATTTTTCTTCTTATTTCAAGACCTGAGACTGTGTGGTTTACAGCACAAGCACAGCACCTGTAAGCTCCTCTTTTTCCTAGGGTTTTGTTTCAAAACTGAAGAAGCCTGACCAAGATCATCTAAACAGTATGGGCTGATCTGATAACAATATTATTTTAATTAAGGCTAACTGGCACATGTAGAAATCCACATACATATGTTCAGAAGTTTTTTACTCTATATGGCATCACAAAACTCATGCTTAAATCAGGAGTTGCAGCTTGATTTGGAATTTTCTGGTTGAATACACATATTTTCTGCACCCTATCAATGTGTTGCAGAAATTCTGGATGTGGCCTGGCATAATTTTCTCCACCTGCAAAAGAGATGAAGTCATGCACCCAAAATAGGAAGCACATTACACCCAAGGAGGTCTTGGCCAATGTAGACAAAAGAATGACCAGGAAATTGTTTTGTGCTAAAGACAAGCACACATACAGTCAATGGATTGCTCAGGGAACCTTAAAAATAATTTGCATCTGGAGCATTTGATATCAAATGGTGAGGCCAGAAAAGAGCAATGAAATGATCAAGACAAAACGTTTCATGCATGAATCTGGACTTCTTTATTATTTATAGCCACCAGACAAAGGAATTAGCAGCTTTGAATTCAAAATGCTTTGACAGCAAGTACTGGTATATTTTTATCATGTTTTTACCTTTTCCTTTTCCTTTTCCTCTCCTCTTTTTCTCATACCTAGTGTTGAGATATTTATTAAGATATTATGATTATTAGAGACACCTCTATCCCGTTGGTGTGCATCAAAACCTCTGTCTGAAGGAAAGAATTAAAACTATTAGTGCAGAAATGTGCCACAAATATAGATGTGGCACATTTGGCTTAGACGTTTAAACACAACATGGATCACAGTTGTGTTTTATAATCGAGACAGACAGACCATGGCCTAAGACCAACTTTTAACTTCATCCAAGTTTCCATCTGTATTTTCTCTTTCCCTCATGAACAGATATGGAGAAAGCATAAAGAAACAGCTTGCATTGCTCAGCTGTGTCTCAAGTTATGTGACATGATTCTGACCACCAGTTTGAGGTCTGAATATATTCTGAATCATACATTAAATATTAATAAACTGACAAAGTGAATGTTTTAGGTTGTTGCAAAATTTACAACAGTCAGAGCGGTTACGCAGTGTCAGTGATAAGTGAAAATTTTCTTCCTTTCTGGCTCGCTCTTGGCAGTACACTTATTTTCCTTATTTCAAACGCAGCAAGAAGTAGATCCATTAAACCAGAACAGGACAATGTCAGATTGTTACAGCTGTGCTGTCAGTTACAGCAGAATCCAGTTTTTCTGTCTGGTTGCATCTGTGTGAGTCTGACACCCTTACCTGGCACGTGTCACTGTGCCAGGCAGAGACGCGTTTGCTGAAGGGGACATTCAGGGAGGTCACACTGCTCAGACCCTGAGCACACTGCTGCCATGCATCCTCCCATTTCAGACCTTCAAATGACAGAGCACCCCTTGGGTGGGTGGAAATCCCGTGACAACGAAATCTGAGCTGATGCAAAGCCATTCTCAGCCGTCTTCACTGAGAGAAGCTGAGTGACCAGGAGCTGAAAATCTAACCTAGAATGTCAATAAGGAGATAGATATGTCCCTCTGATCAGTTTCCAGTGCAAGTCACCATAAATGACTGGAAATGACCCACAAAACAAGGCTCACTTCGTATTGCCTAAAACATTTGTCATATAAGTAAGTACTATTACCTTGGACTTTCCTTGTAAACAGAAGCAATAAATGGGAACTTTTTGGGTATCTTATCTGATTTACCTTAAATGTCTTTTTCAAAATGCAATGAATACTACAAATATCTATATTAATAAACAACAAAAAAATAGGGAATTTAAAGAATTATCTTCATCTCAGCTGTGGAAATCTGCCGTAAAAACAGGCATCACTTGCATGCCAATGCCTGTGCTAATTTAAAGGACTTAAACAAAGCCATAACAGGCACCACATGAAAAAAAACCTAATGGTGAAAATCTGCCAATGTAATGTGACATGAGGTCATCAAATTTGTTTCTCACACACACTGGCCTTCACACCTTGTGGTGTGCAGACTTGAATTAATCATTGATACAAATTCTACAGTGTAGTACTTGCATGAATGCAGTGATGTTCAGTGGTGGCCACTTGAATTATTTTAATTTGTATGTGTGAGGTACAAACTAGATGCTGAAGAAAGGAAATCTCTTACTTCACCGCACATCCAAACAGATGATGTAAAAGCAATCGTGTGTAATATAAAAACCTCTTGTAACAGGCAAAAAAGTTAAAGCTGCTTGCTAAACATCTAATTAAGGATAACAAGCTGGCTCCCTGAAACTTCACCCAAAACTTTAAAAAAATAGATATATATTATTAAAGGAAAATTTTAAACTACAAAATGATCACCTGCATGAGAGATATGTCATGCAAAACACCCTTAGACTTCTTATTCTAGAGGAACTGCAGGTGGAGTTTGTAAGACCCTCTCAAGATATTACGATGTAAATGACACAGTTTCCCATAAGAATAAAGTACAAGATCTGAGAAAAGAGTCAGGACTACCTACATGGTTTGAAGCTACTCAAGAAGCCTTCACTCCTGAATGAGGCTAATGACAGGACAGAAGTGACTCATTCATTGACACGGTAACCTTTACCTGGTGCAGACCAAGAGAAGCTGGACTGACATCACAGAGTTGTTTGCTCATACATCACTTGCCTGTCGTTACACTCTCCCTCTGATAGATTATTCCATTAAGTGGGCCAGAAATAGCATTGACGTCACAATTCACATCTGCTACTGTAATCACTCATCTATCTCCTATTTTCAGGTGAGACAGGAACCCCCAAAAATTATTCATGGTGCACAAAACATCACCAGTCATTTCATTCAACTTAAAGCTCTTCTGCGAACAGACAGTGGAATAGCATGCACACCAACACATCAATAGCTTCTGTCAGCTCAATGGAAAAATCAAATTCTCCAGCTGAACTGCAGGAGGAAGTTCACAGACTGCTAAATATGGAAGGAAAAGGTTGTAAAGCACTGACCTAGTACAATCTCAGACCTCACACCATGGCATTATCACACCTGCACTAGTGCAGAATGGGAGGGAAGGCACACAAGCTGAACATGGATGGATGACAAGGGGTAAAATTTGAAGCAGAACAATTATCCAGGTGGTAACCAAACAGCAGAAACAGCAACACAGATTAGGCACAGTTCAAAAGCCAGTACTTTCAGAGCAGTTCACTTGAAAGAGTAAAAAATCTGTAATTCAATGAATATAGAAAAAGTTATCTGCTTTTTAGGTTTTCTTGAAGAGGAATAAGTTATATGTGCAAGGTATTTGACAATTATAAGTGAAGTTGAAAAGCTTCTTACCCTGAAGAGGCTTACTTGGGCAGCTGAGACATTTTCAGGTCAAAGGTGTTTTGTACAAATTCAAGACTGACCAGTGATCTACTGGAATCACCTACACGGACTCTCTGTCCACAGTTGCTGTCTGACTGTTATCTATTATTTTTTATCTGCTTAGGATTAAAACAAAATAATGATAAAATAAGACTAGCACACTCATATTTGTGTCTTAGATGAAGGGCTATATTCCCTTGCACTTGTTGTTGAAGTATAGCATTGAAGGGCACAACTCAAGACACAACTTTTCCTCCGTAATCTATATTCACTTATTTATTTCTCTGACCTTCATTTTGATTCTCTTTTCAACATTCCATAGCCACTAGCATTATGCTTCTTTAAGAATAAACTTCCCAGTGTCTATTCAGCATCCCTGCATGGAACTAGGCAGTGCTGGAATTACCAGTCACATATTTCTATACCCAATCCTACCTCCAGTAAAACCTAGTAAGTACTCTAGTTAAGGCATAGACATATTGAAATAATGGGACTATCTGAAATTCTTAACATTTGGCCATTTTGAATACATTTGACAGCTGATCAATTCCTCACACTCTGTGTGAAAAAATTTTGTACCCACAAAGAGGCACAGAGAAGGAAAGGAGCACTTGATAAGACAGGATAATGGTGACGACTTGAAATATTTAGAAATTTGCAAAGCATACAGGAAAGCATACATTCATGCCCTAATTTTATTTCATAGCAATTCCTCAGATCTTTGCGTGCTATTGGGTTTCTTCCTCTGCAATCATATGCCTTCCAATGACATCCCTAGACAATATTTCTTCACAAGAGACAGACATTTCTGTGCTCTTTATACTGACCTCTCTGTGCCCACATGCATAACAATTAGGCCAGGATTACAAATTGTCTTTTTTTTATATATTTAAAACCTTTACATCTGTGTCCTTTTGTGTTGATGATACCCAGAATTAGTTTTGTTTTCTTTTTTCTCCATGTAAAAAATACTATTTGCTTAAGTCAGTTAATGCTTTGTCTTTAAATGGGAATTATTGTAGTCTTTACCGTATTGGTACATCACAGGAAATTATTCATTTAAGTTTTACCTTGCTATATTGAGTCAAATAAGTGTCCTGCCTTCTGAAAAGTAAAATTACTAGAGCACTGATGAAAACTAATGTTTTAATTTGTCTCCAAGGTCACGATCTCCCAATTACAGAGCTGGCAAGAGCATGCAGGAGATTTAAGTACCTATACCAACATCTGGTTTAATGGGTTTTGGGAGTGAAGAATTTGGAATCAACTTTCAAAGATCCCTTTGAAGTCAGGTTTTTTATGGTGTAGTTTTATAAAATTAATGATTTTGAATTTAAAATATATTAAAAAAGCATGAAAAAATGCATGGACACCTTCAATGCTCTTGGTAGATGATCGTATAGCCAAAAAGAAGCAGACATTCCTTATGTTTTGGTCCTTTGTTTGGTGTCACTATGAATTCCTTGGTTTTCTTATTTGAATGGCACTGGAAACTAAATGCTTAACACAATTACTCCTGTATGGAGCTCTGTCTTATGTTTAATTAGCTCCTCACGCGCAGAAATGGGTTGAAAAACAGATGGTCTAACGACCCACAAGGAGAAATTACACTTGTATTGTTGTCTCTTACTCACTTATAAATGTCAACACACCCCAAAGATCACTGTTTATTGTCTGATCTTGACCTACTTTCCTGACTGTTCTTGTTTCCAACAAATTTTGGTTTTTCACATGATTAAAGGATGAACAAGAGAATGCAAAAACATTTATCTGGAGCAAATGAATGGAAAAGTGTGCGCTATGCTCCTGTTTGTGGCTAACGTATGCAAGCTGATGTATAAAAATAAATATAAAGAATGCATAGTTGATGATGCTGTGACACAGAGGACTCCATTAGTGCACTATCTCTGAAAGGCATTAAATTTTCCAGAGCCAAATAAATCAGGTCATTGCAGTTTAAGAGTCCTGTTTCGTTAATTGAAGAAAGATTCATTGTGCAGTTGCGCTCACAAGAGTGCAATAAAGCTGCAGTCCACCCAGGGTGTTTCTGAATAAGTTCCTGCATCCACTTGAAGAATTGTTATGGATGGAGAGTCACAGAGCATTCCTGTTTGCAATGCAGTTCTTTATTTATTAATTAGCTTTATTATCTATTTTCCAACAGTGGCATCAAAACAAATTAGTAATGATGGTGAAATTCACAAAATAGTGAATTCCAGCCAGAATAAAGTGCCTTACAGGGCACTTTCATCAGAAAAGCTGTTTGTTTGAATCTCCTGAGTATTGGGGGAAATTTCTTATCATAAAATATCTCAAGTCAAAAGGAACTCATGAGGATTTTTCTGCTTTCCACAATTTCTTCTGGTATCAGTACAATCACCAAAACTGAAAATAAGCTTTTCAGATGGAAGGGAAATAAATTTTGGATGTTTAACATTATTTTTGGATGTTTAACATTATTTAAATGCCAAAGAGTTGAAAGAAAACGTAAGTGGCAATGAAAAAAATAAACAACAAGTTCTGAAAAGTGTTCATTACAGAATTTCAGCATGTAGATGTATAGATCATTTAAAGTCATTTTGGATTGAATTTTCTTGCTACTGCTTCATTAAATTTCATCTGGGCATCCTTTGAGAATTCTACAAATGTGTAACTGATCTAATGTGTAATTTTGGGAATGGAAGTCTCTCTCCAGTTCTGATCCTAGATAGAATCTTCTTATTTGTTGGGTATTCAAGTTCTAAACAGGAGCTGAATTTAACATTTATGAAGAAATTTCACCATTTTAGACTGCAAAATTTAACGTATTGACCTTGAAATTGTGCATTAGTTAATTGTGAGAAAACAATGGCATCTCTTTTGGCTCATACTAAACACTAAATCTCAGAATTCACACAGTCACATCTCTTTACTTCACAGGTATTCAGAGTGATCACAACAATAATTTTTCCATGTTCTTAATTATATTTAAATAAAAAGTGAACTCATCACACTCCTTGAAACATGCTAGCTAAAGCATGACGCTAAAAGACAAATTCCTGATTTCCATATTGGCAAATTCAGACATAAAATGATAGTGTGCTTCCAACAACTTAAAAGATATGATCTATAAATAAAGCCTGAATTTAATAGTGGCAAAGTAGGCATTTTTTCTCCCTGTATTTGTTACTTGGGTTTGTGGGGGAAGGTTTAATGTGTGGTTTGTTGGGGTTTTTTGGGGGGGGTTGAGTTTTTTAGGTTTTTTGTTGCTATAAGTTCATTTGTTTATTTTTTTGGTGGTTTTGTGTTTGTTTATTTGTTTGTTTGGTTGGTTGGTTGGTTTTTTTTGGAAATAAGGGTTCCAAGCTTCTAATATTTAAAAGGAAAGAAAATTGTTATCTTTCAAAGCATCAACCTTTGTCAATAACTAAGAAATGTTATATTCAACAAGAAAACTTCCTTTTTGTCTCTTCCATGTAGAAAACATGAAATCTTACCTGAAAATTTAAAGTTCAACCTTCAAATCTGGTGAAAAAACAATACTACTAGATGAATGACTAATTTGATTTCACTGATAATATCCAAGTAGCACCTTCTATATAACTCTATGGCATATTTTTTGCAAGTGATGCCATTGACATCAGGAAGATATTTATATACCAGAAGTTTTAAAAAGGCAGCATGTAATGCTGAGTGATATTTTTTTTTTAAATCAATTGATTAAGAAGTGAATAGCAGAGCCAATAGAGACAACCTTGGAATTTCTTATCCACCTAAATCAAGGTGAGTGTTATGGCAGAAGATGACAGTCTTGGCACAAGCCAAAGGACACTGAGGGAGAAAATTCAAGGAGAGATTTACCCTTCAATACCAACATGTCAACAGGGAGCCCTGTTACAAGATTTTAAAGAATGGTAGATCACTATTTGTTTAATTCAAAAATACTAGGAAAAAAGTAACAAATCTATCTAAAAAATTTATATATCTCAATACTAAACAAAACAAAACCAAATGCAGAACAAAACAAACTCCAAAATATTTTATATTCTATGTAAAAGAAGGAACTTAAGTATGGATTTTCATGTGGTTATAGATACATTTTAAGCAATTCCTTTCACTGTTTTGCCTTGGAAGGACAGGAGGAAGTTGAAAGAAAAAATGTTAATATAACATCTTACATTTTTTCCTGTATCATATTTTCTGGAGAAAAAGACACAGTCTATCCAAAGAATTTTAGAAAGAACTTTTTTTCTTCCTCAAACACTTCTTGACTCTTTACTCCTGTGTGAGTCTCTGTGACAGAGAGAGAGAAAGAGATGGGAAAAAAACTTGCTTTCTTTTTTACACTCTCTGGACTGGTTTTGAAACATATTGATTACTCAAGCAGGTCAAGCAATGTGCTCTTTTTTCTTCTTTTTCTATACACTATATTCTAATACTGCTTTTATTTAATTTACCTTCATTCTTTTTTTTTTTTTTAATACACAATTGCATTATTGAGTTAATCATAAGTTAGGATTAATTCTGACAAAATCTTTTTACTTTTTGCTCCCATTTTCACCCTTCCATTATGCAAGACATAGAAAAGAATGCCACAGAATTTTAATTTCATTACCCTTTAAGCTCTGCGTGGGTGGAACTCACTGAGTTGGCAGGGGAAAAATATCACAGTTGTTCCCAGTCAGAGAATAGCTATGTTAAAATATTTAGGGATAAAAGAAAACTTTCCTTTCTTTTTCAGAATATTTAGAAGAGTTATAAACAGCTAAAGAAAATAAGAGTCAGGAGAAAGGAACATTAGAGTCAAATTTTACTATTTTTTAAATTCCTGTAGGGGTGATAGTTCTGTCCATATAGTCCTCTAGCACGGATGGTTAGCTTTATTTTGTTTTCTGCAGATGTATAATCTTCAAGTCTGGGCGCCATTAGTGTAGCAGATACCTGCAATTCCTCTGCTGGTATTTCCACCAGATAGCCAAGCAGTTTTTAATAGTTTTCCACTGAATTTTAGACTGATTCACTAAGGTGTGGCAGTATAAAAAGAAAAGCATCATCACTGCTAATTGCATGATTACTTGCATTCACTGTCAGAGTGAGTACTTCCAATATCCCAGGACGCCTGTAGTAATATTTTTGTATGAATTTACAAAAGCAGCTCTAGACGTTGCATTCCCTGGCCAGTCAGAGTGAGTTTGAAATTATCTCAGTGACAACCCATACCTTGCAGAGAAATGCAAAAAACTCCTGTGGCTCCCGTGCCCCTTCTCAGCCTAATGTGAGAGAATCAATAGTCACGGGAGCTAACCAATTTATGTGGCCAGCTGTGAATCCTCGCCTGCATTTTTCTGAGGCTTCCACAGGATCTTTGTATGCTCATTTAAATTAAATCTGTCCTGCATTCCCATCCTTTTTTTAAAAACGATTTGCAAAGTGACAGACTCGAGTTTCAGTTGGCTGCCTTCACAGATTCCCTGTGTCACTTTGGAGAAGCTTCATTTCTCTACTTATAAAATAAGGACATTATTTACTACTTCTCTTCTTTATCTGGTCTGTCTGTTTTTTAACAGAGGATTCACTTGGGGCTTTGAAAACACTTCATATTTAGGGGAGCTAGTATCAGTCCAAGTGCTGCTACAATAGAAGCAACAAAAGAAGCGCCTTTCCTGATGATTGTGTTTCACTTAATTTTGGGGAGTTGGTTAATATATTTCTGTTCAATTTCTGAAGAGCTTTATAAAATTCTGCGTTACATATACCCACAATTTTTTATTTTATCCAGTTAGATGGGTACTGTTCTCTTCCGAGGATCATAAACATAACACAACACTCTGGAGAAGCCTTTGTGTATTTTTTTAATATTTTAGCCTCTGTGGATATAAATCAACTTGCTTGTCTTTTGATTGAAGAGGAGACTAATTAAGTTAGTTATATAATTATTATTCTAAAGACTCTCCTCGTATGCCTCATCTGTCTTTATGTTGCTGAAAAAGACATTTTCTTGTCTACATTTTTTGCTGCTTGAGCAAATATAAATGTGCTCCTTAGGTCAGCTACTACTGAATACAATTTTTCTAAGTTAATGAGCATAGCAAAAAGAAAAAGGAAGAAAAAAATCCTACTTACATATAAACATATTTCCTAGCCCACTCAATAAACCATGTTGATTTTTCAGGGTCTCTTTCATTAACCTGAAAAAAACAACAGGATCTACATAGATAAAAGACATTTGTGTTTGCCACTGCAAACTGTCCTGGGAAAGAAATATTAATATCCAGTCACTATCTAGGGCTGGATTCTACTGGATTTACTGATATTCCATCTGAGACTGACTTTTTTCTACCATCTGTGGGTACCACTAAGCCATCTAGTCGAAACTAATAATTCAAACTAAAACTAATAACTAAATAAAAATAACGTCTTTAGACATTTAACCAAGGGAATAATTGTTCTTATGTGTGTAAGGAGAAAAAAAATCAAATAAACCTATAGAGATGGACAGAGTTAAGGAAAATTAATCCACTTTCCTCCTTGATTTAAATACCACTACTGGAGCTAGGCATTGACTCTTCCCCAGCTGTGAATGTAGATTCTTCAACGTACACCAACACCACTTGCAACAGCTGCTGTGGCATCAGAGGCCTCTTCCAAGGGCTCCTGTGGGACAATTCCGCTGTGCAAGATGCCAAGACCCTCAACATTTCGTTGTATTTTAAGTTCTCAAACACTTTAATCATTGTGGTGGCCTCCTACTGCATCACTGGCAGGTTTTCAGTGTCTGCCATGACCTGGGGAGGACCAAAACTACACATCTTACTGCTGGTGTGTCTGAACAAGTGCTGAGCAGAATAGGGTGGTTATTTCTCATTTATTTACATATTTTTAAGAATCTTGTTTATTGCCTAAAGCTATGTACTGTTGTTGTTTCCTAAGTATTAACTGACATATTCTAATGTGAACACTTCTTGTGAGTAGATCTTGAGGGTGCTTATTGTGTCATAAGAAATATTTTGCCACCTTACGGATGGGGAGCTGAGCCATTCCATGGCAAAGTGATTTTTGAAAGGTCATCAGCAAGGGGCCTGCTGCCCCTCCCCTGAGCTGGGTTTAGGGGTCGCCTCACATCCTTTAGCTGAGCTGCTGTGCTGGTTTTGCCAAGCCTTGTTTTTTGGTGGTGGGGGGGACACAGAAGTGGCTTCTGTGAGAAGCTTCTGGAAGCTTCCACCAAGTCTGGCAGAGCCAATCCCTCATGGCTGTCTAGATGGATGTGCTGCTGGGCCAATGAGAGATGTTGGCACTGTCTCTGGGATGACATAATTAAGAAGAAAACCAAAACAGAGCGTGCAGCTTTTTTCTGTCAGAGAAGAGGAGGAGGTGAGAACGTGTGAGGGAAACAACACGGAGGCACTGAGGTCAGCGGGGAAGGAGGGGCAGGAGCAGCTGCAGGTGCAGCGAGGTGTATTTGGCCTTCTAGAGCAGAGAAGGTCAGAGTCCGGCTGGCTGAGGTTAAGGCCAACACCTCGCTGCATAACCTGCCAGCACCCCTCGGCGTCGAAAGGCCTCGGGCTGTGCTGGTTGCGGACTGGATCACTGCTAAACGACGAGAAGGAAGGAGCTGGACACTCGCCAGGGGGGCTAAACTTGGTTTATTGGAAACCCCACGATGTCCCAGCGAATGACCAAGAACAAAGGGTGCTTAGGGGTTATAAAGGGAAGGAGTGGACCCAGGAGGGGTTTACAGAAGACCAATGGGGGGAGAAGAGGGGATGAACTTAACACAAATGACATAGTGGAGAGCCCAACAGGTACCAGGTATGGGAGGGGCCCCGGGACCACAGCCAACCACAACCCCCAAAGAGGAGAAGCTTCTGGAATACTAGGCAGAGTGGGGGGGTGATTGACTTGGCCCAGGGAGGAGAAAAAGCATACATATAAGGGAAAAAGGGGAGGAGAAATTATATAACCTAAAAGATTGACAATAATTGGCAGGGCTGTGGCGGGAAAACTGAGGAGGGCAGAACCATTTTACACAACATGGGGGGGAGCAGATACATAAAATGGGGGAGGAATTAAATGAACTTAACGAACACACTACAACATGCAGGGGCCAGAGCTGAGATTCCTCTGCAGGCCGTGGTGAGACCAGGGTGAAGTAGCTGAGCCCCTGCGTGGGGATTCACGGGGATGCGGAGATCCACCCACAGCCGTGGGGATCCATGGGGAATGCAGAGATCCACCCAAAGCCTGTGGGGATCCACAGGGATGCAGAGATCGACCCACAGGCCCTGGGGATCCATGGGGGATACAGAGTTCCACTCACAGCCCATGGGGATCTATGGGTGATGCAGAGATCCCCCCAAAGCCCCTGGGGATCCACAGGGATGCAGAGATCCACCCACAGCCCCTGGGGATCTACGGGGGATGCAGAGATCCCCCCAAAGCCCATGGGGATCCACAGGCATGCAGAGATCCACTCACAGCCTGTGGGGATCCATGGGGGATGCAGAGATCCACCCACAGCCCCTGGGGATCTACGGGGGATGCAGAGATCCCCCCAAAGCCCATGGGGATCCACAGGCATGCAGAGATCCACTCACAGCCTGTGGGGATCCATGGGGGATGCAGAGATCGACCCACAGCCCATGGGGATCCACAGGGATGCAGAGATCCACCCACACCCACGGGGGGATGTGCCCATGCCAGCGCAGGTGGATGCTTGGAGGAGGCTGTGCTCCAGTGGGAGACTCCATGGACAGAGAGGGCCCTGCTCCCAGGCTGGAGCAGCCTCTCCTTGGAGAACTGCACCCTGTGGAAAGAGAGATCCATGCCCCAGCAGTTTGGGAGGGCTGTGTGCCCATGGGAGGGACTCACACTGCAGCAGGTCAGGTTTGACTGCTCATCATGACAGTGCACCCACACACTGGAGGAGTTCAATGAGAAATGTCTCCTGTGGGAGGCTCCTCACGGTCTCACAGGGAGAGGACTCCACTCCTGGAGCAGCGGAAGAAAATCTCGGTGATGAACTGACCCCAAAACCGCCACGCCCTATCTCCCTGCCCTGTTGGTGGAAAGGAGGGAGAGGTTGGGGGGAAAAAGGTGTTTTAAGGGCTTATTTTACTTCTCATTATCCTCCTCTGACTCCATTAGTAATAAACTCTATATCTTTAAGCTGAGCCTGTTTTACCCTTGTGGTGTTTTCTCCCGGTCCTTATCTCAACTCAGGATCCCTTCATTATTTTTTTTCTCTCTTCTGCCCAGCTGTGGCAGGGGAGGGCGAGCAACCAACTTTTGTGGGTGCCTGGTGCTGTGTCCAACCACGACAGGCACGCAGGTAAGAAGATTTCACAATAGGAAAGCAGACTGTACACCATCCAGGATGAATCAAATTGTGGACAAAAAGGAGATCAACAAGGCCTTTGCAGAAACTAAGAATACCCAGAAGTCCAAGCCAATATTTAATGCAAAAAAGGCTAAATATTGGAACAGGGATCTAGACAGCCTGTGAGAATTTCTCTCCTTGTTAATATGAAGAATTTATTTGACCAAGGCCTTGAGCAATGCCTTTAGTTCAGACCTGCTCTGCACACTGATGATTGGATTGTATGATAAATTTTAACACTTTCACAGCCAGGACAGCTGACCCCAACAGACCAAAGGGATTTTCGAGACCTTATGGCATCACACTCAGCACTCAATCTATGGAGAAGGTTGGTGGGAGCAATGCTGCTCAGAAACTGGGCACAGGCTGGTTGTTGATGAACAAGTTGTTCACATATGCATCACTGTGTTTCTTGGGTTTTATTTATCTGTCTTACCTATTTTCCTTTTCATTTAATAATAACAACAGATAATTATAGGAAATGATAATGTTTATAGTCATTATTAAATTATTTCTTGTAGTAACACACGAGTTTTCTCACCATTGCCTTTCCAATTCAATTTCCTCATCCCGTTGGGGTGGGAGAATGAACAAGCAGCTGTGTGGTGCTTGGTTAGCAGCTGGGGTTAAACCATGACACAGGCTCAGTTGGTTGCCTTTTTTAAAAAATTTGTTCTTGTTTTCTCACTCCCAGACATTTTATAACCAAATTTTCCCTGCATGTGTCTTTGCAGATAACAAAGTAATCTCATTCCTGAATACCCCTGGAAACTAGATCTGATCTTTCATAGATGTGCATTCATGCTTGAAGGCTTTTCAAGAGATTGAGCACAAGCTGGAATGATGAGAAATCAAGGGAATCCACTGTTCTCCTGTCAGACTCCTGATAAAGGAAAAATTAAATCCCTAACTGTCCTGGTTTCATCTGGGACACAGTTAATTTTCTTCCTAGTAACTGGTACAGTGCTAAGGGTGCTCCCTGTGCAGTACCAGCCCACCACCCAAATTCTGCTTCAGCTGCTGGGAATTGCACTGGGAGTGGATGTAGTAAACTTGAAGTGATCAAACAGAATGGTGATGAGAGCTCTAGAGGCCTTTAGGGAAAGAATGTAAAGAACTGTAGATCACCCCAAATGATGCATGAAAAATATTTAATTAGTAATGGGCACTATTTAATGTAACACAGGGAAGGCAGAATTCCTACAGTCATAACTTAATGAGTTGTAGCAGATTCTGCTGCACCCTTCAAGAGACAACAGACACAAAAAACTTTGTGACTGGGAAATGACAGCTGAGCTTAGCTACCTCTAGTCACAGTCTGTTATTATCTTTGAAGTTCTATTATCATGCTCCATTGGGAAATATTCACATTACACAGAAAATATACCAATTTTTAGTAGATACCTTCTTATTGTTACTTTTTCACATCATAATAATAATTTTGGAAATTCAAAATTCTGGTTGCTTCCTACAGCCTCTTCTCCTGTCCATTTGATTCTATCCAACTACAAAAAGAGATTGTGTCTGTTAACATTCACAGTTAATAAGACAGAGATGACTTTTATGAATTAGGGACTAAAACAGTATTTTGTTTTAGCATAGACAGCAAGAGGTGACAACTGCCCCAATTAAGGAAAGGCTGTTGACAAATCATTAACACATGATGCATTGTGAAAATTCACACTGCAGCTCTCTTAATTGCCAATGTATGTTTTTCTCTGTAAGATATTCACTTAATTCAAATAACAGAAATATTCTGTGACTCATTAATGTGGCTGCAATAAAGAGTACATGTTGGAACACCCATTAAAGTTAAATATTACCTTAAACATCAAAAAAGTTTGAGGAGGTAACTGCCACACTGTATATACATTGTGTGTCTTGGATAAACACCTTTTGAAATGGTTAAAGAAAAAATAGCTGCCTCAGAGCATTTGTGTGAGCACTGAGAAAAAAAATTTCATAAAACTTAATTAAAAACTACTGCATAGAATCCCTACCTTATGAAATGTGTCCAACCCTTTTCATAACCGAGTGCATGTGGAATTCTTTGCAACAGGTTTAATCTCTCTGTGGATCCTGATGTTTTCACAGGGCATAAGTGGGCTACTATTTCAAGTGCAAATGTCTGTATTTGAGAAGTAACTTGGATGGTTTCTGTTTAAATCATATTAACAGCTTAGATTTTGGGTTCTCAATGTGCATCACATTTTTTGATTAAAAGAAGTCAAGCCATCAAAATAAAAATGATAAAGGATCAGAAATTACTGTGCTTCATTTTAGGTAATATTTCCAAAGCAATAGTAAAACACTTTACCAATCAACCAGTTAATGACCAATGTGAGTTGTTATAAGGCATTGGGTGAAGTTGACAGAGCCTAATTTATCTAGCTGGCCATTAACTCATCAATAAAAGGGTTACTAGTCAAGAATGTAAAAATTGTTCATATAAATCTCAGTTATGTTACTATTAAAATACTAAATTAGTTTTCTAAAATAATTTACTTTATCATTATCACAGTGTAATACCAGTAATTTATCACCAACACTTTATTTCAGCCACTATTGGCCCAATAAACAAAAAAAAATTGACCTGATTGCAACCTAAATATGGAAGATAATTTTATAATGATCTGGGCTTCCCATATTCTCTACATATCTTTCAGCCTGAAGAAGTTCAGTACCCAGATGTTAATTTGCTAGGATTCAGAAGTCAAAACCAGAATACTTTGTACTCTCCATCATTTTTAGGGAATATTCTACCTACATTTATCTGTGACAGCTATTTTCCCTTGTAAGCATGGATTTTGACATGATGACCCAAAATCCTGCAACTTGGAACAAGATTAATGTTTTCACAGAACCATGACAATAATGCCATACAGTGGCAGCCACATCTGTGCAGTATGTCTCTTTGGTTTTGGAACTGATCTGAAACTCAAAACTAGATATTTGACTAAATATTGTCCTAGTTCAAACAAAAAAATTACTCAGGAAACAGGTCCATTCAGTCAAAATCCAGGGAAATAAGACTAAATCAATGCAAGAGCCACTGCCTGCATCACTCATGAAACTGCAACAATGGAAATCCCATTCATCTGAAAATGAGTTCAGGCTACACCTTTGCAAAGTGATGATAAATAGGTATTAGCATAAACCCATTGCCAGCAAAGGTTTTTTTTTTTTTATTTCTCCATCTCTTATTGTGGAGGACATACACCTCTTCACTTAATATTCATTTTGTTCAGATGGGATTCTGAGAGAAATGGAATGAATTTTATATAATATTTATATAATGAATATGAATGAAGGCAAGAGGGAGGACAGGAGGAAGAAGATGATTTTAAATGTATACCAAAATGTAGCCAGTGTATCCATTTAAAATAGAGTTAATGAGCACTCCAACCCCGTGAAGACTTTAATTAAGAAACAAGCATTATTAAAAAAAAAAAAAATCAGCTGATTTCCTAATTAAATCAACATGCACTTGTAAATGGGTTACCAGTAATTTCCTTGCCAGTGTCATTGTGTCTTTTAGGTGTAATGTATAGTTTTTAACAGGCAATTACTTGATTCTTCATGACCCAGACACGGTAATGAATGATTAATTCAGTAATGTTAAAAAAGTCATGCACACTGTCTTCTAATGAAAGGTGGTGACAAAAATAGTAAATTAGGTTAGAATGTTACAGAAGACATTAACAATTACAGATTTGAATAAATACACAGTAGTGTCAGTGGACATTTCAGATGTCAGAATACAGATGAAAATCTTTTAGGTCCAGTTTGACACACTGCAATATATTACCTAACATTTCTCATTTTTTTTTAAGAATGCCTCAGGAAGACAATTTCAGTAATTTATTTTTCAAAAAAAAATTATTTAATAATTTATTTTCAAAAAAAAAAAAAAAAAAAAAACCAACATCAAAAAAAAAACCCAAAAAAAAAAAACCAAGAATCTAATTAACCAAGTTTGTTAAAGCAGCTCAACAGAAAAAGAAATGGAAATTAAATCTCTCAAGACACCTGTTTGATGCAACAGGCTGCATTTTTACTGAAGATTTGCTCTACCCTTCAAAATACTTAAAAGAAAACTTGTCTGCATAGCAAATTTTGCCTTAAAAGAAGTGTTGTCCAAATAACCAACTTACATAGACCATTTACAAGGTACAGTGGAGCACAGCTCAGCTGACTGGTGAGCAAGTCCTGTGTAAATGAGGCATGCTGATAGAGAAAGATTCCAGGTTGGACATGAAACACAAAACTTAGCACCACATGATTGCTCTGACTAGAACAAGCTGGAACTGTTCACAAAAAAATGGCTTGTCCTGATTTTTTGAAGTGTTGTACAATTTCTCCCATGACAATCCCTTCCTTTTGGAAGCATCACAACAGCACAGTGCTGAACATTTGTAATTCCTTTTTCTTTTGCTTCCCTCAAATATATAAAAAAAATTATTACATCCAGAATTATTTTTCAAACTGAAAAGATAAATTAGCAGAGATTTACTGAAAAATCTAGATTGCTCATGGCATGTTGGTCAGTTCTAAATAAGCTGAGTATCACTACAGGATACAGTTGTTGATTCTATATTAGACAGATACCAGAAGCAAGTACTGTAAAATACTTTGGTGCCAAAATATTGTAGGAGTATTATCAAGAAATTTAAGTGGTCTGACTTTATTTCTTTTTACTCTTCTTTCCCTTCTTTTTTCATTGTTTAACAAGGTTCTCTTCTTTACCCTTCTGCAGACTGTTAATGTAGAAGTCTTCTCCTTAGCACTCATCACCTAAAAGAGGCTTCATTGAGCATCCTGCCTCATTGACTTCTTTTCTTCTCTTCGTCTCTTTTTGAAACCTATTGACTGCTTCTTAATTCTTCTCTCCATAACTTATTGCCTGTATGACTGAATGCCTTAATTTGTTCCCCATATAATGTCTCCACACTACTGCTCCCTGTGATTTATGGTATATGTGGTCTTCCGTTGTTTAACTCCATAAATGACTTTGGAATAAAATTCTATGAAAGTAGACTTACTCCCACATGACTAATGAAGTCAGCTGCACTGTTGACTCCTCATCATCTTGAAAACACACCTACACATGTTTGCAGGCACAGTCAGGTATAAAGTCTTTAATATATTTCCATTTACCTTAGTGTCCCTGTTGCACCTCTACTGAAATTTCTGATTATTCTGAAAATCATCTAACACACCCCAAAGAGCTATTAGGCTTTTCCAAACTTCTGCAATGCAAATAACAACTAGGAAACTTAATTCTAATACTTCGACCTGGAAGCTGGGGTTCTAGAAAATCCACAAACCTGTTGATCCTGCACTTTAGAAAGTATATAGTGAACACAAAAACTTCCTAAAATATTAAAAAATAGAAAAGCTTGATTAGGGACGATTAATAAATTCTGAGTGATTTCTTCAGTCTGTATAATTTGATTGGGCAGAGCTCAAAGATTTCTCTCTCCTCACCTTGATACTGATGGAAAACAAGGTTTTTCATTAACTTATTAAACAGGGGTGTAGAATAATCCTTTACTATTATCTTAATTATTAGTCATTTCTTCTTCTCCCCTGTACACACACTTCCACAATTTACACAGTTAAAAATAACAACAGCACACTGTTGGTTTATTTTCTGCATCTTCTAATGTACACCTGTTTGTTGCTCATCAGCTGTCATTTACTTAGCAAGAATATAATTATGATGCTCTAATTTATATGTAAAAAAGGTTCACAACTTCATTTGGAAAGAAGGGAGCTGAGGGAAAGAGATGCAATGTTTGTATATCAGGGATCCACAACTTTCTGGAAAGCTAAAACCACATAAAGGCAGAAACTGCAAAAATTAAGATAGTGTGGGCTAATACTTGTGTCTACCTAGAGTTTTTCCAAGCAAAATCTACATGTATATTCAGGAGTCCCAAAAATCCAATCAATCATCTAGTTTTTATGAAAACATCTAGAAAGGTTAAGTAGCGAACTCTCCAAAAAAACAATGGAGTTTTGCTGCTGACTTCAGTCACACCATCCACATGAAGTCCAAACTTCATTTTCAGGTAGCTCAGTAAACCAGTTTTGCCTGTAGGGGTTCTGAAATAACTTGAAAGTTTTTTTTCCTGGAAAATAAGCCTTCTACAATCCTATTACCTGTGTGTGACTAGTTGCTTACATGCTCACCCAAGAAATTTCTCAAATTATTTTTTGTGAGTGGAATCGCATTTGCTGGGGAATTTAAATTCCAAAGATAGCATGCTCTCCACATTTGATGGAATGCCCTTAGGTAGTAGCTACAATGCAAACTTGACCCCTTCACAGGAGAGATCCTTGGAAAAATTATATTCTGACCCCAAAGCATCCTTGTTATATCTTCATGATTTTAGTATCAGGGAAAAGGTGTCAATTCAATGCTGGTTGAACTTGCCTTTGGTCTCTTTGCTTGTTGTCATATCCTAGAACCTGGTGGTCCTATTGACATATGACAAGGCTGGAGACTCAGAAGGAGGTAATTTGTCACACAGGCAAGACATTTACAGTTTTGTTAAACATTTACAGTACTGTTAAACATTTACAGTTTACATTTACAGCTTAATGTCCAACATAGGTTCTTTCCATCTTTAGGATCACGTTTGTGCTGTAGAGGTTTTCCAGCACTATTTGGGAGCACATATGCAAGAATAGGATTTTAGAAACAAATACAGGCCATTCCTTCCCAACAGATTCCTCAAACTTCAACAAAGTCCATGGATCTAACCACACTTACGTAGCTTGGGGGTCTTTGGGGGTTATTTTTTTTTATTTTGATTTTAACTATTACAGAACACAGGGTGTACCTTTTGTGAAGGCTTTCTCTGGAGATTTGGAAACTCTTTCAGCACTCTGAGTATGACAAAACATTTTCTTTAATTCTCAATTGATTTTGATTGTCAGGTTGAACAGAAGAGGAAATTAGAATTCGGGACAGATATTTCAGTTGCACCACTCGAAAAATCTGAAACATACCCATGTATGCTAACTTGTAGTGACAAGGAATTAGAGCAGTCTTTGGTAGGATGGCAACTCTGCCAGGAAGCTGACAATAGCAGGTTGTGAAAGGTGCAGGGTCGAGGGCTACATCAAATTTAGGATAATGAAGGTTTTGCTCCCAGAGACAGAGAATGCTCTTCAGCAGCACATAGAAATGTTGCGACTGTGACAGATCTGGGGGAGATATTTGATCTGCAACACAAAACTGAGTTATTTTCTACCTTTCTGCTAAGGATCTTGCTGAAGAAACTGAAAAGTACTTTGGTCCCTGGCACCTCTTTGACTTCTCATTATCATCAGAAAATGGAGTAGCTTAAGAACAAATATTTATAGTATAGACATGCTCTGAGGGCCTGTGATGGGATTCCTTTCCTCAGCCTGGTGCAACAGAGCTTCTGTGGAACAAGAATTTTGACCAGCTTGTCCTCACGGCATGATCATAGTGTGATTGGTGAGATGGTTTAATTTAATTCTTTTAATGGAGCAGGAAAAAAGCAACCTGCTCTTAGAACATAGCATATTGTGTTATGCAGCACGAATCAGGACATTTGGGTTGAAATCATGGTTTGTAGAAGCAACTGATAAGTTTAGAGACCTTTACTATCAGAGCTGTTCTCTCCTTTCTGTGCAGGACCAGCAAAATCCCAGTACGCAAAATGTTCTGCTTTCCTTGTCCACTTCAGACACCTGTACAAGATGCCAGCCCAGCAATCTCTATCACAATTTTTATTCTGTTATGGCAAAGAGCTCGGTTTATGACATTACAGATGTCCAGTTTCACCCTCCTTCTCTCTGCAAGGCCATTGGAGATTTTTTAACAAGAAAGGTTTTATTCTGTAAAACGCACACAAATCTGTAGCTAAAATATTTTGTCATCTAATAAACTGTACACTATCGATTTGGTCTTAAGCAATGAGAAAAGTAAATTCACCACTCAGAAGGTGAAAGTTTCAATCAGAAAACAAAACTTTTTGAGAAAATTGTGCAAAAATACACATTGCTTTGCAAGTGTGGAGGAAATTTTTGGCTGGTTTTAGTTGCCAACCAAAGAGAGAACTCCCAAAGACTGTCCTGTGTCTCTGCATGTCCCTTTCCTCAGTGAGCTGCCCTTCTGGCTGAGACTTACCAAGAGTTCAAAATACAGTGGCCCAGAGAAATAATTTCACTTCTTTTTGTTTGTTTGTTTGTTTGTTTGTTTGTTAACTGATCATCTCTCACTATGCTACAAGTACCAGTGCACTTGTGTACAAAACCAGTGTCCAAAGCCATTCTAATGGGAGAGTGCTGGAGTAGATGGGAGGGGCTGTCACTTTGTGCTGGAGTCACAAGTACATGAAAATGTACCCAACTCTGTAGCTTCTGGTCAGGAGTGGTTGTGTTGTATGGCCAAAGCACATTTAATTCATAAAGGTGTTTGTATTCCTGACCAACTCACTGGTTGTGGCAGAAAAGAGAACACTGCTAAGAACCTGGCTTACAATATTTCACTCCCAGCTGAACCCTAGTGAAAGCCCATGTCTCTGCCACAATTAGCTGCTAAACTTTGAGCAGCCTTTTAAAAAAACAGTGGGTTTTGTGAATGATCCTTGTAATTATTATAGCATCTGGAAAAAACAAGGAAACTGAAGTCAATGTGTGTATTCCCTGGGTAGTGATGGAATGAAACACCATCTTGCCCTATTAATAACCTGCCATTTTTTAATGAGGCCTGCTGATATCCAATAAGTGTATAGGGCAAGGTAAAAATATGAGTACAAGTTCAAATCAAGAAAAGATGAATTAACACTGTAAATAGCTACATACACAGTTAAATTTGAGCTGACAACTAGAAAATAAAGCAAAACCCTTGCAAATCTGTCATCTGTTCCAGCTGGAAGCGGATTTCAGTTCCTGTTGTGAAGATAAAATGTACTGGGTTCCCATGGCAAGGTCTTGGTGTGAGGCGAGACTACAGGGTGGCTGCTATGAGAAGCTGCTGGAAGTTTTCCTGATGGATCCAGTGCTGTCCAGCTCTGAGATGGATGCACTGCTGGCCAAGGCTGAGCCCAACAAGGAGGGTGGTGCTGCCCAGCCAAGGTGCTGCTCCTCAGGGCTGAGTCCTAAAGAGCATTTCTGTGATCTTAATGTGGCCTGAGGAGATATGGAGAATGCTCCAAGACAAGTCGGTACTGCCCGTGAGGGTAACTGTGTCATGACCCACTCCTGGAGTCAAGGGTAAGTCCTTAATTCTTGTTAATTAATCTCTTGAGGCTGATCAGAGTGAAAAGGCACTGAATGATTGATGTTTGTAAATATATATGTATCTGTTGTGTTTATTTTTGAATTTGGTGTAATGGAAGCAGGTGTGTAGCCATTTTGGTTATTATTATCTATAGTAATATGACAGCATGAAAGCATAAAATACCACTTAATAAAGGGATATAGGGGAAAGAATGGAAGAAGAGAAGCAATATGTGCAATCGCCACCCATGGATTTAGAACAAGACTTGCTTGACACCTTTGGACAAAGTGATGATCAAACATCTGGATCCATTGAGAGTGGGGATGGGAATCTCACAAAACACAAAATGCAGTAGATAAGCTCAGACTCAGGTGGGAATGCCCAAGAACTTCCTCTGGTGAGGGCAGTAAAAAAAGCACTGTCTTTTGATCATACACAGTACTCTGGTGGAAGCCTCAGAAATGAGTCTGGGGGTGTTTGTGGGGTCTTTGATGGTTTCAGCCAATATCAACCCAAATACAGACCAACGGAAATACAGACAAAAAATGAGTCCGCATTACTTAACCTGTATTTTTACATTACTTAAGAGCTTTTAATTTCTATTTTGTGTTTTAGATATGACTTATGAATTTTTATTAGAATTATTATAATTAGGATATTAAATGCATGAATTTGAGACCACAGACAATAACTCAAAACTACCATATCTTGGAATGGTGCTGGTTCATGGAATTTGAAAAAGGTATGACCCAAGCTTTTCTTCCAGTCCCAGATTTTTCCATATCTTTTGGGATAGTTTAAGAGGCATGGGAATAGCCATGTATTAAATGTATTTTTCTTTGGATTTTATTCTTAACAAGGTTAAAAAGTTAACATACATATCCTATATTCCTTTGTAATTTCTCTATTCATTTAACTATCGAAGTGCTGTAATCTGCTACAATTTCCCTCCTCGCTCCTTCCCCCCTTTTTCCTGCAGTTTGTCATGCAGTTCATTTCTCAGCTTTGAAACATGATGGACTGAAGCAATTTAGGTGCAATATATATGCATTTTTTCCTTAGTTGTGGCCGCATTGAATACTCCTGATAAACAAATGAGAATAAGAAAGAAAGTTCCTTTGTGAAGTCAGGCATAACTCTGAAATCCCTTGAGCTATTAGAGTGCATCTGTTTTTATCCATATAGTACAAAATGAACAGAGATGCTTGCAAAATTAAATGTCACAGGTTCAAACCTACTTAGATGCAGTAAAATAGAAGCTCAGAGTTGAAGGAATTTAAGTTGCTGTAGATTCTTGGTTTTAACACAAAATGGATTCATCATCACATTTCCAACATGGCTGTAAACTTAAGTTATATCTCCTTGTTGTTGAATAGGCTCCTCTTAAATGTGTGTCAGTCTGTGTTCTCATAGCAGAAATGAAAAGCAAAGGGAAAAGCACCAGTGTGTGTGGGGAGGAAACATGAATTCTGCTGGATCAACCTTGGTAAAAAACAAATAGGCAGGGACGTTTAGGGTTAGGCCAAAATAATCTTCCTTCAAGTGTCTCAAAGGAAAAGCATTGTTAACGAGGGAACATGACAATTCCAGAGTAATCATGTATTTCCCTGGCAAGGCCCTCACAGCACCTGAAATTCACTGATAGCGAAACTTCGCACTGACTGATGTGAAAGAGATTTTTGCTTTCGCATATATTCATAGCTCTGTAGACTATTATTGTATAATTAAGTAGTTTCTTAGCCAGCTCCAGTACTTTTTTAGGCAAACACGTTCGTGGAATCCTATTCTAATCCTGCTTCCTCAGTGAAACAAGGCCTTATAACATTCCCATGAATTTAGACATAAACAATATGGGGCTAGAAGCCAAGTGGGAGCCTTCAGTAGGGGGCTGAACTAAGAGGGGAATTACTTCATCAACTGTGTTTCTAACTTGGGATTCTCATCAATTATGCCAATTTTCTACATTTATAAATTGTTGAATTCCTATATCACATGTGCATTCCACCATAATTGTACCTGGAGGACGTTCATGGTCGTATCATGGTCATAATAAATGGTAAGCTCTATTTTTTTTTTTTTTTTAATTTTAATCTTGTTTGGCTTGTGATTTTAAGGTGGATAAGACATCAGCAGCACAAAATCTCACAGGCTGGAAGGGTCTTCAGACTTTCCTTGGACCAACCTGCTCCCAGGAGTGGGTACTATAACAAACAGCTGCTCAGGGCTATGTTTGGTCAAGCTTTTGACCTCTTCCAAGACAGATTCTGTGATTCCTTGAAAGCATACAAGCAGCCTAATACTATTTTTTTTTAATTGACATCTAATTGAAATATTCTTTCTTTCTTCTTTTTTTTTTTTTTTTTTTTTTTTTCTGAAAAGAGCCTGGATCTTTATTCTCTGCATTCCTCTATTACATAGAAAACTAAATATGAGTAACTGCTTGAAACAGTAGAATATTTTCTTTATAAAATGTAAACATATGTCAGTAAAACCTGAGAAGCATAGATATATGCTTCTCAGAGCCGGGATTTTTCATTAATCCTAATTTTGGTGTAAATCAGGAAGACTTAATCCCATTTACTTTTAAATCTCTTAGACTTTAAAAGGCCTTAATATCTATTATGCTAAATCAAATAAAACTGAGGCCTTAGCTTCAAGTGGTTGAAGACAGGCAATATTTAATTACTTTTGGAAGACATATGTAGGTCATCTTTTTAAATATAGAAATAAACCAGCCTATGCTTATGTAAAGCTGTTTGGCCTTAATATCTAAAATACACCATGACTAATTCAGCAAGTCATTAACTTCTTTTCCACTGCTGGAACCAGAGAACTCACAACTCTGACTGGAAGATCTGACACCAAAAACATTTAAATTTATGGGCTGATGAATACAAAGAGTAATGGCTGTGGTTATCCAACAGACCTTTCACAAGTGAGTGATCCGTATTTACATTAGAACTCAGATGATTTACAAATGCCAAGGTGCCACATTTTAATTTCACGATATACACACGTCAGGAGATTTTTTATTCAATATATCATACCCATAAGCCTTTGCACTGTATTTTATATGAAATAAAAAATGAGTAACAAATTAAACCACGGTCACAAGACAGTCAATGGACAATATAAGGAAAATAGGGCTATGTTTCAGTTATTATTGCTGTCAATGTCCGTCTTTGTATTCTGGAAGGAGTCTGGCTTCTTGAAAGATGAAGGGGATTTTGAGGTATTTACCACAGTTATTTCCATTCTCAACTTTCATGAATCAAAATGTTAAGAAGGGTTACAAAAACATTTTCAGTTAAAAAGTTAGATCCTAAAATGCATTGAAACATATGCTTTCCTCAAGGAGACCCTAGCAGTTTTTCTAATGCAACTTCTGTCATGTTACCCGTATCAAAATTTCAAATCAAATAAATGGAATCTAGTTAGTTTAAAAAAATAAAATAAAAAAAAAGTTTAAATATCTATTAGGTCAGGAGGAAGAAAACCTTCTATTTTTGTTTTCCTACTACAAAATATTAACTTTTTAATAATGCATGAAGCATTAATCTACCTACAATAGATGAGGCATAACAGGGCTAATGGACCAAAATTGACAGCAAGCTGACCAGTATTTCTCAACTTATATTAACAGGCAAATACATCTCAGGGGGATATTTTTCCTTCCAGAAGTTAGAAGAAAGAAGTGAACAAAAGAAAACCTCAAACGAAAAGAAGAAAAGAAAAGAAAAGAAAAGGAAAGAAAAGAAAAGGAAAGAAAAGAAAAGAAAAGAAAAGAAAAGAAAAGAAAAGAAAAGAAAAGAAAAGAAAAGAAAAGAAAAGAAAAGAAAAGAAAAGAAAAGAAAAGAAAAGAAAAGAAAAGAAAAGAAAAGAAAAGAAAAGAAAAGAAAAGAACCACACCACCAAAGACATCCAAAAAGAAAACCAGCAGTGTAGAAGGATTCAGATCTTTAAACATAATGGCATCTAGAAATGTAATTCTTAAAAACACCCATCTTTAGATGAATCTGCTCTGTGTCTCAAAGTTCTGAATTAACAACTTTTTAAAAGCCTTTCAAATACATGCAGAAATTTAAATGTAAGGTTCCCAATCAGTAGCTGAAGACTAAAAATACCTTGAATTAATTTAATGGATGACAGCTAATAAACATTTTTCTACCAGAAAGAAGGCATAGCATCACTCTGGAAAAGATCATGACTCTTGTTGCTAAGGGTGAAATTAGAAATATGAAACTAATGTAAGAAACCTATCTAAGTCATCTGAGAGAGAGCAAAATGGAGCAAGCCTTCTTCTAAAGAGCCTGATATTAAAAGACATTTATTAATTATTTTTAGAATAGAAGAGGTTAAGGCCTTTAAATAATTTTATAAGTTAAAATTTTTTCTTTCCCTTTTAGACTTGATTTACTCAACTTGCAAGCCTTTCTTTGTAATTTACATTCATCAAGTCTGTTGTATATAAGTAATTTACATTCATCAAGTCTGTTGTATATAGAGGAAAGATCCATTTTATTTTGAATAGAAAAGGTCACACAAAAAATCAAAACATACAGAGTCCTAATGGACAGAAATGACAGCACTCTTATTCTTCTCCATGATGACATAATTTCATTTCAGAGAACAGAAGAGCTTCCTTTACTTTTTCCCTTTTTTCCCATATGAACGTCTTTTGACAGAAAAACCTACAATTAATACTATAGAAAAATGATATGTAATTAATTGCATCAAAGTGGTATGAGCTATATGAGCATTAACTTTGAGTGATGTGCAAGCCTTGCTCTGCTACTGCTATCAGCTCAGTGATTTTATGATTCCTGTCAGCAATGGATGATAAAACAAAGAAGATAAAGAGAACTAGGCATATTTCTCCTTTGTTACAGTAGAGAAAGGGCTAGTTTAAAGAGACAGGCAATTTAGTGAGTTTGAAAGACATGCTGAACCTAATTACAATGTTCTAATCAATCCTTATTCTTTTAAGTTTTTATTTTCTATAACCTCAGAAGCTTAATTCTTTCTGGGTGCCTTCCAGCAATTCTTTCAGAGATGAATACCTCTAAAAAGAGCCCAAACCCAAAAAAACACTTAAAAATCCCAACAAACCAACAAAAAGCCTCAGTGCTCTGTTGATTCATTAATTTCAAACACCTATCATAGAAACTCTGCTATCATAGAGAAGAGCTAAATGATAGGAATAGGAATTAATCAGTTATAGAATCTAATTTCTCCTTTTAATGATCATTGTATCAGAAGTACTTCTTGGCCCTCTAAATACCTAAAATGGGAAATACAGGGACAAGAATGCTGATCAGCCTCTCCTGGAAAAGAAAAGAAGCAAGAATAAATACTGACTTGACTTTCTGTCCTTCTGTCAGATATCATCAAAAAGAGAACTGCAGCTGCCAACACCAAGCAGGTGTTTTGCATCAGCTGTAAGGAGGATCACCAGAGTGAACACTGTGGGAACTTCAAGGTTTGAGCTGAAGGGATACTAAACTGAAGTCATAATTCAGATTTGTAGTAAGAGAAGCAGGTAACGCTATTGAATGAACCCATTCGAATGGTAATGGTGCGTCTTAAATTTCAGATCTGGTTACTTCATTCAATGAAAGCAGGGTATTTGTGGGGGTAATACATATAAGGTAATGCCTCCAGTCTTTCCAACCACCTTTTTTTTTTTTTTTTCCTGTATTCAGAGTTCTAGAACCTGAGTAAGGCTATTGCTAACAACTGGAATTACACAGGGGCTTTAATAAGACATCTTGGGTGCCAGGTGCCCACCCATTCTGCTCTGTCACTCCTTTCTTCAGCTGGACAGGGGAGAGAAAATATAATAGTGGGTTGAGATAAGGGCAGGGAGACATCACTCACCAATTACTGTCACAGGCAAAACAGACTCAAACCAGACAAATTTACTTAAATATAACCAAATCAGAGCAGGTCAATGATAAACGTACCCAAATCTTAAAACACCTTTCCCCCGCACCCTGTGTTTCTCACAGGCTCAAATTCAGCGTTGAGTTCCCTCCCTCCTCCCCACCAGAGGCACATTGGGATGGGGAATGGGGCTGTGCTCAGCCCATCTATTTATCTCTGCTGTTCCTTCCTCATCACACTCTTCCCCTGCTCCAGCCCTCCCACAGGGCTCAGTCCTTCAGGCAGTTTTACAGTGGGTCCTGCATCTCTTGCTATACAAAAAAATCCTGCTGCTGTAGGCTTTCAATACAGGTACTTCCACAAAGCCTAATGGAAGGATTGTTCCTGTTTAATTACTAAAAAATATGAATGCATACTGAAAGATATTTCTGTACTTAGCAATTTTATCTCAGATTGGATTGGTGGAATCAAAATATTCAGGCTGGAACAGTGCAATTTGTATACACAATTATAGCTGTGTAAAAGGAAAAACTTTTCCATTGGACTAAAACTTAAATCCTGCTCCAAAGCTTTGAATTCATGTATTTCCTCTCTTCGGTTCCTATGTCTGTCAACATTTTTTTTTTTTCAATCCTAATTTCATCATATTATTTCTCTATTGGTAATTTGCCTTATTTATGCTGTATTTTTCCCTTTTAGTTCTTACTAATACTGTCAATGATTCCAAATTCAGTATAATTTGAAGGATTTTGTTGAGCTGTTTACCATCCTAGTAGCCGTCCTCAATCTGATGGCGATTTTTCAACTGTAAGCTTTACCTTTGTAACTCTGCCTGTCATGGCCATTGTGCACGTGTGTTAGTATTAAGGACACTAGTTATTTTTTAATTAATTTTGACAGAGAGGATTTTTACTCTAAACCAATCAAGCAGTTAATCTTGTGCAGTGTTGATCCACGGCCCAAGGGAGACCTTCCCAATGAAAAGGAATTAAAGCTTTTGCACAAAGGACTGGTAAGTACAATTTGTACATCAGGAAAGACAGGAGCAGATCAGAGGAGTGAAAAGTCCATTCTGTTGGGGTGAAATAAAATAATGGGACTTTTTAAGGTAACAAAATAAAAAAATTAATTATGGATAGCCAGGTTTAATCTTGTATGTGAACTCAGCTTTATAATTTAAGACCAGTGTAAAAGAAAATATCTTGGTAACAGCAATGAATAAACATTTAAATATTTTATTTTATTACACCGAAAGTGAAATGCACCAAGACATCAGTTTAAGTTAAACTTCATGCTAGAGGCCGTTGTCAATGTCATATATTTCTACATACCTCGGTTTAGCCTAGTCTCAAATTATTTTGTATTGCAGTTATTGAATTAAAGCAAACATGATTTTCCATAATTTGGGAGACTAAGTTATTGGAATGGCAGTCACCATATTCTTCCTTTTCTCAGTTGTCTGTTGTCGGGCACCATCAGTTTTGGGGAAAAGTAGATATTTGATATTTATTCTGACATATAGAAATACTTTTGGTTTAATCCTTGTTTATTCTGAGAACAATTTTCTAATTGATCCTTCTAATTTTTAATGTATGATCACAGAAGGGAGCTAAGATGTAGGAAATGTATGTAAGACAGCACTATCTTGCAGAGCAGAACAAAATAAAAAAGTTGATATTGACTCCTTTCTGCATCTGGATTTTCTAATAAGTAACCCAGAGTGTCTTTTCTTTATTATGACTCACCATTTTCATCAAAAGGTAGAAATTTAATTTGCTTAGAAATGTCTGTTTTGTAAATTGGGCTGCTATAAAATGCCCATTTCAAAAGCTCTTGGAAAAAAAAAAAACCAAGAAAACAAAACAACAAAAACAACCAATTACACTTATCTAGCTGCAGTACTATAAAAAATTCTCCTCCTCAGGATGCTACACTAAGGAAGATAATGTTATTCACCAAAAATTTTGTTTTCTGAGGTTAGAGGGATATTACCCAACTAATACAATGAAAAGAACAGAGAAGACAAAACCAGAAATTATCTGAAGAAACTCATTTTAATACATGCATCAATCACAGTCATATCTCATAGCTTGAAATCAGAAAACGTTGGGTTTGGGGTGATTAAACAAATGTCCACATTTCTCAAAGCATCTCTGAAGAAACGCACATTTATTGCTCTACTTTTCTGTTGGTCACATGCAAAAATAGCACCAAATAGCTGCAGCATATGGCCCCCAAAACTGAAGTTCCCTGCTGGTAAGTGCAATAATTTATAAAATAGAGGTATCAAAAATAGGGTTTCTGGTTTCACTTTTAATCTGCTGCAAATGCAATATTTAATGCAAATACAATATAGGGAAGTTGATTTACCCTTCTTCATTATTGCAATCATAATACAAAGGGAATGCAATATTTCTATAAATGTCTATTTGTTCAGGTTAGCAAAAAAAAAGGTCGATAATTATATGAACATGGTAATAAAATGAAAAATGGAAGTGTTTTGTAATGGATTATTACATTTTATGACCATACATTTATTTTACATAATTCAAACTATTTCATCCCTACTGTGTGTAAGGAAAAAAAAGCCCTGTAATATGTAGGTATTAATTTTAAAATGGAGTCAGGTACAGACAATCAGCTTATTGAAACAACAAAGAAATTTGAATTTTCCTGGTTTTAACATGTTTGTAGTTAAGACAGACTGAGTGGACAATTCAATGCAAGCAATACCTGGGGGTGAGTTTTGGCTAAAAGAAAAGAAGAATTATTTTGTCACAGTCTCAGATTCAAACTGATCCTGAATTTCAGTCTCCCTTACTGCAGCTTATCACTAAAAGCAGAGAGCACTGATTCAACATTAGTGTGAAACGTGCTGTACCAGTGAACCCGATCAAATTGCAGCCTTATACAGAGATTGCTTTTGCCCAGTTTATCAGGCAATGACGAATTGTCTCAAGGACAGAAGACTGAGGGCAGAAGAAATTGGTGGTTTGATACAGCTTTGAGCCCGACCAGCCCATTCACAGCTTTCCTGAGGTTTTTGAGCAACAGGTTCGACCTCTCTCGGCCTTTCCCACAAAAAGAGGGACACCAATTTCTCCCTTTATTGTGCGCAAAGCTGAGAGGCTCCAACAGCAACTTGTGGCAATAATGGAGCTGAGATCCAATAATGGAATGCAGGGACAGGGAATCATAGGGTATACCATGAGACAGAAGGGCCATCACTCCCAACTCCTGGCCCTGCACGGGACAGCACTAATAGCCCTACCATGTGCTGAGAGTTGTCCTAAATCTTTATTTAGTCTGCCAGTCTTGGGCTGTGACACCTTCCCTGGGGAACAGAACCCTAGGACACGTAAATACAGACTCTGACCTCTCCAAAGGAGTGAGTGGAAAAAACCAGAAAACATGTATCAACTCTGACTAGTAAATAGTTGTTTGAATGGAATAAGGACTCAGCTCAGGTCTAATCAGTGTTGTTGATCTATTTGGTTTCTTCCTAGGCATCTAGGGAAAAATAAGTTAAGGAGCACTGGAAATATCTAGAATTGCACTGTCACTTTTGTTCTAAAAGTGTTTGACACGTTTATTAATTTTCATATTTTCAAGTAACAGGTAAAATAAGTAAAGCCAGGTGAAATAATTCAAGGCCAGGTAGGACAGGACATTGAGCAACCTACTCCAGTAGAAGGTGTCCCTGCCCATGGCAAGGTAGGGAATGAGAGGGTTTGTAATGCTCCTTCCATTACAGGATTCTGAGATTCTATAATTTATCATTTCTCTAAGCATTATAGAGTTATAGTATTTAATTTTTTCCCAGTACCCTTCTCGTTCTTCCCGTATTTTATTATCTCCATTAGACTAAAAGCTCATGGATGTCCTTCAGTAGGAAAAGGCTCCTTTGTGTCTTGTGTTTTGGTTGTAGCCACAACAACAACAAGGTTGTTGTACACAGTTGATGTTTGTCCTGTTCCTGTGTCCACTGGCAGACAGGGAGGGTCAGGAAAATGGGGTTTTGGTTTTGCCCTGTGCTGGAATTCTTTGGAGCCAGCTTTATGTTGTGAAAATAGTAATGCCATCAGACACAATGAAAAAAATGAATTGGACTCAACAGGTGAGACGTCGGTGGCGTGTTACCACCAAAACTGAGAATCCAGAAGTTGTTTTACTTAATAACTTAATCCCAGAAGCCATCATGGTGATACCACAAGATTTATTTGTCTAGGATAAAAATACATTAATTACAAAATGGAGTTAATGATTGTCTAGAATCATAAACTATCTTCAGTTGGAATAGACACATAAGGATCCTCAAGATGAACTCTCTCTCATTATATTAACCCTACCTCTATTATCCTTACCACCACCCCTTACAGAGAACTGACATATTTCTTGGCATTTCTTTGAACAAGTTATCTGACTTTAATTATTCCTACAGTCTTTTTCTCTTCATTCTTTCTCTACAAGTGTGAAAGAACAGCTGCTACCTGATAGAATTATTTTAATTGTTTGCATGCCATAAAAATGTTAAAAGCAATTTTAATTTTAACAGTAAATAGGTTTTATTGCCAAGTTATGCTTTTGCTTATAGCTATATGGCAACGGGTGGTTAAAAGAATATTTGATTCTGTACTATTATTTCTCCTGTATCCACTGTATAATCAATGAAGCGATACTATTTTGCCCTCAGGAATAAAAAAAAAAAAAAAAAAAAAAGAAAAGCTAATGGAAGCAATTAAAATATATGAATAATACTGACACCTCTTTATTATCTTTCAGGTGCACTCAGAATTATCCAGCACATTAAGTGGTAATGATGCAGGTAGAGTTATTTTCCAGTTGACATGATTAGTTCTGTGGCCCAGACACATTTATCTTGTGCTTTGAAGCCCTTCACACTAAGTTATTGGATTTGGGAAATAAAGTAAATAGATATATGAAATGACCTCATCCCTAACATTGAAAGACATGGATAAGAATGGCATTTCCATGGTCTACAACACTACTCAAAATTATGTGAGTTACTCTTGATTTTCTGCTGTGTTCTGTAGACTAAAGAATTTCAGGGAAGGATGGTGTAAAGAATAGACATCTAGGGCTACAGACACTAAAGTGTTTCACCTTGTTGTCTGACCTCTGTGTGATGCAGATTTCTTCATGTTTACATCCCCAAAATGTCCTTGTGCTCACAAGATATTCACTGTGTGTTGAAGGAAGATTGCTGTTCCTTAGTGTTCCCTGAATTTTGTGATGCTGATGTCTTCACCTGAGCTTGTGTTTTCCAGCTTCTGTGGTTTTTCTGTTGTCTGGAGGAGGACTGTACAGTAAGGCCTTCCTAGAAATTTACATGCTGTCAGGAATATATTGACATCAGGACAAGCCCTGAAAAATCAGATACATATCCATGATGTGTGAGGAACAATCCTAAATTGCTTGAGCACAATTTTTTGAGACCAGCATTCACTGAAACACGGAGGAGTATGATGTGTTGCGAGTCACAATATTATGAACAATATTAATAATAAATTGGGAGTATGAATAGAATTTAAAGGTGAGCATGAAGCTGCATTATTGTCTTGACTGAAGAGGGCCTTGACATTGCTTTGTTCTTTATAACTCTTAAATGCTAGCTCTTTAAAGGTCCTGTGGGGAATCTAGAGTATTCACAGAATCACAGAATCATTTAGATTGAAAAGACCTCTGAGATGTGGCCAAAGTGTGAGACCTGGTACTTGGTCTTGTAGAACCCCAATTTGATTGATTTACTAGAGCTGTGGTCTCCAGCAGGGATCAAAACTCAGGAAATATTTCAAGCATTCAGGATAAAAAAAAAAGTTTGTGCCATTAAATAAAAATTCAACAGTTAAGATATGGCTTTAACTCTATATCCAAGTTTATACTGTTAATCTGCAGCAGTAGCAAAGTGAGAGACTCTGGAGAGCACCAAATTAATGAGACAAGACAGAGACATGGATGGGATGAAGACTAAAAGAGAGTAGATTTTGATTTGATATTCGAGGAAGTTCTGGGTTCTGAGGGTGGTGAGGTCCTGGCACAGGGTGCCCAGAGAAGCTGTGGCTGCCCCTGGATCCCTGGAAGTGTTCAAAACCAGGCTGGACAGAGCTTGGAGCAGTCATGGATAACAGAATGTGTCCCTGCCCATGGCAGAGGTGGAAAAAGATGATCTTGAAGGTTTCTTCAACCTAAACCATTCTCTGACTCTATAACTCTATGCTTCCATGCTTCTATGACTAATTATTCATGATGGAACAAAAAGCAGGCGTTATTACTAAAGGAAACAAACTGCTGGTTTTTAAGATTCCCTTTATGACGACGCTTAGTGCCTGTGCTATTTTCTGCACACATTATGTATTTGCCCTGGTGAGAAATGGTGTCTCCTTTCCAAAAGATGACTTTTCTCTAATACATGTTGTGATTCTGTATGCTGGAAGTCATTGAGGGCCCCCACCTGTTAAAGGCAGGAACTGGGTACCAGCGCAGCTTCATCTCATTTAAGTGTTGTGCTGTGCATTGTGGATATGACAGCTTTTATAACTGCCTGTATTTCTAAGCATGCACCAACTATCCTCGTGTAATTTATCTTATTCACCTCATTGTTATTATTTCTGGCACCTGAATAAAAGGTGTTTTTATTGCCCTCAAATATTTGCTTTCTTAGCTTGATTGGCCTATAAGCTCAACAGTTTACTCTTGGATCACGCTGAAACTCTGGCCCTCCTTCGTGCCTCCCATGTGATCAGGCAATCAATAAGGAAGTATAGGGTTTTCTTTATTTATTTTAGAGCCTAAGTACTGCATTACATGGCAACTATCACCTAGCAATTGGAGTTGAGCAAAGGAACAATACATTTCCTATTTTAAAAAAGTTAAAAAGAAAACTTGCTCCAAATGGTGTCATCAAGATTCTTGATTTATAAAAAGGATGATAATGTTGGTTTAACAAAATGACACAGAGGAAGTGGTTTATTTAGTCCATGAAATGAATATTTTTTTAATCAGAATGACCAGTTGAAGCTACAGAGATGAAAAATTCAAAATTTCTCAGACAGCTGAGTGGATGGATAAAGATGTCACTGCTTGGAAAACGGGACATTGACTATAACGGGTGGAAACTTGGAAATTAAACAAAGAGTGTCTAAGAATGGAACCTTTCATTTTTCATTGAAAAATGAAATAAATGCCATTTTTTTAATTAAGAGGAATAAGATTCAAAAACTACCAGCTTGTTGCCTCTTGAATGCAGTCCTGAGAGTTTTGGGCTCAGAAATGTTTGGGCTTTTTCCAAGCTGCACCTTCAGCAAAAGCACATTTTCCTTTTTGAACTTATTTTAAGGAAAAGAAATATTTGAATTCAATAAGCGGCTTATGTAAAGTCTCAGGAGGTACAAAGGAAACTGGGGTGCTTTTGGGGAACACATGGAAAATACAGTGCAATTTTCCACATTGCTCACTGGAAATACAACCTGTCTCGCTCTAGTCCCTGATCGTGTTTGGGATTGTCCAGAAGAGTGTTAATTGTAACAGGCCAAAATTGTGCAAGGTAATGCATTAATTGTTAATTGATGTGCACAGCTAAAGTTGGTGCTGAAGCCATTGTCCAGCTATTCCACCTTCTTATTTGACCTAATTGAGAGCTCTGAATACTCTCTGGAGCAAACACAAAAATAAAACAAACCACCAAATAAACAAACAAACAAACAAACCAAACAAACAAAAAACCCAAACCAAAGCCCTAAGTGTGTTAAGTTCTGAGGTAACAGTTGAGCATCATATTTTATTTTTTTTTTACCCTAGTAGTTTCTGAATAAGAAATGAGAGGATTGAAAATGAGGATGTCTGATCACTCAGGATCCTTCAAGATGCATTCAGGCTCCTACCACTTATGTGGATGTTTTGTTCCATTTTTCAATTCACAAACCCCTCTGAACCTTCTCAACTATCACTGGAGATGTCCAGTCAAACATCTTAGGCAAGATTTATGCAAGGTGTCAATTTCTGTGCAGTTGTTATAGCTGGCAAATAAAAATGAGATTCCTTGTAATTGAAAAGGATGGCTACGATTTTTAAAAAAGCAAGACCGTAAATGTCAGTAAGCTGCTTTTTTCCTTTTCAGATGTTGTGTTTTTGCTGACATTTAAGCCCTGTGGCTTGCCATAAGAGGATTCACTTGACTGAGCATAAACCTCTGTGTTGTATTTGTTTATGTTTGAGCTAGTCACCTTAGCTAATTACAGATGAAGGTGAGAAATAAGGAGCTCTAGAAGTCAGTCAGTGTTTCACCCAAAGCTTATCCCTTGTTTCTTTTGTCTCTTTCCATTTTCCTGTATCTTTATTCCTCTTAGCTCTAAGACAGTGTTGCACTTCACATGGCTGATAGAAAAAGATCTTATTTCCCAAGGGAAGAGGAGGAAAAGAATGGAGAAAAATAAACACATACAGGGGGATGAGAAAGGGAGAGAGAACTTTTCTAGCAGCTTCTTATGTTTTCCTCCCTTTGCTGGGCTTGAATATCTACTCTCTCCAAATTATTGTCAGTTAAAGGGACAGTTTCCATCGGAAGCATTACTGTCTCATTTCACACTAATTTTTAGAAAGATCTAAAATTCTGTGGAGTCTCACTTTGCCATCATTCTGTCTCCTCTCTTTATACCTGATCTTTGTTCCTGTGTGTTTGTTAGACGTGAGTGCATTGTGGCTCACCTGTCACTTTACAAAAGCTGCAGTAACTCCAAACACCAGAGAACCCTTTTATTCCAAAGGCTGGACAAAGACAACAAATACAATCCCATTTCTCCCTGACAATGCTGTTGTGGCAAATTTCAGGAGAGTTTTCTTCAGCTGCCTGGAGAATGGGAATTGTTGGCTCCTGATGCACGTGTAGGTTGAAGAAATTCCTTATTTAACAGTAGCTGTCATAAGTTGTTACCTCCTTCTCCAAAGTTAACAGCAACCTGGGGTTCTGCAAAAGGACTGAGGACTCAAGAGAGCCAAGCTTCATTTCTCTGTGTGCCTTCCCACAAATATGGAATGACTTTGAGAGCAGGGAGAACATTCTTGGGTTTATGACAGAGCAGGTACTTGCAGAGCTTGGTGAGAGAGTGTTCTCAGAGCTATGCAAGCATGGGAACCCTCCTCTCAGCTTCCCAAAGGGGAAAAGCTGGAGAAATCTCTATTTCTCTGTTCTTGTTTCCAAGTCTTTTCAGCATAGCTATAATGTTTTATTAAATGGCTGCATAAATATGGCACACTTATAGGATGCTGCAGGAATTGTTTAGTATTGTTTAATGCAATTTTTCCCTCCAGAAAAATTTAGGATTTTCATTCAGCTCACTTTTCTTTCCAAGCTTTCTGAAAGTTCTCAGCAAGTAAAACTTGACCTCTTCCAAGAGTTCAGGGGTCAACTCTTCTGATTTCTAAAATTTCCATTGTGTCAGGCAAATGGACAAATCCAAAACTAAATCCATCTAAAACTGATTGATCTTTGTATGCCATCACCTTTGAGGTTTTATTGATTTTTTTTCATTTAATTTAATTATTTTTCTCTTGTTTTTAATGATATAATAGCATATTGCTTAGGAATTGTAGCTTGTTTTTACATGATGTTAAAATCTAAAATGAAATGCCAAGTTATCTGTTGGTAGAAAAAAATAACTCAAATAAATTGTGACAATAGATTAAAAAAAGGAAATAAATATTCATGAACATTTTAAAATTTGAATTTACAAGAAATAAATATAGTAAATTGCTTTGGGGAAAGTATGCAAATACTGAGGAAACAATTATTAATGCTCTGATTATATATCCTCATTTTTGTGATTCATTGTTTAAAAATTTGCATTGAGCCTCTATAATAAAATCCCACATTTTAGAGTACCTGGATTTTGTTTAATTTGAGGAAAAAACCCAACTAATATTAGCAATTATGGAGAAATGTGTAAGCACATATACCTACTTGAAATCACATTGGGACATAAACTTGATGGTTGTTTCTGACCCATCTGTTTCCCATAATTGCATAATAATATATGCATTTTGGGCCAGCAGGAATTCCCCTGGGAGCCCTTGGTCTGCCTCAAATGACCAGGCATAGCCCATGCTCACCCTGCAGCACAGTTTTATGGGGCACATGTGCTTTCCTTCTCACTGGGACAAAATTGGGCTGCCCACACCTCTGGGTTGAAGGAGAAAAAGCTCTGGAAGCTGCAGGTGTGATAAGGCAGGTGTGATAAGGCTCCAAGGCAACAGAGCTCCTGTGGCACATGAAAGAGCGGGGTGAAGCCCAGGCTCTGATTAAGAGTGGCATTGCTCCTCACTGTCTAGACAGTCAGTTTCATTTATAAGCAGAAGCTGATGCACAGATAATTTCTTTATTTTGTCCTATAAATCTGTTTGTGTGTGTGCTTTTGTGACATAATACTGAATGCATACAAATAAACCAGGTCTAGAGAAGATGTGGCAAATAAATATGAGAACATGCCTGTATACCTCTGAAAGAGAGAGAAAAGTCATTTTCATAGTTAGGTGAGTCCTTAGAGCAAATGTTGCCCTGAGGGGTTGTGAGCTCTGCATCCCTGGAATTTCTCAAGGCCAGGTTGGATGGGGCTCTCAGTGCTGACCTTGTGGCTGTCACCCTACAGATGTCAGAGGGGTTGAAACTAGAGGGTCTTTACATCTCTTCCCACACAAACCATTCTGCGATTCTGTCCTGTGAAATGAGAGAAGAAGGAAATTATGGTGTTTCTCATAAATATGGAATTGTCTCTGATTAATTATCTTGAGCAGGGAGCACTGCAAGAGGCATGTTTATGGCGCTGCTTCATGCTTATATTCATGCACGCTGTTTTAAAGAAATACTGCAAGCCTATTTATTCTCTACTTGTCTGTAGCATCTGAGAAATACACTTAAAGGCGTCAGGGGACGTGCACAATCAAAGGCAAAGCTGTTAGAAGAAAATGAATTTCCAAACACTGCTCCACAGCTTGCTTTCTGCCTAGTGATCAGCTCCCCACTGTCAGCTTCATTGCAAAAGCAGCTTTTCACCTGGTCAAGGGTGGGAGTTTTGGTGCCTTCCACTGACTCCTATTTCTGAAAAAACAAAATCCTACAGGTCTGTATGCTTTCAAAATCAGACTTGAAGATGTGCATTTTTAGAGGTTGTTGGTATTGTAAATGTGAATAATGTTTGGAGTGATTTAGCTTTAAAAAGCAATATAGAGGTTTCTTGAAGATATTTTTCAAGATTTTTGATGACCTGTGAAGTTTGTTGCTACAAAACGAACACAGAAAATTTGATTTTGGGCAAGGAATTTTTCATTTAATAGTGTATTTAGGGGAAAATTTTGCTTAGTTATCATGGAATTGCAAAACCACAAACTGGTTTATCTTGAACCTTAAAGATTTTCTAGTTTCAACCCTTCTGCCAGGGGTTTGATAACAACATGTAGGCAAAATAATTTGAGAAACAACAAATCACTTGCAGTGCATTTATCTGTCACAACTTTGATATTGATTAGTAGCTGTACAATTGTGCCAATCTTTTTTAAGACTTAAGGGGCAGAATGATACCAAATTCTCTGCAGTTTTTTCTCTCCCTAAATCCTTGCATATGATTTAGCTGAATAATCCATGCCTAAAGACTATCCCAAAAAACCCTAAAACATAGTTACTGCATAGTCAATATGGGGGGTTTTTTCCCTTTATTTTGAGTCCTTTCATGATGTTTAGCCAGTCCTTCCATGATGGCATGGGATGGAAATTCATCTGCACATGGAGTTCAGAGCCACCTGCCCATAGCAAGGGGTTTGACTCCAGCAATCACTAAACATAAAGTGAGCTCCCTGTAGGTGTTACACACATTTCAAAATGCAGGGATTTGATGGAGCATATTTTCAAAGCAGTCTCTTTTTCGTACAGTGAAGCATAATGTAAGTTGTCACTTTATAACCAGCAATCTAGGTGATCGGCAAATGTATTTTATTGTGGAAAGAAAAATATAATGGGGTTTATTTTGTTTGTCTGTTGTTTGTGTTTGTTTGGGGTTTTTTTAATGTTTAAGGTATGCAGCTTTGCTTTCCCCTATAATGAATGATGTCTTGGAGAGCCCATGCTAAGTTGATGTGGTGATTGATGGCCAAGTCATATAAAACAGCCAGAATGAAATGAAATTTCATCATTCCTCTATCCTCATGAAAAACTATACTTTGAGATTTTGCTGTGAGTGCTCACACTTAATTTATTGTAATATTTATATTATAATGCTGAAGTGATTGCTACTACACATGCCATTTTCATCAACAAAAGATGATCATCGCAACTTTTTTTTACCAGAGTCCATTAGAAATTGAGACCACCAAGTTTAAGTGATTATATTTATTTAATGGTAGAAAATTTCTTGTAATAACCCATAGAAACTGCTTTACTGTAAGAAATGGCTGGTGAGAAGGCATTTGTAAAAATGCATGCCAAGTGTATCAGTAATCATGCAGATGTTTTTAAAAATCTCCCTCAGCTGTGCTGAAACCTATCAGAAAGTTCAAAGATATATTAAAGCAGGACTGTGCTCACATCTTTGGTCTCAGGCCGGAAGGAAGTGCCAAGTGCATGTTAGGTTTGCTGTGGAGCCAGCTGCACCTTCTGTTTGCCCACCAGACAGTAAAAGTGCAGCAAGCAGGGAGTGAAGATTCATGCTGAAGGTGCAGGTGTTGCACAAGCACTCATGAAAACTCTTTTATAAAAAAAAATATTAATTTTTTGGGATCATAGCACAGAGTATTGTTGACTTGAAGTATGCAATCTTTCCAATGGGGTGGCCAATCGCTGTCCAGTCAGCAGCAGCAGCATTTTTATCTAGATCAATTGGGGCACCACAGAGTTTTTCCTAACCTCACATTTGTTCAACTAGACATCTCCCAGTTATGCTGTTCACAAGCACTTTAATTCTGGATTTTGTGCTTTGAGAAGAATCACAGGATGGCAGAAGGGCTTGGGTTCAAAGGGACCCTAAAGTTCATCCAGCCCCATCCCCTACACCTTCCACTATCCCAGGCTGCTCCAAACCCCATCCAACCCGGCCTTGGACATATCCAGGGATCCAGGGGCAGCCCCAGCTGCTCTGGGTACCCTGTGCCAGGTCATCTCCACGCTCACAGGGAAGAAATCACGAGGAAGGTGGTACCTGTGACCTGTTAGAACATCTTAGAAAGTATATGAAGCAGTGTCTTCCCTTTCTGGTGTTCCCATACTGATGTTCAAAGCTCACAGAGTTGGACCCAAATACATCAGAGTCCACAAGAGAGTAGTTTCTATTATCTGAGCTACAGAATGAACAACTCTGTTGTTACTGCTATTCATATAAAAACATGGAGATTTTTAGCTAAACTTCAGGATTTTCAGATCAGCTCTGACTAAGTTGTTTCTGTTCTGGAAATCTCACTCAGGAGATGTTTTAAGCTTTCTGAGCTCTACAATTACTTCTTGGATGACTGAACAGGTCAAAAGGGACAGAGGAGATTAAGATTCTCCCCTTATAATGAAAGACATTCACGCAAGAATATTTTTATAAATCATTTCAATCTTTGCAAACAGACAGCAAGGACCTACTTAAAGAATTTTCACACTGAACTAAGTTCTGGGCAATGTAAGCCAAGCACTGCTGAATGTTTTTATCTTCTCAAAATGTAAATTCAGAGTAGGTCCTGTACAAGCATGGAAGTATTCTAATTACTTTGATTCCTCTAGAAAAACACAAGGAAGTGAATTTATACTTTTAAGTGCATTTGAATGTTTTAATGCACGGCTATTTTTGCCCTTGTTTGAAGTGGTTGCAAAAAATTACGGTGCTTTAGACAACTTCTTTTACCCTAGTTAGAAGTTGTAATATCTGATATTTCAGAACATTTTCATTTGCTGGAGTGAATCTTATATTGGTTTAACTTTGCTATTTAATAAATTAAAATTTTATAATTATAACATTTTAGATAAAATTATATAAAAAAGCTATGTCAGTTGCATAATCCAAATTTGTTTATGTATTTTTCTATTTCATTTTAATTCCAGTAATTCTCTTGGCTGCTTTACTCTATTTTTAAGAAATATACTTAACAATATGAGCTAACCAACAAATTTGCATAAACAATTCTATTTACTTAACAGCGCTGAATTAAAAATTCTGTATGATCAGCTGGGATCAAAACAAAGGAGACTTCCAAGCTCTTCTAGAGACTTGTTTTAATTTAGATAAGATTTGAACCAGTCCAGAGCTTCCAGTAGGGAATTTCTTAATATCACTGGCTCCCATTTACGTTACTGATTCTGCTGCTGAATAATATAAAATGCAGAAAGAGATTTGGGAGGGAAATCTGAACACAAGATTACTTTCATTGCCATGAGAGCCTTAAGCTGAAGTTGCCTCTGGTCTCTCCAGTTATTAGTTCCTCCTGTGCACTGGCAGTTTCCAAAGTAAGGTTTATGAAAGAAGAGTCTTCAAAGTAACATCTTGCCTGAGATTAGTAAATAGTTTGTGGAGAAAAGAGAAAAGCTTGAGACTATACCAATGCATTCTGATTACTTTATCTATCAAAACAAACAAATAAACAAAAACACAAAACAGAACCGGAACCAAATAAAAATAAAAAACAAACAAAAAATCCCAAGAAAAACAAACAGAAACCACATCAACTTAAAACAAAAACAATCAAACAAAAACCAACAAAAAACAACAAATAAACAAAAATCTCTCAAAACCAAACAAAAAACTGAAACAAATGAAAAATGTATTGGGAACCAAATGAAAACAAAAAACAAACAAAAAATCCCAAGAAAAACAAACAGAAACCAAACCAAATTAAAACAAAAACAATCAAACAAAAACCAACAAAAACCAACAAAAAACCCAAAAATCTCCCAAAAACAAACAAAGAACTGAAACAAATGAAAAATGTATTGGGAAAACACCATTGTCCTTCACCTTTCAATAGCAATTCTTCTCAAGGGTGTGAGAGCAAAAACGTACACGCCTGTTTTAACTTCGGAAATTTCTTTTTTTATGGAATGAGCTGTTTTCTTCTGTTGTTGCGTAAGGAAAATCATCTCAGATTCAGTTCATCTTCCCTTGTCCCCGTTTTCTGGGTGAGCATCCTGAAGCTGGGGAGTGGGAGCTGGTCCAGGATGATGAGGGTACTGCTGAGACATCAGACATGAACTGCAGACCCCACAGGGACCTCCCACAGAGGATTTCAAGCTCCCCTCTGGGAATGAGGGAGGTGTGAGTGTCTCCCTTTAGATGGAGTGTCAAAAATTTGCCCTATTTTTCAACAGGTCTCTGGAGTTCCTGCTGTACCACGTGAGGAAGTTGGCCAGGGGGTAACCTGAAAAGATATCTTGCATATCCCTTTTAATTGGGATGTAAGATAATAAAAGTGGATGTATGACAACTAATTAGAAAATTCCCTTGCTGAAAAGCTTATCTCTTTATGTTCAGCATACCCATGCTTCACTCAAATTGGGTACCATTTTGCTCTCCAAGATAAAAAAAAGAAATAATGCAGCACAAAATCACACTCACAACCTGTTACTTTGACAGTTGTAAAGTTTGAGAAAAAGCTGATTTATCACCCACTGGCTTCTGGTTTCTGAGGCTGTGTGTGAAATCATCTGGCACATCCAAATAAACGGAGCTCTTGTCTGAGCAGGGGAACATGTGATCTGTGTAACTGCATCTCAGCGTGAAGTTTGGGATGTGCTGTGAAGTGCACCATTATCCAAAATAAACAGCTGGCTCCATTAGGAGTTAAGAAAGGGAACTGATAACAAGCCTGTTCTCCCTAGGATAATAAACATCTATTGACTTTGCAGGTAATAATTCAGAAAAGCTAAATGGATTCTTGCTATTCACTCCAGACTTGTTTAATGGTAACAACTGAAGATTAGTTTCTACTCCAAATTACTGCTAATTGAATCTTGCTCTCTGTGTTTGTTTCTAGCTTTATCTGACTCTTCAGGCTTATCTGCAGCTCTGTAAATGTTTTGTGTTAATTCCAAAACAGTGGCAATAAAATTCGTCGTGCTTCTCACATCTTTTTCCATTACTCATGTATACTCCATTCCTTATTCACTGATACTTCAAAGAAAATTACATGAGGTGGAAATATCAGCATTACTGACACACAAAAAAACTGAGACAGAAGGGGTTCTAATTTGAAGTCAAATGCCTGATGCAAAGACACACATTCCCAGCACTTAGTCCTGCTGCAAGCTCAGAATAAAATCTAATATTTCAGTTCTCAGACATGCAGAGCCAGTGCAAAAGCAGCAGTGTCCTGTCTCAAATAATGAGCAGAAGAACTGTGCTGCTCCGCCAGTCTCAATGACATGTGAGACAAACCAGCCAGCTCTAGGTAACAAGGGAGAGAGGAAAAAATACATCCTTTGGGTCTTCTTGATACTCTATAGTTGTTGCAAACTGGCACAGAATTAAGTGAATTAATGTCTTAAAGTGACTCCTAATATTGCCCATAACCAAAGAAATCACATAAACACATGAGTGACTGTAGTCACTCCTTAAATTTAAAAATAAGGATTTCAGATATCCCAAGTCACACTTAAAGTTTTTCATTACAGAACATGCCTGTGTATGCATTTGACTTAACATTTTAAGTGTTTTTCAGGCTGCTCTGTTACTTCAGTAGCTGCCAGGAAGGAACATGATGCACTAATTTTCTTCCATTTAATGGAAACTTATCAAGCCTTACTAAAACACAGTGCAGAGAAATGATGTAATCCATTGCCCTAGAATTCATGTCACACTCACTGAAAGCTTTCAGCATTGTAGATGTGCAGGCTTTCATTATAAATTTAGGTCATTTTACTCACGCCTTCTGCTCATCTCCTCAGCTCATCTTTGTGCAGAATATGCTTAAGTGCATTACAGTATTCCTCTGTCTGGAATTTGATTTCATTGATGGAGTCTGCTCCTTGGCCTGCAGTTGCATCTTTCTGCGGGATCAGAATGATGGACAGAAAATGGCAGATTAAACAACTTCAAACCATGAAAGTTAACCCATTCACCGAGTCTAGAAATTTTTGTTTATTGTCTTCTGGTGCCTTTCACATTTGGAATGACAGTTTACTTGCGTGGTGGTTTGACCAGGAAGAAGTGGGAATTCTGGGATGTTGTGTTCAAACCAATGGGTGCTCGGATTTTGATATTGGCACCTGATGTGGCCAGTGGGGTTTGGACACACCTCTGAGAACACACAGAGGTTAAAAGCAGAGCTTCGGCGCTGGGGGACTCTCTTGGGACTTCGAGGGAAGGAGGTCGGATTGCCCTCCCCTGTCCAGCTGCTGCTGCTCTGCAGGGGAGGGGCAGCCCTGCGGTAGGCCTGGGCCTGGACAGAGATGGGCGTGAGGAGGCCCTGGAGGATGGAAGGGTGGAGGAGCCCCAAGAGACATCGGGCAGCCATCCCCCCCAGGAGAGAGAGAGAGGAGAGCCGGCATCTGATTTTGATAGCGGCCGGCCCAGGAGGAAAAGGGGGGGGGAATGCAGCGAGGAGGTGCCGGGGCCGGAGCAGCAGCGAGTGTGGGAGTGCTGGTGCTCTGGGACAGGCAGAGACTGAAATGTTTAACCCTTTCTTTCATGATTGGGACCTTGCAAAAATGCTGATCCTCCTGGAGCTGAATAAGAAGAGAGATAAGAGATGAGATAACCAAGAACTAGGCCCGAAGGACGTGGAGAAGGCTGGCTGAGTGGGGAGAGATGGTTGGAGTGGCCTTTTGGCTGGACTTTTCTTGTGTAGCCACAGACTCAGTTTTATTCCTGTGACACAGAGATTGCATTTTGGGGGGAGGCAGTGCCTCAGAACCAGGAGGGTTCATTGTGGGGACCCCTCGGCCCCAGGGGTTGGAAAAAAATGGGGGGGACAGATGTCCCAAAGCAGAGACTGTGCCTTTTTTGGAGTGAGACAAGGCATCCTTTAAAGACAACCCTAAAAGCAGCTCTGGTCCATGCACAGTGGTGAGAGCACTGGGCATGGAAGGAAGATGTCACAAATGGCAAAAGGATTTTCCAGGGGGTGCTGAGTGACATGGAAGCACACGAGGTTTCAGTGTGTTTCCAGGGGAAGCCTATGGTGCAAGAAAGACTCCTCTCCTCTTCATGGACTGAAGTTTGAGTATTCTAAAGGGTGGTGCCAGACTGGGCAGTTGGTGATTTGGGGGAATGTATCAGATTGGGAAATTTTTGGGTGGTGGGGAGGAGGAATATGGTTTTTTGTAAGGTTTTTAATTTTTTTTCCCTTATAGGTTTTTCCTTCTTTTCTTGTAGTTTAGGTAATAAAGTTTTCTTTATGTTTAAGCTGGAGCCTGCTTTGCTTATTCCTGGTCACATCTCACAGCAGACACCAGGGAGAGGGTATTCTCATGGGGGCACTGGCTTTGTGCCAGGCCCAAACCATGACAACTTGTGAGCCATGATGATGCAGGAGAGAAGAAAAGGGTCATAAAATATTCTAGTAATCTAGGTGTAGAACTGTAATATCAACTTGACCATTCTACTAACTATGCAAAGACAGAGGGTGAACTTCCTTATTGTCTCCCATCTAAATGAGTGAATGAAGAAAACAGGGAAAAACTCCAGTTCTTTCACAGTCAACAACCAGTGGGCACATTTCATTGCTGATGGGGCTATAGGATGCTTTACTTGCACTACATCTTTAAGACAGTTTGGTTGTAATGAGGGAATCTGGCATTTGCCAAATTTGTCTGGTAGTCTCACTTTTAAAAATGGTTTGTCACAATGTCTGCGGAAAGACATATTTTCAGGATGGGAGAACAACCCATGCTTAATCAAAATGTGACAATAGTGACAGCATGTTAGATGAATAAAAAGCATGTCTTGTCAAGGCCTTGGTAACTGTCAATAATTTCAGATAAAATGACCGTGTGATACAGTGAACTGAGCAAACAACATTTATCAGCTTTTAATTGGTAGCCTGCCATTAGTTTATTAATATCCAGCAGTGTGTACTGCCTTAATTCAGATGGAGAAGTAAAGTAAGTGAGTAAAATAACCAGATTGCATTTACTGTATGATGCAATGATCCTACAGGTACAGACACTGTTCTTTTTCCCTGCCACTATCTTTGTCCTTGAAGCTTAAATTCAATTAAACAGAACTTCAAAGGAAAAATCTTGAGGGCAAAGGGAGGCAAACCCCTTTTAAAATATGAGGAGATTTCTAATATCTTCTATCAGAAATATCCAATGTTGAACTAACATCTGGCTCAGTTCAAGCAGCTGGATCCCTCTAGAGTTGTGTGTTTTTCCTAAACAGCGTGTCCAGAAATGACATGAAAGAGATGAGAAAAGTCACCCTTTAGAGTCTCTTGCTATTCTCTGCTCACTGCAATAGAAACCAAAATTATGGCTTTTAAAGAAATAGTTGACTTTTCAATCATTAAAGAAGAGATGGTCTTACTAGTGTAAGTTCCTTTATATGAAAAAAAAATGAGCTGTTTTTCTAGGGTGGGGTTTCTCTAGGACAAAAAAATGACAAAAATCGTGCAGCTGAAAGAAGATGTTGAGTGTATGTCAGAACATATAGCAAGAGTTGTCACAGCTACCATATTTTGTAGCAAAACATGGATGTCAGAACATATTCTTATGCAGGAAGTTATTGAAGTATTGTATTCCTATTAAAAGTCCAAGGGATTTTAAATTACATTTCACTATATTGGAAAAATAAGAAAGATAGGACTTCAGGACTTGTTCCATCAGAATTTCTGACTACTTCCATATTGACAGAACTGCCACCTTAAAGTGTCTAGCTGAAAATATCCCAGACAATCCCACTGTGAGAAAAAAGGCAGAATAATTTCAAGCTAAGATCAAAGCATAAAGATTTAACAGAACAAAATTCAGAAGGTGATTTGTCTATCTTCACATTAAATGTTACAGATTCCTATGCTTGTTGTCCAGAATGAAATCCTGGGCCCTGTGATATATCAGAGGTCATATTATACTGAATTTTGGAAATCGACTATGAGTCTGTAGAAAATTCATATTATTTCACAAAGTTTTCAGTCACTCTATCTGATGTTTTTCTAGCTTGTTTGAAAATACTTTTTCATTTACAACGAAAATTGCATCTTTAATTTTATATGTAAATCTTTCTATTTACATATGTAAAGCTTTCTCTATTGCAAAAATAATTATACAACATGATTGCAAAGTTAGTTTTACTGCATTTATAAGGCAGAGGAACAATTAAATGTAATCATGTTATAAGTAATGTTTTAGCCTAGCTTAGTGACTGGCATTAATATTCAATACTTAATATATTTGTTTCCTTCATCAGGGTCTAGGAAAAATAATTTCTTAAAAAAATCAGACTGCAACCAACCCCAAGGAAAAGTCTTTGTTTGCTTTTAATTTAAGTTTCATATTAATTATAAAATCAGCATGAAATAAATGAGACTCAAATGTCTCATTTTCATTTCTGTTTTTTTATTTGGTGGCTTTGTTTTAGGTTTTGGTTTGGTTTTTTTTCCTTCAGTGATTTTGTTTTATGTATTTGTGGGAAACTGTTGCTGATTGCATTTGTTCCTCTGGATCTTCTCAGTTGCTCCATGGTGGCCAAAATACAGCTAGAAATAGAGAAATGAGAATGGCTACCAGTCCTGGGTTCCTGGGTACAGGATTATGTACTTCTGATCCATGGGAAGTACTGAAGTAAGGATTATAAATGATTCTTCTAGCTCTGCCTCAATTTAACCTTCAGTAAGTTTCAAATTTAAACAAAAGAAAATTATAAGTGCTTCTGTGAAGTTCAAGTGATTAAGGATTTGAATCTCTTTGAGATTCTCAGATAAACTGTGCTTAGAAGGTTAAACAAAGCAAAAGTAGTAGCCATACTGAAAGTATAATTATTTAATGTCTCATCAGCATTAATTTAAATGGTATTTATTATAACTACCTTTACCTGGAATACTGTTTCATTTGTACAAAATGTAGCCTTTTCTATGGACAGGTGCTTTTGGATGGTTATTGTGCAACATCAGATATGCAATTAATATAAGGTGTAATTAATACAAGTTGCCTTCTTCTCCTCTGAGCAAGCCGTGTATGAGCAGGCAAAGCTGGCTGGTTTCAGCAGACAATTCTACAGCTGGCACATGGATGTCTGCTCCCCAAGGACATATGTAAATCCAGCAATGCAAGAAAATCCCTTCTTCCTTTTTTTTTTTTTTTTTATCCCTTTCCACTGCTGTGATTCAGAGTTGAATACATTGACCTTTTCCCCCTGCATAAACTTTCAGCAGCAAGACACTGAGACAAGCCAGACACCCACTCACTCATCCAGTAAATGTTATTAAGGGGACAAGATTACTTGAAAACACAGTGGCCAGAAGCTCAAACAAGATATTTGTGAGGTGCCCACCTCCTAATTTTGCTATACCTATATTTTATCTTCAGAACATGCTGAGAAGTCATCTTCTCGCCAGCACTAAGCAAAATGGGGTCATAACTCCCCTTGATCTGATGGCTGTGTTTTTCCTAGTGCAGCCCAGTGTGTGGCTTGCCTTATTGACAAAAAAATGTGCTGCTGGCTTATGTGTGTATTGTCACCCACTGTTACTCCAGGTGCTTTTCAGCAGAGCTCACAGTTTGTTTCTAGCCCATGCCAGCTCACAGGCAAGTCTGTTCTGTCCTTTGCAGATCTTTGCACTTTTTCTTGCTGAACTTCCAGGATTCTCTAATAATCCAGTCTTTAATTTCAGCAAGGTCTCAGGGAAATGAGGATCTGCTGTTGATTTTCCACCTCCTTCTCCCTTTGAATCATTCAGAAATTTGCTGAGGAATCACATTCTCAGCAACTGATGATGTTATTGAGCAGTATTGGCCCAAGTATTGATGCCTGTCATGCTCCACCTTTTACCAGCTGCCAAACAGTCATGGGAGCCATTGATCAGCACTCAGTGAGACCAGAAGTCTGGACAATTGTCAGCTCATCACAGAGTCTGGCCAGCACATGCTCCTTCAACTTGTCAATGAGGCTGGCGGTGGGAGAGTTTTATTTAAAGTTTCAGTGAAGTAATGAGTTACCTCAGCCTCTCTGCTTGCCTCTCATCCATGCAGATGGCCATGGGCGGCCTTTGGGTGTGGAGGGCTCAGCACAGAAAGATGTGGACCTTGTAGAGTGGACCCAGGGGAGGCCACAAGGATGCTCAGAGGGCTCGAGCCCCTATAGTAAGGGTCCTAGAAAAATATCTGTATTGTATTTGAAGATCTGTGTATAGGCCTTGCCCTCATAAGCCCCAGTTGTTTTTGATGGGCTGCAGCTGCGATGTCCTTAATTAGGCCGCAGCTGTAGATAGTGAAGATAACTGTCATAAAAGGGGGTGGGCTTGGCCAGTCAGGGAGAGCCTGGAAGGAGCCCTGACGAAGAAGAAGAAGACGATGACAAAGAAGAAGATGAAGAATAAGAAGAACAAGACCAAGAGGAAGAAGAAGAAGAAGAAGAAGAAGACGAAGAAGAAGAAGATGAAGAAGAAGAAGACGGAGAAGAAGATGAAGAAGAAGAAGACAGAAGAAGAAGAAGAAGACGAAGAAGAAGAAGATGAAGAAGAAGAAGAAGAAGAAAAAGATGAAGAAGAAGAAGAAGAAAAAGACGAAGAAGAAGAAGAAGACGAAGAAGAAGAAGAAAAAGACGAAGAAGAAGAAGAAGAAAAAGACGAAGAAGAAGAAGAAGAAGAAGAAGAAGAAGAAAAAGACGAAGAAGAAGAAGATGAAGATGAAGAAGAAGAAGAAGAAGACGAAGAAGAAGACAAAGAAGAAGAAAAAGACGAAGAAGAAGAAGAAGAAGAAGAAGACGAAGAAGAAGAAGACGAAGAAGAAGACGAAGAAGAAGAAGACGAAGAAGAAGAAGAAGAGAAGAAGAAGAAGAAGAAGAGAAGAAGAAGAAGACGAAGAAGAAGAAGAGAAGACGAAGATGAAGAAGACGAAGAAGAAGAACAAGAACAAGAACAAGACCGAGAAGAAGAAGAAGAACTGCCCCCAAGTAATATCACCGAGAAGGTATGGGACTTTGGAAATATGATTGTGACAGTATGGGATTCTGGAAATCAGATAACAACACCCCTTTGCTGAGGAGCCAGGCTGGGAGAGCTGGGGGTGTTCATCTGGAAAAGGGAAGGATCCTAGGGGAAATTTATAGCAGCCTCTGGTACTTACAGAGGGTTTATAAGAAAGCAGAGTGAGTGACTTTATACACAGCCAGTGATAGCACAATAGCGGATGTCTTTAAACTGAAAGATGAGAGATTTAGATTAGGTATTAGGAAGAAATTAGATTAGATATTAGGAAGCCCTGGCACAGGGTACCCAGAGAAGCTGTTGCTGTCCCTGGATCCAAGATCAGGTTGGACAGGGCTTCAAGCAAGCTGGGCTAGTAGAAGGTGTCCTTGCCCATGGCAGGGGTTGGAATGAGGCTCTATGTCATTTACAATGTCACTCTTTCCATGTAATACATTTATCAAAACATTATTGTTGTTTCTGTCCTTCACTCCTTTCCAGTTTCTGCATTTAACTACAGCTGCTCAAACATTTATTCACAGATCTTCTGTTCTCTAGTTTCTTAGTTTGACAAAATGTGAGAGAGATCTGCTCACACGCTGAGATTACAGAAAAAATTAAAATATTTATTTTCAAATACAATTTACTGAGCAACTGTTTGTTGCGCCACTACAATGAAAAATAATTTTTGCTATTTTTCACTATGTTGGCTCAATGAGATTAAAATGAGATTAAAGGCAAAGGGAAATAGATTAAAAGAGAAAACACAAAAATTGGTATATTGCAAACAGATGGCTGCAAAACTTTGCACAGTGATTCATGAATCTTCTGTTCTACACAAAGAAGTCAGTTTGAGGGAAAAGCCATTTCACATGCACTCTAACAGAACAACTTTACTTACTGAAGACCTGTTGGTTTATGGTTTTTTTAGGAAACAGGCCAGTATTTTGATATAAAACATTTCCTGAGTAAACTTTCACATGTTACAATTACAGCAGCTTGATACAGCTGGAGCACAATATAAGATGGTGCTTATTAATGCCAGTACCACCCTTTAATAGCCTCTCTCCCACTGCGGTGATAAAACTTCCAGCAGAATAAAAAGGACTGTGTCATCTTGATAAACTCTTACATGTGCTTGTGCTCAAGCCACATATTCAAAATTATTTCCTTTTAAAGGAACGCAGCTATTATCCAAGAAGACTTTTTTTAAGAGGCCCTCAGATACTCAGATAATCCATCCTGACTTCTGGTGTATTTAGCTCAAGGAATTAGTATTCCTGATCCCTGAAGCATGGCTGTGTTGTCTGCCTGAGCTGCAGTTTATCTTTTAAATTTGCTTAAGGACACAAACCATCTACCACATACCTACATCAGTTGTTAAAATGATTAATCCCCCACAGGTTTCAGAGGTAGGGAACTCTAAAGGGATTAATCACCACTTCCTTTCCCCTGTTTTGCTTGAGAAGGAGATGAAGATAGAGAGCTACATGCAAGGAAGATTAAAATGAAGTTGAAATTTCCTACAGCTTTTGTTAAGCAAAACTAAAAAAAAAAAAAAAAAAAAAAAAAAAGTGAGACTAGTGTTAAGGAGGAAAAGATTTAACAATATTCAGAAAATAGGATTGAGGGTGAAAGTGCTGGAAGAAACATAATACATCACCTTGATAGAATCCCAAGCCCTTGACAATGATAAGGAAGGAGTTTTGCCACCATCTATTGGTGAGTGGGAGAAAGAGACAGAGGCAGAAAATTTGTTTCCTTCCCTCTCCAACAAAACCAATATTTTCATTATTTCCTGAATTCATATATATTTTGGATGCAGCTTAGTGAAGGATTGATCTCCCTCTTATGTGACAAAGAATCACTCGCATCTTTGATGTGGCCACAGCAAAGATTCATCCTAATCAATTCCTCTATTTTAGAATCAGTAATGGAAAGAGAAGGTGGAAGAAAATGACAAAGGACTTTGACTGCATTAGAGCTCATTCCATAGACATTTCCTGACTTGTAAATGACACTTCCTTCCTACTCTGAGAAAGGAGGTGCAGTTGAACTCTCCCCTGAGCTTGGTTACTGGTTATTAATCTGCCCATGCTGAGCTACTCCCCCTCCTTTCTGGAGCCAGTCTGCTGAGATTGCACAGCACTGCAGGAAGGGACAGCCATCAGATTCCTTGAACAGTTTGGGTTGGAAGAGACCTTAAAAATCATGGAGTGCCAACCCCCTGCCATGGAGAGGAGCTCCTTCCACTGTCCCAGGCTGCTCCAAGCCCCATCCAGCCTGGCCTGGGACACTGCCAGGGATCCAGGGGCAGCCACAGCTGCTCTGGGCAACCTGGGCCAGTCAAGAATTTTTTCCCACTATCCCACCTAACCCTGTCCTCTGCCATGTGAAACCTTCCTCCCTTATCCTCCCTCACTCCAGACCCTTCTCCAAAGTCCTTTTCCATCTCTCTTGCAGTCCCTTCAGGCACTGGAATGAGGTCTAAGATCTCCCTGGAGCCTTCTCTTCTCCAGGCTGAACAACCCCAACACCCTCATCTTGTCTATCTCTATGTCCCTACACAAAGAGGTACCTAACAGGGTCGCATCACCACAACCATACCTCAAAATTATAGGTCCTGCTCTAAGTCAGGTTAAAAAAGAAATCAATAGCAATGAAATCCTCTAATGCTCTGTAAATCCCAAGAGAATTAAATTAATTTAGAGGATTGGAGCTGTTCTTCCTAGCAGGCACCATACTATTAGTATTTATTCCCTCTTAAATGAAAATGTGCTTTCAGGGCAGAAAAAATTGTGTTTCTTGTATAGTGTAAGAGCAGTTAACATATGCCATAGATGTATTGCTGCTTTTTCCTCTAGACATTCAGCAATCAAAATCTATGTAGTGTGTGCCTGGATAGATTCTTGGATCAGCAGCAGCTGCAGGAACACAGAAACCTCCTAACTCGCAGTGGTTTTTGCTGTCTGCTTTGTTTCACAATCCTGACTTAAGTATCTAAGTCTCTGTAAACCTTAGTGAGCCCCAAAATAGGGTGTTCAAAGAAAGCTGCATAAATTTGCAGGCTGCTGCTAGTGGCCAAAAAGCTTTCCTCCCTTCCCTTATGCTCTGTTCCCAAACTGTTTCCTAGTCTGATGGAAGACAAAAAAACAAATTCAATAAAATGTAATCCCTCCCATGCTCACCTCTGACACCTGGATCCCTGAGTGTGAATAGAGACTCGTGGCGCAGTACACAACGGAAATGATTTTTCAGTCTAAATTTTAACATCTGCTCTTGAGGCTCATTTGGCCACACTCAACAACACCCTGGAATGTGGTCATAGGTTTTCTTTTCAGGAAAGCCAAACTGAACCTTGTGTAACAGGGGCCACAGTAGTGTGTGGCATAGGAAAACATTTTTTTACCCTTTTCCATCTTGATTTTAATCTATTTCCACTTTTAAATTATTTATTTATTTATGTACTCTGTCTGCTAACATACGGAGACAACCAAAAGAGGCATCTTCAATAACTGAGTTGCAGAAGGGCAGATAAGTTTGACAAAGCCAAACCTAATAAAATCATGAAATCACTGCAGGGGAGTTGCAGGTCACTGGGTTTCAGGTGTTTTATTCCTAATTGAATATTCTAAAGTATTCTTATTCAGGTTTAGAAGTTTTATTCTTGATTGTTAACAGTGAGTTCTGTGGAGACATTGGGAAGTGTGAAGAACACAACACTGCTGCATAATCTGTGTTTCCTGAGCTGGTGGGAAGAGAAGTGGAGGCAGCTTTGTACTCTCCTGATCATGAAGCAGAAGAGGGATGTTCTGCTGTTTGCAGAAATAGAAGAATATGTATAAAAGGCCATAAAGTTAACAGAATAGTTTGGTCTGGGCCTTTAGAGTCATCCAGTCCAACTTCCTGCCATGAGCTGCTAGATAAGATTGCTCAGAGCCCCATCCAAATTAACCCTGAATGATTCCAGGAAAGGGGCAGCCCCAGTTCCTCATGGACAATCTGTGCTAGTGTTTCACCACCCTCACTGTAAAGGATTTGTGAAGACAGCAGACATGTAGGTTTTTAAGCTGCTGTATTAACATTCACTCATCTAGACAATCAAAACTGGCTCTCATCCAAATTTCAGCCACAATTTGAGCAAAACTCAGCTTTTTTCAGCCCACTCTCCACAAAAGAGCAGAAAACACTGGCTCAGCTTTTCCAGGTTGTCAGTCAGATTTGTCTCTTGGTCTTACAAATGCCATGTGAGAAATTGGAATGTGGGGTAAGTTGTAAGCAAAGGAGAAGAAAGGAGGATCCCACCTTCTCCAGTTGTGGTGTGGCGTCACAGACATATTTTCATTAAAAACCTTTCCTTAAGATTTTTTCCTCCTGAGAAGCTGAGAGGCCTCAGGAACAAAATATAAATAATGGTTATCTGCTGTTGCGGAATGCTACAGGTGCATCTGTGATTGGTCTCATGCAGATGTTTGGAATTAATGGCCAATCACAGCCCAGCTGGCTCAGACAGAGAGTCTGAGGCAGCTGCCTTTGTTATCATTCTTTTCTTTTCTGTTCTTGGATTAGCTATCCTTCTGAGATGAAACTTCTCCTTCTATTCTTTTTAGTATAGTTGAATGTAACATATATCACAAAATAATTAATCAAGGCTTCTGTAACATGGAGTCAGATCTACATGTCTTCCCTCACCCTAAGACCCCCGTGAACACCATCACAGCGTGGGTATGGTCTGGTTATGTTGGTGGCATTGGGCTCCTGCAGAAATCAGGAATTCATGGTTCAGTGGCCCCTGCCTGATGAGATTTGAGCAGGATCCAGGGTTTATTAGCTCAGTGCTGCCAGGGACAAGCAAATGGCCTTGTGAATATCCAGCAGTGAGGATTTTAACTGCTGGCTGCAGCTGCTGTGTGTTCCTAGGGGACCTTAATGTCAAACCCCTATGGGAGGCATAGAAGTTCCTGGCATCTCCTTACTATGCATTTAGGTCTAAACCAGCAGCCCTTTAGTGGCTTGTGTTTTCTTTTTGAGGTGCCATTAGGTGCACTGCAAATCCAACCCGACTCAAATCAAAACCCTACACTGAGATTGTGTTGCTGGAAATGCTTCACAAAATGCAAAATTACAAGAGAGAGCCCTTCAAGGGCCGGGCACGTATGAAAAAGAGCAACAGGCTCAGATAAAAAGGAAGCCTTTGTGTTCTACAGCAGACAGGAGCTGTGACAAATAAAGTGGTGGGTGTTGTGCTGTGCTGGGATGCAGGGAAACAGAAGACCTGTGCGAGAGGGAAAAGATTCTACAGAAAGCTACTGCCCAGAAACAAAGATTTTGTCTATCTGCTGGACACTCACCTGCCTATTCTCTTCCCTTTTATAAATATAGTTGTAATTTGGACTCTAAGTATGGCTCACAGTGTCAACTATATACTGGGCTACCTTGGCACAAAAGGACTTGCAGAAAAGAGTTAAATGCTTAAAGAACACTTCAAAATACTGCCTAAAACATGCTCTTCCTTCTAGGGTTTTAGTAGGATTGACTTCTGGAAAGCCAAACCATCCATTTCTTTCACACTTTTCAATTTTTGAAAATCCAGGCAAGCACAGTAGATAAACACTACAGAATCTAACCCAAATGCACCAGAAAAATTACTTTATGCATCTTCTATGGCAGTGTTGGCTGTTAACAGAAGATATGTCCCACAATGTCAAAAGAGCCTGCATGTATAACTATTAATCAGTTTTTTGGTCAGAGTTTCCACATCTCAATATTGTCATTAAGTGAATTAATGAAGATCAGAGATAATGGAATATTTATGCAAATTATCTTAAGAAAATATCTTCAACCTTTCCAGAGCTTATAAGTCTTTATTATCATAATGCTCTTGACATGTATCTCATCTGAAGACTACATTAGTTATTTCAGTAATGTTAGTCCTGAATTAATCATGTCTGCACTTGGTGCTTTTTGGTTGTTGTTAATTTGGAAAGGGGTGGGGGAGAGACAGTGAAGAGGGGGAGTTGTTACGTGTTCTAAAACACATAAAAGTAGCCCTATTTCTTAAAAGTGCTGGTCTACCTAAAAAATCTACCTAAAATCTTAGGCTGACAGGCACAGATGGCTACAATATTAAAAGCCTTGTCACAGGGTATAAATTTTTAATAACCTTTGCCAGATTTAGCTGTGTTTATTTGTGCATTTTCTTCTTTTCCCTGATCTATAAATTAAAATAAACCCACCAAAACAGCAAAACAAAACCTGCACTATCAACATTTCCCTGACTCCCAATATAAGAAAGTAATTCTTGGCCTGACTCCCAATATAAGAAAGTAATTCTTGGCCTTTTTTTGGTTGTCTTTGTGAACTTGTGATGTTTGTATGGGGCTGGGCTAGAAGAAACTGCATGTTTTGAGGTTTTGGGATTTTTTCCTTAATTATTATTCAAATCAGTAAGGTGCAACGAAAACAATATTTACAGAAAAGTCATTTGCTACCACTGGGGCTCACTGTATTCCTCCAGCTCCATACCTGGGAACAAAAATAGACCTTGAGCCCTAAGGTGCGGGAGAGTCAGCAAAGTTTCTGTGTTTGCTTGCAGACGGAGCCCCGAGTTCACAGGGCACAGCAGATGTTGTGATCCCTGTGCTGGCAGGCATGTGAGGCATCACCTCTGCCACCACCAAATGCTCTTTCCCACATGCCTTTATTGATGCATGAAACAACCTTTTGCAAGGCTGTGTGGAAATGCGCAATTAAAAGCTCTGTTTGCCTTCGCCTTCTCTGCCCTATTTAAAAATTCCATTTAGCCACAGGTGTGTATCCAGCAGTCAGCCCCGTATAAAAGTATTTCATTCCAGATTTGCTGAAATGCAGAGCAGGTTTCATGCCTGAGGATTTGCCCTCCACTCACAGAGGGTGTGGGTTTTCTGTGCCTCTCCATAAAAGCACACACAGAGACTACGTCATGGGAAATCTAATGGCTGGGAATGCCGATGAAAACCAAATGCAGATGGCCATCCAGGATTTCTTGTTTGCAGATGATTATAAAATACACATATTTTTAAGCGCAAGAAAGACACATTAATCAAATGAGATTCCATAAAGCAAATAACCACCCGCATCTACAGCTACTCAGATATATCTGGCTGATAATGCTGCTAACCAGAAATCAGGAAAAGCTATAAAATAATCCTTAGCCTCTCCAGATGATGGGTAAAAGGAAAAGCAGATGAAGGACCACTTCAGTGCCTGCAGAGTAGGTCTTTATAAATGCAGCTTCCTTAAAATGATGAAAACCTAGAGAAGAGGGCATAAAAATTGAAAATGTATAGAGAAAATTCCAAAGATAACTGAAAACTGAGCCAATATTTTAAAATTACAATTGCTTTAAAATAATAACAGTTTATACATTAAAGTGCATTGGAACAATGATATGGACAGTGGGGAGAAAGGTGTGAAGAAGCCAAAGCCTTTTTCTCTTATATTAGAAACAAGTTTTCACAGGAAAAAATTTGTTTGCCATCTGTGTTCATTGTGTGTCTGCCTTTACTTTTAACTCACAGTTCCTCGTGGCAAATGTGGAACAATATGGGATATCACTCAGGAAAAGCTCCAAGCAATGAATGCTCTGGGTGAGAAATGGAGAGGGATGACTGTTGTGATCCATCACCTTCCTCATGGTAACAGTGTTTCTGTCTGAAATCCTAAAAGTGACAGAGTTTAAATATTCTCATAGTTTTTGGAAAGGTATTGCACTGTCTGAAATCAAGATAATCTTTTCAGCTGATGTCTGTTGAATTACATTAAAATACAATTCATTTGGCCTGCATGCAGAATTTTTTAAAAACCAGCAGCACAGCCATTGAAATTAGTTCAATGGTCATATTTCATGGTCTCATTTAAGCACAATTTTTTTTTCTCAAACGTGTGGCAGTTATGTGACACTGATTCTCATTATTCTCCAGGATCCATTTTGGTTAAAAAAAAAAGACCCCAACAAGAATTATTTATAATGCTGATCTCCATAAAACAGGGTTAGCATTCCTCAGGAAACATGGCATGTGAACACAGTGATAAGCACGGGGTGATCACCAGAATGCATAAAGTGTCTGTGAACTTGGGACTAAATACTGTAAATATAATCTTTATGACACTGCATCTCCTTTTCCACAAAAATTAAGAGAAATCTTTCATGTTTGTGTTGAGTCAGACCTGAGAAATGCATGAATGCCTTTATGTCCTTACACAGGGAATTTTCAGGCTCTGGTTTTTATGTTCAGCAGGAACACCTGTGTGAAAAACATCTCTGTGTTTTTGCTAATGCATTCCACCTTAAATGTGGTTTCCAGTCCAGTGGCACAAGAGATCCCAGAAGTTATTGAGGAGTTTCTGGGAAAGCACGCATAAATGGAGAGTCTTCCTCCTGAAATTTCACAAACTGAGACAGAGTGGAAGAGATGCTGGTAGCACACAAAAAGGGATGGTGATTAATTTAGGATCTATTCTTTACGTTAAATCTCTCCTTGGTTTTTTCTCATTTGCTGATATTTGTGAACTCTGTTAAGAAACAACGGGCGCTTTTGTAATTTTTGGTTTTGGCAGCCACTGGGGACTTTTCTAATGAATATCAGGCTGAGTTTTTTGATTTATTAGTCATAATCTCTGACATTTGTCTTCTTTCAGCTTCTGTACCATTTACTATGTCCACTGATGCAGTTATCACATATCTCTGACAGTCAACACTGTTCTGAGACACAGCCACAGCAGACCAGTGCCAGGACTGGGAATGGGATCCTGAGCAACAGATTAAAACATGTAAATTCAGATCAGTAGGGCACAGGAAGCTCTTCAGGGAGACAAACCCAGGTTTCTGCTCTAAGGAGAGCTGGCTGATTCTCCAGATTCTCTTGATTGCATTGTCTATTTGCTAGATCAGATTGACTATCAACAAACAGGAGGTACTACAGAGCATCTCACCTCCAGATGTGTGTGCACAACTTTGGGGGGTGTTTGGAGGCTCTAGTAGAGCTTCTTATCCCAAAAAGACCTTTTTCTTGCACTAAAGTACCTCAAATATCACACAAAATCTCAGGAACTGTGTTCTTGCAGGGAGGAAATATTCAGCTCTTATTCAGAGTCAAGTTTTTCCTCGCCCTATGGATAATACCTTTTAGAAAATTTGCTTTGCACCTAACTTCATGCACTTGCCAACATTCTATGTCAGTCTGTCTGTTTCTGCAAATCAGAGCTTTTCAGAAGATGAAATTATTTCAACAATTTACCACATTTGTAAGATCCAGGGACTGCTTGCATTAGGCAGTCTTAGTTTGATATTGTTATCTGGCTCATTGAAGTGAGAATATATCCATTATAATCGAATTTCCTGTTCACTTTAAGGAATAATGTGGGTAGTAGAGAAACCATTCAGTTATTACCATCAATTCCAATGCCTTTAATTTTCTTTGCTCAGTTTGCTGCGGTCAGTGCCTGGAAAACATGCAATTGTCTTCAGCTGTTAGCAGGGATTTTTTTAAAGGTTGTTTTGTGCTGGTTTTTGTTTGTTTGTTTGTTTTGGGGTTTTTTTGGTGGTGGTGGTGGTTTAGTTTGGGTTTTGAGGGTGTGATGGGTTTTGTTTTTATATTGTTGTTCTTGTTCTGGTTTGAGGTTTGGGTTTGGATTTGGTTTTGCATTTTTTTGCCATAGAGCTAAATATTTATTTTCATGTTGGGGAAAGGAAAAACACTCAATTCTGATGAAAAGAGGAAAATGATACTATGTCTGTCCTTGAAATTTGATATTTCTTATGGCAGGGTAAACACTATCTCAAATCTGTGAGTGAAAACACATAAGAAATAATGCATGTCAACATGATCCTCACTTAATCCTAGCATGCTTGTCATTTTAATAAGTGATGTTTTGCATTAGTTTATAGCGCCGGGCATTGGGTGAATTATTTATTTTAAAAAAAACCCAAAACCCTGTTGGTAAAAGGCAGCCTGCAAGGTCACCTATAGATCCTAATCATGAATTATCCCTGCAGGCTGCTCCTGCCCACACACGACCTTCTGCTGCCATCTGCACCTGCCCAGCTGAATGAACCACCACGATCATGAATGGGAGATGGAATTTCAAGGCCTTAAAAGGTGAGGGGCGGCCGTGATCTGCACCACCATTTCCTTCAGGTTGTTTGACGGTGCTGTGATGGAAATTTAGAGGAAATGACAGGGAGATTGGTGAAACTCAGCACTAGGAGGGAACACATCACAAGGAAGAGTTTCCAGCGGCATCAGAAAGACGTGAGTCACCGCCTGCATGCTTAGGTTGCTATCTGTGGCTGCAGCCTCCCTGGAAATAATTCCCTCACCAAAATCTCCCCAAAGAGCAAGTGCAAATTAGATGTAATGGAGTTATCTTGCGTTGCTACCTGCTAGCAGGTGCATGTAATCTGGTAAAAGTTAATCATTTACACAAGACTTTTAGTAAAGCAGGAAGTAGAATTGTGCATAAAAGAGGGCTGTACATAGAAACAAAACCATCATGCCAGATTAAGGTAAAAGGGGAAATGGGATTTCTAAAGTAAACAAAGCACATGCAAACAGGAGAGAGGAAAGCAAGAACATAATTTATATTTACAACTGACCTAAATTTACATTTAGGGGAGCAGAAAAGAATGAAACTTTTATCAGACCTCATTGGGAAAGCCTAGATAAGAACAGGGAGAATTCTGTATTAGAGGCAACAGACTGGACTGTGGAGGAAGGTGTCAGGGTGTTATTAACAAGTTGAGATGAGAATTTCAAGGCATACTATGAACACTGGCTTGAACTTGTAATTGAAAAATATTGAAAGGCAAGACTTTTGAAAGGGTGCTTTCCCAGATTTGGTTCATAAAGACATCAGTAAGAAAATTAATCAAAGACAGGGAAAACAAAAGGAAAGGAAAAAAACCCCAAAACAACTAACCGACCAAACAAATAACAAAAGAAAAAAAAAGAAAAAAGAAAAACCTGATCCAAATCCCAAAGCAACCTGAATTGTCCTGGGAGAGAAAGAAAGAGTCAGTAACCATTTTAAGCAGAAGAAGTGGAGAGATATAAGCCATAGGTGTAAGACATGTGAGTTTGCATGGATCACACTGAAATCACATTTTAGACTACAAGTAACACCACAGCCACCAAGAAAAATAAGGAGTCACCAAAACTAATGTGGGTTTGTGGAAAACAGCGCAGTTCAGGCACTGCTGCACCACTCAGTCATGCAGTGTAGACATCCAGCATAAAATGTGCCTTTAGATTTAAATATTTAGAGCTGTGTAGGCAAATTATGATTACTGATACTAAAACTGTGATGATAGCTTCTTCCTCTGGGAAGGTGGAGAGAGAGCAGTATTCTCAAGCAGAAGGCAATATTTCATAGAGAGTCAAAAGAAAGATGGAATTTGGAGGAGAACTCCCATGTGGGGACTCAGGATCACACTACACCAATTCCCATTAATCCTTATGGGTCCCTTGAAGAAGAAGAAAATAATCCTGCAAAGAAGAGGTATTCCTACATTCATTACAAGATTCTCTAAGGAGATCAGTGATGAAACAGTGGCAAAAGAGCTAGTCCAGGAATACAATTCAGGAATATAATTCAGGAACTTGCATGAGCTTTTAAGGACATTGAAAAGAAACAGCAAACAAAACTGATGGCAGGTATATTTTCTTTGGTTTCTGCTCAGGATGCACGAGAACAAAGCTGACTCTCCCTTCTCTATATCACCTATTTCCATGTAAATTGAATCTGTAATGCATGAATTTTAAATGTTTTATTTGATATAAGAAGAAAAATGAGAGCAAGAAATAGGGGAGTAATAATTTGATGAGTATGGTCAGGAAAAGGGCACACTGTATTTAATGTCTTTTGATTTCTCAAATAGTCCTAAGAACCATTATGAACTTGCCAGTATCACAGTGGGAAAGGAGCTTCACATTGCATATGAATGCTCACCTGTTGTGAAACCTGTGAATCCCAGGGACATTTGGTACATGGTGCTGCAGCATATGAATAGAAAATCGACAACTTTCCAAGGTGCAAAGGAAGCAAACATCTAAATACATCTTGTCCTGCAGATCAACTGCAGGACTCTGCAGTCTAAGCAGCAGATGAAGGCACATTTTTCTCAGAGTCCTGACAAACATGGCAGAGAGGTAGGCAGAATTAAGGTAACATGCTCTCTGGAACCTTTAGGCTCCAAGTGGATTTGTAATCTGAGCATCAGCTTCAGAAGGGATGCTCAGGAAAATACTGAATGTGCTGATGTATACAAATAATCAATAATGTATGCTGTTGATGCCCTAATGGCATGATGTTAGAGTAAAAAACTGTCCAGATGAGACCTTGCCCATTGATGGTTAGACTGAGCAAGGCTTATTTTCCAAAATATACCACATACAGCTGGCTGTTTGGAGCCAGGGAGGAATTCCTTTCTTGCAATAGTATTTCTATGGCTGTGCAAGGATCAGGAAAACAGACAGAACTCAGTGGGGATGTCATGTTATAGGCAGCAGGGTCGTTCAGAGTGCCATCCAACAGGTGACACATCTCTCACGTGTGGCACAGCCCAGGATTGGCAATGCTGGGGAGCAGGACACAGGTGTCCTCACCACTGCCGTGCCAAGGGCTCTCTCCGCCCTCAGTTCTGCAGCCTGTGGTTTCTACTTTGGTGTGTGCTGTTCTTTTCCTTCCTTGCATTGTGTCATTAAAGTCTCTGAAATTTATAGTTCATAAGGTCAAAATCTACCACATGTGACACCAATGTCACATATATTCCCATTAAATATTATTGAATGATATGCAGGCACAAAGCTCCACAAGCAATCATGGAATTAATGAATGGTTTGGGTTGGAAGGGACCTGCAAGATCACCCATTTCCAACCTCCCTGCCATGGGAGGACACCCTCCAACTAGACAAGGCTGCTCAGTTATCGTGCAGCACCTGGACTGGATCAAGTGTGGTCCAAGCAGTGTTAATAGCACCACAAGCAGGAATAGCCAAGGAGCAGGTTCTGATGGAAACTAGATAGGTACTGTGAGAAAAAGTATTTGGGCTGGTCAATTACCAGACTGCAGAGGGCAGACAAATGATGATACTCATCTAAGGACCCTCTCATTGATCTCACCAATTTAAGGAAATACTTACCCTTTTTTCTTGTTTGGACTTTCCTTAAATTTTTGTTCTCCTCATCCCCAAGGTAATTTTGAAATCAAGATCTGCTCTCTGCTGTGGACTCTGCAAACCTGTGTAAGTTTCTTTGTGCTACATGACACATTCATTAGAGTACACATGTCAACTCAGTCTCACTTTTGACTCTTATTTTTCCTCCTTGATATTCTCTAAAATCTATCTGAACTGTCCATGCCACTTCCCTCTCCTGATCTCAAAACACCTTTTTCTCCAAAGATTTATAGAATCTCATTGATTTCAATAAAGAATGAATAAGAATTTAAACTAACGTTTTACACAAAATCCTGACCATATAAAGTATTTAAATTACAAAGTACATTAAAGCTAAGTATTGTTTTAAGGTCAAAAGGCAGACACGGTTTTTCCATATTAACTATCTCCATTAATCTGCACAGTGCTTGCCTTTGATGTATTAATATTAATGGACTGTTTGCCTCACCCAGGTTAAAACAGGGAGTGTATAATATATACCTTCATAATTGCCATTAGTCCTGATGAGGCTGATTCTTGTACATCTCCACATACAGAGAAGATCATATATCCTCCAGTCTCTTATAATAAGCCATATGAATGATCATTTCCAGGAATTAATGAACTGCACAGCTCCTTTGTTCAAAGCACTGTGTTAAAAGTGTGCACAATGATGAAAGAAAAAAAAATCCTAAATTAAAAGGTTTATAATTTTATTGGCCAATTCTTTACTGAAATAAGGCAGAATGTCTTGCAAAAGCTATGTCAGGGACAAAACCTTTAAGTGATTTACCTTTCTGTTTATTTTTATTTTTGTTAATAATCACAGCAACTCTGTTTACTCTTTGTACAGTCGAAAACAATAAGGTTTACTTTCTAGTTTTATTTTCTGAGTTGATGTATTTCAGTTTTTTCATACTTGGCCTACTTTGTAGAGTTCAAGTCTCAAACAATACAGAGAATTACCTCTGACATTAAGATTATGAAAACTGCACTCTGACTTTGGGAAAAAATGAAAAGGATAAAAGCAAACCTCCTAGGTTTTTAAATATCCTGCCAAAGGCCTTAAATAATAGAATATCTTAGTTTTCACTTATTGCTCACAAAGACCAAAATGTAAGTATTTTTTTTTCCTAGTAATAGAAAAGTGAAATGAAGAAAGGTTTTACTGTCAGCTGTTGTCCTTGGGTCTAGCCAGTGACCTTGTTCCAATTGCATGTGAATACAAGGAAATTTGCAAGGCTTTCTCCTGTGCTACTTCTAAATGATAAGAGGTAATTATGAGAAGCATCTGGGAATTACCTAGTATTAAAAAAATAGATTAGCATGCATGATCAGAATCTTAATACATTCAGTTCCTATCTATTTTTCTTTATATGCCTTGGAATATTAAAAAGGAAATTAGTAAGTGAATGGGGAGGTATTTTATATTGGTTTTGCTGGTTGTGGGTTTTATTAACAACACCCTTCTCTTTATTCCATATTGGTTTTATATAGGAAAGGAAAACTAAATTGAGCACATCAGATAACAGGGATATCAAAATGACTAAACATTAGTTGGAGGCATATTTTTGCTTCATAATTGGGAATGAAGAAAAAGGAATAGTGTTAAGAAGTAACAACTGAGGCAGGAAAAAAAAATGCAAGAAATGTTCTTTGGTTTTAGATCCAAAGTATGTTGCCAGGGTAAATAGAAGTCAGATATGGGTAAAATCAGAAAGAGATAGAAAGACAAAATAAAGTGGTAAATGGAGGATATTTAAGGAGATAGGAAAGGACAGACTTGAAACTATTAATAGTTGCACAAAAGACATTGACTCCACTGTGGAGAAAAAGGAGGAAGAGGTTCAACAAAGATCCATTGGTCCATAGTGAGCATGGAAAACACCTTCTCAAAGAGCAGAGAATAATCACAATTTGTTCATGTACTGGAACAGGGAAAAGGTATTCTAACATATCATAATGGGCTAATGAGCTGTCTTGCAAATTGTTGATCAAGAGAAACACAATCTGAGTATCTCTCCCCCAAAGCGGGAGGAAAAATATTAAGTTTTTCCCCAAGAAGGTTCTTGGGTACTGCCCAGGCTCCCCAGGGATGGGCACAGCTCTGAGGCTGCCAGAGCTCCAGGAGCCTTTGGGATGCACAGGGTGGGATTGTTGGAGTGTCTGTGCAGGGCTGGGAGTTGGACTTGATCACCCTTTTAGTCCCTTCCCACTCAGGATATTCTACGCTTCTCTGATTATATGAACATTTTTTCATGAAAAGGATTGCAAAGCTTTAAACAGGTTGCTCAGGGAAGTGATGAAATCATCATTGGAAGTGTTCAAAAGAGCATGTGGGTGTGGAACTTGAGGATATGGTTTGGTGGTGAACACAGTGGTGCTGGTTTATTGGTTGGACTCAATGATCTTAGAGGTGTTTTTTAAGATTAACAATCCTATGATTTGGTGATTCTAGCCATGAGCCATGTATTAGAATTGCAGGACTAGTGAGCTGGCTAAGCATTATTTCTTCCTGTTGCGGCATTCTCAAAGAGAACACAAAATAATCAATTTAGTGGGGTGGGACAATAGTCATGCTTATTTCATTCTATTTTAGTAAAGAAATTATATTAATACTTATGATCAAATCCAAAATCCAGATTTTGTAAGAAGCGGAAATTAGAATATATGCTATTCTACTTTTTGCCAGCCATTAAGTCTCTGACTGAGACAGATAAATATTTCTTCATAAAAATATAAACACAACAAATGTGCTTCAAAAAGGCAGCAATACTTACCATGTTTCCAACAGAGAAGGGAACTTCAACTTTTTAAAACAGAACATTACTAAAGGAAGAATTAAGAAGACAGTACTTTGTGTAGTCACAAGAAAACTTTGTTTCATAAGCTTAAAAGTAGAATTTATTTCATATTTTATACCAGAAAAAACCAAAACTTTGCATAAAACTTTATTAAAAGTCTTTATAAAATGTGTCCCAAAGTTGCTTGACCTTTGCCCCCCATAATTTTATTCTTTATGACTGAATAACCAATGATGTAATTTAAAGAGCTCAGGGAAGGAAGAAACGGATAAGCAATGTGATTATGAAGGAAATATATGCCAGGCAAATTTCTGAGTTCTCCTTGAATTGCTTCACCAAATTATTCAGGGTTTCTTCTTCTACTTTGTGCATGTCTTTGGTTCATAATATATACAGTTTTTTTAACTCTTATACACTTCAAATTCTGCTGCTTGATGACAGTGAGAAAACCTATTAAAAGACTTCTTGCCAACAGAAGTGAGCTGTGTTCAGGGGGATAATCAAGGAACATATTCCCTGTGAGAAAAGTGTCTCATTTAACTTTCAAATAGGTAGCATGTAATTTGACAGGTTCATTTGGCACAAATTTGGAAAGGATTTCTCATGTTGTCCGAGATTTACATGATGTTCCGAGAATATATTTTCAGAAAAGCCTTTTTTAATGCTACATCTCCCAGCCTTTGTATCATTTTGTTGAATTATTCCTTTACCATTAGGAGTAGATGGGTGATGTAAATTGCCTTAAATTTGAATACACTTTAGAACCATGTTGGAGCCCCTAATGCACTACTAGCTATTCTAACTAAGCAGTAGATCAATACAGCTGATTAGGTAGGTCACAGTAATGGAAAATCTGAACTGTAAAAAGACCCCACAAAATCTTCCCTTTGTTGAGGCAGCTTCTGTGTGTCAGGCACAATCTACCAGCTGAATTGACAGAAAATTGAATAGCCCTCAAAATTCTAAAGGAAATTTCCTGAATTAGTAGAAGAATGAATAGGCCCAAAACTTCCAAATGAAATCCAGGCATATTAACTTAATGTAAGTAAAAATGTCTTCCTAAAATCCTCCCTGTGATAGAGAAAAAAGTGAAGATCCACATGTTTCCCTGTTTGCTAATCTTGAAGTCTGCTTCCATATTAACAAAGAAATTGTAAAAACTCCTCCCTGAAGGAAGGTCATAACTTTTCCAGCTAATTATATTTAAACCTCGTATAGAGTAACTGACAGATTAAGATCTCTGCTGCTGTGATGAAGTCAGCTGGATTACAGTAATTTTTACCAAGGACTACACCTAAGATCAAGGATGCAAAGACTGAAGACAGCAATAGCTGCTTCAGTAATTCCATTATGATGTTTTTCTAGATTCTGGAAACCTTGAATACACATAAACATTTAATAAATCCCAAACTTATCTACAATTTTCCAGCTACTTCTTTAGCTCTTGATTTTTCATAAGCATTATTGACCAGCAGATCAATCATAACTCAAGAGATTACCTGTATTTAACTTGTGATATTACTTTCAGAAGTTTTGCACAACTTAACATTTATTTAATTGTGGATATCAGACCTACAAATAAAAATGAGAAAACAGAATTTGTTTTCATACCTATAGCCTGCATAATGACATATTTACTTTCTTCTATGAATTTGGATTATAGCCAGGATCTTCTGGTTTTTTCTGCTTTACTCAAGTTCTTCCCAGAGAATTTATAAAATATACATTAATAATAAAAGGTTATTTTTCATATTGTTTTACTGGTGTTGTTGAGACTCATGTTTCTAATGCTGAAATGTTTAATTTTGCACTGCCTAAATTCTGCACTGTCATTGTGTACTGCAGTTCACGTGATTGTGACTGCAGGAGAAGAGAGGATTTATATCTTTATTTTCCACATAACTGGAAATATTTTTTCTGTGATTGGAAATATTTTTCTGTGATATTTTTTTCTGTGATCGTGTTGCTTCCAGCAATGCCAACATTGCAAAGGTAAGAAATAGTTAAAAATTCCCCCAGTGAAGAACCAGGTAACTTCTAGCCCCTGAACTCTGATTTCTTTTTTTGCTGAAATGAGTGCAAGTGTAAAGTTTTGATAATCAGTGTGCTTCATTTGTGAAAACCTCCACATTATCTCCTTTCTTTACTAGACCCTGTGTCTGTGTTTAGACACTCCTTAAACTGGTGACTCCAGAGCCTGGTTAGGTAATTAGAAATATCCACACCTCACTGAAGTGCATTGCAAGACTTTCCTGTTCAATGAGGTTATTATTTCAGATAGCAACATCCATTTTAAAATTTAAGCTGCTTGATAATTCTGAAATGTGTAATCTCTTTTTCTGACATCTCTACAGTTGCCATCAGGGACACTTCTGCAGCTGATGTGCACATGAATCCAGCCCATAAGGCATGACACCTCAGATAGATCATCAGATTTTTGGTCTCCTTTCTTATTGTTCCAGTAAGAATTAAAAATGTGAAATCAAGAATCTCCACCAGGACAGTGCCACGAGGCTTTCATGCATTCAGAAGACTGAAGGAAGGGTGTCACAGTCCTGGAGACCAGATACTCCTGCTGCACACATTTTAGAAGATCTTTACTGTGGAATAAATGCTGTCCAATGTAATGGACTGGATGTCTATGTGCAGCTGAAAACAGTTAGGTCAACACTTTTTTTTTTTTTCCCACAGATTAAATTACTTCCCATCAAAAGTCTAATTACTCAACAACACCAATGTTCCTTCCAAAAGTCTTCAACCTCCCAACACTTCTTTCAAGTAATGACCAACAAATAAGGACACAAACACTTCTTTCCTTTTGTAACAGTTCATTTTCCAGGCTCTTTTAGAATGAGCTTTGTCTTTTATTTCCACATTTTATAAGCCACTGTGCTCTGTGTAATCCATGTGGATGAAGTCCTTTAGCATGGGGATTCCCTGGCTTTTTTTAATCTTGTGGGTTTTTAAGTGAACACAATACAAAAGGCATGAGTCCTGAATATATCTTAGTTACATGCCAGAAAAATATGCAAAAGTATTTTTTTACCATGGGAAAAAAATACATGTACATGACCATGGCCTCTGGAAAATCTGTATACATACAGCCTGAGGAATCTGTTCTCATGTATCCACCTCACAGTCTAGACACACTTAAGAGTAAACTCTCACTGTTATTAAAACTTTTACAACTTTTTTTTTGACAACTTTAAAGTTGTCAAAATCTTAACTTTGAGGCAATAGAAATTCAGAATAACATCATGTAGCTTGAGACTGTGCTAGGTTTCAGTGCCCATATCTCTGCTTCACAGTGCAATAAAGTAACTTGAAAATGAGTTTATTATATTGCAGGAGGGACCCATCTTTCTAGTATTTCCACCTGCAATAGGAATAATAGCCAATTAATATTTTATAAAACCTTGTGGAGCATGTAAAGCAGCAATTACTGTATCTGTAATAACAGGTCTATGAATATGTATGCTAGAATTCTCAACTTAGCTGTATACATGAAAGACTTGATCAAGATATATTAGGATAGGAATGAGGTGGGATACAGGGCCTTTGAAAACTAAATTTAATGGCATTTTCATAGGAAATATTCCTTCAACTGTAAAAATAAGGTGTGATAATGGAATTTTTGTATGGAAAAGAAAGCACTTGAGAATTTCCTTTGAGACTCAATATTCAGTTAAGGGTTTTTAACACAAAATGATCAGAACCTGTGGACATATGTGAAAAACACCGAGACGATCATTGTATCCTTTTTTCTTTCCTTTTTTTAATCATGTTCTGCTGACAGATTATAATTACTTCTGTCCAGCAATTCTTGAATCCAATGGTATTCACTAAAATTATAGCAGCATTAATGGGAAGAATTGTAATAAAACTCCTTTCTCAACATCCACATGAGAGAGCAATGAAGTCCTGTTAGGTGGGGAACAGATGGTTGAAACTTCTATCCCAACACGTTATGGCTGAGCTCATGGGCAATCTTTGCCTGGTGATGGAGGGTCCATTCCCAAAAAAACTTTAAACATAAGTAAAATCTTATTTTGGGATGATCACAAACAGTGCATGCCCCAGCACAAAAGAAACCACGAACAGAAAACCATGTTGGAGCTGCATCCTGCACTCACCTGTGTGCTCCCCACCAGCTAGAAATTACCAGCACTGCCAACAGTTCTTACATTGAATGCTTTGACTTTTTCTGTCTCTTAAAACATTGAAAACATTCATTCCTTCTGCTTTTTAGCGGACATTTATGACATTCATGTACATTACAGATTTCCCTAAGTTTGAATATGAGCCTCTATTTCTCTGTCTGGAATATTGTGTGGGATCCTACCAACTTGTCTCTATGCTGAAATAAAGAAGGATAAAGGGATCATGGGAGCACTGGCCACCAGGATCAAAGGATGGTGAGGTGGTCTCATGGTGTAAGCTCAGCTGGCAACTCACTCAGCCCTTTTTTCCCCCACACCCCAGTGAATGGGCAGGAGAATCAAAAGAAAAAGTTGTAAGTTAAAAACAGTTAAATAATTGAAAATAAAGCAAAATTTAATAATAATAGTAGTAAATAGTAATGATGACAACAAAAAAGGAAAAAACAAACAAGTGATGCTCAATACAATTGTTCACCACTTGCTGACCAATGCTAGATGCCATCCCAAGCCCAAACAGAGGATAGCATTTATTTCTTTGTGTTTTTATACATTGAGAACTCACCAGATCCTTTAGGGTAGAGAGAAGCTGGTCTGAATAATGTTCCTAGGAGAATTAAGCTACCATAAAGGTAGTTTAGGATCCTACAGCATTTAACCCACTATGCTGTGACAGGGCAGGTATGTGAGGGTGGTGAAACCCCGGCACAGCCTGCCCAGGGCAGCTGTGTCTGCCTCATCCCTGGAAGTGTCCACAGCCAGGTCGGATGGGACTCGGAGTGACCTTGGGTAGTGGAAAGTGTCCCTGCGCATGGCAGGCACTTGGAACAGGATGGTCTGTAAGATGTCTTCCAACCCAACCCACTCTGTGATTCTGGGATTCTGTGATTGATTCTGTGTTTGAACCCCACACCACACAATGAATACAAGAGGCTGCAGCACCATCTTGACCAGCAAAGCCATCAAGTAGCAGACAAAACTTCATTTAATTTACCATATCAAAGTGAAATACGACTCTGTTTTAAGACAAGATTTTCTGATGCTTTATCTGAAACCACCATATAAAAGAAAACATTGGCATTGGGCTAAGGATTAGAATCATATGATTGCTAATAAAAAATACATACTGAACTATCAAGCTTGTGCAAATTAAAGTTTTTTTTCTCTCTTTCTTAACACAGGGTATAATATTCTATTTCATCAAGTGATTCTATCAGAATATTAAATTTTTCCATTAGCAGGATTAGACTAGGTCTTAATATTAAACTATGTACGTCAGTTCAATTAAACAAGATAGGTCCCCTCGCCCTGTTACCATGCTGGTATTATTCCAGCTAAAAACCTTTTCCTTACATTCAACAGGGATTTGAGCAGACCACAGCTCTGAGTACTAGGAGCTGTCCTGGGTAACTGTTGGTAATGAAGAGCAACAACTGGGAGGTAAATCCCTGCCATGAAATAGCCTTAAACAAAACCAACATTTTTATTTTTTATGGAGAAAACTACACGAAATGCCAAGCATGTGGATTTAATGAATATAACTTTATAAAACTATAAACAAGATAGGGTTTATATTTCTTTTTCCATTTTTTTAACAGCACAGTGGAAACAAATTAAATTTGCTCTGAGATGCACTACTTATAACTATCATCTGTGTTGTAAACATCTCCTCTGTAATCAGAAATTCAATATGACAGACCACAAAGCCCACTGAGGTGTTAAGCTGAAAGGTAGGAGGAAAGCAGGGTGAGCCTTTTCTGGGGAAAACATATGGGTTTTTTCCCAATTGAAAAGCCTTAAATGAAATTCAATTAGTTGGTGACTGGAAAATGATGCGTAATGTCCAATTAGAAAATTATCTTATTAGAGTCATGATAACTCTGCAGCCCAGGGGTGGACACTCCATTTTGCAGGTAGTTCAGGCATCATATTTTTATTCTTTATATTACTTTATATTGTTAAGGCATAAATTAGCATGAATGGCCAAGCAAAAATCTGTACTCACACAGCCTTCATTAAAACACCTTTTGATGTATTAGAAGCATCCTGTGGCCTTTCACTGAAACCTTTGAAGGGAGGTTTTTGTAATAAGAGAGTAACAAAACATATTAATGCTAGAAGCTGCTAACTTAACAAAACAAGTCCAAGCTATAATTCTGTCTGTTATCCAGGTATATGGATAAAAGTAATAGAGTGGGATGATCAGTGTGTTCTGCAAGCCAAAAGGCTGGTTTTGTCTAAGTCAAGTTTCATGCACAGAGTTTCTTAGTAATTTACATTTCTGAGGGAGTTCAGGCCATAAAAATTGGAAGAAAATTGATTAGAGTTGTGGTAGAAGGCTGTGAATAGGTTGCAACTTTGTTTAACAGAGGTTAAGCCATGAATTGAACAGGAGCAAAAAATTATTTGTTGGATATAAGTACCATGAGACACCTTGGAAGAAAAAAACTCAAGGTTAGAGCTTTAGCTAATGTGGAAAGTAGCAATGACATGTTTGTTCTCCAGGAACAGAGCTAATATCAAGAAGTAATTGTACATTCCTATCCATAGAAAACCTCATGGTATTATAAAAAAAATGAAATGATGTTTTGTTTGTGAATGTTTCAGGGAGTAAATTAGAAGTTTTTGCATGTACAAAGGTTAATGACAAAGATGTGAATTGTCATTAAGTGAATTGTCATTGACAATAATTGTCATCACTGCTATCAATGAAGATCTGGGAGTCTTTGGGCAGGAAGAAAATATTCTGAGGTAGACACATGATATTTATCACTTCCTTTCTCCCTCTTAGTAGTGGCTACATGTTGTCTTGTGACTGGTATGGCCTAGGGACAGTGCTGGGGCTATGCAGCAGTTGTGTCCCTGTCTTTGTAAGAAGGCTGGAGGAATACATTGATTCAGGGTGACCTGACAAGTAATGAGTCTGCTCTGTCTGGCACTTGTAAAATCACATTAATGTAATTACTGGAGGTTTAAAGGGGTACAGGGTGATGAAAGACCTTGGCCCAGGGTCTCTCTGAATTCACTCTGCTCTAAGAAGCTTCATATCAAACTCCAGGCTGCAATGAGTTACCAGAGAGATGCTGTTAATTTACAGGCAGAAGAGGACCCACATGCTAAAATTTTATTATGAATTTTTAAATTGAAATCTGCTTGAAATCAAAGAGTATATTTTCTCTTTACCCCATTGAAGGCAGTATTTCACCCCTGGCACAATTTTTAAAGGCTGATCTCAGTCTTTGAGGGAACTTGCATTTGAAAAAAAAAAAATCTAACTATAATATTCTGATTGCAGTGAGGATTTTGTGTATTTCTGTAGCTAAAATATGAAAAATCCTTGTACATATTTTTTAATCTCATAATTTAAAAACTTTATAGCCAAGACTCCTAGTTTTTCAATGTTTTGACTGCCGATATTAAACAATATAACTGCAAAGTACTGGAATAGATCAGCTTCCTAAAACATATTAATGTAATAAGCAATCAGCTTAAAATTGTTTGAAATAAACATGTCTACTTACTTAAATAAAGTCAGTTCATTTTCCTTCCCTTTGGTATGACTTACACCCTTTCCTGAGCACTTTAATCTTTTAGCATAATTAAAACCCACTAAACACTACTTCAGTTCATCATCCCCAACATCACTAATGGATCCTTCCTGCTCTCAGTGATCTGATGATTACGGGTAATATTTCTCTACAGAGAAGTCATTCATATCAGAAGCACATCGCAGAGTAAATTTAATTTGTAACTTATGTGCTGTAAATATAAACATCGCAGTGAAAAGGTTTGTCTTGTTTATGCTTTTATGTAGGCATATTCATTAAACCTGTATTTTCTATGGTTTATGACATTTATTCAAAATTGAAATGTCACACAGTCAGTTTGGTCTATATGACTACAGAGACTTGCTTGCTGGTTTTCCTTTTCATTATTACCCATTATCCTGATGTCTCTACTCCATCATGCTTGCAAAAAGTGTATAGCAGTTACTACTCACAACTTCTTGTGTTCTGTGTCTTTAATGGAAGGGAATATTTGGCTCCTACAGGAAAGGCATTTTATGGTGCTTCTGGGAACAGCTGGGATACATGACCTAGGCTGTAAATGAGATGCATCTTCCTTCTTCTGTTGTTTAGCTGCTGTTAAAAGTGTGTCTGGCTAGAAAGAGACACTTCTTTTGGTTACAGGAAAAAGTACAGATGGATTTGGGAATGTGGCTGTGTGTAAGCTTGAGGCTGAGATTTGCCTTTGAACTATAGTCCAGCAATAGTGTAGTCCAGATGTAGTGCCATGTGATGATGAACAGCTCTCTTCCTGAGAGAGCGGGGGGATTCCTACAGCACCAGAGAGCTTGCAGAGCCAAAGGTTTGTCATGCTCTCCATGGCGGAGACAACTCAGCAGCTCCATGCCCTCTGTTTTTTTGGAACTGAGCTGGGAGTTCATATCAGTCCTCTGAGGAACCCTTAAATTAGCCAGAAACCTTTTATTGTGCTTTATTCTTACCGAATTGTTTCAAGAAAACTTCACACTTTTGTGCACTGGCCTTCTGCTGAGAGCACGGCACTGAGAATGTTTTGTTTCTGCCCAGATACACTGATTTCAAGAACAGTCAAGACCTTCTCATGGGTGAACATCTGTGACTCAATGCCTTGAGGAAAGATCCAGAAAGAAATCAAAAAAGAGGAAAGAGCAAGAATGAAATCAAATAAATAGGTGCCTGCCTGAGATGTAGGAGTCCTAATTCCAGTGTAGAGATATGAATAAGACAAAACAGAGCCTGAGACACAAAGCTGGGAAAGTATTGTCCAAACAGCAGTGAACAGCCAGAGAAATCAGTTTTCTGCTTTGTCTTCCAAGAATTGGCACTGGTACTTCTACTGTCTTTATATTAAAAAAAATATTAATAACAATAATAATAATAGTATTACTAGTTGATTCTTGGAAATAAAACACAATAATGTTGAATGAAAGCCTTCACATCTCCTGATTAATGGACAGATCAATAGATGTGAGAATTGGAAATATTTGGGTGTCCTGGGTTGACTATATGATGCTTTTATCCCCAATCGTCTCATTCTGTTTATGTTGAATACTAAGTTTTGTACCTTTAAGAGTGTTCCAGAGAGTGAAGGGGGGAGAGAAGTGCGCAGTTTGTTTTCAGACACTGCACTCACTCCTCCACATTCCTGCTCCTGACTGTGTTGTCTGTGGACAGACAGCGGGACAGAGAGCTTTTCTTTTGCTTTTTAGTTAGTGTTAGCTAGCTGAGGCAAAGAAGTTCCCTGGACTGTTTTTCTCCCTTTTCTTTGGACCTCTTGAAACTGCTCTGGACTGAACACCCAGGAGAGCACCGGCAGCTGCAGCTGTGGCCCACCGGGCCGGGCCGGGCCTGCGACAATTCCAGCGCTGAGGGACTGATCAGAGACTGAGTGAGCTGCAACCCGAGGACGGGGTTTTCTCAGTTTGTCATCTCTGTTAGAGTGGCAAGGGGTCTCATTGTTTGATATTGTTTTGGTCTTATTGTTTAATAAACAGTTTTTTTCCATCTTTCTCCAAGGAGGTATTTTTATCTCCCGAACCAGTTGTGGGGAGGGGCCGATTGGATCTGCTTTTCCCACCGGAGCTCCTTTGGGGGATTCTTCCCCAAATTTGCTCTAAACCTGGACACTGGGTTTGTTTCTTCCAGTAAAACTTCAGCTTTCTTTTTCTATCTACTCTATGTTTTGCAACCTTGTTTCACTTTAATGTGATTTTGCAAAATTTCCAGGCCTCCATGAAGTTTTCTGAATGATTTTCCTTTATAAAGGTTTAATCCCATGCTTTTGTCCTCAGCATTTTTAATAATGGTCAGCAATTAGGAAGAGAAATAAAAGTAAAAATCAGAAGCAGCTATCAAAGCGTTAATCAGATACATTATCACTCATTACTGCAGGAGCAGTGCTACTATTGATGTTAAAAAATGAGAAAGCCAAGGATAAAGATGAGGTGGCTGAATTCAGGACTGACAGCATCCTACAGAAATTGAGAAGGTCCTAAAGTAGCTCATGGCTGTTTAAGTCACCCTGAGCTGTGTCTCTCGTACAGTGTCTAAGAAGTGATTCAGGCATCACATTTTATAAAACATTTGCCTATTTTTCAATTCAAATTCTACATTTATTATTAATAGCTTAATGCTTGAATTCATATTCAGACAGAAACACTGTTTGTGCATTCTGGAGGAGTTATGACTCCCACTGAAGTTCATGGAAAATCTCCCATGGATGTTGATAGGAAGCAAGGTTTCACCTTTCATATGAAGGCAAGATCTAACAAGCAATTGTTCTCATGTATTTTATATAAATAAGGAATCATATAACATACGCATAGGGTTTGCTAATGTCTCCAGAGATACCTTAGTGGGCTTTTGCTGTTAAAGTTGATATATTGTGAGCTTGATAAAGATTTTAACTGTGTTAGACTTAATCCCTGAGTAATATGAAACTTGTTGATTTTAATCAGAGAACATCTGTTACACCAAAATTAAGTAAATTTAAGTTAGAAATACTTCCCTTCATATATTGATGAAATTCTACAAAGTGCTGAGCTATAGGAAGGTAGCCAAGACTAGTTTAAGTTGCCTTAGAAAGAGATAAAGATTCTTTTTTTTTTTTTTTTTTTTTATGTGCAATGAGCCACTTTTGAACACTTTGAGACGAGAAATACATTGATAAATTGCAATGGGTCTGGAAAGGGCCAACAAAATATTTGGGTCCAGAGCATTTTCCCTGTGAGAATTTGGGGGAACTGACCATGAGCAGAAATGGCTTAGAGGGCATCCTTTCCATTTCTGCAAGGAGCTTCTGAGTAGGTGGAGAGCATTTAATGAGGATAGTGGCAGGAGGAAAAAAGAAAATGGTTGTAAATTAGAATGAGAATAGTTACAATTTGACATAAAGAAATATTTCTCAAGGCAAGAATAGTAAGGCATTAGAACGGGTTGCCTAAGAAAGCATTAAAATCTTTCACCCAGGAAGACACTGAGCTGGTAAAAGCTGACAGGAACTTCATCTGAATTCAGGGCAATCCTACCTCAAGCAGAAGACTGGAATAGAAACCTGCTAAGGTTCAAACATTAATAATTCTATTATATTAAGCTGGGAAAAATAGACTGCTAGAAGCAGTAAGATATGTTCTATTTGTGACTCTTTCTCAAAATTTGAAGTAACATTTCATTTCTAGAATCTCGGATTGGTGAGGAAAGAGGGCAAAAGAGATTTTTTAAATTCATTCTAGGGTGTGTCCCTCACTGATGATGACTTGGTGTAATGAAACCCTGGAGGGCTGCCATACTATACAACCACAGCTTTGTCAAGATTCTACAATCCTACACACAAATACAAATGAAGATTACAAGTTTCCTGGTTCTTGATTATGAAACCCATATTTTCTCTGAAAACTGCAATTTTTAGTTAAAAGTTAAGTGGGTATGATGGAGAATTTGTTAAGGAATTGTTATATACATTATTATTCTGCATTTCTCTGATTGTTCTTGTTTAATACAGGATAGATTATTTTTATTGTCTGAAATAACATGGTAATTGAAAATAGCAAGTTCACCATTTACAAATATCCAGTAGGAATCAAATAATTTTTACTTCATAAAAATTTTCTCTTGCCATGTCCGTAATCATCAAATTGAGAGATAACTGGTATTGTTCAGAAGAGAAGATTATTGACAAGTCTTCATGGCAGACCTTAGAGCTCCTTCTAGTACCTCAAGAGACTTCAGAAAAGCTGGAGAGGGACTTTGGGGAAGGGCCTGGAGTTACAGGACAAGGAGGAATGTCTTCCCTCTGCTAGAGGGCAGGGTTAGATGGGATATATTGCAGGGAATTCTTGACTGTGAAGGTGGTGAGGCCCTGCACAGGTTTCCCAGAGAAGCTGTGACTGGCTGCCCCACCCCTGGAAGTGTCCCAGGCCAGGCTGGATGAGGCTGGGAGTAACCTGGGCTAGTGGAAGATGTCCTGCATGTGGGAGGGAGTCAAAATTTGATGATTTGTAAGGTCGCTCCAAACCAAAACAAAACAACTGTGACTTCAATAGTAGGTATTGATCAACTTGGGTATTCTCATTAAGTAAATAAAATCAGAATTTTGTTATGCTACAACCTGCTTCTATTACTCTGCATAAAGCTGAATTTTCTTGCTTCTCCACTCTCTTTCCCTCCACAGCATCTAAAAAAAAAGGAAAGAAGGAAAGAAAAAAAGTTAATTAAATTCAGATGGAGTGTGTCAAGCATTGTCAAGATTTCAATGGCTACTTTAATCAGAAGTAAAACGCATATTGATTAAGATTCATAGTAATTAAAAGTCTTTTAAAAAAGGTTTTGATAAGAAAAATTGTACTACATTTCTAAACCTCCATCAATTTGTCAAGTACAAAATGTCAAAGCTGATGAATATACCTAATTGACATTAGCACTAACTTAGAGTAGAAAACCAGAGAAAATAAGCAGAAATTTAACTACCATTTTCTCTTCTTCCTTTGATGCTTTGATAGATGGATAAAGCAGCTCTAGGTAAGGCCACTTATAACGCCTCCTGTCAGGGAATTTTGGAATTCATTATATAGTAAAAACAGTCATTAAGACAAAGGATTCTGGTCAAATTATTTCTCTGTGGCACTAATGAGGATGTCTACATGCTCTCCACCATGACTTGTTATGTCTTTTTATTATCAGCACCCAGTTGGCAGGCAAGAAAACTGAAGTACACCAGGGTGACATGACTTGTCCAAGGTCTCACATGTCATTGACCATGTGAAGACTTTAGAGCTGCTAACTTCTAGCTCTGGTCTATCTGCAAGGCTGCTGCTAATGCTGTTTAACCTTATCTTGTCCAATGTGGATATCATTCTATTTTTCCATGACTTTTCTTTAATGGCAAAATATTTGCATTCAAATAATGCCCCTTGAAAGCAGGTATATCACCTTCACTGACAACTAAGTAATAGTAAATTGAATTATTAAAAAAAATAATTCTAGTCCTTGGTGAAGTTGATTATTGGTGTGTTATAAAAGTAATTACAGCAATACTTTGAAACAACATGCCATTCCATAAGGATCATTGTTAGTTCTTACTTTTTAGGAAGAAGATAAAGTGAGTATGTGTAGATCTTCTTTAAAAAGTGCACTTTAGAAGGAAAGCTGAAGACAATATAAAAAACAGAAGAAAATTAATAACCAGGAACTCAGCTGTTATTAATTCCTTGAAGCTTCCAGCTGTGTTTTGAGTTCCCCATTTACTTGTCTATTCTGCCATCTTGACTTCAGTAAAGATGAGATTGTTTGGACTGTAATTCTAGGCATAGAAAACAATGTGTTCCCACTGGAACCAGAGGTTGGTTTTGTTACTGCAAGATAAAAAAAGGAATTCACTTCCATCCAGCAACAATACAGATTTACAGAAATTCAATCAGTTATAGAAATCTAATATAATGAAATGCAACACTTGGACTTACCAGCAGTGGCTCTAGTTCTATTAGTTACTGAGATAATTTACCCAATCAGTTTGCTGTTCCAAGGAGCTCCAGAGACACATGTAACAGCTTCTTTCTTTACCTCCTCTTTGCCTCTGGAAATACCTCCCACTTTTTCTCCAGTGAAGAGATACTTGAGCAGAAATTAGTGCTCTCTTTCAGGGCTTCAGTCCCTCACATGCACTTGCAAAATGTTTGTTGAGCTGCACACCCAATATCTGCCTTCTTTTCACAGTTCCTGCACCTTCATCAGCTAATGTCCTGTGATCATTTTAAAAGTCATCTAGTCTAAAACATAATTTTACATAGGTGCATTATTTCAATTTTATCATTCAGTGTTTGGATAGGTCCACAGTGGGTGTGTTGCACATGCTTATGGGTGCAGCGCAGAAAAGGAAGGAAGGACTGAAAAAAATTGATGGGAGTCTCCTTGTCTGAAGATAGGTGATAAAATAACTTATTCTTGAGCTTGGATAATAGTATCATAACATCATGTAGGCTAGGAAGAACCTCTAAGATTATTGAGTTCAATGATTGAGTGCTGCCCAAGCCCACCACTAAACCGTGTCTCTCAGTGCTACAGCCACATGTCTTTTAAATCCCTCTAGGGAATATGACTCTGGAGCTCCCTGCAGCTCCAGGTTGTGACAGCTTTTTTTTCCCCCTCTAATACCAATTCTAAGCCTCCCTTGTTCAACTTGAGATGAATGCCAGCCTGGGTGTGGAGCATAGGTGAAAATCTCCGAGGATTTATATTTGGCGGTTTTCCACTGGTGCTGCAAAGAGCATATAGTTATTAACTCTCTGCAGTGGACACAGAAGGAGGCATAGGCAAGAAAGTGAATAGAAAAGATGGGGAAATAAAATCAAACAAAAGCAAATGGCTGCTGAATTTTAAAGTTCATTTCAGCATTAACTTGTATAGCTCAACACCAGGAGGAAAAGCAAAAGTGTTCAGCAAACTCAAGCAGAAAAGTAGAACAAATCTTGAATCAGATTGATGATACCTCAGCAACTGTATTTCAAAGGGATTTAGATGGTTATACCCTACATTACACAGAAAGTGTGATAACTGTGCAAGTAAATGTTAATTTCCATGGAAATTACAACAATAAAGCACTTTGAGGTACTATCTTTCATGCAGCAAAGGTCCCAGGGTACTTTACTATTCAAAACAATTTAAAACAGCGACAGACAATGTTTTCTGTGTTTGATTTAAAATCAGCAATGAAAACCAGCTTTTGCATTTCTAAAAATGATAAACATTCTGCATTCAGAGACAAAACTTTTTCTATACTGCCTTTGATTCCACAGTGACGTGAACTCTGTACATTTAGTCTGCTTCTCAGCTTGCTGGTGCTGCTGGATGGACCTTCCATCTGTTTGTGAACATCAACCCTCCCAAAGGAAACAGATTTACAGCACAGATAATTTACAAAATGGTACTTAAAGTTCACTCTTCCTTTGTGTCTCGATCCATTAGTGGAGAAGCAAATGTCTTCCAAAACAACACTTTAACTGCAAACAGCACCAGACACTGTCTTGGGGATATCAGTCCTCGTTCTGCAGCACTCCAGAACTCAGGTGTCAGGAATGATCCTTACTTGCTCTTTTTTTTTTTCTTTCCATAATCCTCACATTAAGTACCTCTTCTGTTTAAATGTCTGTACTGCAATAATTCTTCATAAAAAATGCCTCAGTAGATCCAGACTGTAGCAAATGCATCTTAATTCCTCATCCATTGAGAAAGCCCCAACTTCTTTTCTGTCTTCTTTTTGGGTAGTTCACATTGGTTTCTTTCTTTCATGTTGAAATTTTCATGATTCCAGACAGGTGACTTTGAAGGGCTGAGTAACATCTAGATGCTCTTTTGCTTACTTTTCTTTATTACATTGATGTCACATTTCATTAGCTGAAGATCTTCAGGATTTTTCATTACATTGATATCACGTTTTATTAGCTGCAGATCTTATCTAAAACCTTTTGCACACTAGTTTTTTTTTCTAAATATAAATCCTCCATAAACACTCTGGAATTAATTCTGATTAAATTTTATCCAAATTTAAGACAGAAAAAAATAGGTAGCCTGATGGAATTTTCTCAAAACAGCTTACTTGGCATTTGTTGTAATTTATTTGCATATCAGTGTTTGAAGGGCTTTTTGCTATTTCCTAGCTATTTTTTCTGAGAGGAATAATTTGCCGTGAAAAGGCATTCAAAATTAACTGGAATTTGAGAATTTTAATACAGATTATATGGCTAACATAATGGCAAATTTTTACTCCTGAGAAAGATTCTTTTTATTCTGTAGATTTATTAAACCAGCATGGTTCAACTGCTGGCACAAGGCCTGGTTGTGATCGTGTGTCCTTTTTATCTGAGAGATTATCACATCCTATTGTTCCTTGGCAAAAAAAATATTTTATGGAATATTTTGACTGTGATTCAATACACTCAAGTTGTATCACTTGAATGATACAACACACAGGACAAACAAAGGATGAGACTCAACCAGCATGGGTTTAGAAAAAGCAGGTCCTGCCTGAACAGCCTGGTCTGTGATGGGCAGTGACCTGCCTGCTGGGTGAGGGACAGGCTGTGGCTGTGCCTGCACTCCAGCAAAGCCTTTGGCTCCATCTCCCAGGGCATCTCCTGGAAAAGCTGCAGCTCAGGGCCTGGGCAGGTTCATCCTCTCTGGGCTGGGAACTGGGGCAGGTTCATCCTCTCTGGGCTGGGAACTGGGGCAGGTTCAGCCTCTCTGGGCTGGGAACTGGGGGCAGGTTCATCCTCTCTGGGCTGGGAACTGGGGGCAGGTTCATCCTCTCTGGGCTGGGAACTGGGGGCAGGTTCATCCTCTCTGGCCTGGGAACTGGGGGCAGGTTCATCCTCTCTGGGAACTGGGGGCAGGTTCATCCTCTCTGGGCTGGGAACTGGGGGCAGGTTCATCCTCTCTGGGCTGGGAACTGGGGGCAGGTTCATCCTCTCTGGCCTGGGAACTGGGGGCAGGTTCATCCTCTCTGGGAACTGGGGGCAGGTTCATCCTCTCTGGGCCGGGAACTGGGGGCAGGTTCAGCCTGTCTGGGCTGGGAACTGGGGGCAGGTTCATCCTCTCTGGGCTGGGAACTGGGGGCAGGTTCATCCTCTCTGGGCTGGGAACTGGGGCAGGTTCAGCCTCTCTGGGCTGGGAACTGGCTGAGGGCCTGGCCCAAGGCTGCTGGGGATGGGCCCACACCCAGCTGGGAGCTGCCCACTGTGCTGGGCGCAGGGATCAGTGCTGGGTCTGCGCTGTTTAAAATCTTTACTGGGGATCTGGATGAGGGGATCGAGTCCACCCATGGTAAATTCATGGAGGACACCAGGCTGGGTGGGAGTGTGGATCTGCTGGGGGCAGGAAGGCTCTGCAGAGGGGTCTGGGCGGGCTGGATCCATGGCCTGAGGCCAATGGCGTGAGGGGCACCGAGGAGAAGAGCTGGGTCCTGCTTTGGGTCTCACCATTCCCTGCAGCTCCAGGCTGGGCAGAGGGGCTGGAAAGGCCCTTTGGGAAAGGCCCTGGGTGTGCTGGTGCCAGGGGCTGGACACGAGCCCAGGGTGCCCAGGGGGACAGGAGGCCAATGGCCCCTGGGCTGTCCCAGCCAGGCTGTGACACAGCCCCAGGGCAGGGCCTGTCCCTGTGCCGGCCCTGCTGAGGCACCTCCAGTGCTGGGGACAGCTCTGGGCCCTCAGCACAAGGGAGACACAGAGGGGCTGGAGCGTGTCCAGGGCAGGGAACGGAGCTGGGAAGGGGCTGGAGCCCCAGGAGAGGCTGAGGGAGCTGGGAAGGGGCTGAGCCTGGAGCAAAGGAGGCTCAGGGGGGCCCTTGTGGCTCTGCACAGCTCCTGACAGGAGGGGACAGCCGGGGGGTCGGGCTGTGCTCCAGGGAACACGGACAGGAGCAGAGGGAACGGCCTCAGGCTGGGCCAAGGGAGGTTCAGGCTGAAGATCACAAAGATTTTCTTCTCTGAAGCTGTTGCCAGTATTGGAATGCACTGCCCAGGGAGGTGGTGGAGTACTCAACAAATTACTGGATGTGGCCCTCAGTGCTCTTGTGTGGTGGCGATCATTTAAAGGTTGGATTCAATGATCTTAGAGGTCTTTTCTAGCCTGAATGGTGCAGTGATTCCCACACCTTCCACATTACCTGTGAAATTCTGTTGTTTTCATATGAAAGAGATAGGGAGTCACAGCTCTTCCTCCAGTGCTTTTGGAGCCCAGCACCCATCAGCTAACTGGAACTGTCAGCCTTGTTCTCAGACCTGGTGGTGCCATAAGGAACCCAAAGCAGAAATTTGGTCTCTATTAAATTAAACTCCCTCACACCTGCAGGTGATTACTTATTGGGAACTTCCACCTGAAAATTTTTGGTTTCTTTAAAGGAGAGAGGGTAAGGACATACTTTTACCAGAACTGAAATTTCTACAAAATCTGTATTTTTTTTCCCTAGATAGCATCATTTTTTATTGAAATGCTTTGATTTGCAATAATGAGGAAAAAAAAATAAATAGCATGCCAGTTCAGACTGTGCTGTTGAAGATGTGGGTTGTACAAATATATATATATTTTTTGGCCATTGAAGAAATTTGCTTCCTTTGACCCCAGGTGATGGTTATAGTCCCCATGACGCAGGTTGCCTCCCTCTCACTTGTGTCAGTGCCATCTGGATTTGTTGCTAAAGAAAATTTTTCAATAATTACATCCTGGGCTGCCAGTAGTATCATCTGCAAGACCTATTTCTACTTTTTAGCCTTTGAGAGGCACAGGAGCAGATGGTGAGGGCTTACAGAAAGAACATGAAATGACCCCACTGATTTTGGCCAAAGATGCATATATTCATATAGTTTGAGACTCATCAAGGTTGGAAAAGTCCTGTAATATTATTGAGTCCAACCATTAACCCAGCACTGCCAGGTTCACCATCATACCATGCCCCTAACAACACATCTACACAGTTTGAACATTTTGAGGGATGTTATTTCCATCATTGCCCTGGGCAACATATTCCAATTCGTGACAGCCCTTTCAGTGAATAAATATTCTCTGTATATTAAATATAAACCTGGCACAACTTGAGACCACGTCCTCTTGTCCTGTTAAGCTTCCACCTCCGCTTCTGGAGGAGGTCAAAAACAATGAATGAGGGGAAAATCATGCCCACTAAAAATATAAAGTGATAATTTTGCTGAATACTCCTCCACGTGTTGCTTGTGAACTTCCAGAAATGTTGATAATGTCATAGGTGGTGTTAACAGCCTTCATGGATTGTCTTGTCCATCCTGCCCTTGAACCAAGGCAGACTCCAGAAACTGGAGCACCTCTCAGGACTATCCAGCACACCTCAGCACGGATTATTTGAGCAACCACATCCATTTACTTCATCTTGGACTGCCTGCATATGAAGTTCCTCTGATGCTTACAGTGATTTTACTGGAAAAACAATCCAAAGTGAATCTTACTGCCCCTTCCACAAGCTACTAATTTTTTTCCTTCTTGCATGTCTTGTTCCTCACTAATTTGTGACCTGGAATATTTCAGCTACCTGTCTACTGAGAATCCCACCTGCTCAGGATGTATCATACACAGTGATATAATTTACAATTTTCCAAATAGTGTTTTTTGCTCTTTTTCTCCTTTGGTTATTCTTCTTAACATGTTTTTTTGTTTTGGATGCTGCTGAACATTACACTGGTAGTTTCATGGACTGTCTATTATAAACTCCAATTTCATCTCTGAGCTGTATTAGGCTATTGTGGTTTAGTTTCCCCACATAAATCACTTTATGTTTGTTTGAAACAAACATTTTTTTTTCCCATTCTATCACTGATTCTTACCACCTCCTGTAATTCTTCAGGCAGCCTTCATCTTTTCTACAGGTAAATACTACAGTACCATTACCAAAATGTGATCTTCTGCTCTTTCAAGTCTCTTTCAATTAGATCAGGACTCTACCAACTAATTTACTAACCTGGTTTCCTTTAACATTTTCATTGTAAGGAGCTTTGACAGAAGCTTTTTGGAAAGAAAACTGGGCTCTATTAAGCAGCCTGATTCCCCTTCTCTGTGAGGTATTAAATTATAGTTTCATGATGTAGGACACTGCCCAAGCTCTGCAAAATCTCCCTGTCAAATGGAGCCATAAAAATAATGAAATACTTTATCATTTTTGCAACTCTTCCACTATTTAGGCATTTTCTTTGAAATTTTTTGGGCATCAGTTTTTTTATCTCTCTGAATGGGGAAAATTTGCTGTTCCTCAAATAAAAGATGAGACACTTCAGTGAAGCAGTTACAGAAGAAACAAAGTACTTTAATAAACAGATAACTTAGAAAAAGTTTTAAAAAACTTACAATCTAGTGATTTTTTTTTAATAGAAATTTGAATATTTCATGGGATATGTAAGGAGTACAATTTTATAAATTTAACAAAAAATAAAAGTATTAATACTGAGAGATTTAAAGAAGTTAAAAAAATCTAATAGAATGTTATCATGTTTTATCCCGTGAAAATTTTTTGCCCTAATTTTTTGAGGAGTGAAGGTGAGGAATGAAATGTGTTAAGAAAGGAGAACATTGGAAAGATGTGACTAAAATGGCAGAGAAACACTGCTTCAAGGCAAAGATATTCTATCATCAGATCACTAATATAACTATGCTTAATAAAAAACATGTCGTGAAAATATTTAATTTTCTAGATTTTCTAATTTACATGCCCTGAATCTAAGCCACTTTGTTTTGATTTGTGGCCACCAGTAGATGGGGAAATGAAAAGCATTCTAATATAATTTCTACTCTGCAGCTATTGGACTTCCAGGCTCTCTAGCATTTTCTGGAATTTCATGCTCATTTCTTTGGAGAGCAGATCAAGGAGGGCTGTAGCAACTGTGTTCTGGAGATGGGTTGAGAGAGCTGGGGGTGCCCAGCCTGGAGCAAAGAAGGCTCTGGGGCCTGAAAGGGCTACAAGAGAGCTGGAGAGGGCCTGTAGGGACAGGACAAAGGCAATGGATTCCCACTGCCAGAGGGCAGGGCTAGTTTTGATGTTAGGAAGAAATTATTTCCTGAGACCAGCCATGGCTCTGCCATCCCTGGAAGTGTCCAAGGCCAGGCTGGACAGGGCTTGGAGAAACCTGGGATAGTGGACAGTGTGCCTGACCACGGCAGTTGGAGTTGGACTGGATGGTCTTTATGATCCCTTCCAACCCAAACCATTCTGTGGTTCTGTGGTTTCCTTTTTCTGTCTACCAGGCAGTAGGACCAAATCCCTGCACATGACTTGGGCTTGTAGGTGCTGCCATAAGCCTGCACAAAGCCAGGACAACAGAATTTCTGGAGGCAGAAGCAGAAATCCCTGTTTTATTTCCCCCTTCCCTTGAGCCAGCATTTCAGGTGTCTGGGCGCAGACTACAGGGATGCTGGAGTGGAACATACCAGGTAAGGTTTCCATTGGGTGGACAAAAAGATGATTAAATTTGAACCTGCCTTGAGTGTAATGACAGACATCTCAATGAGACCAATCTCATCCATTATTAAGAATTTACAAAGAAGTTGTCTCAATCAGAGTTAGTCTCCCAAGACACTATTTTTAGTCTGTGTAGAAAAAGAGGAAATTCTGGGCAAGACTCATTCAGCCTATTTTTATCTTTTACTTTAGAATGGAATGATTCACATCTAGTCTCCACTGACCACACTGAGAAGGGGGAGTATGGAGTGACTAAGTCAGATGGCGATCTCTCTGTTTAGTCTGGTGACTAACTACAAAAGTATGAATTATGCTTTTGCATGGAATTCAAGCACACAAAGTTAGATTGCAATATAGGCAGACAGAAAGAGACTAGCAGAGAGTCCTCATCTCCTCTTCCAGATGAGTGAACACCATGTACAATATCCTGTTTACTTCTGGACGCATTTTGCTTCTGGGTACATTTCCCAAGGCTCCTTTAAGCACAAGGTATTCATATTCTGTAAAGGAGGGGAAAGGATTTTAAAAGTTGGTAAAAGGGAAAAGGCCACTCCTGTCACACAGATGTTCTCTAACACCTTTTGCCCATCTGTTTTGGTCAGTGTGTAGTAATTAGTATATCCTAAAGGTCTTTGTAATGGGTAAGATTCAAGGGTATGAACTGGCAGACTTCCTGTATTATAAATTCTGCATGTTTCTTTCAACATTCTAAAAATATGTAATTCAGGAAGATTTTCATGGCATTTTTTTGTTTTTGTTGTTCACGAAAAAAGTAAATCAATGTAATGAAAAATTTACAGAAAAGGAAAACCATACTTAACATGGCAAAAAAGAGCAGCTATTTTGCAGTTATTTTTAAGTTGGAAGATTGATATTGAAATTGTTTTTTCTCTTACTAACTTGCTAGAGAAACTTTTCTTGTCACATATCTGAAAGATGTCTGTTTTTTTCTACAAAGCCCAGCAGTGATTCTTATTCCTTTAGATAGATGTGTTCTTGCTGTGCTAAATGGTCCTTCAATACTTCTGGCGCCCCTGGTTTAGCTCAAATCCCAGGGGAACAGACCACAGGGCAGAAAACAGACCACTGAGTAATTTTCTACTCCGTATATATAAAGGAGCTGTGGAGACTCATTCAATCATCTCCATTCAGCATGGAGAGTCTGTTCTAGATCCTCAAACTAGACTCAAAATTATGCTTGCTTATTTTTCTGAGAGACCTTGAGCCCATTTTATTTACATAGAATACTTAGTTGTCATGCTGCCATTTCAAGCTGTTAAGGGTGAAAGGTCTGTCACTTTACAGAGCTGAAAAATTAATCCATTCCTGGCTGGAAAGAGCAGATTGATAAGCAGGGATGGGTTTGGATCAGAATAGGAAGTAAAAAATAATGGCCATCTCTGTTTTTAAAATCGAGATCCGGGTCAAAAATCGAGAAACCTTATCATGATATGATATGAAAGTCCAAGGGATGGGAGAAAGAAAAAGACAATAAAATGTCATCAATTTAACAGGTAAAATATCTGTAAGACATCTGGGAGCAATATCACTGGAGCCAACTCAGATGTTTAAAAAAACCAGATTGCAGAAAAAGTACAACCAAGTACAGTATTGGGTTGTCATGGTTTTTTGGAAGATATTGGATATTTTTCAAAAGAAGCACTGTATTGACACTCCAGTTTAGTGCTTTTCTTCTCACAAATTGTTGCTGAAATGGTCTGTTTATAATGATACATCATTCCAGCTCTTTGCATTTGCCTACCAGCTTCATTTCAGAGTGCCTGAATTGCCATTTCAAGTACTGTCTGTAAAATTCCTGAGGAATTTATAGTTAAAAGTGAGCAAAAGATCATCTGCCAAGTATAATAGAACTGAAGTGATGTGTAACAAATTCACTTGCATGGGAATTGCATTTCTGAAAGGACTTCAGATCTGGCTTTGAGTACACAGAATAATTCCACAACGGAAAAGAACAATTTAAAAGTAATCAAAATATTATGCTTGGTTTTGACTACAATAATCTAAACTTTCATCATGAGATTAAGGTGAAAAACTAAAAATGCCTGGAGAGTCTGTCCCCTCCTGACAAAAAATTATCTGGCCTCAGGTAGTCCATGGCATTTCTCAGCTGCTCTACAGGAACATATTCCTGGGCATGATGCCTTCACTATTTAGGAAAAGCCAATTAGTACTGAACACTGGAGCAAAAATGAGTCTCTCTATTGCATGTGATGCTTTTCCCTCGGGGAAGGGAATGAAAGAGAAACTATGTGTGACAGTACATTCATACTGCTTAATGCACTCCGGGAAGAAACCCAGCTATTATTGTGAACAGGCTTGTTTAAAGCCCATGAGGAACAGATTTGGGTGTTTCACTCAAAAAAAAAAAAAAAAAAAAAAAAAAAAAAAAAGAGAGAAGAGAAAAAAAGAGAGAGAAAGGGATGTGTGGATATGTGAAATCAGGTTTTATGTTTGGTTTTCATTTTTGTTGTTCTTGTTTGGTTGTGGGTGTTAGGTTTGTTGTGGCATGAAAGCAGAATAATTTCATTAAGTACTTTGAACGAAGGAAGTTCATAAAGACTGATTCACAAGAACAAACAGATATAATGAGTACCATTTTTTTTTCTGTATATGAATTAAATGGTCTCATCCAGTACAAAATTAGCACCAGTTTTCTTCTTGACAGGAGTTGGTTGCAATTAGGATTTTCTGGGATAATTAGCAGCCTGCAGTGGTTGTAGCTGCAGGGTTGTGAGGGAAGCAAAACAGATTCTAAGCAAAAAATAGAGTGTCATAAGCTAAATCTCCAAAATGGAGCCTACATTCTGGTGAAAGTGTTCCATCCCTGGTAATGCCCAAAGCCTGATTGGACAGGGCTTGGAGAAACCTGATATAGTGGAAGTTGTCCCTGTAAGTGGAAGGGAGGATTGGAATGAGGTGGTGCTTAGAGCATCTTTTAATCCAAACCATCCTGTGATTCTGGGATTCTATCATGCTATGATTTTGTGATGATTCTGTATTAGAAAAAGAAGTGTTAATCATTCATTTTATTCACTGATCCTCACATGGAACTTCTCTTCAGCACAGACCATTCCCATATTTAAGTAAATTGTTTTCATCCCCTTTTACTTGTGTAATACTGGAAGACTGTTTTTATAGCATGTTATCTGTGACTATATAGAACTAAAATTTGAGCTGGGGAATATTTTTAACTTATTGTTACCTCATTTTTCCATCTGCAATACCTTTGTCTTGAATCATAGGATTCTTCTCACACTGATCTTGTTTAGTGGTGGACTTGACATTTTAGCTTAATAATTCAACTCAATTGTGTTAAAGGACTTTTCCTACCTAAAGGATTCTATGGCTTCTATGATTCTATGCCTTGTATACAAAGTAAAAACATAGATAAATGTCGCAGACATCTTTTATGAAAAGTCCTTTGCTTAGGATTTTTCCTCCTGAGAAGCTGAGAGGCCTCAGGAACAAAATGTAAACACTGATTATCTGCTGCTGTGAATGCAACAGGTGCATCTGTGATTGGTCTCATGTGGATGTTTGTAATTAATGGCCAATCACAGCCCAACTGGCTCGGACAGAGAGCCCAGCCACAAACCTTTGTTATCATTCTTTGCTATTCTATTCTTAACTAGCCTTCAGAAGAAATCGTTTCTTCTATTATTTTAGTATAGTTTTAATATAATATATATCATAAAATAATAAATCAAGCCTTCTGAAACATGGAGTCAGATCCTCATCTCTCAGATCCTCATCCAAGAACCCCTGTGAACACGGTTACAGGTAAAAAACATACCTTGTGTTTTCAAGTGCCAGATTTTCACTACTGAAAAGTTACTGGCTCTCAGTGACTGATCTTGAGGAAAAGATTCATTTTATAATTCTATGAAAAGAGCAGAGGACCTTTCTGGGCAGGTGAATGAAAGTGTAATTGAAAATCTGGGCTCATGGAGTTGTTTGGGTCCAAATGGACCCCAAAGATCATCTAATTTCAAGGAGATGCCATATACAGAGGCACTTTCCACTGGACCAGATTGCTCCAAGGTCTATCCAACCTCGTCCCAAACACTTCCAGGAGTGAGACATCTACAGTTTCTCCAGGCCAGCTGTCTCAGAAGCTTGCCACCCACAGAGTGAAGAACTTTCAAATATCTAATATAATACCACCATTTTACAGTCTGAAGACATTCTCCCTTACTGTCTCACTCTATCTTCTTGTCAAAAATGCCTTTCAAGCTCTTTTATAGGCCCTTGAGGTATTGGAAGGGTCTCTAAGCTCTCTGTATCCTCCTCTTCTCCAGGGTGAACAGCCACAATTCCCTCAGCCTGCCTCCAGCCTTCTGGGCAGCTTCGTGGCCTCCTCTGGAGTCCCTCCAACAAGTCAATGTCCTTCTTGTGACGGGAACCTCAGAGCTTGGTGCTGTTGTCCAGCTGGGCTCTTATTGTGGGAGGGAACCACTTTTCTTGATCTGCTGGTCAGGTTTCTTAATATTTATGTATATATTTTATGTATTATCTCATATCCCTGTATATAACATTCTTCTGAGCAGTCTGATAATGCATCTGTGTTGTTTCAGAGCCTGCTCAGCTGGGGCGAATCCTGATCTCTGCAGATCAGATACAGGGAGGATGACAAGCCCGGAGGCTGCCTCCGCCATCCCGTGCCCACTGCTCCTGAGCCCTTTAGCTACATGGAGGAAGAGAAGAGGATTGCTTGGCGTTCACTGAGATTAGTGGGCTTGTGAGGTTTATTGCTGAGTGCAAAAGGGGGTCTGTGTTGATTGCGCAGCCCCTCGGGGAAGGAGGGCGAGCCGGCACAGAGAGCGCGGCTCGGCACGGAGGATGCAGCAGATGCTCGGTGCCATCTAGTGGGGTGAAACCAGGGAACACCGGGAAAGCTGAACCAAAAAAAAAAAAAAAAAAAAAAAAAAAAAAAAAAAAAAAAGTGCCTGATCTCGCAGGTTATTTCACGGACTTTTGCTCACGACAATTTATATTTCTCTGCAGGGCAGAAAGCCACGCTCCTGGATGCATAAATACATACTCATAACACGCACGTCAGCACAGCAGAGTTTAGCGCCGTGGCAGAGCGGGTTTTCTCACTGAGAGCATCCACTGCCTCTTATCTTGCAGCTCCAGCTCTAAAGTGTGGGGTTCTGCAGTGGTGAGCAGCAAGGATTTCTACCTGCTATGCCTTTTTTGCTTCCTGGGAACTAAGATCAAAAGGGAAAGTATAAAGGAGAATTAAATTATTTGTGTGGCTGTGAGGAAAGGCTGAGAGAATTTGAATTGTTGAGAGGGGAGAAGGCTCCAGAGTGACCTAATTGTGGCCTTCCAGTACCTGAAAGGGCTACAAGAAAGTCAGGAAGAGACTTTTGAAAGGGCTTGAAGTGGTAAGTGAAGGGGGGAATGGCTTTAAACTGGCAGAGAGAGGTTTAGATTAGATATTAGGAAGAAATTCTGTACTGTGAGGGTGGTGAGGCCCTGGCACAGGTTGCCCAGAGGAGCTGTGGCTGCCTCATCCCTGGAAGTGTCCAAGGCCAAGTTGGATGGGGCTTGGAGAAACTTGGATAGTGGAAGGTGTCCCTGCCTGTGGTAGGGAGATGGAACAAGGTGAGCTTTAGGTCCCTTCCAACCAAACCAGCCTGTGATTCTATAAATCATAGCTGAAAATTCATAGCATTTAATAGTGACTATCTAATAATTATTATATAAATACGTCTTGCTCTGAGTCTCTCTCTAATGAGGGACTGCAGTGCAGTTATGTATAAAAAAGAGGAAAGTCAGAGTCTCTAATCTATGTCCCATTTGAAATGATCAGAGATTAAAGCTGGAAGAAGACATAAAGGTCTATGGAAGAGTCAACAAATCTACTCAGTATTATCCTGGCCAACACAAAACACTGAATTCAGGTATGTCCCTTTCTGAATAGTTCTTGGAATTACTGCAGGAATTCACAAGTCTATTAGCCAAAAGTAAAGAGGCAGAATGAACACACCTTCTTTCCAAAATTGAAGGGATTATTTACCATATTTATCTTAACCTTGCCTGTAGGAAACAGAAAAAGTCACACTTCCAAAAATGTCACTTGGGGGAAAAAGTACTGCAAAATGCATCCCAAAACATTTCTCTTGCACTGTACTTTATGAATTTTGTGTCATGTTTCCACTTGGCTCACTATGATATTTTTCAATAAGTTTTATTATGATTTATTTTCACCAAACTTAGGTCAGCCATGCTGATATAGGATAACAACTTCACTTTGCAATTCCTTAAAAGATAAAAAAAAACTAGGAAAAAGCTTCAACAGATCCACTTTACTAAATATTTCTTTTTATTCTTAAATCAACAAAAAGATCATTATAATTTTTTTTTGAGTTTCAGAAAAAATATCTGCATTCATAGCCTCAATTAGTTTCTATTCCTCTGATCTGTTACTAGCAACATTTCTGACCTAAAAGGAGTAATTCTACTTTCTGCTATCAGACCTCTTACTCACTGCCTGCCTGCCTCTGTTGGGATCCCATTTCTGAGCCCATTCAGATCAGTCTCTCAGAAAGATCTTTTTAAGCAGGTCTCAGATAGGGTCAGGTTGCAAGACTGACCAAGATGCTCAAAAAGTCACCAGAAGTGATGGAGTTTTTGAGTTTTTTAAATGTTTGGTTTTCTTTATTTTTTGTTTCTATTTTTTTCTTCTCATTAAAATTCAAAAACTCTGAACCACCTTAAGAGTCATAAAAATTCTGAGGCATGATAAACATCTGCAAGTTACCCATGAGGTGTCTTTTTTGTACCCTAGAAGTCTGAAGGGTTTTATCATTCTTCAGAAGGCCTTGATCTCAAAAAAAGCCACCTGTAGCTGAGGAACTGGAATTCAGCCAAAGGCAATTAAAGAAATTCAGTCAGCTGCCAAAGCAAATGAAGCAAATGTAACCATGTTGGGGCTCAGAGTCCAGCAAGATATTTAGAGGTAGTAATCTCTCCTATTAAAAAATATATATATATAAAAAAGAATAGAAGTTTTTCCAGTTTTCTGTGGTCACACAGCTGAAATGCCAGAAAATGGGTGTTATTTCTCAAACTGAGGCACAGGGCCAAGCCTGACAGTTCCTGATGACTGACACAGCCCTTTCTTTGTTCAGCAGCCTGTGCCCTGAGAATTTCATTGCTGTGCAAGCCACTGTTGTGTTCAGGGAGGTAATTAAAGAACCTAAGTCTGGTTTAGCAAGACTGATGAGGAGTGAGTGCACGAATCTTCTCCAGAATTGCAGAGGGATCCCCACGGTAGGAGGAGATTCATGTGCCAGATTTTCTGCCTGCCATCTTCAGGTGTTTTCTCTGGGGACAGTTTGATCAATAAGTGAATTAATACCTCTGCGACTCCTTCTGCAGGTAAATCAGTGAAATCCTGGGTTACATTTCCTCTTGCACAGTCTCTGACCATAACATATTTGAAAAATGATGTTGGGGACCTTCACCAACCTGTGGTATAGTGGTTAAGATGTAGTCTGAGTGCATATCTCAATCCTTGTTTCAAATGAACAAAATTCACTTAAAAACTAAAAAACAAAACCCAGCAAACAAAACCCAAACAAACAAACAAAAACACACACAAAAAACAAGCAAAACCCAAAAAAATCTTCCCCTAAATATCCTCCAACAAAATCATAGCCACTCAAACCTCACAAAAAAAACCCACCAAAACCTAAACTACAACAACAAAAAGCAGCTACAAACGCAAAACAACAAGACCTCAAATCAAACAAGCCCAGAATACCCCAAAACCAAAACCTGAGATATATCCTATTTCTATATCTTATTCGCTATATTAGGAGTCTTTTGACCACGATTATGAAATAGGGTACAAAATGACAACTCTGTGAATATTTACTATGTATTTACAAATGCTATAGAGCAACATCAGTAAAAAGGCGTTTTCTACAGGCAGATTTTCTTGAAAACATTGGGATGGCTTATGATGCAAATAGGCCTTAAGAACCTTTAGAAAGTGTTTTTAATAATGTAATTTTTTAAAACTTGTTATTCTGAATTTTATAAAGAGTCTCTTCTGAGTCTTTCTTTTCAGCAGGTTTTAGTGGGTTTTTTTTGGTTCAATTTTCATAATAGCTTTCAACAGTTTGGATGCTTAATGCTCCAGAATATCTCTCTACAGCCATCAGGATAAATTCCTGTACACCTGCTGTATCCTTTGAAGTCCAGTTGCAATTGGGGGATGGAATGAATGCCTGGTCCAGGCGGGGTGCACAATTTTCTGTGGATTAATGACGTGTGCGGGAATTGCCGCTGTTCATCACGGTGCTGAGTGCTTTGCACCAAGGCATTGCGGAGCCTCTCTTCACAAATCTGCCGCTTCGTGGGGTCCCTTTAACATCTCTGGGCTGAGAGATCTGGCCGGGCTGCGCAAAGAGCTCGAGTGCAAGGAGGAGGATTTGCCCCTGCTCGCACTGAGCACGGCAGCAAGGACCACCACCCAGGCAGGAGCTTTTATCTCTGAGCTCATAAATAAGGTAAGGTGCAGATGAAAGACAGCGACAGCCAATGAGGCAAAAGACACTGCAAAAGATGCTGTGAGTGAAAAAGAAAAAGGGAAAGAATAAAAAAATCCTCCCGTGTGTGTGTCAGCTCAGTCTGCAGGTGGCTGTGTGTCTCATCCAAACCTGCAGGTGTTTCTCTCAGAACTCTGGCGCCCACAGCCTTTCCTAAGGGCCTCTGCCTTAATCAGAGCAGGAGGAAAAATCCAAGATGAGTATCACTACTTATTGAACTCCGCAAGAGGGAAAAAAAAAAAAAAAAGCAAATTTGTTTAAAAGTGAAGTATAAATGGAGCACAGATGAAATGCACCATCTGTCCGCAAATTAGGAAGAAAAAAGTTTTATTGCTGAAAGCAGGCACTTTTTGGTTTTGTCCAAAACATTATTACCAAAAAATAAAAACATAGAAATGCATATTTCAGTTGATCAAAATGTTTGGGAAATAAACATCTGTTCTGCTGAACTCTTTGAGGCAAAAATATTTTTTATATTTTTTTATTTTGAAAAGAATCCTAATTTTGCTTTGACATGCATATTCAAGTGAAATATTTTAATTATCAGTTGAAATTATGTTTTCTCAGAAATTGCATTTCTATTTTTAATTTATTTCCATAACGTTTGGAAATTAAATAGGAAAAGTTGGCCCTAGATGAAATGAAACATCTTATTAGGATAAAGCATTTTAAAAAGTAATTTAAAACTTTGTGACAAAAAAAAAAGAATTTTTCAAAATTCCACTCTCTACCTTAGCAACATCTCTGAGTGTTTTCTTCCTGTGTTTCATTTTAACACATCTCTTCTTTCACAAAAAAAAACCAAAACCACCAAACCCCTCCCCTCCCCCAAAAAGAAAACCACAAGTTTTTTTCAAAATCAAGTATGACAGGCAGAATAAACCTCAAACTCGTAGGATTCATGTCTATAAAGCATCTGACTTCTAATGTCATTCCCTTCATGTTTTTCACCATAAAAGGAATAATTTTCCTACCCATGTAGTTATAGAACCACAGTCCATTAGGTTGGAACAGATCACCGAATCCAACACATTGCACTGTCCTGAAATTTACACTGCAGTAAATTTCCCTCACACATCCTTATTCGCATAGGAGGAGAGCCAGTGAACCTCTAAGCCACAGCAAACCTTTGTGTTATAAATGAATATCGGAAGCTGAGTAATGGGGAAAGAAAGCAAAGTCTTGCTCCAAAAAATTTGGGCTGAAAGATTTCTAACAATGTAGCCCTTGGGAAGAGACAGTTTGATGGCCATCATATGTCCAAGCGCACCCTACAGTGAAAAACCTGAAAGGTTCTAACAGCAAACTCAAAAAAATGAAGATATTACACTTCCAAAGTCTTCTACAGTGTTACATGTTCATCTCAGTGGAATACAGAATAATCCTGGTCACAGAGGAGACAGAGAAGGCAAAAGAAGCTCTCAAAATGTACCTTTGAAAGACAGAAAAAGAATATAAAATTATAATTTATAAAAATATATTAATATTTTTTGTTTAAAAGAACCAATTTATTTTGTTTAATTTTTCATCACCAGGTAGCAATGCTTGCAATGTAAGAGGGGAGTGAGCTATAAGAGCGCTATTAAGATTTTTTCTTCTAAAGCATCAGAGATCCTGAGACAATCCACATCTTCTAATTAACTAGAGCTTTCTACGGCTTCACAATATAATAAACCAGAGAAATGTTGCTTAACTCATACGTAAAATTATCCAGATCCAAGCTTTCAGATTGTGTGCTGTTTCAGCTTCCACTTTAACAGAAATATAGATGAAAAATAGCAGTTAAGGTTTGGCAAACATCTGGCCCTGCCCTCCCACTCGCACAACTTCCCAGGCACAGAAGATCCTTTAATCCTGCCAGTTCAAAAAATCAGAACATTCAGGCTTCTGCTAGGAACATTCAATCCTGCTCTTATCAGGGCTTCTGATACAGGACGTTTTCATAACAGTAAATGCATCCCACATGCTTCAGAGCTGTCCCTGAGAGCACAAAGTGCAGACAGCTGTGGCTGCTGCCTTCAATTACACCCCTGCCTTTGGGGTCTGAGGTGAGGGGTGGTCTTCTCTTTGGCTTCTGCTAACTCCACGGCTTGCTCCTGGAGGAACACTTCCTTAGATATCTGTCTCCTGTACGCGAAGAAGAAATGCTCTAAATAGGCCAGTGTCAGCTTTAAAATTTAGAAAATAGCCAGGGCCAAGTGTGAGATTGTCCCTTTTTAGTGGTGGTTGAAGCTATGGGATGAATGGAAGAAGAATTTGTGTGGCAGGGCAGAGTGGCACCAACATGAGCAAAAATAAAACCTGAAGAATCTGTCTAATTTGGCAGCTTCAACAGAGCTTTCCTTTCAGCATGGTGTTGTCATCACCAGGAAAACCTGAATTCTGGATTCTTTCCAGGGCTTCATACACTGTGTCTACTGCAACTTTCAGGTGAAGTCCTCCTGGGAAGTTTCAAGGGGGAGAGCTCTGTGCCATGGGGAAACTCTCTGTGCTGCATTCACAGAGTCGTTAATGTTTAAAGGACCCTGAAGCTCGTCTCATTCCACCCCCCTCATTCCACCTTCCATTAGACCAGGTTGCTCCAAGTCCCATCCAGCCTGTCCTTGAACACTTCCAGAGACGGGAAGTCTACAACATTGTCTATAACTAGCTAGGAATAGATGGATTTGATGAGTTTATTTCTCCTTTTCTGAGGCTTTATTGATACACTGCTTTATTCAAATATTTTATGAAATGCTTAACTTTCTTCCAGAGCAGAGTTGCAATTTTATCTTTTTCACACTGCCCTATCCTCTTCCGAAAGGAGGCAGCTTCAAAGAACCCTTCTGGATTTGAGGAATGACATGAAATGGGGTTTAGATTTGACCTCAGAAAAATAAGACATAAATTGTTGGGAATTACAAATTCATTTGAAATGAAAACATCTGGTAATTCTCCCATTTAGTGTGTGCATGTCTGTTTCTGTTTTTGTAGTAGATGTGTGAGCTTTACTCTTGAAAAAATTAATAATAATTTCCAACAGATCACTAGTAATATTCCTTAGAAACTCAAATAAAGTAAGTCAGCAATTAAAAACAAAAATAAATAGATGTAATTAAATGAGAAATGGAATGGTATTTTCACTATTTTGAACCTCTTACATGTCTTTTTTCAACCATTAAATCAAATTAATAGTGACATTCAAATAAGAACAGTAAGTTTTAACACAGAACACAATTTCAAATTTTGGTTGTTTTTTTGGTTGGTTTTTTTTTTTTTTTTGGGAATTCAGGCTTTTTTTTTTTCCCCTACAGTAAGGAAACAAAAAGGGAAAATTCAGAAGGCATGGAAACGAGAATGAAGAGAAAGAATTTCTTTAACAGGAAATTACATTATAAGAATTAAATGTCATATACAAAAACTGTGTAAAAGTGTTATATAAAACAATAGCCATATAAAGTTAACAGCTATACTTTTAATCTCCTTGATTTTGCTGCTTTTTGATGTTATTGTGTATGTGTAGGCACATATATTAGTGAGGTGTGGTGAAAATTTTGGTCTTTGCTGCCAAGTGTCTTTATCATGAAGAAGAGGAACTCTTACAAACATAGACTGGCTTGAGAGTTCAGGGTGGGGAAACATAAAGAAGGAGAGAAGGAAAGGTGGGCTAGTGTTAGAGCATTAGAGAAGGAATAAATGATACTGACAGCCTCAGCTGGGGACCTGCGCTAGGACAGGGGTGAGTTCTAGGACACAGTGGAGCTCAGTACCACCACAGAATCACACAATTTGTGAGGAACTTTCCTGTCGAGCGAGCAAACCCAGCAACAGATTGCACAGAAAGGCTGGGGAGTCTCCCTCACTGGAGGCATTCCAGAAATGCCCAGATTCAACCCTGTGCAATGTGTTCATGCACAGCCCTGCTTGCGTAGGGGTGTTGGACCCACTGAGACCCTCTCTGAGCTCAGCTCCTGAAGGGGAAACTGGAATGCGTTTGTCTGTGATAAAAGAAATCTGTGGTGCATCAGCAACATCTGAGAATAAATAAGATGAGAAAATCTCCACATGTCCTGGCTCTGTTTTTACTGAGTGTTTGTCACAAAAGACTAACAGGGAGGTTGGAATTATCAAGGAATCTCATGGCAAAGGGAAATGTGAGAAATTCAGAAATGTGGATTATTTCTGTAAGGATTCAGGGAATAGTGGAGTAGGTTATCCTAGGACTTAGTTAATAAATCGTTGCAGATGAAAGGATAAAAACAAAATACAGATTAGGAATTTTAAAACAAATTTGTTTTTCCATTCTCAGAGGAAGTGGGAAGGAGTGCTGCAGTCCACAAGATAGAGGCTTGCCCTTGGAGCTAAAAACTACATCCATCACCATGAGAGCACTATCCTAATCTTCACCCTACCAAAACTGTTGGAATAATATTGGGTTAAGAAGGTCACCAAAATAGTCTGGTAGAAGATACACATACCAAGGCAAAACCCCAAAAAAACAAAAATGAAACCAAACCCAAAACAAAACTACCAACTCTAAAAGCTGGTGTTGTATTGTGGGGATAAAAAAAAATTGAAAAGAGACAAACAGTTCTTAGGTAGGAATGGTGGCTTTGATTTAGAGACTGGACAAAGGATTGAGAGAGGGTTTGAGGATTATTTTTTTTTTTTTGAGTAAACCAGAATCATGTGTTCACTCCACCTGTGGTACACCAGTAGCTCCAGCCTCTCTTTGTAATTCATGGCCTCTCATTTTAACTCATAAGGTGTCTCCAATAGTGAGGTGCACAGAGGTCAGTCTGAACTCTCTATCCCTCTTATCTTTTGATTAGCTACATTCCCCTGCCCTCTTTAAACAAACCATTGCTCAGATATGATAAATAACAGCTCTCCATACCTATAAACTTTTGACTCTAGGAAGACCCCATCTGGGTCTGTTTAGCAACATTGCTTCTCTGGTTGTAAGGCCTGCTAATAATTTGGACCAGGAATGTAAGCAGATAGAGAAGAGAGGTTATATTTTGTCTGTAAAGCTTACATACATAGGGTAAAACATATTGAGAACATAGAACTTTGGGGAATAAAATGAGTCTGAGATAAAAACCAAATGTTTCATAGCTCTTGTCTCCTGTATGCCAGCCCTATTCACTAGCTGTGGATTCAAAAGATGGATTAGGGTTTGGACCACTTTGCCACTGAGCATTTATAGACCATTTAATCCAAAGTGTCTTGGAGTTCCATTTGAAGAGGCTGCAAACTTTGGAAATAAGAGTTTTATCACAGTGCTCACAGCCTCAGTCTTCTCCTACTGTGTTTCACCCTGGGACTGAACCCTGGCCCTCTGAAATGTTCTCAAAGGTCAGGATATAGCAATCATTTTGTGGTGAGTCCTCTGAGGTTATGAATGCTGCCCATGCCGGTTAATTTCAGCTGTATTCATTCACACAGTGTCAATATAAGTCCCAAAACATCCATCAGTTGAAAAGTCAGTTTTGTCAAGATCAAAAATTATCTTTGCAACAGAATTCCTCAGAGCATTCTTATGAAGGGAAAAGACTGAGATTTAAGTCACTGTTTCCAATCAGAGGGAACTGAACCCGTTGAGGTGGGCATGAAATGTGTCTGTTCTTTTTGTTGAAGAGCAAAAGAAAATTCTCTGAAAGTGAATCTCATCATTTCACAGACAGAAATTTCCTTTTTTTTGGCAGACCTGCTAATAGTTTGCTTTCACACTGGACAGCTGGCAGTCATCAGTGGCAATTAAATCACAATTAGAGCAGACGCAATTTCCGAATTCTACAAAAAAAATTTTTTTTTTGGTAAATGCTCCCTAATCTCAGGAAAACAATAAATAGAAGGAACACCTTTCAGCTTTTAATATACTCTCTCCAGAAGATCAAAATAGTTAACATCACCAGACAACAGCCCATCATGTCCAAACAATAATCACATAAAAATGCAGTAAGGAAAATAATTTGAAATGTGATCCAGTGATCACTGGCCTCATCTTTCCAAGACAATTTGGAAATATACCAAAGCTTTTCTATTTGTTTTCTAAATCACAGTCTATTTGCAAGTCTGATGACACAAAATGTTGTGTGCTGTGTTTCTGAATGATTGTATTTTATTTTTCTGAAATTGGACAGGAAATAATTTTTTTTTTCCATATAGGACGTGATGTAACTTGAATAAGAGTTCACAGCCCTAGTGACAGTGGGGGACAGAATACTACCAAAAACTGCATGGATTATCAGGCAAGTAAGAAATTTTCAGAGAAGATGAGGGTGAGAGAGCTTTAGCAGTATTGAGAAGAAAATGGCTTAGCCCTGAAATACTGCAGACAAATAAACCACAGTATTTTGTGAGTGGTTTGCAAGTGATATATGCAAGACTGAAAACCTTGCTAACCTAAAACATACCTGTACCTCTAACCCCTGTGATGGGTGAAGAGAGTCTCTGACATTTGCCCAGGGCCCCAGCTGCCTTGTGTGGTGATGCCCATGGTTAATGAGGATGAAAATGATTTAGGAGAAGATTGAAGGGGTTCAGTGTGTACAATGTCTTTTATTTAGTCTGAAATTAAAGGGTTCTCTTGTAAATGTAAAAGCCATCAGAATGAGAAAAATAGAATTTTATGGAAAGTTTTTGCCATGGTAGGATATGAGATCAGCTACAGTAAGATGCAGAAGTTAAAAAGACATTTTCATACAGTTTTGAGGGGAAACTTATGTTCAATAAGATGAATTTTTCTTTTGTTTCAACAGGAAAAGATGTTCTAGAGACTAAACAAACAAGGAAGTCAACACAATATGGCAAAACCCAGAGACAATTTAACTTCCAGCATCAAAAGCAACACTGAAACAGATAAAGGGGAATGAAGAGTCTGAGGTCTGACCCGAGCTCCTGGGGTGTGTGTAAGTATTGTCTGTGAAAGTACAAATAGAATGGCAGTGAAAAGTCTGGATTTTTGTCCAAACTTCAATCACTGCTGGTGCTCTCCAGTAATAGCTCTGTGTGAGAAATAGATGCCTAAAAAAGACAGCATTAAAATTAGAAGACAAACTGATTCTGAACCAAATTCAGGATTTTCTGATGCCACAAACTGGATTATGTATTGTGATTTTGTTTCTTTAATCAGAACATGCTAATCAGTGCAATGTCTACAATATTAAGTAAAAATAATTGTTTAATTTACTAGCGTCAACGTGATAAATAGATCCAGAATACTTTGATAGAGCAATGACCATAATCCTGTATAAAGGTAATACTTTCTTTATACAATGAAAGCTTTTTGACTAAAACTCAGACAGCAGACAGGAATGTTGTGAAACTGCTTACAGCAGGATTGCTCTACAGCTGTGATGGTTTCAAGAAATAAGGGGTTTCAAGAAATAAGGTCCTCTTTTGGAAGGGGATCTGGATTTTTATTATGTCAGTATATGTATTTAGGGAGAGAAACATGGCAGCTTTTAATTGTGAAAGTCCTTCTTTATGCATGGGGAGTTTGTAGAATAATATGCTGGTTTTGTTTTAATAGTTAAATAAAGGTTTAAAAACATTTAAGTTTTACTATTAAAAAATTTAACAGATTATGGGAAAAATTTAAAATTTTCCAGGTGTTCAGTATTTGTACTCTTTGGTCTGTATTTTCAGGAAACCCAAACCAAATATTTGTATTATGCGATTTCAGTTTTCCCTAGGACAATCTTCACTTTTGCCAACAGATGGGAGTAGAGTCAAGGAAATAGTGAGCTATTTCCTTGGCTGGTGTTAGCACGTTGTTCATGGCACTAAGATATACCTCAGAGAAAAAGAAGATACTTTATAAGATACTCACTGAAAAAAGAAGATAAAATACTATATTAAGAGTGTGCAGATAACTTTCTAATTTATTTAGAAATTTCCTAAATAAATTGTTAAAATATGGGTGTGAGAGAAAATACGCAAAACAAAATCTTCAACAGAGTCTGATTTTTGACCTTAGCTTCCTGAATTGTGTCTTGTGCTGTCACACAGTGTCCATCATCTTATTGAGCAGTGTTAAGGAGGAAGAAAGCACAAAACTCTCCTTCTGCCGCTGAAAGGATGATTCATGAGCACAGAGTAACCACCAAGGTCACCCAATGTGACTGACCAATTGCTCCAAAGATGACCAGAGAGAAAGTGACCTTGTGTTAAAAGCTTTTAATTACAGCAAACAAAACCACTTCTATTCTTTTCAGGTGAATAGAATATATATTTTCTTTTCAGGTGAATGCATTTTCTGCTACATCTCTTTGAGTGACAAATAGTTTTTAGTCTAAGTAAAAGTTTGGGGAAACACATGTTTATAAACAGCCTCTATTACTAGAATATTTGCATTGAGTGCATCTTTATAGAAAAATGTATTTTTTGGCTAGACACAGAGCAGGGCACCAGAGCCTTCAATATACTCTCATAGATTTAACTGCCCTATCTTTTAATTCCTGGTTCAATGTCTATTCCCATTTCCAATACATGCCCTAAGATTTGGAACATTCTACTGTGGTACCTGAATTTCTCCACTGACTACAGAGATGGGGTGGTCAGATGCACACCTAATTTGGGCATCCCAAATATCTGATAGGAGGGGATTGGGTCACAAGGATGTTATCTTGACTAGTGAATTGACAAAGATTTTATTAGAATGTATCTGGGGAATAATTTAAATTATTTTCATTTCAGAAGCTGGAAATCTTTCCAATCACTTATAAAGTCCATTTGTCTTAAAACTGCCATGTCTAAACATGAATGAAAAGTAGAAATTTCAGGCTTGTGTTATCTGACACATGCTTAACTATTTAATTCCTGTGTGAAACTGCATACTTAAATAAATTCTTATCAGTTTTATTGACAAATCTAACACATTCCCTCAAAATATTTTGATTTAATTGAATCAACAATTCCTGGTGAAAAGTATTTAAGTATGTCCCTGTCAGAAATCACTCAAGTGTCTGTTACATCTACATGAAAGGACTTATGTCAGCACTGGATTACAGTAATGCATCAGGAACCTGTTCCAACACTGAGGAGTTTCCAGTGAGAGACAGTGAAATAATTCACGTCCCTGGCACATCATGAAGCTGTTTAATGAGTTGGTCCCCACTTTGAGGAAGAGGCTAGGACATCAGAATTATCAGAATTATCAGAATTATCCCCTTCAGTCCCTCAGGAAAGCACTTGGGCGGATCATGGCCACAAGCAATGACCAGAATTTCCACTTTGCCTCCTTGCATGAGGTGATCTCATCTGAATAAATTGTAAAATATAGAAACACAAGTGAACATGTCTAAAGTTAAGGTCACCATCATGAATCATTACCCATTTTTTACTCCTGTCATTGAGCAAGAATGCCAGAGATCTGTCCTTACTTCTCAGAATGAATACAGTGACTCTTAAATTTTGTTCCTATAATACAAGTCTGGAATTATTAATAAGAAAATCAATTTTTATTAGCAACTACTGAAATTATATTCCTATTTTATTAGCATGTAATTTTATGAATATTTCAGAAAAAAAACCTTCTTCTAGTTAATGATTTCTGTTCCGTGTGCTCTTAATATAAAACTTCCAAATCTCATTAGCAGAACCAGCCATTGAAATGCACAATGTTAATAAAGCACAATAGCAAACTGCTGATACAGTAAGTTTGGAGTACAAATGTGGTAACTTTTATAATCACAGTGGAAAATTGAATACTGATGGTATATACTATTACCTTGACTAATATGGAAAATACCTTGACAGATGAAAAAGTAGAAAAGATACTTTTTATTCTGTGAGTTGAGGCAATCCAATGCTTTGGTGGATCTCTTAGAGAATGAGATTTAATCAGACTTTTGCAGAAATCCACTACTCAGGTGTGGTCTTCGGATTGACAGAGATGATCCTATCAATCCTTTAAGCATATTTTGTTAGGGTTTTTTTTCTGAGTATGTTATCTAGGATTTTAGATATAAGATACTTTGTTCCATAGCTTGATTTGTAATCCAAGATTTATCTGGTAATCGGTGGGATTTAACCTCGTTTCAAAAGCTGAAGTCCACAAGCAGAGCTGGTTAATCTGTTTACACAAATATATCTTAGCCATATGCACAGCTCTATGGAGTGCTTCCCATTCCATTCCCTGGGTACCAGGAAGGCAAACAGCTGTGCTAAGATTACTGAGAGAGGACACAAATAGAAACTGGGGTGGGAATTAGCTTGTGCAATTGGACAAATAAAAGTCGGTAAAAACAAACAAATAAAAGTAGACCTAAAACACCTGGATGTCTGCATGTGAGTTTGCTCCCAAAAATCAGACTTTAGCCAATGCTGACAGCTTGTTTAATTCTTAGGGTCTCAGGGTCCATTTGTCTGCCCTAATGTGAGCTGGGTGATTCTCAGACTCTGGATTTCACCTTCAGTGGCCGGGTTCTCAGCCCAGATATTCCTGGTGGTACCAACTTTCTCCCAGCTAGAAATGAGCAGGCAGAGCACATCACAAAGATAACTGGGAAGTGGGTGGGTGAGCACCACATCCTTCAGGTATGAAAACAGGTTTGGCTCAAGACAACCCTGGTTTTCTATCAGCTCAAATTTTTTCGTAGACTTGCCCATCTGTATGAATTCTCAGTACAAAAGAAGTTTTCTACGGCATGCTATGTGAGCTACAAAACAAAGAGCTCTTCCATGTTAAGTGATGAGTCATTGTAACATGTAGGATATTGCTGGACTTTTGGAAATGGTAATTTTCATTGCTGTACCACAGTTTATGCTAAGCCTTCTACAAAACTCCAGCACAGAGTTGATAAACCCACTGAGTGATGAGCCCTTTGAGACACTGCTGAACCAAGGCTAACAAAGAGAGCCCCAGCGAGAACCTTACATCTCATCACTTTTTATTCTGGGGGGGCAATGCTGTGTGTGGCAGTAGTTCAGTTGTAATTAAACAGGAACTGATATATTATTTCCTTCTGTGAAGTACAGAACCACTTCTTACTAGTACATCTAATTAGGCAGTAGAGAAGGTATCATGAAAAAATAATGACCACTTTGCCAGTCCCTAGTTTCCTGGGCTGGGGAGAGGGAGCAGGAGATTGCAAATGCCATTAAGATATTTTACTTATTTTGCATTTTAAAACCAGAGCAAGAGAAATGCTGTTTGGATGCAATGGCCCACATTTTCCAAGTTATGGCATGGCACTTACATGGATTTCATTAGAAGTAGAGGACTTCTGGATTTCAAACTTGAGAAATCTACCTGATAATGTTTGCTTTCAAACCTGGAAAAGTGTCAGGTGCTGTTTCCTAAAAGCAAGCTTCTACAGTATCCAAAAAACCTGTGAAAATTCCTTTTATAATTATTAAACAGCAGTTACCTTCATAATTGTGCTGTGTAGCACAGTCTTGGCTCAGAATATGAGCATTCCTCATCAGCTCTCCTGTCCTGCATCACACCTTGAACAGATTTTTTCTGATTAATGGATTGATTTGTTTCCAGGTGAAATGATGACTCTGGCAGAGTGAGATAATCCCTGGTGAAGTCACACAAAGAAAGGCGGTAATATTTTAAACTGGAAACACAAAATTTTCTGGGGTTACTTGACAGGGCCCTGTGTTTCATATAATCACAGAAGAGTTTGTAAAGGACCATAAAGACCATCTTGTTCCATCCCCTGCTTTGGGCAGGGACACCTTCCACTATCCCAGGGTTCTCCAAGCCCTGTCCAACCTGGTCTTGGACACTTCCAGGGACAGAGCAGCCACAGCTGCTCTGGGAAACCCATCTTTGTGACCTTCATTGTAGATTCTTAAAACTCACCTGGACGTAGTTGTGTGCAACCTTCTCTAGGTGAACCTGCTTTAGCAAAGGGGTTGGACTAGATGATCTCCACCCTTCCAATCCCAACCATTCTGTGATCTCCCTCCTTCCAATCCCAACCATTCTGTGATTCCATGGTTCTGTGAAACCTTCTTCGGGACCAGCCTGTGGATCTCCGTCAGGATTTGGAACCACCTCTGGAACCAGAAGCCTGATTGTGGAAACTAAACACACCAAGGTTACTAAACCCAAAGAGACAAAAATAGTATCAACTTAGAAATCAATGTATGGGCTATGTGTTCTGAAACTTTGCTCTACCCAACTTTTGAAAATACCCTTCCTAGCCTGAGATATCCCAGGTCTGTTTGTAAAATACATTTACCCACTCAGTGAAGAGTTGTCCCAGTGAAATAGAGCATGGCAGCTATTTTTGCATTGCAGCTGTAGTGATACAGAGTGAAAGGGGCAGGAAGAGAATAACTGAGTAAATTTCTCTCCCGAAAAATCCCAAGGCAATTTAGCTCTGCAAGTACACTTCCTTACCCTACCCACTCCTGCAAAAACCACCTAGGGAATAAATTCTTTCTTGTGAAAAAGGACAGATCTTCCATGGTGACAAGTTGTTGGAACCCTAGTTTTTTTGCTCCAGCTGCAAAAACATTTCTAACTATTATTAAATGCTTTACCTTTTTTTTTCTCCTGACTGTTTGCTTGAGTTTTCCTTCCTCTGTGCCTTGCATTCCCTTGGGGTTCCCACATGCTATGAATCACTGTCCCTCATCAAATGAATGCTTTATTATCTTACTTCTTAGTCTGGTATTTTGACAATTTTTCTTTTAATTTTTTTCTCTTCATATTTTTCTGTGATTTGTGTCTTTTCTTTCTGTAAATGAATCTGTAGTAACTGGGCTCCTTCCAACAGAAATCAGCAATTGGTGCTACTAGCACTAAGGAGAGTTATTAAAGCATTTCAGATGTTGAGAATTTCTACTTTGATGCTTTCTGTTTTTAAATATAGGATGAAGAGTTTATTTATTATTTACAGTACGATTTGTTTTATTACCCTTCATTACTCCCAGTGTTGATAGATGAAGGCTGCAATGCTGGGAAGCCCCAGCATCTTCCTGGAGTACCTATCCTTTTACCATGCATTATAAATTAGATAATGAATTACTAAAGAACCAATCTGTATTTTTCTGAACAAGTAAGACACTGGCGACTCTGCTGCTGCTCCTAATGTTCTCTTTAAAGACCAAAATGCTGATATGGCCAGGGAAGATTTTCAATAACTCTGCAGCATGCAAACTATGCAAGAGTGACCTCCAGGTCTGAGATAAGCGCAGCATGGCTCCTGCAGAGTCAGACAGAAAATGAAATCTTTTTGTCTCATCTGCCTTCAAAACTCACAAGATTCCCATTTTAATAGTTATATTTTATTTATAGAGCAGCTGCCTACAGGGCTAACCCTGGGTGTACCGGACACTTGGTGGAAGAATTTCTTCATCTTTTTTTCTTTCACTTCAATAGGCTTTCCATCTTCCTTTGCTTGCCATTGTCAGCTTTTCTCCCTCAGATCCCACCTCTCCATCACATCTTTTCCAGCCCAGAATCCCCTCAAACCATATCCCAATTTTAGGAAGGAAGTCCTTTTTATAACAAAAATTATGACTTTTAGTGTGACAGTAGTTATTACAAATACTGAAATTTATGATGGTGCCTTTCCTTTCTCAAAGCATTGGCTTTCAGGGAACAAACTCAGAACTCCAGTTCCCACTTTCTGAAGTGCTCTTTGGCACGCACTTTGTTTTTGGGGAAGTGTAAGCTGTGGTATATGCACACCCCTGGACTCACCACATGCCGCTTCCATACCTCACTGAATCATCTGGATGCCCCAGGCTTCTTCTCTTCTCAGCAGTGAAAAATGTAGGTGTCTTCTTAGGACATTTTATTCAGTCCTGAATTCTGATTCAATTCCTGCAAATATGACTTCAGTTCAATAATAGTAGGCCAGTGTCGCAGACATCTTTTCATTAAAAATCCTTTCTTAGGATTTTTTTCCTTCTGAGAAGCTGAGAGGCCTCAGAAACAAAATGTAAACAATGGTTATCTGCAGCTGTGGAATGCAACAGGTGCATCTGTGATTGGTCTCATGGATATTTGGAATTAATGGCCAATCACAGCACAGCTGGCTTGGACAGAGAGTCTGGGACAGCTGCCTTTGTTATTCATTCTTTTCTATTCTTAGCCTAGCCTTTTGATGAGAACTTTTTCTTCTATTCTTTCAGCATAGTTTTAATGTAATATATATCATAAAATAATAAATCAAGTCTTCTGAAATATGGAATCAACATTCTCATCTCTTCCCTGATTCAAAAACCCCTGTGAACCCCGTCACAGGCCAGAATGGTGAAATTCCCCTGAGATTTCTTCAGCAGATAGGATGAACCTTCCTCCATGGGACCGTTTTGTCTCAGCCAGCTTGAGATAATAATTCCTGTTGCACTGTCCAGGAAAAAAAATACACTACAACTTTTCCTTTGCATCTGGCAGTTAGAAGCAACAGAGGAAAAAAAAATGTCTGAATCTTCCACTATATTTAGCTATTTTTGTTCCATGGTATTATTGTTCATAAGACTTTCTTAAATGGGAAATTAATAAGAAAATAATACATTACACTTTTTCTGTCACAGAAATGTGTGAAAGGCTTGGTAGAACACCTCCAACATTTGCCTGAAAACCTCACTATTTAGTGCTCTTCATTTTAGTACCAATTCTCTCCAGAAATTCTTGCTGCAATTAATTCAAGCCATCTAAATTTAAAGCATACTAATTAGGCAGCCAACAAAAGGGAAAGTCTACCCTTCCAGGAAATTGGAGCCTTAAATATAGCTTTCATCATTTAACTATTTGGATTTAAAAGGAAGAAAGGTATTTTGAGGCAGAAGCTTCCTGGGCTGTAGAGATATATGAGCTCAGGCACCTACTATCAAACAAGAAAAAGCTCTGTATTAGTCTGGGTGAATAATGTGATTTCTATTTCATTTTTACCTTTTTTCAGCTAAAAATTTTAAGTAGTATTGTAGAAAGTTCAGAACTAACAGAACAATCTGCCTTTTCTTACATAGAACTCATGAATTGAAAAGTGTTGAGTTAGACTGGATATCTTAAATAAAAAAAAAAAAAAAAAAGTCTAAAGGATACCTGCAGCTTCTGACAAGGGCTCACAAGAGGTATGATGTCTCCCAAACTATCTAGTAGACTTTTGCAGCACTGCATGTGGCCCACGAAATCCAGTAAATGAATTTCAGAAGATGGTGTAAGATCTCCTGTTCCATGGTCTTTGACAAAAAAGCAGCTCAGGAAATTTAATTTAATCTAATTACAAGTTTCCTCAAAAGAAATCCTAGATTCTTTTCTGATTGTTTCTTTTTATCCACTCTGTCCTAAAATAAAACCTTTGAGGACTCAGACTGAAACTAATGATGCTGCAGGCTTTCGCTTGCCCTGTAACACCTCATGATGAGGCAAGGAGCCAGCTGGAGAACTCACCCTATGAACTCTTTTTAAACTGGAAAGTTTTCAAATTGCTTGTCCAAGAGGTAAAGGGATAGCTTTCTCCTTTCTCCTCCTTTTTGGCCAGTTCATAGAAACGAACATATGAGGAGCAATTTATATGAAAATTTATTATTTTTCCTTTGTCCTGTCTCCAGCTCCCAAATACAGTCATTCCTTTAGAAAGATGTGAAAAGCTCCATGCTGCCTTAATATGAGTTTCTGGGTGAGTAAAACTGGGTTCATTTAAAAACTTGAATTGGAGGATGATGTATTGCCATTTTCCCCTCTCCCAATACCACAGTCTTGTCACAATGAGATGAGAGAATATGGTCATCAGGACACAAAGATAACAAAATTCAAAGATTCCCTCATTCAAATGAAGTTTGGAATTCAGTTCAGATAGCATACAGTTATAAAGATACAGTTGATCTACACCCTGATGAGGCAATTTCTAGTTGGGTGAATATATAATTTATAACCTAATCTCCTCAAGTATTTTTTTCTCTTCCTACCATTCCCACGAAAATCTACATTAATCCATACCAGTGTTAGTCAATCTAATATGCATTAAGTTTGAGGAGGCCGGTGTGAGATTTAATTACTCTACTCATATGATGGAGAATACCATTGGAACTATCAGATTAATGTCAGCCAAGAAGAAAAACAAACAAGTACCATATTTAAAGGCCTATTATCTTCTACTTATCCTTTTAAGCTTTGTAATGCTTGAAAATTGCAAGTCATTATGATTATGGTTACTATTAAATAGTTAATAATAACTATTTAGTACTTTTCTATTTGGGCAAATATGTAGCTTTTCTTATGTTTTCTTAAAAATGTTTGGTGGCAGTGGTTACATTGGATCTTTAGCTGTATATACGTAGTATTAGCATTATATATATTTAACATTCTGATTGGATGACTGAACCATGTGTAGGGGCCTGTCAAAGGCACAGTGTGTTTGCACACACACATTGCGGGTAAGCACCTCTTTGTTTTCAATTTCAGTAGATAAGTGTGCTGATTGGAGCTGGGGTAAAGTAAATTTTCTTCCCAATGGCTGGTGTGGAGCTGTGTTTTGGGTTTGTGCTGAGCACAGGGTGGGTGACACAGAGCTGTTTCTGTCATTGCTGAGCAGGGCCTGCACAGAGCCAAGGCCTTTGCTGCTTTTTGCACTGCCAGCCTGGGGAGGGGATGGGGGTGATCGAGAGTTTGGGAGGTGACACGGCCAGGACAGGTGACCCCAAGTGACCAAAGGGATGCTCCAGACTGTGTGACATCGTGCTCAGTGTGCAAAGGGAGGGAAGGAAGAGGAAGGGGGAATGTTTGGAGTGATGGTGATTGTTTTCCCAAGCCACTGTTACATGTGGTGGGTTCTGGCTCTCTGGAGGTTACAGAACACCTACCTGAACATGGAAAACAGTGAAATAATTGTCTTTTTTGCTCTGCTTGTACTCATGGCTTTTGCTGTGCCTATTAAGGTGTCTTTATCTCAACCCATGAGTTTTCCAGCTTTTACCCTTCCAGTTCTCTCCCTGATCCTGCTGGTGGGGGGTGAGCAAATGGCTGCAAGGGGCTGGGGGCTGGATGAGGTTAAACCACAACAGTCAGAAAACCTGGTCATTTTAAACTTGCTTCACATCACAAAAATCATCAGAAACACATCAGAAACACAGAGGCTGTCACCTCTGGTCTTCTGTTTTGAAGTGCTACATTCATAAATCAGTCTTGATATTTCTTTCTCTTATTATTTTGAAGTTCTCATAACAGAAGAGCCACACTATTGCAAACAACTTCTGTGTTTTCAAAATATTTCTTGATCGTAACCCATTATGGAAAAATCATCCAGACCCCATTATATGCCAGAGACAGCGTAAAGTTTTTGATCTTCTTCTGTGCTTTCCTAAGATAATTTCTGACATCCAAAATAAACAAATGCCAGGGAGTCCTTTGAAATAATTTTAAATTAAAGTGTTATAATTTTATCTTGTTATAACAAGTTATAATATAGCTTGTTATCAAGTTGTCACTATTAAAATTTATTTATGCTATTTCCTGATGAGTTGCCCTAAAATCTGTTTAGAGTAAGAACTTTTGTCAACCAGACATTTAAAGCAAAATGGCCACCAAGCACCTCATATTCAACTTGAAGGTTTTCTTTTAATCTTTTCTCCTTTCCTTAAAGGAATCTAGTAATATTAAAACTATCACAAATACTGTGTGAGCGAGAAAAGCAAGCTCCTTTTTTTTTGAAACAATTATTTTATACAGAAATGACATGTGCAAAGAGGCAATTTTGATAGGAAACTTTTCTGTAGGTAGTTTTGTATTCTTTGAGTATTTTTAATGCCTGCTTTTTTGTCTACCCATTATCCTGTTTAAATCAGGTATTGCTTTGCTATAGAATTTCCATTTATGCCACATCTATGACTTAAAAGACAGCTATTCAGTGAAGCAGAGTTATATCAAGCTTCCAATTGCAACAGATCAAGAGAAAATATGGCTAAAGAGGAGATGATTAAAATAGTATATATTCAGTGACAATGTCATAAGCCAGCAGTTTAAAATCATTGATGAAATTTATATTGAAACAAATTCTTATTCATGCAAATTATCCAGTTGAGGATGATGGTAAATATGAGTTAATATCTCATACAAGGAAAATCTAAGTATATCCCATCGCAGCTGTTAGAACAGAAATTTGGAATCTAATCACGCTATTGCATTTTTACTTGTTTCTTTTTTTTTTTTTTTCTTTCAGCATTATTTTGGCATTTCCTGCAGTTAGTCTCTGTTGGATCACCTGTTGTTCTTTTAAGTGATACAACTGCTTTACTCCTCAGTGAAGGAACCCATATGCTGTATAATCTGCTTCTCCCTGCTGTAGTTCTATCTCAGTTCTTATGTGAGTGATCCAAGAGTCTTATACCCAGGTCTCTTTTAGGCAAGTAGACCTCTGGGAAAATTTTGGGAGAATATGAGCTAAATTTGGGAGTTATTAGGTTTGATTAATGTGATGCCTATCTTGAATGACAAGCTTAAAATATTAAAAAATCAACAAAAGAAACAAAATAAACACAAAAGCCTTGTTTTCAAATGTTTATGTAACTTAAAAGCAACAAACAAATAACAACAGTCTTGCCATCTGCTTCATACATTTTAAAGAAATGTTTTTTTTAGAAAAAGGAAAAATTAATGAGGAAAAAGATGGAAGAATATAAGCCTTGATGATTAAAGTTCATTCTCTGGTACCTGTAGACTAAATCTAGTGTGATACGATTGATCCTTAGTTTTTTATTCCAAATGGGTCAAGCACAATATTAATTTTATCACAGATATTCCGCGAGTGTCAACTTTCCTATTGAATAAATACAAGAATGTTTAGATAAGACTTTGAAATTGGAATGTATAAATTGTTTAATGGGCTTGCTTATTTCCCAGTTATTTTCCATCAAAATGTTTAAATCATATAAACTTTTATTAATAAATGAAATGAAAGCACTTATTTGCTATCAAACTAGATAAAATTTATTGTTATTAAAAATATGAAGTAATTATACTACAGTGTAGATTTCTGTTTAAAAACAACCTGAACATTGGTAAATTCAGGGGAAAAAAAACATTATAATTTGATTTTGGTGGCCAACTTATTATGGCCTAATGACATGATTACAGATTGTCTTTATGACAAGATTGTACAGAATATTTTAAAAATATCTCAGAAAATTAATATTTTGAAAGATTATTACTATTCATTTGAACAATAAAATCAAATCTAGCTGATTGAAAAAGGGAACAAGAAAATTCTAAGCTGTTGTATATTTTCTTTTACTTTTTGTAAATGTTTCAATAAAATTATAAATAAAAGATTCATTTCAAAACACAAATTATCTTTAAGTGTTTCTCAAGCCATATTATTTCTTCCAGATAACATGTCAGTTGAAAAGACTATTGACAAGCATGTTCTGTTTTCAAGCAATTGATGAACTACTGAAAAAAAAATCCTTCAAAAAAATAATACTTTTTTTGAAACAAAGGCTGCACAATAATTCACCTCCAAAAGAGAGGACGAAAATTAAAGAAATAATATCAGAATTTTAATGATTTGGATATTTTCAGACTGAAGAAGTACATCTGCTTTTCCCTTGTGGAATTATATGAGTAAAACCTTTGTCTTTGGTTTGGTAAAGTTATCTGCACTGCTGTACTCGCAGCTCAAATAATCACTCTGGGCACAGAAGACCAGGTGGCCATCTCCCCTTTTCTTGATGAAACATGTACATAACCTCTTAACTAGAATATTTTGTTACTTGTAAATCAGCAAAAATTCTTGAGAGCACTTTTTCTGCCAATTAAAGTCAGCTTCTAAAATTTCTTTTCTTTTCCTGCCAGAAGCAGGAAAACAATGTTTTTTAAATTTTTTTTTCCTGCCAGAAGCTAAACCTGGCCACAGAAGCACAGAATCTTCCTAAATTATAGCAAAATCAGTGGTTTTACCTGCTTCTGATGGAAGATTTGCAACAACCTCTGTTACTGAAGTCCCATTGGGGTACATGTGGCCAGGAGAGAGAGAAATCTGGATGAAGCACAATGTGTCCTCTAATTTTACAGTCTCTGAAAATTAATGAAAAGCTGTTATTGAACCATTTCATCTACCAAATGCATATATTTGTGAAGGCCAAAAGTACTAATGGAGAATAAAAGGATGTAGATGTTTCTGGAGCAAATGACATGGAATAAGAATGAATTGCAGAAAAAAAGATGAGGAGTATCCAACAAATCCAGTCAGATTAACTTTTAACAAAACCCTGATTGGTTTAAACAGCATGTAAAAGAAAACAAACCACAAGAAAAAAAAAAAAACTCACAACTTTCCCTTAATGTTGATACTTTGATGATGTCTAAGACTTGCCTAATAATTGCTTTTACTTACACAAGACATGGAACTGGATAACAGTAATCATCAGAAACACTACATCTTCCTAAACCTTCTTTCCTTCTGGAAAGTGGTCTTGAGAGCAGCAGAAGGAATTTTCACCTCATAATCTGTTCAATTTTTCCCTAAAAAGAACAAAGTGTGAGATTACTTCAAGAACAACAGTAGTAAATATGTTCCTCCAGCATGGCTTGATGTCCCTGGTATTAAGGTCCTTCAAGACTACAGAAAACAAAAACAAAAACAAAACAAACCCAAAAACAAAACAAAAACAAAACAAAAAACCCCAAACAAACAAAAAACCCACACAAAACCAAAAAAACCCATACAAACAACCCCCCCCAAAAAAAAACAACAACAAAAAAAACCAAAAAACCCCAAAACAAACAAAAAATATATATACACAGAATTAGGAAAAAAATTAAGCCAATTACTAACTATTTGTGTTTGTACAACCTGCATAATTATACATATGATAGCCTGGAGAGGCCAGAATTTGTTTTCAGTCTTATGATAATTTGTCCCTAATCAAACTTATGTTCAGACATATCCTTTTAAATTTGATTTTTCATTAGTGACCCAAGGGTGGGCACAGAAATTCCTGTTATTGTAAACCAAAACTGAGCATCTTATAAAGCTTTTGTCTAGTTTGCTCATTATTGCTCTAAATCTCTTACCATTCCCAGAGCTGAAGTGTGGTGACATAATGCACAAATATTCTTAGTCTGCCTCAGTGCAATGTCAGATGGGCTGGTTTAAATTCATAGCCTTTCTGATTTAAAGGTCTATTAAGCTGACTGACCACACCAAAATTGATTAGAAGCAATCATTTGGTCTGTTACTGTGACTCAGCTGGGAAGATAGTAATGAACTAATAGTGGCCAACAGCAGTCTTAAATCTCAACAGCTGCTTTTGCAGGGATCATGTATTTATGCCCCAATATCCTGGTGTTGAATGCATTCTTAATGTGTCTCAAAATTGGGTTATCTCTCTCCTTACTATCTAGCATATGCTATTAAAAATATCACATCAATTAATATTTATGCATGTCTTTATACATACTGTTTTATAAAGACTCATAATCTGGCCAAAATGACACCTTCCCTTGTATGGATTAGTGGGATATGTTCCCTGTCTGCATAGATTATAGAAAACAAACAAAATATTTGTAACTATTCAGTAATTCTTCTATCATAGGGAAGGGCACTTCATTTTAAATTCCGCACTATGAGCCAAATTCGACTTTATCACTAGAAAACTTACAATATATCCATTATCTTCAGATTAAAGCTAAAAGCTTTTGATATGACAAGCAGGCAATTCATCCTGTTTATCATCTGACAGCTAATTCTCCTCCTCATGCTGCAATAGTGGAGTACAAGTGTTCATTTTGTCACAGTAGCTTTGCCCTGCCTGAATTTCTTCCCTTAATGCATGTTTGTATTAATCTCCAGATTGTCTTCAAAGTGAGAAGGTGGATGTCCCTGCCAAAATTTTAGCACTTCTAAATAATTGATATAATCTCACTGGAGCTCAGAGAGAATTCTTAACCAATCCATCAATCTATTTTAAACGATGAGCACAGACTTGGGGAAGTAGGGGAAACAGAGATAAAAGGTAATTACTTTCAGCAATAAAATGTCTAGCTAGAATTTCCATCCTTTAAATTTACAAATTTTCATTTGGCTTTAACCGCCTTTGTAGAGGAACAGACCAGTTGTATGAGTGTTACATTTGCTGTTTACTCTATTTCTATCTCCTCTCCTTCAAATGTGCACAGACATCATGCAGAAATAGCAAAAGACAGATGTATCTTGGCCTTTGCAGCTGTAAATTCATTAGCTGAATAATAATTTTGCTTGTGGATTACAGGACTTCTCATTTGAAGTTAAAATGTGTCCATGGGTCCACAATTAAAAATTGGGTAAATATTGAAATAACATAAATTTATTTATTCATTGGTTTATTTGGTTTGGTTTGGGTTTTTTAAAAAGGAAAAATGAAAAAAGAGTCCTTAAAGACACAGGTTTTTTTTCTTCCTAAAAAGAATTTCAGACCCTGAAGGAATCTTGTCACTTTTACTATTTATTTAATTATCAGTGTCTTAGATACAGAACAATTTTATTTCCACCAGTTTACCAGCTGCTATCAGTTTAAATTCATAGATTTTGATACAACACTAATTGGGGAACTATTGTCATCATCAAATGCACAGGGAAAGTTTGTGGTGGGGAGGGACAAGAGTATTTATTCCTTCAGGTTGCTCAAACCTGATTGCTGCACCCAGTGTCATGTTGGAGTTCACCCCTGGGCTTTCTCTGAAACACTTCAAATTCAGCTTTTACTGAGTAGTGATAGAGTCCAGGTTTGGATCTGCATTTAAAACCAAAACATAAAGACAAACCACTGTCAGGATGTAAGAGTGAGGCCTTGGGGATGTCTTCCACACTGTTGCTGTGGATCAGAAAACAACTGATCCAGACAGAAGTGTTATAATTTTGAAAAGAGAGAAAAGTAGGATTCTTCCCCCAGCATATATTATTTGTCGATAATGACTTGAATGCACAAACAATGACCAAAAATGTAATATGCCCCAAAAACAGGAGTCATTTAGCTCCCCAACTTTTCTCTGACCAGTAGGGAACAGAAAGCTTTTAAAAGTCTGGGTGCAGCTCCTCCAGGCATAGCAGGGCCCGGAGACTAGGCTTTCAAACAACACAATTTTTTGGGGGAACATCCAAAATATTCTTATAATGTGGATGACTTGTGAAGGAAAATCTAATTAGGAGAAAAACTAATTAAGGACATGCTAGAGCAAAACATTGGTGAGGAATGGGAACGGGTTGTCTGGAGAAGATTGTGGCTGCCCAGTCTCTGGAAAGGTTCAAGATTGAATGGAGCTTGGAGAAATTTCTGGAAGGGGAAACAATGACAGGAGGCTGGAGTGAGATTATCTCAAAGGTCTCTTCCAATGCAAATTGTTCTATGACTCTGTAATTCTCTGAATTGGACCAGCTGCATCCACTTTACTGATATTTTATGAACTATGTTGATAAAGGATGAGCTCTTCAATCAGAGCCTGTGAGACAACAGTCACTACCAGAGGACTAAAGTGAGTGTGGCATCAGCCATTCTCAACTTCTCAATGTCATTACATGGATCATAATCCTGATGCTGAGATACAGCCGGAATCTTTCAAAATAGACAAGCAGCCCTATTATTTTCCTGTAGTGAGAGATGTGAGAAAACACGTACTAGTGAGCTAATAAGCCCATACCCTTATTCACAACAGGATTTGCTTTAAGCAATAACAAAACCAAAACAAGTCCCAGGATCAATTTCACCCCTCTCTGATGCATGAGGAGGCCTTGGAGGGATTGTGGTCAATATCTCTGCTACACTTACCCAGCACAAGGCTTCACAGGGTGAGGGTAAATGGCCTCAAGTGGCACCAAGGATGGTTTAAAATGGATATTGGGAAAAAGTCCTTCACCAAAACAGTTTTCAAGCCCTGGCACAAGGGGGCCTGGGGCTGTGGTGGAGCCACCACCCCTGAGTGTGCTCAAAAGGCACATGCACGGCACTTTGGGATGTGTTTTAGGGGCCAGCACAGCGATGATGAGTTAACAGATGGGCTCCAGGATCTCAGAGGTATTTTTCCAACTTTCATGGTTGTATGTTACCCTAGTTCTGCTGGAGGAATCTGCTCTGGCTTCAGGCATTCCTGAGGTGTCTGCAACAGAGCTCTAGCAATCCAAGGATTTGTGTACTTCACATAAAACCCTTTGAGCAATTCCCATCTTAAAGGGCATCTTCTCCTTATTTTCCTCTCCTCTAAATCTTATTTATAAGCAAAGATAGTCAGTTTCCTCTTTGAAGGTTTTATTTTTAATGGCCTGTTTTTTCATCTGAGTGTAACAATGGAGGATGATTGAAGAGCTGAGACCCAAAGACTCTTCAATTTTACAAATTGGTTTAATTTGATGAAGAAGGAATGCTACATTTTGTTAAATTATATTATGATAAAGAGGAGCTGGTTGCTTCTCAGCATGAATCTGAAAGCAAATTATTTCCACAAAAAAAGGACGATGTATTTAACCAGACAAGTAATTATGTTGTGGTGCTACTATCTCCCCTGCTTCAGATTAGAAAAAGAATTCAATTATCACTCCATTAGATCAAAAAAATAATTTTAGTGATACATTCAAATTGAATTCATTTATTCCTAAGCATGCTCTGGATTAACCTTCACGCATTTGGCTGATTAGAATCTTCAGTCAATACTGTTATTCAAAAAATCTGCATTAACTTGCTACAATTTGTATTTTATGTTAACATGTCTTGTTATTGATTTTTCTGATGCATTATACCATAAATCATATTTAATTTTCTAGGTCAGATAAGTGGGTTTCTCACACAGTTTAATAAAATTTGTTTTTTCTGTTATCTTGCCTCCTTACCTCACCTTTCAGGTAACAATTACATTTACATTACCATCTTGAGATGCTGCAAAGGTGCAAGTTCAGAGGTAAAGTCTTACAAATCAAAAAGTAAATCTTATCCTTGTTTTATAAAGCTGTGATTTTCTTGACTTTTGCCTTTTACATTTTGGTACATATTTTTGGTGATTCCCTGTCTGTTTCCCTCTCTGTCACAACCTGATCCAGCAGACCAAGGTCCTGGGTTAGGATAAAATTGTGGCAAAGCAGAAACAAGAGTCAGGTGATGTTACAAGTCTGGTTCCATACATACCATGTATAGATGTAAAAGTTTGACTGTGTCAGGTTTCCACACTGCCCAGGCAGAGGTTTGAATGCTTTCTTAGCAGATTAGAACTGATATTTTTTTCCCATAAAATCATTGTGCCTAGCATTTGAACACATACAATATCCCTGATTGTCCAGAAGTCTTAAATAAAACATTTCATCAACAGGCCAGGGAGCTTGTCCAGACCTTTCAGAATTCATATAGATCAGCTTTATTCCTTTTTTTTTTTTCCTTTTAAATTAAATATCATAGATGATACAGCCCTCCCAAGCAGGATGATAAGGCAGGAGGAACATTCTCTTAAGGAGCTGGGAGAAATCTCATGATCACTGCCCCTTGGTTCTCATGGGGTGCACCAACGTGGCAGGCAGGCGTCTGCTGGAAATAAAGCACAGCAGAGAGCAAAGAGCTGAGGAGGTTCCTGAGGCGTGTGGAGCAGACCTTTCTGACTCGTCTGGTGAGTGGGACAGCCAGAGGAGGAGCCTCTGAGGAGCTGATGGTGAAGAGAGGAGGGCTGGTGGGAGATGCGGTGCCTCAGGGATGTCTTGGGCTCCTTGACCGCAAAATGAGTTTCCCATTGTCAGGGAAGGAACGAGAGAAGTCAGCAGAAGGTTGGCTGGTTTAGGAGACAGATTCCCCTGGAACTCTTCGTGGCAAGGGAGGTCCAGGAGAGCTGGATGTTCCTCAGGAAGGAAAATTAAATCAGGCGTCTTGGAATCCTGACTGCTGAGAATTTTAGACTTTCTGTGCTGACAAGCGCTGAAGCCCAAGAGAACAGTGCATTTGACCTAAGGCTGTGGAGAAGGTTTTCAAAATTGCATGATAGAACTGGGATTATGGGTGTGGAGTTTGAATATAAGTGTGATATCAAATGGTGGAAAACTTGGAGTTTAAGGTTTTTGAACATAGCAATATATAGAGAGGATGATGGAGGTTTTGGGGCGAAGGCTGGTCCTTCTTCTTCGCCTTCTTTTCCAAGAGTTTGGGTAGTATTATGTAATTGGATAAAAAGTCCACATTGTGGGGCACGAGTGGTTGATTATTGGGTTAAAAGTGAAAATAATCTAGGTGTCATTTCTTAGTTGGGTAGTTTATCCTTTAAAGGCCTTCTAGAGAGAGAGAGAGACATGGTTCCATTTTTCGTTTGTTGGAGAGAAATGTTGTAGAACTCAGGGTTTGTGAGACTGTAACATAGATAAGAACTAATAAACATCTGAGTCCCAACAAGAAATATTGTCTTGAGCATTTAATCCCGACCCTGGCAAAAAGAAGTTAAGAATCTGCAAGTTAGTCCCCACATGCCAAAAGATTAGCTAGTGGGGAAGGGGATTTGTCTGTCCAAAAAGAGGGTTGGCTGAAACTTGTGGGAAACAAGGAGAGTGTATCCCCTCTGGAATCCCAAGTGGAACTTAGGAAAAATTCCAGAAAATCCAGAAAGGGTTTCAAGGACTGGAGCACACTGCCCAGGGCAGTGGTGGAGTCAACATCCCTGGAGATGAACAGGATTTGTAGGTACAACAACTAAAGGGATTGGTTAGGGATGGGCTTGGCAGTGCTGGAGAAACAGCTGGACTCAATGATCTTCAAGCCTTTTTCCAACCTAAATGATTCTGTGATTCTATGATAATATTCTCACCTCAGCAGGTGAGTTTAATGTGTTTTATCATCCTTATATGAGAGAACATAAAATCTTGTGCATTTTTAATTGCAGGAGAGATGTGGGCACTAAACACTTCAGAGAGGAGTAAAAATTTTATTTTCTATAATTTTTAAGGGTTACATATGGCCACATGTCCCAAAATTACTAAAATCTTTCTGAGTTACTTTACCACTATGCACAGAAGTTTTTCCTGTGGTGTTTTAAATTACCTCACCCATTTTCTGTAGTTCAAAAATCAATATAACTTGGAAGCTGTGGCTGTTTTCCATTTTGGTCCTTTACAACATTTGTTACCTTTTATTTCTATTTGTTTCGTTCTTTACCACAGAATTTAGGAGAATTTATCAGAATAATCAAGATCTTTGATAGCTGATTTTGTTTCTAACTAACTCTAACACTGAAAACTCTTAGTTAATTTATGCTAATTTATTTGCCTATTCAGTTAAAGTCCTCATCTATTGTATTCATAATTTCTCTCTGATTTGAGCTAATGGCCTACTAGAAAGAAATTTTATTAAGTACTATTCAGCATTTATTTTCCCTATTTGAAATTCTTAGGAAAAAACCTCCACACTTAATGATGATTTCTATCTGAAATAGAAAATAGTTTGGTTTTTTTTTTTAAACAGTGCCTTACAGCATAAGAGAAACCCTCAGCCTTTGCCTCTTACACTGAATATACTGTAACATAATTTTATGTGTGCTTTAAAAAAATTTCCTCTTGTTTTCTATCTCCACTTCATGGCCTGAAAACTATCTTTACTGAAAGATAAGTAGCAAGTTCAATCAGTTCACTGAAGCAGTGGGTTCCTCTGAGGTGTCACTCACAAACCATCCACCAGCTTTGTCCCTTCTGTTCTTGTTACAGCCCAAATGCAACATCCCACTCAGGCAAGGCATACCAACATATAAAAATGTTAATTTTATCAATGTAGTCTCTTCAATAAGCTTTCTACCTCAGCCTCCTTAAAAAAAAAATTCTTTTGTTTTTGAATTTGAGAATTATGCTTGTTTATTCCTATCTTATAATTCTCCTGAATTTCACTTTTCTAGTACCTTGTTTTCCTACTGTTGCTTTGAACAATATTCTCATATTTTCACGTAAGAAGAATTTTCCTGTGTGGAGACAAGTTTTGTTTGTCCCAGCATCTGTTAGGTTCAAAATTTTTGCCATAACTTGACATCAACATAGTTCAACTGCAGAATTTTATACCTTACCCAGACCTTACACACAACAATAAATGATCCCTAGAGGAGGGTTAGCATGACTTTTTTAGTCTCTCCCTAAGTCATCTAGGCCTATTCCAGCCTGTGGATATTTGCAATAAAATGAGATTAATTAGAGTGTCTATCATGATTCATAGATTTGCCAATTTCCATTAAAAAAAAAGAAAATATTTTTCAGTTACATCTGCCAAAGGCTGCCCAGAGAAGCTGTGGCTGCCCCATCCCTGGAAGTGTTCAAGGCCAGGTTGGATGGAGCTTGGAAGAACCTGGTCGGGTGGAAGGTGTCTCTGCCCATGCAGGGAGGTGAAATGGCATGAGCTTTACAACCTTCCCAAAAGAAACCATTTTGTGACTCTAATTCTGTAACACTTAAAACCTGCAAGGCACTAAAACTTGTTTCCAAAGCCACGTAATTTCCTCCCTGTATCAACACTAGATTTTTGCTTTGCATTTCCTGAATTTCTGACTTGCCACTTTGAAGAAAGCATTCTACATGTGCAACTCATCACAGCAATTTTTCCCTCAGTTTTTGGTTTCCTTCTCGCATTTTGGGATGTTTGACTTTGTGTCCTCGGAAAGTGGAACCCATGCACTGTCCAAGCAGACTGGTGGGCTCTTCCTGTTCCAAGGTTTTCTCCATGGATGTCTGCGACCTTTTCTGAACTTTTAAAAATAATTTTGAAATTTATATAAAAGAGCATATGTTACCAAAAAAAAAAAAAAAGTGAATGACCACTTGAATGTAATAGATAGGGAGTCCTTAATTTTGTGAACTATTTCATGTATTAAGTATTCTCCCTTATATGACTCAGGTGTTAGAGTAGTTTTTTTTCCTAAAAATTTATTTCATAATTTCCCCTTTTTATGGGGTGGTGCTCTTTCATTTGCTGTGTTCTGTTTTATCCTTTTTAAGACAAGCAGCAGCCCTCAGGCGTTTTGTCTGTTTAGTTTCTTTGTTTGTTTTGAGTTGGGTTGGGTTGGTTTTGATTTGTTTTTAAATTTTATAGGTTTGTTTTTCATTTTGTTATTTATGTCTTTTAGCTTAAGGGGTAGCACAATGCCATTATTTTAGTGTTTTTGTAGAGCATGTTGACTACACAACACTGGCATCAATTCACTGTAGGATATAGAGAAAACTACACAGGCATTGCCACCATCCTTAGTAATTAAGTTTCTTAATGTTTTCAATTCAGAGTTCTTATTGGGGTGGGGTATTTTTTTCTTTTATTTTCCTTTTTTTTTTTTTTTTTTTTTTTCAGACAGGTACCCAAATCCAAAATGCTGCAATTTATCTGAAAGAAGGAAGAAAATTGTAACCATTGAGTTCAGCTCACACGCAAAAAAAAAAAAGGGAGAATTTTGCATTCGTTGAGCTAACCACTCTTCACTGCACTGTTTCATTTTAATCTAATGCCATTCCACCTCCTCTTTCTTTTGTCCTGGCAGAGTCAATTATAACCACAGATTGCTACATGGAATTGCAGCACTAGGGAAACTGTTAGCACCTAGCTGCTCTGGCACAAGATCACACTAAACAGCTTATTAAGATTCAGCCATCAGCTCTGATGAGTTGCATGCAGTAAAGGGCTGGGATTTACTTCCAACTCATTTAATTACAGAAATCAATGAATTCACAGAGCAAAGCCATGAACAGGGAGATCAACTCGACTTGGCCACGGTTTCATTTGAGATCTCAAGACGTTACAAGTGAGACAGTGCTGAGAATCTGTTCGGTTTTGGAGGTTTGAACAATGAAACAATGGCAGCACAGTTGCACATGTCTTTACCCTGATATCAAAGTATTTTCAGCATTTCACAAATAAGATAAATAAAATTGAAATAATTTTATTTATCTTACAAATTAGGGACTATATTATAAATAGGGGCACAAGGGTATTTATCTTATAACACAGGGGATTCTGACATGGACAAGGCCACCAGGATACTCTGGCAGAAAAGAATTTTAAGAATGTTTAAGAATTTTAAGAGGGCTTTTAATGTTTAAGAATTCTACGCAACTGGAAATCCAGTTGGTTGTACTGAAGACATTTTTTTTACATTTGAATAGCTACCTAAGCTCTCCCTTACCTCTCTCCTCTAAAGCAGGTAAAGAGAATGGTCAATCAAAGAACCTCACCCAAAATGCTAACACCAAGAATCTGATCCAACCTGTTTTGGTGATGGCTAAAGTAGCAGTTGGGGTATTTAAATTTCATAAAATGTACAAAGCTGAGGTAACCACAAGATATTTTCCTCAGTGCACACAAAGTTGGAACAGCATGAAAGGATGAGTAAATGTTATAAAATAAATTGCAGGTTTTTTTGGGATCTTGCAATGCATCACTATTTCCTGGCTATCCCCTGTGAAAGTATGGCTTTTGTCACATGGTTTCACAATTTATTCATTAAACTTTAATATGTCATATGCCTAGCTTTCCTGCTATGCCATTACTGTGTTATGTTAAATACAAAACCAAACACTAAACACAGCTTTGGAGAGAACAAGCCCTCAGGAAAACAAAAAAAAAAAAGAGAGCAAAGGAATACATGAGCAGGTAGAACAGAATATGAAGGGGGAATAAGGACAAATTAGAGAATAAAAGTAACCACAATTTAAAAATGCAAACAGAAGTCCAAGATATGCTAATCAAAAAATGTCCTATTATGCAAATGTAACAGTAATTGCTGAGCATATGTATTTGAATCTCAAAAGGAGAGAAAAAAATATGCAACAGCTACTGATGCCATATTGTACATTTGAGTAATTTAAGACACTGATTTGTATTTCTTTTGGAGATTCCTCTCTTTCTTTCTCCCACAAAGGGCATCCTTGCTGCACACAACTGAAAAGCTTCAAAACACTTTGTCCAAGGTTAATAGTTTTGTGTTAATTTTTTTTTTTTTTTTTGTAAGAGTCAAATAGTTGCTGAATTCTGTGCCATGGAATTAAAGCATCAGGGCAGAAGTGGAAAGCAAATGATCTGAGTGAAATGAAGAAATTGAAGACAGTGATTAAAAGAAGGATTATGATAGAAAGTTAAATTAATACCTGGATGAAGAACTATAACAAGACAAATACTTAGTTTTCTAAGAAGGTATGCATTCCTTAAAGTAGCAGTGTTTTAATTAATTCAACATTATAATGAGGAGAAAAAAAAAAAAGCAAACCATTTTTGGGGTATTTTTTCAAGGTGTGGTTTGGTTTGATTTTTGGTTTCATTTTTTGGGGCCTGGAAGGGTGTTGAGTACAGTTTTTCTTTTGGCTTTTCATGGATAGGAAGTCCTTGAAGGAAACATTAACTCCATGAAGGCAATACCCACAGCCCATGGAACTGCCTGTGTAGAGTTCGAACAGAATTTAATCTAAGAAAAGCTATTTCTTTCTTCTTCTAATGCAATGTTACCATGTGGGTGAACCAGCAGGGTCTCTGGAGGCAATGGGGAGGAAAATGTCATTGCTCTCATAGTCTGAAAATCTGGGTTTACTGAACTCACTCTGAAGAATTCCTGGCTAAAAAGGGGTTAACTGCCTGGATCAGGTTTCCTACCCCAAATTCCAGCACAACCTAAATACTAAAGCAGGACTGGTATGTTTTCCTTCTGCCTGCAGCCCAGCACAAAACATATGGGACCATCAAAAGGTCACAACATTTGGGATAAATTTGGGACAAAACAGCAGAGGATGAATCAGACTAGAAAAATTCTTATCCTGAATGCCATAATGAGAAATAAACAGTTGCTATTATTTCTAACAGAAAACCTATTGCTCTGATTCAAAAGTCTTTTACAGATACAAGGGAGAAAAAAGAAATACTTTTACCACCAAGGATTATAATGAAGGTACCTAAAAGACTGACACTGCTCTGCAGCACCTGGGGTGATGCAGCTCCAGACCAAAACACTGACACAGAAATTCCTGTTGGTGGAGATGACAGAAACTTTAGATAAATGGAGACATCACTGTAGCTTTGGTATATGTGACATGGGGATGAAAAAAATCCCCAACACTTCTGGGATGGTGAATGGAAACAGTGTGGAATAACCTGAAATTCTCTACCTGGTGCTATATACCTTATATTTGAGCAATAAATAACCCCTAAATAAAACATATTGTGGCCGAGAATAGAGGGAATTATGAGCCCTACCTACATATTGACACCCCTATCCAGGCTATTTAATCTCATGCAGAATACTACTCCTCAAGCATTGCATGTGAATACATATTAACAGACTAAAATGAAACTGAGTTTATTTTAAAGAAAATTTACACAGTGGCTGAAGCCTGAAATGCAATCCTGGCAACTGGCCCTGCTCCAGTAATGTGAATCAACAAAACACTGGCTACCACAATTTTCAGGGAGCAAAGTAGATACAAGCTTCTCCCTCTGTGTTTTACAATTAAATTTCAGTAATGGACTAAAGGAGAAAATTAAAGCCACTATGTATTCCATTTACGAGGATCCTAATATGATCATGCAATCAATATTAAAAAAAAAAAAAAACAAAAACAAAATTACATAGGAAACTTCTCATAAAATTATTTCAAGATTTTCATTTAAGTGATGATGGGAGAAGAATTTTCTGGAAGTTAGCACTTAAAAAAAAAAAAAAAAAAAAAAAAAAAAAAACACAAACCAATCAAAAAACAAAACACCCAAAGACTGGATGACTGGATCCAACAGGTATGTCTACCAAGTTGTTCTCTCCACCTAATTCTTTAAAGCGATTGCTCTCAGGTTACTTGGTTATCTGTCATCCAGCTGTCACATCACACTCAGGAGTGAGGAGATCTCATACACTGATTTCAAAGTCTTTGGCTGTTTTTCTGTAAGAAAGTAGAACAGTGCTAAACCATTTCTCATCAGTCCATACCCTGCCAACCTGTCCTATTTTGCAGATGGATGAGACACTCTATTCCTTTTATTTAGTGGAGACAATGTTACATAAATCCACTTTTGCAGGCACAGTTTTGTTTCTGATGCAGCTAAACTTTTCTGATGTAACTTGCTTTTCCTTGTCCTGTAATAGCACCTCTGCAGCCATTCACTTCTACATTCTCTGCTCCTTTACCAGCTCATATTGAGTGATCTTTCTGACCTCCCACTGAAAAAGCAGTTGAATATGGACATTTACAAATTTTATGGCCAAGATATTCTGTGATTTCTCCTGGATGAGACAACTTTCCACAAAAGATGGAAAGAGATTGAAAGAGGTGAGAAACCTTTGGCAAATATGCAGTAAACCTCTGAGAAACTATTACTGCAAATAAGTAACAACAATCCCTGGTGAGGTTGCCAAAATACAAAATTCAACTCTTCAGCATGCCTCCTCTTTAATTACTGCTGTTCAGTAATGCTAAAAATCTTTTTTCCAAGCTCTCTGTCCTCCTTCAATGATGACATTGCCCAGTTCTTTCATTGTCTTCCAACTTGCACCTTAAGCTAGGATGGAATTTTCCCCAGAGGACCTACAGAGAGTAGGAAATGCAGAGCAATATCTGTGATCTACACAGTGCAGCTCCAAGGCTTCATGGATCTGCTTTCCATTCTGGATTGTGGCTCTACAGGATTGTAGAAAACTGAAATAAGCTTTTTTGGTCCCTCCTTTAAGCTTCCTGTGTAAAAGCATTCAAAATCCATGGACTTTGACTTCTTAGAAGAGGATGTTAATCCAAAAACATTTTTATCAGCACGTTATGTTCTGTTGGTGAGATAATCAACATCAGAGCAATTGCTCACAGCTTAGCACAGAAAGCAAAGTCATTTTACCTTTCTGCTAATCAAATCCTAACTGAATGCAATTTGAATAATTTTAGAAAAACAAGTAACACTGATGAGGGCAAATAGAGTTCTAAAAGAGACATTGCAGAGTGGACAGCCGGACAGAAGGACAGCAGGACAGAAGGAAATAAAGTAGGATGCCATAAGAAAAGGCCAATTGCAACCCCTTTAAAACATTTCTGGGAGTGAAGTGTCACCATAATTTTCAAAAAATGAGAGAGAAGTCCCACAGATCTTGAAGAGAAATTACCATATAACAACAAAAAATAAATGTTCCACATGTGGGCTTTTAAAAAAATGTGATAAAAATTGTAATGCAGAAGAAAAATGTAAAAAGCTGTGATATTTCTTGATAGAAAAACGTGTGTGGGAAATGGAATCCGATTCCCCCCGGTGACAACGATCAGACAAACACTTTCTCACTACTCAGGTGCCTCCATATATCAGGTTTAGCCCTTGCTGAGTGTGTTAGCTTCCCACAGCAGCACAGGTAGGAGGGCTAGAGGGCAATTCTGAGCTAGATAATCTTTGACTGCTACAACTGTACCTAAACATTTTTAAGGGTTTTTTTGATAGATGTATATCTAAGACATTTTTAAAAACCTGCAGCAAAGGGGTGTCTCCAACCTCTCTGTGTTTCCTTAAAAATCCTTATGTTAGGAATTTTTCCCTAATTGCAAACCTAAATCTCCTTTACTGCAATTTAACACCATTGCTGCTTGCCCTGGCCTCAGTGAACAATAAAAACCACTTTATTCATTTCCTTTATGCAGCCATTTTTCACACGTTTGATGATACTTATGTCTCTCCTCACTCTCCCCTCCTCTAGACTAAACAAATTCCATCATGCTGAATATTCAGGGCCTCAGTGGCTATTGACAAAGTGCTCATATATCAGGGCACAGCAGACCTGAATGGCTGTCTGAGCTCCTTGGTAAGTGATGGCTCTGCTCCTCTGTCCCAGGGGACCTGTTTGGGTTGAGGAAAAGAGGAATGAGAACGAACTTGAGGTACTTTAGGAGAGAGTTTGGTTTCATGCTGTGTGTTCATCCCAAATATGTAAATGGATATTCTGGAACTAGCTGGCCTCCTCCAGGGGAAGAAAAGAACAAGGTAGAGCCTAAGAGAGGTGATAGCTTTCCAGGAAGGGGTGGACACTTTGTCTGGGCTCAAAAAGGGGTTTTGTTGCTCCTATTGAAGCTAAGTTAGAAGTTAGAACAGAACATTTGAATGGCCTGAACCTCCTGCCTTCCATCTAGAGCACATGAGGGTTCATCAGTGAAAGCTTTGTTGGGATTATGAAAGTCATCCAAAGTCATAATGTGTCCCTGAAATTGATGGACTAACAGAAAACGAAGTGTGGAGGTCTAGGTTTGGGAGTTTAGGGTAGAAACTAGGGCACAGGAGCTCCACTTGAACACGAGGAGGAATTTCTTTACTGCTCATGTGGCTGAGGACTGAACAGATTGTCCAGAAAAGGTGTAGATTCTCCCCCACTGGGGATATTCCAGAACCATCTGGACACAATCCTGTGTCCTGTGCTCTGGGATGGGGCTGGACCAGATGACTTACTGGTTTTGGTTTCTTTTCCAACCTCACCCATTCTGTGATTCTCTGAGTGTGTGAGTTGCCGAGTTGTGTCAATATCAGAGCAAGTACCACCTTCAAAAACTGGCAAAGGATTTACTACCCAGCTCTCTTCAATTTGTGCCAAGTGCCAAGTCCCTTTTTATACTTTTCCTTTTTTAATGTGTTGGTTGATGCAGACACACGGCATTGGACACAGCTGTAAAAAAGAAAATCCACAGGCAATCTTTCCCTCACTGGAGAGTGAGCCCCCCCTGACAGATGCTAATTACATCACTTAAAATTGTACTCAGGTGCTCAGATGCTGAAGAGATGGGAATGAATGTATAAATACAGTAGATCTTAGATCCCATTATGCAATAACTATTTGAATAAAACCTAGACTGACTCTCAATGATGCTGAGTGGTAACTGAGTGGTGTGAAAAAGGAGAGAGATAGAGAGCTTCCTTCCCACATCAAGCCTTTGCAAGAATTATTGCAGATAGAAAATTCTGATAGATTTGCAGGGAATTTGCCTAAATTCTGCCCTGCCTTTCTCCTGTTTCTAAACTCAGCACCTGAATATTTTCCATAAGTATTAAGCAGTGTGACTAAGCATCTGTCAGGTGTTTGCTCTCTCATCTTCCCAAGGGCAGAAGTAGGAGTGTGTGCATAAGCGGAAGCAGATGGCAGAGTAAGCATATTCTGTACACATGGATATGGTGAATGCACTAATATTGTTGAAATACCAAATCCTCAATAGCTTTGCTTTAAATAGCAGTGTATCAAGCTGGTGGGATGAAAGTCATTGAAGTGTATTGGGGGAGAAAGCTGTGTAGGAGAGGACGTGAGGGAGAGAGAGAGATGTGCAGAAGGGGATCATTTAGCACTGCAGCAACCCAAAGGCACCACTGGATTAAGGCTGTAATCTGCAAACAGAGAATTGATTAGGTACTATTAGAAGGCAAAAAAAAATAAACCAAAAAAATACAGCATAGTTCAGCTGCTTTTGTAGAACTAACAGGCAAAAGCTGCCAGCTGAGATGCGAAAGAAATGTGCCCAAAGTGATGGTGAGAGGGGCACCAGGAAGTCCAGAGCAAGAGAATGATGGCTCACACCTGAGAGAGAACAAAAAGGAAGGCATGCCTGAATTGAGATACAGACAATTCATACTTTTTGTCATGCTTAAGGACACTTTTTTTGGGAGCCAAAATCCACCAGATTGGCTTAGCACTGGAAAGCAGAAATTTCTGAAGAGCAGGGGTGGCTTTTGGGGCCAGCAGGGCAAGCACGAGTGACTCTGAGGGCACAAGGTGGGTGAGTGGCAGAAATCTGATTGCCTTGATGGCTGGCAGATGGAGAACAGAGCCCTGAGCTGTGACAGCTCCAGCTGAGGCTTTTCACAGCGACAGAAAGCAGGCAGCATCCCTGAAGTTGCCTTATCGTGGTGAGGGTAGCTTTAAATGGCCATTGTAATTTGTGAAAGCAGTAAGTAGGTCATTGTATCTTATCCAATTTCCTCCCTCATTTTGTTTTCTTCTCTCCCTTCTGGAAAGCACACTTCCTTACACACTTGATTGCTTGTTTGCAAATGGGAAGAGCTTTTTAGGGAGCACCCAGATGGTATAACACGCTCAGCATTATTGTCCAAACATGAGCGGTTTGCGTGGAGGCTCAAGGCAGTGTTTATTAATGAGTTGCAAAAACAATGAAACCTCACCAAGAAAAGACTTGGAAAAAGTTGCAAATATGTCCCACATTTATTTGGTTTTATTCTTTGTGCACTTCAGAGGTCTTGACTTCCCTTTTAAAGTTGCAAATGTCGTGTGGTGGTAGATGTACTATGGGAGAGACAATAAAACTCAGGATATCAAGTTATTATAAAAACTAGGTTTCCTCTGCTCTTTTCTCTTTTTTATTTTTCCCAACAAGAGATAGTGATTTTTTTTTTTTTTTTTTTTTTTTTTTTTTTTTTTTTTTTTTTTTTTTTTTGTCATGAGAGGTTGTCCAGATCTGGATTTTTTAAATATTGTCTAAGTGCTAAATATCACCTTTCTCTCCTCTACTGAAAAGTTTAAGGGAAGGTAGCACAGAAACTGGTGAGGGGGCAGGGGAGAAGGATAAGAATTATTAGGCCAGTATTAACTACTGTAGAAAGTGGGAAAAAGCATTTTTAAAAGATTCAATTAGGATAAAGGAAAGCTCATTCACTTGGGGAATATAAATACTCAGCAAGCATACGAACAAGGAGGGTACTGAAATAACAAAGACTCTAGAACTGAAAAAGGAAGCAAAAGAACAGAAACTCAGGTCACATTAATTGTGTGAATAAAGATACAAATTCTGTTTTTTTTAATGTGTAATTTGTTCTGGTCAAACCACTGAGTTTGTAGGGTACTGTATTTTAAAAAATATTTTTGCCACTTTCCAAGTAATCCAAAATTCATAGGCCTAAGTAATAACTCAAATACTCAATATTTGGAGCTTTTCTTTTTTCCGTATATTATTTTCCATTGCCACATTATCTATGTCTGTTATATCAGAGGGGTCAAAATGTTCAGGGGATGAGTCATATTCATATTTTTATCATATTCATATTTTTAGGCTGCTCCATGAGAAATTGCACAGTAACAACTCCAAAAATTTCAGCACCATCTCCTCCTGTATAAAAAAATTATAGGTATCAAAAGTTCATGAAAGACCAATTATATCCTCAACTTTTTTTAGTCTAGCGTTTAAGTTTTATTCCCTGTATGCAAAACCACAGCTAGAACTAGTACTAGTGAAACATGTCAAGTTGCAGACAAATTAAACTCACGTGTCTGCGCTTGAATATGTCAGTGCAAGCAAAACATTTGTAAGTTGAAGACAAATTTCAGTTTTATTTCATGCTCTTGAAGGCAACTTTGCACTGGGAGCCCAACTGAGATTCCTTTTAGGAAAGACAGAAATTAATCTGAATGACCTTGAAGTAACATCACATAAGCCATGCTTCAGCGAGATATTGAAGCCTGTGTCTAATTTCTACAGGACTGTCCAAATGCCTAAAAATCAGAGGATCTGAATTTCAAATCACAGCATCTGCTCTTCAGATTAGAGGTAAATGTGTATCCAAGTGTCTTGCAGTACCAGAACCAAACCTTATGCTGAGCCCTGAAGTCCCTCTGGCTCATTTAAAAAATTACCTTGGAAAATTCACCATTTAAAAATAAACCCCAATTTTATTTTTAATTTGCTGGTTGTTCTCTTTTCACCTCCAGTGACTGCATGCCCTCTCTGGGGCTCCATGGCCAGGTCCTCTAAATTCCCTTCCTTCGGGTTTTCTCCACACGGTGGCAAAATGTAATAAAGCACACATCCCCACGTTTCTGCCCTGCAGTTCACCTTAAATGAAAAAAATCCAAACTAGATTTGATTCCCCTATCAATGGAGGCTTAAAACAGGAGAATCAGGGACTGCTCTGAATACTTTTTATGTGCTTGCTGTTGCCAGGGAAACCATTCCCCTGGCATTCCAGCGCTGAGCATATCTTGCACTTCTAGCATTCCAGTTCTCAGAAAATTAAGACTGTATCATGCTACCATGGTGTGGAGAAACTATTAGGAAATCAGGACAGATGCTGCTTAAATTAACAGCCCTGACTTCTAAAAAAAAATAAAAAAAAATAAAAAAAAATATTGAGATCAGATTTAAAATGTTCTGTATATTTTCTTTTTTTTTTTTTTAATGGACTCAGCCTTGTAATGAAGCAGATTAAGGTGCAAGGACAGACCCTGGTTCGTGCTGAATATGCAGAAGAGATTGCTGATATTTAGCAGTTATTTTCTCCACTGTAACACAAAATTAGCTGTGGAGTGTGTGGCAGACAAAGAGGACTGTGAATAGCTGTGATTTCTTGTGTCATGTCATAATAAATGTGATGATCACATACAGTTTTTATGTATGGATAAACACATTAGGAAAAATTTATTTCTGATAAATCTATTGATTTTGCTAAATCATCCAGGGACAAATTTGCCATGGTGTTTCATGCCCAGACCTTTGATCCTCTAGAAGTTATTTATGAAGAAAAGAGCTAATAAAGTTTTCCAGGGGGACCTAGACATATGATCAGGTTTCAAATTAAAATCTCATATTCTGTGCCCACAGAGGGCTGGAAGTCATTAAAGTATTGTCCTAAGCAACAGTGGTAACATCAGGGTAAGGAAACATTTCCTTAAGTTGAAGAAAAATAAAATTTGGAACCCATACTGAAGTTTCAGGTACAAATATCTTTGTCCAATAGTCCTTTAGTATCTTAGGCATCATTTATTCAATGGTCAATAGGGGACACATTTTCCTTCAAGTTATCCCTGTGTCCTAACCCTGACTTCCAAGTACAAATTCAACAGGAACATCAAAAGGCACTAGCAAGAATACAAGCAACGCGACACTTGCAGGGGAAGGACATGAATCTCTCTCCTACAGGTCTAAAACTTGTTTTGGGAGCTACTGGGTCGGCCAAGCATGACCAAAAAAGAAAAATTCTGCTCTTACCCCCGTGTCTGCTGGTCCTACCTGCTGCCAAGGGATAAAGCCCCTTCCAGAACATGATAATTGTCATTGCCTGGGCTGGAACTTGGAGTTTCAGAGAGACAACTTCATGGAAACTTTCTCATCTCTTTACACAGAGCACAAGCATACTCTTTAAAATGGGATCAGAATGAGAAAAATGAAGGGTGAACAGATGAAAGTGCAAGGCAATTGAGACATCTAGGGTCTGACTTTAAGGAGAAAGGAGAAAATTATTACTTTTTGAGTGCTTCAACTGGGGCCACAACATTTGTCCAGACAGCTTTGTAGTAACATAAACTTTTTTAGGAAAAAAATTGGGCTTGACATTAATTTAAATATCTTTTTTTTCTGTTGTTGTTGTCAAAGACCAGAGGAATTATAAAGTATTTTTCTGTGTAAAAGTACTTTTCAGGTGAAAGTAGTACCCATGATTGAACTGTTCATGCCTGCTGTCCCCAGCTGAATCCAGGAGTCTGTGTTGTCAGGGTTCACACAAACACAATGCCATTTACTCCTCTTCCGCATCATTGTTGAAATGGACATCACAAGCAGGAACTGAGGCAAGAAACAGCAAGGTGAAATCTGCCAACAGAATCTAAAAAACAGATAAGAAGATCTGCAGTTGTTATCTTGGTCTCTTTATTATTGCTCAAGCTCCCTTGAAATTTTAGTTCCGTGTTGCAGCCAAGAAACACAGAGCCATATATATTAGAGAAGCTAAAAATTGTTTTGAAGGAATTATTTTTTTCTCTTATCCAGCCTGAAAAAAATAGTGACTTTTTTTTTTTTTTTCTGGGTCTACACACACATTGTTCAATTCCAAATTTAAAATTTAAAGTTGTCTGGCATTTGACAAGGCCAATTATCATTCAGGAAAGAAAACCTCTAGCAGCATGCATGAAAAACTCAACCTTTGTTTTTAAACATCTGTTTCAAAATGGATATTTTTCATCGGATTATTGTAAATGTTACCTTGGCTGCTTTCTCACACACAGGATTATATCCCTATCTGTAAGATTTTCTCTGTCTATTTTCGGAACTAAACTTATTTAGAGCCAGAAATAACCAGAAAGGTTTATAAAGGGATAGATATTTCAGTTATCATTCTCTAATAGCAATTGGATGTCAAAAAAAATGGATAGCATAATCTGCAAATTTTCCTGTTCTTGTTAATGTTTTCCTGTCCTGTCTCAGAATATTTGAGAAGTTGATCTTGGGCTCCCTGAGTATTGCTTGTAGATAATGTACACAAATAAAGACTGACCCTGTGTTAGAGCTTTTAGAAGAATAGATAAAGGATGTGAGAAAGTGAGACTTATTGTAGAGCTGGGGAATTGAAACACAGAGAAATCCCACGAAGACAGACATACAGGCTTCATTTGAGGCAAGTGAATAATAGAATCACTAACTTTGTCCAAATAATAGCAGGGGGCATGGGGAGGTATCTCCAACTGAGTGTGGTTCTAAGGAGAACAGTTTTTTATTGAGGTGAGCATAATTAGGAGTGAATAAATGAATAATTGAACTGAATGTCTAGAAAGAACCCTTAACAATGCTTGCTCTGTGGGGACACAGAATATTTTCCTCAGGGGATTGACAGGAGATCTGGTACTTGAAACATTCTAAACCAGACTGGAAGAAGAATTGAAAAGTTTACAGTCTGTCCCAGAAAGAAGTGCTCTGTAAGTGCCTTTAATGCAGCTTTTACCTTCTTCCCATTCTGTAATATTGTGATTTATGACAAGCAAGCATTCAGATCTCTATTAGAATTAGAATTACTACTTAAGGGTCTGGTTTCTCATCAATACAAGGGGATTTATGGACCTGATTTCAAATAAAGTTAATGTGTTTTGCCTCTGTAAATCCTTTCTGGGTGATGTGAGGCTAGACCACCTAGAATAAAAAATAATAAAAAAAAACCTCCTCCTCTGGCACACATAGCAATTTAAAAGCTGCACCAGATTTACCTGATAAAGGATAACAGCTTCTCTGGTGCTGTCAAGACCTGCAGGAGAAATAATTATACAGGTATTCATATTTACTTAAGGAAAAGTGTGTACTATTTAACTAATCCTTTGTTGTGCAGGTACAAGAACTGCTGATGGATGCCCAAGGCTGAGTTTAGTTCTGTGATACGTATGGGCAGAACCTGCTAAACAAAGAGAAGTGATGCATGTGCATCCAAACTCAGAAGTATTTAAACACACCTGGAACAATGTCAAGTTTTTGAGTAATATAGAAACCCAGATCTTTATGGCCTGAGGAGCATATTTCCAGCAAAGTGGAGTTTTCAGAATTGCAGCTTGAGGTTTGCTGTCTAGAGCAATCCTAATCCTTATTTAAAATTTCATGTTTTCCATGCTTTTGAATTCTTGCTGTTGGGAGCCACTTGGAGTGTGTCCTTGTAGCTCATGTGTTTATAAATTTAAACTTGCTAAAGGTCAGAGCTGTAACTCAGAGCCATGAGGTTATGCCTAAACCATGCAAGAGTTATGTAAAATAGCATTCTTATAAACTCTTATTCTCACTGAAGTCAGGGAACACGGCTGGTGGAAACAGCCCTCACTGCAGCCTCCCCTGGCCCAGGGCCAGGAATCCTGCTGCACCCCACAGCCTTTTTTACAAACCCATTGCAACCAAAGAGCCACAGATCCAGGCTGAAAATCATATTCTTTCCTTTTTGCTACAGGGCTTTGTTCCTTCTCAGCATCCCTTTTGACAAGTGACTTTCTTAGGGATCATTTAGAGAAGCACAGCTGATAAGTATACAGAATTAACTCCATTTAATATAAAGAATGTGAAGTTAACCAGATAGATGTTTGAACACTTTCATTTTGAATTAAAGTTCATACTCCAATAAGTTAGGCTGTTTGAACTGTTGTCACTTTATTTCTTCATGTAGAGTTCTGATCAGCTTCACTTAGAAATATTTCAATTTACCTTTCCTTATTAGTTATCTTTGCCTTTCCAAGTGGTCAGCAGACAAATTCTCAGGATTGTCTGGTTTGAAGCAGCAATGAGGATATTCCTCCCCAAAAACAGATAATATATTACTCCTCATCTCAGTTTCACATGTCACATTGATTATTATGGTACAAAACTAAAGAAACCAAAGGCAATTGTGTTTCTAAGTATTATTCTGAGGCTCAGGAGCTGAGGATTTGTATCATCTAGAGCAACAATTTTTCTCTTACTTTTTTTATTTGTGCTATTTATTTTAGGCATTAGTCACCCCCTCTCACTCCACATCTGCCTTTTTTGCACTAAGGATTGGGCTTCATCATTTATACCAATGTCCATGATTTTAGATGTTTGCTGTGACAGAAATAAAACGTTAGAGGAGCGTCGGACAGTTTTTGCAGCCTTGTTTTCAACAGGGGAAATAGAGAGGAAGGGGTTCTGTGGGTGTCTTTGTGTCTCCAATGCCCGTGGAGGTCATCAGGGCCAGCATCTGGCAGGTGGGTCTCTTTTCCTTGTGGCTGTTCAGCAAAACCATCTAAGATTCACACTTGGTGGCAGTGTTTGGCAGAAAATCTGGAGAGAGCCCAGAGGCAGCATCCAGGACCCAAACGCAGGCCTGGGCTCACGTTTACTGGGGCGAAAGATCCGGTCTGAATCCGCGGGTGATATTTGTGTGCACTAATCAAAGCTCTGTCAAAGTCTGCAGGAGTAATTTAGGCGGCCGTTAAAATAAAAAAGAGAGAGGAGCTCTCCAGCCAGCCCCCACGGCTGCAATAAATCCTTGCTCCTTGCATCTTTCCCACCTGGACTGTCAGCGCCCGTGAGCAAACAGGCATGGGGGGGAATTGCTGAGCCCCCACCGCTGCTGCTGGAGCTGCTGCTGGCAAGCAGGGCCCGTGGCGCTCTCCTTGCTGCTATCTGTGTTTGCCGTGTTTATCTGACACGGAGCAGAGGCACCGGTGCATCGCGCAGAGCAAGGCTCTTGTAAGGGAGATTGCAGATAACCAGATGTCACCGGCTGTCAGGCAGCTGTGCCTACCTGCGTGCGCTTGTGCGAGTGTGCCGTGCAAAGAACGGCTGGGAGATGTACAGAGCGGGGTTTTTGCTCTCTCTTCTTCGGGTCGCGATTCTCTTATCGCGCTTGTTTTACCTAAGCCAGCTTCAACGTGGAGGTTCCTACAAATAATTGTACAAAGTAAGTAGGTTTGGATATCCTCCATGTTAGGGTACAGCTAACTCAAGGCTCTGAAGGCTGATCTTGGAAAAAAACACCTTTGCAATGTCAAGATCTGTTCTCGGTGGTGCCCAGAGTTTGAACCTAATGCTTTGGCATTGCTTTATTTCCACCTCCAACAGCAGAGACTGTTGGTATCTATTAACATCTTATCTGCTTAGGAACCATCTGCTTATCAGGGCAGAGCTGTGAACTCTGGCACCAGGGTGACCTTTGCCCACTTTCAGCACTCTTGGCCTGTTTGATGCCATGAATTATTTGTTACTTCACTCAAAGTAAGAAGCCTCTAATGATCACAGGGCCACTTTTATCCCCATTTCAGCTCTCTATTTATAAGCATTCGGGCTTTCAGCCTGCCAGTAACACTGTTTATAAACTCATATGTATGGGAAATATTTCAAAGTGAGATGAAGTAATTTCACTATACCCGAAAATATCATAAAACTAGCACAGAGGTTTCTAGTCCCAGAAGATGGATAGATGTGATATGTTCTTGGAAAGTTATCACTCCAGTTTTCTCGCCTCATAAGTGTTTTTGAGGCAAAACTGAAATACTGGAAATGTTCATGCTGATAAGCTGGAAGAATGTACATTGAATCAATCAACATATTTTGTTTCAGTAATTTGTGATTGATTGAAGTCTAGGTGTTTCTAATTTTCAATTATTAAAAGTAATAAACTAATGTTTTGAAATGGAAAAGTCATTCTGCCATGTCAGGAACACTGCAGAGATGTATAAAATTTGCTACACTGTACAACATGTGTGTTCTATAGGTCTCTATAGGTAGAGGTACAGACCTCTGAAAAGGTATGAACATCTGTGTTTTCCCTCTGTGTTTATTTCCTATGATACACAAAAAAAAAAAAAAATTCAAAAAGAAAATGATATTAATGTTGCTCTACAGCAGAGGTATTTAGATTTCCAGGCTGGAAAACCAACCATTGACAGCAGTGATCCAGAATGGGAAAATAATTTCTGGACATGGTTGATTAAGCTGCCTGCATCATGAATGAATCAACCCTACATATACAAAGAAATTCCCAGCTGATGATTTCATGAAAGGGAATGACCAAGGATCTTGAATTTCTTTAGCCAGAGTAACAGAGAGACAGAAGGTGGAACTAGATAACCAATGTTCCAGCCCCAACCATTCTATAATTGTGTGATCAACTCCAAGTGGTATTGCAGGCACAGCAAAATCCAGATAACAAATCTAGCAGGCCAAAATTGAGGAAAAAAAAAGTTCTGGAGAAACACCAGCATAATATCAGCTATGACCTGTGGAAAAAAAAAAAAATTTTGTGAGTTTAGTGGCTAGCTGGGAAATTCGGACAGAGATAACTCCGCATGCTGAAAGTACACCCTTAAAGAGACATATAAATGCCCATGGGATCAGACATCTGAGCATTCTTGTGGTTTAAGAATTCACTGTGTGTCAAGCAATCTTGAGTAAGTGTCTGATTGCTTAATCTTAGTTTATGCAAAATATGAAGTAATTTTGCATAGCTTAATGCATCACCAAAGATGATTAAGACAAATCGCCTTGCCTTGTACTTGCCAAGTGCATGCAGAGACAGCTACTGTAAAAACATTTGCTGTGGGTACCCAATTAACTCGTGATTAGATAGCTCAGCCCCAGGAACCCTCGAGAATCTCTAAGAAACTCAGTTGTGAGGACGTTTGGGAATTTAGAGATGAAGATAAGCTCTTTCGAAGCGCTTCCTCTGAGGGCAGAACCGCCATCCAAATTTCCTTGTCCAAGGGGCAGCTGGGTGGCTGGTGAGTCAATGCATGGATGCAAACCAACATTCCTGAGGACCAGGCAGCCAGGTTCCTTCTGGGAAGGCAATCTGGGGCTACCTAGTGCGCAACGAGCCAATGGTAATTGTCTTTGTTCTCGTGGAACCTGGCTGTCTAATTGCGACCGAAACAGCGTGGGACTTGGATAACTGCACCCTAATAGACTCAAAATGCATACATTTCCATAAAATAGAATGTTAGCCCTAAATCTTAAACTCTCTCTCTCTCTCTTAAACTTCCAGAAAAAAACAGAAAAAAAAAAAAAAAATCTCAAGATAATTCAGGGAACATGCATTGTGTGGATTCTCAGAAAGGATTATTAAGAGTCTTTTTGAGAACTGTTCAGAAAAATAACTGTGCTAAGTGACAGCGCAGGATTGTAGATTAAAATTCAGTAAATATTAATTAGAATAAATGCAATTATACATACATCTGAGAACAGAGAGGGAAATGAGGGAGACAAAGTCAATTAAATGTAAATTTAAATTTAATTGAAATTCTAGATAGTAGAGATATTTTTGCGAGCTACTGAGGAATCCCTGAGTACTTTCAATTCCTGATTGATATCTCTTGCCCAACTAATGCAAACTAACGGATATTTTTGTGTGAAAAGGGGATTTATTATGCTCTGTACTTTCTGCTGGCAGCAGTGTCCTTTTCTGAAGCCACAGGTCTCCCACAGAAGAGCAACAGCATATACTTAAGGTATTAAAGATTAGATTTCTACTGAACAAAACGTATACAAAAATATTTTCCTGGGTAGTTTCATATATTGTGACCAAAATACAGTCAAATATTTAGTTTAATTTATTTGGAACACAAATGCAATCATTCTAGATAAAGAGGTGACATATTCAGGCTTGAAAAAACCTCTATTATTTTCATTTTCAATGACAAAATAAATATTTTTTTTTTTACAGAAAAGAAGGTAAATGAGTGGACATCGGAGGGGGGAAAATAAACTTTTCCCATTAAAAAATCCAAGTATTCTAATCTATATAAAAACCTGCCTCAAAAAAACTTCACTCTCAAGCCAAGAATGGTATATTTAAAATGACATTAAAACACTAGAGGAGGAGAGATACTCAGTGTTATATGCAGCAGTCACATGTTTTTTTTACATTTATATAAAAAATTCACTTGGTTGGTACTTGTGTTTGAAAATATTTCTTATTTAGCAAAAGCTTAATATTAGTACCATAGTCTTCTCCCACATTGTAATATTATTAAGTACTGCGGAGGACAGTAGAACTTTTCAGTGAATTTCAACATATTGTGGAGGTAGGGCTGCCTTATGACAGATGGAATTCAACTGGGATACAAGCAGGGTTATCCTCATAGACAGAAGCACTCTAAACTTCTCATATGTTTCTCAAGCTGCAGGATTCTCTGAGGATCTAAAACATTTGGAAACTCGTGGAATGTTTGACTACGATATCTGTTCATTATTTGGCAGCCACGGGAAAAGCAAATATGATTTTCGGTTGGATGAGAGTGAAAAAAAATAAAAAAGGGATAGAAAAAGTTTCTCTAAGATACAGTGCTTGGAATAATCACCTTCATCTGGAACAGGTGTGGTTACAGGTTGCTTTATTCCCACAGCAGCATCTGGGCCTACCTGCATGAAAGACCATCCAACAGTGAAGAGAAAGGAATTTTTTTTTTCAAGTTAGCAAGGAAATTTTGTAATGAAAAGCCTCAGGAATGTCCTAAAGAACAATCCAAACTTAACTTCAGAATGCATACCAACAAAACAATATTTATGCATTTTATTCTTTTAAAGCCCTTGCCCTGATCCTAAAAAAATAAAGTAGTAGGATGTGAAATTCATAGAATGGTTTGGATCAGCATTTTATTCTTTTAAAGCTCCTGCCCTGATCTTAAAAAAGCAAAGTGCTAAGATGTGAAATTCACAGAATCATAGAATGGTTTGGATCAGAAAGGACCTTGAAGGCCACCCTGCCATGGGCAGGGACACCTTCCACTGTCCCAGGTTGCTCCAAGCCCTGTCCAGCCTGGTCTTGGACACTTCCAGGGATGGGGCAGCCACAGTTTCTCTGGGTACCCTCTTCCAGGGCCTGACTACCCTCACAATATAGAATTTTTCCCCTTATATCTATTCTAATCCTTTTTCTGCTAAGGACACCCTCGTCCCACCACTAAAAGTCCTTGTAAAAAGTCCCTGCAGAAGGACTGAATAAAGTGAAACAACAACAGAAATCCCCACTCGCCCCGTGGGTTTCCCTTCATATCAAACACGATAAGAGTTTTCAAAAGGAAGATAAAGCAGTCGCTCAGGAACAGCAAGCAGCATTTGTGAGCGAGGACAAAATGGCAACACAAAGCGCCTGACTTCAAAACATATCTGATAGATTCACAGCAAAATAATGAAGAGATCCCAGTCCCCAGGCTCCCTGTCCAATCAGTGGAGAGCCATGCAGGCCACGACTGACAGGACCCCAGCTCAAACATCCCGATGGCATCCCCGGGGAAGCCTGAGAGAGTGTTTAAGCTTAAAGAGGAGCTGCAGACAAACCCAGCAGTGCGAGCACGCTGCTCAGGGAGGCTTGGGCTGCAGCAGTGGTAAAACCCTGCACAGCTGGTGTGGTGGGATGGATTCATCACATAAAACAATGCGAGTGTCCTCCAGTAAATGTGAAGGCAGCTGTACTCACGGTGGTTTGGATTTTAGGTTTTTCTCCATGCTCTCAAGACAACATGAAGGACAGTGTGCCTCCTGCTTAAAGAGGAGCTGCAGACAAACCCAGCAGTGCGAGCACGCTGCTCAGGGAGGCTTGGGCTGCAGCAGGGGTTCCCACTGTAAAACCCTGCACAGCAGGTGTGGTGGGATGGATTTATCAGGTAAAACAATGCGAGTGTCCTCCAGTAAATGTGAAGGCAGCTGTACTCGCGGTGATTTGGATTTTAGGTTTTTCTCCGTGCTCTCAAGACAACATGAAGTACTGGAAGCACTGCTCTGATATAATCAGAGAGAGCAAATATTGATGTTCATATGACTTTTGAATTGGATAAATGCTTGTTTTTATTTTAGTGAGGAGATTTATTGTAATAACTCATAATAAATATGAGAATTTTATTTTCCTTTAACCACACAAACCAATTAGGTTATTGCAATATTAAGGAATGCTTTATTATAAAATAAGCTTACTGGAGTATGAATGTGAATGACAAGCTTGCTGATCATGATAAGCTTGCTTAGAAGAAAATGACAATGCAATACCCTGTTAAATTTTCTGTGTTGTCCTTTGTTCTCATCATTCATCCACCACCTCGACAAAACACAGGTAAAATTATTCTTTCACTGTTCAATGAGACAGTTCCTTAAAAATTAAATTGGGGAGTACAATACATTTAACTAAATGAGGAAACAATTTAAATTAAAATATTTTACTGAGGTCTATTTTGTCTATCATTGAAGTAAAGGATAAACTTCCATTCATTTCAACAGAGGCAGAGCTGGGGAGGACTGCCATGCACCACCACGATAAATCAGTGCCACTGATCTTTCTAAATAAGCCTGGATGCAAGGTCACCAGGACATTTTTTCTCTTTTTTTTCACACTCTTTCCCTCGCTTGATTCTGGCATGAAAAATAATTTCCTTAACTTCCATTTGGTATGGAATAGCCTCTGCTTCAAGTTAACAGTAGATTAACACTGTGAGAAGCAATAATATTTTTGCAAGTGATAGGATGAATACAGTCTGACTTCTCAGTCTTTCATCTCATCCCTCTTTAGCACTGTGTCCAAGAAAGTGTCAGACTTCCAAAGCATCTTTCTCATACACAGCCTCACATAGCTAAAAAAGCCTCTCAACAGCACACAAAATTTACTAATATGCTAGTCTGTAGCATCAGTACCTATTTGTAAACCAACTTTAATTAGCCTTTGTATTTATTGAACTGATAGACAATATAGGCAGCGACATGAAGATATAATTTATCATCTCAGAGAGGAAGCACATGCATTATTATCAATGCTTTATTATCTGTGTTTAAATTCCCTCTCTGGCGTGCAATGGAGTGTGAGTAATATCCAGACTTTAACTCCTTCATGGCACTTCAAGTGAGAGGATTCTTTCTGGAGGCACCCACGTCACCAAAGTTTTTCTGCTGGGAGTAGTTTCTGCCATGGTCTGTATGTCTGGAATTTGAGTGAATTACCTATGACTTCAGCACCAGCCACTACAACCAAAAGTTGAGGTCACTTCTTACTGTGCTCCTCCTCCTCCTCCTCCACCTCCTCCTCCTCCTCCTCCTCCTCCTCCTCCTCCTCCTTCTCCTTCTTCTTGCGTTTGCTAATGTTCCAGACTTAGTCTGGAGGTGAAAATGTTTGGTAAGAACAAAAAAAATAGACCAGTGGGTAGCTAAAGGACATAGGAAAATATCTACTGTAGGGCATGTGGACAAGTCACCAGATTCGTGTGGCTTTGTCCAGATTTCCATCTCTACCACAGAAATAATGTGGAACATGGGGAATGGATGAATCATAATAGGACAGGGAAAAAAAAAACCCTTTAAATTGAAAAGGGGGGTGGTGATTCAATTAGATATTAACGAGCTTTTCTTCCCTGTGAGGGTGGGCAGGTCCTGGCACAGGTTGCCCAGAGCAGCTGTGGCTGCCCCTGGATCTCTGGCAGTGTCCAAGGCCAGGCTGGATGGGATTTGGAGCACCTTGGGGCAGTGGAAGGTGTCCCTGCCATGGCAGAGAGGTGAAACTGGATGATCCTTAAGGTCCTTCCAACTCAAACCATCCTGTGAATCTGTTATTCAACAAATATGCAAAATATAAACCACGCACTCTTTCTCCCTCAACTTCCATATATATTCCTATTAACCTTTTTCCTGAGCAGATACCATTCCTTCTATGGTTTCTGAACACATAGCTACAGAAGTCAACTGGAAACGCCAGACTGCAGTGTTGCAGGAATATATCAAACTTCAGACTTTCCTCAGGTGGTTGAATTGCCAGCCACATCAAGCTTCCCTCTTTTCGTGGCACTCATGCTGTCTGTGAGACAGAGAGTGTACCCTGTTGTGCAGCTTCTTTCTGGCTAGGGCTTCATTTCTGTGTTCACTCATTTGAAGACAGAGCTGCTTTTTAGTCCATTGGGAAAGAGGATCCAAGCTTCATAGCAGTCTTTTGGCTTGATGTGCTGGCGAAATATTTTAAGAACTGCAAGTTCTGTGTCCTAGAAGAACTACAAGCTGCAAAGGGGGGGCTCTGCTGTGAAAATACTCTTAACTGGGCTGCCAAATTCCACCTTTTAATTACACTATCAGTCCAGTAAAGTATAATTAAACAAAGAGATGTTTGGGTCCACCAAGCATTTATTCTATTCCAGTATTTCAGGTTGATTTTTAGATATTATGGAGGCATTTGTAAACTACTACACACCTCTGCATGTTGGATTGCTTCCATTTGCACTTTTAAAAGCCGCTATATGAACAGATAACAGCTTTTCAAGCTGAAAATGAGTGTGAACTATTCTATAAGTTCACATGAGGGGGTAATGTTTCTCTTCCCATTCATCAAGTTTGCTAGAGTCAATGCCTCACCTTGTTCATCATTAATGTGTAAAATTATATTAAAATAGCATGAAGAATTGAAATATAAAGATGTGAAAACCAGAAAATTCCCACAACTGTTGTGATTTCTGATTTGACTCAACCTCATCATCCGGTGCTGCTTTGGTGTACGGAGTTTTGCCAAGAGGCTTCAAACAGGACACATCTCTACCCACATTGTGTTGTGGCATCTTAAAAAAAAAAGCTTTAGGGCTAAACTTGAAAGATACTGAGCAGTGTAATATCATCAGCTTTCTCACATGTCAAAGGATTGGATAAACAAGGTCAAATTGCAATCAAAGTGTGGAGTGCATTGACCACAGAGCCGCAGAGAATGGTTTGGTTTGAAATGGACTTTAGAGATCATCTTATTCCAATATCCTGCCATGGGCAGGGACACTTCCCACTATCCCAGGTTGATCCAAGTCCTTCCCAACCTGGCCTTGGACATTGGCAGGGATGGGGCAGCCACAGCTGCTCTGGATGGTGACAGTGACAAGGACCAAGGGTGCCAATGTTCAATTGCTTCATGCTCTGCCAGCATCCCTGGTGAACTCACCACCCACGATGAGCAATTAGCTGGAGTTCTGAATGTTGCTGATGATTCTGTCCTCCCAGGCACTGCTGCCACCATGCACTTTATGGTCCTGTAGTTTGCACAGAGAAGGCTAAGCATGCCTAGCATTAAAACATTTCTAGATTTCCCTTAATGCAAGTTGTGATGTAATTAGTATTCTGCCCATGTCATAGAATCATCAGGGTTGGAAATGACCTGTAAGATAAAGTTCAAACATTAATCCAACACTGCCAAGTCCAGGAACAGCAATGTCTTTCGATGTTTTGGGTGAAGAGAAAGACATTTTTCTTCCCCATTTAACATTAGTGTTCCCAGAACAATGTGTCCTTCCTGCCTTACTCCTCCTTCTTCCAACTCATCTCTTCTAAGGCAGGAACCCTCTCCCTGTTTATATATTGTTATATATTGTGCTTTACCCTGAATTATATCTAGGTGAAATGAAGGAATTTAGGCACAATAGCATTTTTAAAAATACAGCAGTGATATGTATATATGTGTACATATATTTCATTACATATATAAGGAAACTACTGAGCCCTTCACAGAGAACATAGTACTAGTCCCTTGAAACATGCAGGCATATTTCCCTCAGGGATAGCTCCTAAACACTTCAAGATGAAAATAATAATAGCAAAATTATATGGTATAGATTGGATATTGTTAACATTGGCATAAATAGTGAAAAAAAATTTTGTAAAACTCAGGAGGCAAGCTTAAATATTAGGAAAAAATGCCTGCTACAGAAAGGTCTGGTATAAAACTAACACAGGAGCTGGTGCTGTTGGAAGTTTAGATTATTCCTGAACCCAATCCAGTAATTTCTGTGCACATGGGAGATCATGGGTTAAATCAACAGAGGGACAAGAATTTACAGTACAGTTTCTCACTGAGGAGTTGCATCTCCTTATGTGAGAGGCTGAACTTGGTCCTTGATTTCGAGGAATTGGCTTGAAGCTAAATAAGTTTCAGAATTACTCACACATTTTCAGATCCCCGTGGCTCCTCCATGAGAACAAGTTCAGTTGCCCCTGGAGGTGAGAATGTAGGAAGTAAATTAAAGCAATCTTTTGCCATTAAGCTAGTGTGTACATTGAGATTAATTTTTGGTGCCAGCAGGGCTTTGCTGTGAGTATGCTCTCAGCAGGGCTGCAGTCCTAACCTATGGCTGTTGCTACAGGGGGAAAAAAAACTGTCAGGAAAGGGGTGCCACGGCACCAAAAGGGGAAACACTCCTTGATGCAGCTTAAATTAATGCTAATTAAAATAAGAAATAGGTAGCAGGAGGGAGATGGCAGTGTTAATCAGCATAATGTAAGGCAGGGGGCTGGAAACGCTCTGCTAGGATCTGCGCCTGTACAGCTCGGTTTGTTTACAACAAACAAAATCTTCTCAGCTACTGTTACTGTAGCCATGGCAACAGTATTGAGGTTACATCTATCAACAAAGAGAGCAAAACAAAGATAAGGCTGGTGTTTAATAAAGATGAGCCACGATAATTATACACCAGGCAAAAGACGTCTGCAAAACGAATAGCCTGTGCCCCCAATTTATGTGACACTACCTCTGCAACAATAGAAATTAGATAAACTTGTGACACCAGCGCTGCCATTTCCCTAGTAGGTGGCCGAAAGGCATTAAGCATACTCCCACTGCCTTTAAATATTAGATAGGGATGCAAACTCCTTGCCCTCTTGCTCATTCCATGTGCAAGTCATGGTGGGTTGGGTGCGACAGAGACAGCTGAGGTTATTCAGAGAGCATAAGAGAGAAAAGGAATGCTGAGGCTCACAGGCGCAAATTACCCAAGTAAAAAAAAAACCAACATTTTATAAAGAAATATCATTTATACCACTTGGGATCTGAGCCAAATGCTACTGAATTTTATCTATTTAATGTTTTCCATTTACTTCCTTGCAAATTTTTGAGTAGCACAGAATGTCCATGTGGTCCCTTGTGAGGAGGTCGTGTGTGATTCAGTCGCCTGGGAATGGAGTCAGCTCGTCTCCAGGATAAGAGCCTGAACAGCAGGAGTCTTCAGATGCTCTGCCCCTGACTCCCAGCTCCACAGCTAAGGACGTGCAGGAGAAGCTGTGCTCCAGAGGTGGAAATGAGAGCAGGAGATGAAAGGATGAGTGACTTAGGAAGTCTTTGCTACTCACGTCTGACATATCGATCCCTTTTTTAGTCAGAGAGTATGGGGTTGATGGGTAGATATAGGTCCAATTGTGTCAGGAACTCACATCTTAAAAAAGGAACCCACTTGCCGCGGCAAAACGTCCAAATATGGACAGCACTGGACAAACCCAGACCAGTGAAGAGCTTTTTGCTTTTATTTCCAGCACATTAGTCTCAAGACATACAATGGAGACATGATGTTAACAGCTCGCTGATCCACAGAAAATGTCCGAGAAGGTGGGGTGATACAAAATTGACATAAAATTATCTCAGTCTAGATTTCAGTCAATCATACATAGAACAACACATATTGACAAGCATTCTATCTAATATTATAAACCACACATAATGGTAGTTAAAACAAAGACTGGTTCGTAAGAGACAAAGAACAGAGCTCTATTCATGCTAACCTTCTAAAGATATACATTAAATAACCTTGTTGCCATCCTAAAGCCAATTCTACAGAGGCCTATTGTTATTTGTCACGTATGCTCTACAGCTTGGGAAACTTTTCTGCTGTATCTGCAATGCTAACAAAACTTCAGTCTGAGGCCTATACATTCTTTTTTACCATTTCCTAAAAACCCTCTAACTTTATGGATTCCAACAGAGAGGACTCATTAGGAATTATCTAAGCTAAACTTTAGGATGACATTTTGTGGCAGGGCATCAGTTAACCCACACGTGAGGTGAAGTAAAACTCCAACTCAAATAATTTGAGTAAAAGGAATGAGAAAAGTTCTTTCAAAGCGATATGTTTGATGGGATTACTCTAATTACCTATGCCAAAAATCTAGTCCATCATCTGGCCACCTGGCCACCCTCAAGAAAGAGTCTCTGTTGTTCCAGGTCATATCCAACATTCCCAAGCAGATTTTCAGGATGTCATAGAATATAAAAAATGTAACTTACATATAGCTACCTAATTTAGAAAAATGAATTTCTCTCCCAACCACTACCAACCTGCTTTGGATTTTTCAGCAAGCAAATTTTTTTGAGATAGATTATTTAAAATCACTTGTCTTTAATCATCTAAAAGCTAGGAACTCATCCTAAGAAATTAGTTGACTAGACTACCTCATTAGCAGCTGCAGAGAGACCAGCCCTGCCATAAAACACTATTCATCACATTTAAAGATAAATGTCTAAGATGAGTCACCCTCTGAAGGGTTCCTGCTGAAGAAAGACTAAATGACTTACTTAGAGCAAGCAGATCTCTCTTAGGTGGTTAAGTTAAAGTGAGATAAACTTGAAGGGCATTCATAATTTCATATAATGATTCTTTAATTTTATTATTTTTAAATAGTTGGAGATATCATTCTGTATTTTCCTTATGTGTTTTTACCAACCAGCAAAAATTAGGGTGATATTGTTAAACAAAGAAAGGCAAGGAATCTTTCCTAATCTTGAAGTGAAATGTTAAAGTTTGGCTGAAGCCATTTATAGGCAATAATTCATTACATCTTATCTGTGTCCTGGATAGGACCAACCATCACGACTCTTTCAGTTAATTCTGGTTTTGGACAATTTTTCTCAAAATATTTGACAGTGTAAGGCTCAATTGCAGATGGTGAGAGAGTCTTACACAGCATAAAACTTAGATGTTTCGTTTCTTGCATTTTGGTGTGGCATGAATACATGCATGGTTCTCTCAGGAAATAATTTTAGAACTGTTGGAGTGTATAGAAATAAACCAAAAGCTCATCTGTTTCTTAGCCACATAACCCATTAGAAATGATCCTTAAGTACTAATTCCCCTAAATTGTGTCTCAAATAATATTAGGAAGCATGGCCAAAAAAACTCTCAGAGTGTGTGCAAGCAACATAAATAAATGATGCAGGATTCCAGTACAGGCATTGTCAAAACAACTATTATCTTCAATGACACAGCAATTTTTCCTCTAGTTTTTCTCTTGGTTTCAGTGAATCTGGGCAAAGTCAAGTGTGCTCAAACTATTTAAATTATGAGTATGCACTTATAGGTGAATGCCTAAGGGTGAAAAATAAGTGTGGCAATGTAGTTTTGTTGTGCAGCTACCTGAGAGGAAACAGATGTAGGAATAAAGCTCAGAAAAGAGCAGTTAAAGCAATGGGAAAAAATGCCACTGAGCATTAAAAAAATGTTTTGCATTATATAATGACATGTAGTGTCATTATATAAGTGACAAAGTGCCTTTGTCTTTCCTATCTGGCTTAACAGAAACTCAAATTTGGCATCTGAAATTAGGAACCATGAAAAGCTTCCGGTGGCTTTAGGCATCATTGTCCAACTCTTCGGGAGTTGCATGCAAACCACAAATGCAAACTGTGTCCAGTAAATGCTCCTCTAGGAAGGAGAAGACTGTGGAATGATTCCTGTGCTTCTGTCTTCCTGGATATGTGAAATGCTGTGAGCTCCGTCCCACCAAAAGAGAATTAAAATGTGACAGAAAATTCTGCTAGTTGCAGATTCATTTTATCCTGGCCATGGTGGATTTCCCACTGCAGGACTTCAGAGGTGCCTCTTCTCCACCAATTGAACAGAATCCCATGCACTTATTTTAGGAATGTTGCTTCTCTTTGCCCATAAAATTGAAGTTTCTGTTGCATGTCTCAACTCAGCAAAATAAACCCTTTCCAATGCTTTTCACAGAACTTATTTGCCTGGATTTTTTTACACTTGTTCTTTCAGAAAAAATTTAAATCAATGCAGGCCAATTTATAGCAAATTTTATTGATCACTGTTCAGGCTGTAAGATGGACATGAATTTCCTACTTCCTCTCTCTGCTCCCCAGTAACTTGTATCTAATGATTCCCATGGGCAATCCAAGTTGGAACTGTTTCTGTCTGATTAGTTTGTCTTTCACGAATTTAAAACTCCCTGGAATCTCAAAATATTTTGTTAAATATTTTGGTTTCTTGTTTAATCAAGCAAGGAACAGGTTGCTGATTTTTCACAATGGACTTGTCTCTTCTCCAGCAAGTTCTGTCGAACAGAGACAATTTTTAAACTTTAGGAACCAAAATGCTCCTTCGATACATGTATTCCCAAAGAAAATTTTATTCCAGATGGTGTCTTCATGGAAGAAACTTCTCTCCTAACTATATATATTAAAAAAGAAAAAGAAAAAAGTGCAACTAATTTTCAAAAGAGCGTATGAAATGAAGTAGGAAACAATCAAAAGGCAAAAGAAGTTCTGCTGAGACTAAGACAGATGCAGTTTGGATACCAGCCTTGAATCGGGAACAGCTAATTTAATTACTGACAGTGTTACAGACTCTCTACCTTGGAAAAATCAATTTATCCCTGTATTCCAGGAACTAAAGCTAAAGCACATTCTTCCATTTGAGTTTGCTTTGTCTGGGTTTTTTGTTTTGGGGTTTTTTTTGGGGTTTTGGGGTTTTTTGGTGTTTTTTTGTTTGTTTGTTTAGGTTTTTTTTTGTGTTCTAGGATTGCTTTTAGCTCTGCCTCCTAAACATCAAACTATCAGCAAAGGCTTTAAATTAAGCACTTGTGAGCTTACCTGGGTTTGCTACACAGGTAAACGGAGTTTCTGTGGGCTGGATAGAAGCTGAAACCCTCCATGTTCCCTCTGCCACCACAGGACGCCCGCAACCCTACATGGTTTTTACACCGATATCTCAGAAAGCATTAACAAAGTGCGAGTCCAGACCTTGGAAAAGATGCAGAAAATCTCCTCTGCAGCTGCTCTCTGCCCTCAGAGGTGCTGCAAGGCGAGGCAGCAGCACCAGGGGTGTCGGTGCAGGTTGGTGCTCTGAAGCTGCAGCTGCAGCCTCCCCCTGCAGCCCAGGCACTTTGATGGAGTGGGGAGTCCAGCCCAAATCAAAGGTGCAAGTACAAGGATACACCTTGCCCTGGCTCTAAGGGGCTGCAAACCACCACATTTGTCTGCGTGTAGCCTGCACACAGCCAGTTTTTGTCTAAGCTGATGCTTTAACTCGTGGCACTGACTTTATTCTCTGCAGCAGAAGCTTAAGCAACCAGCTTGTGTACACACCCATGCAGCTGATAAATAATCCAGGGCCAGGCTGAGCTCCATCCACTGTGCTGGAGAAATGCTCAAGGCAAAAATGAAAATTACTTTGGAGTTTATTAGACACAGATGTAGGTTTTGATCTACAGGATGTAAAGGTGAGGCTAGGTTATGAAGAAAGAGTTTTGTGGCTGTGCCCCATCACTGCAATGATCCCCTTTGACTGTTGCAGTGTTTTAACTGTGTTCAGACCCAGAAAGGACCAAAATCTTGTACAATGTAAACCCAAACTCTCTAGGAGATATACCTATGTATGTATTAATCAGAAAATACTTCATTTTCCTATTAGGGTTTTAGAACACAGAATCATAGAATGGTTTAGGTTAGAAGTGACCCCAAATATCATTCCATTATAGCCTTTGCCATGTGCAGGGACACCTTCCACCATCCCAGGTTGTTCCAAGCCCTCTCCCAGCTGGCCTTGAACACTTACAGGGATGGGACAGCCACAGCTTCTCTGTGCCAGGCTCTCACCACCACCATGACATAGAATTTCTTCCCAATATCTCTTTTGAACCTTATTCAGTATAAAGACATTCAGCTCCCCTTTTCCTTCACTACCTGCCCTTGTAAAAAGATCATTGGACATCATCAGGTCAGAAGTCAGACTTGACTACTTCTCTGCACCAAAAGGACAACTCAACACATCAGGGGCAGTAAAAAACTAGAAAACTTGCTGAAGTCCTTTCCAGTTTGTGCCTTCCTTCCACCTTCCTGATGGCCCTTAACTCGCCTCCAAAGGCTCAGTTTTTGGGTTAAGAGAGACACCATGGACTGCCTTGCCAGATGGCCAGGGGATAAAAAAAAAAATATCTCTAAATGAGTAATGGAAAATCTAGGCTGAAAATAAGGGTCGTGAGATCTATTAGAGTGGAGACTGATCTCCAGAGAGAAACAGTGGAAACTGTTGCATGAGTCATTTCAAAGTGGACTGAAAAAAGTGCTGGAAAACACACCACAGGGAGTAATCTTGCATTGGATGAGGGATAATGTAAGTGATTTACACTAACAGGTCTTTTCCATCTTTAATTTTGACGAATCTATGATCCCCAGAAAAAACAGGCTTATTTCCTCAGTTTAATGTACCACAATCTGGAAGAGAATATGACAGAAGTGTTTGGGGATGTGGTCTTTCATACAGCCCAGTAAATGCCAGAAATCAAGCTGCCAGCACACAATACCATTTTGTCACTGTCAGTGATCCACACAACAAGACAGACCAAAGATTTGTGATGTTGGCTTGGTTTGAGGACAGTATTTTCCCTCTTTCCCCCCCCCCCTTATTAAGTGAAAGATCAGGCCATATGACCCATATGAAATATCTGCAACAAATACAGAAAATTCATTCCCATTTCTTCCGTTTCACAATACATTGTGCCTCCTGATTTCACTGGCCCACGGTCTGTTTGCTAATGGGATGTTTTCTACATTGCCTGCAAGAACATTAAAAGGTACTTTGGCTCATTGTTTTTTTGCCTTAAGTGAGCACTTTTGTTACCCCTTTTATAAAAGACGGGAATCACCATCTGCAGGTTTTGTGGGTTTTTTATTTTTTTTTTTAAACAAACAAATCAGGCTAAATCACTGGAGAGCTGTGTTATTCTAAACAATTTATGAGACAGTCTGTCTCGCTGTATTTCCCTGTAGAAGGGATTGGGCTGATTTTATAAATGATTTAATACTGTTTTCTTCTATAGGCACCAACAGACTAGACAGAAAAATCAAAGTAAATTGAATGTAAAATAATCAGTTTTCTTTCTTTAGAGTGAGATTGTATACACATCCCTAAGCATACACTAAATTTTGCTAAAATGTGAAAGTAACTGTTTAATGAAAGAAAAGCTGTAAAAATATCAACATAAAAATGTGTGATGAACTAGCATTAGTTGTGAATATAAAAAGTGGCAATCAAACAAAAATCTATGGCTTCTGGTGGGGAGAAACCAGCTTTTTTACTCAGTGGCTAAAGATCTGATTAGGACCAGGTGACTCTTTTTTCTTTTCTTTTCTTTTCTTTTCTTTTCTTTTCTTTTCTTTTCTTTTCTTTTCTTTTCTTTTCTTTTCTTTTCTTTTCTTTTCTTTTCTTTTCTTTTCTTTTCTTTTCTTTTCTTTTCTTTTCTTTTCTTTTCTTTTCTTTTCTTTTCTTTTCTTTTCTTTTCTTTTTTCTCTTCTCTTCTCTTCTCTTCTCTTCTCTTCTCTTCTCTTCTCTTCTCTTCTCTTCTCTTCTCTTCTCTTCCTTTCCTTTTTATTTGGAGGAGTTGCAGCAGGAAATAAATTCTGATTGACTTTAGATTTGACTTTGACTTAATATTTGTATTTAATTTCAACTAGGAAACAAAACCAAACCAAACCAACCAAATCCTCCACATTCAAAGGGGCTAAGCCCAAGATAAATCAGGCTGCTTGAGAAATTTAATGTTTACATGTATTTGACATTCCAAAGTCAAACTTATCCATTGTGCTTTGGCAATTCCTAAACTAACTTTTTAGTTTGTTTAGTCACACGTAGAGGTCCTATTGATGCAGATTTAAAATAAGGCTGTCACTTGGTAATGTTGTTTACAAATCGCAAGTATTTAACATGAATTTTAAAAGAAGATATCAATTAAACTGTATTTACACTTTCATTGTTATGTTCCATTGAAAATACTTCACCAGAGCAACACAGCCTAATGCCAAGCCAGGTTTTTTAGCCCTCATTTGTAGAGAACAATGGCAGCTTGCTGCAGCATCATGACTGTGTCAACTGATCAGAAGTGTGCTGTTAAATGCACCATTTTGTCTGCAGTCCCAGTGAGCAAGAAACCACAAACTCATTTTAATTTTACAGAGACAAATTAAGAGTCAAGCGTCTTCATTACGGTGCAGCTGTCGTAAAAACTGATACAGAAAACAGAAGTGAAAGTATCTTCAAATCACATCCATATTGGCATCTCACAACTGCAGCTTGATTGTATTGTTAATTAATTCTCTAAATGCACAATAAGCCAAAGACACAATTTATAAAGCATACTTGTCATTTAATTAGTAAATTAACTTTTTATCTCAAACATTTTTCCATTTAATTAGTGGATACTGAAGGCCAAGATAACACCAGCTGGAGTTTCTAGAAGGAAAAATAATTTCATTTATCTAGTCAACAACTTTTAGCAGAGTGATCTGTGATTTCTCTTCTGTCTGGTTATTTATGCTTTGCCATTATAAAGCAAAATGTGGAAATAAAATTTCAAAGATGAGTTAATATTGTAATTCACAAGATCAAGTTTGTAATTATTCATGTCTTCAGTTTTTCTTAATTATACTCGACTTTTGTACTGCCATGTTACTCACATGAAGTCAATTAAATGTACAAGTGTTTCTTGGACCAGACCCTCTGTATAAATTAAGGAGATTTGGAAATTGCTCTCTGAGAAGTGACTTGTTACAAGATGCTCTGTTCCGAGCACATATGGAAATGAAATGAAAATAGAAATGACTAGCTTGAGACATTGTAAATCCTAAATGGTTCTGCAGCTCTGTGCAGACTCCTTTAAATACAGCCAAGTTTCTATGGGCCACTCTAACTGAAGCTTTAAATGTCCCAAGGATGCTAGGTGCTGGATAAACATCTTTCTCAGGCAGGAACCAGGAACAGTTTCATGGCTTCATGGATCCCAACCTTCACCAGAAGTTTGGGTTTTTTTCCTTTGACAGCACTCACTGTGTTTCAAATTTCTTCCTTTATAAACTCTCAAGAGACGAAGATGAAGGCAACTCCCTCCCATGCAGTCCACAGAGCACTTTCCTAGGAAATGAGCAGTTTTCTCCACAGGCTTTTCTTAGTCATGAGGAGAGGCACATCCAGATAAATCTCAGGGATGAGAAGTCCTCCACACTTCTCTTGGTGAGGTTGTGCCAGAGGATAGGTTTTCAGAATTTCAGAATTGCTCAGAAGCACATTCATTTTATGTAAGTTTCAGTTCAAGGTTCTAAGTATTTCTGGATGCTGTTCTCGGTTGCCTCTCACTGGTGTGAAGATGATATCTCCCTCCCATCTCACTGCATGTTTGAAATATTCTGGAGTAATGGTAGACACGAGGTATATCCTTTTCCCCATGCATATTAGGTAGAACTTACTGAAAAAATCTTCTATTCCATGCATAAAGTATTTGAATTGTGTATTTTGTTCTTCCCAATTTCTTTTTCCGTTCTGAAGCAAATAATAATATTTGGATACTAGCAATATTTTCTAAGAACATTTTGGTCGAGAGAAACTTGCAGTTGCTGATGTTTTGACCTTAAAAGTTGATGTACCCAGCCATGATTCATAGCTTAAGTTTACAAAAAAGGGAAAAAAGCCACTGTGAAAGGTATAAATAATCCTAAATCACTCAAAAATATGAGAAAGAAAGTGGAACTTGTTTAAGAGATACACATTGCCAAGTTAAACTAATTTCCTGCTTATATTTCAATAATAAGGAGGTTTCACTATATGGTGTCATGGCTGTCATGTTGTTTTACAGTAAATTCCTTCCCTTATAGGAGAAGGATCATGATGATCTATTCTTTAATAGACATTGACAAAGTCAAGGATTCCTGCTCTTAAAAGTCAAAATTGCCCTAAGAGGAATATCTTCAGCTATAAGATATTTGAGTCAAACAAACAGAAAAATAAATATTTACAACCCTAAGGCAATCAGACAAAATGCAAAATTGCACATCAGGCTGATTGGCCCAATTCTACACAGAGAGAGAATGCTCTCAAAAAAATGCTGTAAGTCAGTCTATATTAGTGTTTTAGATCTGTTGAAGAATTGATATTTGAAATGCCTTCTTCTCTGGACAGACACGCAACCTGTTTTCAGAGCATACTCAAGAATTACTGCAACTGATGTTCCCAAGAAGGCAAAAAATCAGAATTTTTGTGTTAATATATGCCTTCTAGTTATTTTGTAATTCCGCTAAGATATGCATCCTCTGAGGTACAATTTTTGAGGAACAAGTTTTCATCTCTCCAATCTTTATATGAAAGCTGGAGTGACTATCCAGGGTCCAATGTGGCACAGGAATTTTGTAATGTTTCAAGGGAAGTTACTTTTGCATATCTCTATAGAACCATGCCATAAAACTTCTGACTGTATTACACATCTTATTTTGATTTGGCTAGTTTTTTATTAATTTACATTGTCATTATGATTATTATTACTATTATTGTTGTTTTTGCTATTGCTATTATTATTTTGGCCTGAGGGCTACTCTGTAGAGTTTTAAGTAATTCCAGATGGTAATTTTGGTCAGCTTTGATAATTTTCATACCTGTGGTTGAGGCAGTCTGTTAAACATGGTGAATGAAATTTGGAGAGCTACCAGTTATCAAGTTGGTAGCAAGGATGCCATTGCAAGACAGATCATAGTTCAGCTAAGGGGGATATGGAATCCTAGAATGGTTTTGGTTGGAAGGGACCTTAAAATCATCTAGTTTCAACCCCACACCATGGAAAGGGACACCTTCCACCAGACCAAGCTCTTCAGACCATTTCATTATACTCTACCAGTGCCATGATTTACCTGAGGGGCCAAACCACCATTTTTGATCCCTGAGAAAAAGACGGTTCAAAGAAGCGCCGAGACAGAACTGATATCTCAGCAGAAATCAACTTTCCCTTCTCCCCAACTTTCACTTGTCTGGAACTGAAGGATTAGCAGGAAGTTCCCGAGGCAGGAAGAGTGGAGCCAGAAGGGAGGTGTGAGAAGGGAAGCGGGATTTCGTTCTGTTCTCACCAAGGAGAACACGAGGAAGGTGTGAGCGGTGACAGCCTTTTTTAGCGTGGCCTTTTCCTGCAGCGCCCCAAACCTCCAAGGATGGTGCAGTCTTCTTGGAAGGTCTCCAGGGAAGAAAGAAACAACATTCGTGGTATTCCATGGGGTCACTCCCGGCTTGGGCTGGGGACAGGAAAAGAATTGAAGGGCGGGAGAATGAGCACTGAGGATTACTATGAAATTTTCGCACTTTAAGGGTTTTTTTATAAAGTCACACAATGTTGAAAAAGCTTTTAAAAAATTGGATAATGGAAAAATCGTGCCTAAATTTGATAGATTTAAGGGGTTCAGTATTTAATTTGTCTGAGAGAATTTTTAGAGAGATTCAGTTCAACCTGTATAAACATGTATGCACAAGAAAGCCATGAGAAGTGGATATTCATTATATATAACTGATATTTGAATCTTCATTAGATAAAAAATATATAAGACAGTCTTTCTTTTTACTTGAAGGAAATTTACTATTAGAAAGCAAGACCTGTAGATGTGTCATGATTTCTCCACAGGAAGAGGCCTTTGAATCACTGACTTGAAGAAATAATTGTTTCACAGAATAGATTTTTTATTTTAGGCAATTTATATATACTCATTTCTATGAAACAATAAGTTAGATTTTGATAAGTGTACAAGCTTTTGTGTAAAATTCCTAAATTTCCTGAAATGAAATATTTTCCTGAAAAATATCCCATTGGTTGAGGGAGCTCCCGAATTCAGGTATAAGCAAGATGGAGAAAACATTGTTCCACACAATGCCATAGATGATGCAACACCAATTTTCTAGCTCCCCATTGCAGCACATACTGTATGCCTCTAAATCTTTTAATCTGCAAAAGCTAAGAGACTCTTTGACAGCCCAAGTGATTTTTTTTTTCTCAAAGGTATTTATACCCTTCATCCTGCTGCTTCAAATTAGGTTTATATTTTAGAAAGATTTTATGTGCCTTTGAAAGCTTTTGGACATCCAAGACCTAGACTTTTACAACTATGAATATCCTGGATAAAACTCCTATTTATGAATTGCTGTCAGACATTGTGTGGAGGTATTTGTTTTAACTCTGTGATTCCATAAGTATATAATTACAATCTTATTTATGTATTTGTTTTATTCCTTAGTACATACCCAGATGGTGGTTTCTTGAAATCATGTTTGTTATTACTAAGGTTTAATAATTTGTCTAATTTTTGTGTTTTGTTTTATCTCCCTTTATATATGCGCTGAAAAAAATCTTTCATTGATTTCCATTCTAGAATTAATTTTCTAAAAAATTACAGAACTTCCCATTCAAAGATGTTTTTGTGGCTTTTAAACCTGAAGGACCTTCTGTGTTTTACTGTATCACTCTCCTTTCATGTAAGACTTAAACCAGAACATGTTATAAAGTACATTCAAATAGCTATTGGTAAGTTCTCCTCTCTCAAAAAAATTTTGACTGAAGGAGGAAATTATCAATATAAAATTTACCAAAAAAAGCAAAAAAAAAAACCCCTTACTTTGACGTGAAAAAGTATATGAACATTAATTTAGAGGAATTTTACATTTCCCCTTCAAAGGTAATACATGACCCAAAATATCATGAAGAGGGGGAGCTCACACTAATTAAGTGACTGGTTAACCAACTCTGTGCACAGTTAGAGAATTTCTTTTTCAAGTAATATCTAAGCAAAAATGTGTCCAATATGAGTACTGGTCTTGGAAATAAGTGAATTAGTTATCAAGCACATGATCGTATTTCCTTAGGCTGATCTTAAAATCCAAAAGCTAGAAACTGGATTTATGAACAGGTTTATGTGTGGATATGTCATAGATTTGTGATTAGGGACTAAGAACTAAAACCAGCTCAAAATGGTCAGAATCTTGTATAGAAAATAGAGTAGAATTTAGTTGTCTAAATCCAAACCAATGCTTCTGAACTTGTGTACTGAATTGCAATCTAATTTCAGAGGCATTGGGTATTTTCTGAGATTTTATTTTTATTTTATTTTACTTTATTCTATTCTATTTTATTTTATTATTTCTTTTTAAATAATGTCCACTTCTTTTTGAAAACTTCATATTAAAACCTTTTAATTTGAAACCAGCTGTGGAAACAGCAGTAAGAAAGAAGGCCAGACCCAAACTCCCCCTTGTTCAGCTCTGTGGTCCAAGCCCCCTGTTTTGAATAGCAGATCAGCCTCAGGGAAAGGAAAAAACCATAAAATCTCGAGTACCCAAGAAAATTTTGTACCTTGATGTTTAGGGCATGCCTGAGGTAGATGACAGCTCTGTTGCAGGCATCTCCCTTATCAAGCCACAGTTGCTAATCCTTAGTACAGAACCATTAATTAAAAGAGGACATGACCTTGCATTCTGGGGAATACTCTTCAAACAGAAAAGAAGAATATGTGACCCTTGCAAAAGGGAGTCTTGAAAATGTTGCCCATGATTTTTGGATTGCAAGTAGATAAAGCTCCATTTTGCCTTAAAAATTAACTCATCTTTCTCTTTTTGAACAGTTATCTGAATGGGGTTAGTTTGTATCCCTCTCTTTTGCTCTTTTCTCTACATGCCTTATTGGAAATGTTGGATTCCACTCCAGGTGACTTCAACCATGCAGTTTTTAGACTAAAAAGACCTTTCTGAATGATGTGGTGAAGGACTAATTATCAAAAATCTCAAGTAAGATTTTATGAAGGAATCTGTACAACCTGCTACTGAATAAACTTAATTCTGAGATACACCATGTCTGGATCGAAACCCAGGGAACAATAAGGCATTTTCCCAAATGCAGTGTCTGCTGTACAATTAGAAGAAAAGGAGCTACTTTAATGTAAGCTATTATGCAAGCTTAGTAAAGGTAGGAGAATAGACCTGACAGAAGCCTGCCTGCTCCCTTTCTTTCATTGTTATTCTTCTCTTTGCTAAAATCACATTACATTCATTCCAAGATTGTTATACTCTTATTTTCTTGCTTCTTTTTGGTAGCTTGGCTTTTCAGATTGCTTTATTTACCAATTGTTTTGTTTAATCCAAGTGAATTATAACATAAAGTGAAGCAGGGTGCTCTAAATAGTACCTGCTAATTAAAAAGAGTTCCAGCTCCTCAACACTCTTCCTAGCACACAAAAAGAAACTCTTTTTGATGCTTTGTAAGGTGGCTCTGGATGGAAAACAATAGCTGAAATGTTACATTTTTCAGAGGCAATTCAGGAGAATCTGTTTTATTTGAGCAGCTGACAGTGACAGTCTGGTTTTCATAAGGAAATAACTTCCATTCCCAGTAATGAGAATCCCTAGGAGTGTGTACAAAGGTTTCTCCAGGGAATAATCCTTATCTCAGGGTGCAAATATTGGATTCCTCCTTTGCAGAGTCTTCCTGGGAACCAGAACTTCCTGAATGCAGTTATACAAGCAAAAACTTGTTGAACATTCAGCACTTTTGAAAGCCTCTGCTTTTTAAAGAGCTCTTTGTTAATTTTAGTGCAGGTACTGTGGATCACTGATGACTGAAATAATAGAGGAAAATAGTGCAGACTAGTTCCTGGAGCTTGACATACACAGCCATATGCTGTATATATATCTATGCTTGTTTTAGGGATCCAAAGAAAATATTCTGTGACTCCTCCTGTGAGATGTATTCACCTACCACGATTTTTATCTGAAAGATTTTTCCTGCAATCGAGAGGCATTTTGCTCTGTGTCTAATCCTATTAGATGTGTCTGTTTGCCACTAATAGATTGTGATTGCTCCATCCAGAGAAAAAAATTCTTTATAGACCAAAGACAACATTTTTCTTATGAGTACTCCATCTGCACATGAATATTGTATCAACCTAGTTCATCATGTTCAAACTCTTCTCTATCTTCAATGACTGGTACAAGAGAAGAGGACAAAAATTTTTTGAGATTTTTAATATCCTTAGTTTTACCAGACACTGTTTGTTCCTTGTTTTTTCTGCATTTCTTCCTGTGCAAAATATTATTTCATTAAAATTTCACTGTAACAACCTACAAACCTATAATTTATTTAAGAACAACATTAATTGGCTGTGTTAGAATCCTGTCAAGTGGCCTCTCTCCTTCTGAGCTTTTACCAGAAATAATTTCCTCTGCTGACAAATTACAACAAAAGGTGAGACAAAAGGAGAAAGGACTACAGAGAGTTCTTGTGAATCAATCCAAGGTCAGAACTATGCAATGCACTCAGATTTCACAGAATATTCTGAGTTGTAGGAGACTCACAGAGATCACTCAGTGCAGCTCCTGGCACTTCACAAGACCATTCCCAACAATCCCACCCAGTGTCTGAGAGAATTGTCCAAACATTTCTGGAGCTCCACCAGGATTGGTGCTGTGCCCATTGCCTGGGGAGCTGTTCCAGTGCCCAAACACCCTCTGGGTGAGGAACCTTTCCTGATACCCAACCCAAACCTCCTCTGACACAGCTTCAGGCCGTTCCCTGGGGTCCTGTCCCTGTCACAGAGCAGGGATCAGATCCTGCCCCTCCTCTGCCCTCACAGGGAGCTGGGGCTGCCCTGGGCTCTCCCCTCAGCCTCCTCCTCTGCAGCTGCACAGACCCAGTGCCCTCAGCCCCTCCTTCCCCCCAGGGCTCTTCACCACCCTCATGGCCTCCCTTGGATCCTCCTAATAGTTTGATTATTTCTTACGTAGAGAAAGGCACCCAAATCTGCTCACAGTGTTCAGGGTGAGGCAGCCCCGGCCCAGAGCAGGGTGGGACAATCCCCTCCCTTGCCCTGCTGGTGATGCTGGGCCTGATGTCCCCAGGACAGGGATGTCCCTCCTGGCTGCCAGGGCACTGCTGACTCAGGTTCCACTTGTCACTGACCAGGAACCCAGGTCCCTTTCCATGGCTCTGCTTTCCAGGATCCATTCCCCACTCTGTCTGCACACCCAGGGCTGCCCCAACCCAGGTGCAGAATCCAGCACTTGCCCTTGTTGAACTAAACTCATATTTCCTACACTTTATTCCTGTCTCAGCACAATGCAACCAACCCCAGTCTACATAATGCTCATTGGGAAGATTTCTCTTTCATAGAAACTGCGACCTTTTGACCATGTCCTGAAGTTCATGGGTGCAGCCAACAGATGGTTGTCATCTGTGAAAGTCCAGACAATCTTGCTTATACATTCATGCCAACTGTAAGTACCAGAAAAATTGTGTTTTGATGTACACAATAATTTAGAGTAAATGAAAGTAAATGTATTTGCTCAAAAATCTGAGATAAAACATCCCTTATGAACAGTCACATCATATTTAAAAGTAGACACCCATCTTCTGTGTGGTTCTGGTATTTGCTGTTTATGAAGTTCTTTGGGTTTCTTTGCAATGAAAAATACAGTATAGACTAAAATATTACAATATTGGTCTCTTTATCTTTTAAATAATTTTTCAAAAGATTTTGTCTCAGAGTAGTCTGTGTACCAGCAGTTGAATGAATGAGTAATTATCCTCTCTAAGTAGTGATAATTATTATTTTCTGGAAGTGAGCTTTCTTGGCCTCAGAGACACAACTGACCTGCCCTGTTCATTACCTGTAAGTGTGATATCAGCAGTAGCAAAAGAAGGCAAAATATGGCTTGTATTTAAATGTGTAAACACAAGCAAATAAGACAACCTGAGTTCCGCTAGTCTTGTTTCAATTGCCAGAGGAAAGTATGTGGAGTAATTTTTACGTAGTTCTGAAGAAAAACAACAATTACAGGATGCTCTCCTTGCCTTGAATGGAGTAAAAATGAATGCTCCCAAAAAACAAATCCTTTTATCCAGCTCTCTGCATGCACTTGCTGCAGGAGATCTGTACTGTCTGCTCCCAAGAGATTTTTATGGAGGGAGCTGGGAAATTAATAATATAGGAAGAAAGTGTGTAGGGGAGGATTTGGCTGACTCATGGAAGGTGTCAATGGCCAATGAAGCAGTATATTGGATAGGACCAGACATGCTAATATGTCTGCATGTATGAAGGTATATTTGTGTTGAAAACTCTGATCGAGGCATGACATTTTCTGCTGCTCAATAAAAATGACTCCAAAAACCTAAAAACGAATTTCTGTAAAAGGGCTACTAAAAGTAAATTTCTATTTGCAGGTGGAAATGCTGAATCCCTCAGCTCAAGATCAGGAAATAGCTAACAGAGAATAGAAATCGGTTACAGAAACCAGAAAAATAATGTAACTGAGAATAAAACTCAGGTACAGAAAACTCCATTTTCTGCTAAAATGGAACTGAGAGTAATTGAGGATAACAAAAAAAAATTCTTGATATTGTCATTGGGGCATATGATTTTGTAACATACAAAGAGAAATGACATCTGCAACATAAATAATTACTCTGATCTACTCTACACTTCTGGATTATTAAAGTGAAATATTTGATGCATCTTTGGACTCCACACATCAAGAGAGGCGTGAAGAGCCGACAGAATATCAACAAGCAGGACTGTGATCTGGAGACAATAATCTGACTTTTCTGGTGGTGTACAGCTTTCCCAGTGGGCATCTCTGACATGTGCTGTGTCAGCTCTCCAATTCCAAATTCTCTGGTCTGGCGTTAAATGCGCTTTAGATCTTTGCAATCTCTGCATATTCAGATAATCTCCGTTTGCTGTTTGGTGATGTTCCTCCAAGGTGTCTCTTATTTTATTTTATTTTTTTTTTAGATTCAGGAACATCTTGACTACCCTTATTTTAAGGCTTCATTATCAAGTTTACCAATATGCCTTGCAGATTTCAGAGTTAATATGCTCATCAAGCACACACAGTAATTTCAATTTTGTGATGCCGATGAAATCTCTACTTAGCTGAAGATTTTAGGTACTCAAAGAAGGAATGAGAGGAATGGGAAACTTACACATTACATCTCATTATGATAGATTTTTTGGGGGGGTTTGTGTGGACTTAAATCAAAATTTTGTACAAAAAAAGAAATAATAATTTAAAAAAGCTTATATTCAGAAATCTCCTAGTGTGAGCAATTGCTTCTTTCTCTTAAATTTCAATTTCTCTGTTTGCTTTTTTTTTTTTCCTGAAATTGAAATACAAGTTAAAACAAAGAGATCTAGAAAAATAAAATTTTAATAATATATAGTATTAGGAATGCTTAACCCACCTTAAAAAAAAAACCTAAAATTCTCAATTCCTAAATACTTGGCTTCTGGATCTTTCCTTCTGGACTGAAGTTAGGGAGAACGAGAGAAAGAAGGAGAAGAGAAGGTAAAACTAGATAAGGATCTAGTTCGCAACATTTTAAATAAGTTTTCCAACTGGTTTTCATCTGACCATATCTCAAGAAGCCCGGTCTTCTTGAAAAAAAGAGGCTTCTCATACGATGAAAATTAACAGACCTAAAATAAATTTAAACCCTCAATTACTCTTGATTAAATGAAGATAAAGTCAAGAGAGAAAGCATCCAAATTTAGGCAAATACCCTTGGGCACAGGGTGTAATTTTTGGGCATGATCCTTGCAGGGCCAGGAGTTGGACTCAATGATCCTTGAGGATCTCTTCCAACTCAGCTTAATCAGTGATTCTGTGAAATTTGGTCCTTGGCCTAAGACCCTGTGAGGCCGCCCTAGAATAAGGTGTTGCTAACAAAAGGAAACAGATCTTGGCTTCCTTAGAAGAATCCTTCCAGAGAATTTGTCATCCATTACAAAATTTCATCAGCTATGAAGCCAAGATTTATGTAAGGTTGGAATTCGCATTCTCGTTTTATATATCACTATAGAAGTACTCAGGATATATGCAAAGACTTTGGGATTTCATGTGTTCCTTTCTAATGCAAATGCTTTAGTTACCCTTGTAAAAGCAAATTTTATGGTACATGAACATGAATAGACTGACTTGACTTGGCTAAAAATGTTTGGCATTGAGCCTTGCTCATCATACATCATCTGAGGAGTATGGCTCTGTTAACCTCATTGCTCACCACCCCTTAATTTTTTTCATGTATAATTTAAAAGGATTATATGAAAAAGGATCAATTGGTTAAGTTAGAATAATTTTGTTTCCAACTTTAACAGAAATGTAAAAAAAAAAGGAAAAAAGGCAGCCTAGACAGCAAAGTACTTGATCATATTTTCCCTTTGGAAATAAAACTTTATTAATATTAATATAATATCTTCTTGTTATCTCTTTTCTAAAATGTTGCCCCTTAGGTATATATCAGAAGCTTTGCAGCTACTTCTTGTCAGTTAAATCTGAATATCTAGGCTGGTTTCCCATTGGGTTACACATATAAATTATTATTTTATAACTCTATGTGTATATATTTATGTAGGGTTGTGCATGCATACTCCTTTTTATTACAGAACCTTTTGCTTGCAACAGATAAAGATATACATTAAGGGCTTATTAGGCCTGTGGATTTATTTTTTTTTTTCTGTATATGTTTTAATCTTGCATGCTGGCACTTTAATCCCTCAGTATCTGTCTTGTACATTAACCTCCTATGTCCTTTCAAAAAGGCAAGGCTAAAATTCCCTTCCTGTTGCAGGCATTGAGAGCATTTCTCTGTTAATAATTCCCCCAAAAATTGTGAAAATATTAAAAATGTACACCTCAAATATAATATCCATTGCAGTATTTTTGGCCCCCATTAGTATAACTCACTGAAATTTAAATGAAAACTCTTTGAATTTGAGGCTCTGATTTATTTTTTTTCTGTTTTCTTGTCAGGGAGGGAGGTGCAAGAAAAGGAGAATGAAAAAAAGATTTCTGCAAGAAAAGTCAAAGAAGACATTAAAAAATTATCTTCTAAAGAAAAAGAAATGTATTTTTAATAGAAATATCAATAGAAAAATAAATCTATTTGGAAGTTTCACAAAACCTTCCATGAGATAATAACCTGTGCTGTCATGAGGTGTTACAAATTCATTTCACAAATCTGTAAGATTTTGGATGTGGCAAAGCCTTTGTGCTTAGAAAATGACTGTTACATCAATGTTTTCTTATTTACATTCTGCTATAATTTGTAGAATGAATAATTCATTACAAAGACATTAATGAGAAATTTTAACATTGTAGGCATTTTGAAATTTTTTTCTTCCTTAGACCCTTGAGCCTTTAATGTATTTTTATTTGGGAAATGATCAAACTTTTAATGCAAGTAAAGAGGGAGAAATAATAATTATCCAAATCTATGGGAGCAACAGGGACCTTTGACTTCTTTTGATTCTCCAAGAGGAATCCTCAGGATGCCTCCTTTTGTTGCAGGGAGCCATGACCTGGCAGAGGAAGGCTTCAATAAAATATTAGTTTCCACAAACTAAGTGAATTCCACACAGACTGGGTGCTAGCAGATCAGACCTCAACTACACTTTATCTATATATTATATTTTTTATGGTAAAGTCTTCTGATATTGTCACAGTATCTGAATACACTTCACTTGAAGTTGCTATGAAACTCCCAATGGGCTTCATGCATTCTGTGTTATTTCTTGCATACCAGATCAGAAATTTTATTTTGGTGCTGTGAGTAAATCTTCACACAAGGCTGGGGATGGGTATTCCCCTACATTCATGTAAAATCTACATTTGGCTTGACATTTAGTGGGAAGTATAAGCGGAAATTAACCTTAAGGCTCTAATTGAGTCGGAAAGTGATTCTGTAATAAAATCTAAAACACATCTTGATTGTAATCAAGAAACAGGGCAGGGGGAAAAAAAAGGATTATACCATTTGCTGCTTAGTGAAAAGTAACACGTACAGCTTTAGGTATGCAATTTCCTCAGATGGCATTAAAATGAAATGCAAAGTGTATAAAAACAAAAAAATCTTTTCAAGTGCCTTATGGAATCATAAATCGCAATGACATTACAACAAGAACAACATGATTTGCCCAGTCAAAAGCAATTATGTTAGGGTAAAGGGGAAAAACAGGAAAGCTGTGGTCATCATAAACATTGTCAACCCAAATCTGCATCTCTGTGCCTTCTAAGCCAGCTTGCTTCACTATTTTATTTGCATCTCAAAAAAATTATTTTTTTGCCTTGATGAAATGGGCCTACCATGTCTGAAAAAATGAACTTTCTGTCTAGTTCATCTTTTTAACTGTTCAAGCTCAACAATTATTGGGTTTTTTCCCTTTTATTTTATCCCTGAAATGCTCCTTTTGATTGCTACATATCATGGTGCAGGAACAGGCACAATTGCATAATGAACTGATGTAATCTAATGAACACTTTAACCTTCAAACTAATAAAAAGGCCTATTTGTTTCATACATTTCAAATGTACTGTGCATTGAGTTTCCTCTTGAGTGGTACTCTGGATGTGGGTTGTGTTCTAATTGAACCTGTAATTAACAGGACAAGACTTCTTTTCCCTTTCAACACAATTTCTGTTGTGAGTCACAGTCTTGAAGGGCGCTGCACACCTCTAATTGGCAATCACTGAAACTTCAGGGTGCTCAGCATCTCACAGAAGGGCTCAGCACCTCGAAATCGCTAATAAATAACAAAGAGTTACAGGAGATGGAAAAATCAAGCGCTCTCTCTGTTTGATCACAGCGTGAAGACAAGAGAGGTGAGATACCAACTTCAGAACACACCCCAGGCATTCTGGATGGAAACATGAGGGTTTTTGCTGCTGTGCTTACAGGAACTAGACAGGACTCATGTATGAAGTTAGCGCTCCAAAAATTGAGCTCCACCAAGGAAGCTTAGTCTCTTACCTTCCAAAACCAAGCAATACCATTTTGTGTTCTGGGAAGTGAGGAGCAGTGGCTGGAAGGACAACCCAGGTGCCAGAACATCTCTGCTCTCCCTTCCCTGGTTTGTTATCAGCTCTGTCTATGGCCTGGGACAAGGGTCAGGACTGGCTGTCATGCTTTCCACCCAGCAAGGTCTGAGGGTCTGGATACCAAGAAATCTTCTCCCTTGCTCTTTCTAAGCTCTATGGGCTGACATCAAGGCTACATGAAGCATAAGGATGCCAGGTGTTACACGTGCAGAACTGAGTTCCTAGTAGCTATCCACTATCCAGGGTTTTTCCTAGCTATTACTACTCATTATTATGTAATAATGAGTTCCCCTGAGAGACACCTGTGCTAAGTCTCAACCTCTCTGTGCAAAAAAAGCATATTCCACTACAAAATTGCTGTAGGACTCCTATTACCAAAACTGGAATATAATAAAGAGGTTTTGCGCAGATTATCTACTGGACCATAAAAATAAGTGCAACTGTTCATGGGCAAGAAGGTTCCTTACCGGTGTTCTTAAATGCTAAATACAGTCTCAGTCAGTCTCATTAGTAATTGCTAGATAAAGGGGTGATGAATTTAAGGAAATCCATTCTGTGCTGAAAATGCTGCCAACCACTAGAGGGATATTATGAAAGTGTAAGAAAATAACAGTTACCAGTCTTCTCTCTTGTGGAAGCCTCTCCATATGTTGCCCTGATGTTGTGGTACACAGCAAAGATTCTCTTCAGAAGTGCCAGAAGTCCTGGCCCTGTCATGTGTCCACAATATCCTGAGCATGACCTTTGCAAGATTCAGAGAAAACATAAGATGTCAGTATTGCCCCTCATTTCCTAAAATACAGTGTATAACTTTGACCCAAATGAAAAAAAAAATCAAAACCCAAACACCAAAAAGCCCAAACAAAAAACACCAAAAACCCAAACCAACTAATAAAAATTAAAAAAAAAGCACAACAACAAAAAAAACACCCACAAAAATGTACACAAAAGAAAAAAACACTGAAAACCCAATAAAAACCTGACTAACTCCAAAAACAAGTAACTAAACAGCAAACAAAAAAACCAAACAAAACCAAAACCAAACATACAGTAGTGCTAAGAAAAATATCTCACTAAAACAGAAAATTGCAGCATGTGTTGGTGAAGTTGGGGCATCTAGGGGATCCTTGGGGAATATTCTTGGGTATTCAGACAGAGAAAGCCAATAGAATCCAACTGATTTGAGCTCTGCATCTTTATCTGTCACTGATACACTGGATTTTCTGAGGAGACTCGTGCCATCTCTCTATTTTTCAGTTTATTTAAGTCCTCTTAAGGAATCAAAAATTACAATTTATAATTTACAAAACTCTTAGGCGGCCTCTATAAATAATGGTGACACATGGATTTTCATCCCATGATTCTGGCATGGAAAACTATCCTTATTCTGGAAATCATGAAGCTGTTATAATTAACATGAATAAATGCGATGTTGATTTTAACATTTCTGTTACAAGTATCACAATATTTTATTTTCTTCAAAACTGTGGTTTCAAGAATGAGAAAAATATTATTCCCTGAAACTTTCCCTAAAAACAGGAAGAGAAGCAGATTAAAAAAAGAAGAATTCTAATGAGTATCATCTTGAAAAAAGTTGACATGCATAATAGATATGTGAAATACAGCCTCAAAAAAAATTAAAAATCTAAAGTTAAATGTGTGAAATGTGAATGCTTTGGAGGGACATTTTTCTTACGAATTTTGAATACCTGAATTTAGCACTGAGGTCACCCTCCAGCTCCTGCTGCAAATATGCTTGTCTAAGATGAATAATGGTGCAATTTTTCTCCACAAAGTCATAATTTTGACAGAACATCATTTCATGTGAGATTTCACCTCTTCACACATTAACTATATTTGTCCTGATCCTACAGAGACTAATTTCTGGACACAACCTTGCAACCTTCCAGTAATTAGAGAACCACTTTGCCTCTTGACGGACAAAATCTGATGAATTTTCAAATTAGAAGAAGTAACAATTGTATCGAATTATGCAGAAAAGGTCTGGCACTCTGGTCGGAACCAAATAACCTCACCATATAAAACCAGCAGTGAATATGGGCAAAATGTGCAATTGTCAGAACGAGCCAAAACTCAAAATTCAGTGGGAGGCAAGAGGAAAAACCGATTCCTCTGGTTCTCAATGGACTGAGTGCTCAGAGGAAACCAGACTCCATGGAGCTGTTGTGGTGTTGTGGTGCTGTGATGCCTGCTAGGGCAGCGGCTGTAGAACCCAAAGATCCTCACATCCTCTAGCAGAAGGGATCATGGAATATTGCCCATCCACAATGGCTGGAAAGGACCTGGGAGGTCATGGAGTTCAGCTCTTAACCCAGCTCCACCACCAAACCATGTGTTCAAGGGCAATCCACACATTTTATGAGCACTTCCACAGGCAGTGACTCCAACACTGCCCTGGGCAGCTGCTTCCAGTGCCTGAACACCCTTCCAGGGAAGACATTTTTCCCAATGTCCTGAATAAACCTGCCCTGGTGAAGCTTGAGACCATTGTTTTTTTCTCCTCCTATCTCTTGCTACCTGTGAGAAAAGAGTGACTTCCATCTTCAGGGTCCTCTGATGGCTTCTTGGGGTCTCTCAAAACGGTAACAGCTCTTTCCTGCTCACAGGGGACAAATTAGATTACAATTACTAAAAGGATTAAGCCCGTTAATGCTATTGATGTCAGTCCAGCAACAGTTCAGGAGCCTGCTGTAGTGGAAGGTGTCCCTGCCCATGGCAGGGGGCTGGAATTAGATGGTCTTTAATGTCCCTTTTAAACCAAATCATTCTATGAACCTGTGACATTTACATTTTCTCTCCCAGGGGGAACTTCAAGTGATGTTGACCAATTTCTCCGTAGGTGGAGCTCCCAATGACCATCACCAAAGTCCTGCAAATACCCACATTACTTTTATTCTCCCTGGAAATCCTGTTGCCACACATTGCCCACATTGCTGTATTCCTGAGTTGGTTTTGCTAATCATAGGAGTCAATCAGGGTGTTTCGAGTGTTTCTCAGTAGTTACTACAGAGAAACTGTGAAAGTACACATTTGGCCTTGAAAACAATATTTCAGGGGCCAGAAGGCATTTAATTCACATCATATTGCAAGGGCACCACATGTTTTGACAGGCCCTAAGAGAGGTAATTCAATGAGCATCACTTTAATGATATATGATTTAGACAGCTATTTTTTTTCCTTTTGTCCTCTCTGTGACCCTGGTCCTTCCCCCTTTCTTTTCAATGCTATTGCAGACTCTCTGTCACAAAGATGCCATATCTGCAGCCAATTGTGTCCTTACTTAGAAAATAATACACAAAGGATAGAATTAAATGTGCAGATTATTACACAGTTTGCAAATGGAGGCAAAGGAAATTTATAAAATTGTCTAATTCTCCTGCTTGTCCAAGACATAGGTTAGACATGCAGGGCCAGGTTTATCCCTCCCAAAAGCCCATCAAAATCAAGGGAGTTCCACAGGAAGAATTTTTTTTTCTCAGTACCACAAAATTTTTAAGAGAGTGGAATAATTTGGATTATCATTTAAAACTGTGAACCAGTGGATGGACAGGTAGATCATGTATTGATATATGAGGAGAGATTTTTATTTCTCATTATAATTCTTGCCTTACCTCACTACTGAAAGCCAGAATGGAAGTCTGAGAGCCACTGTGCAAGAATAGAATAAAAAAGGATGTCCCTATCTTAGAAAACTTCAAATTTGACTAGTAATAAATGAGGCATTTGCTTTTATCTGCCTGAAATTCAAACAACTGGTGTTCCCTCTCCCAACATGTGATGTCATTCAAGGCATAAGAAATCCGAGAGATGTGAAAAAAAAGCACTGGAAAAATGATTGAATCTTTTCCAGAAACCTATGGATTGTGTGTTGAAACAACTGGGTTTCCTGTCCTTTTGCAACTCAGTTTTGGCTTAGAAAGTATTACTTAACCTGAATAAAGACACTGAACCAGGTCTCAGAGCAGAGGCTGGTCAGAATCCATCACATTATCAAAATCCTGCAAAGAAACTGCACTTCTATGAAAGCAAATCAACAGGCATGGAAATGCCATGATGATCAACATCATTATTATTTTCTTGACTTATGAAAGAGTCCGGATGCAGCACGTCTAGTGCATCTACTGAAAAGCTACAACAGAGGAACTTACAGATTATATCCTAAAAATAACTCTGACTGATGTTTCCCTTCTTCCCTCAAATATTTATTGACATGAAAGATGGATCACTTCTGGAACCCTGCATTATTCTGCAGGGATCTGCATTACAATTGAAGAATATTTGGATAATTCATTGTTTTTTCACCTTGATAATGTATACATTCCCAAGACTTAAGTCACACATTTCTCATAAGTTTCTGGATAAAGAATTTTAACAAGATAACCAGTTGATCCTGGTTTGGTTTAGATTTGGGGGGGTTTTGGGGCATTTCTTTCTTTGTTTGGTTGGTAAGGGATTCTTTGGTGGGTTTTTTCTTGTTTTTGTGGAGTTTTTTATTTGTTTTATGGTTGGGTTTTTTGTAATTTCTCCCCATATTTCACTTACATTAGCACTTTACCTCTGTAGCACACAGGTGCCATTTCTGAATGATTTTGACCATTTATGATTTGAATATTTTTTATTATTACTTTTAACCTCACCACCATTTGAGTAAATAGACTTTTTAGTTCATGTTGGCTTGGCTGGCACACACAGGCATTGGTGAAACATCAGGAGGTAAATATGGTAATCAGTGAAAAAAAGAGTTATAGAATCACAGAATATGTGAAGTTGGAAGACCCATCTTAATGAGCTTTGTGAAGGACAGACAAATAAATGGTTTTGCACTTGGTTGAGTTCTACATCTGTGCTTCTAATCCTTGTGCAAGGATTAGACAAGGACAATCTAACTCTCAAAATGCTTCCCTCTCCCTATGGCCACTGCTAGTCCTGCTAGTCAAGGGTGATAAGCCACTGCAGTAGAATCAGAGAAAGGTTTGGATTGGAAGGAATCTTAAAAACCATTTAATTTCAACCCCTGCCATGGGCAGGGATACTTTCTACCAGACCAGGTTGCTCAAAGCCCCATCCATCCTTTCCTTGGACACTTTCAGGGAAGGGGCACCAATGGGGAGGAGAAACAGTCTTTGTGGATGTGGTGGTTTGACCAGGAAGAAGTGGGAATTCTGGGATGCTGTGGTCAAACCAATGGGTGCTCGGATTTTGATATTGGCACCTGGTGTAGCCAGTGGGGTTTGGACACACCTCTGAGAACACACAGAGGTTAAAAGCAGAGCTTCGGGCCTGGGAGGCTCTTGTGGGACTTCGAGGGACGGAGGTCGGATCTCCCTCCACCATCCAGCCGCTGCTGCTGGGCAGGGCAGGGGCAGCCCTGCGGTAGGCCTGGGCCTGGACAGAGATGGGCGTGAGGAGGGCCTGGAGGATGGAAGGGTGGAGGAGCCCCAAGAGACATCAGGCAGCCACCCCCAACCATGAGAGAGAGAGGAGAGCCGGCGTCTGAATTTGATAGCGGCCGGCCCAGGAGGAAAAGGGGGGGGAAATGCGGCGAGGAGGTGCCGGGGCCGGAGCAGCAGCGAGTGTGGGAGTGCTGGTGCTCTGGGACAGGCAGAGACTGAAATGTTTAACCCTTTTTCTTACATGACTGGGACCTTGCAAAAATGCTGATCTTCCTCGGAGCTGAATAAGAAGGGAGATAAGAGATAAGATAACAAGGACCTGGCCGGAAGGATGTGGAGAAGGCTGGCTGAGTGGGGAGAGATGATTGGAGTGGCCTTTTGGCTGGACTTTTCTTGTGTAGCCACAGACTGAACCAGTTTTATTCCTGTGACACAGAGACTGCATTTAGGGGGAGGCAGTGCCTCAGAATCAGGAGGGTTCATTGTGGGGACCCCTCGGCCCCAGGGGTTGGAAAAAAATGGGGGGGACAGATGTCCCAAAGCAGAGACTGTGCCTTTTTTGGAGTGAGACAAGGCATCCTTTAAAGACAACCCTAAAAGCAGCTCTGGTCCATGCACAGTGGTGAGAGCACTGGGCATGGAAGGAAGATGTCACAATGGCAAAAGGACTTCCTGGGGGGTGCTGAGTGACGTGGAAGCCCACGAGGTTTCAGTGTGTTTCCAGGGGAAGCCTATGGTGCAAGGAGGACTCCTCTCCTCTTCATGGACTGAAGTCTGAGTATTCTAAAGGGTGGTGCCAGACTGGGCAGTTGGTGATTTGGGGGAATGTATCAGATTGGGAAATTTTGGTGGTGGGGAGGAGGAAAGTGCTTTTTGTAAGGTTTTCAATTTTTTCCCTTATAGTTTTTTCCTATTTTCTTGTAGTTTAGGTAATGAAGTTTTCTTTATGTTTAAGCTGGAGCCTGCTTTGCTTGTTCCTGGTCACATCTCACAGCAGACACCAGAGAGAGGGTATTCTCATGGGGTCACTCACTCTGTGCCAGGCCCAAACCATGACAGTGGAAAACAGAAACAACCCTGTGGAAAATTTTGGTGAAACCTCAGCCAAGCTTTACTGTCAAAGTGGGTGACCGTACACCTTACAACTAGGACCAATGTTTCAGTGCTTGGCAGACATTTCAAAATTTGTACCAGTAGGTACAAATGTTAATTCCTCTGTCCTCATTCCTGGATGCAGAAGATTGCAGCAGGCTTGGGTGGCATTGCCTCATCTCTCTCTATACAATTGCAAGTGACATTTCTAATCCACACTGACTGTGCCAAATAGCTCCCCTTCACTGATAAAGGGAGTTTGCACTGACAGATGTGCATCAGAAAAATTCCTTTTGTTTTGTCGTAGAATCATGGAATCATGGTAGATACATCTCCAGAGAGAAGCTTTCACATGTGAAACCCCTTGATTTAGAATGGTAAAAAGAGACACTTTGCCTTCTAGCTGGCACTAAAGCAGCTGTGGCTACTCTTGAGGAGACTGCATCTGTCCTTCAGACATAAGGAGGTCTAGAAACCCAAAATACCTCTAAAATCCTAGCCCTATGATTTATAACAGGGTGATGTAAGGAAAAATAACTCTCATTCTTGCATTTTAAGGAATAGCCCTGCTAGCAGGCATTTCTAGGCTTTTGTTGGGCAGTGTGAAGATCAGAGTTCCAGCTAAGAAGATGATGGGAACAGTGATGGAAACAGTGATTGCCCCTACTCATTCTCCTTGGGCAAGAACCATACCTGCTTCCCATCTTATCTGTTCTGCCCACAGCAATGCAGGATCAATGGTGTATGAAACCCAAGTTAGGTGACTGGAACATACAGTCTCAGTGCAGACTTTAAGAGGGCAGAAGGCAGTGATCTTAATACAGATAGAATTGTTTGGTCACAGGGAATGTTGTACATTAACTATGGAAGTTATACAATCACTATCAGATTTCTGTTATATGCTTCAGCTATGTTTTCTAACATATATTCAGACAGTAAACAAGAAAGCTGGGGTTTAATGCAGTCAATTTTGTTGCTGTGAAAGTGCTATGGACACTTCTGATCACTTTATAATCACCCACATCAGTTTCAGAGAACAAATAAGTAATGGAGAGGAAAGAACTGAGTTGTGTGACAATACCCAACACACAGGCTGTGGGACAGAGGGAAGCAGCTGTAATTCATAACTCATGAGTTTCAGCAACAGGAAAGGGCATGGGAATGTTCCTCTCTGTGTCCTCAGGCCATTAGAGATGAACAAGGTGCTGGAGACCATAGGAAAATGTTTGTCTTTTGAGGATGGAGACAGACAACTTCTGCCCTTCTACAGATTTTTATCCTGTGACAGCAGCAGAGGTTTTATCAGTGCTCTGTTAGACACCCTGTTGCAACTGTGTTGTTTTCAGAACATTTCCTTGGGAGGAAAAAGAAATAGAAAAAAAAAAATTAAGGGCAATTATTATCCCTATAAAATTTTAAGTATTATCCTTATTTACTGTGCTCCTGCATGTAACCTTCTCAGCCTTGATTACAATTTTAAATCTTTTTTTCCCTGATACTCATATCTTCACTGACCTCTGAAAATATGATGCACTAATCCACATTTAAAATAAGCTTTAAAATGTCTGGGGAGTACTGGGACATTATACCCAGCCACTTCTGCTGGGATAGATTATGACTGCGATGGCATCAAGGCAATTAATAGTTTCAATATCTAGATAGAAAACACTCTTGGTTGCATATCAGTTCATGGGATAATCACTGCAGGGACCCATAAAACCTTATTGTTTGTAGAAGCCAAAATAATGATGCAAAAGGCACTGGCTGTGGTGATTGCATCACTGTTGGTACAATTCACTACAGTTAGACTGAGGCCAAATCAAAGACACCTCATATTCACCAATTCTAGCAAGGATGGGTTTTTTATTAACATCTGTGTGTTTTTATGAGTGGAATAAATATTTAAATGGCGGGGGCAGTACGTCAAAATTCATATCTTTCCCCCCACTGTTTAAATGAAAAAAAGACTCCTTTTCTTATGTGTCTTCCCATAAATAATTTTGTGCAAGCACTGTGGACAGGGTAATAAGTAGATGCTTATATTCTACAAATTTCATTTTTAAAAAATTACTACATGGTTTTTTTTTACAAATAAAGCCAGAATATTAATATATATATATATATAATTAGCTTGTTCAAAAAAGAACGAATGGAAAACATAATTTTGACTGTTGCAATTTGCAATGCTATCACTGCTATTTATATGACTATAGAGGAGAGTGATCAAAACCAGCCTTTGGATGGAGATGTATACTGGGTACTGCACAAGTCAAAAAGAAGGCATAGTCCTGCTCTCAAAGGGTTTTATGTCTAAAGAAAGAAGACAGGTGATAAAATCAGTGAGGTGTTTTTAATACAATTTTGCAGATATAAGGAGGGAACAACTGCAATAGAAAAACAAGGTTACTGTGGCAATGTATCCCTAATATTATGACCTTAAAAAACATCATAATATTAATTTAAAATTAATTTCAAATGCCACGAGATTTTGATTATCTGATTAAGTTGGGTTTTTTTTTCTTTTTTTTTGTTCATTGCATCTGTGTGCATGGGAATACTGGAAAAATCTGAAAGACATTTCCAGTTCCTTAGATATATCTGAATTAATCAGAGTGAAATCCCCACTGTATGTAAACACTAACAAGAATATTAAATACCTATCAGAAAGTGTGGTCCAAGTTTGGTCTCAAATGGCTAGATTTTAATATTTTCATTTCTTCAGGAAACAAAGATACTACATTTTTTGATAGCACAACTTCTGCTACATTTTTCCTTTTGCCATTTGCATTTTTAGCCTACCTACAGCCTTCCTTATCAGTATTTCCTAATTGCATTTGCAATATTAACAGGTCACAAAACTTTGAAAATGCCATTTTTTGGTACCAACCAGGGCTTCAGTGCAGGACTATTAATAATAGCAACCTAAGCAAGTTAAAGGGTTCAGTCACTGAGCAAATCTTAAGGCATCCATGCTGCCTACGGTGAAGAAAATTACACCAGACAGAGGCTCTTATTGTTCCCGTGACCATGAATTATGTAAGAGCCAAGAGTGCATTTGAGGATAGGCAGGATGGGGCTTTGAATTTTCCTAACTCAAGATAGAAATGATTCACATGTTCATGAAGGGAATAACACAAGTTCATTCACTTGTCTGCAGTTACAGGGAGCAAGGCTTGGTTGCCTTCAGACCCAGGCTGATGTGGTTTGGAAAGCATGAAATGAAATTGGGTCTCCTCTGCTACTGGAGAGTGGGCCAGGTAAAACATGGGACAAAACTTCCACCTCATCCTCTTGTTTCATGCCTTGGAAAGAGTGACATCCACTATTATTCTATTTCTGCTCTGTTTATACCTGCTTAGGATGGGACTAAAAGCTCAATTATTGAATTTATACGACTTTCAGTTGATGGAAAGGAGAAGTCAACTTTCAGAGCATCTCAAACATTTCTAATCTCAATTGAGAATGTTTTCAAATCAGAATACAGACAAATAAATATATGCTAACACTTACCTTGGTTACAAAACTGCTGCTGCTGCAGTTTAAAGCCTCTGTAAATGTTCTTTCCTCACTACATGCCTTAATTTTTAAATAAGAAAATAGCAGGTCTCTCCTCTCCTCTCCTCTCCTCTCCTCTCCTCTCCTCTCCTCTCCTCTCCTCTCCTCTCCTCTCCTCTCCTCTCCTCTCCTCTCCTCTCCTCTCCTCTCCTCTCCTCTCCTCTCCTCTCCTCTCCTCTCCTCTCCTCTCCTCTCCTCTCCTCTCCTCTCCTCTCCTCTCCTCTCCTCTCCTCTCCTCTCCTCTCCTCTCCTCTCCTCTCCTCTCCTCTCCTCTCCTCTCCTCTCCTCTCCTCTCCTCTCCTCTCCTCTCCTCTCCTCTCCTCTCCTCTCCTCTCCTCTCCCTTTCAGTTTATATTTTTCACAGTTAAAGGAAAATAAAAAAATCTGTTTGTTGACTTTTCATCTGCATGGCAGACCTAAATGAAACATTCTTCATTTTCACTTTGTCAGAGGATAGATGGAAAGTGCCATCTGTAATATAATAACTGTGACCAAAGTGATGCTGCCTCAGAAGTGTAGTAATATATTCTCTCAAGCTAATTTTTCCTTTTTTTTTTAAGTTTTTTTTTTAACAAGTGGCACTTGCTACTATTTGCAATCAATTAAGTTAGGCTGGTTTTAGACAGTGTTTTACATTACCAGGAAAAAAAAACACAATTTGAAAAAAATCAAGGCAAAATATACTTCAGTTTACTGTGTTTGAAAAAAACCCAATAATTTTGCTCAGAATTTAATGGAACGGAAATCCATTTTCAGGAAAAAGGAAATATTTTATCTAGATGAGCATATTTATATGTTTTTACTTCCCTAAAATAGAGAGATTTGAACAATAACATCTCAAATTAATAATCTACACCTGTATGCTTTGAGTAGAGGGTATTTATGTATGTAAGCATATCACATGACCTTACCAAACAACAGGAATTTTTTTTGCCATTTTTGTTATTTTTTGGAATTGCATTATTTCTTGTATAATGTTTTCACAGAATTTAAGAGCTTGTAGGTTTATTCTGCTATGTGATTCATAGATGATCCCTGAAGTTTTAAGTCCTATCTATGACTAAAGGAGAGAGTAAAAGACATAGAAATGTCTATATAGCTTTCCTGCATTTATACATTTATGAAAAAATTACATATTTTAAAATTGTACCCATGAAAATCTAAGATTCTGCCTAAAGCTTGATACTTAAAATGAGAAATAAATATTTATTGAAAAAATAACCGTCCTAAACAAAAGTTTGGTTGTTTCTTGAATATTATTGAAGGAGAACCAAATTTATAGGACTTAAATTCCTGCCTTCCACAGCTTTTCTTTTCAAAAAACAAAGGGAAAGTTTTATTATTTCGTGGCTGATCCCTCAGACAGCAATGTGTGGTGTTACAAAACCAAGATAAATGGAACTTTGTCAGTTCCCACCATGGAAGGATCTGGTCCAGCTTGTCCTCACATCCTCACTCTCTTGTCCTGGATTGCAAAGCCTCCTCTCAGCAGCCACAGGGCTGGAAGTACTGCAGGGAACTTGCTGTTAGAGGCTGTCAGAGATGTGGGTTTCCACAGAAATGTGGTTCTGGAGGGGGAAAACTGACTCTCCCAGGAAAGAGGAGATTTCAATGAGCGCATTGAGGATGCTGCAGGACTGCGCAGGAGCCCTGTGTCCATGCAGGGCGCTGCAAAATCCCTGCTGTGCACATGGCCCTCGTGGCTCAGCCTTGCTGTGCACCTTCCTCCTGCTCCGGCAGCACCAAAGCTGCATTTCAAAAAGCATCAGAGGACCCTGGCTCGAGGCTTTCAATAGCAGACAGCACACATCACTGGCAACTGTCCTCCGGGGAACAATGGTGTTCTTGCTGAGGACTGAAGTACATCTCCCTCTCCAGTTACAGCCCATAATTTCTCTGCTGCCAGAGCAAGAATGTCTCGGGGGAAATGGATAAAATTTACAGTATGCAGTGGGCAACTTAAAATAAAGTGTTGAGTGAGAGTCTTCTGTTGTTGGGGTTTTTTTTTCAGATAATTATGCATATTTGATAAAGACTGCCAAGAGCAAGATTTCCCTTCTGATATTCAGTGTATTCTAGTTTTCCTTACCTACAGAGAATGTGGGGGTTAAAATTTCCTGTATAATCTTACTTATAATCACATAGACAAATAGATACAGATCGCTTTTCCCCTCAAGAGGTAGTAAATAAAAGTTGGATGGAAAAGGGGAAGAGAGAGCCTTTGTCAGCTACATAGGCTTAATTGTTATGCCATTATTGTCTTCTGAGACCATGAAAGCTTCATCTCATCAACAAAAAGATGCATTAGCCTTTAGATTGCAGAATAAAGCCGCTGCAATATTGTGAAGGATTTCTGACTTACAGTGAGTTACATGGTAGCTGAAATGCATCTATCAAATGCTGTTTCTTATCATGAAATTTAAACGTATGCCATTTATTTATCCATATTGTTGTATATGAACAGAAGATGAGTGACTGTTATTTGCTCTGCACAGCCCCATGGTGGGATATCCAAGGTAATAATGTGGATAGTCAGTGTTCTTCTGGGGGTTATTTTTGTCAACCAAATAGCAGTTCATGCAAGGTAAATTGTTCCTCTTCACTTTGTGCTGAGTTAGAAAGTTGTTCGGAAGACAGTGCCATAAAATTTAAATATCATGGGCTTCCTTTGCATTGTGATTCATGAAGCAAATAACAGCACCATTAAAAACAAGTGATGTAGTTATCCCATTCAAATGCAAAGTCCAGGGATTCAGAATACTTGAAATATGCTCATGAAACATCAATGAAAATATCTGATTGGCTTCATGGAAGATGGAGGGCATGGGAGATGGGCACATTATTGCTTGTTACAGCCTTACAGAAGCTGTTGAGGGGTTAACACAGCAAGAGCTGATGGGGCAGTATTGGGCAAGCTGATGAGTTGCTCCTAAATTTTGAGTTTATCATGAATAATCAGGAACAGATACTCTGCTGCTGCCCACAGCAGTATGCAAAGCAAGCATTTCATCAGGATAAAGCCTTTCTACTGAGGTCACCATGTAAACAGTTAATGAAGCAGAAATTCTCCAAGGGTTCATTGACTGAGAACATTTAGATGCGTTCTGTATAACTGTTCAATTGGCAGCAGTGAAATTACCTCACTGATGCTTTAAAGAAACTGTGGACACTGTACTCCTCCAGCATTAAATGGGGTGTTCATAATTAAATTCTTATTTTCTAAGTCAGTGTAGCAGTTTGAGTATTACTTTTATTAAGCATTGCAAAGTTAAAAGGAGAGGAAAAAGCCTAGAGGTCATAAACTACTTCACACAATTTGGAGTGCAGTAAGAAGTTATTGCTGTGCTAGTGCCTGTTAATGTATCTGCAATTTTCCATTGGGTTAACCTTTTTTTTTTTTGGTCCAAGGAATTGCCTTGTAACCAGCTACTACAAAACCCTACATTACTGTGATAGAACTCAACACAAAGATAGTTTGAGATGTGATTCATCATCCTAGGGGTGGACGTTGTCTTGCAGTATTTTGCAAAGTCCCAAATATTATTGGAGCTAGCACAGCATTCTGTGAGTCATAGGAGCATCTTATTTAAACACGCTAGTATTTCCTAGGTTGTAAAGTTTAATAAATCCTCTGTCATTTCTCCTTCAAAGAGCTCTGCTATGGTCAGCTGAAGAGTAAAACTGCTTCAGCCTTCCTGGTTATGATTTGTGTTTATGCAAATGACCCTGTCAACCCTCAGGCTGGTGATGAACCTCTTTCCCTCACCACCTTCCCTCCATTACAGAAATACATACACATGTCCCATAAGACTAGTTCTGCAGGAATAAATGCCAAATGTGGTGATTTTAGGACCAGGAGGAGCTATTATGACTTCTATGTAACAAGACATTGGTTTCTTACAGAGTGTCAAGCCCTTAACTTGACTGTGCTAAAAACACACATTATGCATGTAATTCATCTTCCAGTGCAGAGTGTGTGAACTGTTTCAGTGCCTTTGTCACTCCTATTGCTCTTCCTGGGAGCGCATCTAGGGATCAATCCTCAAGCTCAGATTCATCTGCCAGATTCCTCCTGGAGGAATCCTGGGGGATTTAGTGCCCGTCCTCCTTCACTCATGACTGCTTCCTGAATGTAGATTATTGCACCAGCAGCTTCTTTGAACCTCTCCTATTTAAGCGACAGCAAAATTCTTGATGTGCTCTTTCATGAGTAAATGACAGCTCTTCATAGATGGCATGTACATTTTATACTTAAAAAGTTTTTTTTTTAAAAAGTAAAAATCCAAAAAACTAAAAGCATCTTTTATCATTAAGCCATGGAAGCAATGCCTTTGAAATCTGTGATATGTGTTGGAACAGGTAAAGCTTCCTGCACTCATGGGGACAGCAGTGAAGAGTGGCATTCCCATATCTTAATAATGACATCCAGTAGATGAGGCACTGTGTAGCTCTTAGTGGGATGGAAACTGTAATGATTAATGTGTGGCTAACAACTTGTTTAAAGGAATCCTGCTATTCCAGTTTGACTGGACATGACTGCTGTTCTCCCTCTGTACAGTAACTACTGTGCCTTGGGAGATGGCTCAAAAACTGGTAAATTGTTTTCAGCAACATGAAGATGATAGCCTTGCAATGAAGGCTCTAAATGTCTAATAGGGAGGACTTCCTACTAGATTATCCAATATTATTCATACACAAGTGTATTGACACTGAGCATACTCCAGTGTCAGTAAAAGGCAACTTAAGCATTGATTATGAAACGATTCCTTATGGAAATTGAAATTCTTTCAGAATGCCACTTTAACGTGTGTGCCTGTATTGATATTTATGCATGTATACAACTGCAAACATGTACATACCCACACACCACATGCACATTGCTCAGATGTAAAATATTATACAGAAAAAATCACCCCGTGCTTGGATGTCTCGTGAACGCTCCGAGCTGAAGGGCAGAAGATCCATTCAGGTCTGGTTAATCAGCATCTTGCTACCCAGCTAGTACCACAGAGAGAAGTCTGTCTCTTCTGTTGGCTTTCAAAAACAGGAAGGTTTTGATCCATCTGTCATACAATTCCCCCCATTTCTATTTAGAGAAATATGCAATCTGTTCCATTAATAAAACGTCGCGAGTCGTTTCCTCCTTCCAAACCCGCTTGACAGGTGGATATTTTGACCTGTACATGGTGCAAAGCATTGAGTCATTTTAGTAAGTGTATGTCTCCACAAAGAAAAGAAAGATAGACACTAATTAAAACCTGGATAAGTCATCTGGAAGACTGGTAGCACACTCTGGCATTTGTTAGTACAATACAAAAGTCACTAATTATAGTAGTATTGTTAGTACCATTGAAGTTATAACAGCCTGTCAGAGGAGCCATTATAAACCACTATATTCAGGTGTTCACAGCAACACCCATAAAAAATTAAAGTAAAACTGAAATTTGGCATGTGTGATCTTGGTTTGGAGTATATTTTCCTTTAACAAACTGGTCAGGGGTTGCTTGTGCCTGCACATACTTGTATCTAACTTTGCTGTTTTAAAATCTTATTTTGAAAATCGCTTATAAAGAAAGTTGTTTCTTTATTCCTAAAGTAAATATTTTGGGATTAAAAAGATGCCAGTTTAAATCCTATTTCTTCTGTTTACCTATTTCTTCTGTTTTCTTCTGTAGTCCTAGCCACATATATTCCATTTTGGTCGCATAATTAAGTATATGTATAACTTCAGAAGTGGAGAAGTTCAATAGAAATAGTCAGCTAGGAAAGGTACCAGGATAAATATTTTTCTGCATCTGGTTATTCATTTCTCCATTCTTCCGGTCCTGTCTTCAAAACTTCACTTAAGAGACTGAGGGAGAAAATAATGTCTTCTTTTTGTCCTTATAAAATGTCATCTACTTGGGGTAGGAGTTGCTCTTTGCTGGTGTTTATACAGTGCTTGTCCCAGTGGGATTTCAAACCTCGGTTAGATAAAGAACAATGGGAATGCAAATACCATAGAACAGAATGTTTACAAATATTCCTTGTAGGGGTGGCTGCTTTTAGGGTTTTACAGGAAATCAATTACTCCTGTGCATCTGCTAAAATGGGCCAATTCAGCAACAGCTGGAAAAATTAAAGATCCCAGCCCTTAGTTCCTCGTGGCATGCTAGTTCATAGACTTAATGAGAGAAAACTGTTTATATGTTATACCTACATTAGTAGAGTTAGATCCCATAAATTATGCAGGACACCATTAATAATTTTCATTATGCATCAGACTACAATGTCCTCATTCTAGCAGCAGTCTCTGATTAATTACACAGCAATCACTGCAGAGCTGACACTGCCAGAGATGGGGGATTACCCTGTGTGCCCCTTGATGCAAGCAGTCATTAATATGATGGCACAAGGATTTGGGATAACAAATCAACCCAGCTAGAACAGACCCAAACTCATTAAAGTTTAAAAGTTGTATGTGTTTAATCTTTATTTTAAAAAATAAACACAGGGGGGATTTGCCTGATAATAGTACCTTGGGTTTTCTTTCATCCAAATAAATCTGCTTGTGGCAGCAATGAAAGAACATAACAAGTTGACTTAATAAGATACAGCAGGTAAATTCAAAACCCTTGACACCAAGACATTTTCTTCAACTTTTTCTTCATTTATTGATTTTTCCCTACTTCCTTCTCCTCACAAAAAATACAGAAAAGAAGAGCTACTGTAAGAGCCTAAATGAGAGATGTGGGACTCCAGGCTGCTCTCCAAAATGCAGTTTATTCCATCCAAGGCATTAGAGCAGTGCAGGGTTGTGAGTGACAGAGCCTGTGCCTACAGCTGTCAGGTCCAGTGCAGGCAGGCCTGGAGACCCTTTGGTTTAGGTTACATTGCATTATATATTTTTCTTTGCTGAGCATCTTAATGCAGTAGAACCAATCTAGACCTTAACTTTTATCTATAGCCTATCATAACTACTATAATTACCATATTCATGTTACTATTCTCCAATCACTAAAAGTTAGTACATTACAAGTTAAGCTAGAAGTTGTTTTTCAGTTTTCTTGCAGTGGAAAATTCTGAGACCTTTTTTCTACTTGCAACTTTGCTGCCGTGTTTGCTGTGCTATCTTTCTGCTTGGTAAAAACATCTTCTTGTTTGAAGTAGGTTTATCCTTTGCTGTAAGTCATAAAAACCCCTTCTAACTAACACACCCTTTGCCTCCTTGGTTATCCAGTAAGACTGGCTCAGCAATTCTTTTCTTCTTTATCAAAACTTGCTTCCATCTCTACTCCTTCTTCAGATTCTACATTTAAAATTCTTTCTGCCAAGCATACATGTCTGTGAGACTTTCTTGTCAAACTTACATCTTTTCCAACAAGCTACCACACAGGACTCCAAAATCCAGAGTAACTGGGTCTGGCCCAGCCTGGTTGTTCCTAATCTTTGTTATCCACACCTTTTACAGTATCTTGGTTCTTAACCTAAATGGCACTGACTGGCTTGCATCCATGTGATCCCAAGCCTGTGGGATCTGAAGGGTCGTGCTCTGTTTAATGTCTGCTTTTGCCATCTGAGGGACCTAATTAGTTCATTATAGGTCAAATCCAGTGTGAATTTATTTAGGGAACGCATTCTGGTATGGAAAATCAAGTGTCTTCCCTGTTGGTCTTTGTGGGACACTACTGCGAAACTCAGAAGAGCTGATGGTGAAAATACAGAGTGAAAGACATAAAAAAAATACATATGAAATAGACATGAAATTTCATTAACCCCCCCTTCCATCCCCCCCCAAAAAATTAACAAAAAACCCAACAAATGAAAACCAACCAACTAACCAAAAAATCCAAAATAAATTACCAAAAAACCAAATCAAAACAAACAAAAAAAGCATTTATCTTGCCAATGCTTATACTTTCACCTGAACAACCTAAATGAAGATATCACTCACTGGCAAATTCTTGCATGGGAAATGGATAGTGAGATACTTATGTATGGCAGCTCAGTTCTTCAGTGATATTAGTCATATTCTGGGAGCACTTATTTCATAGAATCGTGTGTTGGTTTGGAAAGGACACTAAAGCTTATTGTGTCCCATGCTATGAGCAAAGACACCTTCCACTCTCTCAGCTTGCTCCAACCCCTCTCCAGTCCTGGAACACTTCCAAGGATGGGGCAGCCACAGATTCTCTGGGAACCCTCTGCCAGGGACTCACCACTCTCTGGAGAAAGAATTTTTTCCTAACATCTGCTAAAAATCTCTTCTTTGTTATTTCTAAACCATTCCCTTTGTCCCATCACAATGTGCTTGTGTAAAAAGTCACTCTCCATCTTTTTTATAAGCCACCTTTAGGCGCTGGAAGGGGCCTTAAGGTCTCCTTGGAGCCTTCTCTTCTCCAGGCCAAAAAGCCCCGTCTTTCTCAGCCTGTCTCCAATAGCTCCATCCCCTGGAACATCTCTGTGGCCTCCTTGGGGCTTGATCCAACAGGTTCATGTCTGTTTTGAGCTGAGAACCCCACACCTCATTTTCCTGCATAACTAAATTCTGCATTAGCAATGAATTAAGTGGGGTGACTGCTTAAAATGCTAAATCACTAAAATATTGGTGATTTAACAATTTTTATCTTCCCTGTTCATTAAGCATCTGCATGAACCCCCTTTTATTGTGCTATCATGAGCTGTTAGGCCTATTTGTGTAACCAGTCTCTTCCTCTGCACCAGCCAACAGGTACTACCAAGGCCTTTCCATCATGGCTCCTCTATGGAGAGGAAGGGTTTCAACACATCTCCTACGTTATTGCAGCAGTTAGACCTCATGGATAAAGAAAAAAACCTTCCCTATATTTGACTACACATAGAGACATATCAATATTGTAATTTCTGGGACCCTGCTCAGTGATATTTTGACACGGGGCCTGTGGACAGCAAGGACAGGTAATGATTCTCCATTAGATAAAACGATTGAGTTACTTTTGGTTGTGTGCAAAGTGTCACCAACTGCAGTGAGACTTGTCTGAGATGTCCAGAGTATTCTCACCTAAATTCTTCAGGAAAGGAAAAATGCCACATCAGACTTAAACAAGACACTGAGGTTGAAATTGCCAGGGAAATAGACATATTTCAGGGCGCTGAAATGCTGCCAGACATTTACTTCAATGCATCTTTTTCTGGAATGATTTTTCCATAACCCTTTATGGCCAGAATATTTGAATCCATGAAGCTCTTGTACATCACTGCCTCTGTGAATCTTTCGGGGACAGTGAAATAATACAATTCCCAAAATATAAGAACATTTGAGTGGTAACTCTCTTAATTCAGTGTTTTTTTAATGCATGCAACAAGCTGAATGAGAAAACACAAACGTGTTGAGGTGTTAGCAGCTGCTAACTGAAGGAACATCAGGAAGGCTGTGCTGAACATTCATTAGACACTGAGGTTTTCATATTTGTTCTCTGTGGTTTTGAAGATAAGTCCTCTGAAAACTCAGTGTTCATTATATTGTTCCTCGTCTTGGTCCCATTTTTTAAATAATTTTATTATTCTTTACATATTCATTACTGCAAGTCCTCAAATATTTTAATGGTTTGGAGTGGGACTGAATGTTTTGAAAGACTTCATTGAAATATACAAAAGTCTAAGAAGTAAATGCTTTATTTTTACAGTGTTGGTGTGGACACAGAGATAATCTGAGACAGTATCTGACTTATAGCCCATCACATATTCTGTGACAAGCACAGGGGTGCTGGATCCTGGTCTCACTCAGTCAATTTTCCACAAACTGAGTGCAGGAAGCCGAGGCGTCCTTTAGTGTCCTAGAAAATTGCCCATTTCATAAACATAGGTTACAAATTGCTCACTCCAAAAAACACAAACAATCACACGAAATTGCATTCATAAGTCCTGAGCTCACAGACAAGCAGCCAGCAGCACGGACTCTTCCCTCCACAGTTTTAATAGAAGGCAGAGTCAAACACAGACAAAGCAGAGAGCAAGCAAGCCTGAAGAACACCAGGTTGAAAGCATCCTGTGTTGGTAGTAATGCTTGTCAAGGATGTTGCAGATATTGAAAAACAAGGGTTTGCCCTGCAAAAAGACTCTTTGCCCAACACACACTGCACCAGCTCACTAATCCTTAATCCCCCCTCTTTTTTTCGCTTCCATCTTCATACTCAATTTATACTTTATAACAGTAAAGTATAAATCAAGCATGAAGATGAAAGAAAACCATTTTCCTTCCCAATATTAGCCCATATTGCTAAATTTTGGGCTTGCTTTTTTTTTTGGTCCCACAGAGTCAGAATGCTTCAAATTTTTGTTGATATCCAGGTTTCATAAGAATGATGTGTCATTCTTCATGTCACTTTAAATTTACAGATTGAGTGAGGTACATTACAAAATGTAGGAAGCCTGAAGCCCATGTTCCTCTGGGCAGGGGAAGAGTGAAGCTGCTGAGCATCATTTCCCTCCACAAAGCACCTCTGAATGTCCTGAGAAGTGCTGTACTCTGCAGACTCTGTACTTTTGCCTGTCCATGGCTGTATCATGTTCATGGCTCTTTTCTCCATGGTCTTTTGAGGGAATCGGGCTTCCTTCCATCCTTCTGGATACTGACATTGAGTGAAGGCAAAAAATCACCTTGTTATTTCCAGCAGTGATGCTGCCAGCCTTGTGAACTGTTACAGTCCTACAAGTTTAGTGACAATTATGTTTCTGAGACAAACGGTCTCACTAACTCTGTTGCTATATTCCCCCACTGAAAGGGCTCTCAAAGCAACCTTGATACCTGAATTTTCATATCTCCATTGGGCAGATGTAATTGATGAATTCACTATGTGTCTCTGCCTTACTGTGTCTGTCCAGATTTCAGCTTTATACCTTGAATAAGTTTCCCCTTGCTGCCTTCACTTCCTACTCCAGCTGTCAAGCCATATCAAACATCCTTTGTGACCCTTTTTTTTTGTTTTAAATTAATTTTTGAGTGTTTCTGTATTCTAACTATTTTTATTATGTCTCCTATAAATTGTCCTCTCTGCAAAATAAAAAGCAAGGCCATAGTCGTGGCAGAAAGGAATTCAGTAGTGCCCTTGCACTTACAGGAACAGATATAACCACTGTGGGAGCACTTTGAACTCATTCATAAATTGAAATTTGTCCTTTGACTGTTAGATATGGTCACTAGGAGAAAAAAATTCGAAGGCAAAGGGTGACCTGAGCACAAAATAGCTTTTATGTTTTGGGATAAGGAGGCCCAAAGGAGGGACCAAAATGGTCCTGTGGTGACAGTGTTAGTCAGGTCTGCACTTGCATCCTGCCACTCTTCAAACAGCACTGATAATGTCAAACAAGTCACCTAATTAATTCCTGTGTGCCTATATCCCCAATTTTTCACTTTATAGTGGAGAAGAAAGCATGAGATTTTCCACACAAATATGTTTCCCCTGGCTGGTGGTACAATGTCTTTTCTAGACTAAGTCTTAGCCTTTTAGTTCTTCAAGCATAAACTAGTGATAAAAGCAGTTCCCTGTTTTTCAGGGGTGTTGTGAAGTTAATTTTTTTTTTTAAATTTTATATACATATATAAATTATATATATATATATTAATGATCGCGAGATCCTCACCTCCCAGATGAGAATCTAAGGTAGTGCCTGCAGAATTCCCAAACGTTTTGTTTCTTAAACTATGGAATTGCTGCACCCAAAGCTTCCTGCTGTATGTGGTCTCAGCATTTGTCCCCATTCAAATGAAGCAGGAGTGAAACACTCTCTGTTGGAGGGTGCAGTATTTCACACTGTCCCCCTGAGGACATCCCCAGCCTCCATGGCAGTGCATGAACCAGCAGTGCAGTGAAAGTGATGATAAAGGAAACACACCCATGAGAACAGCCCTTATCAATGCTCTCTGCTTGGACTCTGAGAAATCACTAACATATTCCTTCAAAGGAGCTGTATAGGATTGAAAAACATTTGTGCTATGTAAGCTTGGAAGGATCAGGGATGACATCCTCATTGCTTCAATTTTCATTAGCTGCAGGTCATTAAACAGCCATTTGTGGGCGTAATTCTGTGTGTATAAAACCACTGAAACATTCATTACACACAAAATGAGTGAAAATAGACCCCAGTCATTTCTGCCTGTGACATTTTGCATTATAGTGATGACCAAAGGATTTTGTCTTGCCCCCTTCACCTGCTACAATTCTGATTTACACCAGTATTTATGCCCAGGCCTAGGTAAGCCTCATGACTTTTTATCTCTTGCAAAGAGAATTTCCAAAGATTATTTGTAACTCACCCACAGGAAACCCCAGCCAGGCAATAATAAGGTATCCACCAATCCAATCAGTCTCTGAGCCATCAAGGAATATCTTTTAATGAATTTAAAACGAATCTAGGTTTGATTAGTGTGCAGCTGCCAATTAAATAGCCTTATATCAGTGGAATGAATTTCCTGGAGAAGCTGTGGCTGCTCCATCCCTGGCAGTGTCCAGGGCCAGGTTGGATGGGGCTTGGATCAACCTGGGACAGTGGAAGGTGTCCCTGCCCATGGCTGGGTGTGGAATGAGATGAACTTTAAAGTTGCTTACAACCATTCCAGGATTACATGATGATTTTTTTCCACATGACTCTTGTGTCAACCAACCCAGCACCAAATAAAGGAAAGGAAGAATTTGCTGTGCTTATATATTTAGATTAGCACTGTAGCTTCCAACATGCAATAATAGGACCAAGAATAACTTGTATGGTGGAAGGCCATTAGAGAAAATAAAAAAAGTAAAAAAAAAACTCTTGCAAACCATGTGTTTATGATAATCAGTTTTCCCCCAGAGCAGAACATGGAAAAGACAGAGTTGATGATGCCTTGATGCCTACTGAGAGCTACAGACCTTGCCCAACAAAGTTAGATCCAGTGTGCAGAGCTGTCAGCCTGACAGCAATAGCAGAAGTTTTCATGAGGAAAGGACTGATGTAAATAAGGATTATGGGTCTCTAATCTTGGGCAGCCACAAGCTTCTTGGGCCAAGTTTTATGGTTTTTTTTTAATAAGCTGCTAAAGCTGGAAAGTGAAACCTTTATCAAAGCAATTAGATAAAGTGCTAAGCTTTCAGAAAGACTTGATCATGTACAGAGTGACTTCAGTGGGAAATGTCTCTGTGTATGGATACATAAATCAGAGTTTTGTTAGGTGGATGGAAGCTGGGACATGCTAAAATTGTCTTCTCAATGGAGAAAGGACTTGAAACTTTTTCTAAACTCCAAGTAGCAATGAGAAAATATTTAGTTCTCATCTTGTTGCAACCTATTAAAAGGAACATTTGAAGCTCGAGAGCTCGGGCAACAAGAATTGTGTTCATCCAAAGCTTGTAATTGTATATCCAAATCCAATAACTTTGTAAGATTCCAATCTAATAGGTCCAAAATTATGGTCTTGAAAGAAGTTCAGTTATAGTGTATAAGTTAATTTTTAGGAAAGAAAACAAAAATAACAGGTTTTAAAAGATGTTATTCTAAAACGTTTTAGATAAAAGAACATGGAAGAAGCCAATTTCTTCTTGTGCCTCTGGGAAAAGAAAAATCAAAAGAAAACACAACACCTCACAATAGCACCTCACGTCCAGACCAGACCAAAACATATTCCTAATTAGAATGAAAAAAGAAAATGGACATGGAAAAAAAAAGTTATAATCCCAGAAAGTATCATGCTAGGAGAACATTAGGAAGAAAATGACACACATTTCCATAATTCGTAGTGCTTGGCTGTGATTTTGCTGAGAGGCAGAAAGGACTTGGAGCCTACACAGAACGTGTAAGGACATCAAAGCATATTTTAGCATCCAAATCAGAAGTTATTCCTCCCAGTGTCAGCTGGCATTTAGGGAAACATCAGCCAGCCAAGGAGGTGAAAAGAAGAGCAGCAGTGGCAGAAAGAGTTTTCTAATAATTCCTGGAGGAATATAAGGTGTTGTTCTGCCTGGGGTGCTGGCCAAGCCAAGGCATTTTTCCCTTGAAGGAAATGCTTCCTGTCTTTTCCTTCTGCATTAAAAAAATAAAACTACATATAAAATTACTGCCTTAGTCAACAGAAGTGCCAAAAATGCAATTGGAAAAAATACCTTGGCTGCAATTGGATATATACAGAAAACCCCAAAATTTACTCTGTTGAAATAATTGTGTGTGGCAATATCAAAACAAAAAGAGATGTTAGTGCATTTAGTGTTACCTCTACCTGCAGCCTGGCTATGTAGACTCTTTCAGAAAGCAGAAGATGAAACTTTTTATATTCATTTAGGGATAATAAAAGCAACAAAATCCTTTGGCAGGTTGCTGCTAGCTGAAGGGCTCTCTCTTTAATTGGTATAAATTTATATAAATAATTAACCATCACCATACATGGATGACTAGGCATGATAATAGAGATGTTTCCTTTTGAGGTTAAGACTCTATTCTTTGTAACACCAAATAAACCAGGCAGCTTGTAGGAGCAGGTTGCTCCTTTCTGAATTGGACTGGAAATGTTCACAAATCCTATTCTGCTACCCAAGACCCTTGGGGCAAGGGATGGAAAAGGCCTGTGGTTTCCAGGAGAGGAAAAGAAATGCTCAGCCTGTGTTTTTAGGATTGGTTATCAGAACAGCATGTAAATATTTTCAAACTAAACTGGTCATTCAATCTGTGGTTTTCGTGCAATCTGCAGGTAAGCATTGCATGTAGATGTAGAATAATTTATTTTAAAAGGGTAAAAATAATATTGATAGAGCCAAAATCTCCCCTGCATTATGTACAGCTCAGCGGGGTAGGATTGCATGATAGTTGTATAAAAGAAACCCATGTGGCTGGGAGGATTTCCTGTGATAATTTGTATTAAAACCATACCATCTCTGATTTACGATGCACAGGTAGAGCAGGGACCCTGAACCAGGCTCTGTGAGCTGTTCCTGTGCCTCTGCCAGTCCAGCTGGTGACACTCAGTGCTGCCTGACCAGCACCAACAGCTGCAGACAAAACCTTCATCACACATAAGACTGTTTTGGAAAATGGTGTTTTGTTGGGATTTCTTCTTGTTGCAACCTTCTTAGCTCACCTTCCAGCTCAGGACAGACCTGTGTACACCCAGGATTATGCACACATGTATTGCCATGTGTGATGGCTCTTTTCCTTTCTAGAAGGGAAGGCCTTGAATCAGCACAATAAAATAGGCTGAGTCAACAGTTCCATGGACAGTTACTAAAGCACAGTATTTTATATTTAAAATATAAATATATAAATATACATTATATATATAATATATATAATATATTATATATATAATATATATTTAAATATATAAAAGTACATATTGAAAATATGTAAAAAATATATAAAATATATATTTTATATATTTACTTCAGAGACACCTATCTCTTTCCGGAAAAAAAAGGAAAGATGTGAGCGATCGCTCTGATAGTTTTTGTTACAAAAATATTCACCTTAATTTTGCAGGTTCTGCACCTGTTGGAAGCTGATTTAATGCTCCTCATGCAAGACAGAATGAGAGAACAAAGCAGATTTTGCACGGCAGTTAAATTATCCAAGGTAATGAGATGTTTTCTAAGCCAGGTACCCCTCCTCAAGTCCCTGTGCCACCTCCACAGTGGTCTTGAGACTCCTGCTGGCTGCTTCAGATTCAATTTTGTGGTTTCACTCTCTCTGTGAAGTTCATTGTGCTCTCAGTCCCTCATGCTGTGCACACATAAAGGCCAGTGGAAGAAGTTTTCTATAAGGCTTATGTATTTAAGTTTTGTCCAGACCATAAGGAGGTGCCTTGTGCCTCTCTGCTGAAGGCTCAGACCATCCTTAGCTATCCAAATGTCTTTCTCTTCATTGGATGAACAACAATTCGGTGTTTCCTTCACTGGCACTCTACATCTACATGAGCTACCATGAATCCCCTCTGATCAGCACCTTTGCTCCAGCCTTATTCACTAAATAAAAGATCAGGTTGTTTTCCACTTTCCTTGAGTTTCTCCAGTGCAGCTCATAATGATAACATTTCATGCATTACTTGGAAAACTATTCTTCATTCTTTTACAGAATTAGAAGGAAAACACAGCTTTATACTCTTTTTCTTCAAGGTGTTCCCCCTTCGTAGGTTTATTTCTCTTTCATTCTTATCCTTTGCTTGGGTTATTTGTAGCAGTCACTCAGCAGACCTACTACAATCAAGAAATTTAAGTCACCTCTACTTCTTATTTGTCTCTTGACTCCATGATTTTCAGTAATGTCTCTGCATACCTCATTCTGCAATTTACAAATTAAAAACAACAATTTGTATGGCCTCACTAGCTTTAACAGTGTAGTGGGAAAAAAGAGTCAGAACATCTTCAATGGCTGTTCTGCTTTCCTTTTCACCCATCACCTTTCCAATAAGGCTGCTCCATTTGCCAGACCCAGGATCTGTTCTTTACCCTTGACATTTCTCCATTCCTCACAGACACAGAAATCCCTGTGTGTTTTCTGCAGCATGTACAAGGGGAGCTGGTAAACTCTCCCTGAAAGTGCAGTGTCACAAAAACACTGAACTTGAAGGGACCAAAAGAGATCAACATGTTCTGTCCCTAACAGAGCAAAAGATCAAATGTATCTTTCCCAAAGGCTTTCACTTTTTATTGAAAGCATCCAAAAAAACCAGAAAGACCAGTAGCCTCTATCCTGTTCCAATTTAACTTACACAAAGTTATGAAATTATGGTCATTTTATTCATTACTCTCAATCTGATTAGATTCTTTGAAAGGCTACACAGACAAAATAGCAGCATATTTTCTTGCTATTGAAAAAAAACTATTAACCTTCTCTTCCTAAAGCTAAAAAACCTTCTCCCTGCATTTTTCCTCCAGTAATGTTTTCTTTGTTCAGACAATTTTTACAAGTTCTCAAAATCAGCTTGAAATCTCATCCTATCATGTAGAGCACTTGCTTTGTATTTCTCCACAGAGCTCCTTGTACCACCCACATGGGCATCCATCCACTGAAATAATTCATAATGATATTAAATCCTCTTTTGGAAGGGACTCCAATTGGACTCCTGGATGCAATGTCTTCAGTCTAACACTTTTCTACTGTTGGTGATTGTAAGGATACAATTGTTGAAGAATGGTTGTGCAGCTAAACTGTGCTTGAACTGTTCTTTTTTGCTCGTGAGAATGTCACAAAGACCATGTATAAAGACATATTAAAATCAATGCACCTCACATCTGTCACCCTCTCTACCTATGAGCTGCAAGGACATCATTTGATGCTTTGCCAAACCTGCTACAATTGTAGTCTCATTACTACTCAGAAAAATAATTTATTTTTTTTTAAATTTGCAAATTTTTCTGCAATTTCTTTGACAAATCATTGTTAATATCTTCCAAAATCCCATTTTCATTCCTTTCAAGGGTGCTTGTTACTCCTTTAAGTCATCTATAGTTCCCTTTCTTCCAAAAGTTATTATTTTTACTGCAGAGGTTGTCCTGACTGGTTTCTAAAGTGTTGTAGAAACTAAGATAGCAGATCATGTCATTACAGTCAGATTTTAACATCAAGCTAACCAAAAAAAAAGAAAACCACAAAAAAAAGAAAACCACCAAAAAAACCAAACAAACATTGAGCACTGACTGAGTCCTTCCATGAACACTTGGTCTCCCTGCAAAATTGCCTTCATTTCAGCATCATCTCTTTCTCTAACAGATTCTTGCTGCAATTTATCCCCCACTCACACAGGTGTCCCATGTCCTCCATGAGATGTCAGACACAGAGGCCTCTCCCTGAACTGAGTCACAAGGCTGCTTCTTCCCTTCTTCCCTCTGACAACACACATTTTTAGACTGGATATTAGGAATAAATTCAGAAATGTGAAGACATTAAGGCTCTGGAACTGAGAAGCTGTGGATACTCCATCCCTGGAAGTGCTCAAGACCACGTTGGATGAGGTTTGAAGCAACCTGGGATAATGGAAGGTGTCCCAGCCCATGGAAGGGGTTGGAATGAGACAATTTTTTAATGTCCCTTCCAACCAAAAACATTCTATGATCCTATGTTCATTGGGATTATTCATGAAAGAGACTAACCAGTAAATATTCAATTAAGAAAAAGATGAGCAGAAATTATGCTTGCCAGCATCAACAGAAAGATTTTTTTTATCATTTCACCTAATGTGCACTACATTTTTTGTGGATGTAGCAAATACCACACTTCTATTCAGAAGGAATCACAATCCTGAAGAGGAGAGCTGAAGTTGCCAAAGCAACTTTAAAATATAGGTTTCCTTAATGAGACCTGCACTCACTTATCTTTCATGATGGATTTTTTAGAGTGAGGTTATTAAACAGCCAAACTGACTTTCATCTTAAGGTATAGCATAAAAATTGCAGTTTGTTTACAATACTTCTCATTGCACTTGAAATGATATTTTATCCGCTGCTGACAAAAGAGCAAAGTATTTCTATTTCTGTAACTCAGCTTCCCTGTTGGGAGGGAAAAACTGAAATTCTCTGTTATTTCAGCACTTGCTGCTAAATGATCCTAAGTGGCATGTGCCCAAAGGGGTTTCTGAGAGACAGTGCTCAGAAGTGCTGTAGCCAGGAAACTGTCTCTCAGAGCAAAATTTCCAGTTCCAGATTAGATGTGCAAGTTTCCAATCAATGAATTATATGCTGAATCCAAGAATTTTCTCCTCGTAATTGCCATCCATGTCCTGGCACATGCTGGAGCCCAGCCTTCCTTCATTCTTGATCACTTTCTTGTTTGTAAATTGATCCATTTCCAGCAAACATTACCTGAGCTTCAAAAAAGTACAAGCCCTCTGAACTGGCTGTTTGGAAATATTATTATTATTGTTATTATTATTTTTATTAATTTTGTTATTATTGTTGTTATTGTTGTTATTATTATTAATAATAATAATATCGATACTAATACTAATACTAATACTAATAATAATAATAATAATAGTCACATCCAGAGTTATTATTAGTCACCTCGAGAGCTACCAAACTTCCAAGAGTCAGTTATCAACAAGGTCTATTTCCCAAGGAAAAAATGTAATGTGCTATTCTGGTGCTTTTAACAGATCTGAATACAGTTTTAAAACTTCTTGTTATTTACCTTCCTCTAATTTCTGTCCCACCATCCATCTATGGTTAAATATCAAGAATTTTTGTGCAGGGATCTTCCTGCCTTTCATGTTAAAGTGAATCATAGCGCGGTGGTAAACAAAAGCAGAATAAATATATACAGCCATTCATAAAGCTGTAGGAATAAAAATCTTCTAGGAGATAGCCTGCAAATGTCTGCCAGATGAAATGAATAGTCCATGATAATCTTCCTAGTTATTAAAAGAGAATTCATCTAGTTATTTATTTTTCTCCAGAGTAAATGAACCATTATAAGGCAAAATTGTTTTTGTGGTTTAATGTTTTCATCATTGATGTTTCTTACAACCTGAAGCCATTATGATGACTCACATGCTCTCAGACTTCAGAGACAAATGCATGTTACGTGTACTAAAACTTGGTACATACCATTCTCATCATCCTAAATTGGACATGTCATAAAAAAGGCTCCAAAAAAAACCACCCCACAAGAAAAGAAATTAATGGTCTTTTGTGACACCAGTAGTTGAATTCATAGGATTAAAACCTAAAATGCTTTGTAGTGATGTAATTGTTCTTTTATAGGCCTGGCTAATCTTATTATGGAGAACAAGCACAGGAATATTTCCTTACTGTGGAAAGATTTGGGTTTTTCTTTATGGATTGAGAAGCACACCCAGCTAGTTGTTTTCTGTAAAATTATAGGTTTGGGTTGTTGTTTTAGTGGTCTATCAGCTAAAGCCCAGCATTCTGTTTTTCCTGCTTTTTTTTTCTCTTATTTTCCTTTTGTTTTTTTTGTTTTTTTTTTTTTTTTTTTTTTTTTTTTTTTTTTTTTTTTTTGTTTTTGTTTTTTTTTTTTTTTGTTTTGAAAGGTTTCCAAAGAACTTTTAGTTCAAGAAATCAAATATGGGATTCCTGACCTCATAGACCAAGAATAAATAAAAAAACCCAGACAATGCAATAGAAGAATGATTGGGTTAGAAGCTTTGGGAAGATTTTCACATATATTTATGTGGTTGACTTCAAGTGCTTCAGGATCATAATATGTATGGATGGTACAATTTACAGCATCCAAGCCAAAAACTCTAGAATTAATAAACAGTCATCTTTACTCACTTAAACATCCAAATAAACACATTCTGCTCCTTAATTTGGAAAACATTACTTAGAAATCTATATGACTCCTGTGACTAGCAAGCAGCAGACCATTCTTATAATTTTATTTAAAAATGTGAATGATTTATCAATGCTTTCATCACAAATTACCCAGCTGCAGGTGAATAAAAAACCAAAGAGTTACTGGAAATCTAATTGCTCATCAGTAGTGAAATGGTTCAGTGAAAAGATTTTCCAGACCAATATCTGACTTGTTTCAATGCAGCTATAATCCTGCCTACCCCTACCCTCAATTCAGGCAAAATTATATTGAATTATATGATCATAAAGGTTGGAAATTACCCCCAACATCATCAAGTCCAACCTTCAACCAATAACACCATGACCACTAAATCATAGCACAATGTGCCATGTCCACTCAGATTTTGAACACTTTTCTGGATGATGATGCTGATGGGATGGGTGATGCTGTTTCAATGCTCATCTGCTCTTTCAGTGTGGAAAGTTTTCCTCTGATCCAGTCTAAGCCTCCTGGTGCAATTAAATGGCAATTTTCCCTTCTCCCGTCCCTTGTTCCCTGGGAGAAATGACTAACCACCCCACCTGGCTTCAACCCCTTTTCTGGCCGTGGCAGAGAGGGAAGAGGTTCTCCTTGAATCTCTTTGTCTCCCAGTACCCTCATGGAACCTTTTTGCCCCAGAGCCTCCCACCACTCCTTGATTCACCTGGATTCTGTGCTGGCTCACTCCTGAATTGGTTGGAAATTGGTTTTGTGGCCATCTGTCACCTGCCGCAGACATCTTTTCATGAGAATCCTTTCTTTGAGATTTTTACCTCCTGAGAAGCTGAGAGACCTCGGGAACAAAATGTAAACAATGGTTATCTGCTGCTGTGGAATGCAACAGGCGCATCTTTGATTGGCCCACGTTGGATGTTTGTAATTAATGGCCAATCACAGCCCAGCTGGCTCAGACTCTCTGTCCGAGCCACAAACCTGTGCTATCATTCCTTTCTATTCTTAGCTTAGCTAGCCTTCTGAGGAGAATATTTTTTTCTGTTTTTTAGTATAGTTTTAAGATAATATACATCATAAAATAATAAATCAAGCCTTCTGAAGCATGGAGTCAGATCCTCGTCCCTTCCCTCATGCTCAGACCCCTGTGAACACGGTCACAGTCACCCTGTTCTAGTGACCTGCCCTGTGGGCACTGAGTGCCCTCTCTGCCATCCCACTTCATGCCAAGCAGCAGAGAAGACAACAAGGTGGGTTTAATGATTTATTTTACTGGCAAAAACAAAGCAGTAGCCTAAACAAGCAAGAGTGTCAAGGTGAACCTGCTGGCACCCACCCTGAGCAAGGGAAGGGAGCTGTGGTCAGAAACATGAGAGCAATCTTTGCTTTTCATTGTAATTATGTCTTTTGTTTTAAACAATGCTGGGGCTATTTGGTGAAAATAGCGTCCTCCATCTCCAAATGTGCACACCTGACATAAGAATTATCACTTGTTTTTCAGGAAACTGAAAACTATTGTTAGAAGAGGTGTGTGAGAGGCCTTATAGTCTATTACTGGGTTTATTATCTTTATTTTGCTCTTCTTATCTGAAGACGATCTTGTGAACTTTTTCTTATTAAAGTTTCTAGTACATGAATGTTCCACCTGCTACTGATAACACTACTATAATTGAAACTGTGGACATCTGGAGTGAAATGCTCTATCCTTTTAAATCTACATGAGATTTTTATACCACTCTAAATAAAAGCATGCTGTCTTTCTTTCCTTCCTTGTACCAATCACAGAATATATTTACTTTAGGATTATTAGGTGTAGAGTAATGCCTGGAGGCACATTTAAACATCTACTTAGTGACACTGTGGTAAATTTATGGAGGAAAGACAAATAAGAGAAGAAACAGGCTCAGTGGAACAATAATCTTAAAATCTTCTATCCAACACCATTTTTATGAGAAAAAGAATGTATATTTTCCCTTTTATTCCCTGTTTTCATAGGTTGTTCTCAAGCACATAATATTGCCATTTGGAGTAATAAATACTGCATCAAATTGGTCACCTTTAAAAATGAGAAAATGAAAATAAGGAAAAAAAGAGATTATCACTGATGTCAGTCTTTGAAAAGGTAATTGTTTTATCATCTTATTTTAAGACTTAAATTAACCTGCTCTAGTCTCATCAAATGCTGCAAATGGAAACTGATATTTAAAAACTATTCACTTTGGTGATCTTCTGTATTTGCCTTTAGTCAAGGGAACAGAGTAGATGTTCCCCCGAAGGAAATGTACCTAAATGTACCTTGCAGACATCTTTTGGGCAGGTTAATTCACCCAAATCCCTTCTCCTGTAAGGACAAGTGGTTTAATGTTCTGTTCAGTTTTGTTCCAGCGGTGTAATTAGCAGGGATATAACAAAGACAGTGAGGGAATACAAATACCAAATTCCTCCCCCTCTTTAAGGAAGGCTCACTCCCTAGAGGCAGGAATGCCTGACATGAAAGCACAAGGAAGAGGCTTCAGAACACCTGTAAATCTGCTGGGCTCAGCCCCTGGAGGGCTGCTGCAGAGGAGGGTCCCTGGGCAGCATCCCTCTCTCTCAGCAGTGCCCGTGCCAGCTGCTCCCAGCTCCCCCATCCACACATCAGCACCAGCTCCGAGCCTGCCTTGGCTTAAACCCTGGCCCACCTGGACCACCAGGAAGGTTTTCAGCAGCTTAGAGCAAGACACAATGTTTTGAAAAGGATTATTTCTTATTCCAGAGATAGGATGGTTGCTATGCAAAGGAAGATGTGCAGGTAATGGAGCAGAAGGAGCAAACTGATAGCTTTTCTTGTTTCTTTTTCTTTTCCTCTATGTTTCTTCAGTGGCCTCTAAGCCAGCTCAGGAAGCCCACACATCCTCTTCTGTGGTTTCTAGAGATCAAGCAAAACAGTATTTGTTGTCAGTTAAATAAAAAGATTAAGTTTTCATGCACACACACACACATGCACTCATCCTCCTCCTTCAACACACATCACATCGCATCATTTATGTTTCAAAAATTGGAGTCATGAATGTTTTCCTGTAGAGCCTCTGTTTTGTAGAAACTCGAAACATTATTTACTCAAAATGATAGGATTAAATTCATTTCAGATGGCATGATATTAATCTTTGCTGTCTGCTTTAAAGCCATGGCTTTAGGGCTAATTACTGAACTCGTGTGTTTTGGAAAACCGGCCTCATTTTTTCGCCCACTCTCTGCCACCTTTTTCTCCCAGAACCAAGCTCCTTGCTCCTCTACTCTGTATTTTGAGATTTTCTTATAAATTCATCTCCCCATCAAGGGCTCAGGATTGTCTCCCAATTGACATTTTTGCACACAAGTCCCTTCAGTGTCTGGATTATCCCCACACGCTGACAGATGAATTAGAGAAGCAAAGAGAAAGGAGTTTGGCACATAGCATGATAACAAGAATTTACCAATTGCCATGCAGCTGTAGTGGATTTCCTTTGTTGTGCCCCAGGGCCTCAGTAGATGTTTAGGAAGAATGACGTTTCCTGACTTTTTAGTTTTTGAAAGCCTGCCTTGACTTGTCAGCTTGTGACTTCCAGGCAACTTTGGTGGCATCCTTCCTCTCCCTTCAGCTTTTCCAAACATTTTCTGTATTTTTGAAGAGCTTTTTCCATAGCTGCTTTGAGACATTTGTCTTGAATTCTTTCTTCCCTCGCTCCTTTCCCACTTTTATCCCTCCTGCTTATGAACAGAGCTCTTTTCATCTTGTTTTTTAGGCCTTTGCCTTACAGAATCTTCCTCCTTTCCCAGTGGCTGCGAGTGCACCATATTTTATCCCCATTAAGGCTCCATTGATTTTTCCCATGTTTTGTTGCTTTTAAACAAAGTTTTCTTCCCCGAGAGTGCTTGAAGCACTCGAGTAGGTGTTCATTGCATTTTATTTTAAGACATAAGGGGACAAAGATGAGCAGCCAACACAGTAGGACAGGAGTCACTATCCTGAGGCTGATACAGGGTCCCCAGGTCTTGGATCCTGCAGCTATCTCAAGGAGCACAGTGCAGGCACCACTAGTCTAGCCTTACCTGGTATAAAAAAAATAGATTTATAAACTTAATTTGAAATTATTAAGTGCCATTATTTAACTAGAATCTAGTCCAAAACAATGTGTTAAACAGAAATGAGAAATCCGTCCAGAACTCAACAAAAACCATCTTTGTTGGAGTTTATATTTTAAAGATCACTACATTAAATTCTATTTGGAATATGAATAATGTAAAAAGGCAAAGTGGAAACTTCTTAGATAAAGTCATTTAAACTAGCTGCAAATCACAATTTGTGTTGGAGTAATCATGAATTGGCAAGAGAAAAGAGATAACAAATCATCATGCACTTCTTTTCCTCCAGGTCCTTCACCATAGGGTAGGTAAAATGTAGAGCCCATCTCAAAGATAATTTTATTTCACATGAAAAATTTAAATTTTTCAGAAGACACTGTAGGGTAAACTGTGGAGGACACAAGAATTTTTTCTCTTTAAGTATCATTCCAGATATGATTCTGCCAAAGAATCAAGTCCTCATGGAATAATGTAAGAAAAATGCTTCTGAATTATAAGGTCCATAAACCACTGTGGAAGAAAATATATTGGGCTTTGGCTTCAGTATTTCAGTTCTGGGCCAGATATTCTGGTTTACAACCAAAGGCTGAAAGATTTCAATTTATATGGGTACATAAAGTTAATTTTTTGTTACTTTTTTAAATATTAAACATTTCCACAAAGCAGCATCTCATCACAAAAGGAAGCCAACCTTTATAAACACCTAAATCTAACCAAACCTTACTGTCTCCAGCCATGATTAGGTCTCCTTTATCTTCCCAATCCTGTATTTTTGTTGTTGTTCATTTATTTAGATGGTAGGTTCTGGTTGCTTTTATTTTGGCTTCTCATTACTTTGTTGTTCTTTTTTCCTTTTTTTTTTCTTTTTCCTGGGGGGTTTTGGAGTTGTTTATGCATTTCACTTGATACACCTTATTTACATTTATCTCAGAAATGAACACCAAAATCATGTGTTTATGGCATACACATACATGTATACTCACAGACAGTGTCTCACACACACACTTATGTATGTATTTTTATATAAAAACATGTATTTATATGTACATACTTCAACTAATGGTGTTCAATCTGTTCCAGGGATGCATACATTCAAATGTTTATTCTGCTGATATTGAAGAAGACTGGCTTTCTTAACAACGAAACTATTGTAAATGTCTTAAAATTAAACAACAAGCTTCAGGCAAAAAGATGTATGCGCAGCAAAAAGCTATTACTTACAAGACCATATGTGCCAGAAGGCAAATACTCCCATGTTCAAAGACAGAATGGAGGAGACAATGTATTCCAGCTCTGAGCCCTTTTGATGCATCTCCCTTACACACACAATAAAAATTTTTGGATCAAGCTGGCTGCTTTCTTTCTACCAGAGTAATCAAGCTCTACATCATTAACCTTTCTGTTTGCCTGGCAGATAATCTGGGAGAGTAGCAAGTGACTACTCCTCCGGGCTTTGGAGGCAAGCCAACACAATTACTCTCACCCTGTTCTTTGAGGTGGCAGCTGCAGAGAGATCAGGATGTGGAAAACAACCATGAAATCAAAGGGTTACAGACTTTGGAGCCAACTCTTCATTCATCTGCCGATCAGCCAGAGCTCCTAACTTGGACGACAAAGCCTTGCAGCTCCCTGTCCATGATGAGCAGTTTCAAACCATCAGTCAAGCAAAGAATGCCTTCACAAAGGTCTAATGTTAGCCCTACTGTCCTCCCACCTGTCTTTATTTTCTGGTGCTGGTGGTTGTGGCAGTAGCATGAATATGTGACAGAGCCAAAAGTATGCTGTCTTGCAGATTCTGTTCTCCTAATATGTCTATTTGGATAGTGTTATTGTATAAAGTCTACTGACATTCTGCCAAGTGCCAGCTTAGATTTTTGGAAATGGTTTGAGCTCAGAAATTTTCATACACAGACTAAAAAGCGCTTCCCCACTGAAATGCTCCCACTACTAGGTGGTGAATGTGGCAGCTCTTTTGTATTGGTGACGAACACAGCTAAGGAGAAGGTGACAACCTGTGAAAGACAGGTAGAAAAAGGAGGTGACACCTGAGCCATTGTCCAGGATCTGCAGCTTCATGGGAGATGAATAATTTCATTACATGAAGGCTGTGATATCTTCAAAGGAGTTGCTGAAGCATTCGGTAGGAGACAGAATAAATAAATGTATAAAGGGAAAGAGGAATACAGAAAGGTGAAGTAATTTATCCAAGTCATGCTAATCGTGTTGGGCAGAGAAAAGATCCCAGACTCTCTACATCCTCAGCCTGTATCCCAGTTGCTAAGCAACTGTCCTGAATGTGAGGGTGCCCAAAGCACACTATATCAGATGCTATAACATTGGCACTCTGACACCTCGTGCTTTCATTCACGCTGCGTCTGAGGTCTAATAAAGAAAAAGAAATGGGCCTCCTTGTCTGTCTGTGGCTTCAGCTCTCCTGCATTTAGTCTCTTAAATGAAGCCCCCCAAATTAGAGGCCAGTTGAACTGCAGCCTTCCTTACCTGGAGATGTAAAACATCACCACTCCAGTGGGTGAGTTGTGCCATCTCAGCTCTCAAGGATGGCAAGCAGGTCTCTGTCTCACATGCCTCAAGGAGGGTAAGAAGGGTGATTAGGGTGATTAGGCTGCTAGCTCAAGATGTGTCAGCCATAGGCATAATATCACATGAGATCCATCTTGGCTTTTCTGTCTTAAAATTCTGCTGAAATGCATATTTCAACACAGTAAAAAAAAAAAAAAAAAAAAAAAAAAAAAAAAAAAAGAAGAAAGAAAAAGAAAAAAATAAAGAAAAGGGCTGAAATGCTTAATATCTAGGAAAAAATAACTGGGAATGTTCTGATGGACAGAAATGGATTCTTAAAATTACCAGGCCAATGTCTGGAATTCTTCCTTGACAGTGTAATTACATGGCACATCTGCTATAGCTGACTTCTGGATGATTTTCAGTTGGCAATGTGGAGGCATCCATCAACCAGCAAATATAGCTCATAGGCCTGAAATGACAGCCCTGCCTTGCCTAAAAGGCATCAGGACCAGGAAGATGATCTCCAGCAATGAATTCCACGTGAATTTGCAAGGGAGCCAAAGAACTGATGTCGAAAGTGCTGAAGGGCAGAGAGTGGAGTGGGGCAGGCTGCCCTGCTCGCAGCAGGGATTTGTCAAAGGTCCTTTGTTTGCACGGTTCCCATGTGCTGCACTCCAAGAACCACAGAGCTTTCCAGGGCACCATGGCTGCACAGAATGGAGAAAAGTCAGAGAATGGTATTGGAAGTCACCAGAGAAGAATGTGAACTGGAGAGCTGAAGATGGGAAATCAAGGCTTCCAAAGAGATCCTTCAAAGTCTTGATGAAATATGATCTGCATAAGTCTAAATGATTTCAGGTGGGTTATTTTCACAACCACCAGGACTCATGGGCATCTAAACTAATGAGTCATTTTTCCTCCTAGTCTAAAGACACATTTCTATGTGAACATTTCTATTAATGATCATAACCACATCATGATAGAACGGGGGGCAACGGCTTCAAAATGAGAGCAAGTTTAGAATAAATGTTAAGAAAATTTTGTAATTGTGAGGATGGTGAGGCCCTGGCACAGGTTGCCCAGAGAAGCTGTAAATTCCATATTCCTGGCAGTGTCCAAGGCCAGGTTGGATGTGACTCTGAGCAAGCTGGGATAGTGGAAGGTGTCTCTGCCCTGGCATGGGGTGGAATGAGATGAGCCTTAAGGTCCCTTCCAACATAAAATATTTCATTATTCTATGAAATCAGTGTCTTCCTTCCACCAGCAGTCCTCTGGAGCAGTTCTGGGAATGCTGCCATTCATGTTGGACTTGATCTGATAGTCCATCTGAGACTGAGCTTGTCGGACTTAAAGACCTTGGAGGTCTTTTCCAGCCCTGATGAATCTACGATTGTAATTCTGAATGTTATTTCTTGCTCCAGAGTTAGGATTATACATGTGCATAGACCCATACCATAGCAAGACAAAAAATATATATGCTTATATATATATATACACAAGCATATATATATGTGTATATATGTATGTACAAGCACATATATATATAAAAGTATATATGTGTTTATATATATATATATACATATATATATATATACACACATATATGTTATTAAATGAGGGTTGAAAAGCAGATGCAGATCCATGCAGTTGAAATTTAATCAGGCTGCCTTTCTGAGGGTCTCTGTACCTGCTGCAGCTCTGGATACACAGTGCCTCAGTTTCAACACAGAGGACAGGGATTACCAATATCTTTGTCAAGAAACCTTTGAGTCAGTCCAGGTTCAGCACAGCCTGGTAGTTTCCCCAGCTTCTTCCTGGGAGGATGATGACATGCTAGGTTTTGATGAATTTCATGGAATGAATAGAAAGAGATTTGGGCATTGCTGCTTGTGAGAGATGACAGTGTGTGTGCTCTGGCTGCATACAGGAGCCCTGTTAGGCAGGTAAAGCCCAGGATCACAGCCACACAGGACCGGGTGGGCAAAGCAAAGGACATTTTAACTGAGGGGGTTTTTCTTTGCACTCAGTGACACAGATTTCCTCTTTGTGTTCTCCAAAAAGTCTTTTCTGTTTGCCATGAGAGATTTTTTTGTTGTTCTTTTTTTTTTTAATATAAGATTAGTTGAGGACAACTAAACATTGGAACAACTTAGATTCTCCATCTACTCGAGAATCCACGGCTCTGTCAGATATGAGGTCATGAAGACATTATTGGTTTGACATAAGATGATTCACCCTTTGTCTTGGAAAAAGCTCACCAGACACTGAGAAATTCCATTTACCTTCAATCTCCTTACTTACTTGACCTTCATTATGAAAGAGGTAATTGTCAGCTTCAGGGGAGCTACAGCACTTCCATCAAGTGAGAAATGCATCCATGTGCTATATATATTTTATAGAACAAAATAAATACCATCAGAATGAGAGTTAGAAAAACTCTGAATACAGGATCCTAAAATTCAGCATTTAAAAATTCATTTTGTAAAACTAAATCAATAACAGAACAATCATCAATGAGTTTTGCTATCACCAAAATTTTAAACAGTGCTAAAATATTTTTTATGTTTTTAATTATTTGGATTTGTTTTAAAAGACTTGTCTTCTCTGCTGTTTGTTGTTTTCTACTGTCTGCTATTTCCATCATGATGCAGCAACAACATAACAATGTTGGCTGAAAGCCAGCTTGGGAATAGACTGAGCCTTCAACGGATTTTTGATGCATGAATATTTTGAGGGGGCATTTAAATGATGTTTGTGCTTCTCACAGTGTGAAAAAAACAACACTGCCAGGTTTCTTTGATCTACTGGAAACAGGCTATCATAATACAGAAATAGTTAGCTGCAATAAGTACATTCAGGTAGCTTCTTTCTACTTAACTGTGCATCATTTGCTTCCGCGCTCACAAAGGAGGTTTTCATTCAGCTGGGGCAAAGTGCACGCAGTTATTGATGGTTCAAGTATTTACTCTTTAAAATGACAGTTCTGAAAACATATTTCTCTCACCACACAGAGAGTGGGAGGGCAGTGGAAAGGAGGAGATAATTGAGGGAGCTGGAAGTGAAATGATGTTCATGTCTGTCAGATGCCATTTCCATTTTAATGACTGTAAAGAGGAGTGTCAGAGAGCTGCCAGACAGCGGAGGTTTGGGTCACCTCTCACAGTGTCAGATGTTGGGGTACTCCAGGCTGGCATTCATGATTGAAGGGAGGAACGTGTCTCCTTTGCTCCTTCCCCAGGATGGACAGATACTTCCTCAGGTTTCTGGTGTTTCACAACCTAAGGCTTCAGTGAGGTGGGAACCTTGTTGTGTCTGACAGCCTACAAACACAAGGGCATCCATCACACCTTCAGTGGGCAAACCTGGAGCCTGGAAGATAAATATGGATGATTTGATGAAGCAAGCAGCCCAGGAGAGGGGGAGGACAAATTATCCCATGTTGTACCAGTGCAGGCAGCCTGGCTCTGTGCGCAGTTCAGAGCAAGGCACGTGTTTCTCTCATGTGGCTGATCCTGAATCCCTGCAGCCCAGACTCTCACTCTACAATTTGGGAGCACCATGAATGAAAGAATTTGGAACAGTAAACATGGGCCATCACTCAGACCCTTAAGTGTTCCTCCTAAATGGTCATGCTGGTGCCAAGGAACTTTTCCTGGCTGAATGTCTGGAAACAGACATTTTTCAGATCAGGTGCAAAGCTGAAGGAACATTCTGTGTACAGAGAATGAAGACTGATGCTCAGCGTGCTCAAATATAGAAATCACATTATGTGAACTAACCCCAGTATGGGGTCCCCAAGTTCTCTTTCCTCCAAAATCTGTGGGATTTGGGCAAAAAACTAGAAGAGCTCTTCAAAGGAAAGATCAAGAAATCTATCTTTAAAAAGAGATCTTTCAAATACTTCCCAAAAAATATTTGGCTCTTTTATTTCTACTTTAGCAATTCTTGTTAACTGTTTAAATATTTATTTGAAGTGTCCTTTAGTTATTAGCTGGTTCTCCAGCTTAATCACTCTTTATAGGAAAAATAAAAGGCCACTGTTGCCTTTTATCTGTTTTGAACTTGCCAGCCTCCTTAATTTTATTGCACATTCTCTTGTTCTGTCACTAGCTGAGGAGAGAAGCACCTAATTTATCTTCCCTCAGTAATTTATTTTTATCCTTTCATTATGTCCTTTTGTCCCTCTCCTTTCTAAGGTAACTCTTCCCAATCTTTTCAATCATTCTACATGACAGATTTTTTTCCCTCTTTTTTTTTTTTTTTTTTTTTTTTTTGTTCCCCAAAGGATCACTTTCATTTGTCATTTTTTTCTTTTTTTTTTTACAGTAGTGAAATGACACTTCACAAATTTTTCCAGATGAGACCACATTTTGATTTATAGGTTAGCTGTGTAGTATTTACTGCATCAATCCCCATCTCAGTTCTTATGAAGCCTCACATCTTGTTTGAATTTTTTTTCTTAAAACTACAGCTGCATATGGTAGAGAAATCTGTCTTCATTGATACCCAGATTCCTTTCCTGGGTTGAGACAGTGAATGTATACCCCTGTCAGATGTACAAGTAGTTTAATTTATTTTTTTCCCTTCAGTATGCCTTACTTTGCATTTACTGGCATTGAACTTCATTTGCCCCCACATGGTTTAGCTAAGTCTCTTTGAAGTTCCTCATGGATGTCTCTGGTCTGTGCTTGCTAAATAACTTTGTGTCATCTGCAAGTTTTGCTAACCTCAGTATTACCCTCTTTCAAGATCATTAATACAGATTTCAAACACGAGATCTAATGCAGAACAATGAGGCGAGGCATCCCACTGTTCACCTTGTGCCACTGACTATTTATTCCTTCCCTTTGTTTCCCGTCTTTCCCCAATTCCCAGCCCATGTTTGATGCACTCCATGAACACATCAAATAAGTGAAACCATAAGCGTGGTTCAGCATCAGCATGCCTAGCTTTTCTCACTGCTTTGAATACAATTTGTGTGGTAAACACAGTGTGGTTTTTTCCCCTTTGTCCAAGAAATACCCCTTTCTTGGGGGATTTATTTATATATTAACTTTCAAACATCTCTAGAAATTCCATTTGGTAAACATCAGCCTTGTTGTTGTCTGAGAAAAAACAAAACAAAACAAAACAAAAAAACCCCAAAAGCAACATGTTTATAGTTAGGTACACAGTTCAACATTTTCAGGAATTTTCAAATTTCTACCTATGGGAGGATATTTTGTCATTTTTATCTCTGAGTAGTTAGGGAGCTACATACAAAGATATTTCATCACTTGCCTTTGTGAGAACTTTACTCCTATCTCCAGAAACATCAGCACATGTGAAAGCACATCTTTTTTGCATGAAAGATTAACCTTGATTTTCACCCCTATCTTAGGAGGAGAATATAAGATAAGACAGCTTTCAGCTAGAAAGGATGTCCCTCTCTTCACTATCTTCTGGATGATCGGGTCTGTGCTGCTTCACGGTCTGAAAGCTCCTTCCTCTACTTTATTGTGTACATCAAACTCACCAAAGTGACTCCTACACTATGGGTACTCCCTAAAATTAATATGAATTTTTTTCCAAATAGTTTGCAGTCTGAGCTTAAAATTGAGCTAGTTCTGCAAAGAATCTTTCCAGTTATCCAAATAGCCAAAATATCAAGAGAAAGAGAGTATAAATGATGTATGAGTTCAGTCAAACCAAACATGTTTGTTATTTGGAAGAAATGTTTATAGAAAATGTTTAGCTGCCTGTTTAGAACCTCTGCTCAGGAGGCTTCACAATGTGCTGAGAATAAAGGGAGATGTCATCACTGGAATATCAGAGAACTGACACTGATATTGATCCTACTTCCTCCTTTTATCTTGGAAATCTTACTTTACAATAGCAATTTACAATCCAGAAACATTAAGGCATTGAGTTCTTGTGATGTTCCCTGGGAATGTGACTTCTCATAAGACAACATTTTAATTCTGATCCATTTTTTAACACACAGCTTAATTTTTTAGGTTCCTAGTGACTGTGCAAGATACACAGAATGGATTTTGTGAGGGGGAGATAGAGAATTAGTAAGCTTTTTGGGGCAATCTGCAAGGAAGTGGTGGTAATATCTCGCTTGGAAATGTTCAAAGAGTATGCAGGTGTGCCTCAGGGGATATGGGTTAGTGGTGGTCCTGGAATTGCTGGGCTAAAGGTTGGACTCAATGACTTTAGAAGCCTCTTCCAAACTTCTATTATTCTATGTCATGCTGAGGAATATCCTTCTTACTTCAAAATTTTTCCATCTTAACATTGCCAGTAAAGAGGAATTTTCTTCCAATTGGGATGTTCAAACATAATCCGTCTGTCTTGTCTTTATGAAAACAAACAAACAAGCTCAGGCAAAAGTCTTTTTTATTATTATTTTTTTAAAGTTGGAATTAACTATGTTTTTATGTCTTAAGTCTTAGATCCACCTTCCAGCACGTGGGGGATCTGAGTTCAGATCCCCCCTGTGCCTGAGGAGGTTCAAAAGCACACTGCTTATCTCCTGATGCAGAAACATTTCAGCAGCAGTGCTTCACAAAGCCTAATTTTCAAATATCCCATTTGTGTCTGGTCTCAACACACTTTGCTAAAAAGGTGAGAGAAGTGATTTTAAGTCTGTGTTTCAAAGCAGGATGATCCTTCAGTTACAGAACTCCTCACCCATGGAGTGCATAGATGGTTTTTTGTCATTTGCAATGGAGAAGGAGAGTCTCTGTTTCCTCTCTGGGTTGTCTTTTTTCACTTGAGGAGAAGATTAGCTATTTCGATAACTATTGATAAGGGGAGTTAATTTCTGGGTTTTCTTCCGCATTTCCCACTAGGAACTTTAGGGAACTCTTACATAAGCTTGAGGCCTTCCCTAAACCCAGTTTTTTTCACTTAGCTCCCTTTGTGTCTTCCATAGAAAGCCTAATAACTGCAGCTCTGACAAAGTTTAAAGACTTCTCTAAAATTCAGGAAATCAAATGTGATTTGTCATTGGAAACTTTACACTGGGTTCTCAAGTCACAATTTCAGTCACAAAGTGACATAATGACTCCTGAGAACCAATTTAGTTTTAGAAATCTGTGCTTTCCATTTATCTTGAACTTTATGAGAAACTAATGTCCCATCACCCGTTTCTTTATGCTCAAAAGAGCATACTTTTGAGGACGTAGATGAGTCTCAAAATCTTTCAAATCAGGCAAAACTGATTTAAAGTTTAACAATTGTTCTTGAACAACATGTTTGATGCTCTACGGAACCTGTTGTGTTCCAGTTCATAGGTTCTAGACTAAATATGATCTGAAAAAAAAATATTTTAAAATGCAAAATGGCCCTCAACTGCAGCTGTTTCACTCTGCAGAGCTGCTCCTCTTGCACCATACTCGCTCCTTGCACAGACAAAGTTTTGAACTAGAATAGGTACCTCAGTTTATGTGAGGTGTATTCCATAGTTGTCCTGATCTTGCCAAAACAAAACATGGCAATTTTCTTCTCTCAAATACTGTCTGAGCATGCCTTTCTCTGTGAAAACCTGATAGCACATTGCTTGATTGTAAAAGAAAAAAAAGTTTCTTGTTCAACGTATATTGCAAAATCCCTTTAGCCTCTTTACTGGGGAAAAAAATTAATAAAATAAAATGTGTTAAATCAAGTGCCAGAGAAACTATTAAACAGGTAGTTATCCCTTTTCTGTAAGTTGAATCACTTAATAAAGAATGAATAGAATCAGTGAGATTTACAAAACTGGAATAATTCATACTTGGCAAGATTCACAAATATTCCTTTCTTTCTTCAAACGCTCTTTTCACCACAGACCTCTTTCCCAAGCCACAATCCCCAAATTAAGAAATCTAATAAAACATATGTAGTCACTTCTCTTTTAGGAGTGAAACAAACCTCTGTGGGATTATATTTTTTTTCTCCTTTTAAAGAAAGAGAAATTAGACTGAGCTAATCAGCATAAATTGTATGGGGAACATTATGACTCATCATGAGGAAATTCTGCTTCATCTCGATTTAAAAAGAAATAAAAAATGAGGATTTTTAAATTTACTGAAAGAAAAAGAAGATTAACTGTGCTCTGAATGCAAGAGCTTTCCAGGAGACCAAATAAGTCTTCTATAAACTGATTTGCCTTTCTGACTGCGATTTAGTAGAGTGGCACCTAATTTGTTCTGAGAGTCATTGATGCCTCCAACACAATGGAGGATGACAGCTTGCATAACCTCTCTTTCAGCTCTCATCTCATTTATTCCGTTTGAAGTCGAGTTCCGACAAGCGAGAGGCACAGAATTAATATTACCTTAGATCAGCTCAGTCTCCAGAGGGAGCAGCAAAAGCTTTTCTGGAAACAATAAACCCTTTAAACATGACAGGAGGAATAGGACCTTAGGAGGTATCTGAAAGTATCCATTATTAAAGAAAGAAAAAAAAAAATACATATATCTATGTGGGTCACTTTGATTGTGAGGTGATTTTTTTTTTCTTCACCATAACAACAAAAGATGAGCTACTGCCAGTCTTACAAACAAATTTAAAGATGTTGGATACTTTGTGGTTAACATCTATATTATACAGGCACAACATAAACACATACATACATATGTTTTCATTTTTGTTATTGTAGCAGAGTCCCTAGCCATGGATGGTATTTGTTTTGACTTTGAAATTCCCTGCTTGTTTGATCTGGTTCCTTTCCAATTTAAGAAAAAAAAAAAATCAGGAAGGGAAATTCCCATCACATCTGATTATTTATAAGGTCAGATTTAATTATTGCAATTTACATTTAAAATTAACGTAACACTTCTAAAGTGAATCAGAGGAAGTCAAAGAGATTATTTGTGCAGACAGCTTTGTAGAAGGAACAAAAATAAAGATGCATGACAGTGTCTGTGTGCACTTTAATCTGTGGTCTACAGAACATCAGTATGGATAAAACTGGCATGATTTCATCCAAGTAATAAAATACAGTGAATTATGCCAGCTAGCGGTCAATCTTATATATATATATATTTTATTTTTTTTAACAAGCAGTTAATATTTATATTATATCTACATATGAATAATGTGTTTGAGTTTGGCTGACAATTGAGATACTTAAGGGGACAATATATATACACATATATCTTATATACACACACACACACATATATATATATTCATATATACATATACCTATATATGTATAAATGGGTGTGTATAAAAACTAGAAGTGGTGCTGTTTATCTAAAATTTTCACATCAAGCTATAACTAAGGAAAGGAAAAAATATCCCCCTGGGGTTTTAACAACTAAGAGTAGATAGTATTAAAACAAGGGCTATCCATTAATAAATTATCTTGCCAATGGATAAGCCTTGCAGCATTTTCTTTTTGTGAATTCTCAGTGGACTTCAGATTTCTATCAGCAGACATCCAATTTACATGTGAATCGTGATTTCATCATATCATATCCTGTCACTCCACTAGGAATAATTTCCTGTCATTCCACTGTGAATCATTTCATGAAAGTACAGATGACTTAATAATTTACAATTAAATAGTTCATGTCATGCTGGAGCAAACCATGTGAAAAGAATCAGTGTATTTGCCACACAAATGCAAATACCTCTGGGAGATGCAGGGTGGGGAAGGAGAGAAAAGAAGGGAGGAGGAAGAGAAGAAGTCAATAATTTAATGATGGACAGGAGAATGGCAGCATGTAGAAGGACAGTGGAGTAGGAGCCCAATTTTTATAGAAGTCAGAAATCTAGACGTAAATGAGGATGTTAAGTAAGTTAAGTTGGAGAGAAGGCAGCCCAAATATCTCTGCGATAGGAAGAGTGATGTAAACCTTTCCTCTTCTGCTGAATACAGGAGAAAACTTAACAACCTCAAGGGACAAGCTATAGCCCTTCTCACTGAACAATTTACTGAATTAATATCACTTATCTTCCCCCCGGTCCCCTCTCCTTCATGTACCCACCCTCACCATTTATTTATATGTGTATATGCATTTTTTTTTTTTTTTTTGAAATAGGCTTTGAATTTTAGCATTTTGTTAGAAGTTCAACATTATTTGTCAGCAGCTTTGGGAGGTTCAGCATATGGCTTTGTGCTAATCTGTTCATTTTGGCTGTGCCTTTTATCTAATTTGTGATGAGTGGCCAGCTCCACTGCATTCCCCTCTGCCTTGAAGAGTAGAGAAAGGAAATATATTCTTGTGGTCTTCGATACAATATTACTAGTTCTCTTTTCTGGATGGGATTCATCTTCCTTAGCTTTAGACAGTTACAATACAGATGTCTCTGTCTGAGGTACTCATCACTGTCTCTCTCTGGAAAAAAAAAAAAGTGCTTTAAAGGGTGACTGTTTTGTCCTACATTATGCACTTTTATCCAAGAGGAATTAAATTTCATTCTAAAATTGCCTATTTCATAGAAAAATAGCATCATGGGATGGTTTGGATTGGAAAGAACCCTAAAGATCATCTAGCTCCAACCCCTGCCATGGGCAGGGACACCTTCCACTATCCCAGGCTGCTCCGAGCCCCATCCAACCTGACTGGACATTTCAAGGGATGGGACAGCCAAAGCCAAACTCATGACTGTGTCTCACTACCCTCATGGCAAAAAATTTATGCTTAACCTAAATATAAATTTTCCTTCTATAAATTTCTCTCTATAGTTTTGGCAGGAGTTTTTTTGTTTGTTTTGTTTTGCTTTGGTATGGTTTTAAAAAAACCCAAACAACTTATTATAAGAGCCCAGGTGGAAACATCTACAAGCTGGATTTTCAAAAGTAGGTGTAATTAATACAATATTACAAGTCAGCCTATTTTGATAATAACATAGCAGGATATAACAGATAATAGGAGGGATGCTGGAAAGGGTTTTTGAGCACAAAGATGAATAAAACCTCTGCAAAGCAAAGTAAACAGGCAAAAGGTGACCTTCTAACCAAGATCTGAAATAAAATCACTTACCTACTAGACAAACATCCCTTGGGAAAACATTCTACCAGGGTGAGTCATCATGAAGAAGGGCAAAACTCAAAACACAAAGGCAGAGGAAGACAGATAGAAAAAAATTAGTCTTTTGATGGCATTTCATAGTCAGGGCGAATTAATTCCTTTCATTGCATTAATTTAATCATATACAACAAGGGCAAGGCAAAAGGTGCCATATATCTCTACAGTGATGCTTTAAACTTGCTCCTTAAAAATGCTTTGGGTGTAAAAGCAGAAATGGTGGAGAGTCGATGAAAAATGCAATGTTTCACTAGGATAATCTTTACTGTGAGATTTGTAAGGAAACTTGAGCAATTCTATGTATAAATTCTCAATCAATTTTAAGAGCAGAAACCATAGCAAGAAGGGGTGCCTGGTTAGATACTTTTCTGAATGCCAGGTGTATTGGATAATGGAAAGGTAAATTAACTCCCAAGGGAGTTAACTTCCAGTTACTCCATGTAATGCCTGAAAATGGTCAAACAAGTTACATCAATGAAAGAACTTGCATATTCAGTGGAATTTATGCCAAAAATCACTGCAATTTACAAATAACAATTAATTTTCATTATGTCACCCAAAGACATAATTGATAAAAGCAATTTAATCTATGGGTGGACTTGTAGCCCAGAACAAAATAAATAAGAACAAAATAAAATCCCTGGATCTCATGGCTGTATTTCAGAAGAGTACATACAGTGAATCCAAGTTACATTCTGTAAGTCTTTCATCTAGCTTCCCTCCAGAGAGTGAGATTGAAAATGTAATGATAGAAACTGTCTTTATAACAGTAACACCGTGGTTATAGAAGCCCTCCAGGACTGGGAAAGCTATGTTCAATTCCTCCCTGCAGGAATTTAATCTATTTTCCTTCCTTACATCTGAGGAATCTTGAAATTTTTTTTGTGCTAAATGACAAAGCTTCAACAGGGCACCAGGAATGTGCAACTGCACCCCTTAATTCATAATAAGGAAGTATTCTATATGTTATTTTACAAATGGGGTAAAAATGTTCTCTGCTCTGAAATAATTTCAGTTTTATAGCCATGAATTAAAGTTTGATTAATTGGATTCAAGGAAAAAGAATAAAACCTGAGTGAATTGGTATGTCCTTGAATATTCAGCTAGAAACCGACTCTAGTTCTTACTATTGATTCTTTATTTCATCCAACTGATAAAAATTCCAGTCTTATGCTCTTTGTCATCATGCTCTCCTAGGAAGATGGAGGTGGCATTTAAAATATTATAAGAAAGAAAAAATCAAATAAAATCGGGCCACTCATTTTCTTAGGGCTTTCTTGGATCACCAACATTTGATATGAATGTCAGAAAAAGATTTCTAATACCTTAAAAAAAATAAAAATTGTCGTAAATAAATATGTTCCAGAGAAATATTTGGGACTGTAACCAGGAAGTGCTGGGGTACATTCTAAATACTGAGCAAGGTGTCTAAGATTCAGAAAATTATGGGTTCTCAAAGATGTATTCTTGTATTTCATGCTTCTCAAGCAAGCATGTAGGATGCCTTTGATACGAAGCAGACCTGAATGCACTGTGATCCCAGGTAGATGACATGGAATTCCAGCTTTGCTGCAGGAATTTGCCACATGGATCTACCTACAAGACCTGCAGTCCTCTTGATGCCCCTTGCCCTGACATTTCCTCAGTCCTTCTGCCAAAGCCTCTTCCCCATGCCTCTGTGTCTGTTTTCCACCACACAGTGAGAGGGAAAGTATAAGATCTGGGTTTGCAAATGCAAGTGTGAATTACAGATAGCAAACTAAAATGTCCAACGTGACATATTAGAAACTTCTGCCTCGGGTTCAGCCTTGTTACTGGTTTTTCTGTGGCACGGGATCTCTTTCTCATGTGTCTGCATCACCAAGGGTTATTCTCAACAGCTCTAGCTAGAATGCTAACTCGTGGCCACCACACACAGGCTGGATAATTGTATTTTCTTCTCTTGGCAAAGCCTTGCATGTGCTATTTGTCTTAGAAAATATTAGTATTAATTATTAGTAGTATTTCACATCACTGTCCATTTCCTCATTAAGGGGTGAAATACCCACATTAATTTTCATTAATGATGCCAATTAGCAAACAGTTATAAACTTTAAATAATATTGTAGCTATATAAATCCTTATTGGGATTAATTTTTATCCCCCACATAATCATCTAAATTACTAAATTATTCTGCTGTGGTTTTGTCACTTCTGCCACAAGTTCATTAAACAATGTTTAGGGTCTTAGGCAATTTTCTCCCAAAGTAAAAAAAATAGACTGCAAATATTTGGGTAGGGAAGAGGAAATGAAAAGATTTAGTTCTGTTTGGTTTTGGAAGGCAGGGAGAGATGGGAGTATTTTTTCTGCCCAAAACCCAAAATACCCTTGAGTAGGACAGAATTTTTCAGTGACTTCAAATGCAGTGAATTTTCACTTTTTGTATTTTTCTTTATCTATTGGCTTCATGGTGCATGAAGAAAACCACAAAAAGAATAACAAAAAATAAGAAGGGTGTTGTGAAACCAAGAACTTTGATTCTCTGGGGGCTATTATGCTGCCAAACCTTGATGTTTCTCCCATCCTCCTGCATGCCCTGGGCTTCCCCACTCAGCCTCCAGCCATCACTTGGCAAAGGTGTTGGTCCTCAGTGGCTCCTGGGCTGAATCTTTCAGGCCCATGCAGATGTCAGACACTCCAATGTTTTTAAATGAATTTAGACATCTCTGTTCAGGTGTCTAATCTGTTGCGGTGAAATGAAATATTTCAATTGTCTCAATAAAACAACATATTTTGGGTTTGTCTGAGAGAATCGTCTTTTTTTTTTTTTTTTTCCCTTAGAAGTCTGTTTTCAGCTAACTCAAATATGCTGGTTTTGGGGGGATTGATGAGGAGTTTATCACTGGGGTTTCATCCAGGTCTAGATGGGAGAACAAAGGGTCATCCTGGAACACTCCATTTCAGGCTTCTCTGTTTAAAATTTTTATTTTTATCCAAAACTTACCAGGCTGATGGCACAGAGGAAAATGGATTATAAAGTTTTTTCAGTGTTGTTATACCCTAATATCTATTACCCATTATAATGTTACCAATGCTTTTCTGCAAAAACAAAAATCAGCAACAATTATTTTTCAGTTAAAATTTCAGGGGGCAAGAATAAAATAACTTACAGAAGTGAAGAAAGAGGTTCTTAGAAGGCATGCAAGACCACAACTGGTGTTCAAAAAATGCAGAAGGCACCTCTGCTTTATCTAACAGAAACCGAGGCAGCAGGTTAGTAAGCTAGCAGAGAAATTCAGAATAAGTGTAGAGAGACTTCTGAAAACATTAATTAAATTATGGATATTCCCTTAAAATTCTCACACAGCATTGCCATATCCATGTGAATGTTACAGCCTAATCCTCTCACCACAGAAGGAGCACAAAGACATAATGTAGCCATTATTTTTAAACATGACCACATTTTGTCCATTATCTAGGTTTCCTCTTTCCCCCACCATATAATTCCCTCACACAGGCTTATTATCCTGCCACCTTCAACTGAACAAGCTAATAATCAAAATTATTCAACTATTGACACTGTTCTCTGTTCACTCAAGTCATTTAACACCTGTAATATGCTTCACCTGGTAGCATTGTAACATCCTTGCTTGTTAATGGAACAAATATCAGCTCCCAAATGCCTCTGGCTCGGCAGAGAGAAATGGTGTTATCACAATTATCATGAATCAGTGCATCCAACACTGCTCCGTGTGCCTCGTTTTAAGCCAATAATAATTTTAATAATTGGGTTATGGCTGCCCCAAGCAATCGGAGAAATCCCTGAATTAGTGTCAGATGAGCTGATGTATCCACTCAGGCGGGTGAAAAGCCACACACAAGCACTTGTTTATGCCTCTAAAGCAGGGGAGCTGCATTAATAAAGGTTTCCATCAGGTAGGACACACAGATGTGGCCATGGAGAGCCCAGCTCCAAAGGCCACCCTGCCCATACTGCCAAGGAAAGTGTCTGCCCCCTTTGTCAGGGGTTCAATCTGCCCCCTTAGGCCTGCTTTTGGTTGCATTTTTGATGGGCTGCTTGTGCCTCTGCACACATCTTGCAGAAATAAAGGTTTTAAGTGATGTGTGCGACAGGGAGCTCCATCAGCCTGTGTTCCTTCCGTGGGAGAGGGAGGGACAGCTCAGTGTGCAGAGGCTGTGGTGTTTTGAACAGAGGACACTGTACTGAAGATTCTAAATGACTTTTTCTCTCTTTACAACTGTAAAGGAAGTCTGAGGTGAACAGCAACATAAACTGAAAGCCTGAACTGCTGAACAGCAGCAAATGAGCTGAGTTTATTTTTAATTTTTAATTTCCATTAAAAGGCAATAATGACTGAAAGAGCTGCCAGCTCTAAGGCTGCTGTTGGTTTCTTCTATAAGACCGGGACCTTTTTATTTACTTGCATTTTCTTGCAGGTCACCTGGCTTTAATTCAAGCTGAGTAGTTTAATATTCCACGAAAGAACACGTAAGATGCCTTTTCCTGCACTTTCACATCCCGCACCAAGGATCCTGCCTGTTTGTTTACCTCGCTGGGAAATTTATGCGTGTTTTTCAAGCACCATCAATTACCATTCACAAAACAACTAGCACATAATTGTGCGTATTTTCAGATCAAGGCACAAAAGCTTGTGCCAGTACCTGTTAGATTTGATTGGACAAGGTCACAGAGAAAAACATTAAGAAATGGAGACAGAGATGTCAAAGCATTTCCAACAGCAACAGCAACCGCCCCGCTCGTATCAACAGGGGGGAAATGGAAGCATAAACCAAATTGCATCCAAATGATTGCAATTGGAGCACATGTGTTATGGGAAAGGTTTGAAGTTAGCACATGTGCTGATATAGCAATATGACGATGAAGGGGGAAGAAAATTCCAGCATTCAGTGTCTTTGCAGCACAGATGGTTGGGTTTGCTTTGCTGGCCTAGTTGCTCATTAAAATGAATCAGATGAATCTGGCTATCCCAAACTGTTAGTATATGTCTCTGCCTTATTATTCTGTGCTTTGCAACAATGATGATACTATTCTGCCCATGGGCCAAATAATGCTTCAGCGTGGATCACACGAAATTCTAGTGGTGGGCTGTCGGTGTCTTGACTAACAATCCACTCTGCAGTGAAATCTAGAGAAGGCTACAAGGCACCAACTGCATCATATCTGGGCAAATCATGTTTGACAAAATCACTCAGTAGGTACTACACAGACCGCAAGAATCTATGTGTGAATAATTGCAGCCTCACAAATGACACCCACTTTTGGGAACTTACTTGCCTTTTATATTTGGACTATATTGAGTAGTAAACTAGCAGAGTATATTTTATTTTTGTGTTCTTTTTTTTCCTTTTTAATGTGGCAAAGGACATGTATAATACAAAGAACACCACAGGTTTCCTTTTCTTCTTGTCTTTTTTTTTTCCTCTCTTTTTTCAGTCCTTTTATTCTCTTTTTATTTTCTTCCCCTTCCGGAGAGTGAACAACAGTTATGAAGAGTAGGGTGATATATGGTCCCTCTACACAGTCATAAAGTGTAAATTTCCAACATGAGATGCCTGTGGGGAGGGTACATTTTCCTTCAGCCTCACAAGTCCCACTGATGTTAATAAAGGAGGCATGTCTACAACACCCCTCGCTGAATAATTTACATCTGCACAGACAGAAAGTCAGAAGGCAAAGCTGGAGACACATCAGAAAGCTGGCTTTAAATCAAGTCAAAAGTTTGCCTGTGTTTGCGGGTGGTTTATTATTATAAAAGGAAATCAATGCAAATTGAAATTAAAGCTGTCCGCTCAGCTTTGAGGGTTTCAGGATGGGGTCTAATGGGAGGGGTAGGAAAGTAATATGTATGAGGCATGGCTGAAAGATAAAGAGAGGTTTAAGGAGGGAAATGAAATGCAAAGGTTAAATGAACAGCAAAGAATAATATGTACCACAAAACAAAGTAAAGTAGTTCTTTTGAAACTTCTTTCACAAATATATAATTTTGTTTGCCAGCAAAGAGGAAAAGAAAAATCCACTAAGTTTGTTCAAAATAATGGAAATTTGAGAATAAAAAAATTATTTTGAGTTAGTGGCTGTGTTTTAGACATACAATTAGTACCAAGTCGTCGAAAGAATCCAGATGCCAAGCCATAGACTGCCAGGGGCATCATTAAGAATACATCTTAAGAGATTATGTTCCTGGAGGCACAAAGCAAAAGAGGCACATAACATGATGGTAACTTAGCCAGCCCTGGATGGACTAGCTGAGGTGAAAAAAGAATATAATTCTGTTTGTGCAGCCATTTCTTACTTCTCTGAAGATGCACATTCATTGAATGCTCAGCATTAGCACCATGCCCAAACCTTAACTAATTTCCTGTGGGTGACTTAGAGTCACTATGAAGAGCTTTAAAAACAAATTTAAATAGGCAGATGACCGAGGTACAGATCCCTATAAGGGATAAAGTGTTGGATCTCTCTGATTTTCTGGACAGGGAGGAAGTATTTCCTCCCAGTGGTCTGATCCAGTCATTTAAGCCATGGGTGAAATTTGCAGTTTCTCAAAATACTTAGGAATTATCCTTTGTGAAACAGTTCACTCTCAGAGTCTCAGCAAATACAGACCAAGAGCACTCACAAGAATTTCAGTATCACAGAATGGCTCAGGCTGGAAGGGATCACAGTGTATGATCTGGTGCCACCTCCCTTCTCCAGCAGGGCCATCCCAGAGCACAGGGCACAGGGTTGTGTCCTGAGGGGTCTGGAATATCCCCAGTGAGGGATTCTCCATCCCCTCTCTGCACAAACTGTCCCAGTGCTCGGTCACTGCCCAGGACAGAAGTTCTCCCTCATGTCCAGGGGGAATTTCCTGGGCTCAGGCCCTGCCCGTGGCTCTGGAGCCATTGCTGGGCCCCAGAGCAGAGCCTGGGCCCTGCTCTGCCCCTCCCTGCACACAGGGACACCCAGGGATGGGTTCCCTCTCAGCTGGGGCTCCTCTCCAGCTCCCTCAGCCTTTCCCCAGCAGGGAGATGCTCCAGGCCCTTCCTCACCTCTGTAGCCCTCTGGGCCCACTGCAGGAGCTCTCTGTCTCTCTTGTCCTCACGAGACAGGCCTGGACACAGCGCTCCAGATGTGCCTCACAGGGCAGAGCAGAGGGGCAGGATCCCTCCCTGCCCTGCTGGGAATGCTCTTTCCAATGTACCCCAGGATTCCATGGTCCTTCTTGGCCCCCCCCTTCTTGGCCCCCCCTGCTGGCTCATGGACCCCCTGTTCTCCCCCAGGACTCCCAGGACCTTCCCCTCAGAGCTGCTCCAGCAGGGCACCCCAGCCTATGCTGGAGCTGGGGTTGTTCCTCCCCAGGGGCAGGACCTGCCTTTGCTCAGTTGGATTCCAGCAGGTTCCTCTCTGCCCATCTTCAGGCCCTTTGGAATGGCTGCACAGCCCTCTGGGATGTGGATATTCAGGAAAAACAAGGCTTTGGTTGCTGTAAACCAGCTGAGTATTCACATATCAGTTTCACCATAGCTTCACAGAGTCATATTATGGTTTGGGCTGGAAAGGCCCCTAAATTTCACCTCATTTCAACCCCCCTACCATGGACAGGGACAACTTGCACTAGGCCAGGTCGCTCAAATTAGATCTATTTGCTGGGCTGGACCCTTTTTATCCAGCTGAGGAGACTCAATATGCCAATAGGCATATTTGACCCATCCCATATGCCTGTCTCTAAACAAGACAAAACATTTACACAGATTTTCATTTGTTTTCCCCTTTTTTTCTTCTGCTCATAGAACAAGTATTAGATAACAAACTTGATTTTGAACACCAAAGCTCCAAATATTTTTGTTGGAGATTGAGGTCCTGCTGCTGCTAAACCACTCCACCAATGCAGAGTTTAGTTACATTTGTGGGTCACGGACTTTTTGATGTTGTCCCTTACTTTTCCTGGGTGTCCACCGAGCTAATGGCAAAGCTGTCTGGATAACACCCAATCCCCTCCAGGTGGGTCTCTGGGGTGTTTGCTGAGCAGTATTCCTACAGACTGTACCACATCATCCTAAAATGGGTTTTATGTCCTGCACCCTTCACCCTAGGACTGGACTGGCTCTCTTGCTGCAGCAAACAAATCTGTGACAGTGACAACTCCTCAGAGACCTTGTTTCCATTCCTGCCTGTCCCTTTTATCCATCCTGCTCTAACAGAGCTGTGCAAAAGTTTCCATGGTCTGTAATTTTGCCCTGACTAAGGGTGAGCTCTGTTATTTCTGTTCTCATTTTACATTAAGAAGTAAGAAAAAAGTGCCTTAATCCAAATTGAAGTGACCACTGTGTTGTGAAGCTGACACATCCCACATAGCTCCTCTTATGTTAAGCAGAATCATCTGTTTCCCGGTTCAGCAAGTCACAAAGTGATGGGGGTTTTTTACTTCTTTTTTTAAATACAGTTTTTTTTCTCCCCTAAGATACCAAGCTTGGTGATAGTTTAGTTGGAAAATGCACCATCTGAACAGATGGAGGAAAAATCTTTCACAGAAAATATATGCCTATTTCTTTAACTGATGTTTAAGATGTTTTTCACTAGGTAGGAACCTGCTGAATATTTTAAAAGGGTATTGTTCTGCCATTATCACTGCACCACTGTGAAATTACAGAGTGATTTTGAATGAAACAAAGTGAACTTCACAGAAGTGTCGGGTGGATGTTTATGACAGCAAATTGTTTGACTGTTCTTAAACCAGCTGCTTTCAATAGGAAGTGGGCTGTCTTTCCTCAGCTCACTCCTCTTTGGTTCATAGCCAAGAGCTGGGAAAAAAGAAAGAAGTTTGCAATAAATGAAGAAAAATGGGGAGGGGAAACTGAAGTTGAAAGGAAATTAAAATATTGTTTCACTATACCTCTGTATTTCACTTTTTAGTTTGATGTCAGTGTCACATAAACATGTTTGTTTCGTAAGAGGAATAAGAAAGAAATCTCTGGTAAGGAATTTGTATGTATTCTAAGTGTAATTTGTTTTATTTACAAGCCTGGCATAAAATGGTCAAACAGCAGGCAAGATAATGTATTCTTCTTGGAATCTCAGCCCTGTGTGAAGTTCCTAGGAAGGAATTTAACGTTCATAGAGAAATCTAAGCAAGAGCCCAAGAAAGGAGGGCAATCTTTCCTTACATTTTTATGTATTCTTGCTGCTTGACGTCCCTCTATGAAATCTTTCCATAATTCTAATTTAATATTATTAACATCTTTTCCACAGAATCATACCTTTTGTCAATAAAGTGCAGGAATTTTGAAGTTTAGGTATTTTCAGGATCAATAACTACACTTGAGCTAATTGTTCTAGATTGCCTCTACAGTTTATGAAGAAAAAAAATATCTGCTTGTGGGATCAAACTCTCCCAATTTATTTCTTTTCTAGGATGGGAGAGCTGAGTGAACAGGATGCAGCTCTGCTAAAAAATAGGTGGGAATTCTGATGGCCAAGAGGCTGAGCAGGAGTCCCTAGTCTTCCTGTGCAGTGGAGGTGGCCAGCATCATTCAGCAGGAGATGATCAGGGGACAGAACTTGTGAGGCATAAGGAGAAGGTGGAAGTTTCACTTTAAGAGAAGAATAAGCTGAATGTTACTGCTGCCTGTGTTTGGGAAAGCTGGAGTTCTGGTGCAAGTTGGAGGTGGGAAATTTCGGCTACATATTTGGAAAAAAATCTAGATAGTGATGAGGGTGGTGAAGCATTTTATCAGGTTATCCAGGCGAAATCTTTTTTGGGGATGTTCAAAGCTTGACTAGACAATGTACTGAGGAACCTCATCTAATTGGCTGTGCTTTGAGAGGTGGTTTGCACTAAAGACTTCCAGAAGTCCCTTCCAGGCACCTCTGAATCTATGATTTGTGCCCCATAAGATTGTGTGGGCTTTGCAGTAACGAAGTAAACCAAAGGACCATAAAGAAAATTATGCATCGCCACGTAAACCTCTCCAGCTTTTTTTTTCTTTACCTCCTTCATTGTTGTATTTTCTGAGCCAAAATTAATCACTCTTTTATCTCTGCATTCATTGGTGTGTTCTCTAACCATCTGCCAGTGTAGAGGACCATAGCACCAATGTTTCTATACCACGACAAGCTGCTTTCTTACCAGTTTTTGTGTTTGGCAGTCAAGCTAAACTATCACAATAAGATTAAGAATAGAGATGCCCTACTGTGGCTGAGATAGAACCATTTTTCCTTAGCCAAACAAGAAAGAACCAAAAGACTTGAGGACATCATTTTTATCTGGTATGGCCTCAAACCCCAAGAAAGAGCACATAGCTTGAATGTGGAAAGAAACAATTCAGTCTCTCACTCTCCCATTGATGGAGAGGTAAGGCTATAACTAACAAGGTGATTTCAATTTTATTTCATAAGTTTTGTTTCCTTTATCTTTCTCAGCTTTTCTTATTGAAGTGAAACAAATTAATGAACTTTCAGGGAGACATTTCTGATTCAGGGGCATACTAATCTGTGAAATAGTTTTCCAGTGAGTGTAATAGCAAATCCCTGAAGTGAAAATATCTGCAATGAAAATCCTGTTAGCCATCAGGAATAGATTAACACAGCTTGACCTGGCTAGAAAGACCTCCAGGAACTGGGCTGGACTATCAACATTGAGTCTATGTCCTAAAATCTCATTGTTTTCAGTGTGTCAGTCAAGAATGATCAGAGAACAGTGGTCAGACAGGTGGAAGGAGGAAAAGGGGCTTTCCATGTGGAGCGATGGAGATATTTTGGAATCTCCAGCCTGAACAATTCCAGTTGAGGGAAACTAGGACGGAGGTCTGTAAAACTGTGGCATGGAGAAGCAAGAATGGGAAGATTTCTACAGTATCTTATAATGTAAGAATTATTGGTATTAAAAGAAGGTCACCCTGTCAGAGGGTGACTTTTGGAGAAAAAACAGCAATTTCAGCTTTGCGCAACACTTATTTAAGGTGCCATGGGATGCTGTGGGTGCTACAGTCTGATATCAGCCCAAGGTTTCACAAAGTCCTGCAGTATCTCTCTATTAAATACAAATACCTAGCTCAAAGAACTCCAGGCACTGAAGTTTCTGTTTCTTGCAGGATTTGTTTCATTGAGGAAAGTCTCTACCTTGTTTTGTTGCTCATCCCTGGGTTTCTGGTTTGCAGTAATTGTTGGTGACAGTGACCAGATGGAATAGAATGATTATTCACATGACTCTTAAGGGGTGCTTCAAAGAGAATGCAAAAAGCTTCTGAAAAGCCAGTATTTGCCCCAGAGACAAACTGATGTGGGACAGATCTTTGCCTCCATGCTTTTGAGATTTGGTGTCACCTTGGAACACAGCCGCAGCTTTTGAAAATTGGCAATTTCACTCATTCCACTATCAGACAACATTGAGAAACAGTTTCATATCTTGAAAAGATATAACAATGTGCTCTCTATCATTTTCTGGCTGCCACAGTTTCTTGCCATTCATTAAGACTTTTATAGTGAATAATCATATTGGGAAATTAACATTAATAACATAAAATATTTACAGATCACTCTTTAGTCAATTCTTTACATAAAAGATAAAAAATACTTCATTCTGTTGGTTGTGGAAAGGAAGTCCATAATATATCATCATCCTGCTGAGATCCAAAACACAGGATGAAAAAAAATCCCTAAAATTAAACTTATAAATCCATATTTAGAAGCCTGTGTATATACCCTAAAATTTGTCAACAACTCAGAGGTTCCCTGTGGAGTTGGCAATAGAATTCAGAAGCTGTTACAACACAGTTTGAGGTTTGAGTGGGCTCCTCTTTTCTGAGCTGACTGTACTATTTGTAGTTTTGTGAATGGCTCTACCACAACAGATGCCCTGAAGCTTATACCTATCTACAAAACAGTTAGATAATTTCCTTGGGGAGCAATATTTCAAGATAAATTCACTGATACTTGCATTCCACTCATGCCATTTCATTTTCCTTTTTGTTGTTAATCTTTATTTTATTGTTTATTTGTATTTTAGGAATTTTAAGGTCAGATTCTTTACTATGAGGGTGGTAAGGCACTGGGACAGGTTTTCCAGAGAAGCTGAATGTCCCATCCATGAAAGTGTTCAGATCTGGGTTTAGAGAAACCTGAGAAGGTATCCCTGCCCATGGCAGGGGGTTGGGATGGAGTGATCTTTAAAATCCCTTCCAACCCAAACCTTTCTCCCATCATGTGATTGAGATTTAATGGATTTTTATCATTCTAAATGAAGACTGGGTTTTTTTCAGTGTTTTCCTGGATACTCCTTTTATTTATGGCTATTGGGAGAATCATCAAAGATGTGGAACGTGAATCCTTCTTTCCAGGATTTAGTATACACAAGAGAAAATATTAAACTCCAGATCATACAGCTGTGTTAGACACCTTAGGCTCCCTTTGCTGTCAGTTTGGGAGCAGTCAGACTAGGACACTGCTCACCTCGTGGTCTCAGGACACTCAAGATGGATCAAATTAATCATTCTATTCAAATTCCCACTTCTCCCCATTCACTTTATTAGACATCATAAGTCAATGCAGCATACTCAAACTGTGTGTGTTTAATCCCTTGACACTTTGCTCAGAATGAAACAACTGCACTTTGAAAACCTAAAATCTAATTTATTCTCTGTATTTTTTACGTGGTAGTACCCCTGGAAGAATAAGCATAAAATACTGAGTAGAAAAAAAATCCCAATTTGTATTGGAATTACTATTACTATTACTGTTGGAATTACTATTACTAATTCAGTGTTTTACTCCATTTCAATAATGCAGCAGGGATCTTTTGTCCTCACACACATGAATAGTAGGACCACAGAAAAGGTAGTTGCAGTAGAAGCTAAAATCAGATCCAAGTTAAAAGTAAAATAAATAAGTTCCTCAAATTTTCTATTCAGCCAAAAAGCAATTTCTTTGCCAGAAAACATTTTTTAACATCTGCCATCTGTTGGTTTTAATTTTTATTGGTTTTGAATGAAAACGACACTTGCTGTGAAGGATTGATGTTCAAATTTAGCAATACACAACAGACCAGAGTTCTAACTTGTTCTCTACAAAGCACTTTTTTTTGTTTGTTTTTGCAGTCCCTGGTTGCAAATATTTTAATGGACTTATTAAAGCAAAGTCAAACATTTCTAAGTAACATTTTCATGAGTCAGAGGTGTTGAGTTCATGAATGTGATTTTAACTTTAGCCAGAGCACCAAGAGACCTGCACTTCTGAAAGTCAAGCTCTCAAGCCTGAATTTAATTTGGCCTTTGAAAAATAAATAGATGAATTGTTTTGTCATTTCACAAGCATTAAAACAAACAAACAAACAGATGTTGTTTTGAAATAACAAATAAATAAAACATAGGCTCTAGAGGAACCATTTCAATGGGAATCACAACATTTTACTTTTTCTGTTGGAGCTCAAAAAAAATCTATTTACTTCCATATGAGGGTAGAAAGAGAAAGGTTTCCCAAAAAACTGAAGAACCAACCCCAAACTGGCATTTTCACAGCACAGTTAACAACATTTAAAAAGAGGAAATAAAACTGCATGATACCATATCTATTTCCTTCAACACTCTCACTCATCTGCTGACCACACAGGACTCCACATCAGCTGTAAAAGCCATAACACTCACAGCACAAGTCAGAAGCTCAACATAAAATATCCCCAAATGCTTGTTAAAATTGGGCAAGAGGGAGCTCCAGCCTTGCCTTCTGCTCTGGATTTTGCATTCTGACTGTCAGTGTGTCGAGCAAGTAATTTTGTTTCCTTGCATTCCACTGATAAAATATTTTTCTGGTTTGCAGAGGTTTAATTTTTAGATTGAATTAATGTTTGCAGAAGATATTTCAAAGATGTTTCCTTGTAACTATTGTAATAGGACTTCTTAGTATTATTGCCACTGATAACAAATCCATTTAATAGCTGCTTTTCATGTTATCTGTTCCATACATCCTGTTTTTAATGAAGGCTGTTTCTCAACATCCTCTGTACTTGCAACCCCAAAGAGCAGATATCATCTTTTTTTAATTTCAATGTAATAATGGAGGCTACTTGAAGGTATTATTCTAGACATGAAAAGAGATTTCAAGATCCTGAGGTAGGTGTTTTTTCAGACAATACTATCAAACTCCTTAAGCTGAGAACTAGGTTCTCACTGAGATTAATATCTGACCTAAACTTCTGATTATTTTATGTTAAATGGTTTTCTCTCCATCTTTTGCCTTGAGAATCACAGTCATACCATTTGGGTATGCTACACTAAAGTACAGTTTTTTTCCTTTACAAATCCTCTGCGAAGGATAAATTATCTCTATTCCACAGAAGAATAAAATATGGCAGGCCAAAACCCTTGTCTGTAGTCACATGTGCCATTCTCAAGAAGGAGAAGAAAGGTAAAATCTATTGTAACTCATTGTAACCCAACCTGCCTATCAGCCAGGAAAAGAAATGAAGATTTGCATGAATAGCTCTTTAGAAGTTTTTAAACGGATAATGTCCCCAAAATACACTTAACACAAAGGTATAAATCACGTTCCCACACCAAGATGCTACTTGTAGGATTTGCATTGCTATTGCTTGGGTCATGTTGACTGAGGACTATATTATGTGCAAAACCCATCTTTGAGCACTAAGCCAGAACTGTCTGTATCAGTGCAGTGTGTCTTCATCAGGGATGTCTCAAATCTGACTGGTGACATGCAATGACACATATTTCATCAGTCTAGTTAACACAGGCAGCTCTACAGAAATCATCTCTGTATTCAGGGAAATTTGCAGAAAGAGAAGTGAGCTGTGTGTCTGTGTTCACGTGCATGAGATTTATATTTGCAGACAGTTGACAAGTCTTGAGACGGTCCTTGTAGACCTCCTTAGCTTCTTTGGATGCCTTTAGATATTTGTACAAAAGCATCAGAAACATATAAGAGTGTTTTCCAGAGCTGGAATTCCATCTGTGTAATTAGACCTATTTAAAAATCAAGTATTTGGTCTGAATGAACTCATAAGGCTTCTTCATTAGTCCCCTCTTGAGAGATATTCATGCCATGTGAAGATCTCTCTGAGCTGAACAGAATGAACTGACCTGTCAAGATGCTCTTTGTGATAGAAAATTATACATATCAAACTTCTGGACGTGAAACTTACAAATTATTTCCACTTTGGAGTGGTACTCCAAAGGCTCTCTGAAAATTTAACCTTAAAAACACCTTGGAAGTTGCAATCAACCTGCTTGGTAAAAATTACCCTTTCTGACAAGTTCAGTTTTCAACAAGACTGTCTATGGCTCTTTATCACTAGGAAACAGCATTCACAGGAAAACACCTAGACAATATTTTCATAATGTATATTTAAAATATCCAGTCAGGGATTTTCACCAAAAGTTAATTTCAAGGTTAAGTAACATCAAATCTGCTTAAGAACGTGCACTTTGTAATGGGAGGGATTTAAGAGGATGTAACTTCATGCTCATCTCCTTTATACCAAGGTAAATACAGTTTGGGAAAAGTCTTTGCAGGGAAGGTAAAAAAGATGTTATTTGTTTTTTAAACCAAGTTTATTATAACTGAAAACTGATCACTTCCCATAATCCAGAGGACTTTTAAAAAATATTTAATCCTAGGGGTTTACTCAAAAGTTGGAATCAATTTATGGGGTGGTTAGCACACAGAAATAACCTCTCTCTGATACACACAATCTTTTAAATAACATCCTCTATGAGGCACTAAAGCTTTAATATCAACGATATTCCTGAAATGAGGGTAGTGAAAAAAAAACAAAACAAAACATGAAGTGCAGAAACTGCTATCAATTCCAGTCACAGTGGCAGAATGACTCTAATAGCTGAGACGTTTATGAGTCATAAATTACCATTTATAAATGCAGTGTTTAGCATTCATTTCAATGGACAACATATGGTAGCAACATTTCTAAATAGCTTGAACTGATAAATAGGCCAGTGAAGTGGCTCAATTTGTTAAAATGCTAACACATTAACTACTGCATGTGGTGGTGGCATGTTTGCATCCCTAACACTGCCTGTCTGCTTGGGCCTTATGGAAATAGACACTTGCCTTGAATTTATGAACTGGCAGAGTCAGTCTATTTTTCATAATGATTTATGAGGAATCACAGTTTGCAGACTGGGTGATCCATCTACGGCTGTGTTAGCCTCAGTCCCACCACGGTGCATGGCATGGCTGCATCCCGCACGCTTTAACCCCTGGTGCCCTGTCTGGGGAGCCTCACTGATCCCTCAGCAATGCTTGGATCCCTTTGATACACCTGGTCCTTTTAGAGGAGTTAGGTAATGATTTGAACCTGGTCATTGCTGCCATGAGATTGATAAACACAAAAGAATCAGCTGATAACTCACCTGAGGTCATCGCAGCTCCTACTAAAATTGTGGTGTTTCATGCACACCCTTCACAGCTGCTGTTTCTTTAGCATTGTGTAATAACAAAACTAATTTTCAGTTAAAAAAAATTAAAATAAAATGGATCAGTTCTAAGTCTGAAGAAAACAGAAATGCCCTAGCAACTGTATCATTAAAGGAATACAAACTTTGAATAATATTTATGCAAGCTTTGGGCTGTATTTTTTTTTCTACTCTACCTGTATTTAATTAGCTTTCTTTTGTCCTGTCAATGATGTTTTAAAAAGCAGTCTTGACGTGTATAAAGCCAAAGCAAACCCCCAGGTGTCCAAAATATAGTGCAGGTTGGTGAGTTCAGGTTCTCCAGCACAGCTGAATAAAAACTATTGGGGAAATTCAACACAGAAATTTATTTTTCTTTTTCCTCTTTTATTATTTTCCTTTCTCTTTTTTCTTTTTCATTCTTTCTCTTTCTCTTTCTCTTTCTCTTTCTCTTTCTCTTTCTCTTTCTCTTTCTTTTCTTCTCACTTTTCTCTTTTTTTTTCCTTTTTTCCTTTCTTTTTTACCTTTTGTTCACTCTTTTTTTTTCTTTTTTCTGACCTGACTAGTCTTATTCACCCCAATTTTCAATATCCTTCACTACATGGCTATTTTTTCAATGGGAGAGGAAGGTCCTTCATGGCTTCCTTTTTTCATTGTTGATTGTAGAACTACAGATTCATGGAGTTATTCTGTGACAGACTAATAACATGTGAGATAGAGTTTATGAAATCAAAATCACAGTGTTTTCTGCATTCTGCTAACACTATAAAAAAATTCTTGGGTGTGTTTTATGTGGGGTTAAAAAAAAAAAGGTGCCTGAGCACTTTGGAAACAAACCATCCCCTAAAACTGGTAGGTGTCATCCAACAGAAACATCTACAGTGGAGACTGCTGTCTCTAAACTTGTTGGGGACAAATTCACCATATTCTAAAGTGGATTTATAAATCAGGCCAGGTGAATTTCTCTTCACCAGCTATAAAGAGAGCCTAAAATTTAGGTCAAGCACCACCTAAGTGCATATTTATCCTTTCTTTATAAGGTTTTTATACTGATGGAACTTTGTTTTGGAATGAGGATGCTTTAATCATAATGATAACTGCAACAATATTAATATGAATGACAATAATGACAATGATAATGATGATAAGGATGAAGAGAAAATGCAGTGCTACCTATTTAATGATTTTATGCAGTCTGGATCTGATTATGTTAGGCATCATAGAAACTTTGAGGATTAATCAAACATGGTAAGCTAAATCAGATTTTGAAAAGCTAAATCAGATTTTGTAAAACCAACCATATACACACACAAGATGTGAGCTTTTTCTTTATGTTTCAGGAAGGAAATAAAGGGGAGTACATCCTTGCAATAATTTGATCAATCCACTGGTCCCACTACGGTTTGTAATGTTGAAACTCTTGGTATGTAATCTCGAGGTGAGTAATTCAAAAGTCCCCTGCTCATCTCTACAGAGCATCCTTCAAGAGGAGGTGCTCTGGTGAACTTGCATTCTCACCTTCTCCCCAGAGGGAGCTGGGAGGTTGGGGTTGTTCAGGATTTACAGCTTCAACACCTGGAAATATGTAAGGATTGGTTGTTACACTGACTTTGAATCTGCAACCATTTGAGAAGTATTGCTGAACAACAGTTAAAGGAAATAGCTTAGATAACTGCTCAGTCTTAACTGCCAGAGAGAATAAAATGAGCAGAATTCAACCTTTCGCACTGGGATCAGTAAAGAAACCAATGAAAACATCTATTCTGCAATGAAAATGTCCACCTGCAAACTGTCCTTTGTGTTGGTTCTTACCTCTAAAAGAGTTTGTGTGAAAATCCCAAGCTTTCATGAGTGGTTATTGCTAAAAGAACAAAGCAGCTAATACTTGAGGAAGAGAATTTCAAGACAAGGAAGAAGAAGGTGTGTTTGACTATAAAATGTGATCTCAAACCTACCAATATGTGCAAAGCTACTTCAAGGGAAATAGTTTCTTTAAATACAGGCTTCTCAACGGGCTAGATGCCCTCACTGACTTGATTTCTGGAGAAAAGGGGCAGCTCACTTCTACCCTTAAAAAAAAGCTTCTGAGAGTAATATCTTGTGAGCACTTTAAAAATCAGGCCCTGAAAACTGACCTAAAAATTGACATCCCAAAGTATTTAGAAGTTTGCTTTTTATTTAAGGAACATCCCTTCACATTACAGTTATATTTTTTCTTTTATGGTTGGCAAAGCAGACAAGACAGGATTGTCTCTGCTGATCACATATAGCTCAAGGTGGTGTGGAGCTGAGCTCAACCCAAATGTCTGAAAAGGAGTAAATGACTATGGAGAGAGGACTTTTCTCTCTTTTATACTTCAGAGATTGCCCTATAGAGTCCTTTCAGATTGCCTTAACAGCTTTGCCACTATACAGCTCATTAGTTCTTGCTATTTCTTAACAGAACAGCTGGGTAAAACATGTTTAATTTATACTCAGCTTAGGACTGAAATATATTCTCCATAAAACTTTAAAAAGGAGAAAAATGATATAAAAAATGTTCCTTCCAGCATAACCATCACTAACAAATAATGAGCTTGTTTATCATTGCTTTTTTATGTCTGATACTTCAGGCATTTCAGAGCTCTTTCCAGACTATTATCTACTGCCCTTCAAACCCTTCATGTTGTTATCCTGACTTTTATATCAGTAATAGGTTTTAAGACTCATAGTAATGAATGCAAATATATGACTGTTTTAGGGCAATAAAATTGTTCTATAGCAGTTAACTACGCTCTTTGCAATAGTGAACAGCATTTTAAATTAGCAGTTGGAGAAAACTAGGACATTGGAACACAGAGACAATATAAGAGTGCAGCAATCTATTGGCTGTTACCTAATGGAAAAGTTAGTTCATTAATGCTCAAGTCAGTTGTTGATCACTAAGGGCTGCAATGTAAAGTTTGACTCCTGTCTAATGTGTTGTTGTTAGCTGAAATGGCTTTCTAGAGATTGTGTCTAGAGTTTGTGTCTAGAGTTAATCACAAGTATTAAAAAAAGGAGAAGAGAAAATGTGGTAGTTTTTGTTGCTGTTATTGTTATTTGTTGAAGGGGGGTTGCTTGTTTTTGTTTTTTGTTTTGCGTCATTGAATTTTCTGTGTTTCTAGAAGTTTAGCAATTTTTCATTCAGTATTTCTTCAGTTTCCCAGGGATCCCTCCCTGTAGTAACAACCTGGTGATACGTGTTGTCCCTTCCAACACAGCATATTCCATGATTCCATGTCTCAGCCCCAGTTACAGCAAGTAGCTGGGAGCATGCAGCTCCGATCAGAGATATGTGTAGTCCAGTTAAAGCCAAAGGCATTCTCTATCCAGCTCTTTGGAGACAAGTCATCCATCCATTGGGATAATAGCGTTAAAGTCATAATGATGCCTAAAGATTGTTGTTTTCTATAATTTTTTCCATATATTCGTAGCTTTGTAAACTCTCAATACACGGTTATACCAGCTCCTGGTATTTTTTCTACACTTTCTCTTAGATTTTAGAATAATAAGCTAGTCTTCTAACATATTCCTGAAATACTGTTTAATTTTACTTTCTAGAGGACCTCCACAAAGGACTTTTTCTTTTCCAAACAGGATCTGAGAGGACACAAAAAGAAATGGAACAAAGAAGCCCCTGGACCAACTCCAATGGGGCAGTAAACCGGGGAAAATTACCAAAGCATCTGCTCTTGTAATTGGACAATAGTTTTACATGTTCTAAGTTGTCAGACTTAGCAAAACTGCAGAAATCTAATTTCTACATAACTCCGTAGCCACCATGGAGTCACCTGGAAGTTCCAAATAAACACCTTCTTTTTATCTTACTATTTTAACATGGCCACTAGAGTTTTATCTTTTAATTTTAGGCAACAATAAAGCTGGATTCAGTTTTGCTGCATTCTAGAGGACTGATGAGTGACCCAAATATCTCCAAAGATATTTAAATTTATGCTGTGGATGCCGTTGCTCCCCTAACTCAAGTTATCTTGTGGTGTGCCCATGAGAAAAATGACCCCAGAGTTCTTCAGGATGTTCTGTTTCAGGGCTGGCAGCATCCCCACAGCACCAGGATGCTGCTACGCCCACACTAACAAAGCCCTGCTCATAAACAGGGCTGAACCTGAGTGGTTCAGGTCTCCCTGTGCCATGCTTCACTGTCCAGACCCTTCACTGTCCAGACCCTCAAAAGAAAAGAACTAAAAACCTGCTCTAAATGTGTTTAAGCTCCCTCTCTTGAATCAGAGATAATAGATGACACTGTCAACTGCACAATGGAGAGGATAAATATATTAAAACTTTGGAGCTACTAAGTTACTCTCACACCGTGGTCATTTAGTTCTGTTTCTCTGATGGATGGATGAACTTTAGCACATGTTTTAATTCTTTCCTTGGCCGTAGCCAGTGCTGTGGGGAACTCTCCTTGCAGCTGATCTGTCAGCCGATGATCTGTTTCCTGGCTTGTAATGTTCTATAATTTTGTTAGTGGGAAGATGCATATGAAGCAGCTTTTACTTCATTTCCTTATGAAGACACCACACTGATGGATGGCTTAATTCAAAAGCCAGTGTGTTCTTACAGAAGAACTCCATATCCAGGCTCCAAATCCTGTCACTTATGTCTGTTTAATGTCTCCTAAATGTGTCTTTGTTTGTCCCTCTACCTCTATTGCTGGAAATAAGACTGGTTTAGTCATCACTTCCATCAATTACTATTCTGGTCTCCTTGTTGGTTCTTCCCATCACCCTACCCAAGCAATAATTCATCTTACCCTGTGCTCAGACTTTGTGTAAACTGCACATTTATTCTGTGTACATTTTCACTTGAAATGTTGCCTTTGGTGAAAAATGTGTTTAACCCAAAGAGTTGTCTGTAGAAATAAAATATTTATTCTCCCATTTTTATTGAAAGCATAAATTGATTCCTGTTTTGTTCACAAGCTAAAAAAATAAGGGATGGCCAGAAGATGTAGCTTAGCTGACCAATTTACTCCAAGTTTGTTTAGCAGTTAAATACCCAAATAAAACCAATCTCCTCCAACTTTGTTTAGCAGTTAATTACCCAAATAAAAGCAATCCCCTCCAAGTTTGTTTAGCAGTTAAATACTCAAAATTAAACTTTGTAAGTTTGGGGTTTTTAATGACTGAATCATGTCAGCAAAAATGAAGCATTATTCATGCATTTTTTTGTAAATTTCCTGACACATTTATAGTACAACTAACATTTTTCAGGACAAAATACACAAAGAAGATTTTGGTTCTATCAATTATTTAAAATTCAGTTTTTGGTCTTGGGCAAGTTGTATGTTTGGACAGTAACATTGTTCAAAAGTATGGAGGTGAACAGCCTCCAAAGGTCATTCTTAAAATATGGCATTTACTCTTGCTGAGAATAAGGGTGTATGTTTGTAATGAATTGGATTTTTTTTTAATGTTTGATGTTGAGGTTTTATTCCATGTAAATTATATCTGTGAATTTCTCAGTTCCCTCAAAGGCTTGATTAAGATGAGGTGTCATGGCAGAGGGAGTTTCAGGAACCAGATAATATTCTCTGGAAATGGAGGAGGTATTTGCTTTACACAATTCAGCAATGTGCTGGCATTCCTGAGTGTTCAGCTTGCACACTTCCAGCACTACAGGTAAGATGGAAAAGTCATTATCCCAGTAACTACACAATTAGGAAAACTAGGCTGTGGTAATTTCCATCATGTTTTGCAAGCCTTTAGTCCAGCTAACGAGTCTGTGGACCCTAAGAAGAGATTACATGTGACTATTTCTCAGCCATGACACAATCTCACTGATTTTATTCCAGATCCAAATGATCTACTTTCAGTTTTCTTGTAGAAAAGTAGAAAGTAATATGCTGACTATGACTAGCTGAACTACCCACGGTATTTCTTTCTCGCCAGTGAAATGGTTATAAAACTGGACCATTCAGCCTATTCAGGCAGATGTTTTATACAATAAGGCCTGTCATAATATGAATAAATAACAGAGTAAACAGGCATTAAAAGCATTAATGCCTCCAGACTTCAGCATACTGTCACAAAACCTGCTTCCATAAATTTTCTACAGATTCAAGAAGCAAGTGTGACTTTACAGATTATTTGCTGTGGAAATGCATTGAGCATCTCTGCTGCTTTAAAACATAGAAAGACACCCACAAGATTCTCTGCACAGAGCCAGCTCAAGCACAGCAAGGTCTCAGTGCTGTGGTTGAGAACAAAAATGATGTTAAACCTGAGTCACTATGCTTTTCCCTGTACCAGACTCCCCAGAACTACTTAATTCAAGAGAAACATGCAGAGACACCCTGGCTTTGCATGGGGCTGGCTTGTGTCCTCCGTGCTAATTAACTTGGGCTCTGAACACCATGAGAAGAGGGTTATCTGGTCTTGAAATAGCCTTGGAAGCAGTTTTCTTTCATGTAGTGCTGTGCCAGAGCCAAAGCTCTGGTGGACCCAGCTGGCTGTCACCATTTCTGTCAGACATGAGCTGGCTCTGAGAGTGGCATTCATCTCATTTAATGTTAGATGTCTGCACTACAGACATCTACATCTCGATTAGTCACCCTTGTCTCCCTTTATAGGGATTGGAGAGAAGCAAGCATGATTCACCCCATCCTAAAACAGACATCTCAAATGTGGATGAATCATGCCTCAACAGTGTCTGTTTTGTGCAGGCAGTGAGAGGAAATGATGGAAACACAGGGCTGATGTCAGGAAGGAAATTAGAGCTTGGAAGTTACTGAGTGTCAGCGCTGCAGGAGAAGGGTATTTGTGGGACATACAGGTAAGCAGAGACAGAAAAACCCACAGAAACTACTTATTTATGGTCACGTGGCAGCTGGTTTGAAAACCCAGGAGCCAGAGCATCGTCTCTGAGTCAGGAATGAAGGTAGCCACTTTGGTATTGGTTTCAGCATTAATGACAAAAAACACTGTGTTTAATCAATGGCCTGCATGCATCTGCCTCCTCCTAAGGCAGATCATTATGTATGATACATCTCTCCAGTATCACAACATTATTTGAGCTAAGTGAGATACAGAGTACTTCACAGGGTTTAGTGATCAATTTTAATGCCATTTGTTGTTCATTATTTTTTCTTTTCTTTCTGGTGATTTACCAAAAATAGTGAAGCCAGGCTGAAGCAGTGTCCCATGGCTCCAATAACCCAGGCAGGTTACTTCATCTCTTCACTCACTGCTTTTACAGCCTCAAAAAGTAAGATAAGAATTCTTTCATTTCTGCCCAGTAACTTCCCCTTAAAAAAAAACAATTTAAAATTAGCATTATGTAATACTATATCACAGCTGGGCTTTCTCCCCTTTAACAGTGACAGAATGCAGCTCTTTTTCCAAACAAATGAGAAAGCTTATGCAATAAAATTTAGATGTTCACAGAATTCATGGTTTTGGGCCTTCGCTTCTGACTTATGAGGCATCGGCAAGAAGCTTGGGGAGTCCTGTTGTCTAAAATAACAACAATCAATGTGAAATTTAAAAAAAACCATCTAAACGTGGCATTCTTCTACAGCTTGAAATATGAGCAGTTAGTCAGGGGTACACAATGTGGTGCCCTCATTTTCTCAAAGTGGAGCTCTTTAAAGCTTGCGTCCCATGCCTTTCCTGTTGACATTCAAATTGACTTTCTGCATTTCATAATGGTAGTTCCTGACTTGCTTTTCACTTTATCTGCCAAACCCACTGCTGGGTCTTTCTCAGATGCACAAGAGTCAGGGATAAAGCTGACGGAAAAATGCATCACTTATTGCAGTCATTTAGCTAAAATACACCCCAATACCAACAAAGTAAGACAGGAAATTATTAGAATTGGACTGCTGTCATCAACTGCTATTTCATCAATTGCTCAGTTTTCTGACAAGCCCAAGTTCTTCTTAGCTTTAAGCCATTAAACCAGTAATGATAATAATAATAAAAACAACAACAGCAACCATAATGCATCCAGAGAAAAACAAGGGAGCACTTTAGAGAGAAAAGTACCACGTTCCTGTCAGGGAAGGCTATCATCTCCATGTAACCTACCACAGAAATGCCTCCAACCCTCTGCTCCTGACTTATTGCACTGCATGGATCCTTGCTTCTGCAGGAGTGATCTCAGGGTCTGCTCTCTTAATTCCTTGCTAGAGAAGGAACCAGACACTGAAATGTAGGTGATGGGGAAGAAAGGCTGTGCCCTCTCAGTCCTGAAGGAGCTAATTTCTATTTTGCAGCTTCTAGGAAATTTTATTGCTCTGAAGAAGCATTTGCTGGCATTCCAGGCCCTGGCTCTGCACCTCTACCAGTGAGCCCTGGCAAATGAGTTCTTTGGGTGTGAAATATTCCCCACTGTGTAACTGGACAATGTCCAGCCTGCATGGCTCTACAGCAAAGAACAATCAGGTAGATTTCGGGGCAGAAGCCACACATATTCTATTTTTACAGATGGACAAGGCCAAATTGTCCTGTTAGCACCACCAGCCTGAATCCAAACAATCCCATTGACCTCAGCTGAGTGTAGCTAGGAGGAGAGCTCAGCCTCAGCACGTGTCCCCTGTGGCTGTACCACAGTGTGTAATTATTGCTGTTTGTTATTTCTATTGCTGTGGAACCCCCAGGATCAAATAAAGATCAGGATCCCAACTGTGCTGGGTGCAGTGCAAACATATAAGCAGTCATGGTGCCTGCGCTGAAGAGCTTACAGCTGTGTCCCTTAGGAGAACATTTCTTTGTCTAATAGACTTCTCTATTAACAACTGTTAATTGCTTCATTCAGCCTAATTTTTTTTTTTTTTTTTTTTTGGTGTGTGCTTAGTTTCTTCTATTTCTTCTGCCTGGCCCCCCTAGACCATCTTTAATAACTCTCCTGCCTTCACAATATCAACAGTTTTCCACGATGTCCTGAAAATTATTATTCCCCCTCTTGCTTCTTGATTGTCTGATCAGACACTTCTCCCCTAGTCACTTTCTGCTTTTTCTTTTTTTTTTTTTTTTTTTTAAACAACTATTTGTCCTCCTTCTCTTTATTGTAGCAATGTTTTTGGATCATTATAATTCCACATGGGTGTGTGATGCTACTTGTGCCTCCTCTCTGAGCCATGATGATGTCATGTTCCCTGGAAGGACTCCCCAAAAGCACATTCACACTCTGCTATTCCCTTTGCCTGTGTTTTACTACCAGAGAAATGGCTTGTTGTCACCCCACAGGTTTCCTTCGCTGCTGCAACCTAAATATCACATCTTCCATTTGCCAAATGTCTGCTTCAGATTACCTCTTTACACACCTCTCTCCAGAGGCATTCCATGATAGGTTTTTTCCACTCTTCCAGGCTGAATCTCTTCTCACTGTTTCCTGCTCATATTTCTAAAGTCTCTTGGTCCCTTTCTATAACACTTGTGCATTAATTCACACTCAGAGATCTCAGCAGACCTTTCCTCAGGGAGGGTCTCTGTGGCTTTCAGAGGCAAAATGTGCCCACTGCAATGCAGGCACACCTTTAAAGTATCACAGGCTTGCAGTAGAAGCTCTGATCCCATTGCTGCAGCTGTGATGCTCCATGGCCAGCAATGGTCTCTATTTCACTACTGAAACAGCAAAGCTCTGCTCCTGAATGGGATTTTTCTGAAATGTAATGCTCATGTTACTTATTTCCTGTAAAACACACATACAGTGCTGAAATAGTTGTCATGCTAGTCCATGAACAATTTAGCATTCTGGTAAAGTTCCCCATAAGAGCTCCTTAAAAAAAAAGAGTATTCCTCAAATGCAATTGCCTTCTTGTCTGACACTGACTGCCAGACTAGAGCAGGGCATGGTAGAAATGGTGGGTGTTTCCTCTTATTTCTATACATTTTTAAAAGTTGAAAATCCATCAGACAACTTTAAAATTGTAGGTCATTAATCATATGTTGTTGGCCATCCCTTACCAATCAAATTTTCAAGAGGGAAACCTGAACCATCACATCTGGAGACAGGTGGTTAGACATCCCAAAGGAAATCTCTTGAACTACTTTCAGATGGAGAAAAAAGTTTTCTTATTCTTTCACTACAAACACTATCTCTCATTAAAAGTAATTTTCTTATGATTATATAAGGTGCAGTCTATTCCCCATATCTGTTTGAAAAGTGATCATGTAAGGATTAGGTGGCAGACACCCTGTTTAGTCTAGAAAACTGTATGAGCTTTCAGAGATTATTGTGCCCTGATTGCCTCCACAATTTACCCTAATGAGAAAAAAGTAGGTGACCACGTTCCCTTTGATGGTATCTGAATTTGATGGTATCTGAATTTAATACAAAGACATGTCACTGCAATGATGTCATTAAGTGGGAGTTATTGTGACTAACCACTAATACCAAACCACTTTTATTACCAAAATTAATTTGCTAATTGTCAACTGTTATCTTTTATGTTTCCTTGGAGCAATCAAAAGCACAGGGGAAGAATTACTTCAGGATATAGAATCTTCTTTCGTCGCAGGCTCTTGACAAAATCTCTCCAGTTTAAGGGATCTTCATTTTGTAATTTAAATTTGTTTCCTACATCTTATATGCAGGATTTAGCATCAGTAAATTTAAAGTTCTTCAGCTGGGATCAACGCCTTCCCATATGTGGTAAATCAAATTAACTCTTATGTACTGCATTTATGAGTACCATCATATGATCACAGAACCACAGAATGGCTTTGGTTTTAAAGGACATTAAAAATCCTCTCATTCCAATCCCTCAGTCATGAGCAGGGACAATTTCCACTAGTCCAGGTTGCTCAGACACTGGACTGGGGCTGAGGACATGTGGTGATAATGAAGATATGGTAACTTAAACATGAGTTTCATCTCTTGGAGTTTCTTGTGAAAATATTAGAGAAAGCCAAATGATGAGGATCAGGTAAGAAAATTTGTTTTGGTACATGGAAGTGCCCAGATATTTTCTGTGGTCCGCAGCACCACTGAAAAAAAACACAAAAAGTGGTGGCTAAAGGTAAATCTCACCTTGCCTCTGTTCAAACATTTCAAAGACAGCTAAATCCACTGCTGAGCCCATTCTTCATACTCTCCCTAGAGGCAATTTGACAATTTACTCTGTGGTTGCACCATTTAAAAACTTTAAGTAGATTTGAAGGAATACCTTAGTGGATGGACTTGATCTTTTATTTCAAATTAAAAGAATTTCTGCTGTTGAAAGAAATGCTTGACATTGCGCAGCTTGCTTGGTTTGGGTAAGGAAAAAGAAACTTCTATGCAGTAGATTAATCAATTCTTTATGTCATAAGGGTACTTTGTAAAGATCAAAATTAAACAATATTAATATTGATAGGATGTTTTGTAGTATCTGCAGGCTCTTGAGGAATTTTGAACATATCACTTCAAAAAAAGCATGGTCTGGGTATTCAGAAAACATAACTAGGAGGGAAGATCAGAGGGGGTCTGGCAAAATGACCCAAGCAGAGGGATTGAAGTGATTCAGGTTGTTTAGTCTAGAGAAGATATCCTGGGGGTGATGCTGATAGTGGCCACATATTCTTCCTCAGCCTTCCTGAGACCCCTGCTGAGGAAGAAGAAATTATACATATTTGACATCTCTGACAGGTAGGTCAACACATAATTCCAGCAAAAAATTTAAAATGAGAGTTGTGGAAACTTGTACCAGTGAAGATAAAAATGCCACAGAAGAGAACGTCTTAGAAATTTTGACGTTTCCTGTGTTAAAATCTTGGGCCAGGGAAAAGGGGTCCAGATTGCTAAAACCAGTGGTCTACTCAGACCACAGGAGTGATATATGAATATTCCTATTTTTGTAAAGAAAAAAGGAGAAACTTTGTACCCTAAGCCATATATACACACAAAAATCTCATGACATCAAGAAAATTCATGTAGTAGTAACTTGTATATTGTAAATAACACCTCAGATTCTGTTCTGAACTTACCTCTAGCTTTGTGCATTGTTCAATAATGATAAATGCCTTTATATTAATTGTTTATTCATTTAAATCCATGCACAACAGGCCTGACCACCTTTTGCCACAGCATTTCTTCTGAGATTGTTTTTTAACCTCTTTTTTCAGTTTTTTTGCATATCATTTGATTCAGTAGCTGTCACTAGATTTTGCATAAAAGGCAATGCAAAAATTAAAGCAAATACTGTGAATACACTTTTCTCCTGTCTGAATATGCAGTCCTTCTCACCCTGGCCCGGTGCTATCACACTTCCACCAGCCTGGGGTTTTTTTAGATGAAATCTGAAAGGAAGAAACAGCTAGCTGAGGAGCTGACAGGGAGCAATTGAAGCGACAGATCCCCTGACAAGTTGTTTCAGCTCCAAGGTCAATTAGATATTTTGCAGTCAAATAAGATTCTGAGTCCCCACGTACAGCCGATCAAATTGCCCAGCTTTCTTATTTTCCCTCTGCTTCTGCTTTAAAAACTCATCTATGGCTACTGCAGTGATCCTTTCTGGATAAAAACTCTGGGAAAGAGTGTCCTTCATCACAATGTCTCAGGCTCATTTGTTTTGCCAACAAGCTGCAGTGTTTTTGAAGCTGCTGTGGGAACCACGGGGAAGATGTTACAAACACAATAATGTATTGTCTGAGGAAGCATTTGCAAGTAGCGAAGGAGTCAGATGTCACTGGAACATGTTGCTTCTTATTTCTGTGGTGAGGGTGAGCAAAAGCAAATAATCCATGAAAGACACCCAGGTACACTCATTCTTTCACTTTCATTATTCTATACACCAGTTATAGCGAGAGGAGATTTAAAATAATTGTTTAAACTGTGCGAGTTCTAAAATGGCTTCCTGCCGACAGAGAGAGCGTCTCACTCTTGCTGTCTGCCTGCCTGCATTTCTAAAGCTTATATTTGCCTAATATCTATTTTGGCACCTATATTGACATTAATGGAGAGTGATGATTATCTGCAGAGGATGCAGAGGCAGTGCAATACTCCCCACTGTCTTGCAAGCCCAGCCGGGTCAGACTTCAAACAGACTGGCCACCTCTGGGTGAAGGAAGAGAGGATATCTCTCTTTTCATGGCCTTTTTATATCTGGGCTCTTCTCTGTTCCTCCTGATTTTTAACAAATTGTATCTCATTAATGGGCAAAGGAATGTAGCACAAAATGCAGTTCTTTTGTGCCTTATAGTGTCTACCTGGCACAAAATGTAGATTTTTCCAGCAATGAGGCTTTCTAATTTCTTCTGAGCTTTGAAACACCTCTGACAATTTCCAGTTGTGAAAATTCAGAATAATACTTCATAAAATCATAGAAAGGCTCGGGTTGGAAGAAAGCTGTGAAGCCATGCAATTTTGCCCCCCTGCCATGGGCAGGGACACCTTCCACTAAACCAGGGTGCTCCAAGCCCTGCTCAACCTGGCCTGGAACATTTCCAGGGATGGGGCAGCCACAGCTTCTGTGGAAAACCTGTGCCAAGGCCTCACCACCCTCACAGGGAAGGATTTCTTCCTGATATCCAATCTAAACCTATTCTCTGTCAGTTTGAAGCCATTTCCCCCCATCCAGTCGCTTCATACTCTCGTAAATTAATTCTAAGCTGAAATAAATTATTGCACCGTGTCCAGTTGTCTCAATTTTTTAAAGTGACTCCAATTAGATCAAAACTGTGAGTCCACCACACTCTCTGTGTGGGCTTATCACACAATATACAATGTAGTTCAGTACTCTGATCTCTACTTTTGTGATCCCTCATGGTCTGTCCCATGTTACCTAAGAGTGATGGTCAGTACTTCCCAACCTCTTTCTTCAGATAAAGAAATAGTTAAAATAAAAATAATGACCTCAGAAAAAACTGTACTGACCACCCTTTTTCTTCAAGTATAGAGGCTGCTTCTTGAGTCTTAGATTGCTCTGAAAAAGATCATGGGAAGAGGTATATTTTTATCAAACAGAAATTAATAAAATACCTGGAATTTTTTGATTTTTTTTTTAATTTTACCTGACATGGTGTGACTAAAACTCAGAAAAATACATAAGGTTGGTTTTCTGATGCAGGCACTACATGATGACTCAAAATAAGGTAAGATAAGATATGACAAGACAGAACAGAAATTAGATGAATGCCCAGAAGTTTGTTGGCTTCCCACCGGCACAGCCATTTCCATCTCGCATTCATTAATCCTTCATGAGCCTCAAAAAATTGAGTTTATTAAACCAGGCTGAAATCAAACCACCCATGGATTTTCAGCATGCTTGTGATTCAGTTCCCCCTTTTCACACAGCTACAAAAAATGTAAATACCTTGCCATGTCTGTGTAGAAAATTTGTGGAGAAATAGAATTTGCCAATGCCTGGAAAACAGAATTAATTTCACACAAATCAAAGGTTACTGTTTATTTCTACTCAGGGTGATAGAAAAGATGGACTTCTATATTTTAAAAAACAAAATAAGTTGTCTGGTTGACTTGCAATGACAGAGGAGGAATTTTTCATTGTTTTAATACTAAATATTAATTTGAACTAAAATTATCATTAAATTGATACTTGGTTATTGATACAATCTTTGTCAATGTTAGGACTCTGCAGGAGTTAGCTTTTCCTGACTTATTTATGTACTCTAAATATAGCAGTCATGCATCAAAAAAGAAGCACATTTATAAATAATTTATGGAAAATGAATAATGGATTGTTAGATGTCTTAATAAATGACTAATCAATCGTTATAGAATCCACAGGTCATAGGGTACTTTTAAACATGGCAGATAAACTACATGAATAATAAGCTGTCCAGAAAGCATCATCCTTGCAACTGTATAGAAAGCCATTCATATCCATAATATGCACATAACTAGGCTTGATGAATAATACATTAAGAAACAAAAATGTAAAACACACACATTTGTTGAACATACCCCTGCAAACCATTCATCTCACTGGTCTAGGGGTTCCAAAGCTGGCAAAAAAACAATGGGAGCTTGAAAATCTTTCATGAAGATAGAGGTGCTGTCCACCTCAAGAGCATATTCCTGGTTTTCAGCTTGTTTAGGGAAGGTGCAGATATTGTACAAATCTTTATAAGATCAGGACGTGGTTAGCATGGCGAGTGATGCAGATTATTTCTGTGCTGTTGCTACTCAAGGCTCTTTCAGAGATCTATATATATTTGTAAACAGGAAGACAAGTTTCCTCATCAGCACTTCCTTATGCTATAAAGAACTTATTCTGCAGCATATATAGCTGGTGGATGTGCAGTTCTGCTACTAATGGCCAACAAGACAGACTGCAGAAAACCTAAAACTGGTAATAAAGAGTGTTGTAGGATTGCAGCCTGATCCCAGACTGGAGTATCTGAGCAATATCTTACATGGCCATCCTGCAGAACGATATGATCCTTGCTGTGTTCCTGCCCAGCGCAGGAAAGGACAAATGTTACACTCTCTGGTGACCTTCAAAGCCTTGTCCCTGAGTGGCAGGTCATACATATTGCATAGATTTGATTAACTACTCTGGAAGGCCTCATAAGAACCCAATAATGAAAAGAAAAGGCAGGCATAGGCAGCAAGCTATACAGTATTTGGGAAAATGGAAACTCTTAGGCTATGGGTAGTTGATCATTTTTCTTCCTGAAAGAGTAAGAATACATATAAGAATAAATTACTCTCACCACATTCGTAATAAGATGATAGAATTAAATCATTGTGAAGTCTTCTTTTTGTTTTTCTTAAAACCTGAGCTCTTTCTGAGAGCCTTTAAAAGTCAAGAAGACTATAAGACTGTTTCAGCACGTTAAATAATCCAAAGGAAAAACCTGAAAGACAACTGAATGTGTCAGCTAAACAGTTTAAGCTCTCCAGCTTTAGTCTCTATAGGCAGCAATTACATTTTGAAGGAAAATGTTTTACAATTGTAATTACACATAATAGGAGGAATGTATTTTTTCCCTTTATCCTACTCCCATGGTGAGTCAATTTAATTTTTAAATACAAGAGACATAATTGATTTTAGCCCTAGATTAGTACTGAAAATGATCTATATGTGCTCTCACTAATGGAACAAGAGAATTGGCATTCCTTGGGGACCTTAACCCAACCCCGTTCATGGCAACAATTATTAGACCCTGACAGGTTAGCTACTAGGAAGAGGGGGGCATAGAATACCCTGCTGATTAACAATCTAGTGAAATAATTAATGTTATGCTCTTCTCATTTAATTACAGATTATTCACAAATATATTATTATTAGAGACCACAAAGGGAAGTGGCTGTGCAGAGTTTTGACTTCATCTATGCTGCTTATAAGGCCTTTTGTAAAGGGTTTAGGGAAGCCTCTTGCTTTGATTTGCTTCTGAGCATATCTTAAACAAATGGGGAGCTTTTACAATTTCATTAAGGTCTGATCCAACAACCATGGAAATAAAAAATTTCACACCGATATCAGTAGAATTATATCAGGCTTAAAAGTATTATATCAAGGCGACGTGCTTGCTCAATATATTAGAGTAATGGGTGAACAATCAGCAGCAATGCACCTTGCTCAATCTCTAATGCCTTTTTTTTCCTGTGTGTCATAATAGTTTATATCAATCAGAGCACGTCCCTTTACAGGCTGATACGAATAGAAAGAATAGGCACAAGACTTTACACTCTAAGTGTATATTTTTTTTTTTTCATCTGCAATAACCTCAGTCATTTTAGATGTCAAGTAGTTTATTTTAAATAAAATGAAAGTGAAGTGAATGGGAAAATGTTCATGGCATCTGGGAAATGCCAGCCCCTGTGGTTCACTGACCAGCCAGATTATTTATGGGTAATTTGGCTCACCTATAATTTCAAGTGACATACACACACGGGCATATAGACTAAACTACCTTGCTTTGATAGCAAAAATGTGCTTTGTTCTGCTGAATATTTGTCTGATTTCTGGAAAATAGGATCTCCCAAATCTCACATCAGTTGCAGTTCTGTTAGTTTCCAGTTGGATGAATCCTGGGTTTCAAATGTATTTTATATTCTTCACCAAATTTGCACAAAGACTTAGATATGTCAAGAATAGTGAGGAAAAAAAAAAAAGAAAAAAAGGAAAAAACAGCTCAGACTTTCAAACATGGGAATTCAGAGTTAGACTCATTGCTAATAACACTTGGAATTTGTAGTGACAATGCATTGCAGATCTTCAGTCCTTTCCACCATCCAGAAAATAAGAACAGAAAAAGAGACTCTAAAGAAGGTGCACTGCAGATTTTCTAACTAAGCTGCGTGGTCAGGATGTTTTTGTTACTCTTGTTTCTTGCCACACAGAAATTTGTGTGAGCCATTTCTTTGTCAAGTCCCACAAACTCCAGGCTAGGCACATTTTTCAGGATGAAACTTGTAGATTCTGTCCTGACTCCTTTCTCTGTGAACTCTCGTTGTCCTTGACTTGCAGCTACTGATTGAGTTTTTAACGGAGAATATTGGCACTCTTATGGACATTTAGTGAACAGTGCAGGAAATAGTGACAATCCTCACTCCTTCAGAGGGATAAGACTCATCTGGGAAGGATCAAGCTGTTGACTAGAGCAACCCAAGAGGGAACAAACTGATCAGAACCTGGCTGTGTCACAAGAGGACCAATGTTGAAAATGTCCCTGCTCAAGGAGGATGGAGTAGATAACCTTTAGACAGTAGATAACCTCCCTTCCAACCTCTTTCTATGATTCTGTAATTTTATGAATGTATCAGCAAGTGCCACACCTCAGAGGCATTCTGGAATCACCAGTGCGAACACACATGCAAAGGAAGTGTGTTATGTTGTTAAAGAAATAAATAAAACTGCTCTACACCAAAGGCCACACCTGAGAATCCGATTGATTTGCCTTCAAGTGAAAACTCTGCAAGCACAGGACTATGTGCTGCAAGCATCTCTTGAGGTGTCTGGCAGCCCAAAGGGTTACACATGGCCTTGAATACAGCAATATTTTGTATGTCTCCCATCACTTTACAATTGCAGCTTTGTGCTGTCTCATAAAGACCACTCTCAGTGTTAGTAAAACCAACATGGATAACATCATCTGGTCTGACCTGGAACGTGAAAAACACCATTTCTAGACAAAAAAAAGAGAGAAAGTACCATCCTGGCATGTGTGCAGCAGAATTTTGGGAGTGGAAATACGAACACAAAGCAAGTCTCAAGGTAATGATGAAGGATATTGGCAATCAGCTGTCGTCCCTGGTGTCTGTCTAGCTTTTCCCATCACTTCAGTTTTACTGCAGGAATAGTGCATCTTTGTTCATTTTGGACTGGCCCAGGATCACACCTGACCTTCTCAGAGCACAGGAGGAGCAGATAGATGGAAAATGCCCCCTTTAGAAAAGCCAGCAGTGCAGACAGTGGATCACAGTTGTTTACTATCACTGTGTAAGGCTACACAATGTTGCAAAGGGATAGTTCAGCCTTAAACCTGCTCAGCATTTTGAAGTCTGTTGAGGAATACCAACTGCTGACCCATTATGCTCTAACTTTTTCCTCTCAACATGCATTCAAAATGGAGACAAGTGGCTCCATAGCAAACATAACAGCCAACATGTTAAACTCTGCAGGACCCTATAGACACAGCAAATGTTAATTGATAGCACTGTGTCAGCTATTGGTAAAATTCTGCATCAGACATGTATAGCTTTGCCACAAAAAATAAAAGTACAATGAGGTGTGTGCAACTGGTATTTCCTAGCTTGAGCTGTAACATAAGATGTAGGACATGGATTCAGCTAAAAGGAGAATTTTCCGAACACTTAAATATTACCTGAAGAAATGTGGAGGTGTCTAATGTGGGAGATATTAAGCTAGAATTTATTCTGGTAAAATAAATGAGAGGTTGGATGTTGTGATTTGTGTTTTCTCCTCCCGCAGGGCTTTCCTCTTTTCAGATATATAAACAAGGGGGTAGTTTCTCCTGTGAGACCACTCTGCTGACTCTTCTTCTCCATGGTGCCCAGAAAGAGGAGAGGAGGCAATAGTGGAAAATTATATCCAGGAAATTCCACCTGAACATGAAGAAGAACTTCTGTCCCGGGCAGTGACCGAGCCCTGGGACAGATTGCGCAGAGAGGGGATGGAGAATCCCTCACTGGGGATATTCCAGACCCCTCAGGACACAATCCTGTGCCCTGTGCTCTGGGATGGCCCTGCTGGAGCAGGGAGGTGAGACCAGATCATGCACTGGGGTCAATTCCAGCCTTGCCCATTCTGTGATTCTGTGATCAGCTCCCCAAATGGTCACTCACACACTGAGTGCTCCTCTCCTGACACTGCCTGTGATTTCATCTTGAATAGCTGCAAGTGTGATGGGCTGTCTGAAGCATTGCTTGCTGGGCACCACTTTATCCCCATGGGACAGGAGGTATTACATTGTCAGATGGACTCACAGATTCAGCCCCACACCCTCACAGCAAATTTTCACTTGATACTGATGTTTCATGGTAATATATATATGGGAAAGAACAGGTGCTTCTTATTCTTACATTTGCATTTGCACACATATCCTTACTGTCTTACTTTCCAAATAAACACAAGTTTCTGTGGCACGTCAGGGACGACCAGCAGAGTGCAGCAACCCTTTGAGATGAAGGTCTTGCACGTTACTCTTTTTAGCATGTGCCTGGACAAAGAGAAGGCCCCTGACATGCCGGTTACCAGGACTAGAAATTTCTCAGTGAAACACTTCCAGAAGGCTGCTGTAGAAAGGAAGAAAAAATTGTTCTTCATACCTAATTGTGTTAATCAGTCTAAATCAGAAAAAAAAGAAAAAACAAACAAAAAAAAGGAAGAAGATGATCATGCAGAAACTGAGAAAAGAGACACTAAATGGACCCTTTTAATATATAAATAGCAATTGAAAGGCCTAAGTATCCTACTGTAAGGTCTGCATTACATGGACATGTTTCATCCATTCATTGATGAACAGGATAATGATGGACAGTAACATTTCAATTTACCATCTGAGCATGTAGAGACTCCTAGAAGGTCAGGGAGGCTCTGCTGCTGGGATGATGGCACAGGATCACTCCTGGCTGTGCCATTCCACATTGGACACACCAAAGGTAGAAATGAAAAAGGATGTTGAAAATGTTATCAAGTCAGATTCCAAAAAATGCATAGTAAACAGCAAGGACAAAGTAGGTTAAAATTAAGTGGGCTACTGACTTCCTTTAATGTGCCTGAAAATGAGCGTGTAAATAATTAATGCAAGCTCAAAAAGGAGTATACGAAGACTGACAGTGGGTCACATGTATCAAATTTCCTCACAATAAAAGATAACTGTCCTACCTTTTGAGAAAACATCTTGTTCAGTTTTTGAGATGAAGCACAAAGTAGATCCACAGCAAAGTGACTGATTTGAAGAGTGATTCACATAAAGGCACCCAGCATGATTTCCCAGAAGGGTTGGATGTATTGGATGAGAAGGATGGGATTCCCTCAGTCCCATTCCACAGATTTACCTAGAATATCCTCTGAGCTGGAGAGGACACAGAGTACTACAGGCAGGCCATAAAATTAAAAGCACCATCTTCCCTCATATTTGTTTAACGATTTAGCTTGATGCAAGTTTAACAACCGGAAGGAATTATAGATGAGATTTTTGGCATATTATGACAAAGCTGAAGCCATTCAGCAATTCCCAGTGCACCTTATGCATCAGCTTGTGTGGAATGCTGGATAAAAGGGTGGACAAAGCTTAGGGCTTCCAGCTTTTAAAATGCAGCCTTTGAAATACAGGTAAGGAAAATAACTGGTATAAAAGATGTACTACACATTGTAGTACCCAGGACTTAACTTTCAGATGTGGGTACTTACTATGGAAAAAGGTAATGGATAGAGGAATAAAAGATCATAAAGCAGCAGGTGCGAAAGAGTTCAAGTCTCTGGACTCTTTATCTACTTCTTCTCATTAAATTAGATTGCTTCCATATGCTTAGTGGTGTAAATATCAGTTTACCAACTAAATTTGTAGCTGAATTCGGTCAGAACCTTTCTGAAGTGTTTATGTTTCAAATCCAAGTACTTGAACTGATGCTTATTCCTGTCCTCCTTATCCAACCACAGGCTTGTAAGTTTTCTTCCTGGTCTCCCCTGACTCAATCCTAGCTCCACAGGGGAATTTCATAGCAGACATTTCACTTTGCCCCTTCCTGAAAACGGCTCCTGCTTCTGTATCATGCAAACTGGGTGCAGATAATAAGTGAATGCTGGGCTGTCCTCAAGGTCAGAATTCTAGAAGCATACCCACATTGCCAGGAGCATCTAAAGAAAATTCTCTCCCTGGCTTTAGTGCTTCATGTCCTTTCCTCTTACACTAATAGATCTAGTCTTGCATTTTTTGACCAAATCCTGGAGAGGTATAATGCCACTCTCGAGCCAAAAATCTCAAAACTGTGAGTCCACCACAGTCGCAGTTAATTGAGCACAGCCCTTCAGAGGAAAACTTGTGGATAATGCTTGATGAAAAACTCATGAGCCAGCTGTGTGCACTCAGAGCCCAGAAAGCCAAATGTATCCTGGGCTGCATCCAAAGGAGTGTGGACAGCTGCAACGAGGAGAAGATTTTCTCACTTTGCTCCTTGGAAACCCCACCTGGAGTCCTGTTCAGATCCGGTACCCCCAATGGAAGAAGGACATGGAACATGGAATTGTTGAAGCAAGCCTTGCTTGCTTGTGAATTTGATAAGAGGACAAGAGCATCTCCTCTGTGAAGACAGGATGAGGAAGTTGGGGCTGTTCAGCCTAGAGGAGAAGGAAAGTGAAGAACTCACAGCATCTTCCAGTATCTGGAGGGGGCTGCAAGGAAGCTGGACAGGGATCCTTCATCAGGAATTGCAGTGACAGGACAAGGACTAAAGAGGTTAAACTGAAAGAGGAGAAATACAGCTTAAACATTGGGAAGAAAATCTGTCACAGAGAAGCTGTGACCGGTCCATACCTGAAATTATCTAAGGTGAGGCTGGACAGGGTTTGGAGCAATCTGGGATACCAGAAAGTGACCCTGTCCATGGCAGAGGGTGGAATGGGATGAGTTATAAGGTACCTTCCAAACGGAAACATTCCATGATTTTACTAGTCAAGAACCATGGTTATGAGAGGATTTGATTTAGAGCTACCTATTTACTTAGGGTACTTACCTATCTAATACTTTATATTTACTTAGGATACAAAAGACTTTATCTGAGATTCAGTGAAGCTCTTCTGAATTGTGACCCATGAAGTGACTTTCAATTATTTTCTACCTGGATCTATTGGAAATATTTTGTGGTCAAATCACCTTGCCTAGTGATTATCTGTTCAGTTGATTGCTAAGTAGAACTGCATTCTGTTTTCTCATTGATGATTTTTAATTATAATCTGAACTCTGTCATGGGCTCTAATCAATAAAGTGCCAGGAAACCTCAGAAGCTGAAAGAGGGAGAAATAATCATTAGATGTTATTAAAGTGATGGCCAATAGAAGCACAATTCTTTGTATGATGGCCAATGTTTCAAGTGCTTATTGATTTGCTTTTATAACAATTATACTGCACTCAGGGAAGCTGGGAAGTTAGAGGAGGAAGGAGAAAAGTCAAGGGAAAAAAAAAAGAAAAACACAAATCCACAGAAGTTATTCATGCCTCCATGAATAACACAACCTGGAATATGCCCATTTAGATGATAATCTGTTCTCCTAAACATTTATAAAGAAGCCATGCTTTCTGAATGTGTTTTCTTTAATTTTTCTTGTTAAATATTTTAATACTGCTGCTGCCTAACATGGGCCTAAAAAACACAGTCCTAGCCCTACCATGATGCCCCCATTCCATGAAATGTGATAATTCTTCAGACAGCTTTAATATGAAAAAAAGTGTTCCCCATGCATGATTTATAACAGCTTTATAAGGTGAAGTAATTACATTATCAGATATCCCTGATGTGTTTGAGCAATAAGACACCTTCATAATAACAGACGACGTCTTATAATTACCACGAGGCAATTGCACTCCTGGGGAGAGGAGGAGGTCAAAATACATGCCTTGCCTATGCAATGCCCCCAAGGAAGTTATTATCAGGATATAAATAAATAAATACGAGGAAAAGAAGAACAAGGAGGAAGAAGCTGATACTGAATAATGTTGAGCTGTCATATAATGTAATTCAAGATTTATGGGAAAGGGCAAAAGCGTATTTTCATGCTAGGATGCAATGTGGCAGTTTGGAATACCTAAACAGCAGTTTTGAGTGAGCAGAGCTAATCAGAGAAGTTGACCAATCTCCTCAGAAATCTCCTTGGCCAATCAAAGCCATTTGGTAAAAAATCAGACTGGACTGAGAAATACAACAGGCTTTTATGGCTCACAAAACTATTGCAATTTATGTTTCTAGGTGATTTAGCACATTCATTATTCTTATGTCAAGGTTTATCCCTTCTCCTGAATGTCCTTATAGGTCTGCTAATGGAATCCTACAAACCAACCTCATCCTGAGCTGCACCCAAGGGAGTGTGGGAAGCAGTTGAAGGGAGAGGAGCCTGCTCCTCTGCTCCACTCCATGAGAATCCCATCTCCAGAGCTGCCTCCAGTTCTGGGGCCCCCAAAATCAGAAGGACATGGAGCTGCTGGAGTAAGTCCAGAGGAAATCCAAAAGATGCTCCAGGGCGGGAGCCCCTCTGCTCTGGAGCCAGCCTGGCCCAGCTGGGGCTGTTCAGCTGCACCAGAGAAGCTCCAGGGACACCTCAGAGCCCCTGCCAGGGCCTCCAGGGGCTCCAGGAGAGCTGGGGAGGGACAGGCGAGGGGGAATGGTCCTAAAGTGAGGGAGGGCCGGTTTACAAGAGGTATTTGGAAGACATTTTCAGCTGTGAGGGTGGTGAGGCCCTGGCACAGGCCGCCCAGAGAAGCTGTGGCTGCCCCATACCTGGGGACAGGTTGGGTGGGACTTGGAGCAGCCTGGCCTAGTGAAAGGTGTCCCTGCCCATGGCAAGGTGTTGGAATGAGATGAACTTCAAGGTCCCTTCCAACCCAAACCTGTGATTATGTGATCTGATAAACCTGCTATAAGTTTTTTTGTCTTCACAGAATGCAAGTGGGGAAACAAAACATTTCTGTCAGCAGAATCTGGTTTAGTATTTTTTCAGGCTGTTTGTCTTGTTTCTGTGCAAATTCTAATTAACCAGATCTCTGGTGTGTGTTATATTCAGAGGTCCATTCAATTATCCTCCATTCACTGCTTTAAAAAAAAAATTATTTCATGGAAGGCCTAAAAAAGTTCAAGCCAGTGACTAATCTGATGGGCAACAAGATAGGCAACCTTTATGTATTTTGAGAGAGGATCCAACATCTGTTGATGGGAATTAACAAAATGATGTTCCCAAACTCTTTCCAGGAGGAACAGATCAGAAGATAAACACAGACTGTGGAGTGGGAAGGCAGTGCAGCACTGAGAGAGGTTACACAGACCAATTTAAATACTCAAAGGATTCAATTTATCTTCGTATCCTCTATCATGCCATATGCTTCTAGTTGAACACAGGACATGGAAATAAATTCATGTACCCTTTCCCACCCAAAAGTTACGTGGTGCTTTTTTTTCTCATCTCAAAAGGATTACATGTCTTATGTTGATGTTTCCATTTTACAATTAAACTGAAGTGCTTAATCAAAGAAAATCATGCCTCAGCAGGAAGCCAGAAGTGGGTAAATAGGCTGTAGGGGGCAGGGAGAATACACAGTGTTACCTAGCAGTGCATGTGGCTCAAACATTACTCAAATAATCAGTAAATCAAAGAAGCTTTGTCTCCTATGCTGCACAGGGCAGAGCAGGCCATTAACTTACTCACAGTGACAAATGGGGATAGATGGATTTTAGTTTCAGGTTTCATTCCTGAGGTGCATTTCACGGTACTCTCCGGAGCTTCACAATGTGCTTTGTTTCCCATCAGAACTTCCCTGACAACTGCTACTAAAGCTATTTATGCTTTAGGAGCTTTAACGTGGAGGCAGTTTTGTCTGGTTCCTGCTAGCATGAGACCTCTAGCACAATACACAACCAGTGAGAGATGTCACAGCAAATTCTTGGGAATTTGTCTGGGAACACATGAAACCTGTTTTGCGCAGACAGGGTGGCAATTGTAGAATGTCTGTTCATCCAGCTCTCATTCCTTCTCTCTTCTTTTGTTTATCCTTCTTCTGTCTCCAATTTTTCTTTGCTCTTTTTTTATGTCTCTTCTTTTCTTCCTTCTTACATTTTTTTAATTTGTCCTTCTTGTCAGAAAGCATCCCTACGCTTTAGCAAAAACAAATATATTTCCCAAAACAAAATTCTTTCTGGAGTGCACAGAGTACTCTCTAATCTGATTTTAATGACCATGTTCAGCTAGTGGTGTGATTCAACCTGTTGGTTAAAGCACATAAATTTAGAGATTGGCATGCAGATAGCTAAATGTGACCTCAGTGTGTGCATTGTCATTGAGGACAGGGACATGAGTCAGCTGCTCTGGCACAAAAACTGAACATTCTCTGAGATTCCTAAGGCATCCTGAGTGACCTCCAGCTAGCCAAAAGTACCCTCTAGATCCTGATGTAAAGGCAACCATCTCCATTTAGTCAGCTGAATGTCTCCATTGGCTTAACTGGCTAGATCTCCAATGGCTACAGTAGAAATGATGCACGAAGCATGTTTGTCAAAATTCACATTCAGCCTTTCTGCATCCGTGTCTGTGAGTAGGATCCCAACTTATTTCCCTCCTAAAACTAGGATTAATCTTCATGAGTTGTGTACCTGCCATGAAGAAAGATGAAGTAAAGGATTGCTGCTACTTTTGCCTAACTTTTCCAGCAAATTGGCAGATATCTACAAATAGTAGAGATTTGCACAGGTGAAAATAGGAAATCTGGATTTGTTTTCTACTACCAATATTACCAGGCCTCTGTTAAGCATTTATAAATATTTATAAAATACCTATCAGTATTTTTTCTTTTTTTTTTTTTTTTTTACTATAACAGGGACATATGTTTGTTTTTCAAAAGCAGCATCTGCTTTTCCAGGTTTCCTAAGAGGTATTGGTCTTCCATGTACATTTATATATTATTAGCAATTATATTTCTTAATTAGAAATACAACTGTTAGAAATACCTTAAGGTTTTTTTATTAGTTTGATATATACTCAGGATATGTTACATTCTGTGTTTTTTAGTTTATTTTAAATTATTTTTTCTGGTTTCTTTGTCTTTTGCATTCTTGAAATAATGGGATCTCAGTGCCAGTTCAGTTAAAAAAACTCACAATTTCCTTCAGCTTCCTGAATGTTACAGCAAGAGGACACATCCACAAAGAGTATAATTCAAACACTGAGCTGAATATATCTATTAATGGCATTATGTAAGAAAATGTTTAGTCCTTTCAGCTGTCAAACTTTGAGGGACATGGAAATAGTTAGTAAAAACATTGGTGATATAAAAGAAAGAAATCTGTAAGCAAGTTCATAAGACTTAAAATGTTTCATCACTAAAGAAAACAAATAAGGATTCTCACAGTACACTCACAAAGAAGACAGATGCTGGATTTCATATCTGGTCAAAAAGTTATTTATCAAATCAAAGCCAACATCTTAATGGGTAGAATGTTCTCATTAAACTCTAATAAAAGTCTCAACCATGAGATAAAATCCATAAGACTTTATTTTAATCCTACTAAATCCTGTCGGGAACTTTTGTTATCATTATCACACACTATTCCCATACTATTCCAAAAAGAGTCTGAAGTTTCTATGCTCTGCATCATTTTTTTCCCATTAAAATTTATTCTTGCCCTTATATTAGAAAAGTATTATACAAATAAAACATCCAATAAAAATCCCTTTTAAGAATGTTATGTTACTATTAAACATTGCATAAATTTAATATGAATTAGATTCTATTAAATTTAATAGGTTTTGAGTTATTGAGTTTAATTCATTTTCAATAAATTTCAATTAAGCCCAATTTGTTTCAATTTTTTATTAATTCCAGTCACTATCAATTATCTTCAATTAATTTCATCTTGTGCTACATTTTCAGGTAATTCTCCATTACTTTCAATTAGTTTCTATTAATTTCAAGTGGGTTTTGTGTCTGTTAACTGATTTCGTAGGAAACAAATGTCCTTCTTTAATGTGGGTTTGCACTGTTACTGCTTGTCCTCATGCCATAAATGGGCAATTCAGGGCCAAACCCTGATGTGAGGACACTGGCACAGCCCCAGCAGTGTCAGTGCATTATTGTTGAGCAGGAACAGTCAGAAGGCTGATGCTTCCTGAGAGCTGAGGAATGTCTGGGAACAAAAATCAGCATGAATCTCACCTCAATCTTCCGTGAGGTCTGCATTTCACCCTGAATTTTCCAAGCAAGTGTACCGATTATCCTGCTTTACTCGCCGCATTTCTCAGTAACACTGTGAGACAGAAATTAATGGTCAAGAAAATGTGGCTCCTCTCATCATAAAACAAGATAAGATCACCTGCATTAAAAGAAGTCCTGTGATTCTGCATCTCTAAGCCATATTACCCATACTGGCTGCCTCCACTGATTACAGTAAGAATTAAGATATTTAAGTTTAGATGCAGACATTGGTAGAGCAGAGATGTGAAAGTAGGTCAGAGGATCATCAATTCAAACATGTATGCTTTGGTAACTGGAATGATTTCCATAAAGGGCAGATGAAAGATAAAGGAATGATCTTCGGTGCTGTTTCCAGTTCAGTGCTCAGTTTAAGCTTGTGATGGGTACAATTAAAACTCCCAGTACTCTAAGTACACAGTTGTTTTGGGTAAAAACAATTATCATGATGGGAAAATTCAAGTGGTAGAACAGCATTTAAATATCCTTTGAGATCATGGATGAAGAAAGCCATGATGGAGTTTCATAGAATAATGGAATCACAGGAGGGATTGGAAGGGACATTAAAGACCTTTTCGTTCAATCCCACTGCTATGATCAGGGACATCTTCAATTGGATCAGGTTGTTCAGAGCCCTGTACAAAATGGCCTTCCATGCTTCCAGGGATGGGACATCCACTACCTCTCTGTGCAAGCTCTGCCAGCATTTCACCACCCTCAGTGTAAAAATCTAGCCTAGCTCTATTCTCCTTTAGGTTAAAACTTACCCCTTGTCCTATTGCAACAGTCTCTCCTCACCTTTCTGTGTGTACAATTCTAATGATTTATTTACTGTCAAAGCAGCAGTTACCTCCAAACAAACTCTGCAAAGGCAGGCAATAATCTTGCAACTGCACCAAGGTCACCTGTAAGAAACCTTTGTTTTATTATGTCAAAATTAAAGTTAAATAACCTCTTCAGCATTTCTGTACAGCAAAATTAATGAGAGAATCCAGCAGGTTTTACACCCTAGAAATTAAATTAAATATTCCCATCATTGAAAAGTGAGGTAAAACTGTAATGTAGTTTATCTGGAATACATCTCTGGCTGCTAAACTTGGTTGGGTCTCTTCTATCCATGAGCCACCTCTGCTGTGACACGTGCCAGGCATCAAGGCTGGTTGGAGTCATTGGAGGCTTCACATTTTCCTTCCCTGAACTTCTGGGGAATGTCCTGAAGCACAAGCAGCCCAAGGCTTTGGTGGCCAACACTCTGTGCTTATTTTAGTCTGATATTAATCATCCAGAAGCCTGAAACTCAAAAGGTCCGTTCAAGCACAATGATCAGGTTTTACAGACTCAGTGATACATATGAAGGAGAGCTGGCTATTTATTCTCATCAGGCATGTAAGTGAAACACACCTGGAGCAAGGAAGCAATTTTACTATGCAGCCATGCAGTTAGACAGTTTATTATCACAGACTTTAATTCTCAACTCCTCCAAAATTACCATCAAGCACAGATTCCTGGTGTTGGTGAACCACACCAAAACAGTTTCAAATTTTTTCATCTAGTAGCAGGACCTGCAAGAGATGCGTGAATACAGCTCTCTTTTCAGCGGCTGAAAATGTGAGTGATAGAAGAACTTTTCTGGATTAGTATATTCAACTAATATAATAACAGTTTTGATTGTGCAAATCAGTGCTCAGAATGAGTTAATGCATTCAGACCAGTTGGGTAGAAATGTCTCAGCATCTCCTTTCTAAAAGCTTTTCCTTTGGGTGGTCCCATTCCATGGCTATTTCAGAATACACAGATGTCAAAGACCTAGAGGACTGCAAAATAATTTCAGGTATATATTGGAAAGTTGCCTTCCTTTCCAGATTAATTTATAACATTGGACTACTGTTACTGAGAAATTGCAGCCAAGAATTTGCCTGGAATCACAGGCAAGAATTCTGCTTTTGAAAGTGTTTCTATAAGAAACAAAATAAATCAAACTAAACAAATATAGAAAAATGTTCAATAAAGATGAAATTGAAAAGAGGAAAGATAGCATGTTATCCACTGCTGTGTCAGCTGACACTCAGGAAGCTGGTGGGTTTTATTGAATATACACTGCTTTGGAAAAATGTATATCTATTTGCATTATAAAAGCTCATCTACAAATGTACTTTGGGTTTAAAATCCCATATGTTGGCTGCCTTGCTAATATTGGTTCAAGCAAATTATGGCTTGGCTTCACTAAATGCACATATCTATTTCAGTTAGAGTGTTTTAATTTGGCAACAAATACTGTATTATTTATTCTGTGGCACAGATCAGGTTATATAAAATTAATGGCTGAACCTCATTCATATGGACTGAATTAAAGTGCTTTGGTCCGAATGGAAATGAAGGGGAGAGAAAAAAAGAAACCTGGATTTGATTATATTTATGTCTGTTCCAGTATCAGCACAGCACAGTGATGAACAAGTGCTGGCTGCACTTAATACATATTAATTAAAAAAAAAAAAAAAGGATGGCATAGTCTCATAGTCTTTGATAGTCTTCACTTATGGAGGTTTTAATTTGCAACATATTGGGTTTTTCAGGTACCAATTTCATTTGAATTTATTTTAAAATGCCCAAAAGTATTTTGTTTTCAAATGTCACTGGTTTTCTTTGGATTTTATGTATGGAAGTTTCAGGCAAATAAATTCTGGATGCCCTAGAATTTTCTGAGAGCTGCTTCTGTCTACAAAAATAGGCTTGTGTTAGCTCATCCACATACATATCTCAGAACCTTTCTGCAATGCTATATTAACCAGCTCTGCCCACCTTCCCTACAGATTCCCCATCCTCTCCCATCCTTACCAGCATGGCAGAGAGTTTACCAATCAGTCAGGACTCTGGAGGTTCTGAGGACAGATAGGAATGACTGCAGAAAATGTTTGTAACATTGATAAATGTTTCCTCTTCCTGTGGCACACCATGGACAGGGATCCCTTATTGCAGAGCCAGGCAGGGTCGGGATTTTACTGCAGATCTTTGGAGTGGTGCTGTAGTGGTTGGAGTTTCTATTAGCAATGGTGCTGAAAAGCATCAGACTTGACATCCTTCCATCCATCCGTCCATCCATCATCCATCCATCCATCCATCCATCCATCCATCCATCCATCCATCCATCCATCCATCATCCATCCATCCATCCATCCATCATCCATCCATCCATCCATCATCCATCCATCCATCCATCATCCATCCATCCATCCATCCATCCATCCATCCATCATCCATCCATCCATCCATCCATCATCCATCCATCCATCATCCATCCATCCATCCATCCATCATCCATCCATCCATCATCCATCCATCCATCCATCCATCCATCCATCCATCCATCCATCATCCATCCATCCACCCATACATCCATCCATCCATCATCCATCCGTCCATCCATCCACCCATCCATCATCCATCCTTCCATCATCCATCCACCCATACATCCATCCATCCATCATCCATCCATCCATCCATCCATCCATCATCCATCCATCCATCCATCCATCCATCCATCATCCATCCACCCATCCATCCATCCATCATCCATCCACCCATCCATCCACCCATCCATCATCCATCCATCCATCATCCATCCACCCATACATCCATCCATCCATCCATCATCCATCCACCCATCCATCCATCCATCATCCATCCATCCATCCATCCATCCATCCATCCATCCATCCATCATCCATCCATCCACCCATCCATCATCCATCCCTCCATCCATCCATCCATCCATCCATCCATCCATCATCCATCCATCCATCCATCCATCATCCATCCATCCATCCATCATCCATCCATCCATCCATCCATCCATCCATCCACCCATCCATCCATCCATCCATCCATCATCCATCCACCCATCCATCCATCCATCCATCCATCCATCCATCATCCATCCATCCATCCATCCATCCATCCATCCATCATCCATCCATCCATCCATCCATCCATCCATCCATCCATCCATCATCCATCCATCCATCCATCCATCCATCCATCCATCCATCCATCCATCCATCCATCATACATCCTTTCACCCATCCGTCATCCATCCATCCCTCCATCCATCCATCCATCCATGCATCCATCCATCCATCCATCCATCCATCCATCATCCATCCATCCATGGATGGTATAACACCATAACTTGGGCTTATCTCACACCTTCCTGTAACAACTCTTTGCCCTTTTCATTTGAGGCTATCACTGTGTGCACTTCCCTCTGGGCCTTTGTTTCAGCCTCATCCTGTCCATCTTCCCTGTGAAGTGAAGATTCTGTGGTATCATGGACAAGAATGCCAGAAACACACAAGCAGGTTTTAGCCCTGGATCCCATCATTCAAATATTGCCATTCCAGAATATACTCCAGATTTTTTAGTCTCTTGGTTTCACAGGTAAACAACTTGATAACTGAAGAGTATTTTTTAAATAGAGCTCAGAAAAGCAGGTGTGGTGCTTTCTTTCCAGTGGTGTTCCCATTCCATTTAAGATTACTGCTGTTATTCACATGTCTATTGAGAAGGTGCTTCCTTTTGCTGCCTGCATGTGGGCACCCAAAATGCCTCAGGGTCATCCACGTTACTACTTCACCTCATTTTGTAAGATCCGGCTGCATCTCCAAATACTGGCCTGCCTGCCTACCCACACCTCCTGACTAGTGACTGCATCAAGTGTCTATTAAGCATCAAAAAACCTAAAAAATAAAACTAAAAAAAAAAAAAATTAAAAAAAAAATAAAACACACTCTGATGGAAAACAGAGCAATGTGTCTCCAGAACAGCTGGAAGTAACCTTGTATTTGAGCTGACCCTGATGACTTATTGCATGAAATCAAGAATTTTCTCCCCAGTTTCCAAAAATCCCATATTGCTTTATCCATGCTATCAGAGAGATAGCAGAGAGAAGCCTCACTCCTCACAAAAATCCAGAAGGAAACTCAGGAAAGAAGGAGACAAAAGTGTTTTCATTACTGGTGCACGTTGTGAGAGTTGCTTCTGGAACACATCAGAGTGACTGTAAACCTCAGCAGTTTCAGAACAAAATGTAAAACATTCTTCCATTGACCTCTCTTTCCCACAATAACACCACATAAAATAACAGAGAAAGGAAAAAAAATACAGAGTTCTTTATGAATGCGCTTTAATAAATCAATAGGGGGTTTAGATACCACAGTGGTAGCTGCTGTATAAATACCCAGACAGGAAGATCCTGTCCTGGAAAATTAGAATAGGCAGTTCCTGAACCTGTTATTGTCCAGTTTTGCTTGAAGTAGGAGAAAGTGTTATTTTTTTCCCCACTGTCAGAGAAAACTCTGTTATAAATAAATATATCTCTTTGCCACTGGTGTTGGGTATAACACCCAAGACACTTTCTGTGTGATCCAGTCAAGAGAAGAACTACAATTTTTTTGTATTTCTAGTTATAAAGAGATACAGAAAAAGCACAGCAGAGATGAAATTAGCTTTCATGTCTGCATGTAAGTAATGAAAACAGAAGAGAAAAACAAATGGTGTGCAAGATATCCATGTATTATTTCTGAGTTTCAGAAAAAATGCTGAGAGATATTTTACACTCTTGGTTTCCCTTGTTTTACTGATGCTTTCAACACGTTACATTATCCTCTTCTCAGAGAATACTGTGTATTAAGCTAAATTAACTGATTTTAGTCTGAGACCTAAGGACAGACTATCACACAAAGTCTCCAAAATGCAGCACAGCAAAGACACTGCATTTCATTACAGCACAACGCTCTCTTTTAGCTTGGAAAAGGAGAGGTGGCATGGATGCCATCTACAGGGACACAGAAAAACAATAACCTTGATTACCTGAGAACCAGGGATTCCAAGAAGGCAACATTTTAAGTAAAACAACTGAAGAGAAGGAAACACAGAATGTGAAAGCTGGAAGAGATCAGGCTCAAAAACAGGCAGGGCAGAGTGCTATGGGAAGGTCAAAAGCCAATTAAGACCATGAAGGAGCAAGGGCCAGGCTTCTTGCAACAAAGCGAGTGATAATGTCAGGAAGGTGCAAGGAGGATCCCATCAGAAAATAGGGGAGCAATATTGGTATGTGGCTGGGAAAGGAAGCTGTGAAGAATTGGATGTAATTGGAAGCAGAAATAGAGCTGCAGTGGATGAAAGGGGAAAAGAGAAATGAAAATTAGATGGAAGATCTCTAGGAATGGATTAGCCAAAGTCCATCTTTGCAGGCTGAGAGATGAAAGAACAGGAAAAGCTAGTCTGGGGCTTAATTGCCACTGTCATAGCTAATGAATTATTAACAAGCAAATTATGAAATTGAGTAAATTCTTCCTCTGTCTCAGCCAGCTCGCACTTCTGACAGTCACCAGTGAAATGCAAAAATCTTTTTACAATTCCTTCCCCTGCTCTTATGCAATGGCTGGCAGCACACTCATTGGATGTTTTCCTTCAGAGCTCTTGGAACCTCTCCCTCTGCTCTTTTGGGTGGAATTCTCCCACCACAGGCTTCCACAACATAATGAGTTCTTGATAAAGCTCTGCTAATAACATCTCTACAGAAATTGCTCCGTTACTTCCGTGGGTTATTCCAGACTTAAAGGCCATCATCATTACCATGAATTTATTTGAAACCAATGGAGTAAGCCAAGCTTAATGATGTTAAGAAATGTGTAAAACCCACAGACCACAATGCTAGATTTTGTTTTCTTGCTCAGAGAACTTCCTTTGCAGATTAGGCTGGAACAAGGAAAGGCCAGGTAGTTAGGAGCCCACTTTTAAAATTTCCACTATGAGTTCATTTATAATTGACAAAAAAATAAAAGATAAATTAGTACAATATCATTGAAATAAACACTATCCACAGCACTTTTCTAATCTTGGGTATGGGCATCACACACTCCTCTGTCTTTCCATCCTGGAAAAGGATGTTTCTGCATCCTTTTCCAGCTAGAGGAGACAACCAGAATTTTGTCATGCCTGGAAAAAGGGACATAAATAGGCTGCCAGGGATAAAAACTACCAGGTTTTGAGGGTAGAAGAGGTGAGGGAACAAGAGTTTCATCCTCCACTAGTTCTAATGCAGTTAAAAATCCTTAACCTGAGATGTCCTTTGGCATCCCTTATACATCCATAATCTCCCAATCACGATTTTTCAGAAATTTCAAATAAAGTAACTGTTTAACCTAAACACAGAATATGCTCAACCACAGCTAGCATCTTCTGTCTACAGTAGATTTTGCTAATTTTAGTAAAAAAACTTTTCATTAGTGAGGTTTTTTTCAGCTAACATTTACTGACTATATTTGGCTTAGCTGCGGGGTTGTATGTCCCTGCTGCCATAAGCCTGGTATAGGGATTAAATGCGCTTACAAAACAAGAGAATGCACAAATGTCACTTAACTGGTCCTTGAAATGATAAAGGCAGAGAAGAGAATTCTGCAGCACCTTCTATGCAAAGGCAACCAGAACAGACCAAGGAAAATATGCAAAGCCAGATTTAAAGACATTAAACATGAGGAGCTTCTGGTGAATGCAGAAATATGGGCATAATTAACCCGTGGGAAAATCAGCACTCATGGATCAGCAACCACCAAAGGGAGGGACCAGAAGATCTGCTGCTGCTCTGTTTAGCTGGCTGGGATTTGTTGCAGCTGACAGATTCTCTGTGTTTCCTTCAAAAAGGGACAACACAGCCTGAAGCAGTCACTATCTGGTGATACTGACCAGAAACAAAGCCTTGCTGTTGCCAGCTCCAAAAGTTTTGTATTTTACTTTTCTCCTTGCCAGCGATGTGAGCAGCTGTTTGCTCTCCTCCCCGGTGTAAATCAGGAGTAGCTTCAGTCAACACGGTGCTGTTTCTCTGTTCATCATATGGTAAAGACCTAATACATTATTTCTCCTGGGAGGGCAAATTACAGCCAAGGATATATGTTGGCCTTGTTTTCCTTGCTCTTACACCAGCATGTGACTGTTACCATAAGAGACTGGGGTTTTTTTTTTTTTTGTTTGTTTGGTTTTTCAATGAGAAAAAATATCCATCTAGATGAAAATCAGGAGGAAGCAGCCCTATGTGGTGCATCTTTCTTTAAGTACAGTAATGTGAAAAGAGTGCAAGGAATAGAGTGGGTAGTTGTATTAAGGACTTCAAGATATAAGAATATGCTTCTTGTGCATCACTGAGACTCTTGGTACTGATTGCAGCTACGAGGATTAGCTTGTGCTGTGGCTGAGGTGAAGACATCTGTGCCCAAAGCCAGGTAGAGCTGATCATGTTCTCAGACTCTCCTACAAATGGGATGATCAGTGGTATCTCCTCATGGCCAACTCAAATGCGTGCATCCTGCAGAGAAGTTTCAGCTTTCTCAGAAATCTGCTGGTAGCCTGCCCATCTGGTAAAAAGGGAGCACCATATTAAACACTTCCTACCGTCCCAAAGTATGAAAATGTGTTTTCTGGCTTGGAAGGTTTGAGGAATTTGAGGCTTGAAAGTCATCCTCACTTAAGCTGATTTCATGTCAAGGTATCAAATACACCGTGACCTTTATCAGCTGAAAACCAGCACAACTTCAGAAACTTTCTAGGAGTAATCAATTTCTGTGCAGTGTCAGTACCCAGTTACATTTGGGTGAGAGGGATTATCTCATGCATTAACAAGTACATATAAATAAACAATAAGGCCATGGGATGAAAAGGTGACTGTTGGCAAACTCCACTAACCTTAGCTGGGGGCAGCAGAAGTCATGGGATCATAGGATCATAGATTCATTTGGGTTGGAAAAGACCACTAAGGTTATTGAGTCCACCCAACACCGCCAAGTCCATCGCTAAACCAAGCCCCCAGATTGACACATCTTTGAAATCCCTCCAGGAGAGGTTTAGACTGGATGTTGGGAAAAATTTCTGCAACAAAAATATTTTCCAGCCCTGGCACAGGCTGCCCAGGGCAGTGGTGGAGCACATTATCATGGGCTGAAAATTTCTTCTCTTAGGAGTGATTAAGAGATAAGGAAAAAAGTAGCACATAATTCAGATTTACAGTGGGCAGAGTTTAGCAGACGGTGTCCCCATGAGCCACACTGTGCCCACTGTTCTTCACAGTATCCACATGTAATCTGAAAAAGAAACGGCACTTGCAGGTGTTAAAAATTATACAGGGCAGTCAAATCTAATATAGACTGCAAAGAGTCACAGAATTACTTTGAGGTACCGTCTAACTGGGTAATAAAATGGTTGGGAAAATTTAATTTCTACAAATGCAAAGTAACGTACATGTGGAAAAATAACCCTAACTATGCATTTCCATTGATGGCTCCAAATAAGATTAGTATCACTGTATTTCATTTACGTATCTGAATGGAATATATGATCACATTGTCTTGCAAAGGATATAGTAGAACTGGAAGACATAGAGAGGTGACAAAGACAAGTAAAGGCATAAAACACCCACTGCAAAATAAAAATAAACTGTTACGGTGGATATAACAGAGATCTGTAGAATGAGGAATGGTGTGAAGAAAATAAGGAGGGGAAATAATTCACTTTTTCACAGTACAATATCTGCAAGACTCCAAAGGAAATGGTTAGACAGAAACCTTAAAAGGTAGGTGTTATTTTTTTTCATTTTGCTTTGCTTTGCTTTTGGTTTTTTGTTTGCTTGTTTCTTTTTCTTGTTTTGGAAGTTTATCGTAGAATTTTCCAGAAAATAAAAAATTATCCACAGGTTCGAAGAAGAGAATAGACATCCATGGAAGTCCAGAGATCGAGCTGCTATTAAACACAGCATCCCATCTGTGGCCTCCAGTTCAGCACTCCCTGTAATTCTCACTGCTGGAAAGTTGTCCCAGGGGGATCACAACGCCCTTTTCACACACCCCAGGCTTTTTCCTTACACTCTTCTGGGCATCTGCTGTAGCTACTATGGAAACAACATCCTGATAAACATTTGTCCTGATCCAGTATCCTACATCTCTATATTGTGAGGGGAGAAAAAAACCATGAAAACCCTGACTAGATTAGTAAGATTAGTGTATTAATTTAACCCAGATCCTGCTGTTTTGCTTCCCACAGAAATCATCTGGGCCCACAAAAATTCTGTGACCAATTGTAAATACAATTTGCATAAATGATCATGCTCATTTGCATATAGTTGCTTCCTTTGCTTCCTTCCCTCAGGGACTGACAATCTGTTCCCTCTGCAGTGAGTTTGGGATTGCCTTGCACCTCTGAATTATATAATTTTACTTCCTTTCTCTTTCCCCCTTTTTCATTTATTACATTATATCATGCTTATTTCCAGGCTCAGCTGAACCCTCAGCTTACCATAGTTCTTCCTTGTCTTATGTCTCTTCACTCTTTCCAAGAAAATTCACTATTCTTTTTGATGGATATCTCAATAGTCCCTAAAATGTGTAATCACATCAAAAGAAAAGATTACTAACTTTTTATCCTTTTGATGTATATTCAGCTTGCTCCAATTCAAAACTGCAAAACACATACAGACAATATGAGAAACAGTTTGGTATGAGGAAAATATATTGCTTATTGCACCCCTTCATTTTTTAAATTGTGCTAAAATGGCCCAAATTGTAACTTTCAGGAGAATGAGATTGACAGGCACTTTAGGTAATTTAAGTCACCTCTCTCCCTCGAAAATCAAACTTCCTAATTCAAGTGGAACAAATGTGCAAACCAGACCCTGTATTTTATTTTCTTTTAGTGAGAAAATTTTAAAAAAGAAAAAATCTTTCCGAACAACTTAGCACCGTTTTTTCCCAGTTTTTAATCCAACTCTCAAGCAAGACAAAGGATATTTTTATGATTAATAAATGGACCTTCACTGCTCTGCTGCTAGCTGCCCATAGGTGGCTGAGGAGGATCAGAGCTCAGACTTGTCTTTTTTTCCATCAAGGTGTGGCTGGTCTTCCCTCTGTGACTGCTGCTTTCTTCTGCTCAGCATTATTTTAGATCTGAAATGATAACATTATACAAGATGTCCCCAAAATCTGGTAAAATCCCATAAAAAGATTAATTTAAGACTGAAAAACTTTAAGATTATAGCTGCCAATGTTTTCTTGCTCCACAGCTCTCTTAAGAAGAATTCACGAGGTTATAGGGATACCAAACCTCATCTGAAGATTAAAACCTCCTGTCAGACAAGACTGCTCTGGATCACTGCAGCTATTTTCTGGTCATCAAACACCCATCATAGAGGAGATAAAATAATTTATAGGGTGAAAAAAATTAAAAGGTACTTCAACCATAGGAATACAACCTTCCCAGCATCTTTTCAGATCTGAAATTATGTAGTTCATGTGATTTTCATACGCTGCTAAAATTTGTCAGAGGGAAATTATGTGAGGCTGTAATTGAGGGATGGACTTTTATTAAAGGATAGTTCTAGTGTGCCCATTCATTCTCTCCCAGAGCTGACAGATGTGGGGCTGTTGGGCTGATTTTTCATTGTTTCACAGGATGTGCAAATGTCTCCTGTGAGACAATGCATGAGAACCTCATGGAGCACCCACCCAGAAGAATTTCCCCTGCCAGAAGCAGGTATTCCAACATCAGCACTCGGATGTGTGCTGGGACCTCTGGTAAAACACATGCCAGAATGAGATGGGATCCACCCCACAGGCAGCGCGAGTGAAGCATGAAGCTGCTGGTCCCACAAGTCTATGCAAATGTACGGAGCAAACCCGATTTGGCTAATAGCCAGCTGTATATTTTAACCACCAGGCAGCCCTTTCTCTCCCATTAGAGGGTACAGTCATCACCTCTGCAAAGCTAGAGTATCACTGAAAAGAGACCAGCTGAGCTCCCCTTCTGTTTCCTCGAGATGTGTGATGCTGTGAAAATACCACAGGCAGCGCGAGCTGGTGCACGAGCAGCGCCGCGGATTCAAGAGCAGCATTCTTTTCAGCTCTTGTGCTGGAAGCCACGGCTCAGAGAGGAAACCAGCAATGATACATGGGCTCACTCCGTGCGAATCACCACGGCAGAGGGAGGGAGCACTAAAATGCGGTAGCACTTTGGGATAGCGTGGTCGAAAGAGGACAAGGTCTGGTCAGGTATGGGACCAGCTGCCTGAACCGCTGTCACATTTCCAGGTCATCTCCAAGCTGTGCTGCATATCTTCTGAGGGGTGTTATTAGCTCATGATAATCACACTCTCTGCAGCTCCTTTACTGCTATTATAAAAATGCTTTTATGTTGGGTAGATGTGTTATTTATTACGTGCTAGGAGGAAATGAAGTTGGTAGTTCTGAATGTTGAACAGCAGTTGGAGCTGAGCTGCACAGTTCCCGGTCCCAAAGAACCCTGTCTCCTGTTTCATAATAATAAGTGATTTATGCCCTGTGTTATTAAGCCATTTGAATGACTCCATGCAGATCTCAGGGCCAGCATTTTATTTCTGTTATCTAAGCTGAAGCTGTAATAGCAAGGACTTTTTTTTTTCTTTTTCTTTTTTCTTTTTTTTTGCCTTCTCTTTTTATTTTTCTTTTTTCTTTTTTCTTTTTTACCTTCCTTCCTTCCTCCCTTCCTTCCTTCCTTCCTTCCTTCCTTCCTTCCTTCCTTCCTTCCTTCCTTCCTTCCTTCCTTCCTTCCTTCCTTCCTTCCTTCCTTCCTTCCTTCCTTCCTTCCTTCCTTCCTTCCGACACTTCCTTCCGACACTTCCTTCCGACACTTCCTTCCGACACTTCCTTCCTTCCTTCCGACACTTCCTTCCTTCCTTCCTTCCGACACTTCCTTCCGACACTTCCTTCCTTCCTTCCTTCCGACACTTCCTTCCGACACTTCCTTCCTTCCTTCCTTCCTTCCTTCCTTCCTTCCTTCCTTCCTTCCTTCCTTCCTTCCTTCCTTCCTTCCTTCCTTCCTTCCTTCCTTCCTTCCTTCCTTCCTTCCTTCCTTCCTTCCTTCCTTCCTTCCTTCCTTCCTTCCTTCCTTCCTTCCTTCCGACACTTCCTTCCTTCCGACACTTCCTTCCTTCCTTCCTTCCTTCCTTCCTTCCTTCCTTCCTTCCTTCCTTCCTTCCTTCCTTCCTTCCTTCCTTCCTTCCTTCCTTCCTTCCTTCCTTCCTTCCTTCCTTCCTTCCTTCCTTCCTTCCTTCCTTCCTTCCTTCCTTCCTTCCTTCCTTCCTTCCTTCCTTCCTTCCGACACTTCCTTCCTTCCGACACTTCCTTCCGACACTTCCTTCCTTCCTTCCTTCCTTCCTTCCTTCCTTCCTTCCTTCCTTCCTTCCTTCCTTCCTTCCTTCCTTCCTTCCTTCCTTCCTTCCTTCCTTCCTTCCTTCCTTCCTTCCTTCCTTCCTTCCTTCCTTCCTTCCTTCCTTCCTTCCTTCCTTCCTTCCTTCCTTCCTTCCTTCCGACACTTCCTTTCTTCCTTCCTTCCTTCCTTCCGACACTTCATTCCTTCCAACACTTCCTTCCGACACTTCCTCCCTCCCTCCCTCGCTCCCTCCCTCCCTTCCTTCCTTCCTTCTGACACTTCCACCACTTACTTCCACAAAACCTTCAGGGAAATGTCTATAGCTGGACAAATGGTACAGTTCAACGTTTTTTTGCTCATACCCCTGTTGTGAGGACAGTTTTGAAGTTTATATTGTTATGCACTAAATGAAAGTTTTGTTTAAACTTCATTTAAAATTCTACTTTAAATTGGGAAAAAAAAGTGCAAATTTATTCTCATTTTTCATAGGACACTGTGTGATACAAAGCCAGTAAATAAGACATCATTCTCAATGACTAATAATTTTTTCAGACCAGGCTTTTTGAATACCTACTATCCCAAGTGTTGTCTGAGTATTTAAAATTTTGGATGAGGTCAATGATTTTAAAAAATATCCAAGCAAAAAAAAAAAATCTCAAAATAAAACAAAAGGTTGCTTTTCTCTTGCTCCATGATGCAAAAACCTGGTGCTCAAATTTGATCAATAATCCGTCCCTTGTACACTGATTGGGCTTCAGCCCACCTTAGCTTCAGAAGGAGGACTCAGTTCACTGCTTTAAAGGTCCAAACAAATCAGTATCTAGGCACATAAATAAGTTCACTTTTCAATTAACCCAGGTTTCATTCGGTTGCCCAGAATCCATGAAAGGATCTCACAGTCATGTCTGGAGATGGAAGTGGGACAGTTTCCCCTCTTGTAAAGATTATTTTCTCCATAGCAAAGGAATAGAGATTACTTCATTCTTTCAATGTATATGCCACCAACTGTGCAATGAAATTCCTTAAATTATGATGAAATTGCTCATTTCCTGAAGTGAACACAACAAACTAACAGGCACAGTAATTTTTAGTAGATTTGGATTCAATTCAATTTTCCAGATGTTCGCCTGCAATCAGCCTAGGAACTCAAATCTCAGAACGGTGCTATTCACACAACAGCTGTTGCAAATTTTTCTTTTGAATCACACCAATCTAAGTGTGGATTTGTTTACAGGCAGCCTCAGTCTTACATGAGGAACTGACTGATTATATAAAAAACAAAATCTCAAAAATGTTCTCTGACCATTTACGTAGTTTCATTATTATTATATTACGGTACCTTTTTAAAGTGATTTTTATCATGAATTAGTAAATTTAGTTTTCTTCACCAGTCAGTGAATTCTGTTGGTGAATTTAATTTTTTTAAAAAAGATTTTTTTTGGTTTTCATTTGACTCAGCTTCCTATGAGGAATGTGTTGGAAGGAAATAGCAAAGTAATCACTGAAAACCTATTTGGAGTCAATTGTCATCAGCATTTGCATAAAGTAATATGCTCCAAGGAGTTTAATTAACATATGCTCAGTCCAGCAAAGATTAGAAGCACCTTTAGTTGGACCTTGTATAGTTCACACCTTAAATTATAAACCTCTACAGAACTCAGTGACCTTTTTATGATTTGCAGGAAAAAAAATAATCTGATACATGATTCTGGTGGTTAGCCATTTTAACAGTGCCCACCCTTGTATTAGACTTCTGGCATATGGTAAATACAATTTTTTTATTATGTCTGGAATTGTTTTATTGAAGCAACCATCTAACCTTTCCTAGATCATCCATTTCTTCTGGCTGGAGAAGAAAATGTTTTGTGTATATTTATTATTGTGCACACATGCCCATGGTAAAGGAGGTGGAACAGGATGAACTTTGAGGTGCCTTCTCACCGAAACCATTCTGTGATTGTCTGAAATATCACGGATGGAAATCTGGTGATGGCTGTAGCTGAGGGATTGATGTATTTGTGACCAAGCTGTCACTTACAGGCATCTCACTATTGAGGATTTACAACTGAAAAGCCAGATAAATGGCTAGCAAGATGATGGTAAATTGGTTTTTTGTTTGGTTTTCTTTGTTTGTTTGGTTTTTTTTTTTTTTCCTTATTTTTAATAAGGGAGAATAATATTAAGTTTTTCTATTTACAAGGAAATTATTGCTTTTAAGGATGCAATTCAAACAATTAACACTGCAATTCACTAGATGTTAGGCCCTAGGTCATAAAGGAGATTTAGTGTCAAGGATTCTTATAAGAGGATAATGAAGCTAGGGTATGTTTTTTAAAGCTGCCTGCAAAGTTGGTGTTTGACAACACGGTGTGTCTGGTGACATTCTAGTGCAAGTGTCACACTGATTGATAGACAAAAGTAATTTAACCAGAATGTGAAGTGCAGAACCAGGGGGTTCATTGGAAAGGGTTCCATACAGGGAGAAAAGCTCAAGTTACCCGAATATACAGTATCTTTCATTCATAGTTCTACTGAGCCAAAGGTGTAGGGAATATTCATATTTTGTAGTGAATTGTTCACCTTTTTCAAAGTCCTTAATGCTTATAGTGCTAAAAGACTGTGCAATGTGTTAATTAAAGATTAAATCTGAGGGGGTTTTGCTTTTTCAGTGTTGCTTTTTCTAATATCTTTCCAATTTTTCGTGTGACTGTTTAGAAGGGTGAATTAAACAGAGGGTATTTAATTGCTTCATTCCATCTACTTATACAAGACTCCTCTTTTCCACATTTTAAGGCAATGGACACTGTGTTCTTTGAATACATTTTAACAGAATTAACACCTTTTCTTAAAAGTTAGTGGAATTATTATTTTTTTTTCCAGAATATTTTCCTGTTTGACAAGTTGTATTATGAAAGAGCCTATCTGTTACCCACTTCCTTCTGCTCTGTGGAATTATCTAGACTTTTCTAGACCTTTATTTTTAATTTTGTGTTCTATCCTTCAGATCTGCTATGGAATTAGACAAGAGTGTTCTATTCTGTAATATCACAGAAACAGAAATTTACTAAATTAAAAAGACCTGCTTTTGGAGTAGAAGCCCCTGAATGATCCTTCCAAATAGGATTGTACATACAAACATGCATACAAACATGCATGTTTCTCTGAGAAAACTTTCAGAATAAATCTGCAGCAGTAAGTAGGATTCCCCAGCTTCCCCACAAAGGAATTGAGACTAGAGAAATTCATGGCAATGAAATAACCCTGATTAATTTTCACATGAAGAAGTTTTCACCACTGAGGATTTTGGTTTATGTTGTTATTGTTTTAATTTTTAACACATGCATGTGCATAGAAATAGGTAGAGTCTGCTTTAAAAACCACTGGGGTAATTAAATGAAATTAACTTGATGAATGCTATCGTGTGCATCCTGATTACTGAGTACTGAAGTTCTTCTTCCTTTAATAACTTGGTGAGATAAAGTGGTTTTAAACTGAATGTGATGTATTCAGTTCAGCAGGCAGCAACTGGGGAAATCCAAACCCATCCAAAAGATAAAGAAAACTGTATGGCTTGTGAAATACACATGTTGAATTCATATCACACTCTCTTCATTCAAGAAAAGTTGTCTGAGACATCATCAGTGAAGTGACTTAGTTTCATTCAGATGTTATATAGATGACATACATTCCTAGTTGTGGTTACTGGAGAAGACTAATTACAGCTGCTAAGAAGTGCAAAAGCCTCCCAGAGAGGAAAGATTTCTGTTTTATCCTCTTTTTCCTCCTTTTCCCTTTCTTCATTTAACCTTTCTTTTCTTCCTCCTGTCTAAATCTCTTCTACATTTATATAATCAGTTTCCCTCACTTTTTCTTACCCTTTAAATGAGTCCATTTCTCTTTTCCTCCATATATTCTCTCAGGCTAACATCTTTCATAAAGAAGGTTCCCACTTTTTCTTTCTTTCCTTGCATCCCAAGCCTTTAGGTTCTCTTCCCATATCTGACATTGATAATATCCACTCTATGTTTTATACTTCCTTTTTTTTTTTTTTTTTTTTTTTGCTGCAGAATGACCATTCGAATTAAAGAAACTAAGTATTATTTTCACAAATGATATGTTTCTTAGGTAATTAATATAGCTAAGTACCTCATACTGCTATCAGAGTCAGTGTCTTGCCTTCTCCTGACTGATGGTTAAAAATCAATGGAGCTTCCAAAGCATTCCAAAAATGTGTAGATGTGGCAATGAAGACATGTTTAGGGGAGAGCTGAGTTAATGACTGGACTCTACAATCTTGGAGGGCTTTTCTAACCTAAAAGATCCTATGATTATGTAAATTTTTGACTAAATTATAAAATTTAGTCAAAATTTAGTCAAAAAATAGACAACTAGGGATGTATTGAAGCCACTGTGACTCAAGCTGCTTTGGCTCAAAGATTTGGGGTTTGGCAGACTTTTTCTGTATCCCGCGTGCTGCTCTGGGCAAGCTCCTTGTGGAGAAGAACAAAAACAGGAATCCTGCTTTTTTGGTACACTTTATCCTCTGGCTGATCTGCTGGCCACAGCCTGAAGGGTCTTCAGCTGTAAGTTTCTAGTCATGGTGTCAAGTCATAAAATACATAAGAAGAAATTCCTCCCTGTGAGGGTGGTGCGGCACAGGTTGGCCAGCGAAGCTGCGGCCACCACCCCTGGCAGTGTCCAAGGCCAGGCTGGATGGGGCTTGGAGCAACCTGGGATGGTGGAAGGTGTCCCTGCCCATGGCAGGGGCTTGGACTGGATGACATATGAGATCTTTTTTAACCAAAATCGTTCTGTGATTCTCAGATTCTATTCCAAACTCCTCGAGGTTGCAAGCCCTGGACAGCTACCTTAAAGACATGTCAACATCTAAAACTCACTTTGGGTCATGCTCAAAATCCAAATAGTCAAAATTTACCTCAGAATGGAAACCTTGCTCATTCTGGTGTATACCCTCATTTAATTTGATTTGTATTGCGTGCACAAATTATTATTTTGTCCGTATGGTTGATGTATGTGGTCACCATCAGCATCAGCCACTGAGTGGCTAGTGAGTGTAATTTAAGGGCTGAATGAAAAATCTCAGACTTGAATGAAAAACAAACTCTGTTATACGTCAGCAGGTTTGAGGATTTTTTAAATCAAATTAATATCCTGTTCATTCATTAAAAAAGGTGGTAATATTTTCAGGGTTCCTCAGTGCATAAGTTCACTCGAAAATCAGACAGGGTGGAGGTGTTTAATGAGCAGTTGAAAATTTCAGTCTCCCTCTCTTCCTTGAATAACCATTAAATAATTCAATGTCTTAGTCTCCCCTTATGAAATAGGGATAGCTGCACTTCCCTTACTAGGAGGGAGAATGGAAGTTCATAGAATAAATAATATTTTTAAATATTAATGCATGTTATGTAGGCATTTTGAGTCAGCCAAAGTCCTGTCATCAACTCTGAGGTCTAACCCTTCATCGTTAAGTGTTACTAACCTTTATTCAGGGATTTTTTTTTTCCAAATGGGAGACTATTTTTGTACACAAAATGACCATCAGAAAAACCTTAGCAAATTATGATTTTCAAAGCTAGCGGTAGAACATAGAAATTAATCATAATGGTGTTCCAGAAAAGCCTATTTTGTTTTTATAAGCATATCTTCCATGAGAAGTCAGAGCAGAAGGGAGACATGCATAATATATTTCTCAGTATTAATAAGTTCTTCTTCTGCTTGCACATAACAAAAGAGATTTTAATCACCGTGGTTATCTCTCTCTTTGAAGTGAATATCTCATATTAATCTTTAGACAAAATTGGAGCAAATGAATGTAAAAATCTAGAATACAAAAGGACCCTCAGAATTCTTACTGAAAACAACAACGACCCTTATTATTGAAACCATCATATTAAAGTATCCAGTTGTTTATTTCTTTTCTTTTCTCTTCTTTTTTTTTTTTTTTTTTTTCTTTACAGGAGCTCCTTATTTTCTGCTCTTGAACAGTATTTCCCTAAATAAAACTGCACCACACAAAGTGCCATTATGATTTCCAGCATTCATTTCCAGAGGGGCTCCTGCTAGTCCGTAGCTATAACTATGATGAAAAGGGGCTGTGGACAGCCTGTTGCAGTAATGCTAACTCCCCATCTATCAACCCAGCAGATTATATGAGTAGCATCTCCTTAGAATAGAAACTTGGAGATGTAATAATCAATGAGATCTGGCATGCTGAGTGCCTACACGAATCCATTGCTATAAAGGACGCCAAATTATTAGTGCTTCACAAAAATCTATGGAATTGCAGTCAGCGGGGCTGAGACCAGGAACAAAGGCACTAAGGATTGATTGAATATTTTGGTGGTGGTCTCTGTTTTCAGAGTACTATATGCCATTGAGTGTATGTTTTGGAAGTTCTGCTTTTTCATGTTGCAGAAGCCTTAGTGGCCAAAAAGGGGTCAGAATGTATCACATCCTTTTCACATTGCTTTCTCCTACCTTAGCACAACCTGCTTATGGACAGTATCTGTGTGTGAGATGGATCAATGAGCTGAGCTTTCTCCCTCTGTTTCTGAAGGCAAATATCTTGCTTTTCTGTTATTGTAGTTCTGAGTATTGAAGATTTTTAACCCAGAATGTTTCTTCCTGCAATGTGAATGTAGGGAGAAACAACCAAAGACAGAAGGGAGCAGCTGTAAGTCCTTTGTCTGATATTCCCTCCAGACACCTCTGATCAAAACCTTACAGAATGCAGGATCTGCTAATCAACCCAAGGTCTGATTTGTGCTGGTAATTACAGAATGCAGGATCTGGTAATCAACCCAAGGTCTGATTTGTGCTGCGTAGGCTTGCTCACTCTTCAGTGAATGAAGACCAAAGGCAAGCAGTAGCTTAATTTAGAAATAGCTGCTGAGGGCCTCAGTGGAGGGAGATGAGAAAAACCTTGCTGTTAGTGGCTTATATCAGAGTTACCAAAGCTGTTCTAGCTACCCAAAATCTGGAAACAAGATCATGAGGATTGGACAGATCCAGATTGATCATCACTACAAGAAAGATAAGAACATTCACACACCCGAAGTTTATAAACTCTTCAACTGACAATATTGTTCCATAGAGAGTTACACACATAGTATGTAAGTTATAAATAGCAAGTTGTTACAAGTACAAGCTCAGGTCTTCGTACACCTGTGGCACGCTCACTGTTACAGGTGTGCCTTGCATTTTGTCCCCAGCGTTCCTGAAATGTAGAGATCTGCTTGAACCAAATGTAGAGATCTGCTTGACCTGTCTAGACAAGGAGAGTGAGAGGTTACACAATTGCACCCAAGAGAAACAAGTTCTGCTTAACCACTTCTCTTGAGATGACCTGCACTGTTCATCTTTCATGAATTTGAAACCATAAACAGAAACACCCTACACCTTTAAGCACATGAAATAAATAACACAAGAAGCAAATTAGGCAGTGATCCAAGATTCGGTCCAACCCTGACGCTTTAATTTGCCTTATGGTGCTATAAGTGTTTACTAGAGAAGAGGAGACAGAGAGAAAACATCTTTGTGGTCTACAGCTTTCTCCTGGTGGGAAAGGGAAGGACAGGCACCTATCCCTCCCCTCTGGTGAGCAGTGGCAGGACCTGAGGCAATGGAAGGTGTGTCAGGGGAGGTTTATGCTGGCTGTCAGGAGAAGGTTCTGCACCCAGAGGGTGTTTGGGCACTGGAATGGGCACAGCACCAAGCCTGACAGAATCCAAGAAGAGTTTTGACTGCACTCTCAGGCACACGGTGTGACTTCTGGGCTTTCCTGTGCAGGATCAGAGGTGGCACTGAATGATTCCCATGGGTTCCTTCCAGCCCAGGAAGGATTCTGTAAAATTTTCTGAATGGGCTGAGCCAGCTCAATGTCCCACCACTGCTGAGGGTTGCAGCAATTGGCATTAGCATGGCACCCACTGCCCTCAGAGGCTGAACACGACAGCCAGTGCATTTTCTGCAAAGTGCTTTTCAGACCAATAACTCCTTCACTGACCCACATTGCCTTCCGTAAGGAGCAAAATATTAGGAGGTGTTTCATTCAAACAATTTAACATTAGATGAGAATGTTTAAAATTCCTAGGAAAGGCTTTTGTTCATAGTCTGAGGCTGGGTTTTGAAGTCTTTACAAACTCTCTCTCCAGGGAGGCTGTGTGGAGAGAGCCATCCTTTCAGCTCACCCTTGAATGCACTTTGAACAAGCAGCTGCTTTTACTGTAAGCATGTTATTAATGGTCTCTTTTCAAAAGCAGATATAGTACCCTGGAAAATGTTCTATTGATTTTTTCCCTTTCCCTGTCCCTGTTTCAATCACACTCTTTTGAATGGCTTTCATTTTTGGCAACAACAAGAGATTTCTTCGAAGAAAAGTGGTGTCTAGGTGTAGCCTTAAATAAAATCACTGCTCAATTTAAGCTCTGAAAAATACTATTGATATTTTAATAGAAGATTGGAGAACCAATTGCTGGTTCAATAATAGCTACAAGGAGTTTATACATAGGAAACATGCACAAGGATCATTTTATTTCTTTTGCTCTACGTGTTAACAGAAAACAGCAGCCTAAATCTTGACTCACAGGATTATTACATGTCAAGGATCTCAGGAACATGGAAATATTTCATTCCATTTTTATAAAGTGGAAGCGTGCACTGAGATACCTATGTGCAGGGTGCAGAAGATAGAAATGCAAATAATATTGTACCATATATTTCTATATAATGAAACTCATGCTGAGAAATATTACGTAATAAATTGTGCACAGCTGGAGCCATGATTTTGTTTCTGACTTTGGTTAATGCTATTATTAATTGCTTACATCACATCGAGTCAAACAAATTTTTTCTTGATATTTTTTGCTGGGAACCAGAGAAGAAATCACATCCGCTGTTTTGGAAACCTCTAAACTGAGGAATGAAACCCTCACTGAGTTATGTGCTACATAAACATCTAGGGAGAGATTGGTGATGTCAATTTCCATGACCGCATCTCAGAGCGGCTGATATTATTTATTCCCCATCCCTGGAAGTGCCCATGGCAGGGGCTGGAACAAGATGAGCTTTAAGATCCAAACCACTCTGTGATTCTGTAACTGAGCTCCTGGAAATATGAGATGATGTGAGAACTTCTGCAGGAAGCAAGGACAGGAGTGGGGCCATGGGTAGAAAGGCAAGGCAAGGCAAGGCAGGATGGTCTTGATTTTGGGGAAAGAATCTTGATAATATATCATAAATGCTCTTACTATTTCATTCCAAAGTCTGTATAAAAGAGTATATTTAAATAAATAGATATTAATTTATTTAAATAAACAGATAAAATATATATGCATAATTAGAATATATAAAATAAATATAAAGATATATCACTAAAGAAAGAATCCATATAGAAGCCAGCCATACGAGGAAGAGCAGAGGGAGATGGGACTGTTTAGCCTTGAGGAAAGAAGGCTCAGCAGTGACCTTATCCCTCTGCAGCTCCCTGGCTGGAGGCTGGAGCCAGGTCAGCCTCTTTTCACAGGCAAACAGGGGCAGGAAAAGGGGAAAGGCCCTGAGGCTGGAGCCAGGGGAGCTGCACATCAGGAAGGATGTATTCATGGAAAGGGTGGTTGGACATTGGAATGGGCTGCCCAGGGAGGTGCTGGAGTCCCCATCCCTGGCGGTGCCCAAGGAAGGCCTGGAGGTGGCACTGAGTGCTCTGGGCTGGTGACACGGTGGGTATTGGTCACAGGGGATGGACTCTAAGGTCTCGGAGGCCTTTTCCAACTCAAATTATTCTACCATTCTAAGATCTGATATTTTCATCAAACTCCGGTCTTCCCAGTACTTTTATAATGCTGGTGGCCGAAAAAAAATCTACCTTAAAAATCTACCTGTACTTTTTCAGACACAGTGAGTAGAGAAAATAACTCTCATGAATACTAGAAGCTGTTGGATATGAGCCAGAAGTCTAACTTCTGCTTACTGATGGAGATGCACAATTATGTTATGCATAAAATTTTACACAACTTTGCTCATAAACCCATCTGACAATTTATTTTTTTTTTGTGTTCCCTGTGATCAGTTGTGTTGCACTTAACGCTGAAAATTAAAGTTCTTTAAAAACCAAGACACACATTTGAGTATGGGTAATTACTTTAAAATTCAGGCTTGACTATCTAAACTGTTTTCAACCAAGAATATTGATTTGTCCTTTCACATGTACAAAAAGCATCAACCAACTGAAAAAAAAAAAAAGAAAAACCCTCCACGAAGGGCTGTCTTTGTACTCTCAGCCCTTTGCCCATAAAGACTTGGATGTTTATCTGATGGCTGCTTGCCTTCTTTAACAGGCTGTGGTTACCAGAGTGAGCCTCGACAGGAGAGCTGTTACATTTTTATTTTAACACTATGTCCTACATAAAAGTTGGCAATAAGAGAAAGTGCTCTATAGGATATGACTCCCCCATGGACTCTTCCTTTGCACGCTCACATTTTTTACATGTCAACAATGCTGGAGTGAAGATATCTTATTTAAAAAAAAAAAAAAAAGAAAAGACAAAGTGTGTGGGTGAAGGAAAATAAAATAAGCTGAGGGATCTTCTGGTTGTGATAGTAATTCAGATGTTTCTTTCGGTTAACACTGACAGATGGGCTTATGAGAAAGTGATACAGACATAAAAGAGGTGTGTGTGAATTAAGTTGCAGGTATGAAATTAAGAATGCAGGTATGAAAATCTGGCTCCACAGCAGCATTATATGTTTAGAGCTCTTTTCCTTTGCCCTGAGTGTGTTCTTTCCAATGCCATCCCACCTCAAATTCGGTCCCTGGCTCACTCAATCTCACATGGATGTTTATTCTGTAGCTCTTCACTGCCTCTGCTCTCTCCTGCTTGCTGTCTCACAAAATTGGTGTTAAAGTCCATGGTTTATTTTATCAGATGGTTATTAGATGCATTTTCTGTTGGAGTGTGATCCTGATCAGGTCTTCACAAATGTTCCATTTAGGTTCTGCTTCCGTTTTGCAATATAGAGCTGGAAAATTCAAGAGGTCATCTTATATTCTTTGTTACTTACCTTAATACAATATTTGTTCTCTAAAACTATAAAAAATCATTGGCTGGTGTTTAGCTTGTGGTCCTCTATGAACTCCTCATGCTGTCCTACAGAACTTCTATTAAGCCTGTCATTTCCAGTTTATAACAGATTATACCTCCCAAAAGATGTTACCAGTTGTTTTTCTTCACTGAATTTCAATCTAGATATGCTTCAACATATTTTCCTAATATAAATGGGTCAATTTGAATAAATTTTCCTTCCATCAAAATGCATCAAGATTTTCCTACTTGTCTCTGACCCAGTACTTTAGAAGTCAGATTTTATTCCACCATACACATCACTGGTATCAGGAATTCAGTGGTAAAACTCAACTTCCCAAGCTCTTCCATTGACTGAGAACTGTTGATAAATCCTATACAGGATTTTTTTTATTTTCTTTTTATTGACTAATTTGTACTCTTATTGTAAACAAATCTCATTTATGTTTCTTAGCAGAGATAGATACATGATGTAGTTATCAATCTTGCTTATTTTCTGTCGTGCTTTCAGCTGGTTAGCAAAAGTCCAAACAAGCAGAGAAACTAATTTCTCATACTGCAAATGAGAATATTTTGTATTAGATCACAATAAATACCATTACTGAATCAACATGGTACAAGCTGATTTAAACTACAATACAAAATTTTGTCATTATTGTGCTCCCTGAATTTCTCCCCTTATTTATTATCTTATAATATGTTAACTGTTCTATCTGATGACTGTTTAATATGCTGTTTATTTTGGGTATTTTCACTATCCTTCCTATTCATACAAATTTAAAAAAAAAGTCTCTTTAATTTCCTTCTTTTCTTGTATAGTGCTCTTGGTATTATTTTTTACTGTATTTTACCATTTATATTCTTCTTTATCCTAGGTGCTATACTAAACACTGCTTAGTCATTAATATGATTGCTGTATTTTTGATCATGTGGTTTATAAATTCCACCATGGGAAGATCATCATATTAGTATCTTAAGATTTCTTTTTATCTGATTAGTTCACCAAGTGGCTTCTTGAGATCTATTTTCCTCTCTGGTCTGTGGAAAAAAAAAAAACAAAAAAACAAAACAACTAAACAAAACACCAAAAAACATCACTAAAAACAACTTTCAGAAGTGTGGCAAAAAATTGCTATTAAAAGTAATTGCATGACCAGTTATAGAAGAATTCACAAACCATGAATGGACAAAACATGCAACCCCATCTGGAGACAATAAGGAAAACCAGCTTTGTTACACATACAGGAGCTGTTCAGATTTCTTTATGTTTCCCTGCAGAGGTAGCCTCTCTGATAATTTACAGTTCATTATTCTCTCTACTGAATTAAAAGATTCACTATTTCCTAAAGTTAAAAAAGAAAGGAGGAAAGTGTTGTCTATTAATAGACTCCATACACTGGAAAAGGGAAAAAAAAAAGGCAACTTCTGTGAACACACTATAAATAACATTTTCTGCATTACGAGCTAGACAAGAAGGGAATAGAAAGATTCAAAATGAAAAAGGAGATTTAGGTCAGATGTTAGGAGAAAATAATTTATTCAAAATGGAAGCAAGTCCCTGGCCCAGGGTGCCCAGAGCAGCTGTGGCTGCCCCTGGATCCCTGGCAGTGTCCCAGGCCAGGCTGGATGGGGCTTGGAGCAGCCTGGGACAGCGGAAGGTGGGAATGAATGAGCTTTAAGGTCCCTTCCAAACCAATCTTTTCATGGATTCCATGTTTCTTCATTAATTCTATGCTCAGCACTAATCTGTCAATAAGGCCAACAAGTCAGCATTTAGAAACAGTCATGGAGAGGGCAAATATTGGAGGTTTTGGGAACGGCCTGATGAGGTTCTAATGTCATGAGTGAAATCCCAGAAAAGAGATAGTGTTCTGGTAGAAAGGCTTTTTTCACCTTTTTTAACCTCATTGCCAATTTAACAATCCAAAGCCTGATTCTGCGCTCTACTACAACAGGCTCAATTTCCACTCCTCTCTAAATCACGTTTAGTTGTTTCAAGAGGATATGACAGGAACTGTCCTGTCTCCTCAGAAAGCAGTGAATCAACATTCAGCACACAGCAGAGACACCCTCTGAGCCTCTACCATTCAGAACATATTTTTAAGCTCTCAAGTAAGGATGGCAAGTCACAGCTGCAAGGATCAGCTTTAGAACTGGTGACACCAAGTGCCAAGTCTGTAGAGAGCTGGTGTCACTCTCTGTAGAACTCAAGACTACTATTTAGACAGTATTTTACAGTATAATAACTTCTTCCATGCTTCTGGCCAGATTCTTTCTTTTTTTCCTTCTTTCAAATGGCAAGTCTTGTTGACCAGGACTACTGCTTTCACCCTGCAATTTGTTCCATTTCATGCGTCTGTCTTTGCTGAAAAAAGTGCCCAGAAAACCAAGTTTTTTGTTGTTGTCATAGTTTTCTACATTTTCTCAGAAAAATCTTTGATTATTTTTGTCCTACTTAGATTTCATTCACCTACACTTTACAGGTGATATGACTGACCATCAAATGATTAGTGTAAATGTAGTCTGTGGACAGAGTAATCTGAATTTGAGAAGCTGTATTGACTACAATCCAACAATCCTTTTTCTGCTTCACCTGAGCATCCACCTGAATATTTCAAGTCAACAATGTTACAATGTTGGGGTTTTTTTCCCTTACACACCTGAGCACAATTTTCCACAGCTGCCTCAAATTCATGATCCCACACCTTCTTTACAATGAATTCCAAGTTCCTTAAGTTGTTCATATCTGTTCTCTTGTCTTTTTCAAACAAGGGGAGAATTTTCAATTTTCAGACATGAATTCTCACTCAAGCTGGCAAATAAGTTAGTGAAATCCCTTTGAATAATGACTTTATTTAATTCTAGTAATTAGCATGGCACTTTGAACCTGTGTACTTTTCTTTTTCACTCCATATTCCTTGCAAACTTCTTTCATGTGTCTAAAAAAATACATAAATGAGATACTGATTTTCTAATGATAGGCACCGTTGGTGTGTGCTGCTGAACTCCTTCAAGTGTGATAACCTAGGAATGGTGGGCTGCTGAGCAAACGTGATGATTCTTGGTTGTACACACACACTGAAAGTGGGCCCACAAATATCAGGGAAATGGAATCACAGGCTCACAGAATGGTTTGGTTCAGGGGAACCTTAAAGTTCATCTCATTCCAACCCCCTGCCATGGGCAAGGACACCTTCCAGTAGAGCAGAGCTCCGACCTCACTCAAACTGGCATCAAAAACCCCCAGGAATGGGGCAGCCACATCTGCTCTGGGCTCCGCCTCACAGCTAAGGATTTATTTCTAATATCCAACCTAACCTTTCCCCTGCCCTATCACTTCATGCCCTTGTGAAAAGTCCTTCTGCAGGCACTGGTCCCCACTCTTTCAGTGTGACCACCCAGCCAATTCCTTATTCACCATCTGCCAAATCTTGGCTCTCCAATTGAGAGATGAGTCTGTGGTGTGGGACAATGTCAAATATTTTACACAAATCCAAGTAGATGGCATCAGTCACTCTTCAACCTGTATTTTTATGACCACTTTTTGCTGCAAGTCGCCAGGAACCTGAGGACAATAAGAATTAATTCTTATTTACTTAATTCTTCTGACCAGGCTCCCAGGGGGCCCCTGTGTACCCCTGCCTTCAATCCTTCTTTCTCAGTAGACCTCAGGACTTCACCTCTCCTGTAGGGGCCCATAAGAGACACACTGTGGCTTGCCTCCAGCCTTCTCCTTTGTGCTGTTAAAACATTGAAAATTCTCCAGGTCAAAGGGAATTATTAAATCTTGTAATTACCACTGATCCAAAGAATGTCCTCCACATCTTTGCAAAAAATGGTCAGCACCCACTGGAACGATATCTTGTAGTTCCAAAATGTAAAATCTACCACGTTCAAAATATTTAAAGCATTTTGTTGATTTTCTTTTTCCTCCAGAGACTGAAAAAGTAGCTCAATCCATCTGCAATACAAGAGACACTGGCCCCAGGATGAAACACCTCAGTGCCAGATGAGGGGAGGTTGCAGGGACAGTGTCTGAGGGCAGACCTTGCTTTGTTTGCTGTTAAAGGAGTTGGAGTAAAGAACAAAACAACTCTTTGGAAAGACGTAGCAGTTTGTGATCTCTGAGAAACATCTAACACTCTGCTCATTGGAAAGTTACTGCCACGTCGCAGGGGTGAAATGAGAAGTCACAGGAGCTTCTGAGGACCTAACACTGCAAAAATAATGAGGAAAGAGTTGGAAAGAATAGATAAGAACATACCGCTTGCCTTCAAAGAACCTAGTGAAAGATCTTTCGCATCAAAAGTGAATAGGGTCAGTCACCACTGATAGTGATATGTCTTTTCATGTGTTTGGCATAATTAATTGTTGATGGATGGTCAGATTCAGCCATTGGGCCAAAACTTGCCCTCATTTACATCACCTGAAATCTGGATAAAACCCACCAGAGGCAGTAGAAATTCCTTCAAGTTTAAGAGAACTGTTTGTGAGGCGTGTTTGGCTCACAAGCACAGTATGGGGGAGGACCAGAATCACTGGGCTTGCACATGTGTTTTCATCCTGCACTGGGTAAACAGATGAAATCTTAAAATGATTCATGGAATGAAAGTTTCCTAGAAATTATATGGGAAATGAAATCATCCATTCCTGGCAGTTTTGATGTTAGCTTTTATCTCACCAAGCAGTTCTGTGCTCCATGGGAACTGTGCACCAACAGCTGAGCATCTTGAACACTGTTGGCTATGGGGTCCTCACCTGCACTGTGCCTGCTTTAAGGTAGACACACATTCATACACCTAATTAAAGCTGAACAAGAGCAGGTCTGAGGATAAAAACCATCAGTAACCACAATTACCTATCTTCACTGGAGTTATGTTCTATTTATGCTGAATTACATTGTGGCTGGAGGAGTTTGTCAATGGTGGAAGAGTTTTCTCTGGAATAGGAGTAATCCCAGTTGCTCAAATCAAATTTATTTCCTTTCTCCTTGCTGTGTTAACCTTTGTGAAGGGTGCATGCATCACTCTGTGGTTAAACAGGGTAGATGCTAACAAGGACAGCTGGTAGGATGAAACTGAAGAGCTGCAATATAGATAAATGACACCCCAAAACTGCAGTCTGAGTGGAGCTTATCAGCTCATTCTAGAGAAAATTTCATTTAATTGGGTGGGTGAGAGCAGTCTCAAAGCTTATACATTTAATACTGGATAAAGGAAAAGCCTTTAATAATGGAAATTGCTGCACTTAGTAGCTGAGGACATGGAGAACAAGCTGAGTGGTAATTCCTACTCATCATCTTTAATCCTCCCATGTGTAACCCAGAAATGCTGAGCTGAGATCAGGCTGGTTTCCAGGATGGTCTGGTCCATTACAGACATTTATCACATGTCTGGTTACATTTGGAAGGATATTTCAAGCCCATCAAGGAAAAGGAGTGGTCAACTACTTTTGTGGGAAAAACTCTGTGTCTCCGTTTGGTAACAAAGCATGTTTTAATTTCAACCAAGGCAGGATTCCACGTCATAGATTTTAAATCTCTAGACATAAAGTTTGTTTCTGCGCCTACCAGCCCTATCAACACCAGCAGCAAGCCCAGCTTTTGGCAACCAGGGGAGCTGCTCATTTCCTTCAGCCACTCCTACCTGTGTTGCCAACACTTTCCAGAATGACAAAGAACAGGGGACAGCTTGTGTTTTGCTTCTTTCCTGGCTCAACAGAATAAAAAATTGGTCTTATAATTATTTTTTTTTTAAATTCATGTGAAACGATATCAAGTTTGGTTTGTTTTGCTCACTGACACATGTTAGTGCCTTGGAAGGAACTCTTTTCTCTGCCTTTTACACGTTCTTCTGGAGGTATAAGATCCAAGTATCATCTGAGCTTTTCTGCATGGCACCACACCACCTTAATTTACACCTCTCAAATGGCTTTTGAAGGCTGCATTTCTGGAAGGAAAATGCACAGGCAAATACTCTTCCCCAAACCCCATGGAAATAAACATCTTCTAACCGCAGTAAAGTGAACAAAAATTTAGGATCTAAGCTGTTAAAAGACAGAAGAAAACTTGTGTCTGAAAATGAACAGTGTTATTGATTTAAACTCTGTGACAGGTTCCCAGGATGTATAGGTAAGTCTGTTTCCCCCAAAAAACAATTAAAATAAAGCTAATTTGTGCTATCTGGCCTTTTGAGTTCATTGACAATGATCGTTTATGTATTTCTTCAGCTCAACCTCTTTTGTGCAGTGGCAAATGGTAAAGAAAAGAAGCAAACCATCAAAAGGTGAGATTTTTTTCTTTCAAGGGTCATTCATTTAGAAAGCACAGGCTGGTTGGCCTTGGAGCCAAAAAGATGCTACAAGTTATTTTACACATCAAGGTTGAGGGAAGATTTCTTAAAACAAGGGAAAAAATTATGTACTTTGTGCCACACGTTTTGCCTGAACAACAGAAAACCCTTATCCGCGGTCATCACTAGACAGGGGAAGAGAAAAAATACAGAAAACTGTGACCTTTGGGAAAGGTTGCTCACTTTTTTTTAACTGCATTCCTGAAAATTTTCCCTTAAGTCAATGCAATTCTGGGAAATTATATATATTATATGTGAATGAAAGTACCAACTCTTTTAGTGAGGGCACCCAAGACTAACTGCTGAGGTAAAGAAGAAGACGGAAAATTGCGCATATGGAATATATTTTTTTTCCAATAGAGATCACTGTGAGTTTGGTACAGTCAAAACTTTTCCCTTCTCAATAAGAGTAACTAATGTGGAAATTATTTGGTCCCTGCAGATTTTAGAAATGTGGAAAACCATCTTGGTGAAACATCAATTTCTTTTTTTCCCAAAAGGAGGACCTGGACCGTGGCTGACCATGAATGCATGGGACAAATCTTCTCTTATACAGAAAGCCTGAAAACACACAAATTCAGATGTGAAAGCTGACCTGTCTTAGAGGTGCAGTGAATTAATGTCTCATACAAAGAGCTTGAGCACTCCTCATAGAAAGAGTATGAGTACTCCTCAGTAGAGCACCCATATTATTGAAGTAAAATCGCAGACCCTGAAGTATGGCCCAATTTTTGCTATTTTTGTTCAAGTCTGTCCTACAAATGCATTACTTGCATACAAAAATGCTGTTTAACAACGCAGGAACTTGGTTTGGATCAAAAGCAAAACTGGTCAGTTCCCCTTTCACCCCTATGAAACTTCAGATAAATTAAAACCAAAAAACAGGTAGGATTTAAGTTTAATCATGGTGCTATTACTCAGGGAGGGTCTGTGACCGTGTTCACAGAGGTCCCAGGTTGAGGGAAGAGATGAGGATCTGACTCCATGTTTCAGAAGGTTTGATTTATTATTTTATTATATATATTACATTAAAGCTATACTAAAAGAATAGAAGAAAAGGTTTCATCAGAAGGCTAGCTAAGAATAGGATAGAAAAAAATGATAACAAAGGCTTGTGGCATGGGCTTTCTGTCCAAGCCAGCTGACTGTGATTGGCCATTAATTACAAACATCCAAGATGGGCCAGTCACAGAGGCACCTGTTGCATTTCACAACAGCAGATAATCAATATTTACATTTTGTTCCTGAGGCCTCTCAGCTTCTCAGGAGAAAAAATCCTAAGGAAAGGATTTTTCATAAAAATTGTCTGCGACAAGGGTCTCTTGCCGTCGAGCCCTGGTGTCTGTGGTGTCTAATAGGGGAACTGACTGTATATATACATATACATATAACAGATAGATAAATAGATAGATAGATAGATAGATAGATATAATACATATATCTATATTTCTTTATTTATTTATATACATATAAATGTATATAAATACATATGCATATTAATATATTTACATATATATTAATATATATACATATATATTAATATATATATATATGTGTGTGTGTGTGTGTATGTGTTTGTGTGTATATATATGTAAGTATGCATAAATATAATGGTTTTGAGGTACTCTACCTTAACATTTTTTAAGTACACTGCTTCCTGAAGTGCTGAGCCTCCAGCCTGGCCCCAGTTCAGTGCTGCCATATGCACATATACTTTCCTAGAAGTTTTTTCATTCACAGCTTGTCTACATGGAGAAGTTAGATTAGTGTATGAATTTACAACACACTAGATATTGCATATGGTTGAAGCACAGGCCACCCTGAACCTCATGAACTACAAGTTCCTATTCATCTCCCTAAAAGCGAGGCCAGGAAAAGCTAAACATAACTAACAAATGCATGAATGCCACCCCATTTTATGTTTGGTCTAGCTCAAGGCTAATCTATTAAGCTGGAATGGAAGACAGCTTGAGTTCACATTGAGATGAGAGATCTCAAACTGCAATTACAAATGTCTGGCAAGGATTAAAGATTTTCAAGTTATGTTGAGGACAATGGAGAATAAGCAAAGTTTCAGTTCTTATTTTCCACTCATGGAAAAGGTGGTGATGATTGCATTGTTCTGAGGACTGTGCTGCCCATGGAAACTGCACTGGGATCACTGCAAAGATTCAGCAGTGGCATTTACAGAAAAGATGATGCGCCAGGATTATGCATTGGCACCATTGTATCTCCCATCAAAATATGTGCATATACTTCTGAATTTAGTGTTGCTGACATCAGAAAAGGGCCACTAGGCAGACTACACAGACAGGGATAAAATATTTTTCAATTTCCAGTCATTCTTCAACGTATACAGAAATGACTATATGCTCCACACAATTATTGTGAAAATTACCAACCATCCAGTACCTGAAAGGAGCCCAAAAAGCAAAAGGGGAGTGGCTATTGTAGTGATAGGAAAAGAGGGCATTGAAAGAGAATAAATTTAGATTGGATATTAGAATTAAATTCTTTATTGTGAAGGTGTTGAGGCCCTGGCACAGCGTGCCCAGAGAAGCTGTGGATGCCCCATCCCTGGAATTTTTCATTCAAGACCAGGTTGGACAGGCCTTGGAGCACCCTGGGATAGTGGAAGGTGTCCCTGAGCATGGCAGGGAGTGGAATCAGATAAGCTTTAAGGCCCATTTCAACCCAAGCTTTTCTGTGATTCTATGAAAAATCAGACATTCATTTAAAAGACTAAAATAATGAAAATTTAAATTTAATAATTTTTTTAGCAGATTTCCATTTTCCTGGATGACAATTCAAAAGCTCTTAGTCCTATTTATTCTACAGCCACCCATAAAAATGTAAGTAGCCATGACTGAAGAATGAACACAAATAGACAATGAGTCTATTATTGTGCTCTGGTCCATTTCCTAACCTCAGTAAAACCATGGAAACGAGAAGATTCAAGCCTCTGTTTGAGCCTGGTATAAACAATATAAGAAGAACATTTCTTAAAATTCTTATTCTGCAAAGTTCATGACCGGATGCACAGAGGTAGCTTAAATAAGGTTAAATTAATTAAACAAAAAAAAAAAATCTGTGTAAATGGACTCGTTACATGCAAACTTCTCAATTTTGCATTTCAGTTATCAGAAGCTGTCTGCCTGTTGAACTACTGGTGTGATTTCAAGCAGTCATGGATTTTCAGGCAAGGATGGAAAACAGATGGTCTCTGATACCTTTTTCATTATAACTTCCCTAAGTTTTCAGAAATTTGTAGCTTTGTCTCCAAAGCCTTTTCAGCCTTTGACTTCCAATCATAGCAGGAATAAAAAAGCCAATATTTCTTAAAGCAGTTGAGGTGTCTTATACGCCAGGAGGTGGAAGGAATGAGATGGCTTCTGACAAGAAAAAAAAGAAAAAAAAAACCAAGAAAAAAAAAAAAAAAAGGTGTTTCAGTACCAGAAACAGTTTATTGAGAAAAAAAAAAAAACCTCCCAAGGTAGGTTCTGTAAAACACAAGATACCATGGCTCATGGCTGTGGTTGAATGGCTTCAGGCCAGGCAAAGAAAATAGATGAGAGATGGGTTAACTCTGCTGCTGCAGATGGTGAAGCAGTGGGATGTGCATTATCTGCGCCAGCAGTGGAACGAAGTCTCCCAGGCACACAAATCTGGGAGAAATATCAGCAATAGCCACTGAAAAGTTTACTGAATCAAATCTGTTCAGACTCCAGAGCCCTTGCCAGCAGCTGAAGGACATTACAGCCAATTGATTTCTCCAGTGTAGACAACACCTGAAAATAACCTTGGCTGTCTGGAGTGAGCAGTTCTGTGTTTGTTAGTTTTGTCTTTAGTTACTGCCTCTTTTATATGCCTTTTGTGGATTGTTCACCTGGAAGTTGAGTTCTTTCTTGCTTACTCTGTCAGCTTTTGTTTTTTCAACCCATTACAGGGTCACCTAAGAAAAACTTTGAAGGTTTGACTCACAGTCATGCAACAAAATTTGTTTCGGGTGGTAATGTTTCCCAGTAGGAAAGTGTTTGGATTGTTGGAAAAGTAGTTTGTTATGGGAATATAAAACCGTTTTCCAGGATGAACAAGTGAACAATTTTTTTTTTTTGTTCCTTTGCAGTGCAGAGTTAGTGAGCAATAGCCTGAGGGAGTCAACTCTAAATCAGGCTGAATCATTCCTTGCTTTTATTTTGATATCTTTTTGCCTCCACCCAGCCCTGGTCTACAAAATTATTTTCCTTTTTGTTTTGTTTATCTAATTGGGGTTTGGAAAACTACAATCAGTAGTTGTGCAAGTGTGTGGATAACCAAATGATATAGACACAATTCCCATGGCCTAGTGGGATAAATATGATTTCTAGGATGCCTCCTTTATACTGGGCACCATGATCCCTCTGCAGATATGGGTTCTTTGAGAAGCATTTGCCAGCCTGGGCAAAGGCCAATGTTAATAGACTAATGTTAATATTCTGTTTTTATGGGCACACTCTGAAACTGGAGTCATGCTGAGGTCACTGTAGTTTATCCTCTTCCTCTTTGGACATTAGAAATTTCACTTGCTTTATCCTTTCACCTGCTTTATTCTTTCACCCTTGCCTGAAATAATAACTCAGTGAGCCTCTTTAGCATTGAAACTTACCAACAGCTAGCTCTGCTTGTCGGGGGCACAGCTCAGATCAAAACTATGCTGTAATAATAGTTACTACTTCTCTGTGGACAAACAATGCACTGGGGCACACATAACACACTCGCCTTTAAAGGTCGGGATTTCAGCCCTTTGGGCCCTTGGGGTTAACTGTCCAACTAGGCTAAAATTTATTTTAAATCGATAGAATTTTTTACTGGTACATTCAGTGAGCTAGCCAGTGTCTCTGGAATTGGTGCCTGAAATCGAGTAACCATGTCATTAACCTGGATCTGTAGGCCAGATTTCTTAAATGACTCCAACCCCAGTGAAAGACCACAATTCCGGTTCAAGAGAAGTGTAAATGTCTGAAAAATACACTGTTACAGAGAAAAATGTCATGAACAGAATGGATGAGGACATGGATTACACTGGCATGTAACACAGGGCATTATCAACTAAGTCTCAGCAAGAAGTTGGTGTTCCATCTGCTTGCACACAGCCTTTAAAGCAAATCTTCTTGAGTTACTCAGAACAAATCTACATCTGAATATATAATGATTGGATGGAAGGAGTCTTACTGGATTTAAAACATATAAAATCCAGGAATACAGAATTAACAAGTTTACTTGGCTCCTTCTATCACTGGAAGGTGTGCTGAGTATTCCTTTAGATTTATTCCTCTCTTGAGGAAGACAATACCTGTTTAGTACCCTGTCAAAAGAAGAAACACTGAGGTTTGGCACAAATTTGCTGTTCATGAGAGACTCTGCACAGACAGGTGTGTAATGGGCCAACACAAGGATTGAAGAAAGGAAGGCCATGGGACCACGAAAGGACTTGAAGCTTTTTCTGTCAGGCCCCATTCTTTAGTCAAGGAAGACTGATTTATGCCACGATGGGCAGTCTAGAAGGAAAGTGAATCACCTTACTTCTATTTTTGATCTCTTCCTGGCATGCTGTGAGAATATATTCAGCTTCATTCCTGTTTAAACCCATTAAGTATAGCAAAAAACAGAGCACTTGCGGAGATAATTTTATGGTACATACTTTGGACATCCCATTTCAACTGAAAATGGAAACTACGGTAGAGGGTGCAAAATCCAATTGAAGTTTTACAAGCAGATCACATGGTATGTGTATGAACATATTAAGGATACATTTTAAACAAATGCACACACACATAAAATATAGATTGACATAATCTGTTGGCATCAGTTGTGCTCATGAACTATCCTATTGAGGGTAGTGGTGCTAAACTCATAATTCATTACAGTTCTGTGTCTTACCATGTAGGCTACCAATTCTGGTGGATGTTAATACAGATTTCAGTAATCTCCACTGTACCATTCAGATGTGACATTTTGAAGTGTATGCACCAACAGACTCATTACAGGCCAAGTCTATGTTTATTAATACTCTGGGGAGATGCAGCTGTAATATCTGTTGTGGAGCATCGTTGGATTTCTTATGCAATATCTCTAGAACATGATATATCTAAAGTTTCTTGAGCTTTGTTCATCATTTCAAGGGGGAAAATACTAATTAAATCTGACAGTATTTGCATATAGAGTCTAGCAATTAGATGAAAGATTTCTCTCTGCAGATCTAGAGGGCAATAGTACAAATTATTAAAGAAATTTGAGAGCTAACTGGAGTAAACAATCATAAGGATAAACAGCATCCATAACATTCACAATTTTAATTTGCATATATAGATGGCTATAAAGTAACTTCCCATGAAAATTGGAGAACTAAATTAGGAAGCCTTTTATTGTGGGCTTGAGCCAATTTTTACAGTAATTGGTGCATTTTTTTATATTGACTACAATGAGGTCTGAATCAGGTTATAACAAAATATTTTCTCCATAAGAGAATGAAGTGAATGAAAATTGTGAGGATCCAGATCCAGAAGGGCTTCAGTATTCACACATCTGACAGCCAAAGAGAATTTGTCATTACTGCTTTTTCTCTAAACCTTTTGCCACGAGGTGATTAAAGAAAGGCTGACAACCAATTTCTGACTAAATAATTTCACAATTTCATGTTGGCTTGGGAGCCTACTCCTTACAAATAAGCTTCCTGATGATAAACCTGAAGAATCAGTGTATGGATCTCTGCTGTCCTCTGTGGAATTAAAGTAATACAGCTACAGAGACACTTTACATGTCTATAGTTTTTTGCTGTGAAATCCCTTAAGGTTTTAGGAATTCTCCAAAGATCTAAGAGTGTCTAATCACCAATGCAATTTAACAAAGAAATTGCAAAAATATTGTCTTTCCTCTTCATAAACAGTTTGATGGAGTGTTCAGTATACTGCAAGATGTCTTTCTAGAACTGATATTAAAAATACCAGAATCTAAATAATGGAAAATATGCAAAAGTGAATAACAAAAGATCCTAGTTTGACCAATTTAAGATGTTGCTTAGGCAGAAACCAGTTGCAACAGGAGTCAGTAATTAATGCAGACACAAAATTACTAGAAAGATGGTACTGAAATATCTTCCATTAGGGGGAAGTTCTGGTGAGAAGTTCCTTTGTTAGGTAAATAATCCCCACTATGATTTTATTGTTGAATACTGGGCCTGTTTCCCAAAAATTTTTCCGTTCTGATTTTTTCCTCCACAAAATCCTACAATACTCAATTCCCAGGTACGTTTGCATCCTGTATGAAGAACCAAACCAAAGACCCCCAAAACAACACAAAACAAAACAAAACAAAACAAAACAAAACAAACACCTCTCCAATATATTTTCTTTCCTTGCTTTACACTTACTCATATTTCATCATGTTCTTATGCTGTAATAAACAGCAGAAACTCATTCCGTTTCCTTGACAGCTTTGCTTCATTTGTCAACAATAAATTCTGTTAATTTTTTTTTTTAAATCCCTTCATATATCTCCTTTTGACGAAAATTCCTGATCTATTTAGTCTCTCATTTAGAAGCTGTCACAATCATCCACATTACCATTCTTTGACAATGAGACTGCTGTTGTGTGCTTGTGAAAATTTAGAGATTTTCATTCAGGTTAAGGTCTTTTTACTGCCAATTTGACATTTTGCTTCCACTTTTAGTAATAAAGCATTTTTTGGTTTATTCCTCATCCAAGTGTAAAGCAATAAGTGCCGCAGGCACCCATTATTAGTTAGTTATTTAGTTTAAACAGGTTTTCACGAGATGGGCAATCCAGTGATGTTCATTACTTTTTGGAGATAGTTCTTGCTGCTACTATAAAACTTCCCCTTTTCCCTACAGGCAAAATAGTGGAGGTTTTCTTGATAATTGTTCAGTGAAAAGCAGTGAGCACTGAAGGATGACAAAAAGGAAAGTTATTATGCCCTTGTTCACTGTGATTCATCATGTTAGGCGAATGGTCAACAATATCATCAGTTACTAAACAGAATATGCATTGTAGTCTCCAAAGATGTGTGTACAGCGTCTTCCCTTAGAGAATAAGAGATAATGGGTGTTCTCTAACTCATGGAATCCCTCCACCTGCCAATCCAGAATTATTCTCTGAAATAAATTTCTGAGGGACCTGCTAAGTACCTGCAGAGGCATGAGATTCTGGTCAAAACTCAGGCACAATTTTATACGATATGTGGTTAGTTTTGCAAGGCCTGGAAGTTTAGAATGTCCTAACTTTCTCTTCAATTTCTATTCCTGATTCTTTTGTGCTACTCTGAAAATTCAAGTTGGCACTGCTCCGTCTGCACAAGTCACTAGCAGGAGCTTTTGTGGTTATAAATGCAAATGACTGTGCAAGTGTTAAACAAAATTAATAATATATTCTATATTTTCATAAACAGTGATGATAATAGATTTTGAAAGACCATTACTTAAGTCTGTAAACATAATCTACTGCTGCTCTAGGAATGAAGGTTGAAATCAGTCTGATAAAAGATAAATATGGCCCACTGTCTCCATTTCTAGTGAGCCAACATTGGTGGCTCAATGGCACAAAGTCCTTGTATCAGGGATAAAATTCATGGGAACATGTGGAAATTTAGTCGCGAAGAGATCTGTGTAACTCACTTACTACAATCCTGCCTAAATGCAGGCTAAATTCAATAAAAGACCTGGTTACTTGTCCAGTCAAGAATGCTGCAAATGCCTTTGCAGACAGGAGCCCAGATTTTCTGCTGAATTTCTGTCTCTGCTGTGAACCACTGTGTTGGGGAGCATTTTTATAATATTCAGTGGAAATATCCTCTGTTGCAATTGGCATTTGGTGTGCTCTGCTCTTTCACTGTGTGCAAATCTCTGGCATGGTCTTTTCTACAGCTCTTGGAAGAGGATTAAGGACCTCCATAAGGTTTTTCCAAAGCTACAATCAATCTCAAAATGAAACTTTTGCATGTATTCAAGTTTCTTGATCTTAATTATCATTTTTTGTAATTCAAGCACGGACTAACTGTATCAGTAGTGGACAGATGCAGTGTAGATATCTACAACTGCACAAAATTTACCTCTACCGCAGATGATTTGGCTGATGTATCCATTAAGTTCTCACCATGTGACAAAAATCCACAAAAATTTACTTTGAGTGCTGTTTGTATTTATTCACTGAATAGAATCTCCCCAAAACCGGAAGCAGTTGCTGGAATGAACAAAAATCTAAGGGCCAAATTTCTTTTGGCTGATGGGCAGAGCTGCATGGCACTTAAGAAGAATACACAAGGATGACTGAGAATTTAGAATTAAAAAAAGGGCCGACCAAAAAAACCAAAATCCTAAATTTCATAGTTTTAAGGAACTGTCCTTTACTAAATTAGTTGTGATTCCTGAAACCACTAGAATGGTAATAGTCAACTCTAGCAGTCTGTGCATTGAAGTAAAGTGTCTAGAAAATGTACAGCTCTGCATCAAATGAGAGTATCTTTGATTAACTGGGATAATCAGCAGGGCCAATTATTCCAGAAACAGCTGGATGGATGTTTTCCTTGGAATAAACCTCAGCAAATGTGCTATCAAGAAGTGTTTATCTTTAATGGTTATGGTAGCCTTGCCACCAGCCTATTATATAAGTGTTAGAGATGTTCTGAACTGTGGGTGCCCAATCACACAAGGATGAGATAAGCAGTTCAGATGTCATAAGAATGAGATGTTTTCGACCATGGATCTAAAGAACTTTATTTTCTTTTCCTATTTGACCCTGCTGTGAAATCAGGACTGGCTGCTGAAATACTAAAAGTTTTGCTCTTATTTTTTGTTCCACTTTTTTCTCCACAACACAACAATCCACTACTAAAACAATCACACCACGAGTTACACAGCCAGGGAACAGGGAAATGAGCAATTTTCAGTGTACTAGTACTGGAGTGAATAAAAATCTGAATTTTTTTAAATGAACCCAAATGTTTTGGAATTCATATACTTGCTGTAGTGCTAATCATGCAAATTTCAGGATCAGTGCTCTAGTGCAAGCTATCTACATGTTAATCACCCTCTGTCATCAAGGAGCAGACATAGCCCGAGACGAACTCATCATGCTACAACAGACTGAGAGGTCTATATGTACACTATCTCTACACCAGTGACGAAAAAAATAAGAGAATCTGACACTGTGTACTTAACATTTAAATGGCACAATGAAGAATCTTTTCCAAAAACAAAAAGGAGAAAAAAATTTTAATTGAGTTTCACTCCCCATTATTGTCTTTTTATTTTTTTATTTCCCAACCATAGTTTCCTCAATTATTTCCTAATCCTGCAATTAACTGGAACACAGAGCAAAATACATAGTTTCCTTTTGTCAAAATAGCAATTGTAAATATCCATTTGTCTTTACTGCTTTTTAGGTGACTATTTTCTTTACTTTTAGCTCAACAGTTAGACAGAGCCTTTGTTATAATATGTATTATCACCAAGCCAGTTTCTCTGGCAGTGCCTGTGTGGTGCTTCTCCTGGTGTCCAGGGCTGCCTGAAGCTTCAGAAGCAGTTTTGTGTTGTCACAGGTGTGTGGCAACCATGTACAAGAGCTGTCTCATCAACAGAAAAATTAGCATTTGGAAAATTCTGATTATCCTCCCACCTCGGACTCACCTTTTATGACAATTTTGCTGGACACACTGAAGAACTTTTATTTTGCCTCCATCTTTAATTACATGGATGAAAGTTTCTTTTGTCAATGTTTTTGTCCATCAAGTTCCTGCAGAACCATAAATTACTACCGTGGCACAAATTTCTCAAAAGACAGGAATATATTGATGGCTAGCAGTGAGTACAGATGGTCCTTAACTTGTTATAAATTAACACTGAATCTCTCATGCTCCATTCTGAATGCCATATTCCAGAGGTTGTCTCACTTTCACTTCCAATGGAAGATGTCCCTGACTATGGCAGGAGGGTTGGAACTAGAGATGATCTTGACATTTCCTTCCAGCACAAACCATTCTGTGACTCTAACAGAGCTGGTTGAAACAGCTGGAATAAATATTTCACATTGCAAGACTGGTTTTATCCTAGGTCATGACAGAACCTCACAGGGACTGATAATGGGCACAAGTTCCCTGACAGTGAGCTTAGCAGCAGCGCATTAGTGGAGCCTCATAAGAGAACATGGGAGTCACTGCCTAATTTTGCTGCTAAACTCACTTTGGAAAAATGTATAGAAGAAGGGGGAATGACGTTAGCAGACAGACATCAGAGTTAGAGGTCATATTGGGAAGAAATTCCTCTGTGTCAGGGTCAGGAGGCCCTGGCCCAGGGTGCCCAGAGCAGCTGTGGCTGCCCCTGGATCCCTGGCAGTGCCCCAGGCCAGGCTGGATGGGGCTTGGAATAATCTGGGATAGTGAAGGTGGCCCTACCCATAACAAGGGTTTTGAATGAGATGACATTTAACCAAATCATTCTGCGATGTTATGGTTCTACAAACAAAAATGTAGGAAATTAAGAGGGAAAAAAATTTCCTCCGCACTACCATAGGGAATATTGAGAGCTTCGGCAAAATCGGATTCCTCACATAAAAAAATTACACCAGACCTGCATAAATTTAGAAAAAGACTGAGAAATAAAACCAGAAAAATCCTACTTCAGGTGTCAACACAGGCAGTGAGGCTGCTCCTGTCTATCACCTGTAGATACAGCAAGGCTTTATCACAGAGGAGGAGGAGGCAGCCTGTGCTGCTCATCACCTCCTCAAACTCAGAGATAACAGGCACGATTTGTCTGCTTTTACTTAAGCTGTTACAAGTTAAGTGTTTGGAGTCAGTGAGTAGATCCCTCAGGTCCATTTACATTCAGTGGAGGAAAATAGTCATGTTCAGAGAGTGATTCATTGCATCCTGAGAGATCAAGCATGAATCACCTGCTGGGTATGCCAATTTCTCTCTGTTCACTTCAAACCCAGCCTGGGGCATCTGGCTCAGCCTTACATTTCTAATACTCAGATAATCAAGTTGAGGTGAAGAGAGCCCTACCAAGATAGACTATGACACCAAAGGTATCTGAGTTAAGCACCCTCAGCATGGACTGAGCCCACAGTCCCTAAAAATGTTGTCCATATATGGGAATTTTTTTTGACCCTTCTCAACATCTGAAGTTATTAAGTCACAGATTTAAAAAAAAAAAAATTAGAGTACCTCAAACTTAGATTTTTTCTTCAATGCTATTTGGTTCTAAGTATTCTTGCAGATTTTACTTTCACATTCCACAGTTAACACGTGAATCCCTATAAGTTTCCTAAGTTTTTTTGGTGGTTTTTTTTAATTAACTTCCTGAAGGTGAATTTCTAAAAAGAACCCTCAAAAAACAAACAAACAAAAAAATCACCAAAAAAGCCACAGAAAACCAAACCAAACAAACAAAAATAGAAAAAAAATCCCTTACATTTCATATGACACTCAGTGGAATAGTACAAATTAGCAAGAAAAAAAAAAATCCACTTTTAGCATGCATGAAAATTTGTATTTCCTGATCACTTGCATTTGTTTTATGTGTGTGTGTGTGTCACTATGCAAATCATCAAAGGACCAAGAATTTCACATCCAAAGGCAGATTTTTCAGGAAAAAGATGAGCTTAAGAAAAACAAAAGCAAACAAAAGCAGTTGGGGTTTGGGTAAAGGGTTATTCCCTTTGTCTGCAGACCTTAATGATTAATGAAGTCAATGTTTACTTAGACACTCCGGTTACTAGAGTGTATCTAATATCTGCAAATTTTGCTTTTAGAATATGATTACTGTGTTTTAGTGCAATTATGAGTGTTTTAGAAGCAGAGCATTTTCACTACCTCTTCATCTCTCTGATCACATAAGTGTATTTTGGGATGCCTGTCAAGAAAATTTGAGCAATGCATTTTAACAGCAATAACCTTTTTGAGCAAAAAAGCACTTATGAAAAGGCCCATAAAACCCTGAGTTTTTAGGTACTCAAAGATGATTAAAGAATTATGCTGAAGGAGCCTGACTTGAGAGTTTGAATAAAGCATGCTATTTGGAAGAATCATTTATTTCTCTGTATTTTTCTATGCGAGTAAAATCTTGGATTAAAATTTTACATAATGAGAGAAGAATTGTAATTATTCTTAAGAGATGTTCAAACAAGATGCTGCCTGTTTCAGTTTTCGGGGCTTTTGTTCTGAATCTTCTCAAGCTGCTGTAAAAAACAGGTATTATCTTGGTGGCTGCTTAAATTTATGTCGTGGCCTTGGTCTGAAGAAGTAAATATATGTGATGGGGCTCAGGCTTAAGCAGGACTCAGGGCTTCCCTTCCTCAGGTGGAAAGGGCACAAATATTGTATTGGAAAGCAGTTAATAAATAGTCCTCAAGAGCTCCACCTTGACTTCTTATCATCATGCCCTATATCTGGAACTTTTCTTGATAATTTTTGTCATTCTTTTGTTGGTTTCACCGTGTCAGATTTCTGCTTCCATGTAAGTTTAGCTCTGTTTGAAGGATTTATTGGCTGGGTATGTGCCATTCTTCTGTCCCTGGATAAACTCATGCATAAGAAGCAGGATTCAGGCCCAGAATCAGGAAGGTAAGTTTTGTTGTCTAGTTATAAAAATAGCTACATCTCAGTTATGTATCATATAACTGAGATGTAGCTATATAGAAGCGATTCAGTTGGTTAAATCCAGGTTCCAATTATTATTTTAGATGTCTCATTGTGTGCTAGATATCTGCAAGACATTGCTATATTGCTATATTACTATATTTCAAATGACATTCACACACCTAGGCCATCTTGGAACGCCATTTGGTGGTCATGCAAGATATCCTAGAGCTTCTGAAATAGCACCAGCTGCCTGCATAAGCACCTCCTGTGGTCCCTGGAGGTCTGTGAGGCCAATGGGCTATTGAACAGCCTGCTAGGGACAAGGCTAATGCCCAGGCATTGGCGTCCAGTGTCATTTGACTCATCCTCTAATCTAAATTGACTTTATTGGATAGCTGCCCAGTGAAGCTGTGGCTGGCCCATCCCAGGGAGTATTTCAGGCCAGGCTGGATGGGGCTTGGAGCAACAGTGGAAGGCATCCCTGCCCATGGCAGGGTGTTAAGGTCCCTTCCAACCCAAGCCTTTCTTTGATTCTATGAACTGTAAGTGATCAGGAACACTAACTAGATGGCACAAAAGTTTCAATCACCTGGATTTAGTGTCATAAATCTAGTGTGGAAACCTGTTCCATGAGTGCCTCCAGTTCCTCCTGGATTGCTCACCAAATGCAGTCACTAATGGGTTTGTCTTTTTGTGTGCAGCTCAGTCCTGTGAAAGCAGCTGGGCACCCTCTGAATCTGGGAAAGCTGGAAAGCAAGACAACAGCATCTACACCATGAATCTCAGCAAAATTCCCCCCAATTACCCCATCTTCCCAAAGCCATCTCAGCTCCTGCTGTTACGGTCAGATTAATGCTCACTGTGCCAAAACCAACCAGGAGGTTCTTTTGATGTTTTTTAAAGGTGGGTGTAGGGCTGTCAGAAGCAATGGCCCTTCCATGTTGGAGTTTCTGTGCCTTCTTCTCTCTTACCCTCACCCTGTACATCCGTTGTTCCCTCTTATCTGCTTCTATCAGTCTGGTTGGATGCCTCAAGTACCAGTAGCAGGGTCATGTTATCAATGAGAAGAAAGAAAACAAAAACAGGAGTGGCAAAACGAGACAGATGGAGGCCCAGAAAACAGTTTACAAAAACAAGTTTGTATTTTTTTCCCAGAAACGTAGGTCCAGGATCTAAGATCAATTTTCTTTTATATTGCATTGATTATTTTTTTCTGGAAGCATCTGGAAATAAAATTATATATATATATATATAAGATCTATAATATATATATAGATATAATATATATCCCTATATATAATATATAATATATAAAATATATAATATATAATATATAATATATATAAAAATTTTATATACATATATACATATTTCCTATATATGTAAAGTATATGTTATAGATATTATATTTATATATTAATATATATTATACATAGATATAATACATCCCTATATATATTATATATATATTTTTATATATATTTTATATATATATTTATATATTTTTATATATATATATATATATATATTTCCTAAAATAAGACTGTTGTTAGAATTATTGTTAAAGAATGGTTTTTAAATTTCAACACTAGCCAAGCAAGAGCCATGCTTCGCTCAATGATTCATGGTTAGTAGCATACTTCCTTTAGACACCTTTATTTATCCTACAATAACATGAAAAATATGCCTGAAGCGGCTTTATTTTTAGCCAGTTTTATGTTGGCATTCCTTTAAGAGCACATAGAGGGAGGGGTGCAGGGGGAGTCAATAAAGAGGGATGTGAAAATGTGTCCTTCTATAAAAACCAAGCCCCAAGTAGCAGTTGGACTTTGGCATATGTGTGGCCTATTAGTGCCTTCTGTCGTAATAACCCTTCTGGCAGAGCAATAGCATCAAGGTGTTGTTTATTCTCTATAAAATGTTAAAATGGCATTGGAAAGATTAGCTCAAAGCTAGGATTGTTTCAAGGGCTTGGTTGCTTTGTTTTCCCTTTGTTTTCTATTCTTGAGACCAAGAAGCACATCCCTCAAAAATTGCCTTCTTCAACAGTTTCAATGACTCTTTAATGGGAAAAACATTACCTGCAGAGAGGCCGTATGGCCCATGGCTTAAAGGGACTAAGAAAAAGACTTTGTTGGAATCCTCAGCTCTGCCACAAATTTACTTTGTCACCCAGGTTCACAACCCCTCAATGTGCCTCTTCTCTCAACCAACATTTGATGCAGATGAGGGCTCAGACACTGAGAACCCCAAGAGAATTATTAAATCCCTGCACCACAAAACAGTTAAAGGCAAGGAAAGTAACTAAATTATGGGGTTTCCACTCTGACCTGTTTTTAACTAAGGCTCAGAAACATAAAGCCATCAAGTAGCGTCATCAGAATCATGTTTAAATTTCTTAAACAGAATAAGTTCAGTGTTTTTGAGTAGTTCACTCTTCTGTACTTGAGTTTTCCAGGAGGGATTCCTTACAACCCCAGTCCAAGAGGGATTCCTTGCAGCAAATTACCACAAAGAGAATTACCATGAGAGCTTCCCTGTACTAACATCCTCACGACTGCAGGGACAGGAAAATCATCACACGGGAACATGGAAGAGACATTCACCCTGGGCACAGCCCAGCTGTCCAATGAACAAATGATGCTACAATACCACGTGAGATAACGTAGGCAGTTGGGAACACCAATGTAGAGCTCCCAGATATGGTGCAGAAAGTCCCTCAATGTGACAGCTGGAGGACAACCAGGATACAGACTCAAATTAATATGAAGTTAACCCTCTATGAGTGAAGGTTCATATTTCTAGACCAGCGTTTCAAATGTAGCTGCCTCTGTCATCAAAAAGATTTCCTGGGATGAAGAGATTGAGCCCATTTCCAACCCAACTTTAAAGGCTTTAAATTGACAGGTTGGAGGGGCTGAGGTACATCTTCCAGAATGCTTTCCCCAAATCCAGAACTCTGTGTAAGAAATAGAGTTGAAAATCATAATTTTCAATTTCTAAACATTGAGTACCATTTTCCCAGCTCTCCTCAATATTTTGACTCCTCTGTAAAAAAAATTCCTGTTTCCCAGCTGGTTTCTGAAGAGCACCAGGGAATGGGAATGCATTTAAAATCTTGATGTTAAAATTAAAACCCTTCCTGAAGAAGAAATCAGCAGGATAATCAGAGATAAATTTATATAAGCATATGGGAACACAACCTCTGCCCCCCAACTTTTATTTATTCCCATTAATTGTCAGTATTGCATTATTTTGGATAGAACAAGCCAGATGATTTTTAGCATGGATTCCAAACTCTGTGGGCTTCCCCTGTCTTTAGGAGTCCCTGAGCAGCAGCCTGCTGAGACCTGGGAAGATGTGCCAGTCAAGCAACCACTCAGCACTTGTTCAGTTTCTTACATCCTCTCCCAAAACATCTGTTACTGCTCACTGTCAGATGCAGGATACTGGGCTAAACTGAGGGGTTTTTCTGCCCCAAAGATTATGCCATTGTGTAACAAATATTTCCATGACAAAAAGTGCGTATTTTGATTCCCACCACCTTCTGATTATGAGGTTAGGAATTTGGGTGGATCCAGGGGAAAGTCACGGGTTGGAAGAAGTCTAAATTGGTCCAATTGGTCCAATTATTTATATACCAGTTTGGCAGCTATTTTTTTAATAAATTTATAAGAAACCTGAGCAAGGAAGGCCCACAGACTCTCTGGAGTTCATTGCCTTAACTTTCCTCATCTCCAAGCTATATCCCCTTTCCTACAATTTAAGATTAATCTGATTCTCTTATTTTCATTAAACATGGGAAATAGCTTATTCCTACTTTATTTTTATTTTTTCCCCCTACATTTTAGGGTTTTACAATTATTTCCCACAAATTCCTTTCCGTACCAGCATCCTCATCTGCATGGTTGTTGCATAATCTTCAGGTCTCTCACAATTAAAACTATTCCATGATTCTGTGATCAGTGTTTTATGAGAGCTCATGATTTTTACCTAAGGCCATTCCTATAACTCTCTTCTTCATTTTCTCCAGTTTTACTCTTCAGTCAAGAATTTAAGGTCCCAAATTGGTGACAGTACCATGGCTGAAGATTTATGCCATTTGAAAGTGGGCAGGGGATGAGACCACTCTTTGTGTGATGCTTTCGTCTCTCAGGTAGGTCTGACTGTGTCACTAATTTCCTGTGGAATCCTTTCCTTCAGGAAAATCTACCCATAGTAATATTTAAGGCCCCAAATTACAACAAAAAAAAAAAAAAAAAAAAAAAAAAAAAAAAAAGAACCAACCAAAAAAAAAACCTAGATCAAAGAAATAGATTCTAAAACAAAGCATCAAAGAAATTATCAGACACCGTTTGCTTTATTAACACCATCATAACAAGGCAACAGATTTCACTTCACACTTTCTTCTTGCAAAAGGTGAATTATGTTTTGTGGTTTGCATGTAGTCCAACCAGCAAGCACCAAGAGAGATGGCAGCATTTTAATTAAAATTGATAAAGCCTCTCTGAAAATTAGTCTGGGGAAAACACATCTTGTAGAATGCAGAGCTGCCAAGTTCTGGCTGGAGGCTGAAGCAGGGCTTGCAGGAACTGGAAAGAACCTGTACTGGGCCAGTGGGAGACCAGGAACGAAATCACACTGGTACAATCACTTCTGCTGAATTAAAAAGTGCTCAAGGAAAGACAACAACTTTAATTACCAAAATGCCATCATGTGCAAACAAAAAAGAATTGAAGAGCTGGTCTCCCCTGTCATCTCCAGAAGGTTCAAAAATCCCCAGCTCATTTTACATACAGTTGATGATGGAAGATACCTTGGCTTCCTGTGCCTTCTCACTTCTGAATTCTGAACAATATGTTCTCTAGAGCAGGAAGAATTCCCTAATAATTATTTTTCCCCTAATTCTCCAGTATTCCCTACGCAATACTAATGTGGCCTAAAACCTAACCTGTGTTTACCTACTTAATGTTCTAACAACAGCCCATGAGGTTTGAACCTAGTGGAGAGCAATGAGGTGGAGACGTGTACCTGCTACTGCAAGATGAATTTGGGTTAGGGCTGTAATACAAAAGTTATCATGCCATGGATTAAATTCACTCAGCCCTGCATATGTCACCATAGCCTGGAGTTTTTTCCAGAGTTTTTTCCACTGTGACTGTCTTGTCTCTTCTCACCCTCAATATCAGCTGTCCTGAAAATATTTCTCTGTCCTAAATATAGATATTTCTCTGTCTTGAACTTACATCAGGCCAGTGGGAAATGACACTTTTGTTACCTCATGGATGTGGAAACCCAAACAGCAGGAAGGGATCTATAGCTCCATATGCAGTTCCACCTGATGATGTCCATCAAAGCTGGCTGCGGTGTGCACCAGGAGAAGTGGAGGGGCTGGGGAGAGAAGCAAGAGGAGGGAGAGCTGTTTTGCCATCCCTGCTGCATCTCTGGCTCCCCTCACGTCAAACATCCCTTTGGCAGAAGCTCACCATCGCTGTGCAGGAGCATAAAGCAGGAGCTGTGTGCAGGAGGCAGAAGATTGGCAGGCCAGAAGCATCAGCTGTGCTATAAAATTATGTTAACGCGCTAAAATGGAGTTTACATGGAAATAACCACTTTGAGTTATGGAGGACTGGGTTTCTTGAGCTTTTAGGCTTTTTTGTGTGCGTTTCTCTTTCTCCTGCCCACCTTCATCCTGACCTGGTTCCTCCAACCTTCTGCCACAGACACCTGGGGCCAAGTGCAGAAGATGGGTTTTGTGCTAGCAGCAGCCACCAGTTGGCAGGAATAAACTACCTACCCCACTAAAAGCCTGTCACCTCTGCTGTCAGCTTTACAGAAACTTGAAATCCCAGTAAAATGAAGCACCAACAGCTGCCCATTCTTGCGTATTGTGTCCTGCATTACTCCATCTGTGCTGCAGTGAAGTTTTGTGGGGGAAGAATAAATAAATACATATATAAATATAAATATAAATATAAATGTAAATATATAAATGTAAATATAAATATAAATCAAATATAAATATATATATAATATTATATATATATATATATATATATATATATATATATATATATATATCACACTTACCAGAAGCAACATGTGCATCTGGAGACATTTTCCCAGTGAGCAAAAAACTGGATACAAAACCATATTCTGAGGAAATTGCATTTTATCTTGCATTTCCCATTCTGCATGAGCAATTATTTGTGTGGATGCACGATTTCTTTAGCCTGCATGGGTCCATGTCCTTGACTGTTGGTGACTTCAGAGCAGGGCTAGTTTTGTGCAGAATTTAACTGTTGACATAGGCTCCACATGAATAAATAAATAAATAAAAAATAAACAAATAAAAATAAATAAAAACACATTTGCCCAGAAAAACTACACCATCACCAAGGAAAAAGCCCCTTTTGTCGCTGCATATGCAGCAGCTCTGCAGAGAATAGCCTGCTCTTTGTTTCCATCCAAAGAGATTATTTTATTTGACACCCATGGAGCTGCACAAATGAGAGTCAGCAGGCATCAAGCCATCCTCTTGGAAAAAGAGTTGGCATCTCCCTCCCTGGCACATCTGGTGAGTTTGAATGGCATTCACTGGCACGGCTTTGCAAAATTAATTACATTCCAAAGCCTTGTCACAAACAATAAACCCTTGTGCCAAACGCTGATCTTTTGTTTTCTGCCAGATGTAATGCATCTGCTTCTCTTTATCAGGTTTAATCCTATTTGGCTTTTGCAGTGCAGTAAACAATGCTGTGGAAGTTGGAAATGAGAAGTGGAAGAATGCGGAAAGGCGCTGAGCAGGAGAAGAGACAGAGATGCCATGTGGTTAAAACACTTGGTGTGGAACAGCTGGATAATGTGCTGTCACGAGGCACAGCCATGGTGAGAAAGGCCTTTCCCCCTTAGTGAGATTGCATCAGGCAGCAGTGTGAGGACAGATCCTCAGTGAGCTGTCAGAAATCCCACTCAGTGGGCTTGGTGCTCAGTGTCTTATTTTGCACATCTAATTCTTCTCAATGATTTCACCACATCATCTGGTGCACAAGGACATTTCTCAGTGCTGTGTCTGAAACTTGAGGAAGGCTCCATCCAACAAGGGAAATAAGGTACAACTAGGCAAAATTAAAAAAAAAAACCCACAAAAATATTTATTTTTCCCCACATCAGAGCTTAATCATTTGTTAATCCTAAAGAGAACTGAACAGGTTCAAAACAAAATTTAATACACCTGCTGCTACCACCAGGCATGGTGTTGAAAATTCTTGAAAAGTATACAATGGTCTTGAAAATTCCTCTGTGATTTTACAATGTAGAGTGCCTTGGTTTTGTTATTCCTTCCCTCTCAGCCAGCCTCGTGTACCTCATTATATAGAAATACCCATGTCCTTCTGCTGCTGTGCTAAATATATTTTCAGTGGTGCACGTAGCTGCAAGCCTGTGACCCCCTTCAGTCCTTACACTCCATCTCCTGCTGTCTTTAATTTTGCTGTGGTACAAGAGGGATCTGAATGGTACAACTCAGCTTCTCTTAAATTCCTTGAATTAAACAAGCAGTGGTATGGTTGCCGCTGCTGGGAACTCAAACCTTGCCTGGGATGTGACAGGGGACCAGAAAGAAGCAGCCTCAAGTTCCCTCTTGGTGGGGTTTGTTCTCTCTAGGGACGCCTTTGTCACATGGACTTTCCCTTTTTAAGTATATTTTTTCAAGAGGAATAATTTCTAACTACTTCAAGGTTAGTAGTTTCTGACATGTGTGAATTGGAAATAAACCAAAACAGTTTCAATCACAGATCAGCTGGAACTGAAGTAAAATTTACTGGTTCAATGGCCTTCTCTCTAGGTGTATTGAAATCAAACCTATATGACTGAAAAAAAGTAGAAAGGAGAATGAATGAGGAAGCAGGACACTGGATTTCAATTTGACTACCTGGTTTGTAATGTTTCTTCTGTTTCAGTTCAAGGGCATTAATAGCCTCCACTCAACTGCCTGATGTGTTTAGAACTCTCCTGTCTCAAAACTTTCTGTAGAACTTTAAAGTATGGACATCAGATTGGACTCATAACTGCTACTCATCACCACAACTTTATTGAAGTTTTAACAATAATGGGTCATTTAGGCATGAGACTTCATTCCATGCGATCTCCTTCTCTTCCTGTGTGTGAGTTTCAGGCATCAGTCACACCTTGGGTGTCTGCAATAATTATTGTTGATTAAACCACCCAGATTTCTTTCCTTTAATAGCTCCACACTGGGAGCTATCAGAGGAAAGAAATAGGGCTGAATGAAACATCTCTGGGAGCCTCCATTGGACAGGAAATGTTTGCTGTCCAAAAGAAATTATCAGGTCAACAGATAACAGGAATTTGAAAGCCAGTTCCAAGAAGTTAGCAAGAAGACTCCACTGGACCAAGGATTGGAACCTGTTGCCCAGAGAAGTGGTGGAATCATCATCCTCGAAAAAGTTCAAAAAACAAGTCAATGTTTCTCCTGGGGACAGGGTGTAGTGGTCAACATGGTGTTTCCAGGATATCAGATGAACCTTAAGATTTTACTGATCTTTCCACCCTAAAGATCCTATAATTCTAAGTCTCCAAAGTTGCAAAAAACAGCTTGTTCTAAGCATTTTTAAAAGGACATGAAAGGGACTTTAACTTTTCAAATGTTAATTTTGAAAGATAGCTAAAATTTTGTCTGTAGTTGTTGGAAGGTAACTTCTTTGCTCATTGTACACAATTCGGTGCCACCTGAATTCCCTTGAGATGTTGTTTGGTTTGGAATTAGAGAGTTGTTGCTCATCATGGCTCTTGCTAAGTCTCCCAAGGTCTGATCTCTGTGACAGAGTCAGCCAGGACAGGTAATTTCATTACCATTTTCATGTTACAGTTTTTCCCTGTCTGAAATATGTGAATTGCAATAACGGCCTCATCAGCAAATTGCTCTGAGATCTGCAGCTGAAAATGTCATGTGGCAGTGGCGCTGTATGTAAACCTTGCTGGTAGAGCAGCCATGGTCATGGCCTTTGAGGGTCACCCATCCATGGGCGTGTGAAGATTCTCCAGCAGACACACGAGTCACAGAGCCCAGATGTCTCAGAATTCCTTTGTTACAAATTACTGCAAAACGACTATTAATGATAACACATATGTATATATATGCACACACACAAAAATATATAGAATTGTAGAACTCTTAAGGTTGAAAAGGACATCTAAAAACAGCACGTCCAACCACCAATCCACCATCAGCATACTCACCATGAGAGTCTGTCCTATCCACATACTTTTTGAACACTTACACAGATGGTGACTCCAAAACTTCCCTGGGCATCCTGTGCCAATGCTGAACAACCCCTTCTGTGGAAGAACTTTCCCTAATATCTAATCCAAACCTCCCCTGGTGCAACTTGAGATTATTTTATCTCATTCTGCCACCCTGGAGAAGAGACTGATACCCACCTCCAACAACCTCCCTTCTGGTAATTGTAGAGAGCAAGAAGGGCTTCCTTTCAATATATAGGACATATAATATATTGCAAGCTATTTCAGAATTCCAACCAGTGAAATAAATATATGCTTATGAACATTTATTCATGTCAGTGCTAAAAATATATATATATGTGAAGTGTTACAGGCAGAACTTGCACCATACCATTCCCAGAATTTGGGCTTAACAGTAGAAAATTCTCACTTCAAAAATTACCTCTCCTGTGGGGTCTGGAGCCAGCCAGGTGTCCCCATTGAGGGTCCAGTCTGTCTGGGACATCTTATACAGGGAAGATCTTGCAGAGAAGTTAATTTTGTGTAGGTATTAAGTTACTTTCCATACCTTTTTTGAGTCAGACACATGAAGATGAAGTTGTGTCAAGGGATGTTTGGGTTGAATATTAAGAAAAAAAAATTTCACACAGAGATTTGTTGGGTACTCAACCAGGATCCCCGAGAACGGTCCACAGCAGCAAGGCTGACAGAGTTCAGAGAGGGTTTGGGCAATGGTCTCAGGGACATGGTGTAGGATTCTTCGTGTTGTCCCATCCAGACTTTGATGAATCCTTGTGGGTCCCTTTCAATTCAGAAAAGAACTATTCCACTTCTATTCTATTCTATTCTATTCTATTCTATTCTATTCTATTCTATTCTATTCTATTCTATTCTATTCTATTCTATTCCATTCCATTCCATTCCATTCCATTCCATTCTTACCAAAACTGATAAACTCTATTGTAATCTCCATAATAATAACAATAAAGAGTACGACTTCAAAGTGAATCTCCTGCAATCTTAATTTCTATTAACACTGTTATTAAGCAGACATATGAGGAAGATTCAGACTACCTGATTTGTGTTGACATCTGTGCAGTTGCCATAATCAGTTTTCATGCGTGCAGGTCATCCTAGAACTTTAGGGTCATATCAGCACCTCAGAACCTCAGACACACCTCTGCTTCCAGAGGGGGGATTGTGAAACATCTTCTGCATTGTTGGAGGCATTATAACCCCAGTTCTTCAGATTTCCACTTTTCTTTACAGAGTCTGTTCAAATTAAACATTTTAAAATAATTGCATCCATACCTAAACTGCGATGTTTTCCTCTACATCAAGTATTCTTTGACAGTGTTTAGGAAGAGATAATTAAGAAAGTCCACACAAGACAGTTACAAGTAACTACTGTAGTCTGGCAGTGACTTTATTCTCCCTGCCATTCCCTTCATAGGCTCAGTTTACTGTCTATTTATCTTTATTTATCTATCTGTATATCTAGAAGACCTTTTCCTGGACAGCCTGTTGCAATTGTTAGCTTTACAAGTTAGTGAATAACATAATAATCTTAGTCTTTCTTCCAGTTTTTTTACCTTTCAGTTATATCAAATGTATTCTCCTTTTGCATTAGAAAGGTTTCTGAATCATTCTGGATATATATATCCAAACTCCTCCTTTTCCTTAATTTAGATTTTTTTTCAAAATCCATTGAAGAGTGCAAGAAGAATACTAAATCTCACTGAAGCCAGTAGATGTTCATGGCCTGTAAACTGCATTTTGCAGTGACCTGTACAGATCAATATATCAGTGCTTGATTTCCCTGTTGCACTTCCAGACCTCTGTAACTCACTCACCATTGTTAGCTACACAATTTTCTTGCAATAACTGAATTCCTCTAGGAGCTGCATGGCATGGCACTTACAAGGTTTAAATATTTCCTCTTCCACTGCAGAAAAGTTAATTGCACTGGGGCTGTGCTTTGCCAGCCCCAATTAAAACAGAAGCTGAAGCTGCAGCTTAACATTCTGGTCATGTGCACGGGTAGTATTTGTGACACCTCAAGTACCTGCCTTCCCACATCCTTTGTTCCTTCCTGAGGCTTTGTAGGGGTTCTTGCCACAATTTTCAAACATCAGAGTTCTGTTTAATTGGTATGAAGTAAAAGCACTGGAAGTAGAAGGGTATTTTTAGAGTTTCCATAGATGTTTACAATTGAAGAATCTCCACCTCAGGTTCAATTATGCTTGAGCAGCACAATAGCCCGACCCCAAATACCCAGTTCCCATGATCATGCAGGTATCCATTGCTCTGCCTTGCTGAGAGCAAGCCAAGATTTTTGCATTTGCATCTATATAATTAAAAGAAGAATTAAGAAAATCTTATACTTTCCTATTATTTCAAGAAAGTTCCTAAAGCAGAGCCGAAAGGAAGTGACAGAAATGAGAACGGAAGAGTGTGTAGATCTCTTAAGGTTGGCAAGTAAAGTGGAAAAATTGGGTACTCACCTCTGAAACAAAGAATACCTTGAATCAAAGAGCATCAAAAAAACCCAACATCATCATAGGTGACTTGACCAGCCATCTGAAATCCCATGACAGTGGCCTGGACAGGTTAGGAGTAGAAACGGACAGTGCAATAGGAGACCTGTGATTCTGTCTTTATTTGTTTACCAGAACATATGTTCTTCTTTTTCTGAGTAGAGCTGAAATCATTTGAGCATTTTTGAATTCAGGGAACAAAGTTTATTTCAGTCAACACTTGTATCTTTGCCTTCAAAACACGTTGGAGGAACTTCAACAATATTTGCTCTACACTAGGTGCAGGGAGCTGTAATGTAAAGAAAACTAGGTTTAGATTTACAAGGAAGGCTTAGGTTTCATCACTGTAATAACTGACTTTAAGCCACCCTTAAGCTGTTTTTTCCATCTGCAGGAACAGAAGTTCACTGAATTAATCTAGCTCAACATTCTACCGAGGTAGGATGCTAGGCAGCTACACACAGGAACTGTACTCTCCTACACTCCATGCTGGTATATTAGCCCTTATGCCTTGATCCTTCTGTGTTTTCACTTCTTCTGGAAAATACAAAAATGCGCCTGGGTTTTTAAAAGGAATCTACATTATTGCTCAAAAAATAGACTTGTGTGTATATGTTCTTCCTACTCTTTTTACTGCTGCTTATGCACTAACTGTACCCAACAATCACAACAGCTATAGCCCCAGCCCCAAATGCAAATATTAGCATTATCACACTACTTGCCTTTGTGGGAGCTTCACAGATTTTAAACCTTTCAACTTTTTCTAGTTGTTTAACTCACATATCTCAAAGTCCTATATTTATTAAATACCTGCCACAGTCACCTTTGGTTACCATGGTTTAACTCCTAAAGTGTCTAACTCCTTAACTTCTTTAACTCCTTCTGTTCTTTTTTTTTTTAATGTATCTAATTTTTCTTTGTATTCATCATACAAAATTGCTACCACCTGTATCTCATCAGTAAACTAAGAAAGTGTCACATTTTTCTGAGGAATTGCCTAATGATGTACACTGCTTCTTGGAGAAAATTAAGATGGTGTGAAAAAGAAGGAAATTGACCACAAAGTCTTTGCTTAACCCATGAGAACATTCTTTGGGAAAAATGTGTAAAGTGAATTACCTCTGTGAAATGGAAACACAACCTAAAATGGCTGCAGTTGATAAGAAATTAGGAAAATTCAGGACACTTAAAGGACAACACCCAACTGCTGGTACAACTCACTGGAATCAAGTTGCTAACCCTCTAACCCTCACTAAATCTTATTAACATATTCCCCAAAATTGCCATGTAAACAGCAGCATGTTGGGTCAGCCTGGACACACAGGCAAATTCAGGATAATGCCAAATGGGCAGTGGCAGAGTTTCAGTGGCATAAACCTGAGGCAAAATTTAGAACCAGGTCTTCTGAGCTCATGGCAAGATGCAATATCAATGTTTCCACTGAAGAAGTCATAGTGTCTCCATTCACATCTTAAAAAGTTTAAGAAAAAAAAATAGTCTGTGGAAATAAAGTGATTCTGTGGACAAAGGAGGGATATGGGCTGTTGAGGGCTCCTCCATAATTAACAGCTACTGGACAGAGCCAAAATCTGAAACAACCAGACCGACCAGTGTCCAGTGACAGACCGTATAATTACTGAGTTACAGAGCATAAAAACAAGTGACTGCTTCCAATTACGATGTGAAAGGGCAACTTCACAGTTGTGCCACTTCGTAGTTCTGGGGAAAGGCAAAGGAAAATGTGTTAAAGGCCTAATGAGGTGAGTGGGTGGAAGTTACTGCCACAGTTTACGGCGGCTCAAGTTGTTAGTTCCTACCATGTGTCGCTATCCAAGGGAAAGAGGGAACATGAGGGAGGCAGGGGTGGGAGCAGAGTGTGGGAAGGCATTTTCTCACTGGGATAACTGCAAGTAAAGATTTCCTTTCTCTTACTTCTTCCTGAACAGATCATTACATCAACAGACATTATATGCTAAAAGACCCATTTTAAGATTCCCAGACAGATTCAGTAATTGATTCAGCATTTCTGCCATCCACGAGACACATTTGCTTATTTCAGACAGTCTGGGGATTTGTTCCCTCAAATTCCTTAAAAACCACAACAGGGAAGGAAGAGGTAGGGACCTTAGCACATCTGCAGGAACAGACAGCACAGAGGCACCACTGTGTATAATATTGTATATAATAACCCCAATGAGAACCTCTCAGGATACACTCAGCCCACATAAACTTCTTCTATTGAGAGACCCACTGCATCCTCCCCTTACTCACAGAACACACCATCTTGTCACTTATAGCTGGCACAGACAACTGAGATGGCAGAGAGTCAACCCCAGCATCTAACTCATTTGACAGTCCCTAATTTAAAAGATAAATCACTTCTGAGTAGATTAATTGAGTTTTCCAAGGGGTATTTGCAGCCTATCCTTTTGGCAATGGCATTTCCACCTACCCTCAAGGGGTGAAGAGATCAGCAGACTTGCTTTGTGCAAAGAGGCTGCATAATCTGTAGAGAAATACAGACAAATAGCTATTTGGTAGTTTGTGATGGCACCACAGTATCAGCACCTTGAGATTCCATTCAGGCTGTTCATCCCCACGTGGTCCTTCCAGGCCTGACAAACTCTAAATCCTCAATAATTATCTGGCATTATAGGAAACAGCAGGGAAAAAAAGGCCACAAAGAGACACTGTTGTTATTTTCCTACTTTTCCAAAAATTAGGAGTCCTGCAGGACCCTGAAAACCAACTTTATGTTGGATGAGAAAAGGGTGTCTTGCTTTTATGGTTGGGCAAGGCTATTGCAGAATTTTAACCTCTTCTTAACAATTTGAGTTGCTTCTGGTTCAAACTCAATATTTTCGAGTTTCTGCAAGATAAGCCAACAAAATAAGTAGTTCAGCCTGCAAAGAATTTAAGTGACATTTAAATAAAACAACAATTCAAATATTCCTCCCACAGCTGGCTTACATCTTCTACAGCTGATCAGCTCCTTGTCCTACCAATCATTACAAGCCCTACTGACCACAGGGGAATCACTCAGAGGGTTTTTTAAAGAAAATTCAGGTGTTTGACCTTCCCTTCCCCTAAACATCCAGAAGCGTTTTCAAATCAGTGTGCTCTCTATGCACATTGTAGATGAGAATAGCAATATTTTTACTCCCCCAACAGACCCAGACAGACTTTCACCACTTTACACCCAAGTTTCTCAAACCCTTGGTTACAGTGGGCAAACTCTGGATCTCCTGCTCCTCACAACACAGAGGAAGCCACAAAAGTCCCTAGGCAGGTGACTTAAAAAGGTCTCATCCAGGGAGTCCTCAGTGCCCAGCACCCGCTTCAAAAATACTCATTTCATTTTATTATGGGAATATCAAAATTGAAAAGCATGAAAAATTACAAAATACGAAAAGCCTGTTTAATCAATCAACTCCAAATCCTTCCCTTGAGCTGTGGCAGGAATCATTGTAGGGTTCAGGAGCACCAAAGATGCTCAGCCAGGATCTGCCAAGCCCTCTGCTGCTCCTCCCCATCAGTCAGCTGTACTTTCATTTTCCTTGAACATAAAAACCAGCCATTTCCCTAATTAGTACACAAGCTATGTATTCTTTTCCTCTTTCAGAGCATCACTGCTAAATTCCTACACAAACAGGACTTTTTTTGATCTTGAAAAATGAGATTTTTCAGTCAACAGCAAGCATGTTAGCACAAGTCTTTCCTGCTTGTATTAGTACACACCATGCCTTGGTGTTGCGACACCATGAGCAGCACTGGAGCTGCTGTTTATCTACCAAGAAATTATGTCAAAGAAAACCAAAAAAACAAGTAAGTAAAAAAAAATTCAACAGAAAAAATAAATTACAGTGAATTTTAAAAGTTCTTTCTCTAGGTTAGCATCTTCCTCGTGGAAAACTCTTTTTCCATCGAGACAGGGTGAAATATTTTTATTCTTATTTGATAAAATAACTATGTTTGACAGAAAGCTGTCAGGAAAAAAGTGATCTGAGTTTCTCTCAGCATAAAAATTACATCTCAGCAGAAAGGGGGTTCTGGGCATGGAGCAGAAACTCTGGAATCTCTGGGAGCTGGCTGGGGACTGAGGAGAGAGGAGGAAGAATAAGGATTCATCTACAGTTTCTAAGAATAATCCAGGAAGCAAATGAGCTCAGGGAAACGCTTTGTCCACGGGGTAAACCTTTCAGATACAGATGAACATGGCTTGTTTGTAGAGCCTGATGAAAAGTAGTCTGAGACATTTGTTTCTCTTGGCTGTGGTGGCAGGGGTTAGCTACACACTTCTGCTTGTTGTGGCATCCAGGAGTCTGGGAAATGTTACTTCTTCTCCTGAGGAGAGGGTGCTTTGGAAACAGTGGTAAATCTCAGCTTCAATTAAAGCAGCCATGCAAGATGTTTTCTTTTTCTTTCTTTTTCGTCTTTTTCTCTTTTTCCTTTTCTTTTTTCTTTTTCTTTTTCTTTTTTATCTTTCTTTTTCTTTTCTTTTTTTTTTATTTTCCATTTTATTTTTATTTATCTTTTTCTATTTATTTTTCTTTTTCTTTTTTCTTTTTCTTTTTTCTTTTTCTTTTTTTTTTTTAATCTTTTTCTCTTTTTCTTTTTTTTTTCTTTTTTTTTTCTTTTTTTTCCTTTTTTTTCCTCTTTCCCTTTTTTCCTTTTCTTTTTCCTTTTCTGGTTTGACTGACCTCCTCAAAGTGGAGGCATTGTAACATGGCATTGTGGTTCCTCACTCTGCAGCTGGAGAAATTCTGCCACACCACACACTTGGGGAAATGATGTTTGAACTGCCTGCACAAACTTTCTGAGATGAGACAGGGGCTTCTCAGTTGTCTGAAAGTCCTGGGAAAGCACAAACTCTATTTTGCAAAGTTTTGTGCGCAGGCAGGAGTTTTGAGGCAAAGCACTGAAAAGGCAAAATCCATTACAGCTGCAACGGAATTATTTTGTCATGAGACCCAAATCACACAGAGATGATGTATAAGTCAATCTTTCCTCAGTCTATTTTCTTTTTAAGTGTTGCAATCCCAGAAGTGCGTTGGTGCAGGGATTGGAGGTGGCTCTGCTAACATGAAAACTGTTTTACTGGATAAGGGAAACTTTTCATAAAGAAGTGTCTTCAAGAGAAATTCTTCAGACCCTTTGAACTACACCAAGCCACTATATTTTATTTTCCACAGGGAAAGAAAGTAGCTGCATGCAGGACTATGTCTGGAGTGGCTTTCACTTCCACAGGAAGCTCTCCTGAATGTTTGAAAGGGCTTGTATGTGGCAATTCTCCACACCAGTGCTTCACAGAAGAATAAAAATACTTTCCTCAAATCAAAAATCCAGGAGTGAGATGGCCAGTCTTTTTTTTCCCCTTTTTTGTATTATCTTAAAAAAACTTCTGAAATCTCACTTTAATCACCCGGGAATGCACCACAATTTGCAAATGCTAGCTACTATTTTCCTTTGACTAGCTATTATAGTAATCTTTGACATTTCCACATGACTTAAACAGTCGCCACAGCTTCCATGGGATAATAAAAAGGCATCACACTGAAATGGAATTTATGCCATAGTTATGGATGTGGAGCACAGGCTGTTCCTTGACCATGAGCCAGAACAGGAACTGTGGCTTGAAATTTAAATTGAGTCCTGAGTATCAGGTTAGGGAAAGTATTACATATTTAAGTCTGTTTATCTTCCTCCTGCAGATTAAAATTATATGGGTGCCTTAGAGACAGGCTATTATCTTATCTGCTTTAAGCCACGGAAAATAATTTTGTCTGAAATGTACATGTAAAAACTCCGCTCTAATATTAATTCTTTTAAACACAGAGATATGGCACATTCTTTGCAAAAATTAAATGCATTTTCTTCGTGAGGCATCCACACACCTCTTGTCTAGTGCAACACATGTGTTGCGCTAAGAATCAGATATCTTGGCCCCAGTGTGCCAGGGAAATCTCTGCCAGTCTTGCCAGAATAGCTAAAATTAACTTTGCCACTTTCTTCATATTTATATATCTATGATGAAGCAAAAGATTCCCAAGTGTTTTTTGAGAAATATTTTTCCTTACATAGGCTAAAGCAAATTCATATTTATTTCCTGTTTGTCTTTGGCACAAGGACTTGAATATTTATTTCTTGACCTGTATAAAGCACTGGGCAATCTCAGCCACAGATTATGGGCTTTTCAGCTTATTCCCCTTTGATATATCTCAGCTGGCTTCTTATCTGCCCTATGTGCACATGGGAAATGGTAGATTTGGTTCATAATGCATACTTAGACACGAGGGATTGCAATGTCACCTTTTCCTCTCCTAATGGCTGTCAGGAAGCCATGCCCTAAAAAATGTGTGTACCTGGGCCTATTCCTACTTAGAAAAGAAGCAGTGACTAGTTAATGTTAAATTACTTTGGTGAGCTGGAGTTTAATTTCATAAATAAAACTGAGGCCTGGAAAAGCCTCGCTGGGCCACTCAGACACTCTTTTATTACAAAAGGGAAAATAAAGGAACCTAAACAAACTACACAAAGTTTCCACGGGAAGCAAAGAACAATCCAGAAGGCAGCAAGCCAGACAGAAAACACTCAAAACATTAGAAACAAAACAAAGATAAAACAAAAGGCAGAAATTCCTTTAAAGACAAGTGCACCAATTAAGGTCTGGGCCGCCCTGCGTTCTCCTGAAGCACACCAGCAACTTGATTGAAAGGAATGGCAAACACAAACCTCCACGCTGTAGGTGGTCTTAGACAAAATTTACTGGAGTACTGCTCATGTCAAATAATATGGAAAACAGACCCAAAGCCACGCATTTATTTTTAATAATAAGCTTAGAGGTGAAGACATAGGGAAAACAAAGGAGGATGGTCTTGAATGTATTAGGTTTAGGCTTGGGAAAATGATCCTGTTCCCATCTCTGTCAAACAGCCTTGGTTTCATTGAGCTTGTGGATGAAGAACTAGCCCTCACTATGCCTCAGTTTTCCATTTTGCAAGCAGATAATATTTGTTTTGACATCTCTTTTAAAAATAAAGTTTTTTGAAAATATGATCTCTGAGATATTTGGAGTGATACATGTGTTTTTATGTGGCAGCTGTAAAGTGCCATGGACACTGTGGAATTTGATCATCATTACTGCACGTACACGCTACAAAAATAAAAACAAAATGTATGTTCAGATTTCTTGTGTACAAATCTCTACTATCAATATAGACTATTCTGCTCCCCAAGGCAATGTATCACTTTTACAGTTATCAAGACATTGCATATGAGCTATCACCTGCAAGAGAAAATAGAACCTCTGCAGAGTATTAGTGCTAGCAATTTTTTTTTTTTTAGATTTCAACTGAGATCAGGAGTACTATCAGCAATTCTGCAAAAGCTTTAGCAATTCTGAAAAAAAAAAAAAAAAAAAAAAGAAGTTAAAACTTCTGAAGATGATTTTAAATAATGTCTTCACACACTTGCTCTTAATATACTTTAGTTGTTTCCCACGGCTCTTCAACAATTAGCATTATGTCAGGTGTCTGCATGTGACAATCCCTGACATTTCCTAATAGAGAAATGCCAATAGCACCATCTGATCCTCTGGGAAGATGCATTTTCTAATGGATGAACCCATTCTGCTTTCAGTTTCAGGCACAAATCTATCTCCCTCTAAACACTGGGCTCCTTTTTGGGGGTGTTTTCGCTTTTCCATACACTCTCCTTTCCAAGAGCACATTAGAAAATCAGGTGGATGTGTAAGATGGGAAACAGAGAAAATTTGTGCATGTACTCGCTCATGCTTGAGTTTGTCCTCTCCCTCTAGATCATCAGTTCTTAGCGTCATGGAATCAGAGAGTCATAGAACCATGGAATCATGGAGTCCTGGAGTCACAGAGACATAAAACAATGGAATTATAGGATGGTTTGGGTTGGAAGGGTTGGAAGGGACCCAAAAGATCATTTTGCTCCAACTCTTCTGCCATAGACAAAAAGACCACATTGCTTACAGCCCATCCAACCTGGCCTTGGACACTTCCAGAGATGGGGCGTCACAGCTTCTCCGGACAGCCTATGTTAGGGCCTCACCATACTCTCAGTAATGAATTTCTTCCTAACATCTAATCTAAACCTGCCCTCTCTCAGTTTAAAAGCGCTGTTCCGGTTTCATCACGACCTGCCCATGTAAAGAGTCCTTCTCCCTCCTTATAAGCTCCCTTCAGAGGAGGGAGGGCACGTAAGATCTCCTCAGAGCATTGTCTTCTCCAGGCTGAACCTTCCTAACTCTCAGCCTGTCTCCGTAGCAGAGGTGTGTAGCATCGTGTGTTTTATATGGTTTTATTGTAAAGTTGGTTATTTTTTATAAGGTAAGATTTTGGTTTGACCCTCAGTTCCCCCCATGTTCTCCCTCCTAATGGTTTGTTCCTCCCACCTGTTACCTGTCAGTCATTGTAGCCGTCCCCTCTCATGTCGAGAATCTTCTATGTCAATCATCCCTCACCTAACATATGATTTGTCCTCTCAGCCTTTTCCCTCCCCCAGGCCATTTCTATTGGTTCAGTTGTGTCCCCCGCTCCTCCCCTGGGCTTTGTTCATTGGTCCCTCGTGTCTGTTACACCCTTCCCCTTTATAAGTGCCTTCCTAACAGCTTTTCCCTGACATCGTTAATGGCCCTGCTTGCGTCACTGAGGCGCTTTGGTATCCATACCTGTGTCCTCTCCTTCCTTCCTTCCCCTCAGCACTGCGCAGTCCTGTTCTCGCCTGCGTCACCACACAGCAGACGGAGCCACTATTTGGGGTTCTCGTAGAGAGCCTGGGAGTGGCAGGATCCGTAGTCTCCGCTAATCGCTCCGAGAGCTGCGAGCCGGCCCGTCAGCTCCAGTGGCCATGGAAGCGAGGCTGCAGAGGTGCTCCAGATCTCTCTTTATGGTCCTTCCTTGCAGCTTCAGCAAGGTGCCGGTGGCTGCTCCCTGCCCCCTCAGACAGCTCCACAAGCCTTTTAGCTCATTCTCTGGAGGTAAAGGGCTGACAGGCTGTCTCTTTGCAGCCCAAAAGTGCAAAACTGAGATCTGCTCCTGCCTTGCTGGTCATTGACATCAGTATCCATGCGAGCAGTTTGCATTACTTCACCTAGGAGTCCTGATTTTAAAATCACAGAGTCACAAAACGGTATGTGCTGGGAACGGCCCTAAAGAACACTGGGGCGGGATATATTCATCTAGACCAGCTTGCTCCCAGCCCTGTCCAGCCTGGCCTTGAACAAAGAAAAGCTCTCTCTTCACTCAGATCTTTGCAAAACACATAAATGCCTACCTTGAAAAAAATGAGCTCTGAACCCAGAGCAGAGGGACAGAGTCACCTGCCAGCCCAAAAGTGGCATCTGTGCCCTCCTCCTGTCCCAGAACTGGCATCAAGGGGAGTCTGCCTCTCTTCCCTGTGTGCAGTCACTGGATTGAAGCACCTAATTCTGCCTTGAGCTGTGTAGGTGACTCTTGGTCATGATGTAAATGCTCTGTGTGATAATGGTCAGGCTGCACATTGCAGATCCCATTAGCCCAAAACCTCTATATTGAATTTCTCCTTCAGTAAATCTCTGTACAGTAGCTACACTGGTCAAATTCCAGGTTTGAACATTTGTCCCGGTGTCCAGGGAATGAAACCTGAGCCTTGCACATCATCAACTGTCTAATTCCCCAAAATAGGAATTAATTTCCTAAAATGCTGTAACTTGTTTGAAAATGTTCATTTTGTGTTTCGGTTTATACGCAAGATCTCTCTGCAAATCCTGGCAAGGCATTTGCACTTGAATTATGTTCTCCTTCACAAGTTGTGTCAGTGGAGCTTCCTAAGCTGTGTGGTTTTTGAAAGAATAAATCTTTTTTATTGAAATGAAGATAACAACCAGATCATGAAATAGGAAGAGACTCTAACGATGCTTAAAATGTGATTTATTGCCAACGGTACGAGCTGCATAAACTTTTACAGAAGTGTTTTTACTCAGACCTGAATTATTGATACCTACTCTGTGCTGGGTGAAAAAGCCAGATGTGATAAACAACAAAACAACTGTGACAAACAAGCATTTTATTGTTTGTTATTTTATTATTATTTGCCCATTTATAAAGATGAAGAATACAGAGCAGTGCTTGTCGCTGAGCTTCAGTAGGAATCAATCTGAGGAATTACTAAAGGAATTTAATTTTTGCAGTGTTTAATTGAAGCAGTCTGAAGGAAATGGAGCTGAAACTGGGTCTCTGCAACCTATATGTCTCTGTGCAATTCTTTTCTAAGTTGAATAGTCATTCTTTGGGCAGGAATATGGGGGATGAAGTGATAATTAAAGTGTAGAAACCTGAATTAGGATCAAGGCTGTATTTTTCCTAAACATTCTGAAAAATTTGGGTCTTTGCCTGCCTATCCACTCAACTTTCCTCTTTAATATGAGATTAAGGGAATATCCACCATAGGTTGACTTGGAATCTAAAATATGTCAAAGAAAGTGTATTTCAATATCATGCTTTGAAACTGGCGGGAATAATTCCCCAGTCTGTTATTAAAGACAAGACTTTCAGAGGATTACAAAGGGTCTGGCGCACACTTGGATAAAAAATTCAGAGTTCTGCAAGGGTCAAAGCTCTTGTGCTCCTTGGTGTGTACCAACTTTTAGCTCCTGAGACTCAAGAAGAAACTTTTCTGCCCTTCTGAGCAGACTTTGCCTTAATTGCAAGGTCTCTGGCCTTTCAGAGCAGGTGTCTCTGGCCCCCTCTGGATGACGATACAGCTGCTGCTTCTGCTGTTGCACGGTTTTATTGTCCTCAGAGAAGAAACTGTTTCTTGATGAGCTTCAGATTTTTAGAGTTGTGCGTATAAAAATGCTCGGTTATAATGTGTTCTTCTTTACGGCAGGAATTACACAGGCAAACAGTCAGATGGAGCTGAGGTATTTGCATGCATAATTAGATCACTTGTATGCACAGTTCCACACGCAGCCTGAAGCTGAGGCTATGAAGACCCAGGTTAAACACTTTTGGTTGAGTTCCTCAGGATCAGAATCAGCCCATCTCTGTTTCTCAAGATAAGATCAATATCTGCACATTTCCTATGTAGGAATGATGAACAAAGACACAAAAATATATCCAAAGTGACTTCCAGCTATAGCCCAGTATCTGGCTGATGGAGAGACTCTTAAATGAGGGATGTTAATTAAACCTTTAAATTCTTAGATGTGCTCAATTCTCCTCTGGCTAAGCCTGAGCCTTGTAGTGGACATTAAACCCTCTGACCAAGACCCTTTAAAGTGCAGCCTTTAGTGTAACACTGTGATGCAGCCTGTACATATGTAATGGACACTCCCAATCCCCAGAAAAGGTTTGCTGTCCCTAGGGAAGCTTGGACTTTGCTGCAGTGTTGGGCTTTTCCACTATTTGCATTTGGCCTTTTAGCAGCTGCCCTGCAAACAGCCACAGTGCTTGCCCTGTTTATTTATTTTAGTCTCTTCTTATACTTTCTCCCCATCATTTTGTCCTTTTGATTGCCGAAGAAATGGCACACGTTTTCTGGGGGAAGCAGTGCAGCCTACACAGTTGGACACTGGCTGGATGAGAAGGAAATGTTGATTTTCTTCCAGGGCTTCTGTGCATTGTGAGTCACTTCACTTCCCTGTTCTACTTCTAGCAGTGGAATGGATGATGGTATATCATCTTTAAAGCCCTTTTGAGATATCTCGATGAAAAGTGGTCTGTCAAAATGAGGTAATGTCTTGCATCTGCAAGTCCTTATTGTTGTGGGATGCAAGTTGACCATGCCCTGTGTTTGGCAAAAGTCAATCTCAGCAGTTGTCTCTCCTTTTGCATTAGGAAAACAATTAAAACTATTTACCTCCCTTCCTGAATTGAACCATCCTAATAATGTTTAATTTCTTTTTAGATGGAAACCATACTCATAGGTCTAAGGATTTGTGTTGAAACTTTAGAGATCTGATGCTAAATAAGCTGAGATTAGTAATAAAATTCCAAAGATTTCAGTAGGGTCTGGATGAAGCCATATTTTTGTTCTTTCTTCTTTCTTTCCTTTCCCACTTTTTTTTCTCTTTTTTCTTTTTTTTTTTTTTTTTTTTTTTTTTTGTGTGAGGGAGGGGGATGGGGTTGCTGCACTGACTGAATTATCTAAATGGAGATGTTTCCCTGATGGAAATTATAATATTACTTTGGATATTTTTGCCAACAGCATTTGGACCGGACAGCATCCTGGTACTTTGCTTTCCATCCCTTATTTGAAAACACTTTAAGAGGATTATGAATTTCCTCTTATAGTTTAACAGACTGCAAAGGAGGAAAGAGGAAAAGTCCCTTTCTATATATAACATGAGATGTCTATTAGTAAAATTGTATAAATAGCACAAAATATATATTTTTCTTTTAAAAATGCACTCAAACATATTTTGAGAATTTCTTCTCTTTTCTTAATTTTGAATTTTCTTAAAAATAATTAGTTCAGCCCACCTCACTCCCAATTCTCTCCAAATATTCCCTAAAATTAACAGTTTTCTTGCAGCTTAATTAGAAGTGTAATTTAGTTGAATTAAAAATTAAATTTTCATTTGTAGTGAAAAAAGGTTTATTTTATTTAATAAAATTCATTAATATATTTGTAAATTTAGTCACATTCATTTTTTTTCCACTAATACCCCAAAATAATATCCCAAAGCCATAGTGGCAGAAATATACATTACCACATGTGTGATAGCAAAATTTGTGCATGTAGAAAAATGGAGAAATACACCAAAAAAACCTCAGAAAGTTTGCATGTAAAATACCCAATCCAATCTTTTTTATATATCAAAAGTATGTAGGAGTTTTAAAGATGATATTAAAATGCCAGAAATGGTTTTAAAGATGATATTAAAATGCCAGAAACTTACTCTACCTTTTTTCTCTCTCAGCTTTTTCCATAATATTGTGCTCCTAACAGGAATTTGGCTTACTGACTTGTTTAATCTGTACTTAATTTAGTATTGTTTCTAACTTACACTTCTCTCTGGGTGTCTTATCTACTTGGTTATAGTTTGATTCTATCTGGACATTCATCATTTCAGATGCTCAGGTATTAATTATATTTTGTGTACGTTACTATTTTTTTTAATGCTTGTTTAATATAATTGTTTCTTTAATTCATCTGCAAATAAACTGTGCAAAATCAAGTAAGCTTGGTCACATCATTATGATTTGTGTGCAAATTCCTAAAAATCATACAGTATCTGGTCAATGGGTGCAGTTGTTTTGAAGAGCAGACGTGGTGAAACATCTCCTGGGAGCTCAAATCATCTTCCCAGCTCCTCCATGCATTGCTCCTGAAATCTTTATTTCTCAACATGCACGTGTGTGTCTTTGTGTGTGCACACTCTCTTTGGTCATTTCCTAAACTGAACTTGTTTTACAAAGAAGTGAAGCTATGTCTAAAAAGTATTCCCTACTTTGAAATATTTGCCACCACATTATATTTGATATTTCACACTGGTTGAATTTTACTCGCATTTCAGATTGTTTATCTTTGAATATTTTGGATTCGTTTTGCCCTCCATGTTTCCCTCTGAAAAATTATATTTTTTTCTGACTATAACTACTATAACTATTTTAAAAGATGCACCATGTATCTTTTAAAATAGATTTTTTAAAATTTAAATCAAAAGGAGAAGATTTTTGGGGTTTTTTTTTTGCCTTGGGGGGCATCTAATCTAAAGTCTGATCTTAAATGAGAGATTAGGGATTTCACACCTTGAATAGTTGCATGGTTTATTTAACTATTCTGAACACATCACAAATCTCAAAAGTTTCTTCATTTTTCACATTCTCATGAGAATCTGACACTTCCTAATTTCAAATCTTTTCAGGAAGTGCAGTACTCTTTAAATATGTTTAAGACACTCAGGTAGCGTTTTAGGCTTCCTCATGTAGTTATTAATTGCTAAATGCATCCATTTCTTTAATGTGACTGCAAAAAATGAATTTGGGACTTTAAGCCAGACTTTACAGTTACCAGTATTAACAATCAGCTGGGTTAACCAGTTCAGGATAGGAAAGCTTATGATAAAAATAGGAAGATTTTTTTGAAAGATGTTTCCCTGAACATTATTGCTTTATATGGACATAATGTTGATGCAATTTTTCTGCAGAAACTTGGGATTTTGCCAGATTTGTACGTAGCATTTGTGTGGTACATTTGTGGAGTCAAAGCCTCTTGAACCACTGAAACTCTGCAAACACTTCAGAGCGATGTCTGAGGGGTTTGTCTTTTGTGCAAAAAACCATTTAGGTAAAAACCAAAACACCCTACAAAATGCAGAGGCTCTCCTCAACATGGAAAACAAAGATGCCTTCTCTACAACTCCTAAAGAATTTACTGAGAGTTCATAAATAGATCCAAAGTAGATCTGGAGATAAAGACACTCCATTCTGTTAGCACTGAAGGGTTGTTTGGAGCTTTTTTCCTATTAGTATAATCATCAGCCTACCAAACAAAGCTTTGATCCCTTGTTCTTTTGACAGACTGTAGAGTTAGTTTATTTAGACATCATTCATTCTTGTGAATTTTGCAAGCTTCAAATCACAGTTTTGTGCAAGAAAAAAAAAAAAAAAAAAAGAGGATTTTCTTGATATTTACAAATTAGCTGCTATTCAGGCAGAAATAATACACTTCTTGTCATCATGTTGGTTTCATAGATAAATCCTTAAAAATCAACTTAAGAAATTACTCCTTTTTATCCAGTGTCCCCAAAGGGAGAATAGTTTCTTAGTAAAAGCACTGTATATGTATGCTATTCCAGGTTCTGGTATGAAATCCCTCCATTAACTTGGATAATCCCGAATCTATAATATTTTTTCTCCTGAGAAGTCTTTTGCAAATCTATAATCATTAGTGTCTGTTCTGTGCCTAGGTAATGTAAGAATTAGAATAGCAAAATACTAATAGAAATATTACCCTTCTTTAAACATTTCAAAGCTTTTTGGAAAATGTATGTATTCACTGGATTAAAACAAACTCATCTCCTCCTCTCCTGTTGGAAGATCTGTGTTTTAGAGAAATAATATTTGTTGATCCAAAATGTTTCCACAGTCAGGAGGAATTCCCTGGCAAACCGGAGAGCAGGAACCTTGGTTTCCTGCACCATGACAAGCTTCAGACCAGTTTGTCATTTTGCAGGGTGCTTAATCCAGCTTTATTATCAGGGTAATTAGGGCATGTAGACTGTCAGCTGAGATAACTCTGGAGAGCTCCACTAAGCACTGAAATTTGGTCCCATGCCAGTTTAAACCAACTTGAAGATACAGCCCTCAGGTGATAAGTTGTTAGAGGCAAATTATTCCCATGGCACAGGGATTCCTGGCCATTAGCAGAAAATTTAATGCTTTTACTGGTATTATATTTCCAAAATCATATTTGTGTTGCGAGGTTATTGTAAATCATTGGAAACAGCCATATAAATATGTCTGGAGTGGTATGCTCTGGAAATCTAATCAATATGGTGTCACATGAACAGTGAGGAACAGAGGAGTAAAGGAAAAGATAAATAATTCTGTGTAACCATTGGAATCATGGGGTGCACGTCACATAAAAAAACCAAATGTAAGTATGATTTTTTTTGGCTGTGAAGAGACTGGGCTGGTCGTGTAGCTGACCTAATTTTCAGCCCTGTGTTTGGCTGCCAACTTGTTAGATGTGTAGACTACCACTGCTTCTTCTCTACAAACTTCCTCAGATTTATCAGAGGACGTGTGTGAGGCCTGTGGCTATTTTAGCTGCCTTTCAGCCAGCATCTCACTGCAAGCTGCAAGTCTTCTAAAGGCTGGTTTGTCCTACACAATCACTGACTGTAAGAAGAATCAGTTTGTGGTAAGTAAAATCTAGCAGGGGTTTGAATCAGATGAACTCAGGTTGTTCTCAAGTGCTGTGTAAGTTTATGATGTGCATCTCTTTGGGGAGTGTGGAGGGGAACTAATCAAAGCCACTGCCATAATTCTGTCCCTTCACTAGGTATTTACAAAACCATGTTATGGAAGAATAGCAAAAAAAGGAAGCCATGAATCTCCCTTTAGCCATAGAATCATTTATGTTGGAAAAGTCCTCTAAGACCATCAAGTCCTACCATTAACCTGCCATTGCCCAGCCCATCTCTAACCCGTGTCCCCAAGTGCCACATCCACACAGTTTTCAAATCCCTCCCGGGATGGGGACTCCCCTACTGCCCTGTGTAGCTGTGGAAGACCCTTTCCATGAAGGAATTTTCCCTGATATCCAATCCAAACCTCACCTAACACAGCCTGAGGCCGTTCCCTCTGCCCCTGTCCCTGTTCCCTGGAGCACAGCCCGACCCCCCCGGCTGTCCCCTCCTGTCAGGAGCTGTGCAGAGCCACAAGGGCCCCCCTGAGCCTCCTTTGCTCCAGGCTCAGCCCCTTCCCAGCTCCCTCAGCCACTCCCCATCAGACCTGTGCTCCAGACCCTTCCCCAGCTCATCCACATCACACATTTCCTGACCTCCATAACTACTATTCTATCAGATCAAATATTTCATGATAATTTAACTTTTCCCATCTACCCATTAATTCCCCAGTGGTGTATTTTTCATGAACTCCACAGCTTTTAAGCACTGATTTAGTAATGCCTATTTATCTGATAACCAAGGAATCACAGCCAGGATCATGGCTTCCCTCCTGCCATGGATAAGATGGAATGAGTGACAGCCCATAAAGAATCTGCACCCCAGATTTTATAGAAGAATCAGAGAGATTTGAGTTTGACATTTATCAGTTACCTCCCATGCCAATTTACTTTCTTCTTGGATCTGTACTTCCACCATGCACCACCATGCTTCCACCAGGATGTTCACCTTCTTTCTGAAGCTCATTTTCCCCTTCTTTTTCTTTCGGGAATATTTCCTTTAGCATTTTTTTTAACTCTACATGTCTATATTTCTGTTTTATTGTCATTTTTGGCACCACCTCTTCGTCCCAAAAACACAGTCCCCAGTTTTCCAGTCTGTGTGAAGAAGCACATCACACAGACTACAGACCAGTGGATCTGCCTCGTGTCTCCTTATATGCTGGAGGGTTCAAGAAGTGCCACTTCTGTTTTGTCTAGGAGTTACCAAAATCTACAGCCAGCCTGTGCCAGGTGCAGTTAGAAACTGCCTGTGAATTCAAAAAATAATTTTGGGCATTGCCCAGACATGCATGACTGTGTGTATGTGTGCATATATACTCATTTTTTGTCACCTGTATTCACAGTGCAAGACCTATTTTTTTTCACCTATGAAAACTGCCAATAGAAAAATACCAGAATTTCATATCACAGAGGAAAAAGTGCACTTCCAAAGAACATTGGGGATTTATTCCTTTGAGAAAGATTGAAAGTATGCATATAAACATAAAGTAAGATTAATAGATATTTGAGATCACAAAGGTTTAGTTTTCCACTCTGGACCAAATAGTAAAGACAAGGTATAAATATAACATTATAAGGTACAAATGGAACATTACAAGAAACAAATGGGCCATTTCAAATATCTTTAAAGAAAAACAACAAAAAAGAGACATGTTTTGTAAGCTCATACAGATGGTTCATGGGCTCTGGCCATATCATAACATTACAAGCTAGACCCAGATCTGAAAAGGTGCTGTGTACCAGCAGCATCCTTGGGTGCTAATAAAAGCATGTGCTAGTGCAGAGATAAGAATATGTGCATGCTCACAGATTTGGAGCCATATGCTCAAGTTCTTTTTGTTTTGTTCTGTTTTCCCCCAAAGAGCACAATTTTTTTCCTTCTCTTCCACTCAGCCACTTTTACTGACATAAGTGGCTTATTGTCTGTTCTGATCTCTCCTTCCAGTTTCAGAGCCTTTCTTCTTGAGATGTCACAGAAATGCAAAGGTTAAGTACCCTCCCTGAGCAGAGAGGCACTAGAGATACTTGAAAACTGTCAACAATTTCAATAGGAATCTTCTTTTCACAGTGAAGGACCCTGCATGTCAAAGCAAGCTGTTCAGCAGCTTGGATGCAGCCTACTTGATCCAGTCTGTTTACCTCTTAGGATCCCTTGCAGGGTGGGTGTTTGTTCTGCACTTAATGTTGACCTGAACTTAAAAAGCTTCCAGGTAGTGCAGGTGTGCAATTCACTCCATTATTACTCTAAAGATCCCACCAAAATGCTCAGTGAAAGTGTGATTCTGCCAGATGAAGATGCTCTGCTTCTCAACATGGCTTATTTTTTATCTCCATACTAGCAAAAAAATGTTTCCACTCCTACTAAGTAGTAGTAGTCCAATTATTACGGAAATCACTGTACTCTCTAGCACAAAAATGATAGACTTCTTTTTTTTTTTTCACTCTCATATTCTATCCATAAGGTTTTAGATCCTTATCTGGCACAAGAATATTCTTCAAATGTGTGAATTACTGTGTTCCATTTTGGGAACTCAAAGCATAAGTATTTTCTTGAGTAATAATCCCCATGAAGATGCACACCAAAGTCTGTTCCATTATAAGATTGGTTTTTAATCAGGTATTACTTCTTCAACAATAAGTAATTGCTTACACAGGTAGCCTAACACAATAAATTAATTCTTCCATTTAAGTGTTGTGTTTTGAGTTTCTACAAAACAATCCTCCTGGAATTTCAATGATGTCATCCACCAGGCCTTATTGTCTTTATACTAATATTTTAACTACCTTACTTATTATGATCTTAAGATAAAATGTTAAATTCATAGAATTATTTGGGTTGGAAGGGACCTTTAAAGGCCTTACACCAAACTCCTGCCATGAAAATGGACACCCTCAGCTAGATCATTTTGCTCAAAGCCCTGTCCAAAACCATGAATGTTTCAAGGGATGGATCCTCTACCACCTCTCCAAGAAACCTGTTACAGTGCATAAAATAACTTCTTCTTATGTCTAGTCTCATAAAATCACCCAATGAAGTATTAAGAGTTACTAATTCAAGAACCACTCATTTTTGCTACAGATGGTGCTGGAAATGGAAGAACCTTCCTTTCCAATGCTTTACATCCCTTGGGAATGGAGTTTAGCTTCTTTTGGGCCATAAACCTTGCCTGTTTTGTGGTCAAGTCAGCTGAGTTTGCATTTATGCCTATATTAAGTGTCAAATATAATGTCTAACATATTTTCCACATGTGACCTAGGAAATTAATGCCATCACTGTCAGTGGAGATGCCCTGAAACTCATTTGCCTGCTTTGTCCAGGACCATTTTAGAGAATTTAAAATTTCTGCCTGAGATGTTTTCATGGGTCTGGTAGATATTGCACAGGTCCAAGGGGACTAAGCTTTCCTGCAATCATTAACAACATAGAAGTTGTGATCCTCTTCTCATCTTCACCCACAATGCCATCCCCAGAAGTGTTCAAGTCCAGCCTGGGCAGGACTTGGAGCACCCTGTTCTAGTGGAAGGGGACTGGAAGTGGATTGTCTTGGAGGTCACCCCTCCCACCCAAACCATTCCAGGATTCCATTAAGGTATTTCATCTGTGCTTTTAAAGTAAAACCTCTTTAATAATTGTACCTGCATGGTTGCTATTAGTATAGTACAGCACATGTTTCTCTCCATGACAGCACCAGGAGATAAGAAAATATTAGAAGGGAACAATGAAAGTCAAATTGCCCTTTGATTGCCTCTTGTCCTCCTCCTGCCCCTGAATATTACAGTGTCTGATTTGATTTTCTGCAGACCAAGATTTATATCATAGAATGAGGTCCCAGTGTTCAATGCACAGGGAAGGAGGAAGAGGTAAGACACTTTAGAAAAGACATTTTAAGTCAGCCAGCAAGATGAACAAAGAGTAGCCAGGAATTTCCCAATGGTGTTTCTGCACATTGAGCAGGTAGCAAATCTCAGTCTCTCTCAGATGTTTTCCTCTGTATTTGAAGGAGACACTTCTGCTCACAGGGAAGCTGCAGCTCACAGCATCCTTCTGCAGGGAGATGTCTTTGATCTCTCCTTCAAACATTTGAACAAGATACCTGTGTCCCCTTTCAAAGCAGGTAGGGGAGAAGGGAACAGAACAGCTCGTGAGGTAGACACTCTCAAAGTGAGAAGGGGGAAAGCCCAGACTCAGTCCCCCTTCTGCCCATATCCAGCCTGCTCTTGGAGATAGATGTCCTTGGTGTCTGCTAATTGTTCTGAGCAGAGGTGGGTTTCCACCCAAAAAAATAGAAATTCTTGGCCCATAAGAAGCCTAAAGGTTAAGGCATTCTCCTTTGAGGGAAAAGAAGAATTTCTGGCTTATTTCATTTTACCTGTAACAGTCATGAAGTAAAGAAACACGTTTAAGACTCGAGTGCTACAGGGAGATCATCAGACTTTTTCAATCCATCAAACCCTTTAGAATGGAAAGTACCCTTTCTGGGATTAAAGAATTGTCTACCTAGAAGAGCTCTAGATTAGTAATTACCAGAGTTGTGTCTCTCTCTAGCTCAGGAGCCTTGGTAAAGGAGTTGTCAGTGATATTGCTGCTCCAGTGTTGTTCTGAAGAGATCCACAAACCTAAAGCCAAGCCACATCGAGTCAAAAATCATAAATTCACATATTCACTCCAGTGTTCTGACTGAGAAATTGCTAGAATGGAGCACAAATAAGGCTCAATCCCCTATGCAAGCAGTCTCAGTATCATTTCAGGCTGCACTACTTCCTAGCCATGGATTTTTCCTAGCCTGAAGAGGAATGAGAGATGACTCAAGGCACACTCCTAGCCTCATACCAGAGCTACCTAAAACAGAATATTTAGAATATTAAGAATATTCAGCCCCAGTGAGTATAGTGATTTTTTTTTTTTTTTTTTTATTGCTGTACATGGTACCCTTCCTTCTGCCTAGAAACAGAATTCCTTTCTTGTATTATATGCTCTATACTGATAACAGATGGTGGTAATTTTTCTGTTGAATAGTCTAATTTTTTGGAGAAAAAGTTTTGTAGTGTTATTTCTGCAAACCACAAAATTGTGAACTTTTGTTGGTTTTTTTCTTTGCTTTTTTTTTTTTTTCCCCCAAGATGAAAGGAAGATGTAATTTTTCTGCCTAGGAAATTCTACACTATTTTAATGCAGAACTCAATAAACCTTTACTGACAGCTATAATGATTATTTTTTAACTTAAGCCATCATTTATTAACTGAATATATCTGGCCAGCTTAAATGACATTCTTTAGATATTTTTACATGTGCTCTAGTCTCTTTTTTAATATGTATCCTAGGAGATAATGGTAGTCTATAAGATTTTCAAAAGTCAAATCATGTTATACATCACATGGGATACATTTATGGTGGATGGCATGACAGAAAATGAACCTTGTTAGAGCATTCAGTTATGTTGTTACACTTTGAAAGATGTAGAGTATTATCCCCCACAGATGATTAACCCACTTTTGAGGGGTGGTAGGTGTTATTAATTGACCTGTTCACTGAACTCTAGAAGGTTTTTGGGAATGTGCATTTACCACAAATTATGATTCCACACCATTAATCATCCAAGTCTCCTTCATGACTCAGTAGAAATAGAAATCAGGAGGCAAAAGACTAGAAGATGACTTATTTTTTACAGACCCACAGATATACTGTAACAAATACATTTTTTCAGGGCACAGTTCAAAGAGAAGTGACCTCTCGCTGTGCCTCCAGTTAGATTTAACCATTTCTGCCTTCCCACCTCTGTTTTCTTTTCCCTGCAGCTGCAGTCTCACACATTGCTTGCACTCTTCACCAACATCTCCTGTCCCTCCATTTCAGGTCTCCCATTCCTTTTTAACCCTTTTAATCCTTCTTTCTATGGAGTTTTCCTCTCCTTCCACCCACAGCACACAACAGACAAAGTTCTTCGAGAGCTCTTGGTGTGCAAAGCAACGTGGGGAAGGGGCAGGAGAGCAGAGGGAGCACATGCACAGGCAGGTGGGCAGAAGTCTTCCTTACATCCAGGAGTTTGCCCATGGGCTCTCCTCTGCACCCTCACCTTGTTAATGCATACATTTCCTTGTGCACCTCCAGAAGCAAAGTGTAACTGCTCAAATGTATAATAGATAAGGGAAAGACAGCAGACTGAGACTAATTGAGCTATTCCTCCAACAGAAACGCAAGAGCAGGAGCTATTAATATTCTTCCTAGAGGCTTTGGATGTGCTCCAGTATGTGATGAGAGATCTGCACCTGTATCCTTTATGAATATTTAAGGATATCTTATTGTGGTGTCAGGACACAGGCTTCTGTACTGTTTGTTCTGCTAATGGGATTTATCTTCATCAAGTAATGTTCAGCATGAGTTCTCCTAAAAGATGCCTGCATGGTTAAACTGTGGTAACTCAAATGATGAGTTAAAGACTTGACTGAACACCGAGTCTTGCTTATGAAATAATCATGACTTAGAGATGATGGATAGACTTGATTCCCTGAATTTCCAGCTGAGATTTTCAGCAGGAGCTTCATTAGACAGACATGGGTTGAGACTGTTGTAATCCAAATACAAATGAATTTGAAAAACTGTTCTAACCTAAAACTTTCAGATCTGAATAATTTAGATTGCCTGATTGCTCCCCAAACTAACATCTTCATTCCAGTTTTGATGGCAGAGAGGAGTGGAAGAGTCATATTGTTGTACTGAGTTTAAATAATTTCAAGAAACTTTCCCATCTAATGAGGGAAAATCAAATTCAGATGTTTTGAAGATGAACAAAACTCTGTAATTGTGCTCGGGGAAAATGAGCTAGTCTGAAGACTGATTCTTTTCTCCAAACATAGCACAGGGGACTGATTTATGTAGACAGAATGTAAGAGAAGAGATGATTTCTGAACCCTCTGAATTTTTACAATACACTGAAAGCATGCAGAGGAGCCTAACGTAATTTGTCTGGCTTTAGTTGATATTCTGAATGTAGGGAAACCCAAATCAAAGAACCTCTGAGGGCTCTGAATCTCAATTTTTTTTTTTAGAATATTGATAGTGCCTAAGGTAGTGTTCTGCAGATCCTGAATCCCATTAGCCTCGACCCCAAAGAGCTCAGAATTCAGAAGGCAGCAGAGGGTGCCCAGCCTTGGCAGCTCCTCTCCCCTTCACACCCCACTGAGACAAGTAGTGATGAAGATTTGCAGATCCCTTAACTAACACAGGCCAGCATTTCACCATTTGCTGCTTAAAAGATTCTATTCCCTGTCTCCCTTGCATCTTCCTTACCTAAAATAATTTGGAATTTCTTATTCTTCGACCTACTCACAACAGCCCAGAAAAGCTCATTTAAAAACCCAGGGGTTGGGGAAGGGTTTAGAGAGTAAATCTGATGGGGAGAGGCTGAGGGAGCTGGGAAGGGGCTGAGCCTGGAGCAAAGGAGGCTCAGGGGGGCCCTTGTGGCTCTGCACAGCTCCTGACAGGAGGGGACAGCCGGGGGGGTCGGGCTGTGCTCCAGGGAACAGGGACAGGAGCAGAGGGAACGGCCTCAGGCTGGGCATGGGGAGGTTTGGATTGGATATTAGGATGAATATGTTGACAGAGATGGTTGTTAAGGATTGGAATGGGCTGCCCAGGGAGGTGGTGGAGTCACCATCCCTGCAGGTGCTCAGGGAACAGCTGGATGTAGCGCTCAGGGCCTGCTCTGGTTGGCGTGGTGGTGGTTGGTCAAAGTGTGCACTCCATGGTCTTGGAGATCTTTCCCAGCCTTAAGGAATCTCTGATGCCATGATTAGAGCTGGAAGACAGACTTTACAAAATTCTCAAGGCTCTTCTCTGTAATAAAAGGGATTTAAAAGTCATTCTGGGGCCTCCTCAGACCACGTACTCCTCATCCTCAGCACACAGGGAAGAGCTCTGGCACGATGCAATCCCTGCTGGGTACTGCAGCACTTTACACTGATGTATTTACACTAATTGCAATCCCTGCTGGGTATTGCAATCCCAGCGCTTTACACTAATGTACAAGCAAAAAACCCGAGGGAGGAAACCTCCAAATTTTCCTTAGCCCAGTTCCAGTGCCACTGCAGTGGTTGCTTCACTGCCTGGGCTAAAACCATGGTTTAACCCTCCTGAGCCTGCCCTGGATCAAGCCTGGAACCCTGGAGCCCAGGAGTGCAGAGCCTGCTGAAATGTGGCCCATCTTCACAAGATTTTAGTTGGAGTAATTATTATAGTCAAGAAAAAATGAGCAAGTTTGTAGGCACACAAATTTCTTTCAGAGCTTTCCAGAGCCCTCTTCAGGTTGAGTGATTGCTCTTGTTCATTTCCACACTGCCTGACTGTATTAATTCCTAAAACTCAAAATCCTACAAGGGAATCTCTCTGAATAATGTGGTTTCATCTCAATATGTTCTCACAGCCCAGTATATCCCAAAGCCTTGCTTATTTCAATGCAGATAATACTGTATATCTTGAAATTATTCTCTTTGGCTTGAATCTAAATTAATTTTCATCAAAAGGAAAAAAAAAAAAGTATGTTATAACTAATAAGATTAAATTTTGAGTGTCCTGCACAGGCCGAGACAATTTGAGAATTTGAGAAAAGGCAATGAGATTTTGTTTGTTCTCTTTCTCACAAAGTACTATGTTTATTACTAATTTGAGCTGCTGCATTAAAAAAAAAAAATACTTTCAGGTAAAAGAAAAAAAAAGCAGTTGGTAATTCTATATAAACACTGAAGTTCATGTGCATTTTTCATGCATAAACAGCTGTAAAATATAGGTGTTACCACGTAATTTCGAAAGAAAAACAGAATCTACTATTACAGGAGACTTATGTGCTGCATTTAAATGATTAGTACCAAAACAGACTCCACAGAGCAATTAAGCAGAAGAATATTTAAGAGCTGTCGTTGCATAAAATGTCAGTGAAGTCCATAAACTTGAATGAGTGAATCCCTTTTTTAAAACCAGAGCCAGCAACAGCCCAAAGCTGCATTGCACCTGGGATATTCAGACTGGTTGTGATCTTGCAGGTCACTGTAGATGTCTGTCACTTCTCCTGGTGATTCACCAAAATTCCTTAATTTTTCCTTGGGCAGCAAGGTGCTACCCAAAATCTAAAGTAAGAGGAATATGTTTGTTACCCAAAGAAATGGTACCAAATTAGAAGATTAAATGAATGAAAATAAGAAAGAAGAAAACCCCCCCAAACTCTTTTAGCTATGATGCAGATTATTAACTTCCTTTCTTAACAGCAGAACATAATTAGGGTTGGTAGTACAGACATCAGGGTAGTTTTGCTTCCAGGCTTCCAAGTGCCACATATTATTACATTTCTCTTTAGCACTCTTTAAAACTCAGGCCATAAATCTTCAGCGAACCACTGCACTCCTCTGACTCTGCAACTTGTTCTGCCCCAGGACATTGGGTTGTGCTGCAAATGTCATCTCATATTGCCAAACTGCACTGGGCATTCTGAAAAACATGAACCAGGACAGTCCAAAAATAACCTGTGAGTCTGGGGAGGTGGTGGCTCCCTCACCTGCACCTCACAGTGTGAGAGTGACAATTGCAGGTCTCATATCTGTGCAAGAAAATAAGTAAAAACAATACCAGTTTAAGACACCATAGGAAAAGAAAGGAAGGATGGGCTTTCCTGCCATCACTGTTAGATTTCCAGGTTGTAGCTTTACCGTTCTAAGAGGATTAATGCCATAAAAATGCTCCCTAAGAACCAGACTTCAAGACATGCTCTAAAAAGTATCAGCATACTCCCTGCTGAAGACATTTTCTGAGTAAATGCAACAATTTTTGCAAATCTGTGATGATTTCATTTACATTCCTATTGAGGCATATTTTATTATGTTTTGATTGGACTTTGGTGATAAAATTTTAAATAAATATTTACATCTGTCAGGAAGAAGTGTTAGGGTGGAAGATATCACATGAACAAAATGTTCCTTTTCAGAAGTCTTTATTTTTGTTTTCCTCAGAATTTTCAGGGTTCCCATGAGATAATAGTTTGTTTTATTGAAATTGTGCAGTGGGGTAAAAAAAAAGAGAATTTAATAATCAGCTATCTCAATAAAAAATACAGTACAGCTACGTTGCTTGGTATTTAAATATGTACCATTACCACACTCTGAAAGGTATTGATCAGTGTTAGACACTAAACAAGGCTAAGATGGATTAAAGAAAACATATCCTTCCCATCTTGAAAGACTCAAATTTCTAAGTGCTCTATGTCCTTGCACTGAAACCGTATTTATTCTCATTATAAAGCAATGTTGATGTCTCTACAATAGAATTCAAAGTATTTGAGATCAGCAACAGGTTTATCATAGAAACTATGTTAGTTTCTATGATAAACAAACTGTGTTAGAAATGGCCATGGACGTTTCTCATAAAATATAAAATACTTTTCAGGATAGAGACGCACTCAAATGCACATTCACATACATGCTCCCCATACTAAATTCATGGTGCTTTGAAGTGAAAGAATGATTAAAAATTGAGTCTTCAGATTCCCAGTCTGCAAATTATTTTCTCAGCTAGCCTGTTCTCCCTGTTTAACATATCCCCCTGAACAGCAAGTTTTTAGGAGTGATGCATGAGGGAAAAAGGGGGAATAGAATAAAGCAAGATTATCTGTGCTGTGACAGCTTTGTGGAATATTTGCTTTTGTTTGGGGATTTTGTGCATTCAGCTGCATTCAGCCCTCTCCCTGGATCCCCCTGTTCCGCACTCCCGCATTCCAACCCGTGTGTTTGTGCTGGACACAATCAATCTGTCTGAAGATTCTGCTGATTTACTGTGTGTTTGTGCTGGTCTGGATCCGAGGAAGGTTTGTGCTGGACACAATTCCCCACCCCTCGGTTGTGCTGTGGTGTGTTGTGAGACACCCAGGAGGTGCAGAGCTACAAACAGTACTGATCCCAAAATCCTGGAGCAATCGTTTTCCCTCACCTCCTTTCCACCCAGCCTGTGAAGAGGAGGAAGGGCAGCTGCTGATGCCAAGATCTGCTTCCATCTGCTTTTGGCACCACCAAAACCACGGCCAAATTTCTCAGTAATTTGTTGCTATAAATTATCTCTGAGTGCAACAGGAGTCTGTTCACATTGCCAATCAATCCTGCGAGATAAGAGGCTTCAATAGGAGCCATAAAAAGAGACTATAACACCCTCCTTATAGAGACCTTATCATTTCCTAATTTTGATGTCCTTGGCACTTGTTCTGCTCTCCCGCTAATCAATCATTAAAATGGAGGTGTGTGGAGGTCCCAGTAACCATTTGACCTCTTCTTATCAACTTTCCCCCTTCATGAAACTGCTCACAGTGATCTGTGTGGATCAATACAGCAGAAAGGTCACAAAAGCACTGAACAGAGATGTCAATCAGAAAGATGTCAAAAGAAAAAGAAAGTTTGACAACATCAGGATCAATCAGGGGCTGCTCAGGAGAAGTTGTCAGCAGTGATTAATGGCACGTTGTGCAGTTGCTATCATTTGGAAAATGCTTTGGAAGTTTTGAGACCACTGCGTGGAGAAATGGAGTTGAAGCCCTTTTGTCATATTGAAATTTAGGAGTTACAGGGCCCAGACTGGGCCAGGCAAACCTTTTCTTTGCAAACAAAAGCCTGGTGGTGTCATGGATGAGTAAAACTCCCCTGTGTTTGGGTGCTGATGGGATCCACTTCACAGAGTTCTGAGGGAACTCTGCTCCTCTCACCTCCCTCATGCCACAATTAACTGGGTGACCAAAAAAAAAAAACAATTACAAAGGAACACTCTGAAACATGGGTACTGTGAGATGGAGAGGTGGCACTTCACAGGAAGTCCTGTGGTTGCTCCCTGGATATTTCCAAAGCCCAAAACCCACAGTAGATTTTGGAGCTGTGATAGGGCCCCTGCACCTTCCAACACCCTCAGAGGAGCTCCTCAAGCACAGGTGAGGGTTGTCGGAAGGGCTGGATGACTGTAAGTTGGACTGTCCATAAATCATGTAGTGTGTCACAGGACTGGAGGTTTAACCCTTGCTACCATCTCTCAAACTGGAAGGCAGTTCTGCTGTAAAAGCCAAGAAGAGATGTATTACCAAGCAGAGGGAGAGAGAGAGAGTGAAAAGAGCTGTGTCACATTTTAAAAGCTTTTTCAGCGCTTCTCTATTCTCCTAATTTTTTTTTTCTTTTTTTTTTTTCTTTTTTTTTTTTGGGTCTAGGGAAGGGAGTACCCAGATTTTGTGCATGGAGAGTCTATGTCATGGTTGTCAGCAGAGACAGGGTGAAACTCTCCCCTGGCACCATCCCAGTGAACATGCCTTCCCACCACTTATTCAGCACTTGTGATTCATGTCCCTTTGCTACCGTAAGAAAAAATGCCTGGAAAACTCAGATCCACTTTTCAGGCTACAGTAAATTATGGGTTTTAACTGAAAGTATTAACAGCTGAATTTTCTATATCAGTCTGGGAAAATGCTTTACTTCTGCAAGGTTCTCTAAGCTGTGCATGGTGGTGAAACAATGAAACGATGCTACGTAAGTGATGTTTGTAAGCAGACATTCCTACTCCTAGCTCTTACAGTAATTTTGGTGCTGAGATATGTAGGTTGGTTTTATGGGGTCCAAGGAAACCTTACCTAGTGGAAGCTATCCCTGACCATGGCACAGAGGTTAGAGCAAGATGGTCTCTGAGGTCCTTTTCAACTGAAACCATTCAATGATTTATTTGTTAGTGTAATGCTGCTGAATTTCTACCTGACCCAGACTGGATAAAGAAATCCTGAAGAGATGCTGTCCTGAAGTTTACAGAGTGATTCTCTATCCAGCTGGTATTCACATAATCTCTAGTCTGTAAAAGCTGTAGTAATTCTCAGCCAAGATTTTTTTCAGCATATTTCAAATGTTTACTTCAAGGTGACTTACAGCAAGTGATAATATAATCATCCTTAAATGGGGGAAAAAAATGCATGTTTAACCCTAAAGGATAATGGCATTAGAAGTAACCTGTTCTTTCCCTCTGGCCACGTCCTTCGTCAGCTAAAGGTCTTCCCAAACTGTATCTCAGTGTCCAGCACTACCTGCCTAATGCTTTGATATGGTTCCCTAAGACTCGATTTTGTCACAGCTCAAATCAAACTAGTCCAATTACAGAAATTAGATTTTATTTGGCTTGTGGTTGTCAGTTTATTTTAGAGCTACTTTGAATAACTTCCATGATGGCTCAAATTTCCACTAATTAAGCCATATCATTTGGCAAGTGTAGTTGTGTACAATGAAATTTCTTTGCTGCATTGGACAGAACCACTTTAGGCTACCTGCTGTAAGGTCAGGCCTCCAGAGGCAGAATTTTCCACAGCTGTCAATAAATCCCTCTCAATAAATCTGTGCTTTGAGGCTGGAGTTTGTAGCCTCAGATTCAAGCAGAGAATGTCAAAGACCCACCACAGATCCACATCAGAATCCCAGGCAACCTCAGCTGGTCCCCCTGAGCACAACCACAGCACCTGTGGTATATCCACAGCTACCTGTGATATATCCAACTCCAGGCATGAATTCTGATAACACTTTGTATCAAATACACATTGTTTCCCTTACTTCACGTATAACAAAACTGAGATTCTGCCGAAGACGTGGGTGGCAGTATATCAGGTGCATGAGATAAATGTCAGATTAGCTGACAGTTGCATGCAGTTTAACACATTTAATACACTAATTTAGATTTAATGTGCATATCAGAGCACTCTATGATATTGGCACAGGAAATTGTTTGTCAGAAGAAGGCATACAGAACTAACTAGCCACTGATTAAAGAGGCATCAAAGGGTTGTTTTCTAAAAGAAAGAATTACTGATGGTTTGATAATTTGCCTGACATTTTCCTTTCCAATTCTGGCTAATATTTTGTTTTTCTCACCGGTGCTGTGCAGTTGTAAAGCGAAACAATGCTGAAAGACCAAAAGTGCCTCACAGGTTTGTGAATTGCATCCCTGCTGGTGGGTGAGTCCAAGCTGTGCCACATTAGTGCTCTCTGCTCAAGAAAACTGTGGTGGGACCTTTGCCTCATCCTCCTGTCAGCAGTTACTTGTCAGCAATTAGCAGTTATTTGCCAGAAAATAAACTAAGGCTGGTGGTTTGAGCAGAAAGCTGAAAGTTGAATCCATGGGGAAGAAAGACAATCCTGACTGAATTTTTATTTTGATTATTATTATTATTATCATAATTATATTTGCTGTTATTTGTCAATTTTCCTTGTAATCTTATTGTCTTCCCCTATTCCCCATCTCATCCAACTCCCCTAGCTGTTGCACACAAGCTGTTCTTCCCTTTTTGACCCTGCAAAGCTGGGACTAGATGATCTTCAATCTCCCTTTAAATGCAAACCATTCTGTTATTCTATGATTCTGTTCTCTGGTCAACACAATTTAATGATACCCATCTTTAAATTGTCTCATGATGCTCACTGCTGGGTCTGATCTCCAGTATATCAATGGAGAGAGAGATGGGACTTGACAGGAAAATGGATGTTCCACGGGGTGCCAAAATATGCATCCTGCCATGGAGTAAAAACGCCTTTGCCTGCTGCAACTTGTGCTTCCAGATGTCCTCAAAAATTCTTCCTTGCTCATGTGTCCTCATCCTCCACAGGGGAGTTACTTAAAGTTCCACCACGGAACACTGACCACCAGTTCTTATCAGCTTCCTGATTTCAGCTGTCAGTGAACACTGGGGCTGGTTATTATTCTTTTCTGTGAGTCCCAAAGTAGAAATGTTGCAGGCAGTTGTCCCAGTAGGCTATCATCATATTTTGGGATGAGTCACTGAACATTTATATTTTCTTGTGCCCAGAACAAGAAAATTAACCTTGGGTTTGTCATAACATTTCAGATGCTGACTGTTGTTCTGGGTGTGGACATCCTTTGTTTACAGGTTACCCAAATATCTCCTACGAGACTCTGTCTTTGGATAAAAAACAGTTTTTTGAACAAAACTCTTCACAAAAAGTACCACTAAACAGATGATTTGATGTATAGATGTAAAGCTATCTCAAGATCATACAGCAGAGCTGTACTAGGACTTGTAAAAAGCCAATGGACTCAAATGTTCTCTACCTTATGAGCTTGTTCCAAATCTAAAATTTCCCCCTTTATCAGGCTCCTTAATTGTCACTGCTAACCTAGGGGTTTAGTCAAAATCAGCTTCAAAAGTAGTTTTTATTTAATGAAAAGCTGATAGGAACATCATCAGCCTTCTAATTGAGTGAAACTTCTCCATTACATAGCAGAGGGATTTGTGCTGAGTTCTGAAAGTGACAAGAAAACACAAAAAACCATCATTAATATGTCGACTCCTTTTTCACATCTTCTTCCCAGCTTTGGCAGATTCTTGGCTTACTTCATCAGCATTGCTTTGTGAAACCTCCTCCACTTTCCTCTGAGGGGAAACTCATGTTTCTTTACTCTGTAGGAGCACATGTGCACTCTCTGGGACAGGGGCTCCATCACTTTGCCCCTTTTTCCACTCAGTGTAAGGTTTCATGGGTTTCTGGTCATGGAGCTGGGTCCACAGCAGGTGTAAACTCAATTCATGTCACTGAATCCGTGATGGCTGGTGCCAACTGGAGATAAGGTTTCAGTCAGATTGGTGAGCGGATTTTTCCAAATAGGGAAAGAAATGTTGAAAGTAAAATGAGCAAAACACTGCTTGTCCTTTTTTTTTTTTTTTTTCTTTTTTTTTTTTTTTTTTTGCGTTGGCTGTGCTTGGTTTTGTTTCATTTCACAAAGTCTTTCAGACCCAAATGTCATCAGCTGTAGCGAAAACGTCCTCCAGAAAACACGATGACAAATTGTTAAAACAGAGCTAAGAGCCATCCCTGTAATTGTGGTTACTCTTGAATCTAACTCAATTTTAACCCGGCTGACTGATGCACAAATTAGAATAACACAGATACAGAAAGGAAAATGTGACAAATGGATTACTTTGTGCACTTTTTCTTGGTGATGTGTAACTCTGGGAATTTAGAGCACTTGTGGATGCAGACTGCGCTGGCCAATTCAGTGATCTAGCATATGAATAGGGAACTGTATTCTCAAAATTGAATTTTCATCCTGTGTAGGTCTTCAGGCTGTTCTGTCACCTAAACAGTGAACAACCACAAATGTCTTTGCCATTTGGGTTTTTCCTGTCCACTTCCTTCTGTTTTGCATGTTTAGACTGGAAAATAAGGACTTCTTTCTTGCAATATATTTATGATATCCTAATATTATTTCAGGGTCAGAAAAACAAAATGGGTCCTAAATAAAATTTCCTAAATCCATCGTGACTCTACTAATTTGCCTTTATTTCTTTTCCCTACATGCTGGTATAGTTATTTCTTTTGCTGCTTACTGCTGTGCCTCCAGATCACAGAGCAGCTCTGCTGAATCCTTTCCTGGCTGACTTAATCCTTGGTCTCACTTCTCTGCAGCTTTCTTCTATTTTAAGTCGGGGAATGGAGGAGAAGTGGGGGAGGGACGGGAAAATCATACAGTCTAACTTCTATAATTTTATGTTTTTACTGCTTGGAATGTATGATTCATGCACTTCCACATTTTGTCTTTTTTTTTTTTTTTTTTTTTTTTTTTTTTTTTTTTTTTTTTTTTTTTCCTAGAGAGACTGGCTTTAATGATCATAAATGACTGCAGCTAGGGAGAGAGCAGGGCCTTGCCAGCTCTCAGCATTCCCAGCCAAATCTCCCTGCAATTGTTTAGATTTCTTTTCAGCTGTATAAAGTTCCTAGGTAGGGTGGAGGGGGGAAAGCAGAGGCGCTAAGGCACAGGTCTCTGCAGCAGCCTGGGGGAAGCTTTTTTCTTAGGTAAAATTGCCTTTCCCATCAGTTTGCCTTGCCATTATCTATCATTAGACTGATTTTATGGAACAGGAGAGTAAGATTGTATTCCAAATTTCTAAAAATCTCCTGTCTGGACCAACTGAGCTTTGCTACAAATGAACTAAATTCTGTGAGTGACAGCTGGTTTTGGGGGGATCTCCAACTTTGGCTACTGACAAAAAAATAGGGTGTTTAAAACCATCCTGAGATTTCACTAGATCACACTTTAGGATTTAACTTTCTTCATTTATCAAAGAAGGAGCTTCAAACTGGATCTACAAGCATGAGAGGCTGTCCTTTGTCAGCCATGGACTCAGTGAGACCTAAATGTGCCCACAGTTATTCCAAACAGCCTGAACTCACCTGATACATAAACACAAATGCTTACTGGTGCCTCATTTCAGTAGGGATATTTAGAGTCACCCCTCTCTGCCTGCCTTTTGCTTGGAACTGCTCTTACGTGGGGACCAAAGAGTCAATACAACACCTCTGGATTCAGTAAGGACAGAATGTCATCTGTTTCTCTGAGTCTGCAGTTTCCTGAAAATTCTTCTAAATATGTCTCAGAAAGCCCCATGAACAATTCAAGTCACCAGCAGTTCTTCTTTGTGTCCTTTCTCAAAAGGACAGGAGTCTTGCAAGGGTTCCAACATGCAACACAAAAAAAAAAAAAAAAGAAAAAAAAAGAAAAAAAAACAAAAGCAAGACAAAAAACCAACAAAACAGAGTAAGAAAAGACTGAGTGCCCTTTCTCTCTGTCCTTTTTTTATCCTCCTGCACTCACTTTCCAAAGGGACATACGCTTTTGTTTTCCTCAGGAAATGTAGTTTATAATCACTTCCTAAGTTTCATTCTTCCTACTTTCCTTGAGATGTATTTTGCACTGAAATCATCAGAATTCGGCCCTGCGGAGTTCTTGTTTAATATTTCCCATGAAATATTTGTTACCAAAAGAAAAGTCACCTGGTTTTAGATTTCTCTCTCTCCTCCCAGTCATGAACGTGAAAATTCTTTTCCCTTCTGTATCTGCTGTGTGGACCCCCAGTCTGGAGGGGGCTGGAGCTGCAGTGCATCTGGGCACATGCTGCATTGGTGCTTTCACCTAACTCCACTTGGGTCCTGCCAGGTGCATTCCCCTCCTTACCACTCTAGCTGACCCTTTAAATTCCTCCAGCGTGCCAGATGTTCCCGAAATTGTGTTCTCCCTGGGTGGATTTTAAGGCAGAGCTCTCCTTCCTCCCATGCTCAGCCGCAGCTGTGAGCTGATGGAGCTGCTTCTCCCCACTGCTGTGAACTTTAATCGGGTTCTAAAGTTTCATTATCACACTGATCCATTCTGGAAGATATTTCACGTTCCCCGAGCCCCAGGCAAGTCCTAACAATCTTGTTTAATATTCTTTTAGGTTTTTTTTTTTGTTTTTTTCCTTTCCTCGTTTTTTCTGCCTTTCTCTTTGATGCTGTTCTGCAGGTGCTGGAGAAATACAAGGCTCCAGGGTCTGCCTTTCCCAAGATTGCTGCAGTTTTTAGCTCTCAGCCACCATTCCAGGAGCCACTCTCCTTTTCATGGCCGACAGCTGGTCTTTTTCAGGAATCACTGGCTCACAGTCAGGGAACTCTGATCATATGCCTTGTAAGATTCTTAGTGGCTGACATAATTTGCCAAATGCCAGCTTTCCTTCACAGATTTTTCTGGTCTTTCCAGCTCCACAGATACTTGGCTGCCAGGTATAACTCCCCATCATTAAAATATAACTTTGTCCTCCCTCAGCGCACAAGTGGGTGCATGCGGATGTAGATGGAGAGTGAAAAAGAAAATTATTTTAATTTTTGGCTCTGTGCAGGATTTGTGTGCAGGCCGTCCCCCAGAGATCTCCAGTTTCTCATATGTGCTGTGCCAATGGCTGGGAACAGTAATAAATGCACGCTAGCTAGTGAAAATGCAGTGATGAGAACTGTAACTGACTCTATCACTGCAATTATTGCCCCATAATAATTAGTTTACTGCTATAGGAATGCATATAGGAAGCACGACTGCTACTACATTTGTTTCAGAGCATGGAAGAGCACCATAACACTGTATGGATTGTAAAATCACTTGCCAAAGGACACAAGTTGATGGTTATTTCATAAATGTCACGAGTTCACCTGAATGACCCTGTGTTGGGCAAGAAGTTGAAGTCCCTGCCCTGTCACAGTTTGAGTCAGTAGTCTTTTAGGTAGAAAACAGAGGCCAGATAGCGTGGGCAGTGAAGAGTCATTACTTCAAAGATATCCTAAATTTAGTCCTTGCTGCTGTGATGACTCACCCAGACATATTGCACTGCAGGAAGTAATGGAAAAGCATCAGAATAATGCAAAGTAATTCTCTACCCCTGTAAGATCTCTCTGATTGCATGTTTTCCCTAGCTCCTTGGCCTGGAGACTCTGACCTTGACTTCCTTATGTTTTTACTGGGATTTTTACTTGCACCAAAACATTCAGGATGGTCTCAGTACCTTCCCAAGTAATCATCATGGTCTAAGCACACAATGAAGCACAAGAGCTCACAGGGGATGCCACGAGAGGTGGGAAGGGGTTCATGCTCACTCTGTAGGGCTTAAAGTTTAAAAAGGGGGACATCATCTTGTCATGGTTGAATCCAAACCAGCACTGACCAGAGGAGTAGGCTTTCCATGGCTGCAGATGAGCAGCTGCTTCTTTGCACAGTTTGCTGCAGTGAACATAATTCCTCTGGTGATCTTCAGAATGTTTAAGCCATTAACCATTTCAGTCTCTCACAGCATGGAATTAATTCTATAAAACTAAAATTTTGGTGTTTTCTTTGCTGGAATAAAAGTGTAGAAAATCTTCTTACAATTTCCAAATCATTGTGTTAGAGTTGAAGGAGGAAGAAACCTTCAGGATGTAGTTTGCCCCATGTAACTGGACCAGCCCAGGACCTGCTGGTCGACCCCAGACTCAGTTGAGGGGGAACCTGAGGCCTCCATTCTTGCACGCTTTGACTGGGGAATGTTCATTATGTAACTTCATTTCCTGACTTGGCAACCAAAGTTGCCCTTGTGAGCAGCGATCATGCCAAAAGTCCATTTAGAACCATGGAATCACAGAGTCATAGAATGGCTGGGCTGGAAGGCACCACTCATTCACAATTCCTGCCATGGGCAGGGACACCTCCCACTGTCCCAGGCTGCTCCCAGCCCCATCCAGCCTGGCCTGGGGCACTGCCAGGGATCCAGGGGCAGCCACAGCTGCTCTGTGCCAGGGCCTCTCTCCCCTTCGAGCGAAGGATTTCCTCCAAACATCAGTACTGGAAGGCCACGATGAGGTCTTAGAGCCATCTCTTCTCCAGGCTGAACCTCATTTCTGTGCAGTAAAACACAAAAATATTCCCAATTTATTTTAGTAGCAATCTGTGAAGGAAGAACAATAGTTCAGAAAATGTTCTTCATAATAATTATAAATACAATTGCAAGAGGTACAGGAATAATTGTTCTTGAGAACAAAAGAGTGACTCCAATCTTTAACCATATACAAGAAAAGACTATTCATTGTTAAAGCTTCAGCATATTCCAGTTCAAATATCTAAAAATAACATCCCTTTCCTGGAAGAAAATGTGAGCCTTGCGCATATGAGACCAGTTCTCACCTAAATATTGGTCTCCTTAAAATGAGAATTCTGTAACAAAAGGGAAATTTGAGTAGCAAATTCAATCCTAACAGTTCTGACATTAAATCTTCTGCTCTGTTGTCACCAACAGTCAAATTCATCACAATGTCCCTTGTTGTACTTCAAGCTGAAGTAGATGACCAGCTTTAAATGGGATGTTCTTGGCTAAAAAAATAAAAGGTTTATTTCCTGAACAAGACAGATTTGGATTAGTCAAATTACTTTTTTCTACCCAATGCAGAGAATCATAGGCTGTTTTAGGTTATCATGAGACCTCTAGTTCAACTTCAAGGTAGGGTCAACATTTAATTCAACTCAGTTCCTTGGGTCTTATTCCAGTTTGATGTTGAAAAATTTCCAAGGACTAAGACTACACAAACTCTTTGGGGCACTTCTAATGTCTCCCTGTCCTTTGATGAGAAATATTTTATTTCTATCAAGTCATAACCTCGCCTGCCTATTTTATGATCATTGTCTGAAATGCATGCACCATGCCCCTTCAGAAAGACTCTGATATCATCCTGATAAATTCCTCTATGTTTTTGGAATACAGAGTTCAGTGTGGAAAATGGTACACTTCTGCATAAAGCCTTTAATAGTTTCAAAACAAAATGTTTTCATACCTCAAAATGTCATATTCTCAGTAAAGAGATGGGGAAAAGAAAGGAAATTACACAGTTTGGGTCATGTGAAACATTTAATTTAGACCAAAACTGAGTGTTTTGTTTTTGCTGTTTTTCTCTTGGGCACTAAATTGAAAAAGTAGATATTCAAAAACCTCTAGATAAGCTCTCTGTTTATGGTGATTTATGAACTGCTGGTGGAAAATCGGTAGAAGTTATTTTCTGTTAGCTAAATAGAAAAATACAACCTTCAATCTACAACTATGAAGAGCTGTAATTTGGAAAACACAACATGTGATAGAAATGGATTGTGGTGCTATTCCATTCAGATGCATGACTTCACTGTTTCTCTAAGCTCTGTCCTTTTAATGTGGATTTAATAACTTCAGGCACCAGGAGGAACTAGGTCCTTTTCAAACTGAAGAACACACGATGTTTCCATAACTGAGCCTTTTAATTGCTGAACAAGGAGCAAAGCCCTTCTCTGCTTTGGACTGGAAAGTGTTTTCATTTTATGTGTGTCATGACAGAATGTATAGACTTTGTGTCTGGGTGTAGGGATGGAAAGTAAATTCTGACACACTTTGAAGTTTATTACAGTGGCACCCCGGAGGTTCCTCCTGTAGCACTGCAAAACTGTGCTTCCATTTCCTCATACTCTTTCCAGGATAAAAGGATGATCACTTCTTTTCCTAAAAATATATGTTTGAATCATAAAGCAGTTCATAAATGGCTTGTTTTTCAAAACTGGGATCCTTTATCTTAGGTAATCTGAGACCAATGACATCCTAGGCAGCACAATAATGTCACAGGGAACATAGTAGCCATTTACTATAGAAAAGGTTGGAAAAAAAATGATGCTGTCTGGATTTTTAGGAAGTTGCTAGAAAGAAACTTTGCATGTTTCACTCAGGGTTAAAACTGGTGGGGTCTGCAGACAACAAAGTGGAAGAAATGAAGTGCCTGAATTGACTGAGCTGAAAACAGCAGCAGCTGCTGAACAGCAACAACAAATGATCTTCAGTCTGGATGTGCTCACTCACACAGAGGAGCAGTGGAAGGAAAAGGCTTTTGTTTCCAAAGTGGTGTGATGCCATGGGCAGATAGACACTTGGATTGTGGGAATCACATGTATTGCGGATTCAGAATAGTGTTCCAGCAACAATTTTTGCCCAGTTCCTACTGTGGTTGCCGGAGCCTAAGACTGATTTTTGTAGTCCAGAATTAGATCTTGGATGACACAAGGAAAGATCGCTGCAGAAAGTCTCTGGGGGCAAACTGCTTTTTATACTTTTACTTATCATTTGCTACCACCAAGTGTTAAAGTAAGGGGACCAATAACAAGAGACCTCTGCCTTAACTCAGTGTGACCATCAAGATTTGCTTCCTCTTTAGCCCCTCTTGTCTTCAAAGTGCCACACAGTTCTTGTGTGCTGTGCAGTTTACAGAGTGACTGGCTTCCCTGTTGGTCAGCAGGAAAGGAGAAGGGATGTGTTTGACAAACTTGCACCAACGGGGCACAGTCCTGGCCTGCAAAATCAGTAGAATAAAGTTGATTTACATGCAACCTGCAAGCTCTGGAGCCCTAAGTGGGTGTGATATGAGTTGCACAGAAAACAGGGCTTTCCAAATACAGAAAGTGCCCAAAACATCACTGTGTAGGTACAGCTGGCAGGACCAATATCCTGGCCAGGTTTCTGTCTCCACTGAGACTGTTCCAGCAGGGAGGAATCTGAGGCAGACCAGTTCCTTCTGCACAGCTGCTCTACAGGCCCAGTGCTTCCTCCTGCCTACTGCGGGCTGAAGTGACTCAGAAATTCCAGAAAAGGAAGCATTTTAATTGCTGCTGTGAAGTTCAAGGGGACACTATCATTTTCCCCCATGTTTGGGCAAAAGGGAAAAATTCTGCTCAAATGCTTCTCACACTTGCAAGATTTCCAACAACTCAGCTCAGCAAGACAGATTTTCTTCCATGTTCAGTCATCTCGCCAAAATTTTAGAAGTCAGTGCTCCATATAGTACTCAGAAGCTGATTCACCTCTGTGAAGATATTTGAAATGCCCTTTAGTTCTCCCATCACCCTTTAGTGTGGTATGGAGCCTGTGTGCTGCAAAAACCACTGTCTTTCCTAGTCTCCCACTCATCATCTCATCAGCTTCCAACCCAGGAAACACTTGGGCATGTCCTCCCTCTGTAAAAAAGATCTTGGGTTCCAGACGAAATAAATAACTAAATGCATACATAAATAAATCAACAAACAAACCAAACAGCCAAACGCCAATCCCTTCACCAGATCTGAGCTGTTCACTTTGGGTAAATAAAGTTTTTATTGAACAGTGGCGCTGATTCCACAGGTGGGGTCAGTCTTGGTCAGATGAAGGTGATATATCCATTAGACACTGAACAGCAGAATAAGCAGGAGAAGGTAGAGGAAAGATGTATGAATATCAGAAGTACTGCTCGGATAATGTGGTAGACAAAATCTCAATTTTTAATGGATTTTTCCTTCTTTCCACGGCCAGCTCATGAAGCAAGGCATTCACCTTCTTGAATTTTGGCATTCGTTTGGCGTTATTTAATCACAGTGGCTTTCCCTGCATGCAGTGAGGAGACAGGAGGTTGCAGATCCTATCCATCACAAACAAACAAACAAACAAACAAATAAATAAATAAATAAATGCAGTAGATCAGCTCATGGAGATTTCCTGACTCCACTGGTTACAGAAGATGAGTGATTGCTCAGCCAGGTCAGCTCACTATTGGGTAGGTGAAATCAAAATTAATGCATATTCCCATCATCCTCTTGCCAATTGCTCAGAAAGTGAGATTAGCACCGAGTAGAAATGAAGGGATAAACATTAAAAATTAAGATAGGTGTATAGGTAAGGTCTCTGATGTGGAAAAAAACCTATCATACCTCACCAAGGCTGGTCTGTGGGGCAGGCTACAGCATAAGCACTGTTACTCACACTTGCTCTTTAGCCTAAGTGTACTGCTTAGTCTTTCTTGTTTAAACGTTACAGCCACAAAACTAGCCAATAAATTTCTGGCTGACAAGCCTGACAGAGCAATAAGTAAAAACAGGAAGGCATCTATTACATATTACCCTGAATTTATCAGCTTTGCCTTCGAAAGGGGAAATAACACAAAGAAAATTGTGGGAAGTTTTTTTATCTGCTAGAAAAATATGCCCTGTGCCCCAGTCAAAAAACAAGCTGTTGTGAAGTGACCATATTATTTAAAGATACAAGTCAAACAGGAAGAGGAAAACCAAACAAGCATGGCTTGAAAATTTCCCACAAGTGAGCTCTTAGAGTCAGAATGCAGTGATGGAATTGCTGACAGAGCCTGAGCTCCAGGGCAGCCATCAGGTTTTCCAGGGCCAGAGGGCTAGGGGAAGGGAAGGGAAGGGAAGGGAAGGGAAGGGAAGGGAAGGGAAGGGAAGGGAAGGGAAGGGAAGGGAAGGGAAGGGAAGGGAAGGGAAGGGAAGGGAAGGGAAGGGAAGGGAAGGGAAGGGAAGGGAAGGGAAGGGAAGGGAAGGGAAGGGAAGGGAAGGGAAGGGAAGGGAAGGGAAGGGAAGGGAAGGGAAGGGAAGGGAAGGGAAGGGAAGGGAAGGGAAGGGAAGGGAAGGGAAGGGAAGGGAAGGGAAGGGAAGGGAAGGGAAGGGAAGGGAAGGGAAGGGAAGGGAAGGGAAGGGAAGGGAAGGGAAGGGAAGGGAAGGGAAGGGAAGGGAAGGGAAGGGAAGGGAAGGGAAGGGAAGGGAAGGGAAGGGAAGGGAAGGTTCAGGGAAGGGAAGGGAAGGTTCAGGGAAGGGAAGGGAAGGTTCAGGGAAGGGAAGGGAAGGGAAGGGAAGGTTAGGGAAGGGAAGGGAAGGGAAGGGAAGGGAAGGGAAGGGAAGGGAAGGGAAGGGAAGGGAAGGGAAGGGAAGGGAAGGGAAGGGAAGGGAAGGGAAGGGAAGGGAAGGGAAGGGAAGGGAAGGGAAGGGAAGGGAAGGGAAGGGAAGGGAAGGGAAGGGAAGGGAAGGGAAGGGAAGGGAAGGGAAGGGAAGGGAAGGGAAGGGAAGGGAAGGGAAGGGAAGGGAAGGGAAGGGAAGGGAAGGGAAGGGAAGGGAAGGGAAGGGAAGGGAAGGGAAGGGAAGGGAAGGGAAGGGAGTCTCTTCTCATTTGAGTATTTGTCTCTGGCTATACATTTGTGAGATTTGCTTTATTACTGTTTTTAAAGCCAAATCAATGTCAGCAACTGAGATTTTATCTTTCCCTTCAAGGTGAGGTCACCTCGAAACATCAAGATGTGTCTGAAATACCACAAGTTACTGATGCAAGAAGCCACAGGCAAGGAACCATGGATAATTTAGCCACATTCCTTTGAAGCACTTCACTTCATGCATAAATTTAGGCAAACGGGAATTAAAAACGAAGACTCTGGGTACTAATGGATATTTTAGGTTGGATGGATATTTTGGGTTTAGGATCACTGTGAGCCTGTGAAATGAGTTATATGGAAAAGCTGCTGGCTGGAGCCATCAAGCCACACCACATGAGCCTGCTGTCTGAGAAATGCAGTGGTGGAAAAGGTGTCTGTGTGGCTCACCTGCTCCTGGGACAGCCCCACCTTTCACTCCACAATCTGCTTTCACCCTGACAGCAGAGCTCATGCTTGAAGTCACACTCCTTATTGCAGTGCCAAGGAGAATTTTTGGGTCTTGGTGTTCAGGTTTTTTTTTTCTCTTTTTTCATCTTCAAAACCCAATCCCTAGAATAGAAACATTTATAAGCAGCAAGCTGACAAGCACTAGCACTCTGGATTTTTGTTTGCTTTATCTTACCCAAAGACATCACTTTGCAAATCCCCAAGATTTGCAAACGAGCCCTGATGAATCATCTCTATTCAAAAGAATGAGATGTTAAAAGCTTTTTCTTCAGCAGCAGAGTTGCCAGCTCACTTGCTACACGTTTTCCTACATGCAGAAGCCTGTTCAAAGGATATATTCCAGCACATCTTATGTAAAACAAATTAAAACAATAACATTAAATTTGTTAGGATTTTAGGCCAAAAAGGTTATTATAATTATCAGCCTATGGCGTACACTTACCCAACCATATAGTTTTCCATAATATTCAAATCTACTCTATAACATTCCACTCTATAATATGCTACTCTATATATTATACTCTATAATATTATATATTATACTCTATTTAATATATTATACTCTGAAATATTCTAATACACATAATGCTCTACAATATATAATATTCTATAATGTTACCCAGAGATTCCTGGGTTAGCCAAAATAATTTCTTCTCACATTGGTAAGAATTTGGTAACTTGTCAGTATGGCATATATTACATAAAAGAACCAATTTGGTTTTAGAGAGTGAAGTAAAAGGACATGAACTAGTTTTTTGGCAAATTACACTCGTTCAATAATTTAGACTAATCTCAATTCCAAACTAAATGTCAAATTCCAGTACAAACTCCATTTTTTATTCCAATTTGATATCATAATTTCAGTATGCAGTTTACTATGGCTTTCTTTAATGTACTAGGCTGTCACAACATTATAGATTAATTTAAAAAGTCTTTTCAAATTACTAAGAGGAACACATTCCCTCACAGTACACATCCCAGCCTTGTCACACAATGAATCTAAATCAAAAATGAAAACAGGTATTTGGCCCAGGAATCAAAGTCTATGTTTTAATATGAATACCAAATTATATTTTGTAAAAGGCTCTGGAAACCTGAGTTTATTTTAGAACTGGCATTGCCAAGAAGTTATTTTATAAACGTATTCCTTTCTAGGGAGCCTTCCCATGCTCCTAAACAGAAGTAAAGCCATGCAACAGAGAACAAAAGGTCATAAATTACTTTACCGACAATTTTCTTAGCCTGTGTTTTCACATTTGTTGGGCTGCTCTGACAAGATCTATAGTCATGTAGAACCAAATTAATACACAGGGAGGCTTTGTCATTAAAGAAATGCAAGCTGATTTCTTTCATTATGATCGTCAGGAGAGCTGCATTTGCTGTGCAAATAGCTACAGTGTTCTCTGAGCTAATATTGCTGTGGCACATGGCTAAACCGTAGCAACCTGGATCCTGAAAATGGGGCAAAGCCTTTGTTGAAATCCTCAGGGAAGAAACTGCTTCAAATCCAGGTGCTTAATGGCAGAACCATGTGTAAACTGAAATGCATAACATACATTCATCCTGCTATTAAAGCAGCGCATTGAAAGGAAAAGAATGAGGAAAGAAAGTCATAAGAAACCTCAAGAATTTTCATCTCACTAACAATTCAAGTATTGTGCCTGACGTTCCATGTGACCAGATTTTTGCCCTCAAACTGACGCTGACATAAAAACATTTCTTGGAGGAGAAGCTAAAGTCAGATCCCGATGCTAAGGAGTCAGTATAAAACAAACAATTTGGTCCAGCACCTCTGCTCTGACCCTGGCTGAGGAAAAGATGTAAACACATGCTCCACTCTGCCTGGGTGCACTAAGTGCCCTCGCTGCATATTTTCCTGCCAGCTGCTGTACAGAAACACACGGGCAGAAAGTCAGAAACCACAGGATAATATGCCCAGAGCAGAGCTAGCTTCTCTGCAATCCAGGAGGGAATTCACAGGGGGAGAAAGTCAGTGAATTCACAGCTAAATGCTGTAAAACTGCAAGGTACATCAGAAACCCCCAGTCCTAGGAGTGCTGGAATTCTGATTAATCCCAGCCTTCTGAGGCTTGCCAAATTTTTCAGCAGCAGTGGAAAAGCACACAAGAATTTATAGAGCTGTTAATGCAGTTTGAGTCCCAGCCTCAGTGATTCAGATGGGATGAGCTCCTTTATCTAGTGGATATCTTCGATTCAGAAACTTGGGAGAAAAATTGCAGAGGCAGATTTGATAACTAGAGTTTAGCTTAAATAAAGCCTCTGCAGAGACTGATTAGTGGTGAAGAAGTGTTCAGACCAAGCAAATCTCTAGTTTCTTTTTCTCTGGTTTAATTCCTTCCTCCTTCTGAGGGAGGAAAAACAAGACAATTTTTTTTTCCATGGTATTTTGGCACTTCTGTTTCCTGTTGTGGACAGAACCTAGAAGCTAAGAAACTTCTGACCAAAACAATTGAGGTAGTACTGAAAAAATCAAACAGGAAACGAGATGTAATTTTTTAACAGTGAGGGCAGTTAATCACAGGAACAGCTTTGCCAATGGATGTGGTGGATTTACCACTCATGCCAGTCCTTAAATCGAGCCTGGCTTTCCTTCTAAGTGTGATTACTCTAATTTAGGGCATTGGTTTTTACACAGGAAACACTGGGTAAAATATTCTGGTTTAACAAGGTTGTTACAAAGATCTTAAGACCAAGAAAATATTTACAAAACAGATTTTAGGACACACTCTCACAGACAACATGAATGTGGAGGACAGGGAGAAGAGAGGGGGATACATCCCAGACTTGGATTATCTTTATAAATAGGACACTTCCCTGAGAGAAAGACCAAAAGATTCCCAGCTTTGTTTCAGGTCAGGTACAGGTGAAGACTGAAACAAGTTCAATTTCTGAAGGAGCTTCCTTGTCTGTGCTTAATTTACCAGACATAAGGGAAGTCCGGGTGTACAGCGGGGCACTGTGACTTTAATAAAGACCCGTGTTAGAAAAAGCTGAATAAAAATAAACTTTATTTTCAGCTCCACAGTTAGATGCCTGGCTAGTTACCTGTACTGAAGTGCAGTTCTAACTCTTTCTCTGGGCATTCACTGTAGTTATTTTAGCCATCTCATTCCGAGCAGCCACAGCAACTTTACATTGAGCCATCACAGAATGTTTTGGGTTGGAAGGGACCTCAAAGACAATCTACATCCATCCCCCTGCCATGGACAGGGACACTTTCAAATGGACCAGGCTGCTTCAAGCTCCATCCAACCTGGCCTTGAACACTTCCAGGGACGGGATATCTTCCTTCAGTACCTTTCAGCAGAATCATGAGTTTCCAAGTCATGGCTGTGTGCTTCACAAGGCACAGAGCCTTGGATAACTGTTCTGAACTTTTAAGCAAAAAAATCACTAGAAATACACTTTTACAGCTGTTTAAAAGCCAATTACTTAAATAGCAGTTAGGTGTCTAGACACCTTTAGCACTCTGACTTAGAAACCATAAAAATGCACCTGTTGGCCTACAAAACACTGATTTTTTTATCTTGTGATAATTGATCTTTATTTGAGGGGAACAGTCTGTTCAAGCTAAATATCTGCAACTGCACATTAGAGTTTGCATGAAGTGAATAACTGGTTCATTGTGAATCAGAGCTACGTTTGCACAGAAATGCTTCCCACATCTTAAAGACAGTTCCAGTGCAGAAATGTTCATCTGTGAAAAAGCACCTGCACACAGGGTAATAGAGGAAGGAAAGACTTTCAGCTTCACTAGAAACAGATTTGCCTGTTTCTCCTGTCAGAGAGGGAGAATAAAAGAAAAAAAAATAATTGAGCTACTTTATGGAAACATCTGGGTGAAAGAGAACAGGAGGTGTCAACAGAAGTCAAAATAACAACCCATATCACATGGTTTTGATGTGAATGTTTTTGACACATTTATCATACTTGCTGTTCTGGAGGAGCAGGGTTAGATGTATGCAAGGTAAAAAAAATAAACAGTGAGAGACCTCTCTTTTTAGAAGGAGACAGCTTCACTTAAGGAATCTAAATTGCATTTCTGAGCATTACAAATCAGCTGTAAATGCAATTTTACGGTTGTTCTAGGGAGAAAATGTGGGTGGAGCAGACAGTAAGAAGAGAGAAAATAGGCAAATTGAGAAATAAAGACACAGACTAGTTGTAACAAGGTCGGGAGTGCTCTAAAGTAAAAGTTTCCTCTGATCTCATTAATCTTGTATAAATGGCACAGCATTTATTTTCCACCAAGACTTTGTGGCTGAATTTTTTTTTTCCTACCGTCTCTGAAGCCCAACATTTTTGTAAACACTCAAACCAAAAAAATGAGCCAAATGCTTGCACAAGCTCAATTACCTTCTAAAACTATTTGCATACATGGCTACATAACATTTATATCCACAATACCTGAACAGCTGCCTAAAAGCAGAAACAACAGTGTGCTGGTGATGTGTGGGGAAGGAGGTGTTTTCAGACTCACTACCATGACCAGTGGAGAGTATTGCAACCAAGTGATGTCCATCTGTATGATCTATATTTTAAAAATCCATTATATTTTTTCATTCTAGAATGACCCTGCTTGAGCAGGGAGGTTGAACCAGAAAATGTTCCTTCCAAACTTATCCATTCTGTGATTCTTCCTCCTTGACATCTGACTTGAATGAAAGCCACAGGGCCCACCTTTACCATGAAATGAATCAAAAAGAAAGTGTAAGGAACTAAAGCCACCAAAATGGTAATTCTTTTTTGACTCAGCCTTGGACTAAGGCAATGAAGTTACTTTAGGACAATTTTGCAAGTTTGAGATCTCCAACCATCAGTGGATGTCAGCCACTGTCAAAGCCCCTGGGCCAGAAACTGGTCCTTGACTTCTTTTGTTCTGAGGTACAGACATATCCATGACTCACGCAGGTGTGAACACCTCTCAGCATCTTCCTTTAATTTTCTTGCACTCTTTATTCTGTTTAAAACAAAACAAAACAAAACAAAAAAAAAAAAAAAAAAAAAAAAAAAGGAAAAGAAAAAAACAGAAAAAATGTCTTTTCATTAGAGAGAAGGAAAATTAGTTTCTGTGAGAAATGTCTGCACAAACTAAAGGTTACCACAACTAAAAGGCTTTGGCAGGGGACTCCCCGAGAGGGAGGCACAACAGTAGAGGACTGAGTGGAGGAGTGAAATGTCAGAGATGGAGATGAGGAGAGAGGGATACATAAAAGAACACAGCAGAAAAAGGAATCAAACCTCTGACTCTGGAAACTATTTATCAATGGGTTTTTCTTGGGAGTGTAACAAGGTCAGCATTTCATTCGGCATGTCTATATATTTCCCATCTGGGTGCTATTCTACAAAGAGTGGGATTTATTATAATTTCACTTCATTAGAGTTCATTTATTTCATCACTACAGTATCCAGTGAAGAGCTATATTTTCCTCCTGATCAAAGAAGAGGTTTGACTGTTGTTTCTCCCAAGTCTTTCTATGAAAAAAAATATTTCCCTTTTACTGTAAGCTCCCTTTCTTGGTTCATTCTACTAAAACTGAAAACAAAAAGGAAAGAAATTTGAAAGCAGAACTTTTTGTTTTCTTTTTTAAGTATTTTAAATTTTATTTAAAAGAGTATCATTTAAAAATAATTAAAAAATTAAAAGAGTTCTACTTAGCAAAAAATTAATTTGGGATCTTTTTGTCAAATTGCTTTCTCCCACCTCAGTTTTCTATAATGTAGGTATTCACATCTTAATCGATCATCCCAGAGATGCAGTCCATGGAGCTTGCAGTGTCTCTCATGTGGTAAATAATTACTTCATTGACCACACTGCCAAGCCTTCTTCCAAATATCCATGCAACCTAGGAGGGTTCAACCCAGGTCCAAAAAAGTCAAAATAACAACTCATATCACATGGTTTTGATGTGAATGTTTTTGACATACTTAACATATTTTTTGACACATTTATCATACACTTATCACTCAGGTGAATTAGGCATCTGAGCTAAACCAGAGTCCAACCTCTCCTTTTCATAGGCTTCCCTCATGAGTGTAGGGGAAATGAGAAAGATATTTGGAGTCCTATTATTTGATTTGAAGGTGATTACCTCTTTTACTGCATGTTTTGAGGTCCTAGAGTAACTATTCTAAGGCCTTTGGAGCTATAAATGGTTCTGCTTTTGGAGCCAGTGGTAGCACTTTTTCTGGAAGGTACTTCTGGGAGTAAACCTACAGTAGCTGCAGAATCATGGAGTCATGGAATCAATAAGTCTGGAAAAGCCCTCTAACATCACTGAGTCCAACCATTAACCCAGCACCGACAACCCATCACTAAACCGTGTCCCCAAGTGTCACATCTGCCACTTTTCTCAACACTTCCAATGGACAGTGATCCTTAACAGCCTGTTACAGAAATTAACAACCTGTTCCATAAAGAAATGGAAAAATAATGTCAAATCTAAACCTTCTGTTGAGGCTGTTTTCTCTTGTCCTATCTTGTGTTACTTGGGAAAAGAGCCCAACTCCCATCCTCTACCATCCTAATGGGGAGTTGTAGGGAACAATTGTCCAGAGAGGGATTAGGAGCACATTTACTCCTCTAATAACTGCAGATTCACTTTGTTAAAATATATTAGATATAGACATCTTATTCCTCAGCGGAGAGAAATGTGTGTTTTTGAAATGGGGTGGTGTAAGCATTTGGGGGCCTAAGGAACTGTGCACACCAGGGAGGAAGTGGCCACCAGTGTCTGAAATGCTCTCCTGAAGCCCACGTACAGGTTCCTCACGTGTAGACTACAGCTTGTGTAGCATGTTATTAGAGAAAAAAAACTCCCCACTCGAAAATTTTCTAACGGCAGAAACAAGAAACAAAACTCTCAGACAACCCCATCTTGCTTCATCACGGATAAGGAAACAAAGGGTGGTGTTTCAACTTTCTGACTTGCAGAGTGATGGTGCCTCTGTGTATCTGGGATGTAATCCAGGGAAAACAGATGGAAAAATATGCTGTAATACACTAAAAAAGGTGTCTTAGAAGTATTATTCATTAAGTAAGCAGCAGCAAAATCACATTTTGCTAGAGAAGGAAAAGAGGTCCCACCAATAGTTATTTAGTTCCCAGGGTCACCATTTGTTCTGTAAGGAGTATTCATGCCTGATTTTATATGTGTGTGTATAGAAATAACATATTTATTAAAATTAAATTTTGAATCTACCTAAATTCATACTGTACATATAATGATACCATATAATAAATACAGTGTTATTATATGACCACTATTACTATATGGAAGTGTTCAAAACCAGGTTGCATGGGGCCCTCAGCAACCTGGCCCAGAGGGAGATGCTCCTGTCCATGGAAGATTTTGGAACAAGTTGATCCTAAGGGTCCCTTTCAACGCAAACCAATCTATGATTTTATGTTTAGTAAATAATATTAATAGTATATTAATATATTTCAAAATATATTAAAATGTTTTATCTATAGGTCCCTATTTCAAAGTCAAGGTTTTATTGCCTAAAAAAAACAGAAACAAGGTCAAACAAATTAAAAATAGTGAAAGACAGAACATTCCTTCTCCTTATGATATCTGGGATGCTTTTGACCTTGCCTGCAATCAAGTGAGCAAAAAAAGACAGTATCTTGACATTTGTTTGCAAAAAAAGTCAAGGTTATGTTCCCCACTGAAAGAAATGTAAATTAAAATACAAACTGAATTTATAAATTAACAAGAGGTTACAGAGCTGGAGTCTAGGGATATCTATTGCATCTCACAATGAAATGCAGGTCTAATTTCTGTGCCTCTTCCTTTGTCAATTGAATCTTCATATTGCTGTGGCCAACCTTCCTGAGCTCAGGGTGGCATCTGTGTTTTATCCCAAAAACTGCCTAGCTCTCAGGAGAGCAGAGCAGACAACAGACCTAAGGCAGATGTAAAATTTACAGGGTTAGATTTACAGGGTTAAATAAATTATATATAACGAAGTGAATCCAAGAGGGAAAGATATGCCCAAAATGGAAGTTTCTCTGTGAGATCAATGTTTCTGCACTTCAACACTCAAATCTCCTAAGTGTTTAAGTTGAATATTAGGGAAAATTTGTTCACTTGAAAGGGTTGTTGAGTCCTGACACAACTGCCCAGGGCAGTGTTGGAGTTCCCATCCCTGGAGGGATTTAAAATTTGTGAGGATGTGGCACCTGGAACACGGGCTAGTGGTGGCCTTGGCAGTGCAGGGGGAATGCTTGGACTGGATCACAGAATCATGGGACTTCTGAGGTTGAAAAATACCAAGTCCAATCATGATTCTACCCTATTTGGTCCAGTCCATGATTCTATGATTCTATGATTCTAAGACTCTTGATTAAAACAATTACAGCTAGGTTAGCTTTAGCCTTTTGGAGTGAAGTGTAGATGCCAAGTTAACCAGCTTCCAGCTGGCTTCCTGAGATGTTCAAACCATTTTAAATAGGACTACAGTACTGTGAACATGACCTTCCTGGGTCTAAGTTACTGAATAAACTTACTTAATGCAAGGGAACAAAGGTAAACATAGATTCCTTTCAAGTGCCAAAAAATAAGAGCCATTTTCTTGCTTAAAAGTATTAGCTTGGTAGCTATGGATGAGGGAGAATCTCGACTAGAAAAAAAGCAAGTGAGATATTATGCAGTTAGGGAGCAAATTTTTTTTTTTTTTTTTTTTTTTTTTTTTTTTTTTTTACTTTCTACCAGTCCTAGATGCACCAGTGAAACTCCTTCTTTCCAAGGAGACACTCAGCCATGCAGGGGTTAATGTCTCTTCTGGCCACCTGACTTTACAGCTGAAAACTTGGGAATTTGTGCACACTTATGCATGCAACAAACAAAGAGACTGCTTGCATTATAATCTCCTCAGGGACAGCCAACTGGGAAAGACAAATTTAGCAGTGTACTTCTGGCTTTTTTGCATAGCCTAATGCCATTAAACTCGACATCATGTAGACAATGAATGCTACAACAAAATACTGGTGCTGTTTATTAGCTGCCTGACTTTTTTTCTTTTTTTCTTTTTTTTTTTTTTGAGAGGAAGCACATGTCACATTTGTTTCAGACAACTGCATTGGGGTCCCACAGCTCTGATTAAATATGTATCATTTGTTCAGCTGCATCAGAGTCAGTTTTGGTCTGCATACACATTTCGTTAATATTTTAAATAGGAAAAACAACAAAGAGAGGAGAAATTAACAGTTGCTGAACTTCTCCAATTACCACTAATCACATTTACACCCTGGGGTTTGCAGAATTAGAAATCAATTGGTGGCTTCCTCTTTCTACAGCAGGCAGTAAATGTGACAATTTAGGGAAAAGACTAGAAGACAACTCAATTCAACCTGGATACCCTTGTAAGTACCACACAGTGAATTTATTGCTGTGTTGCTTAATGTGACACAAAGATTATATGGCATCATTTACTAAAATGATAAATCACTGTGTGTGATTGATACCAAAAAAAGTGTGGCACCATTCCTTTTTATATAAGGGTATTTTTTCTTTCCTTTCAGACATTCGGAAATTGCATCCAGAGCAAAAATCTCGGTGAAGCCTTTCGGGATAATTTTTATGGTGATTCACCTTTTTATTTCAAGATTGTGAAAAATTATTTCTGAGAAAGAGCTGCTTCAAACATGATTCTCTCTGGTTTTTTGTTTTGCTTTTTTGAAGAGGACTTTTCCCAGCATCTAGTGTTGATTTAGCTAGAACACGTTGGTTAGAGGGTTACTTGCTGTCAGTGTCACTTAGCATGATCTTTAATAATCGAAGAGCTTCTTCTTAAGTGTTTAGATAAACTCAAATTGGCCGTGCGCGTTTTTCTGAACATCATAAGTGATGAACCAGCAGGGTCAAGTGGTCCAAAGCTGCTTATGATTCCTTAATCTGGGAAAAGCCTTGGTGGGGCTGTCAAAGCAGATTTTGCAATGAGTGCGTGAAAACGCGCGCGCGCTCGTAAAGACATCGCCGCAGAGCTAAACCCACATCCACTGCTCATAACTAAAGGTGGAAATAATATTAATAGTAGAGAAGCATCTGACAAAAATCAGTATTTGGGGGAAGAAAACAGCCCTGTGGGCAGTTCCTTCTACAAGCAAGCTCAAGGTAGAATAAACTAATATGTCTGGCAAAAGGCATTGGTATGGAGTGAAAGCCTCATCCAGCTGAGCTTTTTGATTTTTCAAAGAAGGGATGAAAATCCTGTTTTCTAAGAGAATATGCAGTCTGAAAAGCTTTTAGAGTCTTTATCTATACATGTGTTTGTACTCTTTCCTGCAGCTTAGAAGCAGAACAAAATAAAAAATAATGGTGAGGTGAGGAGGAAGGATGATTCAACCAAACATTTTAAAACTTGAAATTCACTTCATGGACATACTGACTTGATACTGACTTGATAGAAAAAACAAACAAACAAACACAAAAATATAAAACAAAAACCAGACAAGTTCTTTGTTCATTTGAACCATTTAATCTACTGCTCAAAAAAAAAAAAAAAGACTTTGCTATAAAGCTTCTCTTAAACTATTCCATTAATAAACCTACTGATAAAATTCAAGGGATTTGGTCTAAAAATTATGTCATGAAATGTTTAGCCAGTTAAATAGTTCTCATGCTATTTGTCAAAAACTCACTCAAGAAGCAATAATGATGTCTCCAGTAAAATAGTAAAATATGACAGATACTGTTCTGCAGTTTAAGCAACTCTTAACAAGATTGTTCTTATTTTGAAGGCCAATGTTTTATGTGATTACTTAAAAAAATACAGCTGACCTTTTGCAAATTCAGAGAATATGAGGGTCAATTTCAGATAAGCAAAAGTTTTATCATCAAACCTATTTTCTTGAATCAGTCAGTTCTTTTTTCCTTAGACATTATGCAAACCAGTGCTTTTTTGACCCTTTGGACCAGAATAAGATGGCTGAAAAATAATTTGTCAATTTTACTTTTTAATAGCAATTGAATCAATTGTCACTGAGTAATTCTTATTTTTTAGGACTACACACTGGATCCATGATGACATCTTAGTACTGTACACAGTTACATGGATTTTTTAATCATGTGCAAAGGATAAAATACATGTCAGAGAAACTACTGAATAATTTAAAGTTAATTATATGATTGAAAGTTCAGAGGTTTACTCAAATCTAAGAGTTTGTGGTTTTCATTCTTAAAAACTCATCTCTGTATGTCTCTCATACTGCCTGAGAGTCAGGCACACCATCCAAAATTCAGGTGTGAAGCAAGCTAAAGATACCAAAATTAAAGCAAACAAAGCAATAGTTGTGACTTACTTTCATATGAAAATGATGAGAAAATATGGATGCTTTGCAAAGCATATTTGTAAGTCACCCCACATTAGCTGTATCCATGACTCTTGTTCTCAAAAGAGGGGGCACATTCTATCTAAAAATTTGAGCCAAGCTCTGTGAATACTTTCCCTATATTTGTCAAAATTTTCTTGAACATTTTTGAATCTTTCAGCAAACCCAATCTCATCACAAAGCTTACTGTTCCTGGGGACATGGCAGTGATTGTGCAAACCACATTTTTTGATATTTTTTTCATGTTTAGATAGAGTTCTGGACCCATGATACGATACAAGACACTTATGATGATCATCAAGAACCTTCGTCTTGCTATTTCAATTAGCAGCTTGAAACCCAAATTCAGTGTTTTGCAAAACAAATAAATGAAGAAGGTCAGGATATGCTTGGAACAAACTTCTGATTCCACCCCAGTAGCTATGTGACATATTCCTCAGAGACCAGGATTCATCTCACCAAACTTTGAATTCAGTATCTATTTGTCTAATCCAGAATTTGACATCTCGGCTTCCTCTGCCGTCACGGAGGAAAAACATCAAAATTCACACAGGCATCCTGCTGGGGTGTAATAAACTCCTCTGTAAATGTCTCGTTTTCATATAGGATGGTTTTTCCCCTTGAATTTCTTCCTCTTATTAGCATTGAGCCTGGAAGCATACCCTGCATCATGTTGACAGCAGTGAGATTTTTGGCCTGTCTTACCTAGGAAGTGAAGCCCTGGAACCAGCGGCCAATTGTCAAGGCGAGTCCTTTGAACTCGCGGGTTTGATCCTGGAAACTGGCAGAACTCTGAATGAGCTCACAACCCCTGTGGGAGGAACACTCTCCTACAAAGCTTGGGCTGGTGCCATCGAGGACCATAGATGCGATGACTGTGTTTTGTTAATGACCCTGCTATTCTCCTAGGAGCAATATTGGTGAGTATTATGAGTCAATGCTTCCTAGTAGCAGCCTTGCTATTTGTATTTGGAATTACAGAAATGAAACGGTCAAAACTTTAAAATCCAGCTAGGAAAATAGAAAGCTGGGAGGAAAAGTTTTAACTTAAAGTAAGCTTTTCTTTTTAGTTTTGTTTGTTTCAATACAGGGCAGTGTGTTGTTCACAATGTGTGTGTCTCCAATACTCTGTTTTCAGTTTATGATGTTGTGTCCCTGACCAGAGCTGACACTTTGGCAGGATCCTCATGATTTTTTTTGCAGTAAGTTACAGAATGGCCAATAAATAAAAATAATTATTCTCTAGAGATATTAAACTGGCAGGTTTTACAGGCAGTAACTTCACACACAATCAGAACTAGGTCAGTGCACAGAGTAACAGCAACTCCTCTTTTCAGATCATTTGAGCCAAGTTTCCATGATTGTGGCGCATATCTCTCTCCTTACTTTTTCACTTTTTCAGGTACTATCCAGCTTGAGAGAGTGATGGAGGCACACCACACACTGAAAGCACAGAAGGCATATGAACATGAATCATTAGAACAAAATTCAGGTAGCTCCACGCCAATGCCAACCTCAGAAATCACATCCTTGGGGGTAAAATAGCTCTGACAGCTGTCCCAGAACTGTCTAATTGAGAGGTTACAGATATGTTTTAGAATTTTCAATATAAATGGAGGCAACTTCTGTGTTTGCTCTGCTCTGCATTAGTTAGAAGGTATGTTTAAAGGTACAACACATATTCTAATAATCTCATTGCCCAAACAGACAGGTTACTACCAGGATAGTTCAGTACCTTGCCCTCTCCATCCAATCAGCCTCCATTCCCCTGGTAAAATGAAAACAGGTTTCTTGCCTGGCTCATTAGCTCTTGAATGCCTTCTACCATCACATCTTCAAGCTTACCCCCTAAATATTTTAAGCATGTTAGTGAGATAATGAGTACAGATTTCAGATTCTCTTCCAGGTGGAAGAACTGAGGGGAGAAATGTTAAGGTTATGCCTTATCTAGCTTTAAAAATCTCAGACCCTTGAGTAATTTCAGACCACCTTTACAGGCATAAAGCAGCTGCAGAAAGCAATTCTTCAACCTGCCTTAGGGTGACATGGATTGTACCTCACTTTTATTAATTTCAAAAATCTATTTTCATCAGAGTGTAAACACACAGCTAACGGTATGTAAATAAAAGTGTCATCAAAGCAAGTGTGTGACTGAAGTGATAGCTTATATTCCTTGACAATATTTCAAAGTAGGCAATTCGCCATCTGAAGTCTGTCTGTTAAATTTTACCCATCACCATTATTTGGGTACAAAAATATACTCCTGAAATACATCTTGAAGTGGGTGTATCTGCTTGGATTAAGCCAAGCCAAATTATAAAGTAGGTGGGATAATTTTGGAAGCTGTTTTGTTGTTGTTGTTACCCATGAGAAAGGAATGGAACTGTTGGCAGTTGCCTTGTAGGAGACATGGCTTTTGTGCTCCTGTGAAGACATTGCACTATAAAAAACAACACAATAAATATCATACAGAATCCCTGGGTTGGAAGAGACCTTACCCATGGCACTGAGTGCCACATCCAACCTTTTTTTGAACACATCCAGGGATGGTGACTCCACCACCTCCCTGGGCAGACTATTCCATTTCTTTATCCCTTTTTCAGTAAAAGAACTTTTTCCTAACTTCCAACATACATTTCCCTTGCACAGCTTAAGACTGGGATATCATGGGATTCATCTGTAGAGGAGAGTAAAGTACACTCAGAACCACACTCTGGCAAGGGTGGAGGATGCCATGAGAGGTCCACACATGTATTGTTAAGCTCTAGACAGACCACCAGATCTCTTTTTAGTGTTGTCCAATAATATATAAATTCCCAGACTTCTCAGAGGAAATGACAATGACCAACACCAAACCATAGAAAATTCTAGCAGCATGCCAATATAGATTTCGTATGATTCATTCTAGATTATCAGGAACATATTAATGAGAAAGTAAACTTAAAATGTGAGCAGGATTCTCAAAGAATTTGCATTATCTAAGTAAATTATTCCTATATCTTTTCACTATTAATTTAAATTTTTAAATTACATTTCCAATACAGTATTATTATTAGTGGTATGCTTCTTAGAGATGAGGAACTGATCACAAAGATAAGATACAATAAAATCTGGAATCTAAATCATACATCTTTCAACACAAAATATATTTTAAATCAAACTATTTTCCTTTAAATTTATTTAAAGGAACCAGAAATCAGTCATGCTTTAGGGACAACCTACCATATGATGCTGATTGCTGGTCTAATAATGCATGAAGAAAAATAAAATAAGGGAGCAAAAATATGTGACCTGGAGAAATGGTTACTGAAAGTGAGTAGAGTGTGATTGCCCAAAAGACCAATAAATAAATAAATAAAGATGAGAAAGTAACTGATTCACTTTAAAAGATTAGGAATTTCAGGTGAATAAACAAGTGACGAAACACAACTAGAAGTAGATATAAACATCCTCAGGGTTATCCAAATTGCTGGAATAAGAGACTAGTTATAGAGGCAAATAAATTACATCTCTGAGGGAAAAGATTAAAAAAGAGAAGGAGGGGGGAAAATGCATGTAGAAAATCATGGAAACAATTAGGCTGGATTATACACCTGAGATCATCGAGTCCAACCTATGACCAAGCTTTGCCTGCTGGACCTGAGCACTGACTGCCACATCCAGGCTTTCCTTGAACACCTCCAGGGATGGCGATTCCACCTCCCTGGGCAGCCCATTCCGTTATCTGATCACCCCTCCTGTGAAGAAATTCTTCCTAATGTCCTACCTAAATGTCCCCTGGTGCAGGTTGAGACTGTGTCCTGCTGTGTTTTTGCTGCTTGTTAGGAGCCACAGACTGTAATCCTTGATGACAATATTACTTGAAAACAAGACATCAGGTTTTAAACATGAGGTTTAAGTAGATGGCTTTGTATATTAATGATCTCAGCTTTCTACCTACATTAGCTGGCAAAAATGCATTCTAAAACAATACCTTTGAAGTAAAAAATTCACACCACAAGTGTGAAGTGAAGTGAAGTGAAGTGAAATATTCACACCACACTAGTAGGACTTTTCTGGTTTGTCAAGAAAATATAGACAAAAAAATTACAACATTTTTATATGTGGATAAGAACTATATTGTGCATTAGAGACACATATTAAAGCACTTTTTCTCGGGAGGATCATAGAAATTCAATAAAATATCTATGTATCTTAATCCAGAATGCATTTATTTCCACCCGTTTACTCCAGAAAGTTTTTTAATAGATCCTGGACGGAATAATTTCACACCTGTTCTAAGTAATTAATGAACAAAGAAATGAGATTCAATTCATGAAATCACTTGTTACAAATAATTCACCCAAACCTACTTAAAATCTCCTAAGACTCTCTTAAATCAATGTTAGAGATGTTTATCTTGAGACCTGAATTTCAATGGCTTCCAAATTTCTCTAATTCTCAGCTTCAGTGGAAAACAGGAGTAAAAATTAAAATGAACTGTTGATGACAACTCACATTTTTTCCCCTCTGTACATTTCTCTGTTCTATAACAAAAGAACTAAAAGTGAGTTGGGAAATGCTTTGTTGAACATGAAATAGAGAGGCAAACCCTGTGTGAGATCTTCAAGGATGGAAATGACCAGAGAGGGTATGCACCAGGAACCTTTAGCAAAATTTAGATAAAGGTGAAGAAGCTTTGATTTGGGCTACAGAGAAGGAATTTACTGCAACCTAATGCCCAGGAGACAGGGAAAATGAGTCGTAGAGAGGAAAACATTTCCTCTCAGTAGAATGAGAGGAAATGGCCTCAAGTTGTGCCAGGGAAGATTCAGATTGGATGCTAAGAAAAAATTCTTCACTGATGTGGTGGTCAAGCATTGGAACAGGTTGCCCAAGACAGTGGTAGAGTCAACATCCCTGGCAGCTTGAAAAAACTTGTAGGTGTGGCATTTGGGGATGTGATTTAGATTACTGGTTGGACTCAAAGACTTTAGACATCTCTTTAAACCTTAATGATCCTAAAATTCTATGTCACTGTGAAAAAAAAAAAAAAAAAGAAAGAAAACAAAAACCAAACACAAAAACAAAAAGGCCTAAAAACAAAACAAAAGAAAACTACAAAGCCCAACAGTAATCAAAATTGCTATTAAAAAAATAAAAACTTTAGAACTCAAGCAAATTCAAATGAAAAATAACCTACATCTGGACTGCAAAGAGTAGAAGTGTGTAAACTAGGTCCTTGGTGTCTTTACTCCAACAACATATTTTCTATACTTGAACATTCTGTAAAGAGAGAGAAGGGGTACGGTACTCACTGGCTGCTGCCTTCCTGGATATAGCTTTGAGGCAACTGTCAAAGTTCCCTTAAAAATTTATATTGGAGCTTCCAGTTCCCACAGCTCCTTTCTGATCCCTTGCTCAAGTCCTGTGCCAGAAAACCCACTGCACTGTCCCCTTCAGAAGCAGGTGCAGCAGTCGGACAATAATCCAATAAAAATCCTATTAGCTGCGTCTCCATGACACTCCTGGTATCCATGGGACCCACAATATCTTTAATGCAGACAATAAATCCAGACCATTTCCTCCTTCAATTGCTCCCAATATGGCTCCACTTCTAGCACTGTTCAGCTCACCATTTTTTGCCACATTTCCCCATGAATGCTGAATCACTCTCTAATCTTTACAACGAAGCCAGCGGAGTCCCCACTAAATGAAACACATCACTCGGGTTTAGTTATCCAAGCACAATTGCATCCAGGTGCATTCCTGTGGATTATGACCAGCAGAGACTCAGTGCTGACAGTAAAAATATCAGTTCCATGTCTGCAAAGTTTGGGAATGGCTTTGAGGCAATTATTGCCCAAGCAAAACATCCCAGCTTAACCCTTAAGTGGCCAAAGGAGGGAAAACATCACTAGGTTAAAAGGGTGTCAATGTATGGGTATGAGGCATAGAGACAATTAAGGCAAAATTAAGGCTGCCAGGACAACAGCTCAGTCAAAAGTGTAAATAAAAGCAAAGCAAGGACAAGTGTATGAAGGAGAGGAATTGCCCACAACTTGTCTTCTTGGACCTCTTCAGAGCAATGGGTGCTCACACAAGTTTTCTGACTTGTTAATCACAGCAGCTCAATCCAACACATCGGTTAACTTCTCGTGAGTGGGTCTGGAGCACCTGAGGGAGCTGGGAAGGGGCTGAGCTTGGAGCAAAGGAGGCTCAGGGGGGCCCTTGTGGCTCTGCACAGCTCCTGACAGGAGGGGACAGCCGGGGGGGTCGGGCTGTTCTCCCGGGAACAGGGACAGGAGCAGAGGGAACGGCCTCAAGTTGTGCCAGAGGACTTTTAGCTTGGATATTAGGTATAAATTTTTCAGAGAGAGGTATCTGTAAAGCGTTGGAACAGGAAGCCTGGATAAGTCTTGGAGTCCCCATCCCTGGGAATGGGGATGTGGATGTGTCACTTGTGTTAGTGGTGACCTTGGCAGTGCTGGGTTAACGGCTGGACTTGATGACCTTACAGGGCTTTTTAAACCTCAGTTATTCTGTGATTCTGTGAGGCTGTGGGACAGTGTGGTATTGCTAAATGAGAGGGAAATTTATCATTTGAATACAACCCTGCTGATAGTCCAGCTGCCCTGGGCACATTACTGTGGCAGTTCCTGAGGTAAAACTCATCCCTTTTGAGAACAGAAGAGCCAAGCAGGCAGTTCCCATGGACACCAGAAAGTTCCATACACCACTGGCAGCCTGCATTACTAAGTCCACAGGTTTTCTGTATGGCCAGCTAGAGGATGGGAGGCAGAGCCTGGAGGACTTAGAAATTATTTCAGAGACTGCTCTTACACAGCAGGAAATCATTACCCTTCTTCATCCCTGCAGATCCTGAAGAATCTGTGCCTGGAAATATGTCTGTTGGGATGGAAAGTCAAGTGGCAGCTTGGCTATTTGCAGACTGTTCCCATCAAAAACTTTAAACCAAAAAGTTTAGGGAGAATGGACTGGATCTCTGTGTTTGTGTGAAAGCTTTTTTTGTAGAAGAGGTAGGTTTTAATGTGTAGTTAAAAGAATCAACAAGTTGATTGCGAATGACTTAGCTGGAGGGCAGGAATACATTTAGGCTATTTAAAATTCTGTGCACTTTATTGTGATTTAGATGTCCTATTTAATTACTTTTTCTAGCTGGCTGCTTAGAATTACACATTGTTTATAGACCTACTTGCATTCAGGTTTTGTCATATGATCCCATTTTGAGGGGAACTAAATAACTTTTGTGCCTCTTCTTCCAGCAGAGGCTCAGCAGCAGCAGCAGCTCAGTGTGAGAAAAACCACCTGTGAATGGAGAGGAAGTGAAGAATCTCCTGCTGGGGCACAGGTATGTTCCCCTAGGAACCCCATGGGTCTCACAATACTCATTATATATGGTCAATAAAGTTGTCTCTGAATGCAGGCACGAGAGCAGTGAGTATGTGACCAGAGAGGCTGCCTTGAGCTGCTCCCCATCCTCCCATCACCCAAGCCAGGAAGAAGAACATGCAGCAGCAATGTCATAAAGCTCCTTGAAAATGAGTGCAGGGCTGATCTTGTGGGGTCCTCTTATTCTCTATTTGAACACAAATGTGTACACAAAGAAGATATAAATTGCAGCTCAGTGCAGGAAACCAAATTTTCCCCATTCAGAAAAGAAATGTTATCAGCATCTTCCAAGTCCCTGTATAAAACAGAGCAATTGACTGGTTTAGTGAATTGAATTAAAACAAAAGAAAAAAAAGGAAAGAAATGTATGAAAACTTATAATTTAAAACTTGCAAATTATTTGCACAAGAGATCAGAGTAATTCTCATGGAAGATTTTCATGCTAATTTTTTACTGAGTTCAGTGTATTCAGTATTCATTTCAGTATTCACTGCAGTCATTTAAAGTAGTACTTAAAGCAAGAGCAACTGGCTGGAGTCACAAAAAGTGCTGGCTAAATATCTAAGGAAATAATCGTAAATCTAAGGACCTCTATAAGCTGGGATGGTTGGAGGGATAGAAGAGAAAGAGACACCGCAGTGAAACTGGTGTAATTTAGGTGCACAGTGCTCACGTTGCTGAAGTACGAGAAGATGTGCTGTGTTGTGCATCAGAAGACCAGACCAGACATTGTAGCTCATGAAGCAAATTATTTTCATGCCAGTATTCACCTCAGCAAGACTTTTCTGAGGGTGTGAGGGTCCCATTCTTCTCCTGTTAGAAGGCACTGCCAAACTCCTTTCCTTATCTGTTGTTCCCATTGTTTAAAATTGTCTAAAATTTATTTGTAGTCAGCTCGTATTCATTCCCTGAGTGTTGTCCTGGAAGTCTTCATTCTTTCCTCTCAAAAGATTGCAGTAACTTCCCTGCCAGCTTTGTCTTCACTGGGATGAGCAATCCCAGGAGATTTCATTTTAGTTCAGTAGTTCCTTTTCCTGAGAGATCCTCTGGTCCCGCTGCTTGTCCTGAAGGCCTCCTCTGCTTCATTTTTGTGCTTGAATTTGTACTCCTTTGGCCACAGGTAACCAGAAGCACACAGCCCTTCAGTCCAGGCTACACATACATCTTGCATTTAGTGCAATTTGGAATTTCTCTGGGATTTCTCTCAACTTTTTATAAAGTGGCCACCCTCTACCTACATTGTGTGCTCCATACATCGTAGAGGCAAGAAGAAAATGAAGAAGTTATTATGGGAAGAGAGGCTAATAGAATGTAAAAAGTAGTTCCACTATTTAGAGTCTTTTCAGATAATGCAATTACCTTTAACTAGATAAAATCTTTACAGATTAAAATATACCCACAAAGACAAGAAGAGGATTAGAGGGATGGGGCTTCTCCACTGTGGGAAAGGTTGAAAACGAGGAGAGACCTTAGACCCCAGACCCCTTCCAGTGCCATGAGAGCTGGAGAGGGACTTTGGACAAGGACATGGAGTGCCAGGCTTCACACTGACAGAGTTAGGTGGGATGTTGGGAATTAATTCTTTATTAAGAAAGTGCTGAGGCCCTGACGCAGCTTTCCCAGAGAAGTTGTGGCCATCCCATTCCTGGAATCATTCAAGGCCAGGTTGGACAGGGTTTGGAGCACCCTGGTCTAGTGGAAGACATCCCTGCCCATGGCAGGACCTTTTTTAGGTAAGGTCTCCAAATGTCTGTACTCAGACCCTTCACATTTTTGTAACATTTGCTCAGAGTTCAGGCAAAATGGTTCATGTTTGTGCCACCTCAGTTGTGTACAGGGACACACTTGGAGAGCTGGCAGGATTTCCAAACATGCACACATGCACACACAGACACACACACACACACAGTTACTGTGTGAAGTTCATTAAGAAAATTGAGGATGAAAATTAGTCATTTGCTGTAAAATAGCAAATGTCAAATGTTCAGAATGTGCACCCATGCAAAACTTGATTTCTTTCACATCTTCCTATCCTGTAATCCTGTTGTCTTTAATTCAGTGTTTACCAAGGCGCATATTTAAAAAATTAAACAAGTCTTTGCTTATAAAGCTTTGTAAAAGTTGTAAGATATAAATAATAATAAAATACAGTTTATGATATTTTTGTTCTTGATGTCATTCATTCTGATCGTTTTTTATGTTCATAATTCTTCCCTTTCTATAGCTGTCTTCTCTGAGTCCCATCTTTTCCCTCCTGGATATAGCAGAAATTAATTTTCAAAAAGATAGTTTTTCAAACACCCTAACAATTATTCTTCAATATCTTTCTATTATTGTTATAATATGATTATTATTATTATACATTTTTTGGGCTTAGGGATCATAATATAATCTTGAGATTCACCATTTCCTGTGCTAAAGGTGCATTTTGTCACTAAACCCATCTCTCTGATGCAGTTCACACCTACCCAATACATTCTGGTTTTCCAAAAACAAATATTTTGTGTTTTTCTGCTCTGCTTACACTAAAATGCTGTTCTTGTCTGCATCTTAATGACAAAAAGGAAAAAAAACAGTTAAATTAGTATACATAAAATATACACATGGTCAAATATATTTAATAGCTGAGTAAAAAGAGCATGACAAAACCCATCAGAGCCGGGTTTCAATGTTTCAATGATCTTGACTTGTGAGGGAAGATCGGGCTCCCTAAAATCTATAGTTAGAGCATATGGGTACTAAATAAAATTACTAACAAAATTATTTCAGATGGAGTGGTACTGAAAAATGGTGGACATATTTATTCAAAGTGTCATGGAATCATTTAGGCTAGCAAAGCCCTCCAAGATCATCAAGTCCAACCATTTCCCCAACACTTCCAAGATCACCAACTGACCCATGTCCTCCAGTGACACATTCACACGGCTTTTAAATCCTTTTAGGGATGGGGACTCCACCACTGCCCTGGGCAGCTCTGCCAGGCCTGGACAACTCTTTGGGTGAAGAAATTTTCCCCAATACCTGACCTCAACCTACCCTGGCCCAGCCTGAGGCCGTTCCCTCTGCTCCTGTCCCTGCTCCCTGGAGCACAGCCCGACCCCCCCGGCTGTCCCCTCCTGTCAGGAGCTGTGCAGAGCCACAAGGGCCCCCCTGAGCCTCCTTTGCTCCAGGCTCAGCCCCTTCCCAGCTCCCTCAGCCTCTCCTGGGGCTCCAGCCCCTTCCCAGCTCCGTTCCCTGCCCTGGACACGCTCCAGCCCCTCAGTGTCTCTTCTTGCGCTGAGGGCCCAGAGCTGTCCCCAGCACTGGAGCTGCCTCAGCAATGCCAGCACAGGGACGGGCACTGCCCTGGTGTTAAAAACGAGAGCAAGCTCCTGGTACTAGAGTGATTTCAGCATGCATTATAAGAAAATTTCATTATTTATTATACTAAAAAGAAAGGCCTAAAGCAGGGGGCCCGCGGGCCGAGCAGGAGCGTTCCTGTCCGGGGTGCTGCAGCGCCGGCGCTGGAGCGGCTCAGCAGCGATGGCCCTGATGGAGCGGCACAGGTTCACTGGGTCAGAAGCCCCTTTTTATCCTGTTTTTTGGATTGGTTTCTTTTTGGATCCTTCATTTGCATGAAGGTTTAAGGCGCTTGATTGCCCCATTACAGCTCTGTCCAGGCTGGCCCGTTTCCCTTGGGGGTGCTGCACTTCACGTAGGTGTAATGTGGCGCGCTGAGTACCGTATTTCCTATAACTACCCTTTTAACCCCTTTTACAGTACAATAACCAAACTAACAGTACATGCTTAACACTCTTATCAGCTATTTTACAACCGTTTCTAACCTATTTTTAACGCTGGGGCTGTGTCACACCCTGGCTGGGACAGCCCAGGGGCCATTGGCCTTCTTAGCTGCGCTGTTTGTCCAAAATATCTCCAGGAAAGTGGTGTATCTTCTAACCCAGATTAAATATTTAAGAGCTCGTTTTAGATTGGTAAAAGACAACCATTTGGTGCATTTTTTTCTCCTCTGAGTATGTTTATTAATATACACAAAAATAATTGCATTAACTTGTGAGAGAAATATTCTCCCTTTTATTTGCTCTGTGTGTTCCTACTGACCCTCTTTCTCGGTCAAATACATTTTGGTTGCTTTAACCACTCTATTATGATCATTCCCATGCAACCATCTAAAAAGATGCATATATATAAGGATATAGTACAAAATGTAAGGATAAGTGTTCATATCACAGGCTTATTTAGCCGGTATCTGTAAAAGCATTAATTGCAGATGCTTAGGAAAATAACTTAGATCTGAGTAATGAAGTAATAGAATATGGTCTTGGCATAACCTCTCTGTTCCACCATCTTATGAACTTTACACGCAGCAGCTTGTTTCTCAATGACTAAATTTAATAATTAATGTCTGACCTCCACAATATGTTCTGGCATCGAGTTAATAGTTTAACCATGCATTTCATTACAAAGTAATTCATCATCAGATTTGCATTAAAAGTTCTGCCCAAAAATTTCATCCAGTGCCCTCTGATAATTATTTCTTAACTGTGAAAACACTAATTATTATTTCCAATGTGCTTTCCCCATAAAACATTCTTGAGTTTCTGGACACCATGGACAGCCCTGCTTGTCTAATATTGAAGCTGTTACAACCACAGTCTTGCACCTCCTCATGGAATTCAATCTTCACCATTCTACTTTTTGTATTATTTTCCCACATCCTTTCTGAGAGTAATTTCAAATATAGACGATCTTGAACCTATAAAATAACTGTTATTTCAAGTTTCCTTGTTAGTTTGATTTTCCCTGGTAATTTCTAGCATTTTATTCACATTTCTCACTTCTTTTGAACATGAAATATTCTTAATTATGCTAGCACACTCCTGAAGATATTTTTCCTGAGTATTACTTTGCATTCATGCTTTTCGTATGCACTATTTTTTTCCTCCACATGCATATACTTGGAATTTATCAACCAATTGAGAGGTCCAGTTTGGCACAGTATACTTTGAATGTGGGGAGGACACCTAGCCAAAATACTTATCAGTAACCAGAAATATTTCCACAGCTGAGCACAATATTCCTCCATCTAATTATCCTTTGCTGCATAATTAGACAAAATGTAAACCCAAAACATAAACCCTATGGAATTTTTTGCATGTGAATGCATTCAACGTTTTGCCCATGTTAGCTTTTTTTTTTCCCCCCCAAAGTTGTTGCAATATTGTGGTGGGAAATGTCCAACAGGACCAGAACTATTCTTTTCATCCCACTGTTGAAACACCACCATCCAAGCATCTCTTATCTCTTTTAGGACAAAGACCAAAATCCATGCTGACTCATTTGATTAAACCTTTATGATTTCTGCTCACTAGGAAAAATTTTCAAGGTCACTTTCAGACCTGCTGTGAGCTTCATCTTGAGTCTATCTGTTCAGATTTCCTGTGGAATATGCAGAAACTATGCAAACCCTTGGAGATCTGCTTGTTAATTTCATTAAGACAGCGGGTACCATCAGAGTCCTGAGGTATTCTGTCTCCTCCTGCCTCTTTCACACTCCTTAGAAGTCCAGCTAGAAGTTCTAAAACATTTACTGGCCCCACAGGCACTCTGCTTTACACAACCAGAACTGCTTTTGACTTTTAAGAGCAGCAAAGTAATGATTTCTGAGCTGCATCCTTAAACAGAGCTTTAAATGAGACACCACTCGTAAAAGATAAGAAGATCACAATAGTGATCTAAGTCATCTAAGTCATTCAGAATATTGACTGAATGCTAAAAGGAGTACAGTTAGACTCTCTGGTTTGTTTTGTTATTGTGGGGTTTTTTTTATTGTTTTTGTTTGTTTGTTTAGATATTTTGTTTTGTTTTGTTTTGTTTTAATTTACAAGCTGCAAAATTATGCAACATGGATATTTTCCTCCAGTGAAGCAACACTTTCCTCCAGAGTGTGAACTGGACAGAGAAATTCAAGCCTTCATTGCTGATGGATTGGGTTATTTTCCTTGCACTCTGAATGAACCCAGATTTACATTGCATTTACATTGATCACAATGCACATCGCAGGAAAAACACAGGCAAATAAAAGCTGGGCTGATATTGCTACACCATGACTGAAGACGTTGTGGTGTCATATCTGCCTGTAAAATCTATCTGGATTACCACTACAGAAGAAAGAAATATGTCAGCATTATCAATAGCATGCAAGCTGAATTTTTCTCACCTGATCAGAAATTAGGCACAATTTCACGTCCTCAAGTCCATACTGCTCCCAGATCAGACACACAAAATGCAATATAGACATTTTAAAACAGGTGAGAGAAACTACAACCCTGGTGTCTAAGAACAGGCTCACCACTTGGAAACTCATGAGATTCTAGAGACATTGATGGAAGAGTGGGAAGTCATCAAGCCATGAAGACCTGACAGACGAGGTGGTGGGGAGATAATGAGGTTGATCTCCTTCCGTCACCATGGCACACAGCATTTAATCAGACCAGTAACAAGTAAATCAATTGCCATCTCCACTATTAAAAAACAGGGCAGAATGAAACATACATTCTCACCATGGATCTAGTGTGTGGCTAAATACAGACAGATGTTCCTTAAGGAGTTGAGAATCCCTTTGAGGAAGCCCTGATTTCCTAAATTTGGTTATGGAAAGGTTTATTTAAACTACCAACCAATAGTGCTAGAATTTCAATATATTTGGAAATGCATGAGTATTTATAGGATTCCTGTAACAAGTATAAACTATCAGATGTTTTATACAACAAGTGGAAACAGCCAGATGTATATTTCTTCTGTTTATGCAATTTACTGCGTGTTCCTTGAAATGTGTTAATAATAAAGTCCTGTTCTTTTCCCGCTTCCCATGTGCCCCATTACTAACAAATAATGAGATTTTAATACTTTAATTAATAACTTCTGGTAAGTCATTTAACATAACATTAAATATCATGAAGAGCTAATTAAGCTGCTCAGTGAAATTCCACGCTACCTGTTCATACAAAAGTCACACTTTTGTATGAAGTTTGAAGATTCTTAAGAAATTACTAAATATCTTGATCATCTCTTCAACCGCAGTTTTGTTCTGGTATGGGTTTGGTTTTTGTTATCATAGGCAATTCTGCAGTCATAAATAAAACCCAATGAGCTCAAGAGAAAGCAACTGCTGAGAAAATTAACTTTTATGGAGTGAAAATATGGTTCAAGATTTTATTTTAAAATGTCTCAGCTTTGACTTCTGTTTTCTTTCAACAAGAAGTGAAATTTCTTGACCTCCTATAATACTCTATTTAAAGTAACTTCAATTTTTGAGCAGGTTTGAGAACCAGAATATCATCACTTCAGTTTTATTAATGTGCTTCTTTTTCCTCCTTTTGTTTTGACCTGAAATTCTTTTTTTTTTTTTCCTAAAATTCAAAAACAACATACTCAGAAGGGAATCCCGCGCAATTCTCCCTATTATCATACCAAAGTAATCCTTCCTGCCTCATGGCTTAAACTAATCTTTTAAGTACTTGGAGTTGAGGAAGAAATAGTCCTCAGGGCTACTGCTGCCAGAACTACTGAATGCAGCCACCATGTTCTCCCTTTCTTTGAAACTGTGTCACCTTTGCCACTCCTGAAGTCAAGACAAGGAAAGGAGCAAACATTATGTTCTCCAGAGCTCTTTATAATTTCTGGAGAACAAGAATAAGAAACCAATTTAGTCTATAGTTAATTGAATTATATATGAATGTTCGAGTTAGTGAAAGAAAATATAATTTTTAAGGGATAGAAAGTGACAAAAACCACTGCAATAGTAATAGTTTCCCACCTTAGCCACATTATGAGTTTTCTGTAAGGACTTTTCCATTTCCATCTCGAGACAACGTATAAGTAAATTTTGCCCACATATCAGCAATGTTCAAGATATCCAAGGTGGAAAATACTAAATCAAATCTAGGCACTGAAAATTGAATAAATCACCTAATTTCATGCAACTGCATTTACCATGCTCTTGCTTTCTCCTTGTTGTAGGAGAAACTAGAATAGGTTTATACAGTCCATAATGAGGAAGATTTTATTGTGACCTTTTAGTACATAAAGAGGGCCTATAAGAAAGAGGAAAAACATTTAACAGGGTCTGTTACAATGGCACCTAACAAACCTCAATGATAGCAGGTGGTGCACAATGCAAGCTCAGGAATAACTTGCAAATTAAGGTAATTCAAGGGAAAAAGCCTTACTGTTTTATTCATTGCTTCAGCAGAGATTTGGTTTATCTGATCTGCTCAAGTCATCCTTTGAGCTGAAGATTTGACTTCCAGAGGTTCCTCCAAAATTGAATTATCCTGTGATTTCTGTCTGCCATTAACCATATTCAACTGATAATTTTGCTTTTCATAAGACACATATTGTAGAAAGGATTACAGTTGATGACACATAATTTTTCATTGGATTTATTAATTAGCTTAAGAAGCTCAAAAAGACCCCTTTATACCTGCATTGAAGTATGAAAGACAGCTTCCTGAAGCACAAATTAATACTTTTTAAGTCAAAAAGTTATACTTGATTTCTTTCCTCTATCATATCTATGACTGAATGTGTCTCTCTGTACATGAAATACTATACACAGCAATTTATAGGGGAATAATAATTTGCTATTTCTCATTTTCTGTTCAAGATCATTTTGCTCTTACTCATGACTGGAAACAAGAGGCAGCAGCAGTTACTTAGACAGGTTAAAGCAAACTAATTAAATGTGAAAAATATTCACTGTCTTTGCAACAACTTCTCCAATATCCAGGGAACTTCTTGTTTTGTTCAGAACATCCCCCAAGATTTAGGCAAAGCCAGTGTCACAGACCGTTTAAAAGCATATCACTCTCCCTCTCATACAATTGTCAGTATTATTAGCATAAGGAAAAAGTAACATTTGTATATAGAAATTCTCATATGGAGTACAGGGGGGACACCCACAGGTAGGTCACCAGCCACAAACAAATTCACTTGGTCTTTAAACAAGTGGGTTTTGGGTCATCCACTCACAGCATTTGAAAAAAGCATCCACAGTGCCTCTGTTCTGCAAGAGGGGTGAATAAAGAGGTAGAATTTGAGTTTTTTCCTTTGATGTGATGTGCAAAAGCAAATGGGAGCCCCTCCACAAGCTCTCATCATGCTTGTGTTAGGACAGGGGATGACCTCTTGCCACTTCCACAGAACAGATCTTCTCTTCTGTAGTATTCTGTGATACATAAAAATGATCAGACTGTTGACCTGTTTCCGGTGCTTAGATATACATGAGTGTGGCCCAAAACCACAAGTTTTGTACCTGTAAATTCCAACTTGGTAAAAAATTGCACCAATTCTTTTTTTTCACACCTTTGCTTTCCTCTCCCATTTTTAAATACATAACAAGGAGAAAATGGAAATTAAACTACTATTTCTACTTTGAAAAAGTGGATGATACATAGCTTTGTTACATAGGAGGTTGAAAAAGCAGATAGCTTAAGGTCTATTTCTGGTCTTAAAATCTGTTGTTTTCTGGTTCTGTCAGAACTGTAAATGAAAACTTGGATTCATTCTCACATTTTCCTGACTATTCAATTAACGCAGAATCTAATTTTTTTCCACATAGCATACTAAATCTCTGGCATTTGGCTATTATTCTTTGTTACTACTACAATATTGTTTAATAATACTGACAGAATTACTATGCAGTCAAAAGATACTATGAAAGCAGCCAGGCCTGAGACCTTAATTATCGTTTAGTCATCATATCTCCCATATATCCAATTGCACTTTAAGACATCAAAAATCTGAAGTCTGCAAAGTCTCTTGTCACAACCCCTAGAAAAATAACTTCATGGTAGAGCTCAGAAAAGGGGTGGAGGAAGCTGGGCCAGAGAGTGGCAGGAACACCAACTTTGGGAACAGATATATCAGTCTGATTGAAAACAGACTTGAAAACTCTTAATGGACAGCTTCCCCATCACCACCACCCATTTTTTTTCTGGTTTGTTTTTTTTTTTTTTGTTTTTTTGTTTTTTTTGTTTTTTTCCCTTGGTGTGTGTGATCAAATGAGTTGAGTATGGAAGATAAAAGTAAAATAGAAAAAATCCCGTTGCCCTTCCCATGGGGTGAGTTCCCAAACGAATTGCACACTTGACAGGCAAACGTCCATGCTCAATGGTGCTTGTCATCATCGCCCACCCCCAGAAGTGGCTGGAAACACTCTGGTCTTGACCTGAGCCTGATTGATCCCTCCACACTTGCAAAGGCTGTGCCCCACTTCCTGGCACTGCCAGACAGGTTGCAAATCTTCACCACAGTAATTAGTGATGACCAGGTTTTTCTGGCTGTTCAGCACCCTGGGGAGGAGAGTCAGATGTGACCCAGGGGAGGGAGTGTGAGAGGCAGGGAGAGCACAGGTGAGGCCAAAAGGGGGTTTGGGGCAGAATGCGTCTGAGGGGAGACCTCACTGTGGTCTGGAGCTTCCTCTCTTCTCTCTGGTGACAGGGACAGCACCCCAGGGAATGGCTTGAAGCTGTGGCAGGGGAGGTTTAGGTTGGATATCAGATAAATATCTAACATCCCAGAGGGTGGCTGGGCACTGGAGCAGGCTCCCCAGGGAATGGTCACAGCACCAAGTCTGGCAGAGCTCAGGAAGTGTTTGGACAGCATTCCCCAGCACAGGGTGTGATCCCTATGTGTCCCTTCAGCTCAGGGTATTCCTGATGATGGGACTGCAAGCTGTTACTGAGCAAATGCTAAATTTAGCCTCACAGTATTATTACAACACATTTGCTGCACTAGAGAGAAGCACATTTTTATTTTAATTCCTTTAAGGGTTAGGGAAATGCAATAGGTCTTTGTGGGAGTGACCTTCAACTGCTTCAACAGGGCTGTCTGCAGCAATAGAGCCTGTTTAGATTCTGCCCATTACCTAAATGCACAGAGGAAAATCTCTTTTGTGCCTCCTAATCTCTGCAGCAAGAGGTGAGCGAGCCTCCCTGCTCCTTCTGTGTGCCCAGACATAGGAAATCATGTTCCATCTCACAGTGTTTTTTATTTCTGTTGTGATTATTACAGGTTCAGGACACACTGGCAGTGGCTGGCCTTTGTGCTCTAATCACCCTGCACACACACAGCTCCCTGTGCTCTGCAGAATAAAGAGCACTTTGTGCAACAGACCCTCCACTCTTCCCCTGCTGCCTGCCACCAGCTCAGGGAATCTCCTCTGCTCCTCTTTGTCATTTGCCTGGATGTTCCTCACCCAAGGTGTGTTCGTGATCCAAAAATATTTTATGTGGGTTAATTGTTGGACTCAATAATGTTGGAGGGGTTTTTTTTGAAACCTAAATGATTCTATATCCTACCTTTCCTTTTTCTTATCTAAGAAAACTAGCAGGGAACAGACTGGAAGCTAGAAGTCCAGCAAGAAGGGGGGAAAAAAAAACCTTATTTCAGGTTGGGTTAATTGTTAATTAGAAGATTCTAGCTCAGGGATGATACTGCGGTTTCATTTTGTTCTCTCCCAAGAACAAAGAAGTCTATTTTAGGAAGGAGTGCTGAAAGGTTACTGAATGTCTCTAGGAGTTATCAGTGTCTATTTACAATGGTGATCTGCACTGCTGAGCTCCCAGACCAGAGACAGCTCCACAAACCCCCTGTCCCAGCTCTCCTCCCATCCCATCAATGGCTGAACCCCAGCCCTCTCCCCTTTACCACCCCAAACACAGAAGCTGCTTTCAGGGGGATTTTTAGCCTCTTCTTTCAAGGTAGCGTCACATCTGCAGTGGAAGACAAAAAGCAGAATCACACAGACCCGCTTGGGTTTACAGAATGGCCCCAGAGATTCCTGGAGGATCGTTATTGCCATATTTCACAGCACTTGGTGTCACTGTGACCGAGAAGCTCAGATATTCACCTTTGACCCAGGCCTGATAAGAGGCATAGGCAGCATTCCTCTGATAGTTAAGGTGGAAGAGTTATGATGGTGCACTGAGAGCAAAAGAAAGGGTGGCCCCACTGTGATTTAGGATTTGTAAGCTCCTTATGATGAGTAGAATTCACAATGAAAGATGTTTTGTCATTGGGAGCTAAATCTTCCTGACAATGCCAGCTTTGTGCAGCATTGGAATGGGCTTCCTCAAGAATAAACCTAGCAGGATGTGTCCCCTTGGGATCCTGGGAAGAAAAATCAATGGTTAGCACAAGAGCTCTTAATTTACACACCACGCAAGGGGCAGCAGCTGGAACAAGAAAGATGATCTAAATATTGAGTTGCCTTTGTTTAACTGAAAAATATGGTGTGCCCCTGATCTAGCTGAATTAGGGCAATGTTTCTGGCTGGGATTCTTCATCCATGCCAGTGGGGTGACACATGGAGGGCTAATTTTAAATAATGGAAGGGATGCCTATAAAGAAAGTAAACTCGGGGTAATTAAAATGATGTATCACACACAGAGACAGATTGGTGTGTGCTGTTGAGATCCAGCCCTCTGTAAACAAGGAGCTGTACTGTACCTCCTCTTACCAAGATGCAGAAAATATTCCTTACCCCTACAAAAGTCACAAACCTTCCGAAGCCTAGAAGAATCTCTATCTACCTTCTTATTATCCTTTACTGCTAGTCTGGGAACCAGTGACATATTTAATTACCTGTGCTTCCATTTCCCTCTCTGCACACCTAACATGATATTTTGTGTTTGGGATTTGAATCATGGCTCTGGGGACAGGGAGAGAGCAGCAGGAGCTGCATACCTTGATTCCAGCAGAGATTGTGACACAGATTGCTGGAATACACAACAGCCAAATTGCCAATTCATAAACTGAATAAACATTCTGTGATGTGATGATGGTGGAAAATTGGCTGGATTGTAGAAAATTAACCATACTTCATGGGTTTCAGGGTGATGGACAGTGATACAGAGTGCAGCCTGTAGCCAGAATCTGTGCTCTTTATAAAGAGCCTGAAAAAGGGGATGGGGTACATTCTCACCAGGTTTGTAGATCACACCATGTTGGACTGGGAGGCTGGCGAAAGTTCTTATGCATAGCGGCTTATGTGGCCTGGAGAAATTGGCTAGCAGAAACTGGAATTTCCCAGAGCCCATTATCTGGGAAAGACTAACCTCATGAAACAGAGTTGAGAAATATTTTTGCATGGGCACTTAGTGATAGGAAAAAGGGGAAAAGTATTAAACTAAAAGAGGAGAGATTAAGATCAGATGCTGGGAAGAAATTCCTCCCTGTGAGGGTGGGCAGGCCCTGGCCCAGGGTGCCCAGAGCAGCTGTGGCTGCCCCTGGATCCCTGGCAGTGCCCAAGGCCAGGCTGGATGGGGCTTGGAGCAGCCTGGGACAGTGGAAGGTGTCCCTGCACATGGCAGGGAATTGGAATGAGATGGGATTTTGGGTTCCTTCCAGCCCAAACCCTTCTGTGGTTCAAGGAACAGGAGAGCTGGAGGTAGATGTCCCTCAGCAGTCCTTTTTAACTGAATTGTTCTGTGATCCAGCTCACAAGTGGCCCTTAAGCCTCTTGTGAATAGTAAGTAAGAAAAACCTGTCCAGGACAACCTGTTCCCCCATCCACATTGCCAGCTTTCATTTTACGAGTTCAGCTACCTGAATGGCTTCTGCTCTTTCAGAACATACAATATGAGAATAATTGTCCCCAGGTACCACACAGCTACAAGTAATAACAATTAGAGTGGATAAAGGACTTTGAGTCCCAGGCAGGGTTTTATGTGTGAGCTCAATGTACATCATGAACCTCTGCGTTTTATCAAGGAACAGATTGTATCTGTACAGTGATTATTGTAACTGCTGGGTGACAATACATATTGCACTGGAATTTACCAATATCGTTTGAGTAATTACATCTGTGACAATTTCCTGTCAGGAGCATAAGCCTTGCTGCCTTTAAAGTGCAGAGTGCCACACTGTGAGATATGGATGGTTACAGCTGGTGGGGGACACCCGAGTTTGCTGTGGTTTATACATCCAGCCCCTCTCAAGAAAAAAAAAAAAAAATACATAGATAGTGCAAAATGCAACATTTCTGAGTACAGCACCTTCCCCAGCTCAATGGCAAAGCCTCAACCCAACCCTGCTTTTTTCTGTCACATCCACAGTCCCAGAAGACACAGTGTGCTGCCACATGGCTCTGGAGGCAGGTGATGTCTGTTTTCTGCTCAAAATGAGCACCACTTGTCCCTTTTCTGTTGCCAGAGGTTTACACCCTCCAGGCAGGTCATATATTGGATCACAAATGCAAGTTCTTTCAGGAGAGCTGGGACTCACTGTCCAAACTCAGGCTGCAGCAGAACCTGGAGCTCAAGAGCATCCTGCTCCCTGTCCAGCCTCCTGCAGGGCCATCATGGGTGTGAGGGTGAGGCACAGTGAAAGGAAGATAATTTAAACTTACAAATAATCCCCATGCAGCTCTAATATTGTAAAAACCTTTTTCTTTTCTCTCTTCTGAGTCACAAAATAAATATAAAAGAGGAAACGTGCAGGACTTCAAAATTATCTTGTCTTTGGGGTCTTTGGGACCCCAAAGAATTAATTTTTGATGAAGTAGCATTTTGTACTTTACTTTTATATAGAAAAGGTAAGAATATAAAAATATATATTTAAACATATAAATATATAGGTACATATGTTTATATATATTCCTATATACAAATATGTAGGTGCATACATAAATATATGTACCTATATATGTGTACGTGTACCCTTCATGAGGTACTATTGCCATAATATTCTGCTTTAAAAAATTAACTACTAAAAAATTTGATAATTTATTTAAGAAGTCAAAAATTTATTTAGGCTAAAAAGTAAGAGGAAAACCCTTTTTCCTTCTTGAAATGAAAAATTTACCAGACAACAACAACTTCAATTGATGTCTTTCCATCTTGCCTGCTCAAAAACCTCTGAAATAATTCTTTTCACTTATTATGGAATAGTATTTTCCAGGAGACACCATTTGGTTAAGAAATTAATTGAGAGTAGAAACAGACCAAGAGGCAAGGAAATGGTGGTGAAAAGGATGAAACCACAAAGGATGAATATCTGTATTTTCCTTGGAACGGAGGCCTTTTCTTCACAAGGCCACTTCTTCCTTAGACCTATGGAATTTAGTTAGATCCCTGCAGGTTTGTGGCTGTGTTTGTGGCATCAGCAACTCCTTCCATTGTTCTCAGTGGGGTAAAGACATCCTTTGGTTCATCCAGAAGTAGAATTTCTGAAGTTGAGATGTGCAGACAAGGAGCTCACAGTCTCATGGAAAGGTTTCTGCATCTCTTCAAGGCAGACTGGTCATGCTTGGCATCAACATAAAATTTTATTCATGGGTTATTTAATCATCAGGAAATTGGTTTTTTTTATTAAAAACCATATTTGACAAAGATGCCCTTGCATAAATAACCCTATAATTCAGGTACTTGCATTGCTTATACCCACTAAATAAAATAGAGACTGAGCTGAGAGCTAATAATTATTTACTATAATTTGCCTATTACATTGCTGGGAAGTCTTTTTAAAGTTAACAGAATGTCATTATAAAGAGGCACCTGAGCCACAAACCTCAACTATCATGGCAAATCTGAGTCCCATCATCTCTAAAGTCTGATGTTCTGAGATTTTGCATTTATAATTTAAGTCCAGCATTGTCTATTCTTCTGAATTTCGTCACAGTTCACAACAGAGGAGATTTTTATAATAAAACAAGCAATTCTAATACCTAGAAAAGACTAGGTGACATTTTTAAGTATGAAGTACTCCTTAAATGACAGTTCACTTTTTAAAATGCCAGTGACCATTGGAAAACAGTCGATACAGAATATGAAATATAAAAATTCTTTTAAGTCATAGAATAAGAGAAATAGAAAGATCTTCCTAGACCTGTCCACACGACCCAGTTTTGAGGCTGCCCCTGATCCCCAATGAAAACAAGAATATTCTCTTCTCATTTGGTTAGTAGTACCAGGTTCACCATCGCAAAGGAAAAAGTTTTACTGAAAAAAAAAAAAAAAAAAGAAGAAAAAGAAAAATGTAAAAGAAAAAACAAATGCCCTGCTGATTTCCTTACCAGATTGCCAGGAGGAGAACTAACCTCATCAGCTGCAGACACTCATCAGAAACATTTGACCATCCTGCAGATACAGAACAGCCATCTGGTGTCAATGGAATTGCTTCAGCAATGCTTTAGGATAAAGTACATTTCTGCACCAGTCCAGCAGTTGTGTTTACCCTCTCAACCTGTGACCTGCACTCAAAGCGTTCATATGGAAAAACCATCTTTAAACTTCCCACAAAATATTCTTTTTAATAACACTCTAACTCAGTACCCATCAATTAACTTCAGGAATTGAAGAAAATAAAAGATAAATTAAAAAAAATATATATTTTTATAGATAGATGCACATATACATGTAAATAAATGCCTATAGGTGTATATATACATATATATATATATGTGTATGTGCATATGTGCATAGCTGACAAAACAACAAAAAACCTAAATACTAAAAAACATAGAAAAACTTTATTAACCTTTGTCACAGGTTGTGGAAGGAGGTTTTGTTAATATTATTATTTTTGTGGGCCTTCTATTCATGACTGTTTCAAAAAAAAAAAAAAGAAAGGTGGTATAACAGTCAATCACAAACAGAGTTAATCAGCTTTCAACAAGAGATGTCATGAACTGAAAAATTAAATTAAGCTAAAATAGCCCAAAATGACCTGTGTCAGTTCCCTGCTCACCTGCATTAAATTACTTGTAAACCCAAGAACTTGCAAGATCACAGTTTTATAGCAAATAAAGCCAGCTGGAGCCTGGAGAAATTGTGCTGTCCTGTGTTTCTCAGACTGCAGTATATGGACGGCTGGGTGTCTGGAAGGTGTCAGAATGGGGCCTGTGAAATGACTGCCAAAATCCTTGAAAGATCACACAGAAGTGAATTCCCAGGAATTAATAACAAAATGCAAAACAAACCAAACAGAAAACCCAGAAACAAAATAAAAATAAACACAAACAAAGCCCCCAAGCAAACAAACTGAGAGACCTCATGAAAACTCAAAACACAAACAAACAAAGAGCAATTAAAAAGGAAAAAAAGGTACTCAATGTCAAACCCTCTTCCTTCAAAGTTTCTGTCTAAATAGAGTCTGTTTCAGTAATGCTGCATGAGATTATCCTTAGATGTGTTGTTTGGGTTTTTTTTTTTTTTTTCTTTAATTTTGGTGTTGTGTCCAAACAGATTACTTTATCTGGTTTTTTGAATCCTGGGAATTGTTGATCTCTCCTGTCCTCAGACCAGTTTGTATAATTATGTCACCTCACTGGGAACCTTTTATTCACCCCACTATGCATAATCCAGCAATGCTTTTGGCCTTTCCTCCCACTTGTGCTCATCAGGATATCCTCAAAATAAAGTTTAATTTCTCTTTTATGAACTTTGCCCCTGAAATTATACCAGCTTGAGAAAAAAAATGATACTGATTGGTTGGGGTTTTTTTACCCTTTATAAATTAGAGGAAGCATGAAAATTATGATCCTTCACTAGGAAGCTTCAGAATAGCTGTAACCACGTAATTACTACCGTGAATGAAATGGAAACTACCAAATACAGCAACTGATTTGTGATGCAAAATAAGTGCTTCCTGCTTTTCTCCCAAACTTAGTGCCCATGAAGAAGTGAGATACTGTAGCTGCAGGCATGAAAGCTACCCAAAATAAATTCTGTGAGTGGTGTGTGATGGGAAACATATTTTCTTCGCGTTTTTGCTATCTTCCAAAATGCCTTTGGAAGAGGAAAGATGGTTCTAAAATAATGAGAGACTTTCCTGGCAAAACCATGCCTTAAATAAATTATTAGATGCCAGTGAGGAAACATCACTTCACAGCCAGTAAATCAGTGCCCTTTTGATTCAGGCTTCATTGAGGAAGGTCATGTTATGTTAAGGAACAGCAACTGTGAGTATCTAATAAAAGCCACCAGTGTCTCGTTGGTTGGCTTGGCAGCTGTGGAAACCTTGGGGTGACCTTGCAGCAGAAGGTGAGAGCACAAGCTTACACCCTCACAAAGCCTCAGCCATAGGTAGGTTTATCCCCATGAATATTTCATTGTGGACTCAGCAGCATTACTCACAGGAGCAACATTATTCATGTGCTTAATAGTGGCTGAAGAATCATATTTTGGTACAGTCACTCAAGCCTTAACCAGCTCCTCGGCCTTGTAAACTTCCACCCTTTATTTTGTCCTGTTTTCTAAAACACGGAAAAGTACTAGCATTAACTGGAGAAACTCCAGATACAAGAGCCAAATTTAAATGGACAATTCGTTACCAACCAGCAGGACTGTTAGCATTTCAGAATGTAAATGCCTGACTAACTTAACGTGAAATTTGAAATTATGCCATGGAGAGCCAAAGGGCTCTTTAAGCACCTGTCAGGTTGGAGGCTGTGAATAGATGGGCTACACCCCTGGATGTGTCTGTGCTGCTGCATTCTCCACATCAGGAGTGCTGGGTTAAGTTTGGTGGCATCCTCTTTGATGGCATCAGTGGTGGGAAGTGTTGGGAAAAAGCATGGTGGCCAGTGCTTCCTACCAAGTGAGGTTCCTTGGAATGGTATCTGCCTCCAAAGCAGCTCAATCCAAAATGGTGTTGAAATCATTGGGAAAATTCGTGTTGATTTTCCTTTGGAGCAGGCTGTTAAAGTGCCCCAGGGCTCAGAACAAGGGCCTGTCAGGTGATGTATTTCCAGCAGGTACCATTAAAAGAGAGCAAATATTGGTTGTTACCAAGAGCCGACACAAATCTTCCTGTTGAATTTCCCAGGCTTCAGATCAAAACCTCTTTTGCAGCGTTTTCCATTTCATCTGCAGGGAGATACTACAGACACTCAGGTCGTGACTTGAGAGGTGTGGAGTACCTGTTTCTTTCCACCAATACAGATAAGACAATGGAGATTTGCTCCCCTCCTTCCTCTCAATAGCCAAATTACATGGAACAGTGGAAAAATGACATTATGAGAGATAGCATTTTTTGCAGTATAAAGCAATGTAATTCTCTTGGCTTCGTGGCTTCAATAAAATAGTGCAAGTTTACACCAAACATGCTGTTATTTAAGCCTACCTAACTGAAACAGCTTTTGCATTAAAAAAAAAAAAAAAACAAACCCACAGAAAAACAACCCAACAAAAAAACAACAAACAAACAAAAAAAAAAAAAAAAACCCAACAAAAACCACAATCCCAAATACATCAACAAAAATCACAAAACCTTAAAATGAAGACGTTAAATCCAAATTCCTGTGCTGGTGGGTATATTTCTGCAAGCTTTCCTCCATTTTGCATACAGATATGCACTTAGTGTAAGCTATTCTTTTCCCCTTGATGTCTTGTGCACAGAAAATGCAAAGCTCAGGCATTAACAATAATCATAAAAACACCAAACCAAGCAATAATAATAATTATGGCACTGATTCGACATAATAACAGCAATAACTGGTTTTGAAACCCTGCGAGTGTAAAAGTCTTGTTTGCTTTATGTGCCTATACATAGTGCTGGTCTTAAAAGTAAGAAATGTGCTTTCCAGCTCAGATTTCATAAAAAAAAAATTACATCTTTAATTAAGATTTATGGCATTCAATAGGACTCAGCAAGGATAGAAAAACTGCTTCAAAGTGTAAAAAAATAGCAGTTAAAAATGGGGAAATATGATTAAGTGTCTTTAATTCCTACTGCCTCCTTTACAGGGTTTCCGATGGCCTCAGGCAGAAATAGGCACTTATTGTCTTTAAAACGGCATTATTCTTGGCATAAAATGTTTATGGATCAAGATGAAACTCGTTTTGAGAAATAATAACACTGGCATGAATGAAAGGACCTTGCCTTTGGAGGAGAAAAAAAAAATTAAACATATATTTAGTTTAATGGAAAAATGTACTTAAAGGGAAACACTTAAAAAAGGAGAGAGAGGTTTTCATGATGAAAAATATGATTTAGACATATAATACTTATGAGACCAAGGTGATTTGCATCTCAATAATGTAAAGTTATATTTAAATCTCAGTTCAGCCTTAAAATGGAGATAATGATGACCCTTAAAGGAGAATGGGGCTTTGCAAGGAGCACCATTAACTATTTCTAGGCAACTGTGTTGCCTTGGGCAATGAAAAGCTGGGAAAGGTAAAATCCTTTTAGGGCTCAGGCTCCTAAGCACTTGGCATATATTTCTGCAGATTTAACTGCAGGAAGCAGTAAATACTGATAGTCAAGCCTGGTCTGAGTCTTTGCAATCATATTCTTGTTGGCACTGCAAGCCACAGCCAAGAGTGATCTGAAATGTGTGGCGTTAAATTCATGACCCTCTCATTAAACCTTTCCCAGGTCCCAAATCCAGGAGCCAATCTGAGGCACAGACCTGCCTGATCTCAGGTGGTTCTGCTGCCTGTGGGTGAAAATTACATGAACCCACTTTTGCCAAAATATGGAGCTGTTTAAGGATTTATGAGTTGGGCTTCCAGCGCAGCTTTGTCTCCTTTGAAGTGGGAAGGGTGACAAAAACCAAGAGTATTCTTGCTGGACCCTTAATCCTGCAGTTTGTGTTATCAGCTTGCATCATCAAGGATTGGTGCTCACTTGAGCATGGTTGCCCACACAGCTGCATGCTGAGAGATCTGAACCCAAAACCTGCATTAAAATACAAATAACTACAGCCAGAAAACAAGGTTGAACATGATTGAACCTGGAGGACTGATGAGGTGCTAACAAATTCCTTTTGATCTTGCTAGCTGTTTGAAATGCAAGGGGTGTTAAAGGTATCCTCTTGTTCCAGAAACATGGTTAGATCCCTTCAGCTCAGGAAATGTTGCTGGGGTAAGATGGCAGCCTCATTGCAGTTGAGTTTGGAGACTGGGTTATATAGATGGAGCCTGAGGGAAATGCAGAAAAATAAAATAGCAGCAAGCAGCATATACTTTCTCCCATCTGGCAAAAACTTGTTCCATTAAAAAGCATTTCATGCAAGTAGTTAACATCTAAACTTCATTGAAACAACACCATAAGATCCTAAGGACCAGACTGCATTCTTTTATGAAGAATAGAATTTATATTCTGTTCCTTTCCTAACCAGTAAAGGTGAAAAACACTGGATGCTCTGTTATTTCCCCCAGGAAAGAGGCAGCCTGAACATCTCTTTCTAGCCTAGGAATAGGATATAAAAGACAGGAAGGCTCAGCTGAGACCTCAGAGAGGTTTCCACATCTCAGATCATCAAGATCCCAACAAGCATTCAACACTCCTCATTTAGGGCTTTTCAAGAAGGACTTTCTGAATGTGTTTCATCAAAGAGATTATCTGTACTAAGCCTCACACAAAACTTCAGGGTAAGGAGCCTCTGAAACTTCAGGTCACATTTAATTAGAAGCTACATAACCATGCAGAAATAATAATCAAATAAATATTTTAAAAAAAAATAATAATTTGCATTGATGGTATGGCTGTTTAGACCAGTCACAGGAAAAAGGGAAAGACACTCATCCCAAAATAATATTAGTGCTTTGCACAGAGTAATCTTATGATTTTGATTTTATGGATTTAAAATTAAAATGTCAACAGCAACCAGCTGCCTAATAAATAAAAGTTCTGACAGGTAGAGAAAAAAAAAAAAAAGTGAAATTTGAACAAGTATAACTCATCTGAAGGATGATACACACAAGGGTCATTCAAAACCCACAGCCAGCATCATAGAGCAGGAGTATTGATTTATTACTGCCTTTTACTGACAAGCAAGTCAGGATTTTACCTGACTTTCTATCCTTTCTATCTAGGTGTCCAACACTGAGCTTACCAGGAGCTGCAAAAATGCTAAGGTTTGTTCTGAAAATAATTTTACTGTAGTCTCTGGGGGATTGTGCTGCTCTGCACCCAGCCCTTAATAAGGTGACAATCAAACTTTTCATTCTTACCAAGAAACATTTTTTTCTGGGGAAGACAGGTCTGAAAGAGCAGCAAGAAAGTAAGCATATTTCCTTTGGTCTGTGACATCAGCCCCATCCCCACACCGAGCTCCCCATGCCAAGGGCAGATGCGATCCTGAGTGCCGCATGATGAACTCGAGTCTCACGGAGAGTTTTGGAAATTCCAGAACTTGAACAACCACAACAAGTGATTCAGATGCCTTCAAACACTGATCCAAGTGCTCCTTGGGCCTCGGAGCTGCAAGTGGAAGGTTAACCCAAGAAATTTCACATCATTGTGGTTTGGTTGGACGCTCTCCACTAAGCCAGGATGCTCCAAGCCTTTGGACACCTCCAAGGATGGGGCAGCCACAGCTGCTCTGGGCACCCTGGGCCAGGGCCTGCCCACCCTGCCAGCCAGCAATTCCTAATTCCCAATATCCCATCCATCCCTACATTTTGGCAGCATGAAGCCATTCCCCCATATCCTCTCCCTTCATCTCCTTGTCCCAAATTCCTCTCCAGCTCTCCTCTCGCCTCTAGCTACTTCTTTGGCTTCATCTTTCTAATATGAATAACACAAATTTCCACCACTTAGTTGTGACACAAAATAATGTTTATGTGTGCAGGATATTCAGCTAAAACCATGGATAATTTATGAGTTCATGTTTGTGTGAAAAGGGAAGTTTTGAGACATTTCCAAAATATGATTTTATTTTGGGATATTTTAGCTAACATATGGTTGTATCCAAATTTTGAAGAACTAAATAATTCATTACCAATTTCCTTTAAATTAACCTTTTTGAACAAGTTACATTGTATTTATCAAAATCTGCTACTTAATTTATTTTTATTTTTCAACTTTTTTATTATATTCACATATACTCTCTCAAAGTGATTACCATCCTTAACATCTTCTAAGGAGACATAAAACTGCTTATGAGGAGAAACCATAACTATGTCTCATAAAAACAGCCATCATTTCATGAAGGCCTCTGCTGCCAGATTCACTCTCTAAACTTGCCATTATATGGTAAATGCTGAAACAAAAAATTAGTGAGTGGAAGAATGTCTTGCATCTTCATCTAATTTTTAAATAATGGTTTTATGTCCTGAAAAGATTTTAAAACATTTGCCTTTATTGAGTAACCCAAATATTCTAAAATTTCTAGGATTTTTTTTTTCTCCCATTAAGAAAAATAAAGACTTTTAAGCCCTTTTGACAAGGCTGAAAACTTGAATTTTGATTCTAAAAGTGTTGGGGGGAAAAGGGAAATAATTAAGAGGTGTCCAAAAAGCAATTTATTTTTCAGGCTCTAAATGGGAAAATAGTTTTCTAGAGTCCTTAGTACATGCAAAATTGAAGACCTATTCCTTTTTTAGTAATCACTTCTGTCTCTTACACTTTTAACAACACAACTCTTTACAGATTAATTTTATTTTTTCTCTTGCCTTTCTTGACCTTCCTATTTAATAAATCAAACCAAAACAACTCTGCTTTGAAAAAAAAATACACTCCAGAAATAGCCTCTATTTCCTGTATCTCCTTTTTTTTTTTTTTTTTTTCTAGCTTGTAAGATTCTCATATGTCTTTTTATTATTTTTTTTACTTATAAAAGACAAACATGCTCCACTGGCAGACAAATATACACTAAAAAAAAAATGTAAAATTTAGATTGATACTTATAGATTGGTGTATTCCCAGATGATATTGCTGATAACTTTACCACTGCAGTGTTTAGTCACTGGATGCTGTTTACATGCTATTTACACCTAAAGATATAGAGGAGACAAAAATTCCATCATTTTAGAGACACTGAAATTAAATTATCCTAAAAACATGCTCTTGTCTAAGGAAAAACTTATATTTGTATGTCGCAGGTGAAGGGACTTTTTTTTTTACTAAATTGAAGGGGAAAACACAAATAACTCCTGAGTTTGGTTTTGCTGAAGTAGAAACTAAAGTGGAAAAGAGGAAAATGGAAACGAAGAACTGAGATCATAAAAGGAGGAGTAGTGAGAGGTGAGAAGGTCTCATAAAGGCTCTCCTGAAGCTGTTTTTCCCAGAGCCCTCTGAAGACAGCATCAGCAGAGCTCAGGATTTCCCTTGCGGGGAGCTGGGCTGGGCACAGAACCCAGGGACAGGCTGGGAGAGAAGCCTCTCCTGATCTAGAGCCACTTTCCCATGCGTTTGGGGCTTGAAGCAGAAAATCTCCCTCATCCCTGCCCAGCCTTGCTGCCTCTTGCTGCGCAGCCTCTCTCTGTGCAGCATCTCCTACCACCTGCTTTGCTCCACAAAAGCAAAGGGGAGCCCTTTATTGATGCCACACGGCCTGAAAAGTGTTCTGCAGACATTCAGGTAAATGAATTTGAGTTCGCTTTCTCACCTGGAAAGGTGTTTCGTGCCACACAGGAACCAAATAGGAAGAGAGTCCCTTCCTTGTTTCTACGCTCACTTTAATGAGGATTTATCCTGTTGAAAAGCAAACCTGCAAGATAAAGTCACAAGTCCTCACTGAAGGAAAAACAACATCCACAGAAGAGGCTGTTCATAGCACACCCCCTCTCCTGGAACTGACTTGTTTATCTGGGACTGGATTCAAGTCTTCTGAGGCACTGAAAATCCCTGAGAGCAACCACCAACCCACATATGCATATATGTGAATACATATGCAGCGCTCCAAATTCATATTCTGTTGCCTAATTAATTGAGTAATGCCATCAGGAAGCAGCTAGACAAGCAGGTGACTAGTGTAAATAATAGAATGTGTGTTTTGGAGCCTCAGCAGTGAATGTCCTCCCCAGCCTAGTGCGAGCTATTCATTACTTTGTAGGTTGTTTGCAATAACAAATAGATGTGCGAATGTTGTGATTGGCTCATCAACATTTCATGAACCCAAAAAGAGCAACCCACAACCAAATAAACCTTCCATCTTAAATGATCCGCAATGATCTGCTGTTTTATATGAGCAGCTTTAGGGAGCTGGGATCACACCCCTTTTGTATAAACAAATATCTTAGTTCATGGCTACTCGGTTTGATTTATTTTAATAATAATAAGGAAAACTGGGGAGAAAATTAGATAAAATAGGGAGATAAAGGAAAATGCATCGGGTGATTTAGAGCAACTGAAATTACATGACTCTGCTCGACCAACATCCGTATATCCAGCACAATATGTTTCCCAAGATCGCTCCTAACACCACGTTGGAGAGTCTCTGGCACGCTGTGCTTCTCAGCCTGGATGTAGTGCCCCAGTAAATGATGCCTGACATTTACACAGCACCTTTCACCTCCAAATCCCAAAGCACCTGACAGCCTGTTCAAACTGATTACAGGCTCAGGGCCAGGTTCTGCTCTCTGATGCGTTAAGGTAGAGGGAAGGACTCTGCCTTGGTAGCCTGGCTGTAACCTCAATTATATTACTGCAATTCCACTGATTCTGGACAATTTCATTAAAAGGTCATTTTACCAGGCTGTGAAACTCCACCAGCAGCAATACTTTTTGGTTCTGCACTGTGAGCACGCAGGGTTTCAGGCAGCCCACCACATCTGTGGGTAGCTCGTGGCAAAGAGGCGACGGTGGTCGTACCTCTGCAGGGATTTCCAGTAAATAGTATTGATCCCAAAAACAAACCCGGCCTCAGGGCTGTAAAAACACTTGGTTTATGATTCAATTTACAATACATGGGCCCAGTTTAATCTCAAATGATAGGAGCCCATAAACATAAAATCTGACCAGGGCCAGTGCTCCCACAGTCGCCAGTGGATGTGAAGGTTGTCAGGGTCTTGTTCAGCTGTGCTTTTTCTGTGGAGATAAAGTTGTGAGCATTGCAAACACAAAGCAGTCCTACTGGTCTCTCTGAACTCTGAGATTTATGCTGTGCAGTCTTGCACACCACCTCATTTAGTCTTTCATTCTGCAGAAATAGAGAACTTGTTTGGTAAAACTTAACAGGTTGCCTAAAAATATGCCTTACGCAGTACCTGGAAACACACAGAATAAGGTTGTGTCAGGCCACCTGACAGAAACATGCATCCAGGCAGGATCACAAAACTGGGAGTAGGGTACCACTGTCTGTGTGAATAAGGGTACAATCATTTTGCACAAGCACCTGCAAGCCCTAGATAAACTTCCCCGTCCTTCAACTCACGTGTAGGAGCATGTGCCAGAGAGGGATCAACAGAATCTACCTCCCTTAGATGTCTTCTTCCACTTAAATGACAGAGGAAGCTGTCCCTATCTATGGCAGGAGTTTGGAATCAGATCTATCAGGTCACCTCCAATCCAAATAATTATACGAGTCTATGATTCTATGAAAACATAACCAATTGTTTGCACAGGACCAAACAAATGCCATAAGTGGGTAATGAATTAGGCCTAAAGCCATGTTTCTGACCAGTCCAGCACAATGAGTCCTACAGGGAAGCATTCCTCCAGGCTTGTTCTTGGAAGGAGTGCTTATCTTTCACTGCAAGTCCTCATCAGGGTTTTATGAGTAAATACTTCTAATATTCAACACTCACATGAGCCATTGCTGGTCACCACTGCCGTGAATCTGGCAGCTATTGCTGCCTTGGTGACCCTCATCACCATGAGGTGAACAGTGAACAATCTGTAACCACATTTCCCCACAGTTTCTGAGTGTCTTCAAACAGCCCTGGAGCTGGGGCTGAATCATACCATGCAACATTGCACACAAATCTTCCTAAGATTTTTTTTTTTTAAAAAAAAGGGGAAGACAAAAAAAAAAAATAAATTAAAAAAAGAAGTCAAAGGGATCAATTCCAAAGGGCAAACGAGCCTTAGCAGGTAAGGCCAGATGGCACTTAAGCCTCTTTACATGGTTGCCTATTTACACTCAGATGCTGCCACTAAATAACATTGACGGAGGAATAGTTAACAGAGGCAAGTGATTAATTAGTAGGTCAAAGGTTATTTCCACTCCGCTCCTTTTATTTACCTGAGACAAGATTAAATCAAATACGAGCTCGTGGAAGGAGACTTCCAAGGGAAGCTGCTAATCACAGCTCCTCGTGTACTTGGTATTCACACAGTGTGCTCAAGCTCTGGGGGAAAAATAAAAAAAAAAAAGTTTGGCTGAAAGGATTGCAACAAGCCAAGCAATCTATTGTAAAAACAGGGGGCTCCTGGCTCGCTTTCCTGGGAGCTTTTATTCCTTGAATTGGAGAGATCTTATTGAGCCCAAAGTCCCACAGGTCTAGCACGAGAAACAAAACAGATGCTGCCAGAACTTTGTGTATTACATTTGACAAAGAGGGAAGTTAGCCCAATTTCACTGGGACGTGTACCCAGGAATAAATTGGTTCACAGCAGTTGCAACAGAGAGTATCCTCTGTTCTATCAACATGTTCCACCCTCTTAAAGGAATATTGGATTTATACGTTCCCGTTCTCAGCTTTGAAACAGATTGTCTTATAGCCTTGAAATTGTTAGCAAACCTGCCTCTAATATCAAAGCATGTTTTCTCCTTAAGAATATTACATGTTTTTTTATTATTTTTTCCTTAGGATATCTTAACTCAGAGTATAGAGGGGCCTCATTCCTGTTAGTGCTCTTGTAACCCCATTGCAATTACAGCCATTAGTGGAATATTGGAATGTCAGTGCTGGTACTAGAGGCAGAAATGGATGTACCCTTGAATACCAAACCTCTCTTGAATGACTGGAAATTGCCTGTTTTCCAAATGTACATTTCCACGGCGACTTCATGCCTGTGGAATGCCAAATAATAGAAAGTCCTGGACTCAGACGTGCTTGGAAATATGAATCTTGATCCAAAACCGAGTTATGCAGTTTGGGACCACCTGTAGGTTTTATGAGGTGTGGGCACTGGAGGTTCCCCCTGCCAGAGTAAACACAGGAGGTGTGGGAAGCAGCTGGGCAGGTTCCTTGGGCTGGGCTGCAAATCCAGCCCAGGGTCACTGGGAGCTGCTCAGGGTCTCTGCTGGGCTGGTGGGCAGATCCATAGGACGTTGCTGTGCAATATTTGTGAAGGGTGTTCAGCCCTGGAGCTCCAAGCCAGCACTGGAGGCACTGGAAAATTGAGTTCAGCCTCAGGGCGATTCTCAGAACCAGCGAGTGTTGATCCTGCCCTGGAATAAATCAGGGCAGTGCTGTTTCATTCATAAGGAGAGGCAGCTTTCTGCATGCTCTGCTTGAACTGCTTGAACCTTCAAAATACTGGTCTGGGCACAGAAAGATGAATTACAGATGAGAAGAAGGCCTCTGTGGGCCAGGTAAGCTTCAGGCTTATTTTCTGTCTCTCTCACAGATTTGCTATCGGATATGGGTAAATCCAATGGAGATTACACAGCTCTCTGTGCCTCCACGTTTCATCTGGAAATAATACAGTTATCTGCATCTGTCTAAATAGAAAAGCCAAGGTGCTCAGGTATTGCCATCAGAGAGCACAGAGGAGTCCCTGAGGCTTTGAGATGTGAATGCAAGTCTGGCCACATGCTTTTCCAAACTTCAAGAGACTTATGTCCCATCACAATTATGTGGAGAAAACCACTCAGATTAACTCCCACTGAGAGGTCTCACATACTTCTGGTCCCCAAAAGCCTTCATTAATAGCTTGGAATTCTCTTTTTATTTTATTTTTTTCCTTCTTCCTTTGTTGTTTTTCTCTCTCACAAATCACTTGGTAATTTAAGTCTAAAATGCTTCTGGTTTAGAGATCAGCAATATAACAAAACAAATCAAGTTCTGCAGGCTAACTGTGCTGAACCAGATCCTCAGTATAATCGAGCTGTCCTGAGATGAGGTGTGCTGTGACAAACATGGTTTGAAATGTAACCTGGACCATCAGTCAGGAACTACGACCCTGGAGAAAAAGCCCATGAGTCTTTCTTTCATTTTTGTTCCTTATGCCCCATGCCTTTTCCATAGATCTGCCTGGTTCCAGACTAATAGAGGTTTCCCTGCTGAGGAGGCCTTGAACCATTTGGCACCCAATCTCTGGGCAGTGACAGCACCAAGAAAGCCACCACTGCTTCATAACCTCCTGCTTTTCAGTGTCTGAAGAGGACTGGAAGTAATTATAAAAGATGGTTAGCAAAAGTTTAATCAGATAATGGTGATAATGCCTCTAACTGGCTCTATATAAGAAAATGTAATGATTGCACTAGCTGGTGATAGGCTGAGGTTTCTAAGAAGCCTGAGTGTTTGAGACAACCTTGTCACAGGGGTGTTTGTGTTTTACACACAGATGTGTGTTTTACACACATTCCCTTACCCTCTGTCCTTAGGCAGAGGGTAAGGGAATGGAGAGGGTGCTGAGACGTCTGAGGGAAGCACAGAACCATTCTGGCTATCCCCTCACCTCAGGGTTAGCAGGAAAACTGGTCCCCCTTTTAGCCTAGCAAATGAGCTTTGTTTGGCAGAAAAAGGGGTGCAGAGCTGGTGTCAGTTCCAGAAATCTCAGTTAAATTGCATCAACTTGCAGTTGTGCTAAACTGGTCCACATTGAACACTTGAGCTCAGAAACAAAGAGGAGAGTGGAAGGAAATGAAGAGGAGAGGGACAGGGACAGGGACAGGGACAGGAACAGGGACAGGGACAGGGAGAAGGAGAGGGAGAGACAGTTTGGAGTGTGGGATACCAAAGCCCAGCCATCTGAGAGCATGTGTATCAGGAGATGTTTTCTAGGGTACAGAAATGAGGCCATGGGAAGAACAGCCTATTCTTCAGTCTCATTTTCTACCTTGAAAGGTCATGTTTGACTGATAATGTCATTTTTTTCATCCTGTCAAAGCAAATGTAGGCTGGAAATGACATCATCTTGCCTGAGGGAGCTTTATAACACCTCCTTGGTTTTGTGGCACTCAGCAGTGCATATTGTGGAAACAGAATCAGATGAGCACTTACCCATCATCAACAAAGCAGCAGATCTTCCAGACCCACAAGGTGTGACCTGTGTTTTCCGCATTTTTCTCGCCCTGCTTCCACAGCAGAGGCCAGCAGAAACCACGGGAAAAGAAGACAAGATGCCACTCAGACCAAGGAACGCCTTCCTACACAGTGCCCTGGTTCGTCACATGCAAAAACACACTTGGGACGGAGCTCTGCTCTCCCAGGGGGGTTCCTTGCCTGCCACCACGGTGCCACAGCTCTGCTTTTTCCATGGCTTTTGGGTTCAGCAGATCTCCAAACTGTGTGTTTTGCCTGCAGCTGCAGCAGTGCTTTGCAACACAGCAGCTCTGACTCCAAGTGATCACAGCTGGCGCATCTCTTTGAGCTAAATTGGTGAAAGACAGGGTAAATGACAGGTTACTTCAATGCAGCTCTTAGCAAGAACTTATGGAGATTATTATGAAGGAGCTGGAAAGTCATCACTGGAATCTGCTTGTGGAGCTGACAACTGAGAGATAGCTTTCTTTGATAACTTTTAATCACTGTGTTTTCTACTTATGCAAATTGCAATAATACCCTTGATGCTCTGGATTTCTGTAGCGTTCAGGCTTGTGGCAATGACGTGACAATTCAGAGTTGGATGTTCATCCTGCTCTAGCTTATGTCTGCTTCAAAGGTGTCTGACATTTGGTGGTGACATACACTGATTCATGTGGTTCGTGTGTCACCAGAACACGCGTTCAGAAAGAAACATCCCACAAAATGCCACTTTGGGAGACTTCATCTCAGTTTCATCATTGTTTAGGGTTTGCTCGCACAGCTAATTGCAAGCAAGCTGCCTTTGTGTACCAAAAACAAGAAGAAAAAAAAAATAAAATACATAGGAGCCTAATTTGTCTTGTACCAAGCTTTCTCCTAGTCCTTCATTCCACAGAAGGGGCAGAGAGAGACTGAAATCTGAAATACTCTGCCTACATATGAGCTAGGTGGACATTTCAAACCCAAGCACTTTTTAATCTTGCTAGGTAATACAATAGGCTTTGTATGCCTAAATTACCAAATTACTGGTTTGAAAAATTATGTGATGACTCCTAAGTCACTCAGAGAGTTTTTGAAGTGCTACCAGGTGTTTTTGCACAGAAGCAGGTCTTGGTGGATATCATGACCTGGTGCAATACCTCCTCATGAGTGACGTGGAAATTGCCTATTTATTCCACTCTGGCTCCATCATGGGATTAGTCTCTATATTACAGTTACTGGTGGTTTTCCCAGTTCAGCTTTCCATGGGTTTCTTTGAAAGATGATTTAATAGGCCACGGGGCCGTAATGCTGTCAGGAGATGTGGGGCTATTAGATCATACTGACGCTAATTGAGACTTAATACACCCTCTTGCCTAAAAGAATGTATTGTGGGTAATTTTATCTCGATATTCAATCTAAACTTTCCATCTCATTACTCCCAGCCTTGCCCACTGCAGCCACCCTAAATGATCACCCCGCCTGTTTCCACCAATGATAAAGACGTGGGCAGTTATCATATTCCAGCCCGTGCTCCTCTGGATGTAATTAGGCCAAGGTGTAAAGTGAGCTGGGTCACCCAAGGGCACAGCTTGGCCTAAAAGAGGAGGTCAAATGGGGGAAGGGGAGATCCTTCAAGGCACTGCTGTTGAGGAGCACGACTGAAAAGAAGCGAGCCCAGTTTATTTTAGTTTGCTCTGTTCTTTTTGTTAATGTGCCTCTTTTTTCCCTGCTTGCAGGAACTGGTACTAGGATGCGTATGTTCAACATTGGAGATATCTGTCTGGCCCAGGCTCTGCAAAGTTTTGAGGAACATGGTATAAATTGAAATTTTCTGATGTGGCGCGAGAGCTGTCAGTGCCATAGCGGTGTTACAGGGATAAACTTGTCAAGTCTAAGCCAAGTTTCACTCAGACATACACTCTGAGACTCACACTGAGCACTCTGGTGGCTTTCTTAGGTTTCCACCCAGGTTAGCAAACACAGGCATGCAGGAAATTTAGTGGGCAATCTCTTAGACCTGTACTGAAACCATCACAATGCCAAAACCAAGTAAGGTTCATTAGACCAAACTTCAGCAAAAAGGCAGAGAGGAGCAGGACTGAGCTCACAGACCCCCAGATTAAAATCTGCACAACTTCAGAGCTCAGTTCTGTTACTCACACACAGGTGTTTGTGGGCATCTGAGATGTCCTGGAGGATTCCACAAAATTTTTATGGGCTGTCCCAAAAAGGCAGAAGGCTCCTTCAGGCCCCTGGAAGTACACCACACACTCCTTGTCCTATCAAGAATATTAGAAATCCATATAGGTGGGCAACTGAGTCAGGATCACCACTGGATTATTTTTACAATAGTGAGAGTACAGAGCGAACTTTGTGCAAATCCTTTTATTTGGGACTTTTTAACGTGTGTGGGTGGGACTGTATTAACCACACTTTTCTGAAAAAAATTCTGAAAAGAATTTTTCTATAAAGTCAATTTTTAATCAGAACAAATTTGGAAAAAATTAAAAACTTGATTAATTTCTTCCTGGACAGAACACATCTGTAAAATCCTTTCATCAGCTCTATGGAGAATGAAGCTGGGTGTGAGAAACTATGTAATTTGCTCAGGAAAAACAACCAAAATTCCAGAGTGAAAATGTTGGACTGGATTAGGGGATTTTGTTGTGGGTTTATATTCCACAGGTGCTCCTGTGATGAAAGGAGAAGGACGAGCCAGAGACAGTATCCAGAATTCCAACCAGAGGATGCAGGGCTCGTGGGCAAGCAGTCCTCAGGGTGATGGAAATGGGTAAATTTTTGGCTCTGGCACTGTTCTTTTCTGCTTCTCAAGAAGCTGCATCCCTTCTTCAGCCTGGGGACCAGCACAGTGTCACTCCTGAAGGAGGTGAGCTGGTGATGCAGAGACACAAGGGTTTGTCGGTAGTCCAGGCAAAACATTTGTGTTTTATGCAGCAGACACTTTCCATCGCCACCAAAGGAGCTTTGGCATTGTCCATGTGTTGAAAGACGGTGCCCAAAGCAGCCCAGCCGAACCCCAGGAGAAGACACAGGCTTAGCAGCACCACAGAATTCACAGCCAAAATGTGGCAGGGCTCCTCCAACCTCGCAGCCAAGGCAGCAGGGCAAAGCCCATTTCAGCAGGGCTTTCCCCAGGTCTGAGCTCAGCACCAGCGCATCACTGAACACCCATGGATGGGGATGACTGCACATCTCTGCCCATCCATGGGCAGCCACAGACCTGCAGCCCCCTCAGCTCCCCCAGCTGTGCTCACAGCAGGTCCCAGAGCTGATAGACACATCTCTGTGCTCCAAATAGCTCAGCCCTCCACGCCACAAAGGGGTGTGAGGAAGGAGAGGGAAGATGGGCACATGGAAACCACACAGCTTATCTGGACAATCTGTTAAACAATCCCATAAAATAGGTTTGTTTATTGGTTTTGTTGGTGTTTTTTTTTTTTTTTTCCTTTTTCACTGTAAAATCTCAGAATTATTTATGTTGGAAGGGACCTCAAAGCTCATTTAGTCCAGTTCCACCTGCATGGCCTGGGACACCTTCCACCAGAACAGTTTGCTCCAAGCTCTGTCCAGCCTGGCTCTGAGCACTTCCATTCACAGTTATGGATAAATCATACAGGATATGTGAAACAACCTTCTGGCTGGACTGTTCAATACTCACCAGATCAGGGAATAATAATGTTCCATCTGCCTTTGTAACCTTAATCCTGCCCTTAAGAGGATAGCTGCCATTCCAGCAGCTTTCATCAAACAAGTACACATTTTCATTGTAAATCCTTTTACAAGATTATTTTTTCCCATGGCTAAAGGTCAGAGTTTATTCTGACAGATACAGGATTGTGAGCAACGAGGGTACAAATAACAGATGCGCCTAATACCTAATCAGTAAATTAAGGGAGGAAAAAAACATCCCAACCTTTATTCTTTGTTTATGTGGGAATGATTCCTTCCACAGTCCAAATCCACCATGGTCCCTATGGAACCAAAAGAGAAAAACTCACAATAGAAACAATAGAAATTACTAGAGGAGACTGATGAAACAGCGCAAAGTCCTGAAATTCTGTGATCCATTTGTCACCAGCACAGGACAGCCAGGAAAAGACTGCAGGCTTAAAAAAAGTACTTTTTTCTTGAGGCATCTGCACCCATAGGAAATTCCACCCTTCCTCCCACAGGATCAGGCCACACGGTATCATGTGTTTGTCACTTCCAGGATGGATTACTGCAGCTCCTGGCATTTGGTGACGAATGAGAAAACAATGTAGAGAGTGCAGCTGATGCAAACCACTTCTCCCCACTTCCTGCTGGGGTGAAGAAACCCTGAACATGTAAAACCCACGTACCAGACCTTCCACCCTGCTTTTCAACATTGGTTTAATATCTTCATCCTTATAAGATCTTAATATCTTATATATAGATCTATATCTTATAAATAGATCTATATCTTATATATAGATCTTATATCCTTATAAGATCTTTAATATCTTCATCCTTGTAAGTGTCATCAAAGTGGTGACACTTTGCAGAGAGGTTTGTGCTTCCCCCACATAAACCCCTAAAGCACCCCAAACTCCCAGATTAAGATGTATGAAAATGATGTGTGAATACACATTTCATTCATTTAATTGCTTTCTTTAATTTGGTCAGAAAAGGTTTATCTCTTCAAGTCAAAATACCTTATTTTCTTGTTCTCTAGTTCCCATAATTATTAAAAATTAGGAAATTCAAAACCAAAAAAAAGCCACACTGAATTTAACATATTCCCCCTCTCCACCCTGCCCAGTCTACCATTTTGGTGGGAAAAAGAGCAATAAAAAAACCCCTAACCTGAATAACCTCAAAAAAAAAAAAAAAAATTCATGTTATTTTGAGAGCTTTAACTCAAGAAGCTGATTGCTCACCAAGCTGTAATCCAAATGTAGAACACCAACAATTCATAAAAAACAGATACCTCAAAGACAAATTCAAAAGATTTTAACTTTTTGCAATTTATTTCCTTATAAAGTTCTAGATCAGAAAAAAAAAAAGTCATACTTCTCTTCTTGCTACCTCTGAACTGTAAAATGCCCCTGACAAAGCGTGAAGGAAAAACCTGTCGTGAAATGAGAGACCTGCTTACCTCCCTGTGGCTTCAACTGCTCAGCAGATGACAAAAAACCTCAATGTTGGGTCCTGCACTTGGACTACCTCCCTTTTAGCTGCTGAATTCCCACTGCCAACCAACTCAAGGGAAGGAGACAACTGGAATTCAGGTTGTTACAACCCTACCTTCAATCTGACATGTTTGCATGTCCAGGATGAGTTCACGAGTTGCATGTCCGGGATGAGTTCACGAGTTGCATGTCCGGGATGAGTTCACGTCTCCTCATACCCAATCTGCCTTTGGATCTGTGCCTTGCGCACACTTCCCTGGAGATCAGCGAGCTCCTGGGTGATGAATTCCTCCTCCCCGTGTCCTTGTGAGGATCATTGCCACAGGTGAAGGCCATGTGTGGTGGCCAAGCACCCTGACAGTTCCTTTTGCAGCCTGCTAGGGAGACTTTGGGAGAACCGATGCTTAGGGGGGGAAAAAAAAGTGATTGAGGACTGCTGAACCAACCCCAGGAAAATCAGCTTTAAGTCCGAGTTGAAAGAAAGCTGAGCAGCAAAAAGGATTTAGTTTCACCACTGAGGTGCCTGGAGGCCACCTGCTGCTGAATGCCCACATGCTCTTTGCCTGCCATATTATAGCAAGAGAGGAGTTTTTGCTTGTTCTTGCTGGTCCTGCTCGTGTCTGTCCCAGAGGTTTCCAGTCTCTCTCGTTGGCTCCGGTGTTTTCCCCACGCTCCATGTCAGAGAGCACTGGAGCCTGTGCTGGTGACCACTTACCCTCGCTCTGGGCCTCTCTGAGCCTCTCTCCCTCTGCTTCCTGTAACTCCATCATGCTTCCCACTGGGCTCACATGGAAGCTGCTCCAGAGACAAACCAATGCTGGGAGCATCTCTTGGTTTATTTAAGGAGTTTGTCGTGTCGGGAGCGCGACAGCGCAGCGCTGCCAGCAGCCTTTGCAGAGCTGTGGCTCCAGACATGCCCACCCCTAGGAAGGCTGAGACCGGCCTGTTTTTCCCCCCTAGGCCCTCACTTTCTCCTGATGCATCTGCCTGATGAGCACTCTCCCGTGTTCCCTTCACACTATGGTCACACCTGGCCAAAGTCTTATAGCAGGGCACGCTCTTCACTCCAGAGCTTGCTGGTGAAATTGCTCATGCTTTGGCCAGGATGGTGCCTGACATGAGAATGCTCTGGCTCTCCACAGCCAAAGAACACAAAAAAAAATTCAAAGAATACAGCTGAAGCCTTCCCAGCCCTCGAGTTCGGTGCCTACGATTGACCAAATGATCGATTTTCATAAACTGCAAAAACTCCCAGCATCACCAGCAGTTTTCTGAGCTTTCTGAGAATCATGAGTTTATTTGTTGCTGGGATGTGCCCCTGAAAATGATTTCTAATGCTGACTGCTGAGTTGGTTAGATTATTTTAGTTCCTGGTTTTGCTTTTTTTTTTTTTTTCTCCACGGAAGAGATTTTCAGTGTTGCTGGGGAGGATGTTTCTTGAAAGGATTGTTGCAGCAAGAAATGGCTGCAGCTGGAGTTAGAGCACCTAAAAATAACTATAATAGAAATAAACAAATACTATCACTCTAGCCACATGACAAAGTAAGTTTAGGATAAAAGATCCAAGGATTTAACCTTCAGCTCCCTTGCTGAGCAGACACAGAGCACTGACCAAAGTCATGGACTGTGCATGGGACACCATGATTCTCTTTGACTTCCTCAACTTCTCCCCACCAAAGTCCTAAGAAGTGAATGCTGAGCCATCCAGAACTGCCTGTGTTTGAGACACTCCACCAGAACCCCTTGTTTGCAGATGTTCTGATGAATTAGCACTTTACTGTTCCTTTGGTCTCAGTGGGAATTTTGTTAAAACCTTTTCTGTGACGCATCCCCTGGCCCCATCCACATTCCTGATGAGACAAGTAGAGAGCACTTCAGATTCTTTAAGAGACATCCACAGAATATATGAACTAGCTTAAAAGCATTTTGGAGGCTGTACAGACCTTAATATTGAGTGTCATGGGCCAAGTTCTCATCTTTCTGACATATCTGGCCCTTTTCTTAGTACCCTTTGCCAAAAATCGTTATTCATCTAAAATACCTTCATCTCCACAAGGCTGTATAATCAATATTGCCAGGTGCTGTAAGGGCTAATAGTGGATAATAGCTTCTGGCTCGGTATTAAAGTCCAAAGAGTCACTAGTGAAATAAGGTCTGATTTGGTACAAACAAGGGCTCTGCCTTGGATTCACCAGATTTGCTGGGATTAAACTTGTGATGTGCATGTACAGTTGCTCTGTGTGATCTCTGGATTGCATTAAGCACAGATCATTTGTCATGAGAACTTGCTGAAGGCACGAGACACCTCACAGAGGCCAAGGAGTCAATGCCACACACATCACCAAACAACAAAAACCTGTGTAACAACCACCCACCGAATTAACTCTTCTCATTCTCCTCTGTGGCAACGCTGACAAAAGACACACATCTCCAGGGAGCGAGCTCTCCTCCTTGCCTGACCCATCTGACAATCACAGCACTCAGAAGCTGTCTTACAGCTGGAGCCTGACAAGTTAAATCCGGCTTGCAGCCAAAGGTTGGGAGGAATCAGTCATGAAGGGCCCATGAAGTGAAAGATTTCTTCTGGCAGATCAAAAAGGAGCAGCATCCCCCCTCGTGGAGCAGACCCCGTGCGTTCGTGAGCACACACAGGTATCTCCCTGCTGCACACCAAGAGCATGGAAAGCTATCACATGAGATGCTGTAATTTTGTCAGCCACCCCCATACCTTGCTGAACACTTCATGTAGGAAACCAACTTTACACTGCACGGAGCTCCACCCATCCAGATGATGTTGTGATTTCCATGGTAACTAAAGTACCTCAAAGGCAAAAGAACAGATGGAGACTGGAGGGGAAAAAAAAATAATCCAAGGACCAAAAGTGAACATATGTGGTGCAAGAAAAAATATTAAGTTGTGGGCAGCTATTAGGTTTATTATCACTTGCAAAAGTAGACCTTGATAAACTCAGTCACGGCTCTGCAGTCAGGAGTGGCACGATCACATCAGTTGTGTGACAATACCAATCTCACAGCAGCCCCTGCTCTCACTCCCTTCCCCTTGCACAAATTTCAGAGAGTAATTGTCTTTGCTCCCTTAATGACTTGTTTTGGTTTGAGGACAAGAGCAGCCAAAACAAGCAGGAAGAATGCAGCAGCTCCCATGCTTGGCTGCCCACTGCTTTTCCTCAGGATCAAAGCGTCCAGGAGGGAGGGAGGGAGGGATTGTCCCTGCCCAGCAAGGCTGGGGCAGCCCAGGCGGCCAAATCTGCTCGCACAGGGCCCGTGTTTGCCACTGCATCCCCCTCACCTGTGTTTTGTCTGGCTCCTGCGCTCCAAATTTGCGTGAGGCACCGCACGAAGGAGGCGCTGGCAGCTCCACAGCAATTTGGAGCATCTTTGTAATTGGGTTAATAGTTGTGGCGCAGCCTTCGCTTGACTTCCTCTGGAATTAATCCATCTTTGTGGATCGCTGTCAATCAGGAGGGAAACTTGCAATTTACATAGGACAATTTGTTCTGTGTCAACTTTCTAAGACTGAGCAAGGCAAGTGTAATTTGGGAACAGGAGCTGTGATGGAGAGAAAAAAAAAAAAAAAAAGAAAAAAATCTTATATTTTTAGCTTGCTCTCGGAAGAAGTTTCCTGCTCTATATTATATAATTTATTTAAGATGCAGAGTTTCATCAAAGTGAAAAATGTTAAAAATATATCCTGTTTCCTAAACTCTTCACAGGTTAAGCTGGACAGAGTTGGTGCAAACTTCCGAGCACAGAAAGCTCATGTATGAACTAGAAAAGTGTGAGAAATATGAATTCAAGCCCTCCTGTCCAAGGCTCCCATTGCAACCCAAGGAAAATAATTTTATGTTTTGTTTTAAGCCTTGCCTCCTTGTCAGAAAAATAGGAGCACTGGAGTCCCCCTCAAGTCTTGCAGATTGTGAGGATAAATGTTTTTTTAGGAGACTGTGAATTGCTCAGGCCCTGCTGTAAGAAAGGACCAAATTAGCACCAAAGCTCTCTGCATCCTCTGACAATTTTTTTATTGGCAGTGACTTTTTGACATCCGTGTTTTTAGCCTGCATTTCACTTCTAATGAACAGCGGGCTGCGCCCCAAGCCTCTCTCAAAGGCACAGGCTGCTGCATGAGCACAATGTTGTGCAGCTGTAGCAAGAAATGCTTTGTCAGTTAATATTTTAAAGCATGATCAAAATAAAATAAAAAAAAAAAAAAACAAACAACCAACCAAAAAACCCCAAAACATGAAAATTTAAATTTAAATTCTTTTAAATTCTAAGGACAGAGGCGATCCTTTTGCTGCTGATGCTCTTCTTTTCTTCTTTCTTTTTTTTTTTTTTTTTTTTTTTTTTTTTTTTTTTTTTTTTTTTCCTCCTGGCTTTGCCCTCATTTCTTTTCCAAAATTTAAATACCCTTATATAAACTGCTTGAGATTTTTGTTCCCCCCCAAGCAGCAGGAGCCGCTCGCAGCCAGGTGTGCGACCTGCCGGCAGAGGGCAATGCTTCATGGCCATTCAACCACGGCCGCCCTAAACTCCGCGCATCGCACAGCCTGCCGCCGAATAGGGCAAGAAAAGCAGGCACGGCAGAGCTGCAGCCGTGAGGCAGATCCCACCCGCCTCAGCCCCACGCACACGTGTAGATTTGGGTTGTTTGTTGTTGTTTTTGGGGGTTTTTTTCGGTTTTTTGGGGTTTTTTTGGGGGGGGGGGTTTTGGGTTTTTTAGGTTTTTGTTTTCTGGGATTTTTTTTTTTTCAAAATTTATCTCGGTGGTAAAGAAAGAGAACGTTGATAAATGACTGAGGAGTGAGCTAAAAAAGTTGCGCTGCACTTTCCCTGGAACACAGGGAATCGATCAGGCTTTCTGGTTTTGCAGACCTGGAATTCCGGTTTTCCCTCGGGACGGAGAGCCCGGGTAACTCGGGATGCTCCCTGTGAATCAGGGCATCTCTGTGTCACCCGATGCCAGGCTGGGTGGCACCCTGGCAGTGCCAGGAAATGTGTCAGAGCTCTCGGGCCGATGCTTTAGTAGGGGTGAGCATCAAGATTTAGGGCCAGGGTTATCTAATCCCAGTTTGGGCTTTTGTGGAGTTCGATTAATTGTTGTTCTAAGATCTCCTTTGATGGGGAGACCTTATTGGCATCTTGGGCGTGTGACAGCCCAGTTGCTTTTTAATCTCAGCTACTTGGATGGCATGTGACCGCTCTTTGTGCCGTTATAAAGTTAATTTGGGTCTCCTGTATGACCGCGGTGGCTGGCACAGGATTTACCCACCCTACATTTGCTATGGCTAAGTCAAGCTTACACTCATTGCTTAATATCAACTACTGCTGAATGCCCGTGAGGGTGTGGCAATTGCAAGGAAAAGGGAGAAAAGGCAAAATCAGGTGTGCCGAGGCTCTGCTGCGCACCTGGGATTTGCAAACACAATCTGCTTTCTGCGCAATGCGCTCCAGCTCGCCGTGATGAAGGGCTCAAACCTCCCTCCCTGAGCCCTGACCAGCCCGGCGCCCGAACAGGGCTGTCTCTGCTGCAGATGGGATCCAGCAGGGACAGATGACAGAGGCCTGATGCCAGCAGTTATTCCTGTCAGAGGCTGCCCACCCTGTCCTTGCGGGATCCTGTTCCCCGCGCGCGTGGGCTGGGGCGGCGCACGGTGCCAAGCGCCCCGGAGAGTGTTTGCGCGCTGCTGCTCGGATGGAAACGAGATCCACCTCGTTCCTCATGTTTCCATCTTCGAAAGTTTCGGGTGTCCCACAACAGTGATAAATAATTTAGGCATAAAAAGCATCCATGTGTCAAGTCTTGCGAAGCCCTGGGAGGGAAGGGAAGGCGATTTGAATTTTAGATAAAGAAGGTGCGGAGGTATTGAGAACAGGTTACTCTCCATATGTATATTATCTTTGGATGGATATCCATATGGATATTATCCACTGCCATCTGAAGGACTTTACACATTACTAATAGCATGTGGACATGCTCTTTCTTTATTTCCTCCAAATAATCATTGGGGCCAACATCAGCTCACCCTCTTACTGCTGATTTTATCTTGTGTCTCCTGCCCTGTGACTGGCCCAAGAAAGTTATACAGACAAAGATAGCAGACATTTTCCTATTATTTTAATATTGTTGGTGTGGGCTTTGTTGGATGTTGTTTTCAGGGAGGATGAGGTACATATATTTTAATAAAACCAACGCCATTCTGCATTATTTCATGAGAAACAAAAATTGTTGGCCTCCCCATGGGACTGAGAACATACTTGGACAAGATAAATCAATAATTTCTGATTCAAATAATGTTATCTATGCCTAAAAGAACAACCTAATAAAACAAAGTGGCAGACCCACCCAAGAACAGCCAGCTGTGTCATTCTTGGAGCAGTGACTGGAAGACAAAGTTTGGGTATCTGCTCTGATTTAACAGGTTGTAAATGAAATCACACATCACCAGTAGGATCTAACCATGAAGGCAAGGCTGTGTCCCTTTCCATACCAAGAAATCTATCTTGGGTTGAAGAAATTTTCTGAGACAAATTTTCTGAGCAAATTGTCAGAGCCAAACCAAAACCCTGCTGTTTAAGGGGTTCAACAAGTTCTTGAAAAGCCACGATTTGACCTAACCTTATGGCTGAACCGTTTCTTCAGTCCCTGGATGGCCACTTTCACCTTGAAGTAGTAAGATTTTGCTTGGTGCTACAGGGCAGCTCCCACAAGAAATGCACTGCATGCACCTTGCTGTCAGCAAAGTTCAAGGGACATTTACACAATTCTTTTGCAAATTCATTTCCCGGGCTGCCAAGCCAGAAAGGATCATGCAGGCCATCTAGGCTGTGATCAGGGATTCAGCTTGGATTAGGCTAAAGGATAGTTATATTTTATTTAGTTAAACTTTATTTCCAGAAAGGAATCTCAGATCAAATCCAGAATTGCACCTGGCTGATGTAACCCTGAGCCCCAATGTTTGAGTGAGGTTTTCCAATTGCAGTGTGTGGACCGAGTTAGAAATTATTTGAATTTACAGTGAATAAGAGTCAATTAAACCATTATTTGTGAAATGTTGCAGAATGGTACCAGTCCTCTTCCTTTAGAGTTTAGGAACCTATGCCCAGTCCCTTGATATCATTCAATTTTCTCACATACAAACCTCTTTCCATCTGCAATCAAACATATTTCTGATGGCTAAACACAATTCTTCAACCCTTGCTCTAAAGTATTTTTTTTCCCATTTTCCCCAAGAATTTGTTTTTGTTACTCTTTTTCTATACCCTCTCCAGTTTTGTCACCATATGTCTTAAAATGTGGCTTGGACAGCCTCTAAAATTCAGCCCAAGACTCACACCAGCACTTTCAGATTTGAGGTTCCAACTCAGAGCTGGCAGTGCCAGGCTTGTCCAGGTTTTTGTTCGGGGTTTGTAAGAAGCATCTTAGTACAATAAAACACATTTGTTTGCCCAAGCCAGGCAGTGTTTGCTACATCAGGCCATGGACTCTCATTCTTTGCTATTTCAGTGACCATAATGTCATCTACAAATGTCATCAGGAGCAGTTTTATATTTACTTCCAGATCACTGATGAATAGCATAGGAGGAAACCCCAGTAACACTCTTCTTTGGCCATAATTCTGCATTGACAATTGCTTTCAGAGATCTGTCAGTTAGGCAGTTCTTAACTCATTTCATGTCTGCTCCTGTCCTGAACCCAATTACTTTTGCTTGGCTAAAGCATATCTTCTGGGAAGCCATCCACTCTCCAAGCTGAAAATGTCATGAGATGGTGATTTTTACCCACCCTCCCATTAAGCTTCTGAAGTGATTAATTGCTATGAACCTTGTACGTCTTCATTTCAATGTGATATTTTCTCTGAATTCAACTTCTGGTTATCAATTCCTTTTATGGCTTCCCCAACTAGATTAAGCCATTCTTTATAGCCAAAATTCCCAAACAGATCCAGTAATTCCATTCACTCCCTGCCCTAAATTACACAGCTTTCAGTTGCCTCCTGCCTGTCTTGTGCTTCATTGACTGATGCCACATTTCTGCTGAGGTTTTGTGCTTCTTATTCACGTTCCTGCTCCTGTGATAGTTTATACACCTTCGATATATGTAAGTACACACATTGAAGGCTACATGTACATATAGATGCAAAATTGCAGCCTGTGTGAAAACTGTGATGGAAATCCACACCATCCTAAGGCAAAGGTGCACATGAGAATCCAGGATGGGTTTTGATGCTTGCTAGCAATTAGTTTCTTTGAAGATTTTTTTTTTTTTTTTTTTTTAATGAGGGAAAGAATTGAACGCGCTTACGAGATCAGAGTCACTCATTTGCTCGGGGAAGACTGAGAAACATCAACACACAATAGAAGCAGTGGCAAGCTGGCGGATGTTGAAAGAGCAAATATTCAGAGGGTTTCCAAAGGACAGGAGTGCCTGAGCAAAGGGCAGGGCCTGGTGCTCTGCTGGGGTGCCAGCAAGGGCTGCATCGCTGAGCGCTGCAACTTTTGTGTGCGCAGAAATGCTCAGACACCACCTCCGCGGGGGTAAAGAGGGATGTGGAAAGATCAGACAGATAAGAAAAGCCTGAGTTTGAGCCTGAGACCCCCATGTCATGATCTCCCTGGCTGTTAAGCTACCAAAGTTTTCTCCTATTTGTCCTGGCTGAGGAATTGGAGACAAAATCCTCTTGTTTTTGGGCAGTGACCAACACGACACAGCCTTTGTCAGCATCATGAGGATGCTGAGACAAGGGTGTCAGTTCTGAGCTATCAAAATAATGTGCAAGGGAAATGGCTTGGGGTGGGAATGCTGTGGGTTCGAATGTCCTAAAACCATGGAGAATCAACCAGAATAGGGGAGTTATGTCTTCCAAAATTAGTTTTGCACTTGGTTTCCAACCCCTTGGCCCTGAATTTTGATTCTTGCCTGTCATTGTTCACACAACAATGTTGAAACTTGATACCAGATGTCTGAAAGATTTATAAAATAAAAGGGTAACATTAAAAATCACTGTTATTTCTAATTTGTCCAAACAGTTGAATTACCATTTTCTGATGGGAAAGAAAAAGAGAGTATTGAAGTATGTTCGCATTTCCCCCCCTGTTTACACTTGTCTTGAAATTTGATTATGGTGGGATACAAGGAGTTGGAAACTGTGTATCTGAAATTTCTTTGTACATATAAATAGATAAATGATCATAAGATGATAGAGAGATAGAAAGATAGATAGATTAGATAGATAGATAGATAGATAGATAGATAGATAGATAGATAGATAGATAAGATAGATAGATAGTCTTCTACATAAATCTCAGAAATGTGCTATACATCTGATGAGACAGAGCACACAAGGAAACTATCTGTTTTAAGCAATTTTAACAGTAAGTATATACTTTTAATGATCTGATTGTATTTTTGTATCCTATAAAGTTACCACTGTCTTACTGCAGGCCTCTCAAGATTTTTTTTGTATCTTTTACATTGACTTACAAATCACCCAATAATTCTGCATGATTTTAATTCATACCTTGAACTTTGAGAGAGTTATATAGATATTTAACTTAATATGCTATTTATATAAAAACAACAGTCTCATGGCCTTCATTACAACACATCTGTCTCATGCAGTCAAGGTTATGTGTAGACTGTTAGTCACAAATAGGAAACTCATCCCAGGTCTGCTGCAGAACCAAACCAACTTTATGAATGCCATCATATTTTATTTTATTTTTTTTTAAGTGGAAAGAACAAAGAGGAGAGAGCTTCCTCTTTGAGATTATCCACTCAGATTGAACTCCTTGACACACAGCAGAGACAGAGGGAGGAGGTTGTTTAAAAGAGGGAAAATTTTCTAGAACTAGAAGACAAAACCACAGGTCAGAAAAGCTTTGATGTCAGCGCTGATCCAGGGTGATTTATGCACACGTGTCCTGCATGGTGACCACTCAAAGGGATGGGTCTTTTTCTGTTTATGAAATTTATCCTGACAGAGTTTGATCTCTACAAATAAAAGTAACCAGGTGTGATTTTTTTTTTTCTTTCAGTTATACATATGACAGGCCTAAAAATAACTTTGGGTGAATCACAAATTTCCTTTGCTAGGTCTGAGTCTTTTTTATTTTTGTTTCTTCAAATTCTGCCATGTGAGCATTAAATAAGCCATTATCTCTATTGCTTTCTAAATTGAACTCACTTTGAAATTATTTTTTGTGGGGCTGCTTAAATACATTTGTTTATGTATATGTATCCTCTCCAGAAGTAAATAAACACAAATTAAAAAGAGAAAAGGCTTAGAAAACACTTTTTATCCTAAATTTACTGGATATAATCAAAATATTATTTTCAAGCAAAAGGGAAGCAAATGTGGTTTTTTTTTTTCCTTTTCTTTTTCTCTTTTTTTGCGGGAGTATTTGATTCCATAATTTGGTTTTCTGCGTTAATTTATTCACGCCAATTATTTCACAGCCATTTGTGAGCTTATTCCAAGGAGGAAGATGATGGTCAGCGGAGCTCTTTGATACAGAGTCCACCTGCCAAGAGTTTTCATTTCAAAACCAGAATTCTTCGCGGGGAAATGTCAGCGCCAGCTCTGCCAAGAAATGTTGAAACTGTTTCTTTTTCCCTTTTGTTTAGATACAAAATGACAAAACACAGCTCCAGTTGGGTGATTTAATTCAAACAAACAAGCCTCCCTTCCATGTCAAAGAGCGGATTGGAAATGACAATCCCTGTTTGGTTTCAGTCAGAAACGTCGGCGTGCTCGCAGTGACATTTCCGATCCCGGGGTTTGCGAGTCCCGTGTTTGTTTGGGACGGAGATGGGGCCTGATCTGCTGCTCGTCATTTGGGAGGCTTCTTGTGCGTTTTACTGATTTATTTGTTTTCTCCTGTTGGAGAGAAGCATGAGGAAAAGCCCATCGGGGAAGGACGGGCTGCTGCACCTGAGCTCAGGTGTTTGGGGTTTGCAGGTATCTGGCGGATGTCAGTCCCACGGGGATATCCAAAGGGAAGCGATGCTTTGGTGTGGCTTTTACCCAGGAATTTTCCCCCAGGAGCACAGTGGGGCTGAGGGCACACACTCACCCAGGCAGCTGAGTTTGCTGAGGGTTTTTGGGAGGGCTGTGCTGGCATCTCGTGGGCCCACAAATCTCCTCCTCCCATTTGGGGTTCGAGTGCGACCTGGGTTCTGTGTCTGCTGCTTCTCCTGACGGGACAGGCTGAGAGAGCTGCAGCTTTCCAGTCTGGAGGAGAGAAAGCTTTTCTAAGGGAGCCCCTGCCAGAGCCTAAAGGTGCTCCAAGAGAGCTGGAGAAGAACTTTTACACGGGCCTGGAGTGGGGAATGGCTTCAGACTGAAAGAGGGCAGGTTTAGATTGAATGTTAGGAAGAAATTCTTCGCTGTGAGGGTGGTGATGCCCTAGCACAGGGTGCCCAGAGAATCTGTGGCTGCCCCATCCCTGGATGTGCCCAAGTCCAGGTGGGATGGGAGTTTGGGGAAGCCTGGGATAGTGGAAGGTGTCCCTACCAACGGCAGGGGGTGGGACAAGGTCTTTAAGATCCCTGCCAAACCAAATAATTCAATGATTCTATGATGTGAGGGATAATGGCACATGAATAAGCCTCCATGGCCGGTGATTTGTGCACACGTGTCCTACATGGTGCCTGTTCAAAGGACCATCCCTTTGAGTGGTCACCATGTAGGACACGTGTGCATAAATCCAACCCTTGCATCAGCTGCACACTGAATTCAGGTCACTCGGGACGATGGCCTGAAGCCACTTTCTGTCCCAGAGCAAAGAGGAGAGACTTGGTGTTCCCTGAGCCTCCTGCAGCACTCGGGGACAGGGAGCCCTGTGGCACCACCTTTGCAAGGGATCAAGGAGCACAGCGGGGTACTCCCTACATTCCCCCTCCTGCCCCTGGAATGCCATCTTCATCTCTAAGCACAGCTCCACAGCTCCATTCCACAGGTCTTCCTTCCTCCGGGGGCTCCTCCTCATCCTCTCTGCGGTTTCAGGAAAACCAGAAATTTATTCCCGTGAGCAAAGGTCTGCCCAGCTGGCAGACCAAGAGGCAGCATCATCCAGACTGCTGGCAGAGCGAGGGTTGGAAAGGAACAGCCCAACAATTCGGATTTTGCCCCGCTCCACCAGCCTGCAGCTGGGTTTGTGTTGTGTTTTGTACACTGCTGCTGGTCCATTATGAAAGGTGCTGGGGTTGGGGGTTGTGGATTTAGTCCTTCAATCAGGGGTCGAGAGCCCTTGCTTATCTCCCCCAGCCCCAGAGAGGGAATTCTCAGCGCGGCCCGAGCAGCAGCAGCCGCTGTACCCCAAAAATGCCTCAGCCGGGTCAAGAACCCGCCGCGAAAGGCACACGGGGGGCTGGCTGGGAGGGCGTGGGAGAGACTGAGCCCGGGGTGGGATAAACGGGATAAATAGCCCTGCCCTGAATCTCACCTCCTCTGCCTTCCCTCCCCTGCCCCCATCAGTGCTGCAGTTGTGTCAGGTAGTGGCACTGTTGAGTACATTAACCCGGAGCCGAGCATTGCAGCCACACCGAGAGCGTGTCTGCGTGTGAGTGTGCGAGTGTGAGAGCGTGTGCGTGTGTGTGTGTGCGTGTGCGCGTGTGTTTGCGCCTGATCATTCCCATTTATCCCGCACACTTCGCCCCCGGTGCCGCAGGACTCCGGGAGCGAGCGATGCAAGCGGAGGGAAGAGAGAGACATCAGCCCCCCAGATCTGCTTAACCAAATCGCCGCCCCTCGCAGGGAGGGAGAGCGAGAGGCAGGCGAGAACCAGACCGAAAAGACCAAATAAAAGACAGAGAAAGGGAAAAATCCCTCGGGGGAGCAAACAGCGCCCGCAGGCGCCCGCCGTGTCTCGGGGGAAGGGGATGCGGGGGTGCGGGTGAGGAGGCTGCGAGCGGCGCTCCGGCCGCACCGGGGCAGGGGGGGCTCCCTCCGCCTCCGAGCGCGGGGGGAGCGGAGCGGGGCGGGCGGCGCAGCCCCGCCGGAGCCCCGGCCCCGCTCCGAGCCCAGCCCGAGCGCGGAGAACGGCAAGAAGCTCCCTCGCCGCCGCCGAGCAACCCTTTTCTCCTGGCGGGGCTTTGCTCTTTTCCTTTCCTTTATTCTTCTTTTTTTTTTTTTTTTTTTCTTTTTCTTCTTCTTTTTTTTTTCTTTTCTTTTTTTTTTTTTTTTTTTTTTTTTTTTTTAATATTTTTGAAACTCCTCGCCGGGAAAAGCAAAACCGAAAACGCTTCCCCGCAACCTCGCCCCCCCCCCCTGCAAAAAGGCTCCCAACCAACCAACCACAGCAAGCAGAGAGCAAAAGAGCCCCCCCCCCCACTCCAAAAAAAATTTTTTTAAAAGAAGAAAAAGAAAAGAAAAAAGCGAGAGAGTTGGAGACCAGCTCCATCGATTTCAAATCCAGGATTTTATCCAGTGCATTGAGGGGCTTCTTTTTTTTTTTTTCGGTCTCTCTTTTTTTTTTTTCCTTCTTACCCCCTCCTCCTTTCCTTCACCCACCGTCCCCCCGTCCCCCCCTTCTCCTCCTACTCACCCCCCTTTTTTTTTTCCTTTCCATTTTATTTTGGATCCTGCTAAAATTAGCCGGGACTGCTCTGGGTGTTGCGTGTTAATTTGATTTACTCCGGGATTCCGGCTTTCCAAGACGCCATTTTCCCCCTTTTTTTTTTTTTTTTGGTTGTTTTTTTTTTTTGGTTGTTTTTTTTTTTTTTTTTTTCCCTCGCTCTATCTCGCTCTATTTATCCCCTCCGTATCTATCTGTGTCTCATCTCCCGGGCTGTCTCTCCGTCTGTGTGTCCGTCCATCTCTCTCTCTCTCTCTCTCCCCGCGGTGCCTTCCTCCTCCTCCTCCTCCTCCTCCTCCTCCTCCTCCCGCCGCGCTCCTCCCTGTGCGCTCTGCGTGCGCGGCGCGGCGCGGCCGGGCGCTCCCCTCATCCCCATCTGACAGATGAACACCGCCATGGGTTTGCCGCAACACAAGCAAAAGCACCTTTGGGGGCTGTGGCGAGGGATTGAAACCGGGATCTAAAACAGAACAGACAAGAAGAAGGGGGGAAATCCGACGACGACGAGGAGGAGGAGGAGGTGGAGGAGGAGGAAGAAAGAAGAAGAAAGAAGAAGAAGAAGAAGAGGAGGAAGCTGCTAAGAAGACCCCCGCTGCCGTTTTGGGGATATGGGTTAGTAAATGCGGGGGGGGGGGGGGGGGGGGGGGAAAGAAGGAAAATTCTGAGGCATCGAGGAAAGGTCTGCCTTGATGATCGGAATTGCGGGAGGATAGTACGCTTCTCTCCTGTTCCTTCACCCCCTTTTTTTTTTCTTTTTTCTTTTTTCTTTTTTCTTTTTTTTTTTTTAATTTTTCCCCCTCCTGCATGCAAAAGTTAATGTCGTCCTTTTTTTTTTTTTTTTTTCTTTTTTTTTTTTTTCCCCCTCCTCTCTGTTGCGACTTTGCAATGGCGCGGAAAGGGGCTTTATTTTTTTTTTAATTTTTTTTTTTTTTTGGGGAGGGGGGAACATTTCTCCTCTGTGCACTGCATGCGAGTCGTCCTCCCCATCCCCTCCGACCCCTTCCCTCCCCACGCTTTGTGCCTCCTTGGGAGCATGTGTGCGTGTCTGTGTGTGGCTCTCGTGGGGCGGGGGGCACCGGTGCTGCCTCCGAGACCGGGAAAGGGCTGGAATTTTTTTCTCCAGGAGTTTGAATCATGTATTTATTCCCCAACCACCACCACCGCCACCCCACACGCCCGCCATATACCCCCCTCTCCCGGCCCCCGCTTTGGGGAGCCCACATGTGTTTGTACGCGTAGGTGGCAGCTATGTGGAAATTGGGGAGGGAGAGGGACACGACCCCCCTCCCGCTCCGTAAATTGCAGGTTAAGTGGAGCTAGAGAGCAGCGCTGTAACCTTACGGGGATTTGTGCGTGTGTGTGAGTGCGAGTGAGCGTGAGTGTGAGCGCTGTGTGTGTGCGCGGGGCTCCGCGGCCGAACCGGGGGGCGCCGCTGCCCCGGGGTGGCCCCGCCGTGTTTTGACATTGAAAAGGACGCGCGGCGACCCGAAAAGCCGCGGGTTTGGGGAACAACGGAGCGGCAGGAGGACGGCGCGGGGGGCAGTCATTAGCCAGGCGGGACACCCCCCATCCCGCCCCGCCGCCACGCTCGGCGCTGGGTGATGGTTCTTGGTACGGCGGGGATCGCCGCCCTCGGGACCCGCCGGGGGCGGGAGCGGAGTCGGGCCGTGGGCAGGCTGAGCACCGGCCGGGGCACCGGGCTGCTGCTCCCGGAGCAGGGGCTGACCCGCAGCCGCAGCCTCGGGCGGCTTTTGTCAGCCCCAGCCCTGGCGCAAGGCTCTGCCCGGCGCGGGCACTCACACACTCGCACTCACACTCGCACTCACACTCACACTCACACCCCTTCCTGGCCGGGTTCCCCCGCAGGGCAAGGGGAATTCGGGTCCCCTGTCGAAGCCCCGGGCGCACCCCGTGTGTCGGTGTGAGTGAGTGTGTGTGCGCCCGTGTGTTCGCATCCCAACATCGCAGCGCCCCGGCGGGCACGGCGCTCCCCGCGCTGCCCCTGCCCGCCCGCCCGCCCGCCTGCCCGCCCGCCCGCCCGCCTGCCCGCCCGCCTGCCGTATTTATGTCTCCAAAAGGCAGTTGAGAGAAGGATTTCCGATTCGTTTCCGCTTCAAATAAACGGCCCCGATAATCCCGGGCCTGACGCCTGATGCTCGAAAGGCACTTGGCCGCTGGGAGCCCAAGCCGGGCGGGCGGGGGGGACACGGGGCACACCCGGCTCGGACACCCCCGGCGGGCAGCTGCCCTGGCCTCGGTGGGGAGATGAGAGGGGTACGGTGCCCTGGGGATGCGCACGGGGGATGCGAGGGGAGCGCCCACCCGTTCCGGTGCCGTGGGGTGGCGGTGTCCCCGCGGCTGCCGGGAGCCGGGCTCACCCAGCCGGGCTCTGGGAGGAGAGCGAGGATGGAGAGCCTGGCAGGCTGCTCCCGCGGCGTGCAGAGGTGTTTCATTAGGCACCGGCCCCGCTCTGGGGTGCGGGGGACCCTCCGTGTGTCCTTCTGTGTCCGTCTGTCTCACACACACACACGGGAGGGGATGCAGAGGAGAGGGCAGAGCTGGCCAGTGCTCCGCTGTCGGGGAGAGCATCTGAGCCTCCTGGCGTGGGTGGAATTGTTCCAGGAGGAGAGGGCTGCTGGCAAAGCCAGTCCTGGGGGGAATATTGCGGGCCCAAATGGGAAGGATCGGTGGTTTGGGAGCCCCTGCATGCAGGGTGGACTCGGTGCAAGCTGCAGAAATGGTGTTATCAGGTGTCTGAAGACAGGTAGGGACAGTATGAACCTGAGGAAACAAGTGGAGCCTTGTGTTGTGGACAGCAAAAAAAAAAAATGTTCTTATCAGGGAATCACAGAATCATAGAATGTTTTGGTTGGAACGGATGTTAAAGCTCATCTCGTTCCAGCCCCATTTTCCCCCAGGGCAGGGACACCTTCCCTTAGGCCAGGCTGGTCCAAGCCCCATCCAGCCTGGCCCCAAACCCTTCCAGGGACTGGACACGTTCATAGGAAAATGTGCAAGTGTCTGTTTCATGCACAGCTTTCTGCACTTCCTCAGCCTTTGCTGAGATTACACCCTCATCAGAAGCTCCTTCCACTCAAAGGAGAAACTTTTTTCCATCTCCATTTGTTTTTTAGCTGAAAGGCGAAAAAAAAAAAAAAAGCCCATCCACACAATGGACTTGTACTTTAATCTGTGCTCTTAGCTCAGAAGGGTTATGTAAAAATAGGGGAAAAAACAAAGGCAGAAACACTCAGTGAATGGAGACTTCTCTTCCATCTCTTATTGGCTTCAACTTTTTTTTTTTTTTTAAACTTCTCAGACTCAAAATTTTAATTGAAACCAGAAGTCTATTGAGAAGTAACTGAGCCAAGAAAACCTCTGTTTTCTCTGCAACTAGGGATGGGGAATAAATAATTTTTAGCTGATGTTATTTCAAGTCGTTTGAGCTTTTTGATTCCTGCCAAAAAGCCCAGCATAGATTATTAACACATTATCATTTTAGGAGGACGCACTTTTTGAAATGCTATAAAATGGTGTGTTAGGTTTGTGCAGAGCCATAAACTATGTTGGTTGTTGGCAAACAAAAGAAACAGTGGCCATGATTTATTATTAATAATGATCATAACTGAGCTATTTAGCTTGATTTGATATACAATGGTTTCTCTTCTGAGGTTGCTCTGTATTGTTTTCAATAATATTGTACTTTGATTAAGTTGGGAACTGTTCTTGTTTAACAACTGCTATTGCTGTGTGCTTAATTAACTCTAGGAGTTAAATGCTCAGAAAGGTGCAACCATAATTTTTTTTGGCTTCAGATGCTGCTTAATCTCCTCTTCTGCTCTTTTTTGACCCATCCTTTGAGCTCCTTTTCCCTACCACACACATCCCTTAGGTGCAAGTGCCAATTTGCCAACAGGACTCTTGTTTTCCATTACCAGATTTGCCTAATCCCAGTTTCAGTGACTTTTTTTCCCTCTCAGTAGGGCTCAATTTCTCACACATAATCTTTCCCTTCTGTTTTCTTTCCTCTTTGGACAACACCCTCCAGGACTGAAAACTCTTGCCTTGTGCCCTGAGACTTGCAATTACACAGCAATTTTGACTCTTGACCTAACTAGTAGCAAGAAAGGCTATTGTCTAATGAACCACGTAAAAACAGTTCTGGGATCCAACAGATTGCTGTGATGGAAATGAAAGATGTCCCAGTGAACTGATGACTGATTTGTTTAACCATATGCCTAGGCGGTTTTCCTTGCTCCCCATCAACCACCCATCTCTGGAGTATCTGTGATCTGTGGGCCTGTGGCAATGCTGAAAGGCAGAATTAATGACTGCCAAAATGCTCTCCATGAAGCACAGGGGGACAGATTTTAAGCCATGCTCAGAACATGCATTTTGCCCACCACGGCATGCAGGCATGCAGGGTTTTAGATTTTTAAGTGCTGTGTTTAAGCGTGCTTCAGGTAATGAGGGCAGCAAATCTGTGTGTAAAAATCACAGAATCAGAGATTTGTGTTGGAAGGGAGTTTAGGCATCATCTCATTCCACCCCTTACCGTGGGCACGGACATCTTCCATTATCCCAGGCTGCTCCAAGCCCTGTCCAGTTTGCCTTGAACTCCCCCAGGGATTCAGGGGCAGCCACAGCTGCTCTGGGAAACCTGTGCCAGGGCCTCACCACCCTAACAGGGAGGAATATTTTTCTAATATAAGTGACCTATAAAATAATAAGTAGACAGAGGAAATCCATGGTAAGGTCTAGCCTCATTGCTGGGAAGTCCAGGAAACCTTAGGGCAGCATAAACACAAAGTTTAGAGCTAGTGCAAAGAGAGGAAGGTGAGACTCTGTGGGAGAACCTTAGTGGAGAAGGTTCCCAGTGTTCTGCTGCAGGGCTTGTGGTTTCTACTGGGACTGGTTTTGCTGCTGTTGTAGGTTCTGTTCTCATTACTTTCTTTCCAGCTTGATAGAAAAAGGCTCTCTTTCCCGTTATTCTTGCTGAGGAAATAAAATGACTTACACTTTTAGGAAATTGTCACCTTGATTAAAGATGAACTTCAAAACCCCTCAACTCAGTGTTTGAGCCTGGGGGGACTGTCAGATCTGAAAGCGATTTGCAAACATTGGATATTGGGACTTCTCTTTCCTTCTGATATAGACATTAAATGAGTTTGCAAGTGTATGTGGTTAGCAACACCTGGAGACTGTTTCTTTCTCCTCCCAGTGAGAAGGCTTCACCTGAAGTTCATTTGGATTTTTGGACCTGTTTAGGGGTCTGCTGGGTGCTGGGACCAAGCACAGCTCTGCAACAAGCAGCTGGATTCTGAATTCACATTTGACTGATTGTAGAGAGTACAAAGTTTAGGGAATGAACAGCTGAGGGAATAAAGGAAGACAAAATAATTTCTGAAATTGAATAAAAGCAGTCAGAGAATCTTTCAGAGCTGAGAAAATGAGTGAAGGAAGCACCTAATTTCTATTTATCGGCTCTTGAGAGAGAGCAGGGTTAGGAGCTATTTTGCCCTTTTGGAGCTGGGTTTACTTTGGAGGACAAATTGTCCAAATGCAATGATGAACTTTTCAGTAAGGTTTGAGATGACTGGGTATGAAAAGAAACCTTCTGACATTACTTCATTTAGGGTTTTGTTGTCTTTTATGTCTCTTCAAAAGACCAAGCAGAAACTTTGAAGAGCAGGTGACCAAAGAGGAAGGTGTCCAGGGAAATACTCTGGGAATACAGACCTTGGTGCTGCTCACACACCCCGGGGTCAGGTTTGCTCCTGCTCATGAGCAGGCACTCTGGTGGGGCTCGTGTCCTTGTCCATCCAGCACAGGGGTTTTTCAGGGAATACAGGAGTTGTGCAGGTGGTGAGGATGAGTTACCTTTCCTGTGCAGGGCTGCTGAGTGTGATGTGCCCTTTTGAATGAGTGGAAAAGCCATGCAAGAGGAGGCCAATTTCCACACAAACCTGAGGTCACAAGGTGGTGACAAGGCTCTGACCTGCCCTGGTGAGCACCGGAGCACGAGGTGGCCCAAGGCTTGGCTCTGCAGTACATTGGGAGGAGATGGCATTGTGGCTAAATACTGTCGTGGGGCCACTTACTCATCTTCTGAAAAGAGTGTATTCCCGGCTCAGTGAGGGCTGCTGTGCAATCCTGGGCAGACAAGAGCTCTGTGAGGATGGCAGCAGTGACAGCAAAGTTTCCTCTACCGTAGTATGGCATAACTAGTAACAGTACTTGGGAAATCTTTTCAGAAGAATGAATGTGTGGTAGGCAAGCATGGGGTAACCCAGGACTCACTCAAACACCTCAAAATTAGAGATGGGTTAAAGACTGGAAGCCTGAGGTTTTAAGTTACTTTGAAATTTTTGTTAGCCTTAACCTTTAAAACTGAGATATATATGTATACAATGAATCATCCTCTTTTTGCCCTGGCATTTTAGCAGACGGAGAAGCCAGTTTTAAGATGGAAGGGAGAAAATGATGATACTCAAACCAGAGTTCAAGCTGCAAGGTGTTACAGGCACGTCTTCCCTCAATATGAATCCACATATCCTGAATGTCCGACTGATGTGATTTCTAAGACTTGGACACTGGCCTAACTTCCCTCTGTGTTTCCAGACCCAGCATATTCTGGAGTGATGCTGTGATCCATGTCTACCTCTCCTCAAGACTCACTAAATACTTGGCTTTGGAGAATGTGGTGGGGTTTCTACTGAAACTCCTCTGAAATCCTATTAGTTTCCTAGACAAGGAAACCCTTCCTGTAGTTTTTCTTTTCCCCCTTTTTTTTTTTCTTTTTTTTTTTTTTTCTCTCTCTCTAAAGCCTTCCTATGGAGCTCTATAGTGGGAATTCAATAGAATTCTATACTGGGAATAATTCTCTGCTGAATCCCTTAGTTCTTTTTCAGAAGGGATCAGAGACACAAAGCTTAACTGGGGGAGTTCAGTAAGTGTTCAAACAGGACTGTACACATGTAAAGTGCTGTAGCAGGCATCTGGGCAAAGTGTTACTATACATGCCTATTGTTCCTAAGGCTGCAAATCAGTTAAAAATATTAACCCATACATCCACATCCTTGCAATTTCCATAAATCTTCAACTAATGGGCTGAAAAATGGCATGCTTTCTCTCTGTTTTGTGACAATTTTCTTCCTGAAAAGTTGAATAAGCCTCTCCAGCTATCAGTTTTGTTTTCCATCGATTCAGAAAAAGTGAGAGCGGAAAAAGGAAACACTTTCCCTTTTTAATTATTCTACCTGCATGCTTTTAAAGATGACAGTAGTCTCTATCTTATGGATGTAAGGTTTCTTGATGGCCTCTGTCATCTTTTGGTGTTTGAGTGAGACAAAAATTGGAGGCCATGGTTCCTGATGCCATGACAGATTGGAGTGTAGACATCCTGAAGTTAATGGTATTCTTGTAGGCTGTTGGCTTAAAGAGAAGGGCACTGGCCCAACAAATCCAAATTGGATAGGAGTCATAAATGGCTTTTTTTTCACAGGTGTTGGGTACATTAGATTAGAGTTCTGTGTCACAGGGGGTACTCACAGGAGCATGAGTCCTGCTCCTCCACATCTATCACCAGCATGGAAGAGACATCTGCTCTTAAAACACGCTGTCTTGTAGGTGTGGCTTTTAAGACAGAACACTTTCTTCATCCTTAGCTCAGCAAACAGACCTCCCAAAGTCCTTAAGGAAAACCTTTGATTAAAAAAAGTAGTGTGAGTAAAAAATAAAATAACGATAAGCTGTGGCATGCTTCTAGGTAGGAGCTGAGAACTTATTCAAGCCCACAGCCATCTCCAGATGGGGAGCAGCAGCACAGACACCTCAGTTCAGGGCTCTCTTGGCCCATCACAGCCAACAGACCAAACTTTGGCTGGGAGATAAGTGAAGGATTCAGATTAAGAGACGGCAATCCAAGGTTCATTGGTGAAGAGAGGTGGTAACCATGACTGACTCAACACTAGATTCCTCTTCAAGTGTTGATCCCGTCCCAACTTTTAACATCCTCCTGGAGTCAGTGTTAGAAGTATTACAAGTGACAGAATGAGAGGAAACGGTCTCAAGTTGCTCCAGTGGAGGTTTAGATTAGATAACAAGAATAAATTGTTTCCTGGAGGGTTGGCCAGCCATCGGAAAAGGATGCCCTGGAAAGTGTTAAAGTCACCATGCATGAGGTGATCAAAAAAATGTGTGGATGTGGCACTTGGGGACATGGGGTGGCCTCGGCAGTGCTGGGGAATGGTTGGACTCCATGATCTTAGAAGGCTTTTTCAACCTGAATGATTCTATGGGTCTATAGGACTAATAATCCAAAGTGCTGGTCCTGCTTCAATAAGGATTTGAGTGGTGAATCTGGGGCTCCTGACCCTCTGTGCTGCCTTGGAGGGAGCCCGATGTGTGCAAAGAGCACAGTAAAGTAATTGAGCTGGAGAGGCCTTTCAGGCCTGCAGATACTCAGCAGGCTTTTATCTCCTCCTGACTCAACTTCACGCAGCACTTCTGTAACCACTTCCTCTTCAGCCTCATTAGAGGCAAAGGTGTTCCTTCTCTTTGCCCACAGCAGCTGTCAGTTATCTTGCCTTTATTCCTGGCCTCAGGTCTTCCCATCAGCATGCTCCCAGCTAATGTTTTTGTGCCTCTTGATATCACTGCCCCAGCACTGTGAGCTGCTCTTTGTCCCGTGTGCATCCAGCTGCATCCACCAGTGTCCAGTGCAGCTTTTGCCTCCTGATTTTTCCTTTTCTTCTTCTTTCTCTTCTTCTTCCTCTTCTTCCTCTTCTTCCTCTTCTTCTTCTTCTTCTTCTTCTTCTTCTTCTTCTTCTTCTTCTTCTTCTTCTTCTTCTTCTCCTTCTCCTTCTCCTTCTCCTTCTCCTTCTCCTTCTGCTTCGTCTTCTCCTTCTCCTTCTCCTTCTCCTTCTCCTTCTCCTTCTCCTTCTCCTTCTCCTTCTCCTTCTCCTTCTCCTTCTCCTTCTCCTTCTCCTTCTCCTTCTCCTTCTCCTTCCTTCTCCTTCTCCTTCTCCTTCTCCTTCTCCTTCTCCTTCTCCTTCTCCTTCTCCTTCTCCTTCTCCTTCTCCTTCTCCTTCTCCTTCTCCTTCTCCTTCTCCTTCTCCTTCTCCTTCTCCTTCTCCTTCTCCTTCTCCTTCTCCTTCTCCTTCTCCTTCTTCTCCTTCGTCTTCTTCATCTTTGTCTTCTTCTATCTATGAGGCTTTAAGGGAATTTCTTGTATTTCTGGCCCTGACATTCTCTTTCCCCAAAAAACCTGATGTATTCTGCAGGACAAAGCACTCCCAATGTTTTCCTTCAGATACCCCAAATTATTGCTATTCTTGTATGCCCTTTAGACACCCCTTTTTCTCACAGTCCCCTCTTGGTGTTGGGGACGCTTAGTGTATTTTACAGGACCAAGCAAGGCACCACTGCTTACTCAGCATGGAAACACACAGTGCAGTGTCCTGGATGGACAAAATCCAAACTTTCTTACTCCCAGCATGGTTTGAAGCACACAGAATGGAATAACATGGGATGTGTTGTTTGTACAGACTCCAGACTGGGCACGGGATAGATCCTGGACTGAAGCCTTTTAGGTCCTCCTTGTGCCATCACTTATGGCTCTGAGGAACGGATGCTGAGCCAAGACATGGTGCATTCCCCATCAGATGTGCTGTTAGATTTTATTTATTTCTCTGTTTTTCCCAAAGGAAGAGGAAGCTGGTCTATTTGGCACATGAGCGAGCAAAAATGAAATAATGGAGAAGGGGAGGGAAAAAAAAAGGTGAAAGAAGGAGTTCTGTGGCAGCAGCAGTAAATAAAAACAAAACTCTCATTAATGATTCATGCAGAGAAATAATTTTCCACACATTTCGTGGTGCAGAGGGAAATGTTTGATCAGAGGGAGAAGAAGAGATTGTTGCTCTGCCATGACGGTGTTAGAAGGAGGCTACTGTGTATGATGGCAGCTCTCCAAGAGCAGAGTCAATCTAGGAAAGTTTGGTAACACAGATGATGGAATTGTACAGGGGTTTGCTTTCTGTGGCTGATCTCTGTGCCAATAACCTTTCCCTAAATACCCATAAAACTTTCCATTTGTAGCCTGGAGTAGCTGCTGCTACCTCCAGGATGGTGTGCTTGGCACGAGCTGGCTGGAACATACTAAGTATTTAAGTCCCCTTCTGTGCACATTGACACTTCTTCCCAAAGAGTTTTATGGCTGTTGTTAATGGAATAAATTCTATCCTTGCAGTGGCACACGCTCAGCTGCATCCAGCAGAGTGCTCAGGGTGGTCTCCTGGGTCAAGCCAGGAGTCACCTCTGATCGTGCATCACACTGAGAGTGATGATCATTGGTCTGGGAGCTCAGCAACCTGTTGTTGATCTGACTTAGGCAAATTTACCAGCTTGACTTTTTTGTGTTGTAATGAGCTGAGGCACAGCTGGCATCTCCTTCTGCTTTTCAGTGTCCTGGAGGCCTGACGTTCACAAGGAAAATGGGCAAAAACCACATGCCAGTTATGGATGTCATTAGGATCAAACACTACCCTTGATTTCCTAGAGAAGTTGTAAATGCCTGGAAATGTTCCAGGCCAGGTTGGACTTGAGGTTGAAGCAACCTGGTCTAGTGGAAAATGTTCCTGCCCATGGCAGGGGGCTGGAAAAAGACGGTTGTTAAGGTCCCTTCCAACACAAACCAAGTTTTTGTTGCCTACCTCGGAGAGAACAAATGGGAGGAGTTTGATCATTTTAGAGACAAGAAGACAGACCTCTGTGAGAAGGTGTTCACAGGTCGGATGACTGCACTCCCTTTCCCAACACTGACACAGCTTTTAGGTTATGAGTGAGTAGATTTGCAAAACCTTGGTAGATTTCTGAGGCAGGAGCTTGTAAAAGCCCTTGGGCAGCGTGATGGGCACCTCTCCTGCTCCTCCAGAGGGGTGCTTTGCTACGCTGGCCACAGCTGTACCTTGGGCAGTATTGCTTTTATTGTCCTTGTGATTTATGGCCGTGTCAGTTGTTTAATCATTCAGCTGGCCCTCCTGCAAGCCCTCTATGATAGCTAGTTACTTACATAGAAAGGTGACTATCTGATCTAATTATAAAGTCTCAAACCTAATTATGGAGTCAGATATGATTCCATAATCTACTCTAAATGTGTCTATGTTGAGAAGACAGATACGTGTGTGTGTGTGTGTGTGTGTGTGTCTGTGTGTAATGTGCACAATTACATGCCTCTGTAATTACAGGTGTGCTTGGATTTTCATTTATTTCTGCCTCTTTGTCTTGGGCAGGATGTTTGCAGCTTCATCTGGCTGTGACAGATATTTGGTTTACCACATCTTTTCCCCTCCAGTGTGACTTTTCCTGGCTCCCTTTGCCACACTTGGGCACACGGAGGCACAGCCATCAGTCAGTGTCGCTCAGGAGGTGCAGAGGGATGGTAGCTCTTGGACTCAGCACAATCTGATGGAAACAAGTGAAGATTACATTTCTGGCAACGGACATTAACTCTTGCTCCTTGTTTCCACGTGGATAACCCACCTCTGGGACAGCTTGCATCCTGTCCCTTTGTAGAAATTCCTCACGTAATCCATGCAAAATCAGAGGCAGAGTTAGAAGATTTGAACAAAAGCAGAGCTGGAGACAGAGGGACCATATGAAGAGCAATCAAATTTCTTCTAATTCACCCTATTAATAAATTACATACCCTAGTTAGATGGACACAAGGCAGGTGACAGGGAGAGGGTGTTTCCTCTGTGATCCATAATGTGGACAGAAAATAACTACCATAGTCATTATTTGAGCTCCCTGCCAAAGTTGGGTTGTTCTCTCAGAGGATCATGCCCTCAGGAAGTATGAGAGGCTGTGGTCCAAAGTTGCCATAAATCTATCTCCAGGGCTCTGAGCTGTGGATAAAATACAGTACTGGTACATGATACTGATCCAGTAAAAACTCCTACTGGTTCAAATTTGCTCAAAAAAAAAAAAAAATTGCAGTGATTTAATTTTATCCCAGAAGACTTTGTATTGTATCATGTTATGTCACTTGTCTGCACCACTCAGGTGTTATGGCTTACAAATCTTCCCATCCCATTAAGTCACCACAAAGGAAATTTTAAGCCTCATGTTGTGTGCTTGCCCATTCCACGGAAGTGTGATGAGAAGCCTGTTCCTGAGCAGCATCAAAGTCATGCTGCTGGCTATCTGGCAGTGCATGGACAGAGACCACAACCAAGCATGAAATTCCAATTTCTTTTTGCAAAACAATAATGAAGGAAGAGGCTGGGGCCATTTTTGTACTCCAGTATGGGTTAACTGGGTTGAGTACAGCTTGTCACACGCCGGGATGTTGGGTTTTTAAGACCCATGACAAATTCTGAAGTTTCACAGACACTGCTCATAAAAGCAGGTTTCTGACCAAAACTTGCCCTTGGCTGCAACATGGGTTGTCCACTGGCTTCTGGCCCAGAGGCAGCTGCATTTCCACAGTGTCATCCATGACCATGGAAGCAACCTGGGAGTCTTTGGAGTGAAAGGTGAAATCTCATCATTAAACACTGCTGCATAGTCTCCAGTGCTTTGTGGTGAATGGTTTTAGGAGGATGGAATGTAAAGAAGGTTCCGTGATTCCTGATATTTTGCAGAGATTAGTGATTTAATGCAATGTCCAATGGAAGAATGGAAAATCCAAAGGCAACCTGATAGGCACAGAGTTTGAAAAGTTGTGACCTCCCCTTTGCATCCCCCATCAGCCTCAGACTTGTGCTTTAGTTTCCACTGACTTGAACCTTTTAACAGACTTTTTTTCTTTTTCACCCATTCACTTTGGATTTTATGAAAGAAATTAAAGCAGTCTCAGTAGTTACAGTGGCATTAGTGTAGAAGGAATTTGGACAGCACCTCTTAACATTGCTCCCACTTCCCTGCTGGTGCTCCTAGTGCTTGAGCAGTTCAGAGGAACTGCAGAAACCCTGGGCAGCTGAGCCTGCCCTGCTTGCCTGTGTCAAAACAGTGTTTGCTTGCTCCTAATGTGGTTGCTGTCCCACTTAGAATCACACAATCATAGAACCACCTCCAAGATCACTGAGGCCAAGCTTAAGGCAAAAGCTGTGCCAAGTATTATGTCCACTTTCAATTCACAGAAAACCCCGAGTGGATGGATTTTCCCTCCCTCCAATTGGCTCTCACCTCTGTTTTTGTCCTCTGCAAAATTTCACTTTAATCACCTTATAGCTGGGGCATCTGAATACTCACAAGCACCAGGTTGCCTGAGGCAGAAGAAGGGAGCATATTCAGAGCCCCTAATAGGAGACATGCAGTATGACCCAAATGGGGGTTTTGCACTTGAAGGTCTTTGCCTCGATAAGAGTGTTTGAGGTGCCCAGAGGAGCTGATAAGAAACTTGAGCACTGGTAACAAGGCTGAGCAAGCAGGCGTTTGATTATTTCTCAGTACTTATCAGAGGAAGTGTGAATCTCTCCCTAATTAAGAGCTAATGCCAACTTCTGTGAAATTTATTGTCATTCACCTGTGAATTATCCTCCTCAAATTTAACTTGACTGCAGGAAGCCTGCTAGCAGTAACACTTTCCTCAGCGAGCTTAATTTGGATGGTAAAATGCCTCTGTAGCTGCTTATTGAACAGGACTTGATGCTGGTGAGCACTGGAGGCCTGGAACGACAGCCTGGGTCAGCACTTAGAAGTTCAGACATACCCCATGTCCTGGGTATTTAAAATAGAAATAGAGCTCTTCCAGCAACAGGACAAGAAGGAATGGCTTTAAACCAACAGAGAGTTGGTTTAAATTGGATGTTGGGAAGAAATTCTTCGCTGTGAGGGTGGTAAAGCCCTGGCTGATGGCTGCCCCATCCCTGGAAGTGTCCAAGGCCAGGTTGGATGGGGCTTGGAGCAACCTGGGATAGTGGAAGGTGGCCCTGCCCACAGCAGGGGGGTGAAATGATAGGAGCTTTAGAGTCCCTTCCAACACAAACCATTCTGTGATTCTGCTCACAGGCACTCAGGAGAGGGGAGGCTTCCCGCAGAGGTTACACATTCAGAGGCCTGAAGTGAGGTTTCTAATTAGTCAAAGCACAGGTAGCCTGCCCAAACTAGAAAGACGAGTATGATGTCCCTGCACCCGAGTCATTTAACTATTAACCCTGAAGGAGAGTAAGGAGATATCTAGAACAATGACCCAGTTAATTCTGGGTGCAGCACTTGAGTGCAGGGTTATTTGTTGCTACCTGTGGGTCTGGTGATATCATCTGCAGACTCTTGGCAGAACAGGAGGCCAATATTTTTAAGTTGGGTTTTAAGGTGGATTTGGCATGAATTCATCTGACACGGGTGCGATGCTACGGCTTTATTTATCTGTTGCTCGTTTATGCTGAGCTGGAGGCACACGGCCAAGCAGGGATGAGCGCTTGGACATTACGACCCAGCGTTTGGGTCCCATAACCAGAAAACTGGCTTTTTATTCACGCTCCCTAAAACATTGCCCAATGGCTCAAACCCTGAATGACTCTTCCTGTCCAGGAGCTGCATTGAAGCTCCCGCGCAGGTGAGGGTCCCAGGAGGGCTGGCTCACAAAGGCAATTCCAGCTGTCCCTTTCCTGCACCCTTGGTGGCTGCGGGCTCACCCTGCTGAGCTGCTCCAGAGCCTGCTCTCTGCAGCCAGCAGCGAGAGAGGTTAAAAGCCCGTGGGCGGAGGCCGGCACACAGTGCCCATTGTACATGCGTGCATACCAGAGCGGTAACTCCCTGGAATGCTGCACCGCCGAGCTTTTACCACCTTGTGTTTGTGTTGCAGCCCAGGAGAGTGTGTACACTGTGTCCCTCTCCGCGTAGATTAACAATGTAAAACGGCAGATAAATAAGACTTCTTTTTTTTTTTTTTTTTTTTTTTTTTTTTTTTTTTTTTTTTTTCTTTTCCTTGATTGGAAGGTGTCTCTTGACTCCCATCACCTCCACGAGCACAAGGAGAGGCAAAGTGCAAAGTCAGTCAATTAGGTGGAGCAGCTCCTTGCAACCGGGGCGGCTTTCATGTACTAATTGTGTTAGTAATTAGCAACTACCACATGGTTTGGGTTCAAAATGTGTGGCACTTTGTAAGGGCATTAACCAAGCCACTCTGCAATGGGTTTGAGGGATCTAAGTGCGATCCTTGTTTCCCAGAGGTGAACTGGAGGGACTGGCTGACCACAGGGTGAGTCAGGGCCGGCGTGCATGAGACCTCGGAGCTATCAGTTCCTCAAGGTCATCTCACAGGAGGATCAGCTCTGGGAAATGAGTCTCTCCACTATTGCCAGGAGATGTGCAACTCAAGCATAAATATCTTTGTGGTGCCTTTCTATCTCCTGTGAGCTATGGAAACCATCCCTAAGGCCAGATAGCAAGTCCAAGTTGGGAGTTTTTTTCTTCTTTTTTCTTCTTTCTGCTTGGGCTGTCAGCTTGTGCTATTTGTGGGAACTTTATTTGAATTTGTGTCTGCTGAGACCTGGTCCCCAGTGATTTCACGGAGCTATAGGACACTTAGGACTTTCCACTAGTCATGCCCAGGTCAGAAAAGTGACAGACAGCCACACTCCAGTGAAAATGTGTATCTATAACTAATCAAAGACACTTGTTATTACTTCTTGTTGAATTTCAAGCCCCTGCAAGGTACCTTTAGAAAGCAAAAAGAAGCTAGTGGTACAAGGACATCTGTTTCTTCCAGGTGAGCTGTGCTTTACAGCAGTGTACACTGGCACTCTTGTTCTGATTTGGTGATAGGCAGCGAGATAATTTTCATTTTTTTTTTCTCTCTCTGTGGCATATCGCTGCCAAGAATGACCTGGGAAACCCCTGGCTGTGCTCAGATCTTGATGGCAGTTGGTCAAGTGTAGCTGAGCTAATCTAGCAGCGAGCTACTCCTGAAAGAGCCAGTCTGAGCTCCCAGCATCTACTCCTGGCAGCGCCTTCCTGTTTCCTTCTCCATTTGCCAGAAGTTTTACTTACTCGTTGTTTCTCCTAAAGTACCAGAAAATATATTTATTTCTCTCCACTAATTTTGTGGACTTAACACTTTTTTGTGGATCCTTTTGCTAATTTTGTGGCCGAAATTGGCTCGCCATGAGGGGTGTGTGTGGGGTGGCAATAGGGCAGTTTTAGGGAGGGTGCATGAAAGTACCTCAATGCCTTTAAAAACACCCCACAAGTATTACTAATAACAAGAATTGCTTGGGTGATAGAACTTTTGCCTCAACTGAACATCCACAGCTTCTCCCTTTAACTGAGGCTTTGTAAGGTACCAAGCAGGAGTGTTTCCATCTCAAAGGATTCCATCTCTGGTGTTCTAAAAATTTGCAAGGTTGAGAGCACAGTCTGTGCATCATCCAGCCCAAGACTTTTCCACAAAACAGTGGAATGAGGGCATGAAGAACTCCGGAAAACCTTGAGTTTAGCTTTTCTCCATGCACCTCAGTGCTTGGGACACTGACATGCCCTGAAAGAAGCCCGGGTGGATCCTCCTGCAATTCCAGTATCCCATAGAGCATCTTGGGCTGCAGTTGCTCTCTAATGAATTGCTCATCCAAAGCAGGATTACCCTTAGAATAGCTGGCAGCCAAGGGCATGTCTCTCTCACCTGGGAAGTGAGGAAACAGAGAGTTTGAAACTCTGCTGCTGATTCAGAGGGCAGCACCATGTTTTCTGTGCTCTGATCACTGGGTTATTGTTTAACCCAAGGCAAGTATCTGAGTTTACTTTTTTCCCCTGCTGGAAACCCTGTGACAGTGAGCATGTTGAGGTAATGAGGAGGTTCACGGGTGTGGAGAGCTGGCTGTCCTCTCATTTATTGCATAAGTCGAGTTGAAGATGTTTGCATTGAGACAACACTTTGGGTGTTTGGTTTTTTTTTTTTTTTTATATATGCCCATTGTCATTAATTTAACAATAGATATGGCAATTGTTCATTGCTTTGTGATGTCAGATCCAGCCCTCAGAAATGCTGGTGAGCCTTGGTTCCCACTTTCTCCAACGAAAACCCTTGAGATGTTGCGAGGGAAGCCTGAGCGTGGCCTGTGCCCTGTTTCAAACATCTCCACACTGATTTGATATGCGTGTGCATGTGCTAACTTCCACTTTTTTTTTTTTTTTCCCCTTTCTTTTCACAGTGGCACATTTGGTCTCTTCTGAGCATCTCGCAGCCTCTGGGTGACCGGGACATTGAATTTGGTGGACAGTTGCCATTCGCTCCCTGGGATCGTATCCGCCCTTGCTTCCCTCGTCCCCTTCCGTGCTCCCCTTCCCTCCAGCCAAACCCCGGGGCGTTGCGATATTGCCATGGAGCCCAGAGAGACTTTGAGCAGCTCCCGGCAAAGGGGAGGCGAGGCAGACTTTCTGCCAGCTGCCGTCACCTCCACCAAGGCCTCGCCAGTCTCGGGCTGCGCAGGGGAGACGATGCTGTCTTCGTCGGGAGCGGGGAAAGGGATCCCGGTGGGCAGCGAGAGGCTGGAGCCTGAGGAAGAGGATGAGCTGGGTTCCGGGAGAGACGTGGATTCCACTTCCAATGCGGACAGCGAGAAATGGGTGGCGGGAGATGGCCTGGAGGAGCAGGAGTTTTCCATCAAGGAGGCTAACTTCACGGAGGGGAGTTTAAAACTAAAGATCCAGACCACCAAGAGAGCGAAGAAGCCCCCAAAGAACTTGGAGAACTACATTTGCCCTCCCGAGATCAAAATCACCATCAAGCAGTCTGGGGAGCAGAAACTTTCCAGAACTGGGAAAAATAGCAAAACAACTAAAGAGGAGGACAGATCACACTCCAAAAAGAAGGTAGGTCCCATTCTTTTACGTAATTCCTGAAGCAGAGGGAGAGGGAAGGAATGGATCCTCTCAAACAATTTGTGTCCAAGGCATAGCCTTTGCAAGATTTGGCCTTGGAGCAGCACAGGGCAAGTATCATCCTGCACTGCCACGTATGCATGGGGAATGATCTTGAACTATCCTTCAGATGAACCAATTCAGAAGAGATCAAAAGTTCAACCAGGCTTCTTCTATTTTTGTATGTAATTGAGTTTTGAGATTAATGATTACATGAGTGAGAAATGAAGGAGCCCACTTCTAAACTGCTTTATGCCTGAGCACTAATGCTCAAGCCTTTTGGCAGTAAAGGCATTCAACTGCATTTTTAAAATAGAGGTATGTGCATGGTGAACAATTGAATTCATTCCTGTATTCTGGGTGATGGGCTCCATTATTCTTGATTACAGCATTGTGTGAGTAGCACTATAGTTATGCTACAGAAAATACTTCCATTATAAGTCTCATTTTCTTCCAGATGCATATAATTTTCTTGAAATATCCTTCTGCAGAGAAATTTTTGGTACTTTAAGTCTGGGTAAAAATTGAACTTTTTTTTTATTTTTTCACTTAAGGATGAGGAGAGAAAGAAATTCCTTTCTTCATACGAGCTGTTTTCAGGAGCACCCTTTCGATTTGATGTTGGCTTGATTTTTCTGTAGTGTCGCCTACACTTAGAACACAGACCAAATTTAGTTTGAGTGTATTAAGCAGCACTGCTGGGGACACAGATTTTTGGATAAGTGGTATTTTCTATCCTAAGCATTTGCCAAGTATGTTTGGTCAGATCATAGCAAAAATACTTCACCTCTGCCTCCTTAGGTTTCATGATGAGTTCAGACATAACCCAGATTTGATAAAAGGTGCACAAGTGTCTCCAAAACCTGGACAAATTGATCTGGGATTTAGGCACCCTCTGATTAGGGCTTGGATACGGTTTGGTTTTCCTGCTCAACCAGCTTTGATCCTTCTCCCACACCTTACACATGTGATGGGTGCTCAAAGGGCTATGTGAAGCCTTGAGGAGACAAATTTCCTGGAGAAATTCTCCTCCACCTCTTCCTGCAGAAATCCTCTTGGCAGACGGACGTACACCAAAATTGTCATGACTGAAAATCACTTTTTTGAGCATTAATATTTCCCATTGATTCAAGGCAGAGCCCAGGGAGATTAAGATCACTCACTTTTGGAGTACTTTTCTCACAAGCAGAACTTGAAAACAAACTAAAAAAAACCAATTCAAGGGGATTTTTTTTCTCTTAATCTTTTAAATGATGTAGTCAATGGGCATGAAAGAGGTATCTCTTTTTAACACAGCAGAGGTTTGGCCCTATAACACTTTGAGATTTTCCCACTTTTTGAAAAGGATGAGCTGCCTTCTTAGCACCAAGCAGTGTCTAATTTCCACTTTCCTGTCCTCCCTGAATGTTTGTAGAGGTCTCAGGGGAAACAGCAGTTTTACGAGACTATGCTCAGTGACAGCAAAGATGTCACAAGCAATCCTTCCTTGGCAATGCAGAGGGGAAAAAAAGAACAGCAAACCCCTACTTACCATGCATGGGGTGGAGAATATGACTGCACAGAATCAGAGCCCTCATTTTTATGTATCACCCAGTCTGATGGTCATGGAAGGTGTGTTCTTTTCTGTATGGTCATCCAAAAGGTTGAATAAATAAAACTAAGCATAAGGAAGTTATGCACAAGAAAATCCCCAAACAAAAACCAAACAAATCCAGTGGGAACAATAGTTTAAAAAAAACCACCTTGTAGCATGGTTATGCTCAGGGTGATGACTTTATTGCAGGAGGATAAGGAGTTTGAAAGAAACAGACCACGGCTCAGACACGGCTGCATCCAGCTGGCACCTGCGCTGCGAGGTCCGAGCTGGCTGGGGCCGTGCTCACACACGCCCTGTTCTCAAGCTGGGAGTGCTTTGGGTCAACACTGGTCTAATCTGGCCATTAAAACAAACCAAAAAAAAAAACCTCAGCACCCAGCAGGTGGGTGCTGTGAGCAGATGGGGAGAAGGCTGCTGCCCCGGTGCACCATTAGCATAACACCCAACGGCTGCCGCGCGGCAGCTGCTGAGCCGCAGCTGCGCCAGAGATGTCCCCGGCAGGGGTCTGGAAGACCCCAGCGCTGTGATCTCGAGGGGTGTGCCTGATGCCTGGAGACCAGCAGCCCGCATCACCAGGATGGGGAATAACCTGGGTCCCTGCAGCCCGGGCGATTGCACACACGGCCGCCCCTCGGCTCGCGGGGTTCCAGGATCAGGCTGTGAACCCCTCGCATCAAGGGGGGATCAAAGGCACTGCAGAAAGGGAGGTTGGGAGAGAGAGGGGGACAAAAGTTCTGGTGCTGGCAAAGTGATTTCTTCTATGGCCAATGTCTATCTTGCGGTGGGTACAGAAATTTTAGGAGGAAAGATAATTAGGCGGGAACAGCAAGCTGAAATTTGCATGGATGTGTAGCTCTCTGGTCTATCTGCGTGTTTCCCTGGAAGAGCAGAGCATGCAGGAACCCTCTGCTTTAACTTGCAGAACCATTGCGAGCTGCAGTAATGGTTGTGGGGAAAAAAAAAAAGTGATTTGTCACATTTAAATGGTTTTGGCGGTTTTGAAATTTCAGCGTTAGGCTGTTTTGATTGCCTGTTGCTTTAATCAGCACAAGCTCCAGAAAAGCAGCTCCTGGCAGCAGAAGGAGGGAACAACACATTTAAAGAGCGGGACAGACCTTCAGCTGGCATCAATCCACTGTCCTTTATGGATTTGTGCCAGGAGAGTTTGGCCCAATGCACACATTTCCTTTGCACATAGGAGCATTATTTGGGTTTACCACCTTGCTTGTGGATGCAGAGAATATACACAGACTGAGCTGCAAGTGCCATTCTTGTGCCTCTGGTGGGTGGGAGTGGTTGTCCTGCACATCATGGAGTAGCACCCAAATTTATTTTTCCCCCGAGGAAGTGCAAACTCTATCAGGACTTGAAAAATCCCCTTAGCTTGTTGCATAATATTTCCAGCTACATCTCCAGCAGTCCCCAGTGCTTTGAAATACCACTTCAGCATTCTTGCAGGAGTTTCAATACACACAGCACAGAGAGCAAGTAATGAAAACATGGAAGCAATTTAAGTAACAGCATGTGGGTACACAAAGGACTGGTAATGCCAGCAATGTAAAAAGGGACTGTGAACTGGGGATATAGCATTTATTCAGTGGCCACTTAGGGAGGAAGAAGATATGCCTGTTTCTAAGCTTTACACTGCTCTGCTAATTAGGCAATAGGGGTTAGTGCTTGATTTCTAAAGCTGTGGTCCAGAGAGCAGCAGTGATTAGAAGGGGACTCTGTGGAGAGCCATGATGCTCGTGTGCTGAGGCCCTGGGTTTTTGCCTTTGATTCCAGCTGCTACACTATATTAAAAGACATAAACATGCATTAAATACTTTCCTCATGTTGCTTTTCCGTGTGAGCAATCGCCCCAGGGATGTTATGCGATCCTGAATGGGAGGGGAGGGAATTCAGGAGAGGATCTTGCTGGGTGCAGTTGCTGATGCCCCGGAGTGGGGAGGGAGGCAGGGGATGAGAGAATACCAGCATTGGGAACCTCTGCTCTGCTGGCTTGAATGTCTGGCTGCAACGCAACAACTTTTGGGGTTTCTTTTAAGTCCAGACCATGCCAAGTTTCACATCGGCTTCCCTTACTTAAAAAAAAAAAAAAGAGTAAGGGTAGTTTCCTAACTCTTTTCCTGGGGCTGCTCAGAAGTTGAATCATAGCTTGAGCTGTTTCTTTGGCTGCTTGTGTGGCAGTTGGAAAGTGCACAAATGTTCTGTAAGAGTTTTCTCTTGTTTCAACCCTTTGGCACCTGGGGATGGAGTGGGCTGAACTGTTGCCACTTCTAAACCCACAAATAGCTCAATTTCATTTAGTCTGATTGGAGAAGGAGGGAGGGAGGGAAGAAAAAAGCCAGGAGCCCAGAGGATGTCCTGCTGGCAGGCTGGCAAGACCAGCAGCTGCTGCTCTCTCACCTGCACTAGGGTTGTTCGAGTCAACCACCTCAGCAACACTAAAGGCGCTTTTTCCTTCAGATAAGGAAACATGTTATCAGTCAGGAATATTGAACAGTGTTGCACCAAATGCAATGAAGCAACCTATCAGCATTCCCTGCCTGCCATGTAGCATTTAACCAGTCCCAGATGAACAGTTATTTCTCTGGTTTTGTTTTGCTTCCTTTTTTTGTCCCTTCCCTGTATTTGTTTTTTGGGTTTTTTCCCTATTCCCTTGTATCTGTAAGCACTTAATTTCCCATCCCTTCTTTCTTTAGGCACAACCTGACAAAGGTTCCTTGCAGCTTTCATCATACGCATAATGTCCTTCAGAGGATGTAAGCTTGTGGTTTTGTAATTATTACTGCACTAGGGTTTTTTGAGAGCTTGGGATGGGTGAATGCATTTTACTGCTGAGAGATAAGCACAGCAGCAAGTCAGTTGGAAGTAAAGCTTCCTTGTGTGTAGTCAGAGGAAACCCTATCTCTGGATTTTCTAGCAATGTTGTTTTTTTTGTCTTTGAGTTTTTGTAGGTGTTTGCCATTTCTCTGCAGGAAGCAGTTCTAACATTTTCCCCCTTGAAATTCAATTCACAGTCTTCCTTTTCACTGCCCCACATATGTAACTTTTTCTGGTGATTCACCTTTCATTGAAGACTCTCTCATTCACGAGCTCTCACCATTGCTGATGCCAAATTGATTTTTGCCTTTTTTTAATATTCCTTTATTATATTTCTATATTCTTTACACATATATTTGTAACCTATCGAAGTATTTATAGCTAGCATTTTACCTACCCTATTAGACAGAACGATAAACCAAATTCCCTATCAGCTCCAAGCTGGGGGTCCAAGGTTACATTCTTGGGGAAGCCAAGGTTGAAACTAGTTGTTCGAGCCACATTTTCATAAACTTAAGTTCCTATCTAAAAGAGAGAGACTTGAAAGAAGGTTGAACTGGGAAGGAATTACCTCCCCACCAATTGAGGTGATCCCCACCTCTCACTAAGTGGGGATTTCTGTCAGATTGCCAATTTGCTAAACATACAAAAATTATGTATGTGTTATGCTACGGGTCCATCTTTGGCATTTTCCACCTGTCAAACTGTGCACCTAAGGATCCTGGTAAAGGTAACCCCTTTTTATCACCTCACTGTGTCTGGCTCGTGATTTTAGCACCAGCAAAAAGGCATCATTGCCCGCCTTCTTTTTCCACGTAGGATCACAAGCGCTCCCCCTCCTCTCCTTCTCCCTTCTTTTTATTGATGACTGCACATTGCACTTTCCCTCCAGGTTCTCGTGTGCATCCGCAGCTCTCGCTGCATTACCCCTGTGCCGGACTCATCTCCCCGGTGATTTGTGTGCATGATCATGCAATTGCTCACCGTGCATGCTTATCCCTCTTTGCTAGGGGCATCCCTGTGCAAGATGTCATCTGAGTCAGCTCTTCCTGTTGCGATCCCAAACGTGGCCCAGGGGGTTGATGTAAGTGCTTGGCCTAGTGAGGAAAAGAAGGCACTTGCCTAACAAAAGGGTTAGTTGTACCTGCTTGAAGCGGTGGGGTTTGTTTTACAGCTTATTTTTCTTCCCCTCCCTCTCCCCCCCTCCCCAAAGGATGGAACATCCACAGTCCCTTCAGCTTGGACTTGTTTCTTGCTGGTTTAGTCCTTGTAATTTCTTTGTAAAGCCTTTAAGCAGCTCTGCGTGATGCTTGTGGTGGCTACCTGGAGCTCACACCAGCAGAGCAGAGCTCAGCCTCTTCCCAGGCTATGGCACAATCATAGAGCCCCAAAAGTGCCAGCACAGTGGAGCAGTGTTCTCCCAGCTGCCTCCAAGGTGAAATTGGCTCTTGAGCAGCTGAGAGATCAATGCAGAGCTGCTCTAACAGGCACAAGGCTCCTGGCATTTTTAGTCTTTCTACACAAGTGCATGGGTGCAAAGATACACAAACTCAGCTCTTTGATAGTCATCCCAGGTGCCCTTCAGGCTAGCTTTTCTTTCTACCACATTGCTGAAGGCACAAATTAAACAGCTGCAGTTTGGTGGTCTCCCACCTCAGGTATCCTGGGCTCACTGCAAAAAAAAGAGCAAGAATAAATGGTGGGGGCTTTTTTGGTTTGTGTTTTTGAAAAAAAAAATTATTTCTTCACTTAAGAAACCAGTTTTTCCAGGAGGTGAGGACAACTTAGGTTCATCCTGGTACATGAAGGCACCTGAGGTGCTGACACTGGGAGCTGAGTCATCTTGGTCCCCCACACAGCCATCTGGAGGAGGCTGGTCCCACCTGAAGGTGGTTCAAAGCCTCTCCATGAAGAGGTGGAGGGCTGATCCCAGATTTAACCCTTCCTTCTCCTCCACAGCTTGCTGGAGAAGTGTCTGTCTTGCATCATGTCCTGGATATCTGGATATCTTGTGACAGGAATAATGCAGAGAGTCTTTTCCACCTCAGTGCTCTGCCTGAGCCAGCTGATGCCCATCCCTTAGTTCTGTCTGCTCCCAAAGAATTGTGCTTTTTTTATTTTTTTCAACTAGTCAAGTGGGTGCTAAAGAAGCAAACATCTGTCAGTGAAGGGATAGGCTGAGGAAATGTAAGCAGGCTTTTTCTGCTGAACACAGAGTGCCAAACAAGGAAGACTTGGTGTACTTGATTAGCTGTCATATGACCAGGGCTTGGGGAGGCTGTCTGTGTTGAGGACAGGTTTTGTTTCGCAGCAGTCACTCCCTCCCACAGCTGAGTTTCGATGGCCTTCTGTGACATTTCCTTGTTTACCTGTGCTGTGTCTTTCTCTTCCAACCATGACAAAATATCCACAGACCTGGTGTTGGGATTGAGGAGATGCTGCAAGGAAGCAAGTGGGACAAGTGCAGGAAGCTGGGGGTCCAGGTGGAGATCCTCAGCCCCATTCACCAAACTACAGGTGTCATACAGGAGAACAGAGTGCAAAGCCTTGGCCAAATTGGTGTTGTTTCAAAAGCACTGTGGCCTCCAGGCTAACAGAGATGGAGATGTGATGTGCTGGCATGTACACCCAGGGCTGCAAACTGGATGTGTTTTCATTCACAGAGATTTTGGGGTCTCAGTCCTTCACATACAGGATTGTGTTTTTGCAGCACCAGCTTTTGCCTGCAGTGCTTCGTCTCCTCCTCTGCCAGGCATGCCTGACCACAGATACCTTCTGATTTACTTAGAGACTTTTCACCTTGACTTCCTTTTTCACACAAACACACACACACACAACACAGACACAGCTAGCCCCTCAGGTCAGGTCTGATTCTTCCCGTGCTTCATTCCCAGATGGGTTCCTTGCTGACCCCATTCTCTGCCCAGACAGTGGGACTGAGAGATGGACCCATCTTAGCTCATTTGAAGGAAAGTTTGTCTTTACCTGGTGCCCTCAGCTTGTCTTTTCTTTTGCTTTTTTTAAGATAACAGAGACTTTCTGGCCACTTTCCTCCTATGTGACTTCTCTGGTGTCTGGTGATGAATGAACTTTTCAGCTAAGCCCTTTCTGGGAGCCTCTCAGAGTTCCCTTTCTTCTGGCCAGAGAACAATTTGAACAAAATATGTTAGCATGTTTTATCCTGACGATTGTGATTTTGCATCACATTTGATCAACACTGGACAAAATATTAAAAAAAAAATTAAGGAGAGAGGATTGTGCAGTCAGGCGAGGACTTTGTGTGTGCATTCACATATACAAAAACACCGTGTGACCATGTTAGCCTTGTTTCCTTAGGAAACTGGTCTAAAAATATCCAGAATAAACAAGAATTGTTTTGCTTTTTTAATGCTGAGACTTTTCTTGGACCTTAAAATGATTCAATTTCAGATGTGACCTTCGAGGACAAGTCCAGTTAGCTGTGTTTTCGTAAGAGCTTTATTTTCCACTTCTTGCCATGACCTCTAACACAAGTTAGACCCGTGGCTGTTGGCTTCTTCATTTCAGGACATAAGGTGCTATTTCTACACTGTGGTTATATTTGGACTCTGAGTTGCAGGTGGTTGCTGTGAGGAACGGGATTCTCAAGCCATGGTGTGTGTACCAGTAGCATGACACTGCTTTTCACATGGACTGCAAACTCTACTTCTCCAGACGGGGCAGAGTAGTATCAGTCCAAATATCTTCTTATTATTTTTCTTTTTTTCTTGGAGCTGTGGGCTAGCAGTGAAAAGAACAGCAGAGGGCTAAGGTGTCTTACTACAGGTTGCAAATGGGATTGTGTACCTGAGGTCTGGCTTGGACTGTGGCCAAGACAGGTTAGCTGCAGATGAGGACATGGTCATTCAATATAGACAGTCAACCACAGCTGAACAAAATGGGGTTTTAAGGTGCTGGTGTCCCACGCTGCTGCTGTGCATCCATGTCTGCTGTAGGCAGGTCCTGTACAAAGGAAGGCACCAGGAGAGCCTGTCTCCCCACAAGAATTTCACAAATTTTGTAGTGAGGAGGATAAATGGAACCATCTTGTCTCTTAGTACAGAATGTGAAATAGAGCAATGAGATTAAGTGACTCACTCAAGGAACCTGTCACAGGTCGGGTTAATGCTCAAACCTTTTTCACTGAGCTGTGGTTACTTAACCATGACACAGTTGAGTCTCCCAGGGGTGGCCTGATCTCCAAGCATGGAATGCAGAGCCCTTCTAGAACACCAGTCCTCTTCTAGCTGTCATTTAAACAGATAATTTTTTTTCAAAATAGTTAACTCTCTGCATCTTCACTGCTCACTTAAAAATAAAACTTATCTCAGGGAAGAGCTGGGGCTGGATGCAGAAATCAAGGGGTGGAGTTTTGGGGCCAGCATGCAATCAGTTGACCTAGATGCCCTTAATAATCCCTTCTGGTCTGTAAACTCTAAAATGTGGTAAGAGTTGAATGAGGAATATCTGCTGGAGGACTCATTATCTTCTCATCAGTTTCTCATGGCTGTCTCTCACTTGGGTGGCAAGGTTTACAGAGAGACGGTATCTTTTTATCGACACTGGGTGTTACAAAAACTCTACCACTATAAACCTGGGTGGTTCATTGAGGAATTCCAGCACTTTGCAGCATCCTAACTTCATGGAGCTGCTCTCCCTCCACATGGCTGAAAGATGAGAATCAGCCCGGAGGGGATTGGTGGGTAATTCTGACTTGCCCAATGCTCTCGCTTTCCAAAGGAATGTGGTGGCACAAACAAATGAGCCAGAGGACACAGCTCCCCTCTCTCTCCATGCTGGTGACAAGGAGAGGGCCGAGCAGGGGACTCCAGTGAGTCACCAGGATCACACCCTCGCCTCACTGCAGGGCGAGTCACTGCTTCCCCAGCTGGTGCTTCTGTGAGAAGGCACTTCTGTAACCAACGGTGGCTGGCAAACATTTCCCAGGAGGATGTGTAGGAAACAGCTTCCTCATACCTCCGAGGTAGAGCTTACACTGAGATTGCTAAATAATCAGTAGTGTCCCCTGCTCCTCAGTAGAACATTGTGCCAGCCTGGGTGGCTTCACCAAAACTTTACCTGCTGTACTCCCAGGTGGGTAATTTGATGAAAGGTCACCCTTAAGACTAAGAAAAGTATACCTGAGGCAGACATACTGGGGAGCAGCAGCACTGATAGGGTCTAGATCAGCCCTCATTTCTGCCTCCCACCAAAGTCCATTCAGCTGCAGGGACAGTCCCTACATTAGTCACCTATCTAATCTGCATTAACAGGGAGCTTGAAGGCACTTCTTTATTGCATCTTCCACTGGGAACTGACGCTGTTGGATTTACAAGGTATTCTGGTTCTTATATCCTGTGCTGTGTGCACGTTGGATGGTGATAATTAATTTGTCCTGTCCATTTTCTGACACTGTGTCCACCAGCACACAGCTGGTAAAGTTCTCTTCTCAAAGACAGCTTCTTGCTTTCCATGGGATATTTTTCTTCAATAATTTATGTAATCAGCAGGACAAATACCCTCCAGTCTTTTCTCTCTTTGGTCTTAATTCCATTGCATCACTTGTAATTATATTCCTGATTTGAAATTGGAGGGGGGGTAGCATGGGAAAGCCTATTTGTTTCTGTGACTACAGCACAGACATCACAGGAAAAAATGAGGAGATGGTGATGGGGAGGGACTGATCTGTCCTTAGGCCATCAGCTCTGGGCGTGGGCAGGAGCTGCACTTAGTCACTGGGGGCCAGCGACTGCCAGCATGCTCCTTGGGAATCTGTGACAGAACAGGGTGGCTCTGAGGGAGGGCAGCACGTCCTTTCTGCTCCCTGTGCTGTGGCTGGCAGCTGTGGTCCATTACCAAGCCATGCTTCAAGCTTGGATCTGGCCTGGGTCCTTGGGATGCGGAGCTCTGGGCTGCAGTTTGGCTGTTTGTGTTATCTAGAGGATGTTCTAAAGAAAAAGGAGGGCAGCTTGTGATACACAGCTCAACCTGAGGCATTTGAGTGTGATAGACGGGCTGGCAGTGATTTATTGCTGGCTTTCTGCATTTGTTGGAGTTGATATCACTGATATATATGCAAGACTTTGGTAAAGTAGGACTGCTGCAAATTACTCTCTAAATAAGTCTTTTACAATCTATACATTACTTTGGCCACTGAATTTTGCTTTGACCTGCTTAGATGTTGGTGTTGAGGATTGTCCTTAGGTAGTGAAAAGGTGGGAGATGGAAACCCTGTCTCTTTTCAGTCGATCTGACCTCACTTAATCTAATATACTCAGCACGAGCCCATGGGGTACAGCAGCTGTGTGCTGGAGATAGAAGTCGACTCAGTCCATCTTGGCCACATGGCTTAATAGGCCTATGAAATCTCTGGGTCAAAGGCCAGCCACCATGCCCATCTTTGTCACATCTCAGTGATGTGTATCCTGGCAGGTTTTTCTTTTTGTTCCTCCCCGGCACGGAAAGAACCATCTGCCGGGTTGGCTTTCATAAGAATTTTGAAAAATACCAATTTCCCTTTGTTGAGTGGGGTGCGTGTGAGGGGGTGGGGGCACACAGGACAGAAGGAGGAAGGAGAGCCTGACCTAAAACCAAGCCAGTATTTTCAGGGATTTTAGAATAGCTTGTATTGTGTTTCCTGCTCCCCAAGGAAGGGTTGTCCTCTTTCTTCTTTTCTCTTTGATTCGATTCCCTGCCACTCTGTGAGCAAGTCAGAAGCTGCAGCTGCTGCTGTCAGCTGGGAAGGGAGTCCCCTTGTTTAAAAACCATGTGTTAATCCCTGGTTAGAAAAAGTAGCAATGCTTTATGCTCCCCTTATAGCCCCCTTTTCTCTCTACATCTTGACTGCCTGCCCGCAGACTTGCCACTTGTGTGAAAACAGATGCAGGTTGACACCAAAGAGACTCAACAAGGACCACAGGTAGCACGAAGGTCTGCCAATAAATAAGCCCAAAGTCTGGACAAAGTGACCAAATATAGTTTTGAGAGCAGGGTGGGAGTCAGAAAGGACAAGCGTGTTATGAGGTCTGGGGGAAAACTGTGGAGAGCTTCAGGAGCAAGGGGAGCTGTTTTTGTCATAGCTGTTGGACACAGATGGGGAGAAGTGTTTGCTCAAGGGGTCTGTGCTTTGTTCCCAAGGAAAAGCCAGCAGCCCAGTGGGAGAGGAATTTAAACAGTGAGGTAAGGAGAAAGGAGGATTTGGGCTCTGCCAGATGGAGACAGCCATGCAGGCAGTGCTGGAGAGGGTCTGATGGGTAAATAAGAGGCCCAAGGGGCTCAGTGCATTTACCATCAGGTGTGAGACCACAGCATTGATGGGTGAATGCAAAAGGTGCCCTGGGGCTGAAGCGGGAGAGAAAGAAAGGGTTTTGATTTTGACCATCAAAAAACACCTTCCTATCTTTTCTAGTAGAACATGAAAATGAATCACCACAAAGACAGGGAAAAGGGACTTATATGATGGATGGTACTTACAGAAAAATCAAGGCAGTGCCCTGTAACTGTTATAGATCACAGAATGATTTGGGCTGGAAACCCTTGCCACGGGCAGAGGCAACTTTAGACCATGTCACCTCTATTGGTAGAAAAGAGAAAAGGTTTTCAGCTTTTTCCTAAGGTTTTGAAGCAGAAAATTGAGGCAGACAGAGGTGTATCACCCGCGGCCACTGGAGAAGGCATCACACCACTGCAGCCAGGACCCTGCTCCTGGCTAGGTCAGTGATTCCCCACACCATGCCCCAGGCCTCCTTGTCCACAGGCTGCAAAAAACAACAGGGCTCCCCTGTTGTTTCTTGCCTTGAAGGGCTGTTGAAGGGCTTTTCCTGCCACCCTTTCCCAGATGTGCCGCTGCGGGCAGGGACAGCCATGCCCACCCACCGTGGGCGGCAGGTGGGCCCGAACTCCGCCGCTCCCCAGCAAGATTATCGTGACCTCTGCTCCGGGGTTTGGGGGACAGGAAGGAGCCGGCAGCCACGGCCTGCACCCCACGCCGCTGCCCTGCCTTCCCCGCCGCGGCCCCTCGTTAATAAAGAGGTGTAATTGGGAGCCCTCCCTCCATTCCGTCTGGTGTGAGGCCATTTGTGTGCCGGGGGAGGAGGGGCAGGCCCGGCTCTGAGGGGGGAGGCGGCCGGGGGGGAGAGAGGGAGGGAAATCGCCTTTGTTTGTTCAAGTAATTTAGGCCTCAGAATATTTTTTTTTTTTTTTTTTTTTGAGAAAGAGAAAGGCAAAAAGAAAGGTTGATCGGCGCTGGCGAAGGTGTGCTCGTGGTGCATAAAAATATCCCGAGAGCAGGGAGGACAAAGTGCACGGAAGAAGTGTGGATTTAAGCGTTTTGCGTTTGCTTCTCAAGTTTGTCAGGCGAGATGAGAATCTTGGAAGAAGCCCAACCAATAACAAAAAACAAACAAACAAAAAACTTACCAACTGAGCAAAAAAAAAAAAAAAAAACAAAAAAAACAAAAAAAAAAAACCTCAAGAAGTTAAAGAAGTTTGATTTGCTTAGCTGGCTGAAGGGAAAATAGGAGAGTGGCTGGGTTTTGCCGCCAATGAATTTTGTTTCTGTTTTATATGTGCTAGCACATTGCTTTTGGAGTCAAGATTTTCTACTTCATGTGCACTAACACACTGCCTTTGGTGTTAAGAGTGCAGCTCTCCTGTGCCTCCCTGTTTCCCATCAACCCCATTAGACATCTCTTTTTTTAAATGAGAATAGAAAATCAAACAAAACAAGTGACAGACGCTCCTCTGTTCATTTTAGGCTGAAGTAAAACTCACATTTAAGCCTCATTGAAAGACCTAAACTAAGTTGAAAATGTCTGCACTGTGAAGGGTGGGCTTTGGCATTGAAACCCTTGTGTTTCAACTGTGTGAAAGTTGCAGAAAAATGCACATGGGATATGCAGAATTTATTTTATTTTTTTTTTTTAAGTTAGAGAATAGGGTAGTGGTGTGAAAGAAAGAATTAGTTATGGCAAATCTTATTAGTGTCCATTGTAAGCAGAGAAGCAGAGACATATGGGACCACTTGCAAAATTATTTCTTGTTTATTCAGCTTTGTAACCGAAGCAAATTTTTTTGCATAGTGTCATTTATTTAGCAGCTGGAGGGGTGTGGAAGGTGTGCGTCTATGAAGCAAAAAGGGGGGAAGAGAGAGCACAGTATTGGTATTCCTTTAAAAGTGATGCTCAGTGCTTTGTTTGTCAGGTTTTGGCAAGGCTTTTTGCTTTGAAAGCCATTCAGAGAGGATCGAAGCAGATGGCAGGGAGATCCTGTTTGTGTTATTTTTGGACATTCCCATTGAAAGTCTCAGATTGTTGTCCTTTTTCCCCCTTCCCCCACTCATGCATGTTTTTCTTTCTTCCTTCCTTTCCCCTTTTCTTCTTGAGAACATTTTTATTTTTTTTTTAAAGCATATATTATTAATCATACAACATCACCTAAAAGCTGGGTGTGTTCCTGATGAACCACGCTGTGGCTAGTTTATATTTTTGTCTGCCTAAAGTGAGACAAAGCGGTGGGAGGACTGTGTCCTGAAGCAGTACAAGCAGGGTTAGGAGGGCGAGCTGGGAAGCCAGACTGCCATTTTGTGGGGTTCAGCTCAACAGCAGCACATCTCCCTGGCAGACCAGCAGCTGTGATAAGCCCGGGCAGCAAGTTTAGATTGAAGGTCTCTGATAAAACAACTTTAGTGACCCCCATCCTTTCTAAACCCCTGTGGATGAGACGACCAGCTGCAGATAAACTGAACCAGCCCCTGGCTCTTTGTGGTGGTCTTCCCACGTCACTGGTCAGATTCCTTGGTCTCAGGCAGCCTGGAAAGCTTTTGTTCTGCCATCAGTGCCCAGATTGTGGTAGCAAGAGAGAACTTCATTGCCTCACATTGCTAGTATAAACAGTTTCCCTTAGCAGTAATTTAGTTTTGAATAACGGCGCTGGAAATGTCTGCAGCGCTTTTCATGTGGAAGTCTTCACAGAAGCCCTTCACAACCTTTGTGCAGACACTCCAGCAAAGCTGAGCCTGGTCCAATCAGTTAAAGCACTTGGCTAGCCCAGGTCTATCAGCGGGGATGTGCACACACAAGGAGGATGGGAGGTCTTGGCTGCAGTTGGTATCCAAAAGTTCAGGTGATTCACCCGAAGCTCCTCCAGATGATTAAATCTCTTAAGCTAAGCTGGAAATCTCGAGGAAACAAGCATTATCATGCTCGTTCTGTCAGTGGTTATCCCCAGATAGAAGCAGATATTTAAATCTTCAAGTCTTTGCATAAGGTAATATTAGCAGTACTTTGGCACAGGAAAATGGTTTACAAGGACATAAAGCTTTGGCCCAGAAAAATAAGCAAATGAACTTTACAGGTTTCACTTTTACTACTGTAACACTAAAACACAGTTCAGTGCAGGTTGTGTTTGGTTTCAAGGTGATGATTCATCTTGGTTTTTAGATTGATTGAACCTGTATACCCACATCCTCAATCTTTTTTTTTTTTTTTTTGTAACTGGTGCACTGAGGGAATCCACTTCATAAGCTCTCATTTTGTTCTTAATTGAATGAACACTCAGAAGTCTTTCATGTTCGTTGCAGCACTTGAGTTTCAGTGCTGCAGTTGCAAGGTGGTAGTGGGTGACCCATTATGTGTGAAGTGATGTCCCTTGAGCTGCATTTTGTTGGCTGCAATAAGCTCTGGAGGGGAAAAAATAAAATAAAAAAAGCAAACCGTCTTCACCTTCCTCTCACTCATTATCTCTTGCTGGATGATGAACATCCCCTTGGCAGGATTTTTGTTCTGCAGTGCTGACTTTTGTGCCTGCCTTATTAAAGTTTGGCAACGCCTTTTTGTTACCTACTGGACGAGCCTTCTGCTCAGAGGACCTTCCCCTGCTCCTGGGGTGGCATGGCTGCTCTGCCCAGTGAGGATTTCCCTTCCAGAGCTTCCAGGGATAAGGGCTTTCCTGGTCTGGCGCTTCGAGAAGGGAGCCAAGCAACAGTCTCAGCCTAGACAAAAGGCAAACTCGACCTACTATTTATGTAGTTACTTAAACATGATTTAACCTAAATAATGCACACTGTGACTTGGCCGGGGGAGAGGGGGAAGGGGAGGAGAGGAGCTTGTTTCTAATGAGCCAGGAGAAAGGACAATTAATTACATATGAAGGACAGATAACTGACAGCAAACTGTCTACAGTAGAGAGAAACAAAATACCGATGTGAACAATTAAAGCGTCCATGTGATGGAAGGGTCAGCGATTTCTCATCGAGCAGGCGGCTGGGCACGGCCCCTGGAGAGCCACAGGGGATGCTCGGCTGAGCGGGAGGCCAGGTGGGCAGAGATTTTGGGGTCCTGCACCATCAAGGCTGAGCAGACATTTCTGAGGCTGACAGGCAGCGCTCTGGGCATTATTTTCATCACACGCGCTTTTGACAGCGGAACTGTTAGCTACTAATCTCAGCAACACGTGTGGCGGGGAGGAGAGCGGGTGAGGCAGCAGAGCAAAGGCTCCACGGGCAATTAGGTACCTGCCTCAGGATGCTGCCAGCCGCGTGAAGAAGAGCTGAGATGATGGAGGTTTTCCTTCCCCCTTTTTTTTTCCCCCCCTTAAAAATTTTTCATTTTCCTCACCGTCCCCCGGATGTGGAAGCACAAATCTCAACTGCTGGCAGTTGAATTCTTTGAGGACCGTGGTCAGAAATTTCCATCCTCTCTGCTCACCTTCCCTAAACTGCAATGGAATCTGGCATGACTTATCACTCACAACACCCCTTTCATCCTCCCCTCTCTGCCAGCCCATCCTGCAGTCAGCCCCTCGCTGTAAAGGTTTGAAGGTAAAGGCCGATGGATTAGCCTAGGGAAGGGCCAAAGGTTAAATGAGCAGGGCTAGCAGCATGCAAAGGGCTACGATTGAAATATTTGCTGAATGCTGACAGGCAGCAGAATAGAGGCAGACAAGTGGCAAATTCCTGTTTTCTCCTCTAATTGAGAAAATATTTTGGGTGGTATTCAGGCAGGCTGCAGATCAAGACAGGGAAAGTCAGCCAGCCAGGGAGGGAAGGATGGGAGGACTTTAATAAAAACACTATTCCCACTAAAGGTTTCCAAAAGCTTTGTGTTTACTCTTGCAGAAATTCCTGGAGTCTGAGGCTTACCTTTAGCTTGGTCATTTTTGCCATGCAACTGCTGCCCCTCTGAACCTGACGTGTCTCACAAGCAAAATTTGACCAATTCTTGATGTTTTTGTAGCTACAGAAGTCTTTATTTCATTGAATTGTAGAAAGGTTTGAGTTGGAACAAACTTTCAAGATCATCTTGTTCTGAGCCCCTGCCAAGGTCAGGGACATTTTCCATCTGACCAGGTTGGCCCAAGCCCCATCAAACCTTTCTTTGGAAGTCTAGCTTATAGCATGGAGGTGCTACCGTGAAAAATCCAGATGTTGTGAGGATCCATCTCTCATCTGCCGGACAGGAGATTAAGGAGATTTGATGATATATTGATAAAACATGACAACTACTCAACCCTTGATTTTATTTGCTTGTAACGCGGATAATACCCAGCTGTGTTTCAAGCCTGTGTAATGCGTGGTGGCATTTGGTTTGGTTTTTTGTGCCTGGACAGGACTGTTACAGTCATCCTGGAAGTGAAGAGAGAGAAATTCTGTTTTGCTGGTGCATCACAGGTTGACTGCACTGATTTCTGCCTTGGGCCACCCCTCTGGCATTCCTTGCTTGCTCTTGGATGTGAGTGGGAAGCTCTGGTGGCACTTGTGAGGAGGAAATTCCAGGTTGATGTCACCAAATGCAGTTCACTGGCCTTTCACACCCTGACATCTTCCTTCAAGGGGTCATTTAATCCTGCAAATGCCCTCTGCCTTAAGCCCTCTGCTTTTTCCTTTCCCAAATGCTCATAGGAAAGCTGATAATGTACTGAGAAGGTTTCAATTAATGCAATTTCCTTCTTTCTTAGAAATGTGGTCTTAGTTAAGGAGTCGGGGAGTAGGGGAAGAAAGATGTAAAAAGAAACAGTTCCTCAAGCCAAAAAGCAGCATGAGGGTCAGAAAAGTTTACGTTCCCTTCTAAATGCTCTTGTCATAAAGCTGGGAGGCTGACTTATAAAATGTTTTCTGAAGCATGCCATAACTGCAGCAGAGGAAAGTTTTGGCAGGAGTGTACCCAGTTTGTGGCCAGCAAGTTGTGTTGCATTTGGTCTCTTGGAATCTCATGTGCTCCTTAAAGATGCCCAAGAGGCAGTCAGGAGATTCCTAATAGTCAATATGAGCTTGGTTAAGTCTTCAGCATTTATCAACAGCTCCAAAACTTTATTGTTGAGCAAAAGGAAGGAAAGCTTGCCTGGCGTTGTGGATCAGCTTCCAGTGAGGCATGCTGAGGGCTGCCAGGGTTCCATTCTGCTGGCCTTGCACCACAGTTGCTCCTGGAAAGCAGTTCACAGGGTTGGGGCAATATTCCTGATGCTGGAGCAAGGCAAGGGATTATTCTTTTCCTGGCTGTGGGTTTGAAGCAGCTGGTGTGCTGGTTGCTCAGCACTGCAGATCTTTGCCTTGATTCAGGAGGCCTGTGATGGGAATCAAGCAGCACAGTCAACACCTTACTGTGGGGAAACTGAGGCACTAACAGAGAGTGTGTCCAGGGCAGGGAACGGAGCTGGGAAGGGGCTGGAGCCCCAGGAGAGGCTGAGGGAGCTGGGAAGGGGCTGAGCCTGGAGCAAAGGAGGCTCAGGGGGGCCCTTGTGGCTCTGCACAGCTCCTGACAGGAGGGGACAGCCGGGGGGGTCGGGCTGTGCTCCAGGGAACAGGGACAGGATGAGGAGAAACAGCTTTCCACTGTGCCAGGGGATGTTTAGATTGAATATTAAACATTTTTCTTCACCAGAAGGCTGTATCATCACCCCATGAGGGATTTAAAAGCCACATTGATGTGTCATTTGGGGACATGGGTCAGTGGTGCCCTTGGCAGTGCTGGGGGAATGGTTGGACTCCATGATCTTGGAGTATTCTCCTGCCTAAAAGATTCCATGCTTCTGTGCCTCTCTCTCTGCATAATGCCCCGTGTCAGCATGAGCTGAAAGTGAAGCCCCTGACTCATTCAGTCATCAAACCATCCTCCTGCCTTTAAATCCCGGGTCTGTCTTGACCTTCCCTTACCCCCCTCAGTCTGTGCCTGGGTTGCACAAGGGAGAACAAAGTGACACTTGTTTGCCTCATCCAAAGAGCTCACTCAAGCAGGTGATTGTCTTGCCTCCTTTTGCAGTCCCAAAACAAAGTGTTGAAGTGTTGTTCTGGGATGTAAAACATCCCATATATTCCCCTGGGACTGGATTTCTGCTTTCTAACTGCGAGTGGCACTGAAAGGAAGAGAGGTCAAAATTGCAGGATAAGGGAAATAATTCCCAGGTGCTGAAATTAGGAGAAAGATGTGAGCACTCATCCTCTGCACTCCTCACAGTGCAGGGAGCAGGGGAGATTTAACAGCTTTAGCTGCAGTCTCTAAAGAGCTGATCCTTCATTTGTAACCCTGCCAGGAAAAAAACAAAAAAAAAACAAAAAAAAAAACAAGGAAGAGGATGAGAAGTCAATCAAATTCAGTTAAAAACTTGTCATTGTTTGTTTGTTTTGGGGATGTTAAGAGGCCAGCACATCTGTGACCAACACAAAACTATGTCTTCCAACAAAAAAGTGTCTTGCAGCAAGGACCATGGTTCTCAGCCACGAGCCCCTGTTCACCTCCAAAAGGGAAATTTATCCCTTCTGTTTTGAGGAAGGGAGGTTTGGTTTTATTTAATCGTGAATATTTCCAGCACATGTGCCACTTCATTTTCGCATGAAGGTTTGGGGTTCTTATTCCAAAGAGTTTTGGACCTCAAAACCCAGGTGTATCCAGCATGCAAGCCAAGGAATTGGAAACATGGGTTTTGTGCTTTAAATGAAAGTTAAACTTCCTCTGTTTTGATCTCCTTCCCTTCGAGTAAAGGATGTGACAGCACACGCCATCCTCTGTGAGAAAGAGTTAAATCTACAAAGCACTTTGAACCCCAGAGTGATATCATTCATTTTATTTGGTCTGTTCTGGTTTCTAGTCAAAATGAGAGAAACACAAAAAGATTTTGAGTCACTGCTGCTTTTGTTTTTTTGTTTAAATCTGAAACCCTGAAAATGAAAGGGCAGCAAGACAGGAAATATAAACTGAAACTAAAAAGGAGCCTTGAAGAAACCCAAGAGAAATGGAAAATCTAAACTTTGTTGGGGTGTCTTCAGCTGTAACGACCTGAAGGTTAAGATCACCCCAGAGTGGGAAATTGTACTTTTTCATGCAACAAAAAGAGAAGAGTTTCTCTCAGGGGACTGATGATTCTGGTCACTTCAAAAATTCTGATTCCTAAAATAATTCCCATAATACCTCTTACTACAGAGGGGTGTTTTGTTGTTGTTGTTGTTTTGGTGGGGCTTTTTTGTTGTTTGGTTTGGTTTGGTTTGGTTTGGATTGGTTTGGTTTGGTTTTTTCTTTTTTTCATTTTTTGGGTTTTTTTCTTTTTTTCATTTTTTGGTTTTTGTTTTTTTTTTTTTGTAGGGAGAACCAGACCACTTTGGTTATCAGTTTTCAGAGAAAACTGAGGCTCACAGCTGTAACCCAAGATGTCACAGGTTATTCATACATGGCAATGCTTTTCCAAAAAGCTTACATTTCACAATTTTCAGGCTAGTGCTTTACCTTTCAGGCTGTTATATTTCTACAGGGCTGTCTACTCAGTTGCTCAGGATCTTATATCAAGGAGAACCAGCTTCTGACCAGAAGTTTAGAAATTTGCCTTCACAAAATAAACATATTTCTTGATTTTTTTTTTCCTCGCTGTGTGTGGCTTCTACTTCTCAGCAACTCATTTCTCTGAAAGAAATTAAAGGAGCCTCCTACAAGCCCCATGACACAGAGTTTCAGTGGAGCAGGGACCAAAAACAACTGTGTCTGAGTAAATGTCTTATTTGGGTGTTTGTAATCTGACTCAGCAGCCCAGACCTTGATTTTTATCTTCTCAGAGGATTGGGTGGGAGGAATGGGTAATAACAGTTCAAAGCAGTGCAGCTCCTAACATCTGGGGCTAAAGGGAGGGATGGGACTTTGCAGTAAGGGCTATCGATATCTTGATGTCATTGTTCAGTTGTTTGCCCTGTTGTTGCAACATTTTACAACCAGAAAAGAGGCTCAGACCATCCATGCTTCCTAAAAGACACTTTGCTTGTTTGGAATATTTTAGGAACTACAAATATACTTTGTCCTTCCCCCACTGATTTTGCTTGTGACACCTCAAGGAAATACAACAACCAAGCCTGGGTGAAAGTGAACATCAAAAATGTTGGAAAGATGGTGAAGTAACATGGGTGGAAGCTGATAATTTTGATAAGTTTGGTTGGAAAGATCTCTCTCAGACTTCGAATGAAAGCAAAGCAGACCTTGCCCTCCCTAAAAATGTAGTTTTTCTGTCAAAGAATAAAAATGCACAGAAATTTGAGTGTTTTTTTGGACTTCAGGCATTCTCAGAAAACCGTACATTGCCTTTAGGGAATTTGAATGAAAACAAACATGCTTTTTTTGGCCACATTTGGCTAGATAAGAGAGGTCATTTGGGTACTTATTTATTTATTTATTTATTCACTGACACCATTGTTAAAACAAGTCCAAACTGAAGATTTCCAAGCATTTGAGTTCCTCCTGCTGCTTTGATTTAGGCCTTTGAAGCTGCAGGCAGGCCAGGGAGGAGGCTGGAGCCGTGTCTGCCAGCACTCTGCTTTCTCTGCCTGATCTGTCCCCAGCCTCTGCTGGGAATTGAGGAGGTTTTGGTCGTGTTTTGTCTCCTCTGAGGCAGAGTAGGCTGCCTGGGCAGCAGCTGGCTATCTCTCCATGCTTGCCACTGATTTGCATGTGGCCATGCTGTTTCCTGTAGTTTTTAGGTCCAGCTCTAGCAGCAGCAGAAAGGCGTAGGTTTAGGTCCAGCCTTTCACAGTGGCTTTGTGGCCCACTGTGACTCAGAGCTTTGGGGTTTTTTTTTTTGAACTTCCAAGACAGATGCTGAGACAGCTGATACGGGAAGTTGGGGGTGGCAGATGGCCTTAAAGCACCCCTAAAATTGAGAATCTGATAAGACCCACTAGTTAAGACAAGCCTGTCAGCCTTGCACTAACACCCATAGGCTTTGTGGCAGGGAAGTGTGGGACTGTCAGGACAAAGGGACTCAGGTCTTCATAGAATCATAGAATATCCTGAAGTGGGAGGGATCCACAAGGGTCATTGAGTCCAGCTCCTGGCCCTGCACAGATCACCCCCAAAAATCCCACCATGTGCCATTGTCCAAATACTTCCTGAACTCTGCCAGGCTGGTGCTGTGACCACTGCCCTGTGGAGCCTGTTCAACCCTCTGGGGGAAAAACCTTTTCCTGATATCCAACCTAAGCCTCCCCTGACACAGCTTCATTCAGTTCTCAGGGGTCCTGTCATGGGTCACCAGAGAGGCTTCAGACTCCTCTCATATCTCTGACCCTTCATACAGATTATGTGGTTGGGCTTCCTTGGCCAGTGAGTGGCAACTTGTCCCAGAAGTGGTCCCTGAGTGTGTTGTCGCATTTGCCCACAGGTTTAGGCAGGTTGTGGCACTGGGGGAGCTCCTCTTTAGAGGTGACCATTGTCCTTTGGTCCTTGTGAGGCCAAAGTTGGCAAACATGGTCCCTTAAATTTCACCGCCAGTGGTCTTGTAGGTGCTGGAGGTGAATTATCCAGGTCTATATGGATTCCATATGCCTGTAATAATCCAATATTTGGATGGGAGAACTTTGAAGGTGTTGTATAAATAAAGGAGTCACAGCTGAACACCTCAGATGTGGTAGTTTAGAGATGATCCTACTATTTGTTTGAAAAACTACTCTCAGGTCCTCCTATAATGAAAAGATTTCTTGTCATTAAACATGGGAGAAGGGAAGGAATCAGAGACGGTAAAAGTGATTTTTAAATACAAAAACCTCTCAGAGGGAAGGCAAGTCGAGGACCCCAAAATTTCTCAGTGTCACGCCAATAGTCATGGGAGGACAACATCTTCCCTTATCACAACATACAGATGCAGAGTATTTTGAAACCTTGCTACAGAGTGTAAATGTGAAATTGTGTGCTTCTGGGATGGCTTCATGCTCAGAAGTTCCAGTTAGAGACACAAAAGTTGGTACTTGCTGCTCCTTGACCTGCCACAAGTGGCATCCTGTGAGTGAGCACATTAGAGGATCTTCTGGGGCTTTCCCTGCGGGCTACAAAATGCCCAGGGTCCTCATTCCCTTCACAGGATGAATTAGTTGGTTTTGTGGAAAACGGTGACCTCAAAGGGGATGCAGTGTTTAGGAGTCAACTTGGATGCTATTAGCTCGGTGTTGATTGCTCCCAGCTCCCACATCTCAAAATGAAAGTACAAGAAAAAATAACCCTACCCTTCCCGGTTTTCCATGCTGCACCGCCTTCCCATTGATTTTATTGCAGTTCATTGTTATCCCTAATGAGAGAATTCTGATTTAATGGAGTGTTGGACAGATTGTAGTCAGCACAATTCCTCTTTCCTTCCACCCTATTTCTGTAGAATAATGTAATACGATCTTTAGCAAGTCCCTTTTTGTTTAAAGGAATATCCAAATGGGAGAATCAATTGATTGTCATCTTGATGTGCTTCTCTGTTCTCTGGAACACCTTCCTGCAGGAGTAACATCAAATGTAAAGACTGAGGAACTTGACCTGGCAGGTGCCAGCTCTTGGGAATACAAATGCTCAGCTGTAGGAAATATCTCTGTTGCAGCAGCTCTGTGGAAGTAATTAGGCAGAGGATAATGGATGGCTTGCAGTGAGATAGGAGGGAATGACTCCACAGAGGTGCTTCATGGTGAGGTCATAAACTGCAACAGTGGAGCAAGGATGGGCTGGTGATGTCAGCCAAAACCTGTGGTGAAATTTGTCCCCTCACAGGACTTTTCCCTGTCTGTTGCTGCTTTTATAGGTTCCCAAATATGGAGACCCCTCTGCAGGGTGACTGCAGCAAGCGTTAAAGATGGAAAGGCTGCTGTGTTTCAGTTTTACATGAACTACTGGTTTCTGTTTCCCCTGTTAGAAAGTATTTTGCATTCACAAAGTAGTTCCTTCTTTCTGACCACTGCAAGTGGGCTGTTTGGGTGGGGAAAGAGTCATTCTCTAGTAGCAGGCACATGGTGTGAATCTTGGGGTCAATCTTGTGGTTGTTCTGGGAAGGTCCAGGAGTTGGATGTGATGATCCTTGTGGTCGGTCCCTTCCAACTCAGAACATTCTATGATTTTTTGATTCTTTATTAGGGATCACAATACCAACATCTGGAAAACTCAATGCAGCCTTTCCTTTGGAGCAACCCTTGACACACTCTGCATGTTGCTCCCCTGCACGTACAGATGCGGGTGTTGATAAACAGGAATCCTAAGACTGGCAATGTTCATATAGATCAGTGCTTGCAAGTAGAGGAATGATCATGAGTGAAAGCATTCAATTTCTTCAGTTTTGTTCTGTTGTTGGGTCAATGGAAAAACACAACCTTGGATCAGAAGGTGCAGCCTTCAGGAGGATCATCTCTGCTCTGTGTTTGGGAAAGACTCAGATGCGGGCACACAGCTAATCCAGGTGCTCCTTCCCTAGCAGTCTGTGCACCACCTTTTCCTCTGGGCAGCATCTGTGCCCAAGCACAACCCCTGGAAAGAGGAGCTCTGCTCTTCCTCCCCAGCTGCCTCTCCCTGCAGGGGATTCCCCTGCATGATCTCATGCAGCTCTGGTGGTAATTACCATCATCTCATGGCTCAGTGGGGTTTGCCTCCAGAGGAACCAACCGTATGGCTTTTGGCACCCATCTGCACAGGTATGCAACATCTCAGTGCAAGTTAAAAAAAAAAAAAAAGAAAAACAAAAAATCAGTAAAAGATGTTGAAAAAGTAGTTTTCTCTTTTCACTCTGCTGTTTAAACAGCTTTGTAGTTGTCTGGTTTAGAAAACTATTTCTCAGGCTAATCTATTTTTTTTTTTTAACCTTGAAGTTTTCATTTCAGCTTGAAAAACAAACATAACTTCTGTTTTGCCCACAGACTTACTCCCACCCTGCCACAATGTTTTGTGATGGCGAGCCATGCAGTTCCTTGAGCCAGCCTCTTTTCTTTCTCCCTTTTCAAAAAGAAAAAAAACCAAAAATCTCTGCTGTCTGCACTTTCCAGGGATGATTTTTTTAAAAGATGCAGTGTGGAAACAATGGTGTATTTTATTTATGTCTTAATTGCAACTTGCTTTATTTCTTTTCCTCTGGTTTGGCAGGGTCAGGAGCTTGGGAAGTGAAGGTGCATCAAAATCCAATGCAACTTTTCCCCCCCTCATAGTCACACCTCTCCTTGCTCTAGCCTGTGCTACTCTAGGATAAAATAAGGTGACTTGGAGAGTTAAAGGAAATCTTAGCCCAGCATCACAGTCTGCCTGCCAGCCCAGTTCAGGAGATGAGGATCTCCCTTTTCCTCCTCTGGCTGGAAGTCTCTCAGTGGGAATCTCCTTGCTGGAGTGTGGTGCCTCCTTGCCAGGGGAGCAGCACATGGGCTGATCTCTGTGAACAGGTTAAATAAACAGGACTATGTTTGGGTTAATTGTCACTGGTTCTACTGCTCTCCATTACTGATCTATCTGGGAGCCTGGCCAAGGAGCAGATGTGAGAGACAGCATCATCACCTCCCTCATCGTCTTCATTGTGTCTGGATTTATCTTTTTTTTTCTTTTCCTTATCCCCCCCACCCCTTTTTCTTGTCTTTTATTTTATTTTCTTCTTTTTTTTTTTTCTTTTTTCTTTTTTTTTTTTTTCCCAGTATTTTTGTTTTTCTCTTTGGCTGAGCAAATAGGCCAGATGGCAGTGAGGGGAACAGACAACAAGTGAGCCATGGCATATGGGCAGCCTGTTTAATTTCAACTCCTGTTGGGAAGTGGCTTGCAGGGAGATAAGTTACAAAAGCAGAAGAGGAGGAGGAGTGTGTGTTGCAGGGGAGGGGCAGGAGGAAGGGAAGACCCTTTTTGAGATGAAGCAGCCCAGCTGAGAGGAGTCCGGGGCACAGGGGACTGAAACCTTGGCTGCATTCCTGACACAAAGCAGTAAATTAGCTGTTTCCGAGTCAGTTGGTGCAGGAAGTCTTGTTGGCTGCACATGGGAAGGAGAGATGGGGATGTCTGCCTCCAAACAAGGAGGAGGAGGAGGAGGACATGTCTCCGATTTCCATCTCACTCCCCCTGTCCCAGGCAAGCTCCAGCCAGGTTTAGGACCTGGGATGTGGAGGGGTTTTTTTTTTGCCCAGCTGCAAAAGAGGAATCGTGCTGCCCAGATGATTTTTTTTTTTTTCCTTTGCAAATAGGATTGTGTATGTTTTGCTCCTATGGGCATCAAAGTGAGATCACCCACTAAACAGTCCTTTGAAGCAAATGCATAACTTCTTAAGTTTTGAAACAAAACAAAATAAAAAGCTGAAACAAAACAAAATTAAAGGCAGCTTAATAACAATGTAGTTGACAGTGATTCCCCTTTTCCCTTCTCTTCTGTTTTGGCCTTCTTTTTTCTCTGTCTCAATTTGCTTTTTGGATTCAATGTGCAAGCTATCAGTTTCTGGCTATCTAGTCACATCGTTCATGCATTTTGGATTTTGTGGACTAAGACCAAAGGGAGTCTTGCCTTAAATGTGTCCTGAATGATTTAGGAAGAAAATTAGAGGGAATTACACTAAATTATAATTATGTGAGGCTTCTTGTCTTTGTTTTGATGTACTCAGACTTTGGTAGAGAGTGAGGAGAGGTAGGTGTACTTTTCTTACTTTTTGTAAATGTGTTGCTTTTGAATCTCAGCTTCATTGAAATGTAGTTTACAATGGTAGGAACTTGAGAAGTCATACTCCTGCTGATGTTTAGTGGGTTTTGTGTTCCTTGGTACGTGTTCTCAACACCTTAATTCTAGAGGTTTTCTTAAGAAAACATCCATTGTGGTCAACAACATCATAACTTTTCTCTATTTGCTCCTCTTTGATGAGAACAAGCATGGGATCCCAATGCAATCATCACACACACAGACCATTTGGAGCTCTGAGCGTGTTATCAGCATCCTGAGTGGTGGGTGTGCCCATGTCTGAGATTCAGCTGTGAGCTCCATGCTTGTGCTTGCCAGGGTGGGAAAACTCCATGCACCAATTAGCTCTGGAAATCCTGATTCTCTTGGCAAGGTGCAGATGATCCTGGGCAGCAGTTGCACTCTAAGCCCGCACAAAGAACTTTTTATATGGCTTTAATTCTGCAGAGAAGTTTTTATTCACTATAGATTCTGCAGAGAAATGATTGTGCATCACTGGTTTGGTGGAGCAGAATTTTAACTTACAGCTCAGGCACTCCTTCACTGACGAGTTTTAACATGAAACAGAAACACAAGGCTGTGATTTATTGGTGAAATATTTAAGATAGATTGTTAAATTATTTAAATAGCAGAGTTTAAAGCAGGCAAGATAAAATAAAACAAACCAAAAAAGGCAGTTCATCCAAATAAAAGCTAAGTTTTCCTGAATTTGAAAACTGCACATTTAGACCCACTAGTTATCTGAAAAAAAAAGTTTTCACTTTTATTACCCTCATAGAAAAACCCCTAATTTTGAATCTTTTTCCATTTGATCCCTGCAGACTCTGTTTCATCTGCAGTGCCAGTAATTGTTGCAGCCTCCATCATTTCCTACCATTCATCTAGCAGGTATTTGGGCACTCACCCACACTGCATGCAGTTTTCCTCTTTCTACAAATGCTACTGGAGAAGGTTTTTGACTTACTGTTGGTAAACCAGGTGAGCACTGCTCCAGTGTTCTTGCCTGGGTTTGGACCTCACCCCATCTTGTCTTGTCCTTAGAGGTGACCTTCCATCCTACCTCAAAAAAGTTTGTTTGCATCTGCTACATTTGTCTTTGCCCAGTTGCCCTCTGGCATCTGTATGGCATTGCCGCAAAGTAAAATTTGGGATATCTTCTCAAAGGAGGGGACAGAGGTCATACTTGTGGTCTTCAAAGACTCCAGAGGGGTCACAAAAACAGTGTAGACTTGTGACAGTGTGAATAAAGTGTGAATAAACATAAAGATATTTTGTGGACCCTTGTCATTCATTTAATAGAATCACAGAACAATTTGGGTTGGAAGGGACCTTAAAGATCATCTGGTTTCAATCTCCTGCCACAGGCAGGGCACCTTCCACACCTTCCACTGGGGTTGCTCACAGCCCCATCCAACCTGGCCTTGAACACTTCCAGGGAAGGAGCCTGCACAATTTTTCTAATTTTTTTCCCCCTAATTTTGAGATAAAATATATGGGACTTGCTGCATCCTATGGAGCAGTTAATGTTTTCAGTTTCTGTTTGTGTAAGATTCCCCAAATTTGAGAAAGCTTGCTCACTTCCTGAGCCATGTCTGCTCTGAATATCAGATCAGTGTGATACATGAAAAGCAAAGGTGATTAGGCTTTGACATGTCTTCAGTAAAAACTCATGGGAAGTGTTCATCAAGACCCATAGATAGCTTTGAAAATTTCAGTCCTTTCTCTTCATCTACTCACATTTCAGCACCAAAAAAGAAATATTTTTCAAGTCTGACCTCCTCTAGCAAGCCCTTCGTCTTGGGCTGTGCATCTGAGAAGGAGAAAACTTTCAAGGTCTGATTCTTTTAAATGTGGCAGCTGAAAAAAAGATAATTAGGACAGACAAATCCAAACAGTACTTTTGCAAATGGTATTTTTTTTCCCCGTGTATCTCTATATTATACTTTTCCACCTGCCTTCAAAGGGAAGCTGATAAAAAGGATTTGCTTGGCCTTTTTGTTGCCGAAGGGGGAAGGGTGCCATTTTTGTGTAGTGCTGTGAGACAGATTCTGCAAGTGAAACTACCCCAGCAGGGGCAATCCTGCCCGGAGGGGACAACTCCAGGGACTGAAGCAGATTTTCTTTTTTTTTTTTTCCCTTTGCTCTCCTTTGTGGATTTGTTGTGCTGTGGGACCAGGTCTTTTATGGCATGTTAGGAGTGGGGTTTATGGAGCAATCAACTCCATCAGCAGTAGTGGCAATCACATAATGCTTTGGTCTTTTGTAATAGATTTTGTGTGTATGAGCTGAAAGTATGGCCAGGAGGAAAGGGGATGTGAAATGTTGTCTTTTTTTTTTTTTCTGTCCTTTTTTTTTTTTTTTTTTAAGTTGGAAAGAGTCTGTCTGAGTTCCTTTATGCTTTTCAGGCTCAGGGATGAGAGAGAGCGTGCGTACGTGTGCGCGTCTGTGCCCATACAGTCGCTCAAGTGGGAAAAAACCCTGTTTGCAGTTCACACAGGAGGAATTTCTGATGGAGACAACAGTGCTAAGCAGAACGGCACATCCTGATCTCTAGCAAGTGAGGGGCACGCTGGCGGACACACGCACATAACACATACTCTCCAGGCGCTCTGCATAATACGTGCAAAGCGCTGCCCTTTAATGAACGTAACCTATGGTGGCTGGGATGCAGCCGGCCAGACCTCACCATTAATAAACTGGGAACATTCTTCTCCTTTTTAGTCCCTTTCAATGCCAGCCCTGCGTTTTGATCTCCCTTGAATGCTGCTCCCCCTCATTTGGGGCTCCAATTCTGAGAAGATTTGGCGCATTGTTTGAGGTCGCAGGATGTCGGATTGATTTCGGAGCTTTTGTATTGACTCCGGGCTCCTGAATGAAGCTGTCATGTGTGTCTGTGGTTGGCTAGCAGGCTGTCCGGCTGCAAGCTGTGCCTTCCTTTGTTGTTTAGGCCTCATTGAGCTGAGGGAAGAGGCTCATTTCAGGGTGATTTACCACCACCCAAACACCAGCTGTCTGTTGTACTGCTGCTTGCCTCCACCTTGGATTCAGTTCTTGTTTCCCTTCCTTTCCCCCCTTCTCTCCCACTCTACCACTGTAGGCACTTGGGTACTGGTTCTTCAAAATGTGTGGATCACCCTGACAGAACAGCAAAAAAAGCATAACAAACACTGAATGTGTTGTTCTTCCTAATGGTGTTTATGCAGCCAGGGGGATTTTTAGAGTTTGCTGTTGCAGTGCTATACATAGGCTCAAAGAATGACATGCCCTGTTGGAAGGGACTCACAAAGATCATCGAGTCCAAGTCCTGGCCCTGCACAGGACAGCCCCAAGGATCATACTGTGTGCCTAAGAACCTTGTCCAAATGCTTTTTGGACTCTGGCAGAGTCCTTCTCTGCCAGAGGCCTTGAGGCCTTGAGGCCTTCTCTGGGGTGGTTCCAGTGCCCGACCACCCTCTGAGGGGTTGTGCCAGCTCCCTAGGGAAAAGGCTGCTTCCAGTATTTTCAATTGCCGTTGCTCAAAAGAGAGAAAGGCTAATGAAAACCAAGCAGGTTAGAGCCCAGCTGGACCTGTCAGCTTCTGCAAGGTGCATGCCACAGTGCTAAGCCAAGCCCACCTCTGGGGCTGAGCTTTCCAGCCACAGGCTTGGAAGACAGGATCCTACTGTCAGTGCCAGCCAGCAGCTCCAGAGCAGAGAGCCTGGCAGCTCCCTGGAGGCCGGCTGGTGCCATGTGCCTCGTGTCTGACTCCTTTAAGCAGGGCTGGCAGCTCCACATGGGATGGCTCTGGGCAACGCTGCCGTGATTTGTGCGTGCCCTGCATCTCCCCTGGAGCTGCTGGCGTGAAACGAGTTGTGACCGACCCTCATTTGACTTCTGGGTGATGCAGTTCAGTTTTTCTCGACCACAGGCTGTTAAAACTGGCAACTGCTCAGCTCCTATCACCCGTGCAGCTGAGATAATTAAGCCTGTTACTATTATTATGGAGGTTTTTTTTTTTATTTTTCTGCAAACTTTGGCCAGCTGCTGGAGCCTATGGTGTAAGGAGGTGGGTGAGGCCAGCCAGATTCCCTGTAAGAGGTGGATAATGGGACATATGTCAAGGAGCCTTCTTGCTCTTTTGCCTTGTGAAGGGTGATGTCTGGCGATGGATGCGAGTCAGCAGAAGGCAAAGCAATCTTCCCTGTTGGAAAACCTTGTGCCTACCTGCTTCTTAACAATAGCGCCTCATGTTATCAAAAAGCCAGGAAACATAGAAATTATTCTCAATGAATTAAGACCAAACATCTATACCCAGTCAGATGAGGCTCCTCTCTTTTTCTCTCTTTCCCCTGTGAGCATCAAGCACTGCTGGACGAAGAAAGGAGGGAAATATTGGGACGCAACAACCACAGCAGGATAGCCCCTGCAAGGTGTTTTAATTTCTTAATGAACTCCTTGGGCACTAGAAACTGTGAAATAACATACAGATAAACAAACAAAAACTCCCTAACCCTTAGCACCCTGCAGGGCTCTGTTTCAGATCGCTGAATAAAAGCTGAAGTTGCACATGCATGTTTAATGTAACACAAGGCGTGTGCTGTGGAAAAGCATGCTTTCCTCTAATCTGGTTCCAGACAGAAGCATCCAAACAGAAGCCCCTTTCCCTATCCCCACTGAACTGCTTGGTGTATGTGAGGAAACCCCTGAATGACAAGGCCTCCATCTGCTCTGGAACAGAGTTGCGACTGGCTGCAAATGTTGTCCATATGCTTTTTTTTTTTTTTCCCTTTTGCCTTTCAACTTAGCTGCCTAATGTTAGACACCTATCTGCAAATTAATCATCTGCTCATAAGGAGTTCTCTTAAAATAAGGTGGAGGTAGTAGCTCATTCGTCCAGAGCACATTAAGAGAGGTGCGTCTGCAGCTGGAAACGGAGGTGGGATTATTTATCCAGTGTATTGCTTTCATTTGGGTTTTTTTAGGAAATTGAAGAGCCCCTTCATTCTTGTAGTGTCAGAGGAAAAGGAAAAAGCTCGCAGGTTTTGGGTTCATATTTTCCTTGTACTCTTGATTTTCCATGTGCGTATGGGCAACATCTTGTAATTTCTCTCTGTGAAATAAAACTGGTGATACTTGTGTTTGGACAGGAGAACATGGCCATGGTTTGCCATGAGCTCAGGTGGCATTAGACCCATGGAAGGGTATAAAAGTGGGAATATTTTTCCCCTGGCTTGTGGTTAAGGAAGGCTTGGATTATTTTATTTGACATAACAACTTTGCAGTGGACAGTGGGACAAGCTGAGCACCAATGAGACATATGAGGATATAGTTTCCTTACCACAAGTGTATGTTTATTCTATAGCCACCCCAAGGCATCCAGTGGCCTTTTGGGACATATGTGAGTCTTTCCCAGTTCTTTTTTATAGTTCCAACTTGTCTCATATGCTGAGGGGTGTCTAGAAGATACTCTGTGGTTAGACAAAGGGGTCTCTCCCCTCTCAGTTTCCTGTCTCTAACACAGCATTTTAATACACTTGCTTTAACTTACAGTTTAAGCACTTCTTTCTGAGGAAAAAAAATACTTTAATAGATTACAGACCAGTTGTTGAAGGATTGTAGTAATGGGGCAAGAGTGAAACACCTTTGACAGATGGGAGTCACAGGCAGAGGAGGCCAGTTGGAAGCAGTCCCCTGAAAACCTCGGAGTCTGCCAGTTTGTAATCAGCAGCCCAAACATGAGGAATTTTGGGTAGTTATCAGATTAGGTATCAGTACAACCTTTTCAGTGTTGTAGTTTTTTTCCAGCTTCTGTTTTGGAAAGAGAGAAAAAGATATTTTCTGCACATTATGTGACCTTGCTGAGATTTGTGAGATGCTGAGCTCACCAAGTAAGAGACCTCTCCACACCTGGCAGGTTGCAGACTCTCCCAAGGTGACCAAAAGTTTATCTGCCAGTTTTTAATTCCTGCCACCAAGGGTCATCTCTCTGCTGTGCCCTGACATTGAGCAATGGCTGCAATTCCTTTTAATTGTGCCCTTTCCCTTCCTCATCATTTAGGGCAGAGCGCTTCCACTTGGCTAAACTCACTGACTGTGTTGGGATCTTCTTTTCTATATAAATTAATCCAGCTGAAATCTCATGACTGTTCATGGCTGCGCACGAGCAGATTCTCCCTCTGTTCCCCAGCAGATGCCAAGAGTGTTTATTTTTCAGCTGTGGACAGCAAAAGTCTGGAAGTAGGCAATGTCTTTGTGTGCATGCCTAACGAAAAACAAGTAATTGTGATACATTTGTGGGGACTTCACTGGCTCTTCTTGACTCCATGTGGTTTAAATTCAAGCAGCATTTTGACATCTGGAATCTCAGCTCCTTTCTGCCAAGGTGATTTATCAAGATGTCCAGGTTTGATAAGGAACAAAAATACTTTGGTGAAGAACCAAAGTGACAAATAATCCCCAGAAAAGAACCCTTGTTAGCATGAGGAACCTTGCTGCTTTGATCATATTCAGTCAGTCTGATGGGTTTTCAACAAAAATAAAGGTCAGCTTCTCTCCCAGACTGTTGGTTACAGGTAAAAGGACAGTGAGCGGACTCTGTTTCTTTGCAAATCTCTGTTGGTTTGAGCATCAATCCCTGGAAGTATCCAAGACCAGATTAGACAGATTAGACAGAGTTTGGAGCAACCTGGTCAAGGGGAATATGTCCCTGCCCATGGCAGGGGTTGGAACAGGGTGATCTCTCAGGTCCCTTCCAAGCCAAACATTCTATGTGTCTATGTCACAGACATTGCAGAGTTGCACCAGCAGTGTCAGGTGAGAGTGTGCTCTTGGATTCCTGGCATGGGTTTACCAGGGGTGATGTGGACCCATTGTTCTACTGGGAGCAAATCTCTCCTGAGGACTTTATTTCACCAAATCTGGGCACATTAGAAGCAAGTAGGCATTAACTTGGTAAAGGTGAACAGAAGTAGTAGTGTATGAGCTTTTCCTCAAGTCACTGCTGTTTGGTATTGGGGTGAGTATGCTAGACATGTTCCTGTTCATGCAAGTGTATGAGAACCATGGGTTAAAATAAAATTTATTTCTTTTCAGCTTTGCTTTACCGCTGTCGTTTTCCACACACCTTGCCTTCCTTCTGCCTCTGTATGACTTCCCTAATGTTGGGATATTATCCTTTGGGGAAGTCTTCTTGGCAGACTGGCAGTTCCCCCTCAGTGAAAGTGAACTTCCCAGCAGCACAAGAAGGGTCCACAGGCTGCCCTTTCTTCCCCTGCTCCTGATCACAAATACAAGCCTCTTGGTCTTCAGTGGTTCAGAGTGTGCTGATGTTTTTCCTTCCTTATCTCTTATAGGGAAAAGTCATTGGAGATTCAAAACTGCTTATGAGTTGTGGTTGCAGAAAAGGGAAAAATTCTCAAGTGAAAGACTCAGATCAGGTCAGTCAATATGTACCTTAACTGGTGAAATCTGAGAATGTCTTAACGCCTGGTGGATTTGATCTGTGTTGTTGCATATCAGAATTCCTGGACACAAACAGAATCCTTGGCATGATTGACAATGGTACAACATTAATGTTTTTGTGTTTGTTACTTGTAGAAAAACCCTCAAGCAAGGTTGGGGATTCATTGCACTAGGAGATGTTAATTCCCTAGCCTGGCTTATTCCCATCTGGTTTATTTATTCATGAATTCTGTTTCTTTATAAGAATCCACTCCAGGCAATGCCTCTCTTAAAGAATATTGCTTTTCCTTGCTGGCTAAATGCATGCAACCTTTGGTCTCCTACTGTAGCTGCCTGGATGGGTGGTAGCTCATTGCATGCTTTTGTTCTGAAGTGACACCATTACAAGGACATTCTTTATTGGGGTTCCTCATGACATTTGTTCACAAACTGATGGCCGGGTTTCAATATTCATTACTTGGAATGAATGGCCCCTTATTCTAAAATTGGTCAAATTGACATTGGTGGGATCACTGGTAGGGTTCAGTAATTGCAAGTGAGATGGACTGTGCTTGGAATAACAGCCAGCTGGTGGTCTCTTCCTTCCCCCTACCACTTGGCACTCATTCAGACTAGCCAAGTTCATCCCTGACAATCTTCTTTTAGTCCTTATGGCCTCCTGTCTTCGTAGCTAAAGATGAGTTTGAATCTGGAGATCATTTTTTTCCAAAGATGAAACAAAATTTGGTTTGAGCATAAACATTTTATAAAATCAGGTCACCCAATGTTAAATGTGGCAGAGTGAAGCAAGTTCTCAATTATCAAGGAACTTTGCTCTCTAATGTGTCTTGAGGACTGCCTGTGACTGGGTTTAGACCTGGGGCAGATTCAAACTGTGTCCATGAAGCTCCAGAAACTCCTGATAGTTTCCTGAAAGGAAAAGAGGTGAATTCTCAGGAAGAAAAGTGTTTTTCACCTTCAACAGGCATGTTCATCAACTTTAATTAACAATAGTGTCTCAAAGCCTTGTCTTGGTAATGTTTGAGATTTGAGAACAGATCTATCTTATCTATAAACCTATCCATCCATCAATATACCTGTTGTGCAGTATTCCCTGTTGTGAGGACTGTTGGTCACACTTACAAATTCTTTTTAGAATTAAGTCTTTCATTGATTTCCTTTGTTTTGCTTTGGTGCTTTTAGTAGAATTTTCAAATTAACAAATTAATTATCATGAGCTGTATCATCAGTTTACCATCAAGACAAGGATTCATATTACTTTTCTTTAAAAGACTAGCTTCCCATTCTTTCAAATGCAAGCTTAATATTCTCATTTTGAGATTCCAACACATCAGGGGAAAATTAATTTAGAAATAAGCACTCTTACTAATCTTAGTCTTTTGTATTTTGATGTACTTGGATTGAATTACTTTAAGGGGAACCAGAAAACCATTAAAGCACTGGTAGCATTGATTAGAAATAAAGTTGGAAGATTTTGATTGCAGAGAGGTTTTACAAAGCACTATCTCTAGCAAACCCTGTGTAGTAGACCTCAAACTCACAAATGGCAATATTTTAATTAGAGTGTAGGCAACAGTTTTCAGAGGGGAAAAAATATCCCATTCTCTTTGATGGTTTCTGGAACAGTGATAAAATATTTTTTGCATTCAGTTACTTCCTGGAATCTAATTTTTGATGCCTGATGATGTGTTGACCATATCAGTACCTCTTTATTTGCTGTATCAACATAAACTGTTGGGCAAGTGCTCGCTTCAGAGGCTGCAAAGCTCATTCTTCATGCTCCTGGCAGGGTCCTGTCTATATTTCAGGGGATAGGAGGTAGATGGGGAGGAAACTAGTACAGGAGGGTGGGTGGCAGTGTGGAACATTTGTTTGTGAATGCAGGACCTCACTCAGCTTATAAATTATCCCCTGGGCCTTGTAGTTAAACACAGACTTCTATGGTGACATGGGCTGGGAAAGGCAAACACTTGCTGATGATTGTAGGATAATCCTCCAGGACACTAATTGCCAGAAAACCAAGGAAGCATTTTTTTAGGAGCAGCTTGTTTCACTTTGTGAAGGGGAAAAACAGTGCTCTGGATTTAGTTTTGTTTGTAGAGCTCTGCCCCTGCCTCCTGCACCTTGTCTCAGATTTTAAAGATTTGCCTTCATTATTGTTATTGTTGTTGGGACCTTTTTATTTTTTTTTCCCTACATTGCTTTGTGTTTCACTCTGGTGCCTCTGTAAAGTTATGTGAAAATGCAACTTAGCTTTCATTTGCATGAATGTATGCATAAATACGTATGTGGTTTTTATACCATTAGCTATTTAAAGGCTTGGTTTTAAAGTCACCAACTACTTTTCAGCTGAAATTTTCGTGAGAGGTGATGTTTAGCAAAGAGATGACTCTTCTTTCATTACTTCGAGTGAATTTGGAAACTGGCAAAAAAATCCTAAATACACTGCCCCAGCTTAACCAAATCATAACCTCATTGCCAACGATTTAATTTACCAACACTTCTTACTCCAGCCTGGAGAAGAGGAGACTTAGGGGAGACCTCGTTTTAGGTAAAACTTCTTTGTGAGGGGAAGAGGAGGGGCAGACACTGATCTCTTCACTCTTGTGAGCAGACAGGAGTTGAGAAAACAGCATGAAGCTGAATCAGAGGAGGTTTAGGTTGGATCTCAGGGCAAGGCTCTGCCCCAGAGGGTGCTGGCCCTGCCCAGGCTCCCCAGGGATGGGCACAGCCCCGAGGCTGCCAGAGCTCCAGGAGCCTTTGGACAGCGCTGCCAGGGATGCACAGGGTGGGGTTGCTGGGGGTCTGTGCAGGGCTAAGAGTTGCACTTGATGATCTTGATTCAACTCAGAACATTCTGTGATTCTGTGATTCTCCAGGATGCCTCTAAAAGCAATGGCACTTCTTGACCTGCGCCCTGCTTCCCTGAGTTTGGCAAGGACACCAACTATCTGCATGGTATTTTCCATGTTGCAAGTCACCAGTGTGTAAAACCTGGGCCTGTCAAGGGCAGAAGTCCAAGTGGGCTTAAACGGGGCTGGGGTTTCACAACAGGCACAGGGAACCTGTTGGGTTTTCCCCAGGCCAGGATAGGGACTCGTGGTCTGTGCTGTGGCCTCCCAGTCCAAATCAAACCCTGCATGATGACGTGGTAGGGTAAACAGTGCAGTATAAATCCCACCAAAGCTTTGAAAACCTCTAAGGGAGTAGAGCTGAGTGCACTGAAGAGCTAGAGTAGCATCCCCCTTGGATGGTCTCGAGGAAGCTTTGGGTCAGTGAAGCAAGATGATGGAAAGGTGTCCCCAGATAAGGTCACCTCTTGCAAGCAAAACTCCCATATCCTTGTCTGCCTTTGGCAGCATTGCTTGTTGTTTGTGTGCTTTGTGGGAGTGAAATTTATCCATGCTCTGAGGCCCAGAACCAAGTCTGTGCACCACAAGCATCCTGCTGTAATTGTAAGGCTCATATATGCCCTTTGGAGTGCTTATTAGATTCCCATTAGCTTATGCTTCCCCATAATGCTATAAAGTTATAATGTTCCTTATTATTTGAGATGCATTGTTGTTTAAGAATGACAGTCCTGGAGTAGGATTTCCTTGTGCCAAGTAGCATACTAGCATAAAGAAGGAAAGATGTTTCCCAGGGAGCAATTTCATTTGTGTGCTTTCTGAGGAAAACAAAAATGTAATTTAAGAACAGGAGGGAAATGTGTGGGTGGGCAAATAATGTGCATATTAGAGTTATGCATAAGGTTAAGAGCCAGAAGTAGTAGAGTGCACCATGTCCTCAGCACGTGCAGCTTTCCCTTCTGAGGGTTTAGTTTTATTTGCTTTCCATTGCTTCTACCAAAAGGTGGGAGACTCCTTAGTGTTTAACTGCTTTTATACTTTGACTTGCAGTTGTTGTTGTAGGGTTTTTTTTCCTTTTTTCCCCCCCTCTTTGCTTAACTTTTCTGGTGGTTCCTGTGAGATCAAGTGTTACTGACAAGTCAGATCCCCTTTTCCTTCCCTGTGTTTGGTCCTGGTTTTAATATGACAAACATGTGCCTCCTCTGGAAATGGTATCCATGCTGCAGAGTAATTATTTAGTGAATGGTGGATCCAGTTCATGTTGGCAAGGATCAGATTAATCATTATTAATCATGACCCCTCCGACAGTAACCTCATCCTTTGCCTAAGTGCTGCTCTTTATTAAGAAGTAAAAGCTATTAGAGAATGGCTGAGCCACTGCTTTCGTTGCACCAGCACAGGGCTCAGGACTTCTGGCAGGAGGCAGAGGAGCTCAGTTCAAAGCTAAAAATAGATGCACATGGCCCATGTTCCAGAAATGAAATAGGCAGCTTCCCCTGTGGGCTGCTTCAGCCTCATCCCAGTGTCCTCCTTTCCCCTGAACCCTCACGAGATTCTGACTCTTTCCAAAGGTTGAACTCAGTGTTAGGGATTAAATAATCCCTCTCTCTCGGACTTTTTCTGTTTGTCTGCTAATTTGTTTTTCGTTTCAAACCGAAGTAGATTTCAGTATAATCTAGTGCATGTGCAGTCCTTGCAAGGATAGGATTTTAAGATCCATTTTAAGATCCTGGTTGCAGCAGGATTCTACAGCTGGTGAGACTAACCAAGAGTTTAGCTCCCTGGGACTTGAGTGGCACCAAGCAGAGCCTAAACCAAGCATTCTTTCTAAGGATTTCTGGATTCCTTGAAGAAAACGCTGCCCTGTTGAGGTGAGGTATGTGGTGATGTTCATCTTGTGCAAAACGGTTGTGAGAAGTCAAACTTCTCTCTCCAAGTCACTGGACTGGGGTTTGCAGAATTACATATATACATATATATATGTCAGAACAGAGCTTTCAGTCACCAGAGGTCTGCTGAGAGTAAACAGTAATTTAATTCATAATTATTCTGGTAGTAGCTTAATTTGTAATTATTTCCCTAGCACTTTCAGGTTCTTTTTAAAAAGGTGAGGCTGTGCTATCCATTGATGTTGTCATTGTTTCAGCAAAAGCACAATGACTTAAGTTCTGGACTGAAACCAATCTCCACAACCTTCTCACCCCACTGAATCCACCTTAATTACTTTTTAAAATGTTTTCACTGGCTGGCTGGAATTCCAGGGCAAAATCCTTTAGGACAGAAAAGGAAAGGAAAACATCTTTTGTCTCCATCTAGCTCTTCATTACCTGTCTGGTAGCAGTAGAAAATTGGAGCAAACCTGCCACGTTATTTTGATCTTTGCCAAAATTGTTGTGGGAATAACACTGTTTAATGGCTGAAGGAATTTATAGAAGAATAAAAGTAGCCACAAAGATGAAGGGACCAATACAAATTGTCTGGTAAGCTGCTGTGAAATTTTACATGTTCAGGGCTAACTGATAATTTCCCATCTGAAAAAAAACAGGGTAGGAGGTTGTAGGGGAGGAGGGTGAAAAGTGTGTAAAATAAACCCTCCTCTTTAACTAGCTAACTGTCCTGGGCTGAATTGTGTCAGGGCTAAGTTCCTTTGGCAGCCAGCTCTGCTATATCTGCTGAGGGCATAGCAGAGGACTGAGACCAAATTTTGGAGAATCTGCCTTAGCCTTGCTGGCTCTCCCTTGCATTTCTTCCACTTGTTGGCAAGAAATGCACCGAGGCATGAAATAAAGGAGTGCAAAGGCTCCTGTACTTCATCTGAGCGAATCTGGATCACACCCCCTCAGTTAATGTTTCTCTCAGCTAAAAGAAATAAGAGTAATAAAAATAAGTGAAAGCATTGGCTAACTTGGAATTACACGGGTGGAATGAAGCAGGAGAAGAGAGTTGTAGGAGTGAGTGTATGCTGTCCACCATCTCCTGTGCCCACATTTATGGCAGAGTTTGAATCTCTGCTTGAAAAAAAATCATTGGATTCTGCACAGGTTATAAAGACCTAAAACAAGAAGTAAAATTTAAAGAGAGACTGTTAAATGTCTGTGGTATCTGGGCAGTAAAGGGCTCTTAAAAGTACTTTGCTGGTATAATAAAGCAGGGTAGAAGATCATACAAAGAACTTGGAACTGTAGGAAAGTGTTCCAGTTACTGAGAACTCATAGAAGTGTTATATATAGCACCACTGATAAACACATCCCTTTTGGATCTGGTGCCTATTAAAAGCAACCCTTATACTTCTGTCATTACGCTTATCTAACCAATTAAATTTTTAGTGTTCAAAATACTCATGTAATGCTTGTGCATCTTGTTCTTCCTGCCACGACAGAGTGTTTCACCCTCCCGTGATTCAGGTTTGTATTTGGCCAGATGGATCACCTTCACTTATCCATTCACTTGCCGCTGGTGGTGCTCTAAGGAGAAAGAAGTTTCACTTGGTGAACCTAAATGCTGCAGAAAATTTAATCTTGGAAATGTTTTATAAAAGCTGGAATCCTCTCTGTGGGATCTGGCTGGGGACAGGAGGTGTTTCAACAACAGATGCCCCAGATGCCTTTTCTCAGGAAGTCCCAATTTCATCCAGCAGCTGTGTCCAGGTAATTGCTGGATCTGCTGCTGAGCATCTGAATTCCTGGTGGCTGGGAAAGGTTTTTAGTTTCATTCATCTGTTGGGAATGGAAGCTGGATGGATTAGTCCCCATTCTTTGTATTTATGTAAGTCTTGGAGTGATAGTATTATGAAAGAAATTTCCTAAATGTAAACCTCTGAACAAAAGAGATTGAAGTTATTGGTGTCCTCTGCAAGTTCAACTGTGGTAGGTTTGTCTTGCAGTGGGTTACACCTCCCTTCACACAATGCCATTTGTAAGCTGACGTTTCTAATGACCTTTCATAATCACCTATTTCCTTTTCTCGCTCATTTCATGAATAGTCTTGTACTCACTTCAAGAGTTTTCTGCCTTATGGTCTCCTCTTACTGTTCATATTAATTTCAGAGTGGGTTGGGCTTCCTGTAAAGTGCAGCACAGTGTAGACTGAAGTTCAATAGAACCTTTCCTTTCTACCGGAAAAGGGAGACCAAAAACTCATAGTGCCCTTTCTCTTTGTTGCAGCAAAGGCTTCAGAAGTGCAGTCAGCAAATTGCCTTTTTTCTTTTCCTTTTGAGGCACTGCTGAATGTGAGCATTAACACAGCGCCCTGCCCCAGTTCAAGACGTAAAGACTGGGGCTCTGACCTTCTCTAGTGAGTGATGATCCCATTGCACTTTCCCTCCTGAGCTGGAGCTGGTGATGATGTTTTGTCCAGCCTCTTATTCAGGATATGCTTTCAGCCAACTTTACTTGACCCTCTGCCTTCAGTGGGACATGTAATTCTGGACTTCCTGCCCTAAATTGCTGTGTACTGCCACCTTGCATTGATGGGTCCTTTGTTCCACCTTGGAGGTAGGTTCATTTTGGTGCTGGATGAAGGGAAGCCTTACTATTTCTAAAATCAATTTGAGAGCCCTCTGAATGAAAATTGTTGCTAACGTGAAAAATATTATTGTTACCAATTGTCATCCCTGGCCTCAAATGCTGAATTTGAAAGGGTCATTTGTACTCCTCAAAGGCAAACACCATGTTAAATGAGAGCTAAAGCAGCTGAAGAAAATGCTGTTGTGGAACTTAGGCTTCAAAATCCCAGGGAGAATTAATAACTATTTTGTTGTTTTCACTGATCTCTCTGCATGGATGGAGAGGGAAAGAGTGATCCCATACTCTTTGCCTTAGCATCTTACCTTCTGTCAGGAGATTCAGCCAAGGTAGGAACAACACTCAGATGGATGAGGAAAAGGCCTGGGTGAAGATTTGGACTTGTCCATTTGATAATTATATAAGAAGGATCATTTTCCTCATTATCCTCTGATATTCTGGCTGCCTCTCATGGAATCACAGAATCACAGAATGTTAAGGGGTTGGAATGGATCTTAGAGACCATCTACTCCCAACCCCTCCCTGCCATGGGCAGGGTCACGTCCCACCAGACCAGGCTGCTCAAGGTCTTATCCAAACTGGATTTGAGAACTGCCAGGGTTGGGGCATCCAAAGAATATCCCTGGGCAATCTGTGCCAGTTTTACAATTTGTACCCCTTACTCCTTGTCCTATCACTGCAGCAGACCCCCTGTCCAGCCTCCCTCTGGACGCCCCTCACATACTGGAATGCTGCTACGAGGTCTCCACACACCTTTCCCTTCTCCAGGCTGAGCAGCCCCACCTCTGCTGCCTTTCCCCCTCTGCCCTGTCACCGTTTCCCCTTGGCACGTGGAGACACCACGGCAGGGTCAGCCCCAGTCAGCCGCCTTTCAGATGGCAGATGCCACGTGAGCCCAGATGCCCTTCCCTCTGAGGCTGGTGCAAACTGAGCAGCCCTCTCAGAGCTGCTGAGAGCTGCCAGGGAGGTGCAAGGGCTTTGTGGAGGGTGGCAGGTGGAGAGCAGGACCTGCCTTGTTGGTTGGAGTGTGGTGCTGGAAGCTTTGTGGAGCTCTTCACGCCTGTGTCAGGCAGCATGGGTGCAAAATGCAAGCCCAGCAGAATGGTGGCAGGTTTGCACCCTCCTTTCGCTGACACCCTACCAGAGCCAATGTCAAGACGATGAAATTCAGGCCCTGTACTTCAGCAGGTCATCTGTCTGGAATTGTACCCAATATGTTTGCTCTGCATTCAGCAAATATTTGGTTCTGACACTGCTTATGGATGGAAAATGTATTCATTAAAATTTTCCATCAGGTCCAGCTCTTGGGGAGCTTGTTCTGCTGTTGGGTTGACCATGGTGAGAGGAACATTTTGCATTGCTCCATCCAAATAGGCCTTTGTTCCTTATGTCCTTTTGCTCCCTAGTATATCCCACTTCATGGCTTTCTTGTTCTTGCACACGAATCTGGCTTGGTAAGTGACAGTAGATATGTGTGTGCCTTGGGTTTTAAGTCTCCCTTTATAGGCCAAATCAGTTTTTAAAACATTACCTCCTGGAAACCACTCAGAAAGCTCTGTCAAATAGAACTGTAACCAAAATTTTCTTTGTAGAAGAAAAAAAAGATCCCTCGTGCAGGGGAGAAATCATTCAAGCTGTAGTTTGAAAGTGTTTAAAGCAGGTGGAAAAAGAGGAGGTTCAGTGCCTATGGAGTTGGCTCACCCTTCAGAGATGCTCAGTCTGTCACTGAGGTTTCCCACACAACCAATGGTGATTTAATTCCTGGAAAACCTCAGCTCTCTTATAAAGAAAGCAGTGAAAGCAGCACTGATATCCTTCATGTTAAAGGCTGGGGAGTACTTGGATATTGGCATGGGGTAGAGATTGCCTGAGGTAGGTTAACTCTAGCTTGCACTATAGTACAGCTCCTACTAGCCTCATGACAGAGGGATGTTTTATTCTTTTCCTTTTTATGTTGTATCTTAAAAAGAAACAGACAAAATTGTGATCTAAAGTAGCTGGAAAAGAAAAAAAAAATACCCAACCCAAAAAAGCCATATGATTCGCTGCAGGAATAAATCCCCTTGGCAACTGGTCCCAGCCTGGAGAATATATTCACAGCTGGGTTATAAACCCTCAGAACCAGCCAACATAACCTTAACTAACACAACATTACTAAGGCACTGCTGTAATAGGATCATTCTGCTATGGCTCCTGGGCATGTTTTAAGTGTCATCAATTTAGTCTACAACTGGAGGCTGTTAAGTGCAAAACCATTTTAGCAACTGCATCTTACATGCAGGAATGATTGAATATTAATGGCTTTTCTTTTGTTGAGGAAAAACACAGAGAGGAAAGTGAAAATCCACAGGAAACCTCACTGTCTGTCCTTGAGTAGTGAAGTTCATTTTTGGAAGACAGCAGGATCAATCTAGCAGCTGAGTATTGGAGTGGGAGGCCAGGAAATTGACTCTCATTCTCCAGCACTGATCTCCTGTGCAAACTCAGCCAAGTTATTTCACCTCAGTTTTCCTTCTCAGCCTTATCTCTCCAAGGAGGTGAATTATTTGACAGAGTAGTTATTTCACTCCCTTTTTGGAACCAGTTAGACTCCACCTGCACAACACTGAGAGCAAACAAGAAAAAGCTATGAGGGATGCAGCCCGGTGTTTTGTCCCACCAAAGATGCCCATCTTGGCTACTTTGGTAGGAGAGATTAAGCACTTTAAAAAGAGCTCAAAAATGTTTTGCAACTGAGTGGGAAATGTGTTTGCCTCACCTCAAATCTGGGGTCAGAATAGATGATAAAATTAACTTTGCCAACCCCGTGTGTTCTTCAGTACTCTCTGATCTGCTCCATCTTTTACCATGTCATGTGTTGTTCAGGGGAAAACAAAAGGATATGGATACCTGTGGTGTCTGTAGTGTTGTGGGGCAAGACTTGTGTGAGTATCGTGAGGCTGGCTGAGTGTCTTTGTGAACAACATGACATGGAGGTGGTAACCACTTCCCACAAACTTTGTGTTACCTGGTGCTGCAAGGTTGGAGCTGTTGCAGGACTTTTGCAGGGCACTCCTGTGGCTGAGCTTTGGGTGACTGACTGAATGAGCTGTTGTCAAGGCACCCTGCACTGTCACTGTTGGGAATAAAGGCTCTGAGTTGAACACTGGCTATCCTCATAAAGAAGTTAATTGAAATCTCTCTCTCAACACCCTCTCAGCAGATCAGTGGTTGTGCTTAGAAAACAAGGGAATGAATGAATATCATAGTACCTGATGCAAAAGCTTTTGTGTTCGCTTTTTATCATTATCAAATCATGCTGAAGAGGCTGCAAGGTGAAGAAACTCTCAAGCTGCATTTTCAAGAAGCTGTTAGGATGAAGACAGGGCATTTCAAAATCAATACTGAAGCCTGCGATCCAAAGAGCAAAAGGCAGAGTCATTATAAACTGCTTTGCTTCTCATCTCTAATTCCCCATATTCATAACTTAAGCCCTGTCATTTGGATTTATCCTCTGTGGCCTGCAGTGACACCAGGAAAAGTCCTTCTTTTTAATTCTGTGGCAAAAAAATAGCAACACTGCAGGGTAGGATCATATCCCCCCAGAAGTTTAGGGCTTAAATGTTTCATGTTGGGCACCAGATTTTTTTTTTTTTTTTGCCGTCTCCTGCCCCTCCCAATAGTCTCCCTCCTCCTTCCTCTACTGTTGTACATCAATCATCCTCTTTCCTGGAGGCAAGGGTACAAACAGTGTAATCCCAGGGACACTGATACAGCCAGTCCTGCATATGGCTGTTGCTCTGTCCTTGGAGATGCCATCACTAAATCTAATGACAGGATTTTGCTGATGGGAGTGTTTCAGCTGGGCTGGAGAAAGCAATAGGAGCAAGTAATCTAGGAACCCAGCTTTGCCATTGCTGGGAGCTCTGTTCTATCTCCATCCACTTCTCTTTTTAAAGCGGCTCTCTAAACTTCTCTTTCCTTTATTACTTCTTAGTTTCTCTTATCTTGGCACTTATAACACGATAAACATTTCCCTCACTGGTAATATTTTTAATTATGACCTGGAAATGAACCTTAACTCTGACTCAGCCAACCCAACTTAACAATACATAAAGGTTTGGTGTCGAATTAAGTAATTATTTTTGAATAATTAAGATTCCTGTATAGGTTGTTGTTTGGACAAAATACCACAACCTCAAATGCTGTTCTGTGTAGAGGCCTTCAGAAGGGGTGCTGGGGCTTGCTGGGATTTTCTTTGTTTTGGATCTCAGAAATGTGTTTAGAGGAGGTGATGTTACCTCTGGAAAAATCCCAACACGTGTATTGAGGAGAAGCTGCTGGACCATGGTTGACTTATGCAAAGTGCAGGCAGTCAGTGGCAGGTTCTTCCAGCAGCACACTCTTCCTGCCCCTGTGTTTGGTGAACCAGGCTTGGGATCACATTACATTCTGCTGGCAAATTGGGGAATGGCCTTTGGTGGGAGCCCAGCACTTTGTCTCATCTGCTAAACCCTGAATAAACGCCACCACTACGTTTTCTAACTCCCCTCTGGACTTTGAATTACACTGCAATGAACATAACTCACGTGAGTAAGAGCTTAAGGTCTTTCTTACTTGGGTGGTCCCATTAAAAAGACCAGGTTTGCTGCCTTGGCTCCAGAGCCATTCCAAACACCACTGCTATTTTTTTTCCCCCAGCATTTCTTTCACCTGCCTTTTTTTCTTCTTTCTCTTTTTTTTTTTTTTTTTTTTTTCCATGCCAAATCTATTAATATGTGTTTTAACCAGTTAACTTTGGAACCAAAATATTAACTGCATAAGAGGCAGGTTTATAAAATATGCATTGGAGCGGGGAATATAAAATGCCCCCAATTTCATAGCATAAAAAAAAAAAAAAAGTATAAAGTGCTGAGTGAAAATTGAGAAGGACCCAACTTAAACCTTTGAAAATCACTGCCAGTTCCTATGTGCTGTATTTATTTTGACTTGGGAGGCTCAATCCAGTCCAGATGAGGTCACTTGGTTGGGAGAACATGTGTCCATGCGGGGCCAGGAGGCAGGGAAGCCTGCAGGATGCTCTGGCTGCAGGATGCAGTGGTGGGAGCTGGACCATCTGTGTGTTGATCCTGGCATCAGAGCACGGCTCTGGGATGGAGGTGTGGTCATGTTCAGGTTGATTTCTTTTTAAGGCAGGAGGGACAGTGTAGCTTTTGTGTCCTCAGCTGTTTGCTGGATAGGGTAAATAGAGGCAAAGCTTGATGTGCTCTAATAACCTGGGGACAGGGGAGTATATTTAGTTAGGGGTGCCTTTGGTGACTTGTCCATATGACTTCATGCTACAAAGAGCCTCTAATTTTGTTTGCCCAGCTCTACCTTTGAGCTTGTCATGTTTAACCCTTGCCCTTTCAGCACCTGCTACCTGCTCAGCCCCATTTTACTTTCTCCACCTTCTGCTCCTTCATCTTCCCTTGCTCCTCTCACCAACCAAGATCAGTATCTAGGCCATTTGTGTCTGAGAAATGTCACATTTTTCCTCTGGGAGCTCCATCTCTGCTGCCCAGTTCTCCATCCCAGCAGGTGGGGAATGTCCTGAGTCCTCCCCAAGAAGCCTTGTCTGTCCTGCTGCCCCTCTCCCCTGCCAGCAGCCTGTTTGCCAACACTTTGCACGAGGAAGCTGCCTCTATAAAAATAAACCGTGCTGAAATCTGAGAGAGAAACCACGCCAGCCTCACACTTCATTATTGGTAATGTCAGCCTATTTGATTTCCATTTGCAAACAGTAGCCTGCGAATGTTCTTCACCATGTACCCGGTCTCCCTGTGCCTTATTCTGCGAAAATTCAGGTTCCCCATGCGTGTTGCTAAGTCTGCTTTGTGGTTTGCTTGCTCTGGGCCACAGACACCCCTGCTTCACAATTAAAGTGTGGAAAAAGCCTGTTAAGTCACTGATTTAATTGCCTGGTTACTCAGGACTAACACGAGGTTGCCATCTGCAAGAGTCATGAGCCTCTTCTCCCACCTCCTCTACCTTTATAAGATTTTACTCCTCGCAGCTGGCTTTTATTGCTGATTTACAGCAGAAAAAGGCAGCAGAGACAGACCTGTATTTCCTGTTTTTAACCCCAATGTGCACTGCCATATGGGCATTGCTTGGGGAGGGCTGGATGTGCAGACAACGCTCTCCTGCACCTCCAGCATTGCCTGGCTGTCTGGGTTGAGGATGTAGGGTGAAACTTGATTTTCCAGGAGATCTCTATTAAAAAACAACAGGAAAAAAAAAAAAAAAAGGAAAATGGGTGAAGGGGGAGAAGTAAGACAAACCAGGCTTTATATCAGTAGGGTAAGCACTGCATTGCTGCCCTCAGAACCCCAAACCTGAGTTGCAGGTCCCTGTCTCCACGCAGGGATGAGCTCTTAGATGGGTCCAACAAGTGCTGGCAGCAGCCAGGGGCCCCCAGGAAGGCTCAGGGAGGGGGGATGTACCCAGGGCTTGAGGAGGAGATGCCTGTATTGACTTTCACTCGATTTTCTGGAGCAATTGAGTTTGTCAGTGAAATGTGAGAGGGGCTCAATCAGCTGTCACACTGAGACACTCCTGTCACTACTGTCAATAGCTTCGAGTTTCTGATCCTTTCTCAGATTAGCTCTGTGCCAGAACATCAAATGAAAAGCTGTTTGGGGCATGGGGAGGGGAGAAACTCTGAGCAGTTATCTAGGAATCAGTTTACAGACTTCAAAGCACTGCCAGGTTTATTCTGATGGCCTATAGCAATGTGCTGGGATCCTTAATGCATTTGGAGTGTAATGTAGACTCTCCTCTTCAGCCCCATGTTCACCCATGGACGGGGAGGCAAGAATGGAAGAAAAAGGAAGGCCTCCCTCCCAGTGAACCCAAATGGCATGCAAATGGCCTGCCTGCTCTGCAAGGACTGCTCTTTAGCTTGATGGAATAGGTTGCTTTTCTTACCTTTCATCCTGAAGGACTCCTCTGTGTTTGCCCCAGCACCAAATGGAGACTTTTTCTCTGATTATGTAAAGGCACCACCCCAACAATAGGAAAGGAGTGAAAATAAGTGGGACAGGTTTGCAAGCAGAAAGAATGAAGAGGGAGGTTTAGCAAACCCATCTGAGCAGTTTTTAGCAGTGTTGGGCCTCGACTATGTACCTTTCTTAATCTATAGCATGGCAAAAGCTTTGTAGTCCATCAAGTTCTTCCAAGACCTTTTCCTTGAAGTTTCACTGGTAGGATCTGAGACAGGCTTTACTGAGAAACTTTCCATCATAAGTCAATGTGAATGAATGAATGAATATGTTTCTTTTTGTAGGAAGAATAGGCCATCAGGAGACTTCTTAAAAAAGTACTTCAAGGATTTGAGAGTTCTCTTTTCTCTGTTCACACTAAAACAGCTTATGGCAAGGTGAACTCGCCCATTTGCACAGAAGCCAAGAGGGTAATGTTAATCCTATTAGAAAAATAATCTACCACCAAAAAATAATAATAATAGTAGGGGTGGAGAAAGAATCCTTTTTAGGCCAATTCTCTGAGTAATTCCTGTGAATTTACTCTTTACTTCTTAGGGTTGCAATGTTAAACATTTTGCTATCAATACATGAGTTACAAAGATTACTATTTTCCTTTCACATTCTTAAAGAAATTAAAGAAGAGAAAAGCTACGTTCTAATCTTATTGGTAGAGGGTTTTGTCCTGTAGAGAATTCTTCTCTTTTTTGAGAAGAGAAGAATTCAGAGTGAGGCAGTGTCCATAGAGCAGGTTATCCACGTACAGCACCAATCTAGATTTTTTTTCCTTGAATGTAATTTTAAAATTTCCATTTTTTTTCCCTTGTCATTCAAATCCATTAGCAAGTTTCTTTCGACTTCAAAACATAAAAAAAATTTCAATCTGCTCCTCATTCAAGACCACCAGTATCCTTCCCATGCAGAAACTGCAATTGCATTCCATTGCTTAATAATATTTAAGCAACTCTCTGCCCAGAGCAGGTTGTACCTTCTCTCCTCCTTGAAAAGAACTCAAAAATGGCCCAATTCAGAGTGTGATCTTTAATACCAGAGAGAACCCTAGTTGATTCTCTTGGTTCCATTCATGTGGAAAGGCCGTGGAGAAGTATGCTAAAGGCATTAGAAAGGAAAAAAAAAAAAAAAAACAAACCCTCACCACATTCTCCTTATAGCGTATTTCAAACCGAATGCTGCGTACATACCTTTCCTTGACCTTTTCCTTAGATTAGTGCTATAGGCAGCTGTTGTGCTTGAATTACACATTCCAGTGCAGGGACCGAGTCTCCAACGAGGTGGAGGGGGGTCTGGAGTGTGTGTGTGTGTGTACACGTGTGTGTGTTTGTTACTCAACCTCTTAGCCAAAGGTCTTCCATGTTGGTTTTAGCTCTCCCTGGTTTTTTCAGTTTCCAGGGGGAGGTGTGGCTGTTTGTGCACTTTGTTTATGTTCACAGGAAGACAGGAAACCCAAGAGCTTTTAGTGAATTCAGATATACTCTGGAAGAGGTGTGAATCTCCAGCCATTTGGGTTTAAAAGCTTTCATTAAGTCGGAGAATAGAGGAAGAAAATAAACATCTCTCTGCTTTCTAGCTGCAAAGGGATGAAAGGTTCTCAGCCTGTGGGCCCCCAGGATGGATGCCTACAAAGGGAGGAATTGGAGGAGAGATAAAAAAGGCTGGAATTGAGGGTAAAAAAAAATAAAATCTTAGAGCTGCTGCTCAAGTTGTATTTGGTCTTCATTTTCCTGAGTCCCCATTGAGCAGTTGTCCTTGGTGAAACCCTGATGGAGCAGAGGGAGTGCATCATGGACAGAATGGGATTCATGGGAGGAGTGATGTGGCTAACAAAGGCACCAAGGCAGCTCTAACAAAGGCACGAAGGCAGCTCTAAGGACTCGGGCTAATTGCATCCAGCCCCGCAGAAAGAAAGGGACTCCGTGCCTGACCTCCCTCTCCTGGAATATGCTGTACCTATCCATGAAGCCAGTGTCTTTCTCTTCTGGCAATTGGTCGATAAACAATCAACACTAACAGTATGAGTACTGAACAAAGCACAAGAACTTTCATGTATGCCTAAAAACCAACAAATAAACAAAGAAAAAAACCCCAAAAAACCAGCAACACAAATGGATAACTTTTCCACAAAATTCTTTCACAACAATGCTTCATCATCACTTGACATCATTGCAATATGTCCAAGGGGAAACCTAAACACACCCCTGGAACGACATCACTATGACCTGTGATTGTGTCTACCAACAGTGCAGCACACAAAGTCTTCAAGTCCTCTGATGTCCTAAAATTGCAACTCTCTTGCTGCCTCCCCTACTAATTTGGGTTTTCCCCATGATATTGCTGTTGCTGGAATGATTATAGAATGATTAGGATTGGGCATTACTTTCTGCTCATGCTGACACAGCCCACTGTGCAGAGGGAGTCACAGAATCATTAAGGTTGGAAAAGATCTCTAAGATCACTGAGCCCACTCTTAATCCAGCACTGGCAAGGCCACCACTAACCCATGTCCTCAAGTGCCACATCTACATAGCTTTTAAATCCCTCCAGGAGCTGGCCAGCCTGTGTGGGCAGGGCAAAGATTTCAGTGAAGAATTTTTTTCTAATATCTGACCTAAACCTTTCTTGTTGCATTTGAGGGCAGGGACACATGTCTGCTCTGTTTCACTGCAGGAGGGGCTCAGTGTCACCCAGCCTGGTCTGGCCAGCACAACTGGCTGTCCCTGTGTCATGGAGTGAGAGGGGTTATCAAACTTGCCCTGCCTCTGCCCATCTGTGGCTCCTCGGGGCAGGTACTTCCCTCAGATCGCGTGTTTGTGCAGTGCCTAATTGCAGATGCAAGGCTAATATAAATAATAAGGTTAAAAGTCACTCTTCTTGAGGGGAGGTGAAAAGGGAACGGAAATGGGGCTGCTACTCAGCTTCCTGGCTTTTCCTGGAGTCGAAAAGAGAGTGCAAAGGGTATTGCAGGATATGTCGGAGTATTTAGTCTTGAATCATTTGCCATCCTGTTTTTATTCCCTTGCAGATATATTTCAAAGAAAGTGTTTAGATGGAGCTGATGACCTCTCTTATGGCTGAGGTTGCCTGTCACTTCCTATGATAAGTCCCTCACTTGATTGTTTGGGCTGTGTTTGAGCTGAAGCCTCCCCTACTGCACGTCAGACTCCCACCGAGTTCATTTCAGAGGAGGGGGATTTTCAGTGCACTGCTGAAACCCTGCTGGCTTTTATCATTTGGGAAGAGGATTCCTACTTTTTCATCTTTAAAAATCTCATTCCAGGTGTGCTGTTGCACACCAGTCCTTAAAAGTGAGGATAAGCTGTGAGATGAAGTGGTCCCACATGCTGGGCACTACCCAGGGTGCTGCCTCCACTCCTGCCTAGCACAAAGTCTCCCTGAGAAGCAGTAGCAGTCCAGCTGTCCTTATCCTGGAGAAAAGAAGGATCAGGATTGCTCATTGCTTATTGCTCTTGACCGGAAAGGTGGTAGTCAGGTGGGGATTGGGTTCTTCTCCCAGAAAACAAGGGCAAAAAAAGTGTCCTCAAATGCAACAAGAAAGGTTTAGGTCAGATACTAGAAAAAAATTCTTCACTGAAATCTTTGCCCTCCCCACACAGGCTGGCCAGCTCCTGGAGGGATTTAAAAGCTATGTAGATGTGGCACTTGAGGACATGGGTTAGTGGTGGCCTTGCCAGTGCTGGATTAAGAGTGGGCTCAGTGATCTTAGAGATCTTTTCCAACCTAAATGATTCTGTGACTCCCTCTGCACAGTGGGCTGTGTCAGCATGAGCAGAAAGTAATGCCCAATCCTAATCATTCTATGATCATTCCAGCAACAGCAATATCATGGGGAAAACCCAAATTAGTAGGGGAGGCAGCAAGAGAGTTGCAATTTTAGGACATCAGAGGACTTGAAGGCTTTGTGTGCTGCACTGTTGGTAGACGCAATCACAGGTCATAGTGATGTCATTCTAGGGGTGTGTTTAGGTTTCCCCTTGGACATATTGCCATGATGTCAAGTGATGATGAAGCATTGTTGTGAAAGAATTTTGTGGAAAAGTTATCCATTTGTGTTGCTGGTTTTTGGGGTTTTTTTTTCTTTGTTTATTTGTTGGTTTTTAGGCATACATGAAAGTTCTTGTGCTTTGTTCAGTACTCATACTGTTAGTGTTGATTGTTTATCAACCAGTTGCCAGAAGAGAAAGTCACTGGCTCCATGGATAGGTACAGCAATTCCAGAAATCATCAGTGTCTGAATATGGCCATTAGTCAGGATTTGATGGCAGCAGTGGTGTTGTCTCTGATTCCAATCCTGTGTAAACACCATCTGGGTGTTGCAGAAGTTACACGTATTTGCCGGGCATTACAAGTAAATAGTAATTTTCTCAAAATTACTATTTCTATTTTTCAGTTCCTCCAAGTCTTTTGACCTGTATTTCTCCAAACTGTGTACAGTGGCATCTCAGTTGAATAGGGGCCCTTTCTGTTTTTCTGTAACAATAATGAGGTTATTTGTTCCGTACTCATTTTCACTTTTCCTTATCTACCCAAGATGATGAGCCAAATTGTTTCCTCCTTGAATTTGGCCTTTGCTGTCCCACTGAAAATCATTTTGAACTCTATTTCTCTCCAGCCTTGCTGAGTCATCCTGGAGCTTGGCTCTGAGTTCCTCATCTGATAAGAGGCAGTAGAGGAACTTCCTAATCTCAGAGACTGGTGCCAGGAGAAATCCATTAGCAATCATGATAAGAGATTCCAGTTATTCCAACAACTCAGGCCTTATAGCTATTGAAAACAAAGCTCGCGTTAACATATCTATGTACGTAAGTGATTTTGTCTATGAGATTTAAGACTAAAAGTGAGTGAACTTAATTTTTTCTCTTGAATAATGTAGTTGTCCAATGAGCATTAGAATTTTCCTTCACCCGTGTTTTACTTACTGGTGTGGAAAGGATGCTGTGAAGATGATCTCTTTTACTGGAGAATCCATTTAACTTTGTTCCCAGCTGTCCCCTATTGAAGATGTGGACCTCTCTTCCTCTCTCACTTCCCTCCTTTTCTTCATCTCCAATGATAGTAGCAAATTTTCCTTTTGTATCCACCAACATTTAACCAGTAATGAAAAAGGTGATGGAACACAGTTTCCATTTGCTTTCCACATTTAATATGTAGCAGTGAAAGTCTTTCCATTCTTGCTCTGCCAAAGTTCTGAAGTTTCCCTGTTCATTTCAGTTTTCCCAAGCATCAACATTTGAATATTAACTTCCTACATATGTTCTCCACTTAGCGCTCAGCTGGATCCAGAGTTGGAAGAACAATTAGAACAATGGGTTTGCATGGCCTGAGTTTTTATTTGGGACCTCCATGGCCAACTCATGTGATTTTTAAGAATGTTATTCTATGAGGTGTGCAGCGGTTTGTATTTTTCTCCCCCCCAATTTTTCTTTAAATTTTATTTTTTCTACATCAGTATCAGTGAGTGGTGAGGCTTAAATTATAAAGAAACTCAGAAGGCACATAAATAGAATCTAATTTGCCTGACTTTAATTCAGATTTTAAGGAGCCTCATCCACAATTCTCAAACACTCTGAATTTAGCAGTATTAGCAACTCCAGTTATAATGCTGCTTGTAGTGGCTCACATATAGTTATGATTTTTAATCCTAAATCATGTACGATTCAGTACCAAATAACCCTTTCTTCCATGTCAGCCAGTGTAAGACACATTCCTTTGAAAAGCTGGGTCGTCTTCCTATGTCTGCAGTACACACATTGACCCATTTCTCTGCCTCCTTCCAATACTCCCAAGACCAAATGTTTAAAAACTAAACTTTCTGCTCAGTGGTTCTGATGACCCCACCTGATCGCTCATATTACATACAAATAGAGGGCTTGCACCATGTAGCTGTCTTTTCCTACAGAAAGAGAAAATTACATTTTCCATTCTCACATTCTAAAATAGCTATAATAAAACCCTGAACAGAAGTCTCTAGCACGCTGTTTGAAGTAAGACTGACCTCAGATTTTTAATTTTTTTTTTTCATCCAGTAGCTCCAAATGTACTTCTCTGGTTTGAAAATTGTGCTGACATTTGAATTGAGGTAAGCACAAAAGGGTCTTTCAATTTTCCTGCAGGATTCTGAAATAGTAGAAAGTACTGGAGTTGCATTTTAAAGATGTTATCCTCAGCAGCAAGGCTGACAAATCATCGCCTGGCGCAGGCAAGGGGACTGTGGATGCAATAAATTGAAATTTGATGGGAAACCCGTTGCATTTGTGAGCATTAGCAGCAGTTCATATGATTTCTAAAAAAATAAAATAATTAAAAGCCCCTGCCTGCTTAGCAGGCATCAGCCCTAGCAAGCGCAGTGGAGCAGCCTCAAGCCAGGTGCTGACAAGAATTTCCTCATCTCCCTGTGACCCCCATTGCGGGAGGTGAGCTGGCAAGAGAAGCTAGCAGGGATGCAGGGGGACGAGAAGATGGTTTGTTTATTTCTCCTTGCTTGGAAAATGTGTGTGGCTGTCAGGGCTGATGTGTTTTTGTGACACTCGAGCTGCCTCGCCAGCGCTGCTTCTTGTGGGCTACCTGCTCATCTTTTATCAGGAGCATGGTGGCGTGGTGAGAGACATCCTCTTCACAGAAAGTCAGCTCAGCATTGCTGCACAAGCTTTGGGAGGGCTCAGTTCCTTTTATTCCTCCTCTCTGAAGAGCCCTTTGCCCAAACTTTCCTCCTTTTTTGTTTTTTTTCCCCCCTCCTTTTCTAAAGACTGAGAAATGCCTCAGGAATGCACTTGCTCTCTCTCTCCCAGGCTGGCTCTCCCAGTGATGTATTAATTAGCTGGAGCACTGCACACTAACGAGCAACTGCAGGCTGGTCTCGTTAAACATTAATGCTTAACTAGAAAAGCAAGAGCTGTTAAAGATACGCCACTCAATGTCATCCATGTCCAAATGTGAAAGAAGTCAGCGCTGAGCTGCTGGCTCTCGTGCTTCCAGAGGCAGTGAGAAGGGACAACTTGTCTTTTCCAGAGCCAGATGGGAGCACCTGGACCACAGAGGAGTTTCCATGCTTCTCTGAGTAACTTTGACACAGAACCCAGCCCTTTTCCAGGGAACAGCTCTCTGTCTCGGGGAGTTAGATGGGCAAGTTCTTGTGCCCACACTGCTTTTCCAGCCTTTTCCATGCCTTGTTTTTAGTGGTCAGGCCCTAAAACCAGCACAGGTGTGCTCCTTAACCACTATTTAACCACAAGTAAATGGTCCAGGGCCCGTGTTTTCAAACATGAAAGTTTCATGTCAGGTAGTTACACCTCAATGCGGTAATCCAAATTAGTGGTTGTCTTCATTATTATTGACTTTGCTGGATATTTTAAGCAACACCATTGGAAAATATCAACCTTATCACCTCTTAGTTTCAGTTTACCCTTGGAGGAACTTGTTAGGGCAGCTCTTGATATTGTGAGGCTTTGGCTATTCTCAGGGAAAATTTCTTGACTACCTCATGAGGAGCTTTCAGAGTGTTTGTTCATTAACCAGCTGGGAATACTGCTGATGAAAGGGGATCAAGCCTGCCCAAGGAGCCCTGCTCTTCTCCAGGCACGTGCTGTTACAGCCCAGCTGTGCACGACAAGTTGCCATCCACGCTTCTGCCCTTCATTTGCGTAGGCAAAAATGGGATTTTTTTTATGCACTGTCTTAATGACTGCTACATGCAAAGCAAACACAGGGTTTTGCATGAGTAGCTACGCTCAACTTACCATGGAGTTACCTGGCATAGCCAGACTATAAGTTAAGTTTCAGGATTTGCAGCAGATGTAGCAGCCTCTTAACTTACTGTCTGCCTCCACCTTCTCTCCAATATAGTAACATTAACACAGCAGCCAGTATTTTTCCTTGCTGTCCAGCTCTTTGCATTATGCAATTTGATTGCGATTGATAATTCATTAATCATTTCCTATCGTAGTTAATATTTGCCCAGCTTGCTACTGTGCAACAAGGGTGATGGGAGGGGCAGGAGCAGGAAAGTGAAAGATACAGTCAGGGAAGCACAAAATACGTGGGAATATAATCTTGAGAAACAGACCTTCCCTTCCCTTTCCTTCCCTTTCCTTCCCTTTCCTTCCCTTTCCTTCCCTTTCCTTCCCTTTCCTTCCCTTTCCTTCCCTTTCCTTCCCTTTCCTTCCCTTTCCTTTCCTTCCCTTCCCTTCCCTTCCCTTCCCTTCCCTTCCCTTCCCTTCCCTTCCCTTCCCTTCCCTTCCCTTCCCTTCCCTTCCCTTCCCTTCCCTTCCCTTCCCTTCCCTTCCCTTCCCTTCCCTTCCCTTCCCTTCCCTTCCCTTCCCTTCCCTTCCCTTCCCTTCCCTTCCCTTCCCTTCCCTTCCCTTCCCTTCCCTTCCCTTCCCTTCCCTTCCCTTCCCTTCCCTTCCCTTCCCTTCCCTTCCCTTCCCTTCCCTTCCCTTCCCTTCCCTTCCCTTCCCTTCCCTTCCCTTCCCTTCCCTTCCCTTCCCTTCCCTTCCCTTCCCTTCCCTTCCCTTCCCTTCCCTTCCCTTCCCTTCCCTTCCCTTCCCAGCAGTTTTAAAGGGTTCATGCAATGTTCTCAAGACAAACTCTCCTTAGATCACCACCAAGACAGCTGCAGCCATATGGATGTGGATTTTTCGAGACTCTCCAAGCAATGCCTTTTTCTCCCTGAGGAAGCGAAAGGGTTACTGCAGCCCTGTTGGGATTTTGAGTAGGGTTTGTTTTTTTTTTTTTTTCCAGTCTCCCAGCCTGATGGTCCCTCAGACTGTTCTTAAAAGCCACTGGACCTGATTTCCTCTCTAATGGTGTTAGGGCTGGAACTGGAGCTGCCTCTGCTGCCTGGTGCCCGTCGTGCCCGTGCCTTCAGACGTTATGTCACAGCTCCTGGGGCTGCTGGCTGACTGCAGCCGCCCTCCCCAGGGATGGAGAGCAGGTTCTTCCCCTCCCCGTGGCAGCAGCAGTGCCCACATTCGAGGAGCTGCAGTGCTGAGCCGTGACTGCATTAGTTCTGCTACATTAGAACAGCAGCAAAGAGCTTAATTTAATTCGCTGGCCTGTATACCGACACCTGAGGGCCACTAATTCACTGTCACGTATTCTCAGTGAAACCAGGCTCTTTAGTGTTCACTTCTTTTTTTTTTTTTTTTTTCACTAGAGGAGAGCCTTGCAAAGCAAATGCTCATTTTCTAGGTCTAGAGAGAAATATCTCCTTCCAAGGATCATGGCAGGTCAGCATGACTCACTTTTGCCCATGTCCACAAGGGATGGAAGATCACACATCTCTCTCTTTTTTTTTTTTTTTTTTTTTAATTTATTTTTTCCTTTGAAGTGTATAAATTGATCTCAGTTCTGTCATTTTATGGTTAGCAGCATCCATTAAAAAGTTGATTCACGCTGATATATGAGTGGCCCTAAAACATTTATTCACCACAGGCTGTATTTGGACATCAGTCAAGGGCTTTGAGCCTATTAGACTCCTCAGCCCTCTGTGTCTTCTCCAGTGATAGCATCAAGTCCTGCAGTAGCATTTTCTGTGCTGTAACTTCCAAGAATCAAGCCTTGCCTGTGTTGTTTGCGCATGAAGACCCATTAGGCTAAATTAATCCCCAGGGTAAATGTACAGACTTCAACAGAATGTTATCAGGGATAAATTAGGCCTATTGATTTTTAATGAGGTTCTTACCTGAATAAAGAAAATAGAGTTTCTCTTCTGTTCTGGTCTATTGTTCTGCTGCAAGCATCACCAGAAGCACTTGCTTTGATCCTGAATTTTTAAACCTGGAAATTTTACATTTCTAAAAGGATTAGGAAACATTTTTCTTTCTCCCTGTTAAATGTGAGCAAGGCCATTGTACACTGGAATACATTTCCCAGAATTTACACATCTCCAAGTATCTTTTTCTGCAAACCAAGTGAAAAGATTGCCTGAAAAATTACAGACTTCCCGTAGTTTAATGCTGACCTCCTCCTTCAGACACCACCCTCATCACAAGGGGTTGTGCTAATGAATTTCTAGAGAAATAATTTTGAGAGGCACAAAGTGATTTTTTTTTTTTTCTTTCTTTAGCTGATCTGGCTGAGATAATTCATGTCTTGCTGTTTCATGCCAAGGATATCTGGTGTCACCCCCCTGTCTGAGCTCTCAGGTGTGTAATCTGGGGGTGACCCCACATCACCAGTGCACACACATCCTCTGTGTCTGACCCCATGGGTGGCAGCACAGCTCTTGAGAGCAGAAGGGTGTTACAGATCCCATCCCATGCTGTTTCCTGGGAGAGTGGCACTCAGCTGATCCCAGCTGGACGTTCACAGCCAGGTCTTGGCAGGTGACTTCTCCCCTGGCATTGTCACCAGTGCCTCTGCTCTCCATGGCAGGACAGAGAAAGCAAATTCTCCATAATTGAGTCTCTGTGCCCAGGGGTTTGAAAAGAAGCCATTCTGTGATTCTGAAAAGTGACCCTTCCATCAGGCTGTGGCTGATTTTGGTACAATTGTTGCTCCCAAAGTTGCTGCCCCTGCTGAGGTCTGGGTCTGCAGAGATGGGACCATTTCTATGGTTCATTGGTGGCATTCAAAAACAATGAGGCCTGTGTCATCACTGCCCTGTGGTGACATACATGGCTGCAGGGAACACATGTGAATTTCCAAGTGCTCTTTTAGGTGTCACTTCACTGTAGGTCCTCATGTGACTGGAGATTTATTTTTAAATTTTTTTTTTATTCTGCACTGCATGGTTAAGGAAACTTTTCCATTACACCCAAATCTCTCTGGAGGCACAAAAATACTGGTTAATTTGCATCCTTTATAATGTTTAATTTAAACTTTTAGCTTTCAAAAATGAAGAAGCATTTGTTCATTTCCTAAAAACTATTAGCTATCTGTTGGGAATAGACTTTGTTTAATAAACGGTTGGCTTGGCTTTAACCACTGATCTAAATGGCAGCATGTCTGCAGACTCTCAAGTCATCAGTTTGTATTCCCAAATGTGCCTTGCTAGTGGAAGAAATATTTATATTTACTCAGTAATGCCAACAGAGGTTGCCTGTGCCCTTCTAGCACACATGATGGAGGCCAATGGTTTGAACTCTGGTGGTTCTAAGTTTGAGTCAGGAAGTTGTACTTTTTGAATGTATCTTTTATTCAACCTTTTTTTTTTTTTTTTTTTACTTTTTAATGTACTTTCACTGTATACATACAACCATATGTGTGTGTGTATATATATATATATATATGTATATATAAAATATGCATTTTCACTATATACACATAGAAGGGTATATGGGTTTTTTGCAGAGCCTATATGAGATTTTCCTCCCTTCCCATTTGTGATCTCAGGTCTGTATCTTTAACTTTTCTTTGTCTTGGTAAACCCCAATAATTCCTGCAATTCTCTGGGCTGTGGAAGAGACCTGCAATTTTCCAGTGCTTTGCATTGCAATTCCTCCTGTAGCATTTCACAGCAAAAGTAAAAGGAAACCTAAAATGTTTAAATTGGAATTTTCCTTCGGAAAAGCAATCACGCAGGAATATTCATGCGCTGCCTGGCCCAGGTCCTTATTTAAGTAACACAAAACACCAGATGTAAACTTCTTACAGGCTTAAGTGTGGGATTTGGAAAGCGATTCTTCTTTTTCATGAGCACGTCCTCCTTCCCAGAAAACACCACAAAGCCCTTCACCAAACCCGTCACCGCCAGCAGAGATAAGGAATGCTCCAATGCAGAAACATACCCTAAAAAGGGAAAGGCCAATATTGACTTGCAGGGAAGCTTAAGCCCTTTAAACTCAGCCCCTGGACAAGGAGAATCGATGTCTCTTGTAAAAAAAAAAAAAAAAAAAATTAAAAAAAAAAAATGCCCTGCTATTTTCTATTCAAAACTGTGGCACTGTGTATATAAACACGGGAAGGTTTTGTTGCTGTATATGTCCAGATTTTTGACACACGTAGGTGGAGCCGCCGCAGGAAAGCCTATTCGGGAGCTGGGAGCAGCTGCCCTAATGGAATATTATTGACTTTGGTTACATCAGGGGCTAAATATAGATCGGGCAGCAACGTACACGGGGCTGTGTCTGACAGCCGGGACAGAATGTGCTGCTGGACGGACAGACAGATGGACGCTGCTGCTGGCGGATGCTCCTTCTGGGTCAGGGAGCTCTCCGGGGCTGTCTCGCCCGGCGCCACGGCTCCCGTGGGCATCCTGCCCCTGCCCAGCCAGGGCTGTGCATCTGCATCTCCAAGGGCAGATGTGGCTTTAGTCTGGGTTGGACGCATCTCCTGTGGGCACCTGTTGGCTGGGCTCCCCCAAGTCAGTGGGGTTGTGTCATGTGTGGTAAGGGGCTGACACCAGCAGCTAAAAAACTACAAGGAATATTACCTTGAATATTTTGCCCTGACCTTCCTCTATTCCCATCCTTAATCCCTCTGCTCCACCCTCTCTCCCATCCAATTGCGCTTTTGTGCTGTTTAGAATTTCTGATGGCATCGCCCCTTCTGAGCTCACCTCCCTGAAGTTTTGTTTTTGAAGGCAAAACCTGCATATCTAGCAAACATTCCTCAAAAGCCCTTCCACAGTCTGGACTAAAAAAAATGATCCATGTGTGCCACATCTGTGCACACAACAGGAGAGTCTGTCCCTGTGCTAACTCCATGGAGAGATCATCTGTGACATTTTGTCTTGCTTCTTTGGGGCTGGAAAAGCTAGAAAGGAGCCTGCCCCTTCTCTTGCTTGATTGAGAATGAAGCCTTTCTAGAGAAATTGGATTTTAATCATTTTTTCCCCTCCCTGCCTCCAACCCTTTGCTGCTATTTTTAAGCTGGGAGAGCAGTGGTATTGCAAGGGGTGTGCTTATCCTGACAGGCTTTACAGAGGAGCATCACAGGGCTGCAGCGCCGGTGTTAAAGAACTCTGAAGACCTGGCAAGCCACAGGGATGCTGAAGGCAATGCCCAAAGTGCCCAGAAGTTCAGACAATCTTCTGTGTTTTCCTTCCTGGGAGGGAAAGCCCAAGGCTCTTGTATCATAGGAAGTGACAGTTTTGAAGTGAGGCGGGTTTAATAGTCGGAAAGCACCAGATTTGTGATTCTTTGGGAGAAAAGGAGTGTGCGCTTTTCCCTCACTGCCGTTTGATCCTGCAGATTTAAATCCAGCTAATGTGCACAGACAGGACCTGTGTGGTGTCCCAGGTGGTTTATGGCTGCACAAAACATTTGGGGCAGAGCTAGAGAGAATCATCTGCTTATGTGTGCAATGACCTACATGAACCAGTATTTTTTATGAGAAACCATTTAAAGGCTTTGGGGTCATAAGAAACCCTACAGCAACACAAGGCAGGGATTGATCTAATTTATCAGACTCTATTTGCCTTCTCCTTTATAGTCTGTAAGAGACCTAGAATACTGTAGCTTTGTTTTCTCTCTTATCTCTAGTCCTTCCAAATTCGCTGAAAATACACGCAACCCAGCAAACCCAGGCTATGTGGAAAAGGACTGCAATTATTGTTGTTATTATTATTATTATTATTATTATTACAATTATTATTATTATTACTACTACTATTTTTACTATTACTATTACTATTACTATTACTATTACTATTACTATTACTATTATTATTATTATTATTATTATTATTATTATATTTGGTAAACTCTTATTAGAGCCCCTTTTCAACGCTCTGATCATTGCAGATTGTACATTTTTGATAGCTGTTTTTGATAGCCTGTGGAGTAACTCTTCACACTCCCCTCCCATTCAGCTTTTGGAACAATCATTTTTTTTTGTCTAGAGCTTGAGGAGGGAAGCAGAGTGAGTACATTGTCCTCTTAGATTTATAGCCCAGGAGATAGGTCACAACCCTTAGCCACTTTAAAAATGATCTATGCTTCCGAGGCCTGGGGGACAAACACGGAATATATATTGTATTGCGCCTCGAGCCAGCCTGGGCTGTGAAGGTGGTGCTGGTCTGAGTCAGTCATTATGCAGTGGCATCTCACCAGAGGGTAGGGAGGGCATGAGCAGCCAGGGATGTCATCTCTGCGAGGCTGGTGCTGCTCCAGCAGGAGGGATTGACAGATCCAACTCCCAGGGCACTGCTGATCCCTTCAGCAGCATCCCTCCTCGATACAGAGGCTTTTGCAAGGGGAAGGAGGCACATCTGGCTCTGTGTGTCTCCTGCAGCAGTGTTGCTGTCAGCTGATGTGAGTTCAGTGCCATGGAGAGGAGCTTTACCCATGAAAGATGGTGTGGGCACAGCAGAGCATCACTGCAGCTCCACCACCAGGGCTGGGCCAGCAGCTAAGCCTCACACACGAAGACACTTCACTCCTTAAATTTTTTTTTTTTTTTTATATCTGCACAGTCAGCTGCAGTGAGACACACTTTGAAACGCCGAAAGCGGAGTTGCAGCCATTCAGTTCAGAGGAATAAATCCACCCTTCCTCTTCCTGCTCTGCCTCCAAGCGCTGAAGTCAGGCTTGGGGAAGCCCTGCTTCCCTGTACTCACATTTCCAGGAGAGAGTGAGTGCTGTGCCGTGATGGGGAGCAGCCTTTGGGTCCTCCAGTGCACGTTCAGTCCCCTGGGGATTTGACAGCATCCACTGAGTTGAACTTAGAGTACCCAGAATCTTCTTTTCCTGCTGAAATGTTTGGCCCTTGCAAGCATAAAGCCCCATCAGGACTGACACTTGCATATCCCAGCACAGTATATTGTGAAAGAACACAGACAACTTCTGAATTAATTTAGTATTTTCATCTTGGAAACAAGGAAAACACCAGTTACAGCTGGAAATGGAGAGAAACAGAGATTAAATTTTGGGCTTTTTTACTAGCAATTGTTTGTTCCTCTTGTCAAAAGCCCCGAGACATGAGAAAATATTACCTGGAGTCCTTTCCTTGCTGAAACTGTGCTTATCTTGTGATCTGTATTTCTTTCCCTATCTCTCTTATATTGCTCTTATCATCCTTTTATCAAAAGTCTTCAAAAGAGACCAGCAGAGCTCAGGTCCTGTATCCCCTTGAATTCCAGTGGAAGGGTTACGTTTGGTTTTCTAGGAATGACAGAAAAGATTTAAGGCAGAAATAAACCACTATGCTTTTGGAGATTTTTTTCTGGCCTTCTAAGCCTTTTTTTTTTTTTTTTTTTTTTCTATATGTGGGGAGTGAGATTATTTGAAGGGCTCACTATTGTATTTCACTGCTGAAGAGTGTGGTGAACCACCCATCTTTCCTGGCAGTGGGTATGGATTAGTGCAGGACAGTCCTGAATATCCCATTCTCATCTTTTTGCTTCAAAACCTAGCCCTTGGATGAGATTATCTCATAGAGATTTCCTAACTTGCTTCAACACACTTCACCACAGCAATGACAGTGTAAACCTCATAGTTACACACTCCATTTTGCCCAACAACACACACACATAATTTTTCCTTTCCTTTTCCAAATCCACTCACACAGACTCCCCTAGCCCCAAGCCATGGCAGAAGATGGAAGAGCTGGTGTTGTCTGTTCTCCATCACCTCATCCTCTCTTTGTCTTCAACCCCCCCCACCTCCTCAGATGACCCCACTGTTAAACAAGGCTGAATGGGACCAAGATGTCAGGGAGAAGCAGTATCTACAGCTGTCACCATGCTCTTTCTGCTGCTGTACCTTCTGCCAGTCCCACCTTGTGCTTGCTCCAGGCATTTGGAGCTCACACTCTGTGAGATGCCCTGCAAGTTTTTATCACACCTTGCTCAGTAGGACATTTTATTGACTTTAGGCACTCATGTCATAAGCAAAGCATTTGTAAAAATTAAGATAGGATCTTGCTGCTGTGTTGTGGGTTACTCCACTTTGCTTTGAAGATTACGTGCTGGAAATCATTCCCTGACAGTCACAAAACTGGTGCAGCTTGCAAGGGCTTCCCCAGCCTTAAGCACTAGACGTTGTGCTGGAGCACAGCTAAAGCTGGAATGAATTGAAGTGTGCCCATTGTATTGAAATCTCTGTGGCCTGTGGCCTGATGCAATACTAATTTTGAGATGTTCCAGATGCCCTTTAATGGTTAGAGCACTCTTAATGCACTGCAGCTGCTGTATTTTGGAGTAACTTTTGTTGCCAAATTCCTTCATGTGTAAAAGCAAGGGTGCTTATCTGGTGTAATGGGAAAAACAAAATATTGCAACTGAAAGTATGAACTGAAAGGATTTATGAATCACCGTCTACTTTTACTTAAAGCTTGATCATTATCTTTTTCCTTTCTGTGTCTATAGACACATCTCTCTAAAGAAATCCATGCTCACATTCCAGCCACACAGAGAATTAAATAAAAGCAGCAGACACCCTTAAAAGCTCCACAACTGGACAGTGCCACTTTTAAATGTGTGGGCAGCCTTTGTGCCCATTTGCCATCATTTCCACTTTCCATCACATTTGGCTTGCTTCAGAGAAAAAGTCTGCTGCCAGGATTTCTGCTGGCTGAAACAAGGGTGAAATTCTGGCCTGATTAAAATCAATGGCAAAGCTCCCAGGAACGAGTAGGAGAGCAGACTGTGATTTGGAGTACTTGGAGGGCGTACACAAAGCAATCACACATAGCAATATAATTGCGGCCATTTGATGGATGCTAAAGTTAGAGATCAACAACCAGCAGATAAAAATAGCAGTGAGTTCTGCTGATTCCTAGTTCTGTTATTTTAACTACTGTTGAAAATCAATTCCTTTCCAGCCTTTCAGGACAGGTAAAAACACATTGCCTCCCATAGTAAAACTTGAGGATTTTGTTGTCTTGGAATAAACGCTACCCTCCTAACCATGCTGCTGCATTGGCATCCTTAATATTTCCCACACGTCCATGCAAGACCTGTTAACATGTTAATGGATTTGTTTGCTTGTCAGGGAAAATTTTGCCCCCCTGCAATGACAGCTTCAAACTCACGCTGCAAAAGGGCAGGGCAAGCAGTCACTCAATGGACAAGCACAACACAGCTCTCCCGGCAATAAAGGCTTCGGATTCGAGACGGGTGCCTTGCCACTTTGATCTGCAGCGCTGGTTTAATCATGTTAATGTGCTGTCTAATTATGGTAAACACTGCATATTATTCAAATTAAAAATGTATATTGCTGTTCACGTAGTCAGCCTGCAGACGTTTTCACGCATTAGTGTTTTCTAAGCTGAATGCCCTTTGGTCAGCGGCAGGGGCTGTGTGTTAGCCCATTAGTTAAAAAAGGGAGGTGGGTGATCAAATAGAGTGGCCAGACGACTTGGACCATGTTTTTCTTGGCATGCACTTGGGAGTGAAGCAGTTTCTCTGAAGCAAAGGTGTCACGGAAAAATCCTGTGTGGGGTGTAAATCTGAAATCTGCCCTGCAGTCGCTCTCATCAGAGTGAAACCATGCCCAGAGTGGTCTTGGATGCACAAGTTTGTCTGCTTTGGGTGACGCTCACCTTAAGAAAAGAGAGATTTTCAGAGTCAACAGCTTTGAGGGTTCAGGCTTCGTTTCCTCCCCTAATAATGGACACCAACTCTTGCTTTCCCAAAAGTTTATCTTGCTTGGTGGGCATCACTGGAGGGTGCCAAACTCATAAATGGGTTTCATCAGAAGCAGCAGCCTCTCATTGCAGTGAAAAGCAATGCCAGTCCTGGCTACTGGTCTGGCAAGCTGCAATTATAGATCCAGGATATCTCATTAGACACAGAAGTTTCTGAGATGGGCCCAAGGTGAAAAGTATTCCCCTAAATCTAGATCTGCAATTCCTCTTTGTCTGGGGTTGTTGGGATTGTGTTGTTGTATTCTGTATCTAATGAAAGCATCCATAAATAAACTTGTGATTTAGTGATCTTGTTAATGATAGGAAAGGAATCTAACACTAATAATAATAACAATAGTCATAACAATCCCACTCATACTCCCATTACTATTATTAATACTATTAGTAATAGTGTCAGGTTGGCTCTTGCTGCTATCAGATATCCAATGTGGCTTCTCTTGTAAGAGTAGCATCATTCAAATTATTTCACGTGACTATGCACTGTAAAATGTTTACTTGGATATTTCAGTGCTTGCCACATTTTTATACGATTGTTGTGGGTTACAGAGGAAGCTGCTGGGCAGAATAAAAACAAAAGAGTACTTGATAGAACTGCTTAATAAGCAGGCAATCCAGAAAAGCTTGGGCAATTTAATATATATCTGTAAAGATAGGTGCTTTCCTGACAGATTTTTTTTTTTCTGTTCAGAAATAGGAATTGTGCATGCGCTTACAGTTATGCAATTAGACCTATAAAATTCTGTTTCCTTGTATTAGGTATTTGTAGTTTATTTTGAGATGGTTTCTTCTATTTTTTTTTCTGGGATGTGAGTGTGGATGTTTAGACTTGTATGCTTAGCATGCTCTTTTATTCTCTTGATTGCCTCCCCATTCTTTGTTCACCAAGGTCCCAGATGGAAAATTACAGTGGAAATGATTTCTGTGCCTTGAAATTTAATTATTTTAAGGGACAGGAATTGTTCCTTGAGACAAATTGCGTTACGATTCAACTTTCCCAGGTAGTTTCTTTGCTTGTTTGCTTTCCCTGTTTGATTTGCTTCAGTTTGTGGGAATTGTTCCCAGTCATCAATGCTGAAATAGATAGGAGGAGCTGGAGAAAGACAGATTCTCAGGTTGTGAAGGCCACATTCCTGGAAGTTTTTTTGGACATCTTGGTCTAATGGAAAGTCCTGCCCATGTCAGGAGGTGGAACTGAATCATGTGTAAGGTCCCTTCCAACCAAGATGTTCTATGGCTCTATAGTTCTTTGCACTAATGAATTCTTTATGTTAATAAATACCTCAGTAATTATCCTCTACTGATTTCAAAATTACTTGAACTGAGCATTTTGTATAGGCGAACGTGACAAAATGGCTCTTACTGAGTTTATATGTTGGGAAGTCTGCCAGCAGTCATGTGTAAGTAGTGATGGAGGAGGATACAGGAGTGTATAAAAAGATCTTCAAGAGGAAAAACTCTGTAGGTGATTTAACAAAATAGTTTTTTTATAGAAAATCCTCACCAGACCACATAACTCTCAGGAAGCCTGTTCGTTGCTGTGTTTGCATTGTTATTGAATTTTAAAGATACTGATATTTACAAACTGATTATTTGATCAAACTTTATGAATATATTTTAATAGATTTGGCCACATGTAGTGGAGGTGAAAGTTAGGATTAAATGGCACAAGAAAAGGGATGGGTGTTGTTCTGATCTTCAGACAAGGAGGCAAAATTGGCTGCCTAAGCAAATAAATTAAAGGACTGTGATGAAATAATTTCATGCTGGATATGGCTTTTGTGCAGAGCAGAGGGAAGGAAGTTGCTGGAGGCACTTTGCAGAGCAAGTGAGAGGCAGCATCCTAGTGGGTGTGTGCTAAAGGGAGGGGAAGAGCATCAGTTCACCGGCCCCAACCCTGGGCTGTGCAGGGCTCATCCCTTTGCTGCATTTCCCCCGGGAAAGGGAAAAGGGGCAGAGATCCTACTGTGTGTCTCATGCTCCTTGTGGCAGCTCCACTCCAAATCACTGCATTCAGATCACTGGAATTTTAGAAAATAAAATATAAATTCACAGGTTTTTTTGTTTTTTTTTTTATCCTTCCTGCTTTTGATCATTGTCTTGGCAAGCAGCAGCAAAACAGTCACTGAAAAAGGAGTTTAAGGGATGCCAGTGGGATCACAGAATCACCCACTAAGTGCCACCCCCTAGGTCAGGTTGCTCCAGGTCCCAGCCAATCTGACGCTGATTCCTCTCTCCATCACTTTGGCAGTCTCTGTCTCCACATTCCCTTCCCCATCTCTCCCCTCCTCTGTCCCTGCCAGATCTGTGCTTGAGCTGGTGCTGTGTGGCTGGGATGCTGCTCATGGCATTGTGCTGGGCTCTGCTCTGCCCAGAACCCTCTGGCCACAGATCAGGACGGAAATTTCCTGTGCTCCAGGAAGGAGCAGCTGCCTTTTTCTCCAAGGTCCTGGCTGTGGAAGGGGGGGACAGTCTGTGAATTTGGCCCATCTCCTGCAGCAGGAGGCTGGATGCTTGGTCACCCTTGAGTGCCGGATCAACTGCCAAGGCTCTATTTGATCATGGGGCATTTTCTGTGATGGAAATGGCTAAAAGCTTCCCATTACCACATAAACAGCAATCGTGGGAGTCGGGTTTTCCCTCTTCCCCCGCCTCTGACCCAAGGTGTGGGGTCAGCTGGCTTAATCCACCCCAGGGCCAGAGGAATGAGCACACCTGTCCTGCAGGAGGCACCTGAACATGAGCGAAAACCAAAACAGATTTCAGGTGCTATCGGTTTCCATCACATTTCTGAAATGCCAGAGTGACTCCAGGTAATTGTTGGGCCCCATCTGTGACCTTAGATCTTATGGCCGTGATCCCTCCATGTCCAAGAAGGAAAAGCTGATGGATTCATTCACTGAAGACCTCAACTGGCTCCCAGCAGCAGAAACTGTAGCTGGCTGCACCTACTTGAAAACTTGCTGCACTTGAGGATTTTATAACAATACTTAAAAAATCCCTAAATCTCAGATCACAACCCAGTTGAGAAGATACATCTGTAGCAGGGCTCTCACCCTTGGCATGACATTTGTCCTTCCTTGGGCGCATATTTTTGGAAAGCAAAAGGAGAAGCAGGACCTAGGTGGTGTCAGTCATGGTAGCTAAACTTTGCTTCTCTCAGGAGTCTGTTTAGGATTGATTGTGTGTCTTTTTGGAAGCAAACCCATTAGAATGGAGACATTGAGCAATGGGGATGGGGTGATGGGTTTGTACACACTTTGGCCTGTGGACTTGAAAACTAGTGGGGGAAATTCTTCTGTAAAGATGGACCTTGAGTGTGGTCCAAGCACAGGACTCAGGGAATGAGGGTGAAACTGCTTGTCCTGCTTTGTCCCTGTCCCAGACACCAACACTGCAACTAAAGTCTTTATTCCATCATGACTATACTGTTGGATAAAACCAGCAAACATACAAACAAACAAAACCAAGAAAAACCTAAAATATGAGCTTTGTGACAGTGGAAACTGATAGCATCTTACAGTGAAAGAAAGGCAGAAGGACAAGGTCAGTGCAAGCTTGCTGTGGTCAGATTTCTGGATGAACCACTAGTTCATCTTCTCCTTGGGGTCCTTGTTAGAGAAAACTATCTCAGTGCGTATGTTGTTATTATCTTGTCTCTGTAGGGATAAGAACAGTTTGATTTGGTTTCCAGAGTTGGTGTCCTTGCTGCTTTCCGACTATTTTGTCTGTATAAACCAGCCTGATTGGTCTTGCAGCCTCCAAGAGTTTCTTCAGCACTTTTGTTAAGAAGATTTCCCTTGCTGTGTTTATTGCTGCCAGGTTGTTCAGGAGGAGAAAAAGAGGAAAAAAAAAAAAAGAGAACAAGTCACTAGTATGGGGAAAAAAAGGAGAAAAAAAAACCCAAAACAAACATGGGAAATTCAGCATAGACCATTAAGAATTAGGGAGAAAAAGCAATGACCAACGACCAAGCAGGGACATGGGGCAAGGACAAACAAATCTAGAGGAGACAGTGGGTTCAGAGAGGGGATGAGTGGGAGCCTGGGCGTATTTTCCATTCAAATGCAAGGGTGCAGGCAGAAGTGAGCACTGCAGCTGGACCCACAAAGCACCCTGCAAGGCCTGAAGGACTCTGTGGGGACCCAGGACAGGAGCAGAGGGGTCCAAGCACCCCACTCTCCCTCCCTGAGGTTTTCCTCTCAGCTTTTGCCCCATGTGCAGAGAGACAGTGAAGCCTCTCAGTGCAAGACAGCCCCTTCAGACGATGCCTGGCTCTCTGGAATAATAGATGGTGTTTTTACAACCTCTCAGAGGCCTGTTCCTGGGTAGATGGTGAAAGGCAATACCTCAGGACCACTGGGTTACAGGAGGTTGTAAAACTGCTCCTCCCCATATATATATATTTTTGACAATGCTTTCACTGAGGAGTGTTTCCTCTTTTTTTTTTTTTTTTTTTTTTTAATTTTATTTTTATTTTATTGCTGTGGCAATCAGTCAGTCCTTTTTTTTTTTTTTTTCTCCCCCCTTCTCATCCTCCCCTTTTCACTTTGACCTATCAAAATGTAAGTCTTATTTCAAGCTGACGTGGAGGCATTAAATGAGTGACTGGGCCACCAATTTAAGGGAATTGATGATCTTTCGGGCTTACACTCTCACAGGTCAAATGATAATGGTGCCCTTCAGGTTAAATTCATACTTTACGTAGGGAAAACCAGGAGCTTAAACTCTACCCAGGGCCAGAAGGATGTAGACAAAATTTAGTCATAAACAATAATTTAAAAACTGATATTGAAGAGGACAATGCAGGGATGTAGAATTTTTCATTTGTGGTTTTCATAATTTTTTCTTTTCGTTGTGTGTTTTTCCCCTCTAAATGTCTGTGCTACCCTGTAGGCAGCCATTCTGTGTTCTGTAAACTTTTAAGTAAAAATATTTGTCCTCCAGCAGACAAAGATAGATATGGAAATGGAGATCCAGATGGAGTGAAAGACAGAAATACAGAGAGAAATGGAGATAGACTAGTATAGGCATAGATACAGATATGACTATAAATAATATAGATACAAATAAATATATAATTGCATATATAGCTGAAGATACTTATATCCATTTTATTATGTCCCAGACCATGGGTACAACCAGAGGCAAAGGCATGAGGTTCACAGCGCTTAGAGTCTTATTTATTGGCACACCAGAGCAAGGCCTACAGCTGATATCATTATACTAATTATTAATTAGATTTGCTGCCTTCCCTGTTTATTATAGACTCCTTTCTGCCCCATCACGTTCTCTCTATGTAAATCTTTCCAATCCACTTCTATCTTCTCTTCCCTTTGCCTCATTGTCCTGCTGCCACATACCAATGGCAAATTACACTTTGCTCAAAATCAAGTACCTAAAGCTACTGAATAAGTGGGAATAAATTACTAGCCCATCCCATGTATTTATTTTTTTTGTTCTGGTTTGCATTCTCGGTGGAATCATAAAAAAATCATTGGTAATGGACATTTATTCCCCTCTGCACCCATGACAAATGAGATTGACATTTTGGGTCCTTAGCTGCTAATGGTTGCAAAATGGTTTAAAACCTACTGGGTCCATTCAGAATAAAGCCTGCAGTTATTTCTATAGTCATAGAGTTTGATAAATACATTCTTTCTCTTCTTTGGGGGAGATTCTAGCAATTCCACAGACTTAAAAAAAAAAAAATAAAAACAAAAAACCACATTAAATTTTGGCTCATAGATGTAAATGTTGTGTGAGAGAGGAGAGGAAGGAGAATTTATAGTGATGTGTTTACATTCACTTCTCCATCTCCAGTAGGTCAGAGGAACACTGGACTGGTTCCTGCTATGGCTGCACAGAGCAGAGCACTGCCAGTGGGATTTTGGGTTAATCCTTGCAGTTGTTTTATGGGGCAAGGATGAGGTGCACACGGGAGATGGTGTTAGAGAGAGTTTGGCTGATCTCCAGTGTATTTTAGCTGAATTTACATCTAAATCTAAGTCCAAGATGGGGGCTTAGTTGCCATGCTTGACCATGCAAAAAGGGGACAGCTCTCACCTCAGTTCAAGGAGCTTAGGTGATGTCTCTCATCCAAGAAAACATTTAATTGCTTGGATTTTATTGCAGGGATAGTACTGAGACAGATACTTAACAGGTACTATTCAAGTGGGAAAAAAAAAAAAAAAAGACATCTGTTGAAACTATAAACCCGTATTGCTTTCAAATATGTGGCTTGACATCATTTGCAGAGGCCTCACATTCAAGACTGGCAAGAGGTCTGGAAAGAGGACACCAGATAAGGCAGCACTGCTGCCCCAGACAGTCTGGGGAGGTTTCATCTCTCAGGGCAAAGTGTGTGCCTGTCATTTATCAGTCCCCCATTCAGGACCCAGCAGGGACAAATTCCTCACGCTGGCACCCCTGGGAGCTCCCACCCCTGAAGCTGAGCCCACCGTGGAGCTGCTGGAAGGGGATGAGGGGCTGCCAGCTCTGGGCTGGGCTTCCAGGCTTTCCTAGGGGCGCCTCTCCCTGGGAAGGTTTCATCAGGCAGTTTCATCACTTTTCACACCTAGAAATTTGCAATGTGTATGCTAGAAAGCCCACACTATAAATGCAGGGGCAGGTGAAGCAAAAAAAAAAAAAAAAAAAGTTAAAGTAATTGGCAGGTGAGACTACTCAATGTTTTGAGCCAGGACATGAACGGTTCTCTGTCTATGACATTTTGGGGAGCTTGAATATAATTTCTTCTCCCCAGGATTCTGAGTCATCTTTACAGAGTTCAGATACCAAGAGCTAACTATTTTCTCTGAAAACAGTTCTGTTTTCCCAGTCTTTACATGTTTAGGCTGCAGATACCAATGAATTATTTGTGAAGGTCATGTTGAATTTGTAGGACACCATTAACAGCTGCCTTCAAGGGAAGCAAGCCTTCTGTCAGGAAATTTCTTTGAGAAATTGATTATTACTGCTATTATTTTTGTGAGATGTGTCATTTGATGATGCTGGGTGAGTGCTGGGTTGGTAGGTTGGATGTTTGTGTTGGATGTTTCACCTTTGGTAATTACCAGCTTTGCATTAGGAGACCTTCAGTGCGGACACATCTGACAAGGAAATACATCTGATGTTTCCCAACAGCACTTTACAGTTGTTTCAAATAAATAAATGAGGGCTTCTCTTCCCCAGATCCTGTTGAGGTAGTCAGCAGCTTGCAGCAGGTAGATAGATTGCTACCTACACAGAAATGACAAGAATCCTGCAGGCCCAGGAGAGGGAGATCACTTACAGCAAGGACGCTGGGAGTTTATGAGCTACCAAGGAATAAATATGCAACAAAGAGTTCTCCCAGATGTAACTGAAGTGAAGGGTTTTTGCCTCAATTTAAAAATAAGGAAAAGAAAAAAAATCTTGCTGATTATTATGTTTTGTTTTCCGTCTCATTGAGGTTTAAATGTAACTTCTTCTAAACACCAGTGAGTTGTTTATTTAACTTTGAATTATCATGTCACAGAAACTTACCTTTCATTTTCAGGCAGAAGCCTCAAAACTCAGAGCCTTGATTAATAAAATATGAAGAGTTTATGCTATCTGTTTCTCCTGGTTTGAAGGAACAATTTTTCTGCTACTGAGAAGACAGGTAGCATTACTAAGAAATACAGATATTTTTCTCTCTCTCTCTTTGCTCAGGCATTGGACTAGGGAGTGAGATATGTGGGCAGAAACTTCAACTCTGTCAGAGACTTTCTGGGTGGTGTTAGCTGGATTAAAAAGGCATAATTTTCCATCTCCTGGAGTTATATCTTATTTGAGAGAGTCACTCAAGGCCTTTCTAGGAGAATTCTGGAGATGCTTGTTCTTTATAGATGGAGTCTAGAATTAGCTGACACTTGGACATCTAAGGTAGATAAAACAAACCCTTCTGTTCATCCTTCTCTTCATAATTTGGTCCCTCTCCAGATTCCCTCAGTTAAATGGGCATAACAATCTATCATTTTCACCCTTGTTTCTGGAACTGCCTTAGGGCTTTGTTGTCTCAGCAAATGCTGCCCAATGCAATGAAGTGCTGATTCTGGTACAATAGTAGTAACAACAACAACAGCAACAACTTTTAAGTCATTAATAGGAGTTTGTTGCATGTAATAGGTGTGTATCAACCTTGTCCATGGCAGGGAGAGGTGGGTGGAATGAGATGATCTTTAAGGTCCATTTCAAACCAAGCCTTTCTGTGATTCTGTATTTTACATCTCTATTAAGCATGTGCTATGTACAGTGCTAAAATAAAGCAGCCTGAACATCAGTTTCAACTAGTTTCATGCCTGAAATCTGAATTATAAAGTAAATGTGAACATCTAATCAAAATCTAGGTATTAGCATGGCATCCTGTGGTATTTGAGAACTATGAAGACAGGATGCCTGCATGGATGTACAAACATAAGGCACAGTGGCATAACACATAAAAATTAAGTATGTTTTTTTTTGATCCTGATGTATAAGGTGTTATATTGGAGGTTATACAAACCTCCTTCTGCTGTTGGAAAGACAAACACGGTTTTGTTTTTACATGAAGTTCAAGATCTTCAAGCAAATGAAAGGCTCCAGAAAGTGTGAATTTAAGGCAACAAACTCATTCATAACAAGAGCATAACAAGAAGATAGAAGTTCTGCACAAATCTAAAGTTTGGGCCTGAAAATGCAAAACAACACAAAGAACAAAGCTTTCCACTCACATTTCCGTGGCAAACAGAGAATAGGGGACATGCAAAGCATTTGTTTTTAATTTGTTTGTTTGTTTTGGACTCGTCCTAATCAAGGGCTTTTCCTAGCTGTTCCCTTGCTCCCCCGCCTCCCCAGCCCTTCCAGACCCCCTTGTGCTTCTCTCCTCTTCCCTTTTATTTATTGAGTTTTTGAAAAGAACCGAAGGGGGTCCCCAACATCCCATCTCCTTGGAGAGCTTGTTTCCCTACAGGGCTGCAGATGCCGGGCTGGAACAGGCAGCAGAGAGGCAGGGAGAGTGTTATCAATCATTCAGCACGTTAAAAGAGGAGAAGGAGCAAGAAAAAGAGGGAGAGAGAAGGCGGGAAGCGGGGTGGGGGGAAAGAGCCTGGGCTGAATTGGAGGAATTTCCTCCCCCCGGTTGCTGAAGGGAGGTTTTTTGGACATCTGCCCAGACACATGCCGAGTCAAAGAAGCGGGATAAATTCTGGAAGAATGAATGGAGGGAGAGGAGGGGTCAGGAGGACAGAGGGGAGCGTGGGCTATGGGGGAGCAATGGCAGCTACAGGGACAAAGGAGGCCTGTGGGGGAAAACTGTAACAACAGCATGCATGTCTCTGTGTGTGTGTGTGTGTTTGTCTTTTTCTTTTTTTCCCTAGATGTTTCAAACATTCATTTCTCCTAGGGCACTGCATTTAGCAGTGAGACCTCTTGGTTTTACGGTAAGAGGCAGCTTGTTGTCTCTTGGATCTTCTGTATTGCCTGGGACATAGACCAGGTGCAGGAACAAACAGAATCTGTAACCAGTCAGGCTGCGTTAGGGTTGGTAAACACGTTTGATTGTTTGAGCAAAACTCATAGTAGGCTCTCTCCATCTTCTGATATCTCCAGGCAAGGCAGTGTAATCTGAAGGATGACTGAGAGTCAGGGCATAGATAGATGGGCAAACCGAGTGGTCAGCTTGGACAACTCAGATGCAAGGTCAGATAAATCATTCTCTGTGGCAGACCTGGGGTGTGCAGGTCGTGATCTGGGCAGCCTGTTCCCACGCCTTCTCCATCCCTGAGGTTTCAGGAGGTCACTCCCTTGGCTCTCGCAGTTTAGCCGCTCATCCAAAGGAACTCTGGACTTGTTGGAGGGTGGATGTGGGTTAGGACCTGCTCAGATTGCTCAGATGGAGAGACAGCCAAAAGGGGCTGGCAGCAATCCCTGTCCAGAAGAGCCAGCTGGACGTGGATTGGTAGCAGTAACTCCTTCCTCATGTCTGATTCTGCCAAAAAAAAAGTTTGTCTGTCCATCCTTTCAGGTCTCTGCTGGCCTTAATAGCTATCAATCTGAAAATTACTCTGAATTTGCTGAAGAGTCTGTGTGACATCTTATGTACCCCAGGTAGACAGTCATCATGTATTTGTATGAATTTTGTTCCAGTCAGTGGCTCTGGTTATGAGCCAGTTTCATGAACCTCATCCCAGAGGGAATCACAGCCTTGTGCTCTTGAAGCAGCTTCTTGCTGTGGTTGAATCTTACTCTGATTGTGCTTTTCTTGTGTTATTTTGATAAATTTCTGGGTTTTTTAAAAACTTTATGATTTCTCTATTGTACTCATCTAGGGTGACCAAATCTTATCCAGAGTTTGCATTATTAGGGCTACCTAAAGAACTGAGGGTTAAGCCTCTGCCAGCACAGAGCCTGCACCCAGTTTTATTTCAGCTGCTGATGAAAAGCTTGCTACTCATGTGAGAAAGGATTTCATATTTGAGCCAGGTCACTCTTCCATCATAACACATCATTATGCAACAGTAAATGAGACCTCCCAATGTGAAGAATTCATAGAATCATAAAATCAGGGAACATCCTGAGTTGAAAGGGACCCACAACGATCATCAAAGTCCAGCTCCTGGCCCTGCACATGACAGCCCCCAGAGTCACAGCCACATGTCTGAGAGCATTGTCCAAATGTTCCTGGAGCTCTTTAAGGCTTGGGGCTGTGGCCACTGCCCTGGGGAGGCTCTTCCAGAGCCAGACTGCTCTCTGGGAGAGGAACCTTTCCCTGATTCTCAGTATAAACCTCTCCTGACAGAAGTCCATGCCATTTTCTTGTCTGCTGTCACTGGTTACCAGGGAGAAGGATGTCTGTCCCTCCTTTTCCTCTTGGGAGGAAGCTGCAGACTGCCTGAATAGGCCTGGGCAGCTCACCTGGGTTATTGATTGTACAGAACAGAATCAGAGAACCGCAGGACGGTTTGGGTTGGAAGGGACCTTAAAAACATTCCAGTTTCAACCTCTGTGCAGCAGTCTGGGCTGCCACCCTCAGGGTCAAGGTGCTCAGGACCCCAGAGATGCAAGCATATTCCATCTATCATCACACTACTGTGACATTCACTTGTGCCAGTGCAATCCACAGATTTCTAAAACTATAACTCTTAGGTAAATGGATGGACTAATTAATTCACTGAAAGTCCAAACTACCTGGAAGCTCTGGAAGCTGCTTTTGATCAGATCCCAAACTGAAGGTTGATCTGCTGTGGTGGCTCTGGTCAGCACTTTGTCACCCGCAGGTTCATCACATTGTCTGCTCTCTTTTGGTCCATAAAAATCCTCTGATCATCTGCCACCAAGGCTTTTCTAGAGGCAGCAGCCACTACAAGGCTGTTTAAATAAAAATTCTCTCCTGGTATTTCAGCAAGTAGAAGACTCAAAATTGAGCTTGATCCATTTGTTATATCCATTGTCATTGTCACCCTCTTTCTCTAACTGAAAATATTTCTGTTGGTACAAGCTGTAGTTAAATTAGTTTTGTAGAAAGTATCCCTCTTACCACCTCAAGAAGCAAATAAACAGAGAGGTATCCCCAGAGCAGGTTCAAATATAACATTTTGATCACTCACAAAGAACAAACATTGATATAATTTGTTTCATGGGTTAGTTGTTCTAGCCCCTAAGATAAGCACAAAGGAGATAAGCATGAAAAGGAAGCATGAACAAAAAGGGCTTGTGTCTAGAATAATCATTATAATAATTTTGCATTGGGGTGCAGTGGCTTTAAAAGAAGCAGTGGATGGCAATACTTACATTACACTGCACTTAGCCTTTGTTGAAGCTTGCACAAATATATTAACTCAGTTGTTTCATTTATCTTTAGTGTAGCAACCCATTCTTGCTCACAAAATGTCCAGTTAATCCTTATTTTGCACAACTGAAATGCTTTAGACCTGCAAATACAAACTCAGAGCTTACAATGTGTCTCCAGCTGTTGTGCCTTCGGGAATTTTGAGGAATCCAGATGAGCTTTTTTTTACTTTATTACTTTTGTGAGAGAAATCATGTTGTTGAGGGACAATTCGTAATAGAACACAAGTCAGGGACAGCACCAGCTGAGGAACCTGGTGTCGTGGAAGGTGTCCCTGCCCATGGCAGTGTGGTGGAACAAGATGAGCTTTGCGGTTCCCTTCCAACCCAAGCCATTCTGGGACTCTGTGACTTGTATGTCAGTGTTAATGCTGGGGCACTCCTGCTTGGTGTTGTGCTTGCTGCTCTGCTTAGAGGTGGGACTCAGAGCCTGGCTCCTCCTGCTGTCACAGCCCCAGTGAACAGTATTCTGAAACCTGGGCTTATTTCTGTTTTGGGTGGAATGAGAGAAGGCTTGCTCCCTTGCTGTTGGAGCTGCTCAGGTTGGAAGCAGTGAAGCTCCCTGTGGCCTGCACAGCTGTGCTGCACCACCGGCTGCAACCTGGGAGAGCATCTCAGCCTCCGCACTTGCAAGCCTGGCTCCGTGCTCCCTTCAGTGTGATAGTTGGAAATAAAAGGGAAAATCAAGGAGAACACCCAGAAAAGTCAACTTAGCTTTAAATAAATCACTTATATTAGCTACCAGTGTCCAAAGTTTACTTAAAACATGCACTGCAATGTTTTTCACGTGCAGCACTTGAAGTGCTGGTCTGTATAACCCAGCACACATTTTATGCCAGGACAACACCCCGTGTTTTATCAGTGTAATATAACAATAGCAAGTCATATGACACCTAGATTACACACAGTTCTGAGAATTAGGATGCCTTTAGGGATAATTTTTCCCCCTTATTCTTACATAACTGCTGTTTAGAATCATTGTTACTTCAGTATAATGTTATCCATGTAGTAAAAGCAGTGTAACTTCTTCATGGTAACTAATCTATTTTAGTTTAAGGCAGAGATGACCAACTGCTGTTCCAAGGCTTTGTTAGGACAATAGTGTGTTTTTTGTCTGATGCCAAAGACTTTTACATCAGTGAATGCATGCACCAAGGATATTGTGGGAGAAATGTGTGTGTAAGGCACACGTGTAGCTATAGATCCAGATTGCATCTGCTTAAGGTTTACTCTTTCATCACAGATCTATGTATACTAATATGGGGATAAAAATGGCCCCTAACAAAGCAAAATTTGTCACCCTGTCAGAGCATTGTCCCAGTGCATCTTCTCTGTACAGTCCTTGAGTGGAGTGAGTGAGTGGAGCTCAGTGTTTCCAGACCAAAATGATGTTATGATCATAAATGACTTTGTATATTATTTTTATTATATATTTTCATATTGGCTGGTTTTGTCTCACAAAGTCAGCATCCAGCTCTGCCTAAATAAATAGATATCACATTATAGATTGCTCCCACAGTGGATCAAATCATACACAAATTCCTGCTGCCTTGTTTGCTGTTGATATTTGGCTCAATGACTGAGACCCAACCCCAGCTTTACCAGCTACTACTGATATTTAGCTCAGATATAGGTACTTGGTGTAAAGAACAGTCTGTCTTCTTTACCCAGCCAGGAGATTGACCTGTCAGCCCAGAGACTGGGGTTGACAGTGCCCTTTGTTGAGCTCTGGTTACAGCGGTGCTGGCAGAGCCACCGTTGTGTTTGGCACTTGCTGGTCTCTGATTTGCTCCGCAGCGCCGTGCACTGAAATGAAAAACATCTGGTCAGCTCACACGCTCTATTTAGACTGGTTACACAAATGCATGAGATTATGCAACCCAGACCTGCGATCCTGTTTCTCCCTCTTCTGAAGCATTTCGTATTTTGTCTTTAATCACATCAGACAGCCTGCTGGCCGGTTTCCAGGTGGCCTTTCCCAGATGGCGAGCCTCACCGCTTGACCGTCGGTGCAGGTCAGCCTGCCGCCACCTCCCTGTCTTGCAAGGACGCCTCGAGTCCTCCCTTCCTGGGCAGGGGAACCTCCTGCCAACAGACCAGCTGTGGAAGCTGGTGGAGTTCTTGGAGTGCAAGGAGCTTCTTCAGGCAGTGCGTTGAGCTCTCTTGCTCCTTGGGTTCCTCCTGTCTGACAGTGTGGGCAGGGCAGAGCTGATATCCCTCAGCCCCCAGCCCCAGGAAAGGCTGCCTGCTCCCTGACACTGGCAGGAGATGATGCACCTGGGGGAAGGAGTGCAGGGAACCGCAACAGGAGGAGTTCAAATCAGGATTTTTTATGGCTTTGCTCTTATCGTCGTCTTTAGTAATAAATGGCTCAAACATGCATTTCACCAGGCTGCCTCTTCAGCTCCTGAGTGAGGAGGTTTCCTGTGCAGAGCGTTTATGAAAAGCTCAACACTGGAAAATGGCAGTGCTGCCCAACTGGCTTCCCACCAGGCTCGCAGCAGCTGAAAATCAAGTTTAGTAGCTCAAGCTCAGTAAGTTCAGCTTTTAATTAAAATATATAATTTAATGTTAGAGACCTCATTCTCCAAGAAGGGTACCATTATAAATGCCCACATCCGACCTGGATTGCTGGAAATTGGCATAGTGCCTCTATTACGTTAGAGATAGCAAACCCAATCTGACTTATTGCTGTAACCCTTTGCCAGGCAAACAGACACAGCCTTCATCCCACATACAAAAATATGAGCAAACAGTCATTGGAGCTGACTTATTTTGCATGTGAGGTGACCAACACCCCAGTGTGACCACAGGGAGAGCTGTGGATTCTGAGCCCCCACAATGCCACACTGAATCATGGCCAGGCTGACTGCAAAGAGCTGAGTGGGGATGGTGCTCAGCAGGCTGTGCCAAATTCTGTACATAGAGGCTGTTCCCAAACTCTGTATCAAAAGGCTATCCTAAATTCTGTATCTAGAGGCTGTTCCCAAACCCTGTATCTAAAGGCTGTTCCCAAACCCTGTATCTAGAGACTGTACCAAACTCTGTATCAGCAGGCTGTCCCAAACTCTGTATCTAGAGGCTGTACCAAACTCTGTATCTAGAGGGTGTTCCCAAACTCTGCATCTAGAGGCTGTTCCCAAATTCTGTATCTAGAGGCTGTTCCCAAACTCTGTATCTAGATGCCATCCCAAACTCTGTATCTAGGGGCTATCCCAAACTCTGTATCTAGAGGCTGTTTCCAAATAAGGTATTTAGAAGCTGTTCCCAAACTCTGTATCTAGAGGCTATCCCAAATTCTGTGTCAGGAGGCTGTCCCAAACTCTGTATCTAGAGGCTGTTCTAAATTGCTGTCACTGACTATGGCGTCTGATCAGAATTTCTCCTTCTTTGTATATGTGTCTTTCTGTGTTTGCACATAAATATAATGAAGGTAAATAAACAGAAAATAGTGCCCCTTATCTCAGGAGCCCACGCTGATTTTTTCCACTGCCCAGTTCATGCTTCCTTTATAAGTGTTTCCTCTTTATTGTGCGGTAGGCTCTGCTATAATCCTGGGCTTCACCAGCTAAGATTGAGGAATGGCTCCTTTAATTTGCTTGGAAGCGGTCCAGTCTTCGGAGTCTGGATTGCTCTGGTTCATATCTTAATAATTTTCATGCCTTTGCATGAATTTTTAAAATAGGAAATACCCTGGTGAGCCCCTGGATCCTACTCTCTTGGCTGGCAGCTTCCCGTCTCCATTAAGGCAGCCAAAGAAATCTCATTCTCCAAAACCGCAAGAACCTCCCCTTCCACACAGGGAGAGGAGCCTGGGCTGTAGCTGGGAGGTGCATGCACAGGCGTGTGTGCAGACGTGCAGGCATGCACTGCTTGATTCACTATTCCTCTCGTCCCCCTTTCACCTATTAGTGTCCTCTGAAGGATCAGGTTACCTTGCCAGTGGAAATATATGAGCTCGTTGTGTGATATAGCATAACTGCAACAGCAGATCATATAATTTTCCCCCGAAGGCTTGTTGCAGACTATGTCGAGTCATTTGTATTTATGACAGCTTGGGGGTGATTTAGTACGACCTCACTTTGATAAAAGCCATTTAGAGCTCATAAATATGGGTGACACACTGCCTTCTCGGCTGGGATTTTAAATGGAGAGCTGCATTTGCATTCCCATTGAGCTTTTATTGTTTAGGGGGTAAGGACGGGGAGGGATGAGGTGAAACAGGAAACAGAATGAGTGTGCAAAAAGCAAAAGGGCCCTTGAGGAATGAAGGATGCTGCTGTGCGTAGAGTACCCCTGGCTTGAAGCACCCATGGTGGCCTTTCCTCCCCACATCTCCTCCAGGGCATGGGCAATCTGAATTTCTGTCCATCCCAAATTGGTCAGTAGGTGGGAGAAGGGGGATTCTTAGGTTTGGGGGCAACATGGATTTAGCACTGAGTTTTCATAATAAATTAAAAAGTCTTGTGTGTGCCAGCAGGTTTTCTTTTATCTTGGTTCTTCCTGTTGTGTGCTGTAATTTTTACTTAATTTCAAGGAGCCATTTACCAACTATATTTATATTCTGTGCCCAGATTTATAAGGAAGTTGGCAATTTATGGCCAACAATAAAAGATACTTAAGCCAAACATAGAGTTGTCAGTTTTTATGCGCTGTGCTTAAATTCATCATTGACAGAAGCAAGTAGGAAGATTGTTCTTGAAAAATTATTCCTTTTTTTTTCCTATAATTTGTGATGCCCAAAGGAACCTAAGCATCACAACCCACGGAATTTCTCACAGAGATGAAGATTTTATTTTATAGAAGAGGACTCAAGAGATGAATCAGCTTTCATCTTTGTAGTCACTGGCAGAGGCAGGACCTGAGCCTAAGTGGGTATCTTGACCATCAGATCACCAAACAATTTGCTCCCTGAAGCCATGAATTGTCCTGTTCCCTGGTTTTCCTTCCTGCAGTGCAGGTCTGCAGCAATACTGGAACCTGTTCTGGGTGGCTGGAGATTTATCTGACACATTCTTGGTTAGTCCTGAATGATGTGATTACTCACTGGAGGTAGATGAGGACCATGATAGTCAGTTTTGTGTGTGAAGCTATCCTGTTCATGGCCTTGATGCTTAGAGCTGAGGGTTACCAAATTAAACTAACCCAAATCTCTTTAGGAGCAACCTATATATACATCCTTTCAGAGCTTTATATGTGTAAATACTTTGGATTTTTTTTTGAAGCCTGAACAATGTTACTTCTGAAGATTACCTCAGAAATTTATTTTAGGATATACCTGTACCATTGAAATATATCAGAAAGATTTAAGGTGCTCAATTTTTAAGCTCTTTTTAAGCTTTTCGGAGTGTTCTTAATGAATTATAGGGATTTTTTGCACATTATTTTTATTTTTGATGTCTAACACAATAAAGCTGTCACAAAAGTGAAATAAATCTTGCCCGCCTTTCAAATCACTCTTATGGAGCAATATATCATTAGAATTATACACCCAATTATTTAATTTTATCCATAAACTAATCAATTAACTGTGTTGAAATTCCTTTTGTCCTCTGGCTTGGATAATGCTTACAGGTTGCACCTGCCAGTTCACTTTGATGGTTACAGCAGCAAACCCAATGCTTCCCTTTAACCATCTCGCTAAAAATTATTTGTGTCACAACCTGATAATGTGTATGGAGTTAAGGAGTCTTCATTGTGGATGCTGGTGGAGCAGCACTACCCAGGAACTGATTCAGAGGTGGGGATGAATATAAAGAAAGGTGCTGAGGCTGCAGCCTGGCTCTGCTTCAGGCTCTGCTGGCCCATGGGCACAGCCCCTGTCCCCCCCTGCTGCTGCCATCCCTGGGGAATCCCACCCAAAACCCAGGCAGCAGGATCCAGAGGAATTAAAAGGCAGTGTGCTTTTCATTAGGCAAATGAAAAGAAAATCGCAGTGCCTGCCCTGAAGATTGTACACTGTAATCAATGGCAGCATTAATGTGGAACTTCAGTGCACTCTGAGGAACAGTAAAACATGCACGATGGGACCCTGAAGATGAGACAACCAGTAAACTACTTGCTCTGCTTCAGCTTCATTAGCCATTAAAGCAGGATAATGGCACTTACCTTTCCTCGACAGAGATTAGTTAGTTGTCACTAGCACAAAGTTATGGAGGGAAAAAAAGGGGAAAAAAAGAAAAAATAAAAAGGAGCATCCCTCAAATTCGTGCCTTAGTGATGCTGGCAGAGGATGGGAGCCAGGTCATTTCTGGTGGCCAGGCTGGTTCTGGAGGGCAGGGATGCTCATGCAGGGGTTCTTGATCTGCAAGAGCAGCATTCTTGGGCGTGCACCAGCCCATGCCTTCAGTTGTGCTTTGAGATACTTTTGGGTCCCTGCAATGCAGGATATGCCATGATTGCATGATCTTCAAAAGGAGGGAAAGGAGAGCATTGACTTGGCCAGCCTGACCTTTCACATTTGGGGTTCAAATGTGGATGAGCTCCCAAGTGAGCTTGCTCAGAGACCACTGTGGGCACCCTGCAGACATTTGGCTGCTCCGTCTGGAGCCCCACATGGCTGAAGCCTCTCTTGTCCATCTGTGCCGTGGCACCTCTCCATGGGTGACAAAACAGAGGCAGGGAGCAAAAGTGGCACTGCTGTGTGGGCAGGGTTGTGCAACACCTGTCCACACCGTGCCTGGTGTGAGCCACTGCCATTTATCTTTATAAACATTTTTATTAAAAGTAGGTCCTAGAGCAAACAGACCTCGCAGTGTGGCGTTTTTCATTAAATGAGCTTGATTTGGTCTCTGCTGACTCAAAAAGCCAATCAACAAGCCCCCTGAATCTTTGATCCATTTTTCTACTTTGCTGTTCTCTAAAGACTCAATTTCCTCTCCTGTCATGCTTTTGAGAGGGGGGAAACATAGACTAGTCCCCCAGTTATAATACAATTATTTAGTGCAAGGGTTTTTTGGTTTTTTTTTTTCACTTGAATAAATTAGTTGTTAATTAAAGCTTTTTGATGTAGTGCGAAAGGAGTTATATTTGATACCAAGAGCTGTATGCTGTTTGATTTATAGTCCTTTGGGGTGTTGGTTACAGCGATCCATTTCTCCCCCTTCCCCCACAAAACACACACACACACACACACACTCACTTCAAAGACCATTAAGTGGTACTGTGTTTTCAATTAGAAGGAGAATATTTTTGCTGTTGTTCCCACTTCTCTCTGCATCACTTGAAAACAAGAAAGCAATATTTCATCACTTTGGCCATTTTCCCCAGCCTACAGTCCTGTGGCGCTGGCGGCAAAGACAGTTGTGAAAGACTCTGCTTGGGGTGATGGGTTTACCCTGAATGTGGTTCCCTGGCTTAGCACATTGCAACTGCAAACAGGAGACACTGGCAGAGGATTTTCTCTGATTTTCACTTCAAGCAGGTTAAATTCCCACAGTGGGAAATGAGCCAAGCTTCCAGGTAATGCAGGAAGTGTTCGGAAGCTGCACTATGTTGAAGCATCACTGTAGTCTTCAATCTGTGCAGAATTAGGGACCTGGGTGAATTTAAGCAGTTTGGGTTTGATTTCCTGATGGGAAATTAGAGGAATGCAATGAGAAATGTTGGCAAAGGCTTTGGGTGAGATAAAATTTCTTCTAATCCTCTCCAAAGAGTAGATTAATCCAGTGTACGTTTGGTGCTCTCACTTAGCTGATCGATTTACCTATATCTAAATTCTCAGAAATTACTCAACACTCATCTGCTTAGCCATGACTGTTTCACACCACAGGGACCATATGCCAGGGGCGTTTCCAGGAGGATGTTGCATCTCAGAGGGTTGCTCCATAATCCCCTGTCTCCCTTCCTCACCAGTGAGGTGAAGAATGACCTTAGGAAAGGACTTTTTTCAGTTTAACGTCGCAGTCACACACAGGTTAAAGAGGAGATTTTCCATACCTGGTGCTGCTTTCACACAATTCCCAGCACTGTGTTCTTTAAGTCCAATGGAAATGGACTTAAAACAGAAATTCTTCATGCTGTTTTGCGTTTGGGCTTGTGTGTCTGGGAAATGGCAGTGGCACTTCCCAGACTTTTAGGATAACACTTAGGGCACCTTTTAGAGATGATCCAAGCTCAGCTGAGCAAAGTAATAGGATCAGCTTCCCGTGCAGACAGAGAGAAAGCCCTGCTTCTCCAAGAATCCCCATCCCAGGCAAGGTTGTCCTAATGCTGCCATTTAATTTGCTTTAATCCGATGGAGGGGGGGAATGGGTCTTAATTAATTGCCTTCTACTCCAGGCTCAAGAGGAAAACCTGCTTTGGAACAATTTAATGCAATCAGAATCTGCAGGTTGTGAGGCTGCTGGCAGAGTTCCCTGCTTGTGAGTGAATGAGTGCACATCTCCAGCTCTCAGGGATGGGTGAGGCGTTTCTGAAAGAGAGTCACTGGAGGTGTGGGCTCCTGGTGAACGTGAAGCCCTGGAAAGCAGAGTGGTGGCTTTGTCCTGTCCCCTGCTTGTCCCAAAGAAACATGACTATCACTGTGGTCTTGAATCTTTTCCATAACTCCTGAGTGCTGAATCAAATTTGAAGGGACCAGAGGATGGTGGAGAAAATTTGTTTTGAAGAGGGTGGTTGGAGAGGAACGGAGGAGCGGAGATGCCCACGTCATCTCCCTCTGTCTCTGAGAACTAGAATAATTTTTCTTTTCCTGATCCCTCTTCAGCATTGACAGCAGCAGCAGCAATTCCTGCCTACTTAACTCAATTTCTGGAGTCCCACATGTATTACATAGTTATTAATACTTTTCTGGTATGCTCATGTTGAGCTTTGCACATGGTGGAATTTCCAGGAGGGGTTCTAGGCCACTGAGATTGGCAGCAGACTTGGGAAATGCCCTTTCATTTCAATGTGCGGGTGATTACTTTCCATTTTTGCTATTATGTTACTTGTGCCAATGACCTGCTCTGGGAAGAGCTTGTTTATCTAAGGATCAATTTGATATTCTAGTTCTCAGGGCTGTAAAAAATGTGTTTCTCTAAATTGCTGAGAGGCTTTCTATCTGTTCCACAGTGTGTTGTTTTAGTAGGACCTACAGAAATACCCTCTTTCTAATGATTAAATTAAACTCATAGTGGAGGAAAAAAGGAAAATTTGTTCATGAGGAGTTTGATTTCTCTACCAGATATTCCACAAGTTTTGTCTATGTTCTGCTTTGCCTATTTGAGTTTTCTTGAGAAGTGAACAAGGAGTACGTATTGAATGAGGAAATGAAGATTTTGAAAAAATGTGGAAGAAAATAAATGTTTTCAGTTGTGTGCATGTCACCCTGCTGGAAACCAGGATATATATTTATGGACATCTGAGTTTGTCTCCTTTCTTGCATTAGAACTGAGGACTTTGAGCAAAAAATATCTGTCTTTAAGTTAATGAAAAGCAATAGGTGCTCAAGAACTGGAATAACATCACCAAGCATACAGGTTTGTGGAGCAATCAAAAGCTGAACAAGCTAAAAAGGGTGAAAAAGGAAAACCAGCATGAGAGGAGTGAAGGAAAAACAAGAAGGAAGGGTGTAAAAGCCAGCAAGAAAGACAGCTTCAGCCCAAGGGAAGTGCCAGGGCGGATTTGGCCCTCAAGGGTCACTATGGGGCTGGTGAAAAAGGGTTGGTGTGGTGGGAAGAGTGGGGATGAAGGAGAGGGCCAGGGAGGAGCAACAGGGATGGGGAAGAGAAACCCTGTGGTCAGAAGTAGATCAAGCTGTGTGCAGCCCTATCTGCATAAAGTGTTGGGTGGATTTACCTGAGGAGAACAATCCTCCAGCCCAGGAAGGGCATGGACCTTCTGGAGCAAGGTCCATGATGATCACAGGGATGGAGCAGCTCTGCTGTGAGGAAAGGCTGAGAGAACTGGGACTGCTCAGCCTGGAGAAGAGAAAGGCCCAAATTGTGGCCTTCAGGTACCGGAAGGGAGCCTACAAGAAAGATGGAGAGAGGCTATTTGCAAGGGCCTGGAGTGACAAGTAAAGGGTGAATGACTTCACACAGACAGGGAATTGGTTTAGGCTGGATGTCAGGTGGACATTCTTGGCTGTGAGGGTGGGCAGGCCCTGGCACAGGGTCCCATGTGCCTGCCCCATCCCTGGGAGTGTTTAAGTTCAGGTTGCATTGGGCTTAGAGCAACCTGGGGTCATGAAGGGTGTCCCTGCTCACAGCAGCGGGTGGACTGATTTTTAACGCTTCCTTCTACCCAGGCCACTCTTTGGTTTTTCCTTTCCTGAATAAATAGCATGTGATGGTGTTCACAGGGGTTCTTGGAATGAGGGAAGGGACAAAGATCTGACTCCATGTTTCAGAAGGCTTGATTTATTATTTTATGGTATACATTACACTAAAGCTATACTAAAAGAATAGAAGAAAGGATTTCATCAGAAGGCTAGCTAAGAATAGAATAGCAAAAAATGATAACCAATGTTTATGGCTCGGCTCTCTGTCCAAGCCAACTGGGCTGTGATTGGCCATTAATTACAAACATCCAACAGGGGCCAATCACAGATGCACCTGTTGCATTCCACAGCAGCAGATAACCATTGTTTACATTTTGTTCCTGAGGCCTCTCAGCTTCTCAGGAGGAAAAAATCCTAAGGGAAGGATTTTCCATAAAAGATTTCTGCGACAATAGCAGAAGCAGTTGGTAAGGGGAGAGTGATAGGGAGGTGGCAGTGACTCTGTATTTGGGTAAATAAATACCCCCCACTGCAATGTGATTTCATATATTTTGGAGACCACATTGTTTCTTATTGATAAAGACCAGCAGCTTTACATTCCTAATGATTTTGATTATCAAACTTTCTCATAAGTTCTTTATTTCTCTGAATACTTTTTTTTTTTTTCTTTAACAAGCAGTAATATCTCTATTGTTTGAAAAAGAACCTTTGAATTTTGGCAGGGACAAAAGCCCTGCAGCCGAAGATACGCCTTTCCCTGCTCCCATGAACCTCCCCTCTGTTCTGGCTGAGTTATGAGCTGTGTAAGATCAACATTCCCCATTCCCTGCCTTGTACTTCTCAGGAACGTTTTGGCAGCGGCTCAGAATCACAACTGAGCAGAAATCTTCCACAGACCTGGGCCCAGAGCGCTGCCAAGGCAGAAATAGCAACAAGAGGAGAAATCCCTGGGGGCTCGTGGGGCAGGTGGAGCTGGTGCATCACCCTCTGCAATTTCCCTCCAGCAGAGGCTCTGGCAAATCCTGCCAACCCAAGCAGCGTGTGCTGCCTCTGGGGATGCTCGGTGAAGGGAAGGATGGCTCTGCTTTTGGGCAGAGCAGGCTCCAGGCTGCTGAATCAAACAGCAGAAGAGTTAGGAAGGGCTGCCTTCATCCCCGTGTGTCCAGCCATGGTGTTGCTCACCTCCACGTGAACCCCCCTGTCCTGTGTGAGGGAGGGCTTCGCTCACACTGCTTTCACTCAAGCAGAAAATAGCTTCACACAAGTGGCCGTGAAAGTTGTGAAATTCCTGGTTTTTGACACTTTCAGGGTAAACATGTTCCTCATTGCAGCGTAGTAAACAGGGAGGAGCCGTGTGCGCCCACACATGTGTGTGTGCACATGTGGGATGGCAGACATCTGGATGGCCATGAGAGCATCACCAGATGGGATGTACTCATGTTTAGGCTTAGAAAAATAGGGGAAAAAATTGTTTTGTGGCAGTACAATGCAGAGAATAAGCAGAATCCCAAGGGTGGGGTTTTTTTTGAGGGGGGGGGGTTGTAGGTTTTTTTTTGGTTTTTGGTTTTTTGGGGGTTTAGGGTATTTTTGGGGAGGGGTTGTTTTTTGGGGTTTTTTGTTTTGTTTTGGTTTGGGGTTTTTTTTTTTGGTTTTTGGGGGGTGGTTTGTTTTTTAGGTTTATTTTTCGTTTTGGTTTTGTTTTGTTTTGGTGGGGGTTTTTTGTTTGTTTTTTTTTGTTTGTTTGGGGTTTTTGGGTTTTTTTGGTGTTTGTTGTTTTTGGTGGTTTTTTGTTTTTGTTTGGTTTGGGGTTTTTTGGGGGGGGTGGGTTTTTTGGTGGGTTTTTTGGTTGTTTTCTTTTTTTTGGTTGGTTGGTTGGTTGGTTTTTGGGGGGATTTTTGGTTTGTTTTTGGGGTTTTTTTGGTGTTTGTTTTTTTTTTTTTTTTTTTTTTTTTTTTTGTTGTTGTTGTTGTTTTTTTTTTTTTTTTTTTTTTTTTTCCGAGGGAAACCTAATATAAAACGCACTTTTGCTGACAAACACACCAGGAAAACTCCACCTTTCCACAGACACACACACACGAGGTACCGGCTCATCGCGCCAAGCGAGCCATCTGCATTTGCTGCCACGGAGCAGGTTTTTTTTTTTTTTTTATTTATTTCCCTTTGAATAACGAGGGGCTTTCCCCTCGCCCGGAGCTGACACTCCGTCCCCGACAATGCCGGGCTGCCGCAGCGCCTGTCATTAAGCAACGCGCTGATTATTCCTGATTATTCTGGCAGCTCCGCTCCCCCGGTCCCCACGGACGGAGTCAGACACGGAGAGAATTGAATTTCGCCAGGGATGGGGCCAAAGGTCGTTCCATGCAGTGGACAGCTGTGTCTAGTCAAATCGAAACTATTGCTCCGAGTGTTACCAACAGAATGGCTGATAGCTCTGTTGTCAGTTCATTTACACTTGCATCCTGTTACAAATTAAACTGAAATTGTGGAGCAGAAAGTCGGTTTTCCGCCAAGTGACAATTCCTTATATCACCAATTTCCAAGTGCAGCCACTACAGATCATTGCTAAGGGGTTTTTGTGATTTCCAGAGATGAAGATTTAGGACTCTGATTTTCCGCCATGGGCAAAATTCCCATTAGCACCTGCTCTCATCTTCTAATCCCATAGGTTGAAAAGGAAATGCAAAGCTCTGGTAACTGGCCTCTTTTCTCAGCTCCGTTCACAAACAATACCATAAAATACAGAATTGTTTCATGACTTTTCCCATTTTCCAAGCTTGCTCTTTTTTCTTCTTTTTATTTTTATTTTTATTTTTATTTTTATTTTTATTTTTATTTTTATTTTTATGTTTTCTTCTTTTTTTTCTGTTTCTCTTTTTCTTTTTTCTTTCACTTCTTCTTTTTCATTTTCTTATCTTTTTTCTTTTTCTTTTTCTCGTCTTCTTTTTCCTTTTTCTTCTTCTTCTTCTTTTTCTTTTTTCTTTTTCTTCTTTATCTCTTTTTCTTTTTATTTTTCTTCTTCTTTTTATCTTTTGCTTCTTTTTATCTTTTTCCTTTTTCTTTTTCTTTTTCTTTTTCTTTTTCTTTTTATTTTTATTTTTTTTTTTTTTCTGTTTTTCTTTTTCTTTTTCTTCTTTTTCTTCTTTTTTTTTTCCTTCATCTTGTTATTCCCCTGTTTCCTTTCCTTTCCTTTTCACTTGTGCTTTTCCTTTTTTATCTCTTTTTTTCCCTTTTCTTTCCCTCCTCCCTCCCCGCCCTCCTTTTTCTTTCTCTACAATTAGGATGTTTGAATCCAGATAGAATGCAAACTATGAAATGCTGTAATTCTGCTACAAACTACCCTGCACTGATAGGGTGTAGCAATGAGAACATCTTAAGAGCGCTGCTTATATGCCAATATTAATCCCAGCCCAGCCCAGCATCTTCCCCTGAAACACTCCTAAATCTCTCCATCACCACGACAGAAAAATGCCTTCTGGGCAGAAACACAGCCTCTCCCAGGATCCTCAATGGGTCCTAGCAACCGAGCTGAAAGCCTGAGACTTGACCACATTTGGAATAAACTTGCCCAAAAACATCAATGCTAATTAGCTCGTGTTGTGAATGGATTAAGTGAGACACCAGCTGCAATGGGGCATTTTGATTTGGGTTGTGGCTGGGTAATTAGATTCACATAAGCTGGCTGGGGAGCTGTCAGTCAGCGGGCAGCAGCTCTCTGTGCTGGGCTGTGTGGGGGAGAGGAGCTTTCCTGTGTCCCATCCTCTGCTTTGCTGCGAGCCTTTGGGTGATGCAGCAGCAATCAAGCACGGCGCTGGGCACGCACTGAAACCCTCCCCTGAGCCAGGGCCACGCAGCTCGTCCACCCCAGAAACTCACTCCTCCTGCAGCTGAGCAGCACTGCTTTATTTACGCAGCAAAATACTCCCCGTGTGGCGGCTGCTAATGTGAATGCCATCCTTCCCTTTGATTTGTGCCTGCTCTCCCCCGATTTCCAAGTTGTCATTGGTGCTTGAGCACAGTTTGGGGGAAAACGTGATTTATGCTGTTGTGAAATGACCCAGAACAATAGCGACTATAGAAAAGTATGCAAAATTGAGTTTATAGATGAATGAATACATGCACATCAAAGCGTCATAGAATGGCCTGGGTTGGAAGGGACATTAAAGCTCATCTTGTTTTGAACTCCCTGCCATGGGCAGGGACACCTTCCACTGTCCCAGGTTGCTCCAAACCCCATCCAGCCTGGCCTTGGACACTGCCAGGGATCCAGGGGCAGCCACAGCTGCTCTGGAAAACTGTTTCAGGGCCTCACCACCCCCAAAATATAGTTGTTTGTTGTTTTTTTTTTTCAATTTCTAATTTTAACCTACTCTCTTTCTGGTGGTGTGAGCATCTGTGCTGTTCTGACTCTCTTTCTGGTGCTGTGATCCGTGGTGTAGCTGGGTTAGTGGTTCTGGGGTGCCTCTCCAAGTGATGAAGAGAAATTGGTAACTCCAGGGAGATGCACCTATTTCAGACATCATCTGTGTTTGAAGGAGAGGATTCACAGTAGGAATCCCCAGTGATTTGTTTAGATGAAGTTGTTTGGTTTTCAGACCTCTATTTTTAATGGACGAAACAGGAGGCAAATCCTCCTTTTCCTCCCAGATCTGGAGCTTTCATGAAAATAAAATATCCAGACAGCAACTTTGTTAAATGTGAAGAAAAGCAGGGAGTAAAAAGGTGGCTTGATGCTTCTGACATAGGGACTTTATCAGCTCCATAAATAAAGGACATATGCATGTGATGGCTGGCTGCATCTCAGATTGCAATACCAATGTTTTAAAAGCCTGTTGACAGAGCATCTGCTTATTTCATTACTCCTCCAATGTCTTTGCAGGTAAGTCATGCATTATACAGTATCATCTCCAGCAATGCATGAACAGAGAGGACAGAATGGAAAAATTCTGGATCGTCCATCACTTTCCTTTACCTTCCAGGAGAGTGGAACATAGGGAATTATGTACTCAGTTGATAGGCAGAATTAGCAAAATAAGACCCTATTTGTGGTGAACTAAGATCTGAAGTTTTTTCAAAAGAAAAGACTCTGTCATGGTACGAGTTGTCTGCTTGCGCAGCAGAACAAAAAGATCATTGTCAGTAAACTCCTGCTCAGGAAACATACTGAGGGGATCAGTATTAGTCAGGTGAAAAAGGAAGTGTCATGCTTGACTGGCAAAAACACAGTGGTGAGTTTCAATGGTGGGCTTTGACACTGCTGCACAATTTTGAGGAGTTCAGGTACAGATTCAGCCTGGCCCTGACTGTAACCCAATCTGTCCTGTGTACACACCAGCAGTGTGTCAGAGGGTTAGTGGTCCCACTGCATTAAAGCTTCCCTTTAGAGGCAAAAGTTGGTCCAGAGCTTGTAAAATGTGACTAATGGCTGAAGAACAAATATACTTAATATCCCCAGATAGCTTTTCCAATCTGCAAATTCATATTACCCTCATGTTGTGTCCCACTGCTCCATATCCCAAAAGCTTCCTCTGGTTGCTGTTGACTAAAAATAGTGGATCTCAATGCCTTGTTTTTTAGTAAGAGGTGATTTTCTCAGCCGTGAGTGCCCACTTAACTGCATGGCACTGTCTTGGCTCAGTTGGGTCCATAATCCACCAATTCCAAACCTTTCCTTTCAAATCTGCCTCCCTCCCTGGCCGTGTGCTGTTGAGCCATGAGTCTGCTATGTTTGTTTGGGTATCTACTGAGTTGTTTACAACAAAAGACCCAATGCAAAAGCAGATTTGTCACTGAAGGAAGAGGCCTAAACAGAGGATCCATAGTTCCATGTAACACTGTGGTGATACATTATGGCTCAGTGAGGTATATTGGCCAATCTACATACATCTTCATCTGTTGGTATTTGTTTTTTTTATTTTTCTCAGAGACAGCAGAGAGCTTTGAAACACCAAGATGCTTATGTAAAATGGGTTTCTGGGCCTCTGTCCATTTGATAGCCTCAAAAAGTTATTTAGAAAACGCTCCTGCATCCAGCAGAGTAATGGATGCAGGATGACAAAACATCAGAAGATGACAAAGAGAGTCATGGAAGCATCTTTCACTTCTGGAGTACAGGAGAATGTAGGCAGCAAAATGGTTTGAGCTTTATAGGCTTTCCTAATAGGCATCCATCACTGAGGAAATGCCATAAGACATTTTCCACGAGTATTCATTAGCTGTTGGGTTTTTATAAGCTTGGTTAGACTTTGTACACTTTCTCCCACCATTCTGTCATGTTTGCTCTTGACAAATATTCCAGCAAACATGTTTGCACGCAGTACTGTTTGTGGAGGCTGTAAATACTGGAGAATATTCCTGAACAGTGCCTTTAATATTCCCACTGAAAACCTGCTTCCAGAGATTGTAATGTCCCTCTGTTCATGAGACAAACAGCGCCGTGTCATGCAGACATTTAACAGCCCGTGAACTGGGAAAAGATCAAGAAGAGTTTTTAGAAAAGAATTTCAAACACGTTTTCTTAGGCAAACAGCAATCTGCCAGTAGTTCACAAATCAACACACTGAATATGTCAAATGCCTGTCTGTTCCCATTCCTGGGATTTAAGGTCATGAACAAATTTTGAAAGCAAACCCAAATATTTTATTTGCTATTCTCCTCGGTTTCAATCTGTGGAAGAAAAGAGGTGTTTAAGAAAAAAATGCAAAAAATTTGTTCCCTTTAAAATAGCTTCCATAACACAGTTTCTTATTGACTGATTTCTAAATAAGAGACTCTTGCTCTTGACTCCTGTTTAGATGAATTACTTCTAAGGCTTTTCTTTTTGTGACAGCAATGAATTGGTCAATGTTTGTATTAAGCTTTTCTAAGTGCACTATTAAAGGGGAAAAACTTCAAAAATAAATAGGCTGACTGACTCAATGACAAATTGAAAAGAGGGGAAGGTGTGCATTTTTACACAGAAGAATCATCATGGAAATTGTGCAATTGCCATGCATTTGGAGAAGGGCCATGTGAAAAATGCTTTAAATAGGTACCAGACATTAGCTGCTGTTCAATAAATGAGACCGTGCTTTGGGAAAAAAAAAACCAAAAAACCAAGAATTTCATCTCACCAATGCCTATCTTGTCCTAAGGCTTTCCTAGGATCTAAATATTCCTGATAGTGTTGGAAGTAAAACCTTCAGGCATTCTTTAAAAATCCTTTAAGTTCCTCTTGTCAGCATGACTGGAAAGCAAGCTTGGATATTTTATCTTACCCTTAAATGAGAAAAATATACGGGCAATGAAAAATGAAAAGGAAAGGGGAAGAATCCTCCTGGACTTCTGTATTGCTTTGGGTTTTAATAATAAGACCAGGGTCAGTGTTGTTATTAAAAACTGGGTGAAGACAAATAAAATCCCAACTTTTTCCCCTGTTTACACATCAGAGTATCATAAGTGTGAATGGCTGTTTCAGGAGAGGACAGATGGCATTTTCATGGTGCTCCTCTAAATGGGTCTTAAGATCTCTTTGTGGGTGGAAGTCCAGCCCTCTGTTTTTCCAGTCTGACAGACACCAGGGCACGCTGGCAGCTCCAGGATGAGCTCCTGAAGCTGCCAGGCCCATCCCCACATCCATGGAAAGCCTGGTGAGGTTTAGCTGAAGGTGAGGATGCCAGGCCCACCCCCACATCCATGGAAAGCCTGGTGGTGTTTGGCTGAAGGTGAGGATGCCAGGCCCATCCCCACATCCATGGAAAGCCTTGTGGTGTTTGGCTGAAGGTGAGGATGCCAGGCCCATCCCCACATCCATGGAAAGCCTGGTGGTGTTTGGCTGAAGGTGAGGATGCCAGGCCCATCCCCACATCCATGGAAAGCCTGGTGAGGTTTAGCTGAAGGTGAGGATGCCAGGCCCACCCCCACATCCATGGAAAGCCTGGTGAGGTTTAGCTGAAGGTGAGGATGCCAGGCCCATCCCCACATCCATGGAAAGCCTGGTGAGGTTTGGGTGAAGGTGAGGATGCCAGGCCCATCCCCACATCCATGGAAAGCCTTGTGGTGTTTGGCTGAAGGTGAGGATGCCAGGCCCATCTCCACATCCATGGAAAGCCTGGTGAGGTTTGGCTGAAGGTGGGGATGCCAGGCCCATCCCCACCATCCATGGAAAGCCTTGTGGTGTTTGGCTGAAGGTGAGGATGCCAGGCCCACCCCCACATCCATGGAAAGCCTGGTGAGGTTTGGCTGAAGGTGAGGATGCCAGGCCCATCTCCACATCCATGGAAAGCCTGGTGGTGTTTGGCTGAAGGTGAGGCTCAGGGCCTGCAGTGGTTTCCCAGCTCTGGTGCTCTGGCTGGCTCCAGCCCTCAGCAAACCTGCACTTCTCCGAGCTGTGCAAATGAGATAGCAGTATCTGTCTCACAGGGGGTGTTAAGAAGCTTAATTCATTAGTGTTTACAAAGTGTTTCTAGATCCTCAGATGTAAGGCTCTATAAACAGGCAAAGTATTACTAATTGCCAGCTTATGCTGAACTGCAAAGTGAAAATAAAGATGGTTGGAGGAAAGAGGTGCTGAATTCTCTGGTAAGCTGAATCAGTCCAGTGGTTGTAAATTAAACAGTTTGAAGTTTGATTTTGCATTACTATCATCTGATAAATCTCCATTCATTTATATTGGTGTAATATTTGACCTCCTGTTTACTTTGGGGAAAATAGGAGTCTGCAAGAGGGGCCTCCTATGGTAAAGAATAAATCAAAGGCTTAATTCAAGTAATCACTCCTGAATATGCACCATGAGGTTCCATTGCTTTAAATGGAATGAGTCTTGCTTTACAGAATGTGGCTTCAATTGTGCTGTTCAATTTAAACCAAAATATGTCAGAAAAACAACCTTGCACCTCTTTGTGGCCAAGGAGAGCACCATGGTTCCAAAGTTTAGAGCGTTTCAAAGGATATGGGTGGATATTTTTTGTTTGTATGGTTTAGTTTCAAGGGGGGGTTTTGCCCTCTTCATACAGCCCTGGCAGGAAAACCAAACCATTTTATTTAGTTCTTCCCACTTTTTAAATTTCCTGCAATGCCACAGCAATATCATGCTTGGGTTCCTACTTAACTTTTTGTTGGCATTTTGGAAGGTATCAGGAATAAGAGTAAGTTGGCTAAGTTGTGCTGTTTGTACTTGTAAGTTATGTTATTTATATGCATTTTTCTGCAAAGCCTGATTTTTTAGAACCATCACCCCTAAAATGTTCCTTCAAAAGTGATTCACTGTAATGGAAAGAAACTTACTTAGTGCTCTTTTACTCCTTAAGAAACACCACATTTGATGTTTTTCTGCCTCAAACCACACTGTTAAAAAAGTAGTGGATAACCATTTCCCACTTGGCCTCCAAAGGGTGAAATCCTCATCTGGTATAAATTGGCATTGCTCTTTTCAAATCAGAGCAGCTACATTAATTCATTCCAGCTGAGGCTCCAGCCCTTGAAATGCCAGCAAGGAGAGCGAGTTTTGCACAGGATGGATTTTTTGGGCCGGGTGGAAGGTTTTTCTGTGTAACTTAGCTATGTGCCTAGGCTCAGGGCTGTGGGAAACTGCCTGTTTGACATCTGCAGTATACGCAGCAAATGCTTTGGCAGTTTGCGTTAATGCCTTTTGAATTCACAGGTTGTTTACTTTCAGCTTGAATGTGGATTTACTTTCAGCCTCAGTGGGAAATCTAACACAAGAAGTAGTAGGACAAGCCATCTGTCCAAAAAAAGCTATGAGAATTCCTGATTTTGAACCAGTAACGGAGATCAGGGACAAATTCACCCTGTGTGTAACCCCTGCCAAATTATTGGCGTGCTCCTTGGATTTCCAACCTGGGGCCCGATCCCTGCGGTGCAGTGTGAGCGCACATAGACTTCGGGGAGGAAACCTGCAAAATGAGCGTGGCCAGCATCCCTTTCCAATGGCGGCTCCTGCAGACGAGCATTTTTGCAGCCCTCTCTTGCTCCGCCGTGATTTACAGCCCGTTTTGGCAGATAAGCCGAGCACCTGTGAGCACGGCCCCTGCTCCTCGGGGAGCACTAAACAGCACGAGTCAATGGGAACCCCCAGCTCCTGCCAGCACTGCCTGCAAGTAAACACCAGCCCATGTGTTAGTCACAGGCCAGAGAATGGTGTAATCACTGGATTGATTGGGTCACTTTTTTTTTTTTTCTGAAAAGCTCAGGGGCACATTTCAGCGCTCTTTCAAGAGTCCAGATTTTTTTACTTTAAAGCCGAAAAAAAGCCAAGTCTCTCTCCCACTGTGTAAACTAAGAAGCTGCACAAGAGCCAAGCTTTGGGGGGGAAAAAAAAAAATCAGCATCCTGCAGCATTCAGCAGGACACAGTGGGCAGATTTTACTAAGATTTTACTAAGAGCACAGCGTGTGACAGGTGATGGAGCTGCTCCCCATTCACCTATAGGGACATGAATGGGAATTTGGGCCTCGTGCACCTGTCTTGGTCACCCACAAGAAGTGCCATCACCTTCAGTGAGAAAATAGTCAGCCTCTATGTTCTGTGCTGTCTAAAGGCTGTGTCCTTGTTTTGGAAGCCTCTGTGGTTTAAAATCTTGGTCACAGCTTTACCTCTGACTCTGTTCATTGTTTCTGTTGACCTGGATTTAAGTTTTCCTTGTTTGGACCAGCTAGAAACATGAGTCTTGGTCTTCAAACCACCCAGGTGAGCTGAAGATCTTTGCTTGAGTGTTTAATAAATAATAGGGAAGGCAGAGAAAAAGACAAGAAGAAATCATTTGGAAAGAGCATCATCTGGTCTTTAACAACAAAACCTCCACTGCACTGTGAGGTGAATCCATGGGCTTTAAACCTTCCTGAGGTGAATGGCTCAGGAGAGCAGGATATCTGCCAACATCCTTAGCAGCACACTGGCCTGATTTCGACCTGCCCTAGACACAGAGCAGCATTAACTCGGATACCCTGGTGTAAATCCAGCCAGAGGTCAAACCCAGCCCTGTCTGTCCAGAGGACTTCATCAAAACAGCCCCATTCAGCATTCATTCCAGCAGCACCAGGCTAATTTGCCTCAGCCACACCTGGGTTTCTGAAAACTGGAGGGCACCAGATCATGTTCAGACTGCTTTCTTTCACCCTTCTCTGTCAAATCAGGGCTACTGTAGATTGAGTGGGGAAATAAGAGTCTCTTCAAAGTCCTTTTTATTTTTTTTTGGTTTATTGATTCAATAGTATTTCATGGCTAATAACCACCCTTGACTAACAGGCTCATTTGAACCAGGAATGCTTGATTTAATGTTCTGTTATTTAATGGCAGAACAGCCAGTTTACAGATAAGTACTCTGCTTAAGGTGGGAGAACTCAAGGCTGGTAGTCTTTGCCTAGGAAAACTAGCTTCTTTGTCTGCTGATTTCAAGGGATTGTCCACTGAAAGTTTTCCACAGAATCACAGAAGATTTTTTTCTTTATTTCCCGTGTACTCGTGCAGTCATGAGAACAAGGATGGCTTGAAATTAAAGTAGCACAGTTCAGCCCTCTTAAATTAAAAACTTTTTTATTAGCTTTTTTTTTTCTTGGAACCAGAGGCAGATGAGCCAAAACACTGCATAAAATAAGAAGAAGGCAAGCTGGTTTTGTTGTATTTTTGGCACGGACAATGGCTTTCAGAGATACTGGAAGTCATGCAAGAAGAGTGTGTTATTAAGAGACTTCTAGCCCTGCTCTGAAGACTGAGGGCTTTAGATAAGAGTCTGCATGTGGGGATCTTTATCCAAAACAAACCACCCAAACTTTTGTAGTCATTAATACAGATTTCCTCCTCTGCATCTCTCTGTGCTGTTGCTCACACACACAAGTTCTTCAAGGCATCCTAAAAGCTTTTCTTTGCCTGTAACAATTTAATTGCCTCTTGGCCAAGATTTTCTGCTCCGTGAAGAGAAAGAACGTGATCAAAGTGCCCCGTGCTGCCCAAAGAATTTCCTCTCCTCAGCCTCATTGCACACACCAGGACTGTTTTTCTCCCCCTTCTCCTTTGCCACATCTCTGCGTTTTGCACGATTGTTTCCTATTTTTTTTTTTTCCCTTGTCTGGAAAAATCCAACATCTCCTCCCCCTCCCGGGCAGCATGGGTGACAGAGGCAGAGAAATCAGCACAGTGTCAGCAAGAGTTTGGCCCCGCAGCTGGGACCTGAACTTTCAGCAGCAGAGCACAGCCCTGGGTCACTGCACTAAAGCAAGCCAGATTGATACAAAGTGCTTGCTCACCCTGGAAGGGGGATGCATCAGAAACCAGCTGATAAAAATCTTTAGGCACCCTCTGTTGTGAGCTTAGGCTGTTTTTCCTGGGAAGATGATCATGGAGTGTATATTCAGCGTCACAAACCCCGGAGCGATGCAATATTTAGGTGCTCTCTGCACTCAGGGGGTGATACTGCACTGGGGCAGCGTGGATTTCAGAGCTGCGGAAAATGGAAATGGAGCGTGTGGACTCGACATGCTGCTCAGGGTGTGAAGTTTTCAGCTGTGAGAGACCTGAGTGATCGTGTCTGCCAAGAGTTAATGCGCTCAGAAAAAGGATGCTAAAATATTCCTTCCCACTCCAGTTTGCAACCGAGAACTTGCTAGCCTGTAATATCTTTTATTTATAGCACCTTTTGACTCAAAGGATCTGAGAGTGCCTCTCTCTGGGAGTCACTTCAATGGTACCTGCAGGCAGCAGTGTTTCTCTGCAGATGACTCCAGCTGAGGTGTCAGGGCCTTCTTTGCCATGGACACATGTGAGGAGCCCCCTCTGCCTTTCCAAATGCCAGCACTTAGAAATAAGGGCAAGAGGGAAGGGCAGAAATCTGCCCTAATAAACCTCAATAACAGCAAACAGAGAAAACAGACATGTGAACCCCATGGGAGAGAGCACTGAGATGGTCACTGGCTGGCTTTGGAAGCAGACACTGGCCAGTACTGGATGATATCCCTATGCAAAGAGCTTGGGACAGTAAAACCACAGCTCAGAAGAGGGCATTTGCTGTCCCTACCTGGGTAACACTCCACACCACATCCAGCTGTGCTGTGGTGGCCTGGAGAAGCTCCAACAGGGACCCTACACAGGGTATGCATCCCAGTGGTGGAGGTGCCCCTAAAGGCTGGGTTTAAATCCTCAAACTCACACACCCCTCAGTGAGCACAGTCATGGCAGGGCCTTCTGCTTATCTCAAGCCCACTTCAGCACCTGCCCATCAGCTGCTCCTCACTCAGCAGCTGGCAGAAGAGGACCAGAGGAGCAGAGGAGCATCTCCTCCACGTGGCTCCTGGAGCTAGAGAGGTGTCCCCAGCCCCCTGCTCCCCTCCTGTGCTGTCCCTGCAGGCCAGGGAGGCAAAAGCCAGGCTCAGCTGGGCAAAATCCAGCCCACCATTTCTGCTCCATCCACAGCCAGGCAAGATGTTGCCAAGCCACATTTTAGGCTCAGCTGCTCAGGACACTGCTTTTCTGTCTGTGCCACCCTGAGCATGCTGCCTGCCCCCTGCTCTGCTCTGCAGCCCCACATCAAACCAGTTGTTTTGCTATTCCCTGAGCATGCTCAGCAAGAGCCAGCCTTCTTTTTGGCACTTCTTCTGGGTCTCCTGAGGGATTTGCCTCCAGGAGGGAACGCCCATCTGCTTCAGCATCCTCTGAGTCCTGTGTTTACTAAGGAGTCCTGATGTTTCTCCCTGGACAAAGCCATCCAGGCAGTCCCATGAAAACTCCAGGGACACCAGTGGCTGTTTATGGGGCTGTCCCCTACCCTGGGTCTCTATATAATACACCCATATCCTCCATGATAAAATCCTCAGCACATCTCTCCTCCTCCCTCCATGTCCTTCCCAAGCCATCCCCAGAATCAGCATTATTATATTTTTTTCCTCTAAATCTCTTTCCTCCAGGCACCAGACAAGGTGTATTTGATAGCACTTTATCTCTGCCATGCATATGTCAGTGTCTGAAGCTCTGGTTTAATAGGAGTCAAGTCACATCACTGGATGGAAGCTGGCTCTCCCAGGTCCTTTCCATGGAGAACATGCATTTTGCCTCATTCTCTGCCTTCCAACAAAAATTGACTCCTCCCTCCTTTGAGGAGGGGGCTGGGGTTAGCACATCCTGGCAGCCCACTGGCTGTGCTGTGCAATTTTAGGGCATCTCCTCCTCCTCAGAGAAGAGAATATTCTTCTTGTGTGTACATATGAGAGTTATTTTTATTTTTTTTTTCCTGTTCTTGGTCCATTGAGTATTACATCATGTATTGCTTCCTTCGGTGCCCCTTCCACACGGGCTGCTTTGGATTTGGGGCTGGGAATGGGAGGAATTATGGAATAGAATTCCCAGAATAATGGAATCAGAGTTGGTGGTGACTCCCAAGGGTTATAGAGTCCAGCTCCAAGAATCCACCACGCACCTCAGAGTGTTGTCCAAATGCTCTGGCAGCATTGGTGCCTCGAGTGCCCTGGGGTGCCTGACCAGCCTCTGGGGAAGAAAACCACCTCCCAATATCCATCCTGCACCTTCCCTGACGTACTTCATGCTGCCCCTCAGGTCCTGTCACCAGAGGGAAGGCGGCAAGCTGTGGACAAGCCCTGTCTCTATGGAAAAGCTAAGAGGGAAATAGGGCAGGGAAAAAAAAAAAACCAAAAAACCAAAAAAAAAAAAAAACAAAAAACCAAAACCAAAATCTTAGGAGTAAAAAAAAAAAAAAAAAGGGAATAAATATTTGGGAGGATGGCGTTTAAGAGGAGAGAAAAACAAACCAAAGCTGGTGCCAGGCTGGAACCAGCCGCTGGTTGCCAGCACAGCAGGCTGAGAAGTTGCTGGTGGACGCGCTCAGTGCCGTGTTTGGGCTGCTTAAAAGAATTCAGCGTGTCTGTCCCTTGTGGTCCTGCCTCTGCTTTCCTGCCTGGATAGGAGGAGGAGCAGGGACTCCCTGCCCAGCTCAGGGTTGTGCTCTGAGGGATGCAGAGCATCTCCTGCCCTGCCACACCCCTGTGTGTGTGCGAGCACACCGAGCTGGACCCGGCGCCGCTCCGGGGCGATGCCAGGGCAGCATGGGCAAGGGCGCACGATGATCCATCCCTCCTGGATGCGAGGGAAGGAGCTGGGAGGGATGGGGATGGAGGAGAAGGGCAGCGTGGAAGGTTGCCACGCTTAGGGGTGTAAAGAAGGCAGAGCGATGAAAAGGGGGCAGGAGGCTGCCGAGGAGATTTGTGTGGGCTGGGAAGGCATGGGGCGGCTCGGGCAGGGCTGGGGTGCTGCGGAGAGCCCGGCAGAGAAGCATCAGGGCTTTATTCCCCTCCTTTCTTTCCGCCTCCCTCCGCTGGGCGCTCGCTGGAGGAGGAGGAGGAGGAGGCGAGACAAAAAGCTGAACCGGTGCCAAGAAGGAGCTGCGGCGCTCGAAAATGGCACTCTGCGCCACGCTAATACTGCGAGGCTGGGCTGCGCTGGAGAGCAGCGAAAACGTGTCGGGAATGAGAATGGCTGAGAATGGCCGGGCTCAGGAGGGTCCTCCCTCTTCCCCTGCCTCCCCTTCGCCTTTTTAATGTGACCCTTTTCTCCCCCACCACCACCCCCAGTGATGTTTAGGAGCTCTGGGAAAGGGAGAGCATCTTTGCTGGCGACTTGGAGTGTAAAGGGTCTCATCCCCTCCTTCCATCTCCCTATCAGGGTGTGATTTAAATTTTTTTTTAATTTTTTAAAATATTTCCCCCCCCCTTAAGGAGGAAAAGAAGACTCTCAGGGAGTTTTCTTACTGTTTTCCTGTTGCCCTTCCCCTGCTAGTCGCTGTCATCCTCCTCCTCCTCCTCCTCACTGTATCTCGATGCAAGGTGACTTGTAGGACACAGGAGTCTCTGCTGCACGGTGCAGCGTCGCCTGCGTCGGTGTTTCCCTCCGTTTCTCATTTGCTGGGAGATGAGGCAACTTCCAGGCGGCTCAGCTCAGGTCCTGGTTGATGCAGCGGCGCTGTTTGGGCTGCAGAAAAAGCCCCTTTCCTGCAAAAACCTGCCTGGATAAAACAAACAAACAAACATGTAAGGCTGAAACTGCATCGTTTTGTGATGCTGGTTGATTTGCAAGAAACGGGATGGAGTTGTGTGGTGATTTCTGTCTGAAAGGGAAGGTTTTTTGCACATCCCCTTTCTTTTCCATTCACAGGTAACAAAAACTCCAAACCCCAATAGGGTTTTGATTTTTTCTTTTTATATTTTTTTTCTTTTTTTAATTTGAATTTTTAAATTTTAAAAAATTCTTTTTTTTTAATTTTAATTTTAATTTTTTTTTTATAATTTAAAAAATTATAACTTTGTAGTAGTTCAGTATATGAAGTTAAATACAAAAATATTACTCCCCCTCCCTTCCTGCTGCACAGATGTTGCTTTTCGGATCGTTCTGGAATTTATATTTAAAGTTTTAGGTTCTCATTACAGAAAGTAGGGACTAGAAAAAGGGAAAACCCCAGTGTCTGGTTTTGAAAACAGGTGTAGGTCCTGTTAGAACAGCAGTTTTAGCCCTCACATAGTCAGCAGGTCAAGTTCAAGGAGACCTTTCCAAAGCACAGGCAGAGCCTCATTATCTTGCTGCATCTCAGAAGCTTGTGGATTATTGGGTTGTTAGCTTGGCCCATTTTGTAGTCTCAGGCATGGGATGATCCCTGTGGTCTCTTTCTCACCTGAAAACCATGCCCTAGTACACATTCAAACCACTTCAAACCTCACCTTTGGTCTCAGACACGCAGGCCTGGTTTGGGAGCACCTACCCCTGCCCGGGAAAGGCTTTTGGAGATGCTGTGATAAATAGGGGGGAGTTCAGGCAGACTTAAAGGTGGTGTCTAGCATGCTCCCCTCAGCCTCTTCTCACAGCTCCTCACAGATCAATAGTCCTTCCTCTGTGGAGCATCAAATTCTCTGTCCCAAATTAACGCTGCTGGGAGTGGCACTCATTTCTAACTTGATGCCAGCAGATTTTGTATGGAGTAGGAGGAACAGAGCAGCTGATCCCTTGCTCTTCCTCACCTCTCAGCTGTGCTCTGTACCCTGTATTTGCTGCAGTTCAACTTGGGCTTGTGCAGAGAAGGTGCTGCCATTCCTTCTTGCTCTTTGCCTTTGTTGTGACTGCAGGGTGTGCAGTGCTTGGCCCAGGAAACCTTGGTTTCTTCACCATGGAAATATCCACAAGAGGGGTGGCCAAAGAACCTGGAGTGTGTTCTTGTACCTTCCACCCAATCCTACCAGTTTTCTCTGAATAAAGTACATGCATAAAACACATGGGTTTTCTGTAAACAAGTGTGCATGCTGTCTGGTTTTCAGTTGTCCCTTTGGATGCCATGAGTTATGCTGGTTGAAATACCTTCCCCACCCAGGGGACACGCCATGCAGCCTTGCATGAATTTCACAGAATCACACAATCCTTGCATGGTTTGGGTTGGAATGAACCTTAAAGCTGATGCAGTTCCACCCCCTGCCATGGGCAGGGACACCTCCTACTACACCAGGCTGCTCCAAGCCCTATCCAGCCTTCCAGGGATCCAGCAGCAGACACAGCTTCTCTGGAAAAAAACTTTACCAGGACCTCCCCAACCTCCCAGCCAAGAATGCCTTCCCAAAATCCCATCTGTCCCTGCCCTCTGGCAGTGTGAAGCCATTCCCCCTTGTCCTGTCCCTTCATGTCCTCGTGCCAAGTTCCTCTCCAGCTGTCCTGGAGCCATTTCAGGTGTGGGCAGATGCTCAGCATCTCCCTGGAATCCTCTCTCCTCCAGACTGAACTACTACAACGCTTCAGTCCTTCCTTGTAGGTGAGATGTTCCAGAATCTTCCAGATGTTCTTGCTGACACTTTTGGCTGTTCCTCTGGGCAGAAATTCCTCTTTTTAACCTGAGATCTCTGAGGATGGGGATCTCAGGGATCTGTGCAGGAGAGGGTAGTGGTTAAAGCCTATCAACACGACCTGAGGAGACCCTGGTTCTCATCCTGACCCGCCATGCACTGCACAGACCACTGCTCATGCCTTTAGATCTGGAGCCAGCTTGTGTTGACTGCTGATTTAAGCTTCTTCAGTGTTCAAATACTTCAGTTATGAAATAACAATTCCCAACAGATTTATGGAGAGGCTCCCAAAGACATGGGCAAGTATTAATGTGGAGTGACAGCATCCGTGTGTGCACAGCAGCGAAATGGTGTTTGTTATTCAAGGAGAACTGGGAGCAGCAAATTAAGAGATCTTCACAAACCTTGTTATTTCAGTAGGCAGACCTCTTTCATTTCTTGAAATCTTGACCATAGGGGAGCTTGTGGAATGCATCTTGTCCATCTTGGAGCAAAAATTGCTAATCTTGTTCTTTCCAAGTGGTCAAGTCAGCCATCTGGGCAGCTTGGTCATACTTCCCAAGGAGGGAAGGCTTTGACAAGGCAGATGTAGGGTTTTTGTCTTCATTTCTCCCTGCCTAAAATAAGTGGTTTTGGATATTTTCTCCAGAAGCATGATGTCTAATGTGTCTCAAGTTGCTTCCTTCAAATCCTTCATCCTTTTAGCATTTTATAATGAGAAACATTGTCTACTTGGAGTTGTTATGGGTTGACTTCTGCCTGGAAGGGTCAGTCTAAAGGGCTCTTCCACTCCTTCTCCCCACACCTTCCCCACTCCATGTCTTTTTTTTTTTTTGGGTTTTTTTTTTTTTTTTGGACCTGTAACCTCACATTTCTGTAATCTAAATGTGCAAATGCTCTGCAGTCATGGTCCAGTGGCTGGGTTAATCTCAGACCCCTGGAGTGGCAGATGGCTGATTTGTTGCTGATTCCAGTTACAGGGAATTGTGTCACCTATTATCTTTGCACAGACTGATGCTTAAAAGGATGCCTTTGGCAAAATCAGTGAAAAGCAAAGAAAGGCAAAGCAAACAGTCTGATCTGCATCACCACAGGTGAAAATGTGAAATATTTCACCTTTGTGTGAAGGTCTGGATAGGTGGACAAAGAGGAGAGGAGGAGGGAGGGGAGGAAGGAGAGGAAGACCTCATTTTCTTACCAGAAGTACCAAAGCACAGAGCAGAGCAGGTTTGCTGTGGTCACGCTGTAGAATCACAAGCACTTACTCTGTTTTAAATGGTTTTGCAATGTGGTAATCCTTGGCTTCATCTCCCTGCTTTAACTCTTATACAAACCAGGCGGGTTGGCTTCTTGTGACACTTCCCTGCCCTCTTCCCAAGGTTGTCAGAGGAATCCACAGCATCCCTCCCTGACTCCAGGGCTCATTGTGTGCCCCACAATGGCTGCTGGGGGAGGCTGTGGTGGCTCTGTCGTGCCAACATGCTCACAAGGGACACTTGGGAGGGGAAGTTTACACATCTGTGTGGGGTGAGGGGAAGCTTGGGGGGCCTTACAGAACACTGCTGGACCAAGGGGGGACCCCAGCACTGCCCAGATGGCAAGTGGTGGTGGTGGTCATACTGAAACGCGTGGGGAAATCAAAAGGGCAAAGCAAAACTCTGGATGTTTGTGACCATTTTCTACACAGTCATCCCCACAATCAAGGGTTTTTTTCTTTCTTTCTCTTTGCTTTGGGAAACACCACAGAGTCAGATGAAGAATTTGGGAAGAGAGTGTGGGTTCCCTGTGCAGAGTCCAGTGACGAAATCTGTGAACAAGGTAAGAACAAGGGGATATGGCTGTGATGGTTTTTGTTTTATCCTTTTCTCTTTCCAAACACGATTTTGCAATGTTGGACACGAAATTTAGCTATGTGTATCACAGAAACTGATAGTCCAAGCACCAAGCAAATGAGTCTAAAACGTTAATTTGGGTTTCTTTTAATGCGTGCCATTATGATGGTTTGGGTTTTAGAACAGTTTGTATCATATCCAAATGATCTATGTGTGAATAATTGTTCCCAACCTCCTGACACCAGGACCTAATTAGGAAGTAAGAGCCTTAAATAGGCCATTTGTGTACTGAGCTTCCATATGTCTCCTTGCACAATTTATTTGCTCCACTCCATTGAGGTATAATGAGAATGAAACTCTTAGAACTGCTTTTGACTCTGAGGCTCTTCTCTTCATCTCCTGTGCAGCCACAGCCCCTATTAAGATAATATCTGTTTCCCTGTTTTCCAAAAGAAAAAGCTGTGGTACTTTCAGTCCAGATTGCCCAAGCTTCTCTGTTTCCAAGGTTTCAATGGAAATGGAGTGAAAAAATGCCAAAAAAAAAAAAAAAATGCAGACCAAGAAAAATGGAATGCCATCAAAGAAAGCAGAAAGGTCAGGACAGGGTGATCTTGAGGGAATACTCCCTATCCTATCTGCCTCACAACCCTGCTGAAAGCTGATGCTGTTGTATTTCAGTTAACCTGTAGATGCAAAGGAAGGATGTATATGGATAGAAGCAATCTGAAGAGATTTTTATTGGTTTTGTTTGGCTTTCTTCTTGCTAGGATGTGAGGAAGGGGGAAAGGTTTGTGCAAGGTGGCTTGGATTTTTTTCTTAGTTTTGAATATTTAGCTCAGTCTGAACCAACAGCCTCCTTGGGACTCCTTGTTCATGTTTAAATACATTTTATGTTCTTCAAGTGTACTTTTAGAATATATTCTTTATTTCCAAACACCTCTTGCATGCATGACTTCATCTTACACTTCACGTGTCCCACTTGATTCTTTTGCTCCCATCATTCTGAAGTCAGAAAAACTTAAATGCATGATTGTCATTTTCTATCAAGATTAATAAATTCTTAAGGCTTGGGTTTTGGATTTTTTCTTTCACCCCCAAATCTGGATCTTGTTTAGTTTCCCAGAGAAAGACAACTCTACTTGCAACGATTTTGTTTATGATAATTCCCTTGCATGTTCCCTTCCAGGAATTGTCACTGCCTTCCAGAAGGGAGGTTAGTGCCAGTCCCCTCGCAGTGATAATTATAATCAGACCTGTCAGCCTTCACACAGTCTACACTTATCACTTGCATTTAGAAGGATTTTTCCTGAAGCCTGTTACCAGTTCTGCTTCTTAGGGAAAAACAGTCATGATTTTTCCTCCTAATCTTTGATGGCTCTCAGCTTTGAAAGCATGGAGAGGAGCAAAACGATTGCCAGGTGCACTTAAACAAGCTGTCTGTTGGTCCTGGTCTAGAGGCTCTGGAAAGCCAGAGAGTGGGCGGATAATCTGGGAAATGCTGAGGGCTTTAATTTGTTTGTGACAACACTCCAGGTGTGCTGGAAACACAAAGCAGTTTCCCAATGGTGCTGCTCACAGGGGGTGCCTCTGCAGACCCAGGCTTCAGGTGGCAGGTGGCTCCTGGCAGTGGTGCCCTGTGTCCCTGCAGTTCTGGGCAGGGATTCCTGCCTGTGCTGAGAGAATTGGAAACAGGATGGCCAGAGAACTGGGAGCAGGAGGCTGGCCAGAGAACTGGAAGCAGGATTGACAGAGAACTGGAAGCAGGGTGGCCACAGAAGTGGCTGCAGTTGCTCCTGGCATCACAGGGACCAGTCGCCTCCAGTGCAACGGTGACCAGCTGGGCCAAGTCATGGTGTTGAGTAGGATGTGGTTCAGTATTTTATCCGTCCCAGCCTCCCTGGTGTTATTCCCTGGGAAACATGTTGACCCATTTATTAGATTTCCCCCTATTTTCACTCCATTATTGCTGTTGATGTGCTGCTAACCCCCCTTTCTTACCTTTCTGGTTTTTACTAGCACAAAGACAAAAAGGTGCAAGTTTCACCATTCCATTAAACTGAATGAGTTATGTATCTTTAAGTCCTTCCTCTGTTATTACCATGCCTTTTGTAATTTACTCAGAGATTTAGGCTCCCTTGATTTTGGCAGAATCTGAGGATGGTCAGCATTTTATAGCTTTTTTAGCAAAGAGATGGTGGAAGACTGGGAATTCTTATGTTATGTGCAGTTTTATATTTACAGTGCACAGGGATATATGATTTGCCTTTGTTTTATTTAAATTCACTGGGAACTAGAGGTTTATTTATCAGGTGTCATTCCCTGAAGGATGAATAATGCCATAAAGAGAAGACTTCATCTATTATACAAACAGATTTGAAGGCTTTGCTATTACATTCCTCTGCCTGTTGAATGGAGTAAAAATGCCTTTGGCTGAGCAGAGACAGAGTGATACTTAGCAGTAGCATCTTATGACCTTTTGATCAGCTGAGATCTCAAGCCATATTAGTGGACAGATTATGATGTGATGGAAAGAAGGCCAGGAATAGCCTTTTCATCATGAGATCTTTTCTGTGAATATCCTTCTTGGGTGTATTCAGGTGGTTAATCACTGGAGCCAGGGTGAATCATTTGGAAACAGGGGAGTGAAATGCTGGTACAGACAATCCAAATATGCTCAGGTTTGCCAAATGCAGCTGGATATTAGAGCTAATAGTTTCTTCCTAATATTCTCCTACCCTCCTGTTTCTATCAAGGCTGTGGGTGACCTTGTGATTTTTTTTCCATCTGTAATAACCACATTTTGGCAGAAAGAACAACACAAAATGAACCTCGAGTCCTTGGACCACAGGGGAGCTGCAGTTCCCGAATCAAAGGAATGCACATGGTGAATATGGATATCAGACTGTGAAGGGAAACTCACATGAAAATGTCTCTGTCAGTTTAGAGATAATAACAGTGGTGCTTGAATCTATTTCAACCTTACCAAGGAAAAAAGAAATAATTTCAGGTTTCAAAAAATGCACAGCCCTGATAGTATTTCTCATTTTACAGGGCCAACCAGAACAAAGAATGACTTTTACTTTCTCTTACCTGCCTGTGCAGAAATACTCCTCAAACTTGGCTCCAGCTTCGAATTGGCCCCCTTTTCATCTTAATGGCCAAGAGGAATCTGCAGCCTCCTTAAAATCAAACAGAAAAAATCCCTTTTTCAGTGCTGACTCTACACATCAACAGCAGTAGTGCCAAAGCCTGACCCAGGTGCTGTGGTGACTTTTGGAAGGAAAAGGGGCAGACAGGTGGGTGTGGAATGCCTTTGGGCCTTTCTGAGCATGATTATATGCCCAGGCAGACCATGGTGGTTATGGGCTATGCAGCATCATCCTGTACATTGCTAGCACAGGGGTGCCCAAGTTACACTCATTTTTTTTCCTCCAGAAGCCAAGCAAGATGCTCATTTCAGTGTCAGGAGGAGGAAGGGCTGGCAGTGTGAGAATCCCAAACCATCAGTGTAGCAGGGATGATGATGCACCAGGCGTGGGGAACAATAGCTGCCACAGAGGAGTGGAAACTCTTTGAAAATAAGGAGGTTATGGAGGTGGGAGAAGCTCACAGCAGGACACTGTCTCCTCTCATCTCATCTCCCCCAGCCTCTTCAATCAGGTGCCTGCTGGGCTTCCCACTCCTCCTGCCTTTTGCACGGGATGACAGGATCACAAGGCATTAGGATCTACTGGCATGAAGGAATCTGCCATCCTCCTGGCATTACTGCTTCCCCAGCCAGGAAGCCACTGTGAAACATCCAGGCTGTGAGCCCACATGGAGCTTTTTAGCTGCCTCTTCCAGGGCCACAAAGGCGTCCAAAGGGGAGCTGGGAGGTGGCACCAACTCCTGGCACAGGTCTGCACCTTCTTTTCCTTGGGAAAAACAGGCAAAAAGCTGCAAAAGGTGGGTGGCAGCCTTGGTTCTGCCCACAGAGGAAGTGCCACTGCTGAGATACAGCCAGCCCACGGGATAAGGAGCTCCCTTCCAAGCTCTGTCTGCAGAAATTAAGTATTTTGCTGCACAGGTGATTGTTAGAAGCATCATGAGCTAAACCATTCAAAGGGTTGTGCTACTCTGAACAGTTGCTATAAGGGTTTGTGATGGCAGCTTTGAAACTTTGTCACTGGGAAGGCTTTGGGGTGTGTGTGGTGGAGAGAATGTAGGCATGAACAATTTCCTCTGCCTCCCTGCTCTGCCTTGAGTCCCTGTGGGGTGTAGGAGGGTGACAAGATTTGGGTGACATAGCACCAAGATCTTCCCTCTTGGTTTGGGATTGCATTAATCCTCCTCTGCCTTCTGCCAGATGGCCTTGGCTTGATAAAATCAATTCTCCTCAAAGTAAAAGAGCTTGCACTCGTCTTCTTGTGGCTCAGAGAAATCCATGAAAACAGAATTGCTCTTCTTCTTGCAGGTCAGGACAGAAAGTTGCTGTGGGACATCTAATAGTATCCCAGTTTTCATGGTTTAACCCCAACAGGCCCCTCATAGTCCCTCATTCACTCAGATTCACCAGCAGGATCAGGGAGAGAGCTGGAAGGGTAAAAGCTGGAAAACTCATCAGTTGAGATAAAGACAGTTTAATAGGGAAAATAAAAGCCTTGCACACCAGCAGAGCAAAAAGGGGAATTAATTCCCTGCTTGCCATGTTCAGGTAGGTGTTCTGTAACCTCCAGAGAGCCAGAACCCACCACATGTAACAGTGGCTTGGGAAAACAATCACCATCACTCCAAACATTCCCCCTTCCTCTTCCTTCCCTCCCTTTGCACACTGAGCACGATGTCACACGGTCTGGAGCATCCCTTTGGTCACTTGGGGTCCCCTGTCCTGGCTGTGTCACCTCCCAAACTCTCGATCACCCCCATCCCCTCCCCAGGCTGGCAGTGCAAAAAGCAGCAAAGGCCTTGGCTCTGTGCAGGCCCTACTCAGCAATGACAGAAACAGCTCTGTGTCACCCACCCCGTGCTCAGCACAAACCCAAACACAGCCCTGTGACAGCCCCTGGGAAGAAAATGCCCCTGCCCCAGACAAAACCAGCACACCAATGCAGCACAGTTAGAAGCACATGGCAAGTACTTGGGCTGGGATGCTTTTCTAGGGGTAAGAAATTTAAAGTAGCAAACTTTGAAAATGCAGTATAAGGCAGATGTCAGTGATGTGCAGTGGGATAAGGAGGACAGTGATTTGTTTATGAAGTTCATCTGTCCACTCATGACGATTTTTTCCCTTTAAACACACCACATCTGGTTCCTTGCAAGGATTCTTAGATTGCAGACAGCAGTAAACACGCGTCCTATTGAGTAAGAGTGATTTCACGAACCAGCAGAAGGATTATTGTCATAACCAAATTTACAGCCATACAATTCCCTTTTTCTGGCTGGAAAGAAGTACTCTTGATCTGGAAAAGAAATATGTCATAACAATAACTTAAGCAAGTTAAACAGTATCTGGGGACATTCATGGGAATGTCACTGGGTACACTCAAAGTACTAAACCAGTTCTCAGCACACTTTTGGTCCAACTAGCAAGCTCCTAAATCATCCTTAAGCATGGATCAGGGTTCATCCCTGTGAGCTGTTTGCATTTAGCTCCCGGGCTAGGAAAGTCAAGACAGGGCTGTGAGCAGAGGTACAAACCCCTCTATGCCAGTTGGCCTCCACGCCTGGGGATATTTCTGGGCACATTTAATTGCTACTGGCTGGAGAGGCTCAGGCCCAGCTGGGAAATTGGACTCCTTCACTCCAAACTCCGTTTGTCAGCACTGGGAGAGGAGAGCCACCAGCAGGAGCTGATTCAGCCTCCCTTGATCCTGACCTGCCCAAATTGTGGACAGTTGCTAAGGCAGCTAAGCCTGCGGGGTTTGACATACTGATGGCAGAGGAAAGGCTATAGTATCCCTCAAAAGGCAATGTATAGTGCATTTCCTGCATATTTACTAGTCACCTCCCCAGCCTCTTCAAGCCCATGTAAAAATATTATTAAGTTATTGAGATGCTCTTTCTTGCAACAAGGAATGTCACCCATTATTTTTAATTATTTTTCTCCCTTACCATGAGGGGGATCCTTTCAATAAGTTTCAGCTATAAGATAGGTGTTCTGTATAATTTGCTTTCAACAGTTTGATAGTTAAATGTGTCCCTAGGAGACAATTATAGACATACATAATAAAGAAGCTCATGGAAGGATACAGCATTATGTATACATTATTAGGTAAACCCTTTGTTTGATATAGAAAGTTTTATTTTGAGTTCACCCTATCAAAATATATTTACACACATATATAAATACAGGTATTTAATTTTTTTTCCACTAAGTTAAAAGCCTCATTGAAAAGAAATAACTCTGGCTCAGCTCCTGCAACCACAGTATAATGCTTCATTATCTTTTCTTTCATTGAAATCTTCTCATGCACAAGGTGATCTAATTTAATACTTGTTTGAACATATAAAACAAAACATTTTCCCTTCAAGGATACCTCAAGTGTTTGGTCACAGTGGGGATGAAATTATTGATTGCATTTAGCACATATTTGGAAACGTGACCTTAATCTGCAGGTTTCAGGGGGAAAAGGTATTTTCCCCAGGTATGGCAGTAAGTCAGATAAGTAAATTATACTTTTGACATGTTAAAGATGTTCCATTTTAGACAAAGGAAGTGATATCCCAGTTGTGTCACTGAAACTCAATGTCCTGTGTTGCTTGTTAACAGCTGCACATTTGTTGTTTCAGTGTCCCAGTTTGCTCTCAAGTATAAATGAACTGCTACATGCCAAATAATCAATAGTTCTGCCAGCTCTGGAAATATAATATTGCTATTAATATTGATCCACACAACAGAAATCAAGGCATCAAATTTTGCAGGCATCACTTGCCAGCACCCTGCGTTCTACCTGCAGAGTAACCGCTTGAAAATCGCTATTCCCCAGGGAATAATGTTTGATGCTCACCCTCATTCCCTGTGTCACAACGAACACAAATATAAACACAGGGGGATCAGGGCACAGTTGACCAGCAGATAGGGTGCATATATTTTTATTTCAACCTTCTGTGGTTTCTCGGTGCAGCAAACCAGATGCAAAGAGCACCGGTGAAAACAACCTGCATCAATGCTAGTGTTCATCTCTAAGGGCACAGCCAACAGCCTGGCTGGCCAAAAAAAATCAGTGTCCTGGATCTTAGAACCCTTTACTGTGCCTAAAGGGGCTCCGTGAGGGCTGGAGAGGGACTTTGGACAAGGCACGGAGGGACAGCACACAGGGAATGGCTCCCACTGCCAGAGGGCAGGGACAGATTTTGGGATATTGGGAAGGAATTCTTGGCTTTGAGGGTGGTGAGGCCCTGGCACAGGGTGCTCAGAGAAGCTGTGGCTGCCCCTGGATCCCTGGAAGTGCTCTCAGGTTGGAGAAGGCTTAGAGCACCCTGTTCTAGTGGGAGGTGAGCCTGCCTGTGTCAGGGGGGCTGGAATAAATGATCTTTATGTCCCTTTCCACTCAGACCATTCTGTGGTGCTTTGGGAAGGGTGAGATGTCCATGGATGGCTGTCCTGAGCCCTCTCCCTGCACTGGGATCAATATCAGTAGTGTAAGCTCCTACGGTTTTCTTGCAGAGGTGATTTCAGAGTCAGGTTCTCAGGTGGGGAAAAAAAGGTCCTGCAGCATTGAGTATTGCTGGCAGCACCAAGAGCATCTGTTCCTTGTTCTCCTCTCCCCTCTGAGCTGCCAGGTTGCCTTGGGAGCGAGAAAATGGGTGCTCCCCATTCTCACATGTGTGTTCACACACACCTCTGTGAGTTTGGCGGGTTTTGTCATATCTGTAATGACTTTGCAATGAAACTGTGAATGAAAGTTTGGCAGACTGGCTTTACAATTGTCAGCCTTCCCAGAAGCAGCCCAGAATTTCATTAACTGAGGTATAGGCATGATTTCTTATAAGCTCTTTTCAGATTTTACTAGATCTGGATAAATTAAACCAGTATTTTATCTATGTGGCACCAGAATTAGTTGTCACTGATGTCTTCATAAAGGAATGCTGTAGCTCTGGCCCCTCATGTTTGAGCATCAGCTGCATTAGATGATGCTCCCATTTTTTAATGAGGGCCTGTCCTTCAATAAGAATGATGAGAAATAAGAAACCCAGATATGAGCAAAGCATAATCTTGGTCAGGATAAGTGGGTGAAGTAGGAAATTTGAGAGGGAATGGTCACACCATGTCGCCTGGCTGGGTAAATGTGCAGGACGTTGGTGGAAGTGTAGAAACACAAGCTACAGATGGCTGGAAGGAGTCCATGAGAAACCCTGACAGGGTGAGGGAGGAAAAAGGAAAACGTTAACACAACTTAGAAAGAGGGCAACAGAAGAAACTGTACCCTCTGCAGTGCCTTGCTCCTCTCCTTGAGGTGGTGGCCTGATCATGGCTCAGTGTCATCCTGACCCGCTGTGCTACCAGCTCAGCTCTCCCTCCCGGGTCACCTTTACCCACATTGTCCCCTGGCCCACCAGGAGCAAATTCATCAGCCTTATCCTTCATCAGAGAGCTCCAGCTTATCTCCTGCATGAAAAGCCATTTAGCACCTGTGAGATGAAGCTCAAGACAACATCTTGGGAAGTCTACATGAGGAATGAGATTTGTATTATCTCTTACTGGGAGCAACCAAGGTCAGGATTGAGGAGCAGTCAGAGTTGCAGGGAAAATGAATGCAAGGCTCTTTATCTACTGGCAATTCCTGAGACCCGACTTCATATCAAAGATTACATTTCTGCACTCTTTCTGAGGCAAGAAACTGAAACTCAGACACTCAGCCAGGAGCAGGTGTGATTTAGGGTTGCTTCCCTGGAAGAACATGGAGGCGGGGCTGAAGTTGTCATCATCTGTAGATGAGTAGTGCCAGCAAGAAGAGTTAATGCCATGATTGTAAGCTTTCAAAACATTTCTGCCTCTACCACTATCACTTCTTCTCTGTACAGCCTCAGCAGCTTACTTCAGCTGTGACTGAAACCACAAGTTATATTATTGTATTTTTTTGCTCCCACTGGATGGTGAGTGTATGGCCATTTCTTCCCTTATCTCTTCTTTAAGACAAAATGGCCCAAAATGCCATCCTTGAAGTTCAGAGGTCATCAATGACTTTAAAATCCTCTCCAATCACCTTGGATCAAACCCAAATTAAATAAAAAATCCATGAGAGAGTCAAGGGGGCAAGATACCAAAATAATGTGTCCAAGGCAAGCAGCTTGCTGGTTTCAGAGTGTTTCTGGCAGCCATCTGCTTGTTTGAATTTGAGGATGTGACGCTTTTAGAAGTCAGAGAAAAAAAACACACACTCAGACCCACAGTCTTCAGATATTTTTCTTGATAACAGGATTCTCTTTTTTGTGCCTGTTTTCTTGCAGCCTCAAGAATGTCCTGTTTTGCAATCATACTGTCAGCCGGTGTCTGTAGTGCTGATATACCAGGATGTGTAATTATCCAACCAAAAAAAGTAAAAAAAAAAACATTTCTGAAGCCTTGAAACATTTTTTCTTTGCTCCTCTTCATGAATGAGCAGCAGAATGGACTGTGTTACTAGAACTTGATAGTCACTCATTTATTTACATGGTTAATGATTGTCCCTTTTTAGCTAAAAAGATACAGTTTTTATCATTCTACTCCTATTTCAAGTCTGTGGTCTCAGCCTTGTCCTGCGTAACAAAGAAAATGCTCCTTTTATGGATGGTGTTAACTGAGACACCAGTGACAAAACCACATTTAAGAGCTAAATTCCCCTTTTATTCTCAAAGGTGATCAGGATCAAAGCACCAAGAGTCCAAAGCTGAAGAGAGAAACTTGAACTCCTGGTGTATCCTTCCTGTGAACAAATAAAGACATTACAGATTCCCCCGTGCCAGTGTGACCCCTTTAATCAGCACCATGGCAGTAACAGTTATGAAGATTATATTGTGGCAGTCCATAAAATCCCTGTCACGGCCAGAGCGCCATAAAGCAAATATATTATTGCTCTTGTCCCCAAGCATGTGTGACAATAAAAGGTGAAGATGGGAGTTAAAAGCCCTGCAGAGGCAGGCAGGAGTGGAAAAGGCTCTGCAGGGCCCATTGGCACGGCCAGCTGTGGCCAGCTGTTGCTGGGCCTGGGTGCATCTCGCTGGGAGAGGTTTGCAGCCGGGCTGTGGGCAAGGCTGGTGTGATGAGAGCCTTTTCCTTGCAGGAGGGACAGCTCTGAGGAGGAGATGAAGGTGTAAGAGCAGGAGATGATGTTTACTCTCTCACTTGGCACTTGCTTAGGGAAAACATTCTTTCTCAATTAAAAAAAAAAACAAAACAAACAACAAAACCAAGCCCAAAACTAAAATGAATAAGGCATTCATAAACTAATGAAAGCTTCATTTTCATCTGTTATAATGGACTTCATTAAATTCTGGACATTCACAACATTACAATGTTTATCTGCAAAGCAGTATTTCCCCATGCCTGCTGAAAAGGAACAGCAGGAGTACCTCAGCAAATTCAACCCACTTCTGGCATCTGGTGTCAGGATTTTAATGTCATACACATTACCTTGTTTTTGGTTGGTTGTTTTTTTGGTTTTTTTTTGTACACCTTCATTTTGCTTTAATTGACAATACTTTGTTTCTTTGTTTTGAAGCCATGCTTTTCACACATAACTTTCAGTGTCTCAGTAAGAAGAGCATAACTTTACTCCTGTTTCAGAAAACAGGGGAAAAAAAAACCTGAGTGAGGTGATTCAGTTGTGGCCACAGGGCAGAACAGACCTTGAATTTCTAAATCCCAGGAGTACATTGCATCTCCCACTGGGAGATTTCCCCATGAGTAGAGAGTGTCACACAGGATGTGAACAAAAGGCTTGCACCAAATTTTGATGAAGACAATGGCCATCTCTCCTTTGGCTTCCTGTGGTGCTGGATTTATCATCTCCAGACTCTTCTTCAGAGTCAGGAATTCTGAAGCAGTAACTAGAGGAAAAAATATTCCATTTGGTAGATAAAGCAAATAACATGAGGCTGCCTGTGTTTTCCTTCCATTTTTGTCACTGGCCATTGTCAGTCAGCCCTTTCTAGTGGGATTTTCTCTAAGTCCTGTTTGGCATGGAGAAGCAAACAGCTGACCTCCTCTGTGCTTCCTGTTTGTTTTCTCCTGGTCTCAAATCTGCTTCTAGGGCAGTTTGGTTTCATTCTTCTGCTGAGGCTCTCTCTGTAGGACTCACCTAGCTCCTGTGTTGGTGTCTGTCAGCAGCATCCACCTGGGAGGGCCAAAGCTATGGGGCAAAACTAGAAGTCCCTGCAAAATCTAATTGTGGCAGTAGGTCACATAATTAGCCAATTTTTTGGCAGGAGGAGAAGCACAATTAAGCACCTTGCTTAAAATTGTCCAATTCCTCAGCTCTGTGCTTCTGTGCTTCCTGAAAGTCCTGGGGCAAGGATTTAGTCCTAATGACATCCTTCTTTGGGACGTCTTGAGTTTCATCTCACACACCCATTTGGGAATGCCATGGCTTTGAATTGGGAACCCATGGCATTCCCAAATTGGTTTGCTGTATTACAGGTGGCCTTGCTGCAGGCTTTGAGGAGCCACACCTTGGTACAACCACATTTACTGTTGAAGAGCCATTGTGTCCCTTCAAATCCTCTGGCTCGTTCTTTGCTATCACATGCCACATCATTTTGAAGTAAGGGTTCTTTCCTTTTCAAGAAAAACAGGAAAACTGGTGTCAAGCAGCTCCCAAAATCTCTGGGAACCATGCTTCCAAATGTCCTCTCCCTTTGGCATTGGGAGTCTCCTAGCATGGCACTGCTTTTGATTTACAATGAGAGGAGATGTGACAAAGGTGTCGCAGACATCTTTTACGGAAAATCCTTTCCTGAAGAGTTTTCCTCCTGAGAAGCTGAGAGACCTCAGGAACAAAATGTAAACATTGATTATCTGCTGCTGTGGAATGCAACAGGTGCCTCTGTGATTGGTCTCATGTTGGTTGTTTCTAATTAATGGCCAATCACAGTCAGATGGCTCAGACAGAGAGCCAAGTCACAAACCTTTGTTATCATTCTTTGCTATTCTATTCTTAGCTAGCCTTCTGGGGAAATCCTTCCTTCTATTCTTTTAGTATAGTTTTAATGTAATATATATAATAAAGTAATAAATCAAGGCTTCTGAAACACGGAGTCAGATCCTCGTCTCTTCCCTCATCCAAGAACCCCTGTGAACACCGTCACACAAATGAGCCTCTCTGGTCTTCCTCCTCCTTGGAAAAGAGCTAAATGGGTTATATCCTTGGTGGATCAACCAAGTGAGTTCAGAAATATTCCCTCTGCTTCCAGGGAGAACTCAGAAATAATTCCCTGGTAAATGAGGAACCATCCTCCCACTGGGCTGCAGAGCCACTGCCCCCCTGGCACTGTCCACAAAGGCAGCCTGTGGTCATGCAGCTCTCAACACACTCCCAGAGAAAAGAAGGGAAGTGGGCAATAGCATCCTTCCTCCACAACCCTGTCCACACTACAGACATATTTTTCTGGCCAAATTATTCCTAGACTTGGTTGTCCTCTAATGGGCAGATCCATTGGCCAAGATTAGGCCTAGGGAGTGGAGGAATCTGTGACTCAGCACCAAGCCAAGCTGCTTTTTCAAATTAACATTTAAAAAAAGCACCACTCCCCAGTTTCATATATCTTGAGATGCTGGGTGCTGCCTACAGGTTCATGATTTTGTGAGGCTTTTATGAAACACTGGGGAAAACTTTTATGAAACACTGGGGAAAACTAGGATGCCTCTGGCTGAAATTTCCCTGTCCATGCAGGGCTGACCTGCAGGGAAGATTTGGTTTTCTGGACAGTGTTTCACAGCATGAGGACAGTTTGGCAAGAGAGCCCAGCAAGTTGAGGGAGAAGAGTTTTCTGAGTGCAGATACTCAGCCATTATTGGCATTTTCCTGCCATCCCTGGCACTGTCCAAGGCCAGGGTGGACGGTGCTCTGACCTGCCTGATCTTGTGGAAAGTGCCCCTGCCCATGGCAGAAGGGTAGAAATGAGATGGTCTTGAAGGTCCCTTTCAACAAAATCTGTCCTGTGATTCCATGAAATGGTGTGATTGATAAGCCAGAGGGAGCTCACAGGAACATTTCTAAGTGACAGAGAGAACAACTTTACCTATTATGCGACTAAAGCACCAATCCCACCCTTTGCTGACATCAACACATGCAGTTTTTGCCCCCGCTTTTAACTCACAGTATCTTAGGTGCTACAAGCACAGAACTACCTGGCAGTGCCAGAGCTGAACTTAAAAAGAACTGGGGTAACAAAAAGATTCAATTTAGGTGAGCCCCATTCTTCTCCATATTTCCCTTGCCTTCCTTGGTTTGTGCAAAACTTCATTCCCCATCTCACAGCTGATAGACAGAGCCAGGCAGGCACATCCAAAAGTTTCTGTCTGCAGCTACAGGCTTGATACACTCCAGAAGGACAAAAAGAGCAATCATCTAGATGTGAACTGAGCCAATTAAATGTCTGAGCTGTGTTTCGAAAGCGAACATGGGCGGCATCAGAAATTTTCCATCAGCTGTAATAACGCCAATTACTTTGCCAGTTGCTGATTCCACTGTGATTTGTTTAGTGCAGTCATGCTTCAGCTTCTTGCCTGGGCTGATACACTTTGTTTGTGCTGACTCCTCATTTGCAGAGCTTTTCTGTCTTTTCTCCCCTGGTGTTTTCTCTTTTCCTCGGGCCCCTCTCAGAGCACAGGATAATCCTCTTCCCTCTGCCCCTGCCAGATGGGGCAGACTATCCAAAAATGGTGAAAAGTTTCTGGGGAGCAAAAGATGCTGCTGTTGTTCCCAACCACTTTGTACATGCAGAGATCATCCTCTCATTCTCCTCCTGGCACTGGGTTGAGAAAGCAAAAAGCCCTCCCAAGAAGCTTCTCAGGGAGTGGAGGTGGTAATGCTGGTAATGGATGGTGGTGGTGGCTCTGAAGCTGATTGCTTTTATCTCAGGGATGGAAAGGGGGACCTTGTGCCTCTCCTTGTGACAAAGGCACACAAATACATGTGCACAGTCACAGTGAGACTCCCTGGAAAGTTAGCTGGAGTTTTTCATCAGTGTTTACTGTCAAGTCCGTGAAAATTATTGGGTCACTTTGCACAAGAGCTGTGATTCTCTTTCTGCTAGTTGAGGAAGAACCCTAATCATGGGCATTAAAGGAATGCATCTTCCTGACTGGTGACTTGAATGTAAAGTGCTGCAATGTCTTCCAGGGATTTAAAATGCTGGTTTAATTCCCTTTGCAATCAGGTTCAGACTGGGGAGGGTGGGATGACATTTCCTCTATCCTCCTTCAAGAGATGCCAAGAGGTGGCTTGACCTCCAGGGCGAGTAATGTCTTTTCCTCCTTTACCCTCCCACAGCAGCTATTGCCATCTCCAGAACCCTACTGGTGGTACATTTGCACATACCAGCCTTGCTGCCATCTTTCCTAATATCCAATCTGAGCCTGATCTGAGCACCATGAGCACATTTTCACCAGGATACAGCAGGACTTTTTTCTATCCATCCCTGGGGCAAGCAAAGGAGTCCCCAGAAACATGATCTGCCACATGAAGTATCAGCTAGAGATGAGGCTATCAACTCTATTCATACCCTGCTATCAGTTTCAGCTCTGCAGCTGACTAATATATGTGACACACTTTGCTGCTCACAGCCCTCCTTGTCACCAGGAATTGTAAAAGGTCCCCTGGACGTGTCACAGTTCATATCAGCCACAAATAGACACAAAACAGACAAGCTGCTGGCTCATGTCAGAGAAATGTGGCAAAGGGACTTTGTGGGGAAACGTTTAGTAACCCTAAACTGAGAAAATTAAGGCAGACTTTGGCTCCAGGAGACGAACACACTGGGATGTGGTTCCTTTTTCCAGCAGTGTCACTGCACTGGACCTCCTGCCCAATTGCCTGGCAGTTTAAAAAAGCTGCATCAACAAAAACTGCAAAACGTGACTGAGGCTGAAATCTCCCCTTACACAGCCCAGGATTAAAATTTCTTGTCCCCTCTGTATTCACAGCAGCACAGCTGCCATGCACACCAGCTGCAAGTCTTTGTGCGAAACTGAGACACAATGAAAAATAACTTTTCCAAGGCACAAACCTACTTTGAGAAATAGTTAAAAATGCATGAGAGCATCTCCTACCTCCTGTCTCACCTGCAGGACAGCCTTGCATTCAAAGATAGTTTATATGCGAATGTTTGTGGAGCAGCGTGTAACTCAGAAGTCATTAAGTTCATACCATATCCAGTTCACCCTCAACAATAAAAGATCACACAACAGAATCATAGAATTGTTAATTCTATTGGAAAAGACCTCTAATATCATCAAGTCCAACCTTTGATTGAGTACCACCATGTCAACTAACTGAAGTCTCACTCCCAATCATTGCTTGACCTCCAGGGTTGGTGACTCCACCACCTCCCTGGGCAGCCCCTTCCAATGTTTAGAAACCCTTTCTGTGGAGAAATTTTTCCTGATGTCCAACCTGGACTTCCCCTAGCACAGCTTGAGGCCATTTCTTCTTGTCCTATTGCTTGTTGCCTGGGAGATCATCCCCCACCTGGCTACAACCTCCTTCCAGGTAATTTTAGAGAGCAAAAAGGTCTAAAAAAATCAAATACTTGTTGAGATTTCAAAAGTACTAAAATATTTTCTTTTTCAGAATGCAGACAAATCAAGTTCACTTAAGACTGAAAAGGCACTAACCTTTTTCTTTATTTTTCCTAGTCCTCTGTATTCTTACAGAGTACTGTTGTAGGGTCATGACATACTTATTGTGTATGTGTTGCAATATTATAACTCATCTGGAGATTTAAACTAGCAAAGGGATTATAAAACTAGAGGCTGCTCTGTTGGTATGGCTGGCTTGGTGTTTATTTTAGGGAAGGATCTATTATCTCACTGTGTTGGAGAGCTGCCCTCAGAGCACCAACAATTCCGGCCCTTCATTTGAGGTCAAAGGCAGGTCTCTCTCCTGGTGTTTAATCTGATTTTTTTTTTTTTTTATGGGACCATCTCCTGGGTTTTAGCAACATTTTGTAAAAGAAATAAAGCCAAATTTGTCATCAGCCTCATTAGGGAAACTTCACTGTTGGGTTACCAAATAAAATCCAGCAGGGTCCCACTGGATGTGTTTTCTATCAGAGCACAGGGTATTTAATGCAACCCTCGTGGTGACCACAGCAGACTTTGCTTGTGTTAGGACCTTGGAGACTTTGGAGGGGTTTTGCCCTTGGCCCAAACCAGCAGAATAAAATTTTGTTCAAAAAGAAATGGAGAATAACAGCTGATATGACAGTAGAGAGCACAAGGTAGAGAGCAGGTTGCAAGAAGCTGTGCTGTCTAAATCCAGCTGAAGCCTCCTTGACACGTCTGCATGTGCATATCCCCATCCATAAAATGGGAAGATTACTAATTCTCTATCTTGCAGAGAGCTAAGAAGTTAAATTAATTACTGTTTGTGGAGCTAATTGAGATTCCCAGATGACTACTGTTTGGAACATTTTAATTCTTATTATTATTATTTCCATGGAGGTTTGCCTCCATGTAATTAGTTTGCTATGTCTGCAAACAGGTATATGTTCTCTCGAGCCCTTTGGGGGCATTCCTCATGGGACTGGCCCAAGCTGTGTGGCATGAGGAGCCACTGGCAGTCAAGACTGAGCTGTCTTCCAGCTCTTCCACCTCACCCCAAAACCCATGTCCACCTCCTTCTATGGCTGTGCCCTTTAGAAAGTCATGTTTCCTCAAGTGAACAGAAACAGCTTAAGGAAACCAGCTTGATTACAAATTTATGCGCCATTATAAATTGCTGTGGTAAATTATACTTGTGTATGTGTGTGTGTGGTGGAATCAAGCCTAGAGGTGGATTATGTCCATTCCAGGGAGGAAAAATGTTTTGCAACAGCATTAAAGTGTGTCTAGTTTTGCCATCAGTCTCTATCGGGTTGAAAATTAAATAAATTCTTGCACAATGTGCACCAGTCACCTATTGTTTTGGTTTATATTCACAAGTGCTGTTCACTTCAGTAATTCTGAGATAGCTCAATATTTTCAAAAAAGTCAATAAAAGCTGCAGTTGCCGTCGCCGAAGATTCACTTGTCAAATACCTCTCCTATTTAAAAGTAGCACAAGAGTAGTAGAACAAAAAGACATACTAAAACTGTGCCAGATTTAAAACAAAACAACCCCTTTAGATTATGTAAGAGCTATATGAAGTATGCTGTTTTATTTATGAATGTGGAACTTTGTCTATTCATTATTTCGTGTGTCTGGGCCGGTGTGGTTTGCTTTTCCTTTCCTTTCATAAATAAGCAATAATTGACATTGAGACAGACAAAGGAGTGAGCTTTAAGGATCTTGAAACACCAGAGGCAGTTTTGCCAGAGGTTTCATCTGAGGGAAGCTAAGTCAGTATGAGCTGGAAAGCTTGGGGAAGTAGACAGAAATAATCAAGTCAACATGTCAAAAAAGGCTGTTCAACTGTGCTTGTTTACCTTTCTTGAGCATAAAGCTTAGAGGAGACAAACTCGGTGATGGGAAAGTGGTTTTAAGCCAGCTGAAGTACTTTAGGGTGTTCACATCTCTTTTACAATGGGAACATAGAGGTGCAGGCATTTCTATTTGCTTAACAAGTCAGTGAAACCCTCAGTCTGATACTGTGTCCAATATAATCAATTTTAGTGTTGTGATTTTTGTGTTCCTGTAATCCTGGGGCAGTCCTTCAAAATCCATATTTGCCAAGGCAAATATATTTGGCCTAAAGGGAACTGGAAGATTCCTTTTTTTTTTTTACATCCCTGAATGAATAAGAGGCTATAGTCCATTTTAAAGGATGTGTTCATGGACTCTGAGACACCTGAATGTTTTCAGAGATCTGCCACTACCTCTGAAAAACTGAAATAATCATTGCCATTGGTGGCTCCTTTGGCAGGAAACCTGTGGTTAGAGGGAGCAAGTTAATATAATAATTAGTTGTTTAATCTTCTCAATGTCCAGCTTGAACTTGCAAATAATAGAAACACAGCCAAGGTGCTTTCGCTGAGTGTTTCACTGGCTTTCCCCATATTATCTAATACAGCACTGGAAAGAACTGAAATTTTAGACCTCCATTTGCAGGATTCCCCGGTGTTGCTATCAGCAACCTCCGAAACAGATCCATTCAGTTGCTCCTTTGATGTGCAATTAAACCCAGGAAAAAAATAGCTTTGTGTAATGTATAAATAGAAAAGAGGAGAGATAAGGGTGGTGTTGAAGCTGCTGGCTGACAGCTTGGCATCCAAACGTTAAAGGTGAATGCCACTACCACTGCTTAAGAAAATTTTCTGCTCCTTCCCAAATTCCAGCCCCCTGAAACTTAGCACTTTATTTATCTTGTAGCTACTTCGGTCAGTTGGAAAGGAGAACAAAACAAAACAAACACAAAAATACCCCCCAGAACCATTTGCAAAAAATCCAAAGCCAGAGTAAGGTCTTTGAGGCCAACTTAATTTGTCTTATTAGCAAAAATATTTTTTTTGTTAGAAAAAAATATTGCTCGCTTTCAAGGACAGTTTTTTCATTAGCATTTTTGCAGGAAGCCTTTAAGTTTATCCATTCTAATAGATGAATAATTGGCATTTGAAATACAGACATCTTGCATGCTGCAAGAGTTGTGAGTACATGGGCTGGTTTCAGAGGCTTGTTTTAAGGCACTCAGGCACATTTTGATTAAACTGAACAAAAGCACAAGAAAATCCAGGTGGAAGTGAGGGTATTTGAATGAACTTCAGCAAGAAATTCAATTTCACCTTCTCAAAAAACCAAAAATAGCTGGTGCCAATGAATGAAGAAAGCCGTTCAAATTCAGGAGAAAGCAAGGAGGGCAAAGGAAGTTATTAAAGATTATTACCCAGCCATTACCTGCCTGAACCATGTGGACATCTAGTCCCAGATGGATTTCCAGGTTTAAAGTGTCTCTGTCCTGTGGGTCTCATACAAACCAAGTGAGGTCTTCCTATCTTTTGAGGATCCCAGTGGCCATCTGCTGCATGACTTCCAGTTGGTTGCTCTTCAACCTGCTGAACTGCTAAAAAATGTTTGGAAACTCAAAGCATCCTCCCCGAAAATGTCAAAACAAAATTATAGAAAAGTCTGTTCTAAAAAGGTTTTGGTTTGGATTTTTGTTGTTTTGGCCTCTTTCATGTGAATGGCTTTTTTGCAGTGAATTTTTTTTTTTAGGAGATTTTGCCGTGCATGGTTTTGTGTCTGCCAGAGGAAAAAAATGTGTGACAACATGTGCTTGTTTAGTTTGGTGGCTTCTCAAACATGATAAAAAAAGTAGGTGTCACCTTTGGAACAGCGGCTTGAGCCGAGGAGGTTGATGTCTCTGGTGACAGAGAATGGTGAGGGTCAGGGCTTGGGGCTGAGCTCACTCCCAGGTACATTTGTAAAGCAGTAATACACGAGCCACAGTTTAGTGTGGAGAGAGCACCAGATCTTCCAGCTGCTCCACCAGGACTTCAGGCCAGGCCATTTAATGGCGCCCTGGCCTCCTCCTTTAAGCAGATTATCACAGTGACACACTGACTGCTCTGCCCTGCCAGCCCCCTTGGGCTTTGCTCCTCTGCTCATGGTGGCTCTGCTGCCCCTGAAGAGAAAAGGCTGGGGCTGAGAGGAGGTTTTGCTGTGAGCCTGGATTTTGTCTTTGACAAAAAAAGTGTTTATATGAATTGTTTAAATTTATTATTAAAAGTAGTATTGTTATTATTCAGCAACCTTCTCAGGTTATCTTTGCTGGGTGCAGCTCTTCGAGCAAAAAACTAAAAAAAATCCCCCATGCTGCAGAAAAGCCTTTGGTCCATGCTGCTGGAGGTGAGCCATCTCCCCGGGGCTCTCTCTCCAGAGTGTTTATTTTGTCCCACCACAAGCTTGCCAGTTCCCTGTTGTAGTGAATTTCACTTTCTTCTACTTTTTGAGAGGGAATAATAGTCCTTACAGGGCTTTGAAGTGCATGTAAGTGTTGGGGTCACAGATGATAATACAACTGTTACAAGGGCAAAGGCAGTGAGAGTGCTAGAAAGGCATGGGTATATGCTTTCCTAGTGAGAACCGGTGATTTTTATCTAAGTTTTTTGTATTTTCTCCACAAAATCTGTGCAGAAAACCAGTAGAGTGTTTCCAAAATAAATGGCCCCACACTGGGATTAAATTAATCCAACAATTTTGGCTCCAAAACTATAGAGTTGAATTCTGAAAAAAAAAAAAAAAAAAGTATTCTTTTTGAAACATGTACATTGAGACAGATGGAGAGGAAAAGAAGGATGAAAGAGAGGAAACATAAGCGAGAAGATAAAAAGAATTGGACTTGTTTTTTTTTTTTTTTTTTTCCTCCAAGAACATGAGGAAATGCACTTCCTGAGGTATTTTATGTAGAATTCATCCCCACAAAAATACGCTGTTCCTTCAGTTCTTTTCCTGGATTCTGCCATTAGATCCAGTCTGGAATTGACGTGTGACCTGCAGCAAGTGACAACTTCTGTGTGACTTGGCTCACCCCTCTGCAAACCTGGGGGTTTAATGGGTTTTGTTCATTAAACCTGCCCAGCTCCTCTCCAAGCTGGAGGTGAGGGTGGCACCACGTGCATGCCAAGTCTGGATAGGAACTGTCAGTCCTGTCTGCTCTAATGAGACTTTTCTCCTAAAGAGGACATCAGTGTGCAACCCATCTGCTGCTGTCATGTACACACAGCTTGCCATGTATGCTGAAAAATATTCCTGGAGGTGCGTTCCTTCACTCAGCTTTTTTTGTCAGCAGTCCTTTGAAGATAGGAGGGTTCTGTTCCCTTAATGAAAGTTGATGGTGAAATAGCTCAAGAGTTTTGGAAAAGAGAAGACAGTTCCTTTGCATCAATGACAGGTGTCTCGTTCATGCTCCTGCCTATTACATGATGCTTCAGCCAGGCAAGCAGGGAACTCATTGCCCCCACAGAAGGGGAGACATGAGATGGCCTGTTTGGGTATGAAATAGGTGCTGGAGTCTATCACAGCAATGGAAAGCAGCAGTCATACATCACATTATGACATAATTTTTCATCATCCTCTGCCAGCTGAGCTGTGATTAACGTGTTAGCAGGTTTGTCAATTGTCAGATCATAAAACTGATCACTGGAGCTGCACTAAAATGTGCAAACCTTTGAAAACAGGCCAGGCTTTCAGGCTGATCCAGCATTGAATTTGCCTGCAAGTTTTAGTTCCCTCGAATGGAGGGAGGTGATGCGCAAGCAACACCCTCATTTCCCACACGTCCTTGCTGAGTGCATTGTGTCTGTGCTGTGCCCACGTGAACATCAAGGTGTCCTGTGTGCTCCTCTTCACCCAAACACCCTTCAGCTGAGGCATCTGATGGCATCTTATCTCAGCTGAGACAGAGATAGATGCACTTTGGGCTGTTCAGGTTTCCCAAGCCGTTTCTCAGTGTTGTTACTTTAGCACAAAACACAATGACGAGGGCTATGTGTAATGGGATTAGATAACTAACCACTGACAAAACAATGGTTACTTGAACTAACAAGCATGAGAAAAAGAAAGAGAACTGAGGAGCGTGACCTAGAATGGGAGAGGAGTGAATAACAGATGCCTTTTCACAGTGCTTTGCTACTGCTTGTAATGAAAGAATGCTCAGATGTTTGGAGAGTAAGCCAAGACTCGCTCTGGTCAACGGAGCCCCAAGGTGTTTGATTTACAAACAGCTAAAAACGCTGCAAAACTTTGAAAGTGTATTTACAGCCCTTTTTTCACCCTGTCTGCTTGCTGGCGCACACGGAATTACGAGGGAACGGTTTGGGTTGTTACTGTGGTTTTACTCTTTTACAGCTGTTCCATGCACCATTTTTCCCCATTTTACGGGTCCCTAAAGATCCACAGGCCACCCCTTGAGAACCAACAGCCTGGAAAGACAAGGTGGAAAATCTGTACTTTGGAGTGCATTTATTAGAATTCCTCGGTTCTACAGCAATGCCAGGAGGAGGAAAATCACGGACTTTGGGTTCTTTGCAAAAAGAGCTGTCTTGCTGTGACAACGAAGGCTTCTCTAGAAACAAAAGCAGACAAGTCTGAAGCTGTTGTGCAGTGAGCTCACCGTGCTCACAGGGGAGAGTGTCCCGTACTGAAAATGCATCCTGTGCCCTTCAATGCAAAGACTGTGCAGCCAAACACAGTCTGGATCCCAACAAGAACAGTCCTACAAATTTATCAATCATTCCCTGGGAATGGGAGGCAACAAGGTGCAAGGCTGTAGCATTAGCAAGGTCACCTTTCCCCTGACTTTTTCTTTTTTTTTTCCAGAAGAATGGGTTCACTGAAGGGAAAAAAGGTGTTGTTAAAACCGTCCTGCTTGGCACCAAGCACGCCATTCCTTCTGGCAAAGCTTGATTCTCTGCACACTCCGAGTCTACTGTGCCACGTTATCCCTGCACTTCCCATGAAAAAGTTGATCCTTGAACCACTGACATTAGGTGTTTTTGGTGAGGTTGAGTTACATGGTGACCACACAGCTGAGGAATGCAGGTATTTGGGACTCCTCTGGAAAGACCCTGCTGCAAGATCTCCAGGGTGTACTGTACTAAGCATAAGCCTACCACCCCCAGGGTTTGGAAGAGAGCAAATTCCTTCCAGGATTATAGGATTAAGAAGTTGAAAAGTGATTCGAATTCTTCATTAAACAGAAAAAAAAAAAAAAAGAGAGAGAGAGAGAGAGAGACATGATGGGAAGCTCTTCAATGCATGCATCCCTCGACGTGTTTTCCTTGTAATTAAAGGAAGTTATTGAAAAATATTTGAGGGGATTAAATGCTCAGAGTATATGTGCCGATCAAATAACACAAGAGTCTGCATTCTTCTGAGTAATCAATGGAGGGACTTGAATGGGGAGGTTCAAAAGAGCACAGTTATTGTTAAAGTGCCATTGTCATAGTATTCACCATACTGTATGGCAGATGGACAGGCCCAAGGGTTTCCCAGCAGGGAAACCTTGCTATAGCTGAAAAAAGCAAGGGTCTAGAACTCATATGCGGGTATTTCCACAGCTGTTGTTAAAATTTCAGGCAGGCTTTTCTTCCTGTTATGCTCCCCAAGCTGAAGGCAGAAAGAGATATCTAATTTCCTAATTTCCCAGTCTGAGGAAGGCTTCTTTTGGACTGAAACTATATTTCTCTTTGATTCAAGGAAACAAGACATATGTCCACAGACTATGGACAAGAAAGGTGTTTAAGGACTGAGCACAGGGCTAAGAAATGGGAGGTGCCCCTGTGGTAAACAGGGAATTGTGCTTACCATTATTCTTTCTTCTGTCTTCTGACAGCTTAATTGTTAGTGGTCATTATTTAGCCATTAATTAAGAGGTCATTATGTCCCAGACACCTGGTGTCCAGAATAGCCAATGTGTCCTGCAGTTCGTACGCAGCACCATGACCACTGTGGTGTTCTGTGAGTGTTTTCCCATGTGTGTGACAGAAATATTTCTCTATCCAGAGATCTTTGCTTTATTCTGACTTTTTCTTTGGGTGGTTCAGTGCTGAAATGGGCACAAACAGCAGTGTGATAGAGAAGAAAGAGATTCAAAGGGTGTTTGAAGACCGTGAGGCTATAGGATCCTTTGTCATGTTACAGCAGAATGCTGGGAATCAAATTTCCCTGAATTACCAGTGTCCTGTTTCCAATGCTTTTGGAGGAGGAAGAACCTGACTTAAGATAGAATTTGGCTCCAAGGTTTTACTTACACCTTTGCTCCTACTCTGCCATTACAACCTGTGGACAAAACACCTCACCTTTTTAGCTTCATTTGTATTTTATAAATGAGCAGATCAATGGCATCCCCTTCAATTCCTGGATTTAACTAAAAGTGCTTTGAGGTCTTGATATGACAAGATGCCATATAAGTATACAGAGAAAGATTATGCTTATTCCTCTTTCATTGTCTCTATTAAGTAGTTTACACACAGTGGAGGGAAGAGATTTCTCCCTCTCCTCTCCTCTCCTCTCCTCTCCTCTCCTCTCCTCTCCTCTCCTCTCCTCTCCTCTCCTCTCCTCTCCTCTCCTCTCCTCTCCTCTCCTCTCCTCTCCTCTCCTCTCCTCTCCTCTCCTCTCCTCTCCTCTCCTCTCCTCTCCTCTCCTCTCCTCTCCTCTCCTCTCCTCTCCTCTCCTCTCCTCTCCTCTCCTCTCCTCTCCTCTCCTCCAGACAGAGTTTTCCAAAACAGGTCCAACACGTCCCATCCTCACTCATGAAGAAGTCACAGTAATACCAGAGGTAAAGCCACCTCAGAAGTGAAGCATGAGTCTGGTGCTTCTCACCTCAAGATGCCTTCTCTCTGGAGCTGTTCATGACAGAATTCTTGCCACACCAGGCTCAGGAGGCCACTGAATCCACCCTCCATGAGGCAGGGCCAGCTCTACCCCAAACCCATTTGTCTGATTTGCTCCAGTGCAGGTCCAGCAATGCTGAGTCCTTCAGCATCCTGCACCATTGTGCAACTCTCCTTACCTTTTACTTGTTTCCTTAAATATCTCATCTATATTCTCCCCACCTCAGTTTAATTACATATTTTCCTGTGCTACCCACAGCAAACAGTCCCACATTAGTTCCTTTCTCTATGCTTTGGCCACTTAGAGTAAATCAGTCTGGAATTTGATCCTGTCAGGAAATGAATCAATTTCAGACATCCCATTATCCTCATGCTTTTGCCTTGCCAGAAATGCCCAAATCAGGATGATTGTTTTTTAGCCAGTCACTTCAATCCTTTTTAGGCACTGAAAAGTAAACTTTCTTAGAGAGAGGCTTAGCACACCGAGTACCCAAACTGAAGTTAATGGATGCTCCTGAGAGCAAGTCCTGTTTATTTTGGCATCTCTCTGTACAAATAAAAGTCTGATTATAGGTATCTGCATAAGAAAGTGAAGACAGAGGAGCTGCAGTTTTTTTCTTCTTTCAAATATTTTTCTTTTATTTTAAAACTACTTGGGCAAATCAACCATACATCTCACTTCCTCTTTCTAAAAGCTGACCAGACAGCATATGCCAGCACCCAAATTTCCCACTGGTGGTTTGTTTATCATTCAGTCACCTTGAGTATGTAGTGGAAAGTCTGAGCTGACCCTTGGGTATGGGATTTGTTAATAACCAAAACCATGATTTGACCAAGCTGCCATTTGGAAACCTCACAGTCCAGCCAACTTTGTGTGATGCCACACAGTATCAGTAGGTGTTGAAATTCAGCAGAACTGAGTACAAAATGGGCTTTGGAATCCTGTGTCTCATGCCCTAGGGGCTAATGGACTGGGTATTTTTCTAACCTTACAATTGTGGTTAATAAAATAATGGATGAGGAATGGGTGAAAGAAGTTTTTTTAAATTTTTTTTATTTATTTTCTTTTGGCTCCACAGATGTGCTTAAGCAAACATAATCTCCTGATCCTGCAAATAGCAGTTCCCTTGGCAAAATGGTTTTGGAAGGCTTTGGATAACTTTAGTTAAAAAACACACTTGCAAAAAAATAAGCTGTCAGAGAGTAAATATTTAACTTTTCCATTTATTTTCTTCTTTTCATGGACTGTACATGACAAACCTTATTCATAGCTGCTAATGCTGTAGTTAATGTCAACAGAGTTATAGTTGGAAAGGAAATTACCCGGACTGTCATGATTTCACATCCTTTTTGTAATTCCTTCTCTGGACAAATTGGTTGTTCATGACGACAGACACTGAAACAGATTACCCTGCCAGATCATAGTGACACACATTAAAATGCAAGTTCTGGAGTTCTATATTAAAAAAATCACCCATAGAAAGTAACCACCACAATGAGAAAAACAGAACAAACCCACTGACCAGAAGTTAAAACCAACACAATTTACAATAAAGAGGCAAAGGTTTAACAGATGAAAACAATATGGTTCCTGGAGACAGGCTGTCTTGGGGCATCATAGGAGATTTTGGAAGGATATGTGATTTATTTGAACTTTAATAGATTTGAATGAGGTTATTCTGCCCCTGTGCCCCTGGGCTCAGGTGAGAGCCCACCTGCAGAGCTGCCCCAGCCCCGGCTCCAGCAGCACAAGGAGCTGGAGCTGCTGCAGGGAATCCAGAGGCACCAACGTGATCAGAGGGATGGAGCAGCTCTGCTGAGAGAATTGGGACTGTTCAGCCTGAGAAGAGGCAGCTTTGGGGTGACCCAATTGCAGCCTTCCAGTGCCTGAAGGAGCTGACAAGAAAGGAGAGGGACAATTTACAGGAGTCTGGACTGACAGGACAAGGGGGAATGGCTTCACATTGACAGAAAATAGGTTTAGATTAGATACAAGGAAAAAAATCTTGGATGTGAGAGTGGTGAGGAACTCACACGGTTTGCCCAGAGCAGCTGTGGCTGCCCCATCCCTTAAAGTGTCCAAGGCCAGGTTGGATGGGGTTTGAAGTAATATGGGACAGTGGAAGGTGTCCTTGTCTATGGCAGGGGGTAGAGCTGGGTGATCTTTAGGATTCCTCCCAACCCAAACCATCCTGTGACTTTATGATTCTATGATGCAGGGTTGTTGTGGTGTGAAATCTTCAGCTGGTAAGGATAGATGAAGTCTCTCTCACTTCCTTTTTGGATCAGAGATTCACAGAAAGACTCATTTCAGTGTTCTCTCAGCCTCAGCTTGGCCCACACAACCTGGGGTCCTGGTGGGCACTGCCCTACATCTTACAAGCATGGGCACTATAGAAAATGCACACGCTTTGCAAGCAAGGCATGTCCTTTTCACTGTTTTTGGCACTGGAACTGTTGAATTAAGCCAGGTGTAAAGTGTATGTGAAAACCATTAGGCAGAGGCTGCTTTAAACAATGAGACTTACCATGATAATGAGTGTTAAACTTGGTAGTCAGTAATAACAGGGTCAGTGCCTTGGAGAGCAGCTCATTGCAGAGCGTCAGGAAAAGGGAAACTGATTAGCTGGAGTTTCCAAGGGAAAATGAGCAGTCCACAAGTTCAGTGCTAGATTGTCTGTAGTAGTCATGTTCAGAGTCTTTGTCTCTCTTCCCTTCAGCAGTGGGATCAAACTCCCTGCTTTGGTTTGTGCCTTCCCTGTTGCTAAATCCATTTACACTGGGATTTGCTGGAGCATAGAGGAAACTCAGCGATCTGAGCAGGCAAGAAACCCAGGATGTCCTGAGTTCTCGTGCTAAGACTTGGCAAAAAAATTGGCTCCTGCTATTTCCTCTTCTCCCTGCAAAGAGTCTAATTCAGTAATTATTCTAAGAAACAAGATCTCTGCATGCTTGGCGAGGGGCCAGAGATTCATCCAAACTTGTGGGCTTACTTCACTGATGTTCAGGCCAATTGGTGCACTCAGGCTGCACAATGAGTTGCAGATGTAGTGATCTCATGCACTTCATTGGTGAAAAGCACAGAAATGTTTACCCTGTAGTGGAATGTAAATGTAAAAAGATGGTTGCCTGAGACTGCAATCTGAACATCCCAAAACAGCATCACACCAACCCTCCCCCACTTTAATCCTCTTCTTTGTTGCCTCATCTCTCCCATCTGTGAAATGGAAACAATTCCACTTCACTTTGTCCTGCTTTGCCCCGAGGAACTGGAATGAGCTAGACCTTTCAAAAGGACTTTGAAGACAGATTATTGTTTTTCATTACTGTGTGCAACACTTCTCACCATGAAGTGATATCTCAGAATAAAGGTACAATTCTGCTCTGCCAATAAAATAATGCTAACCTTCCACCAAAAACATCACTGCTTTGTTAGATGAAAATCAGCTGTGTTTGACAGAGTGATTTGTAAACTTTGCTGATGCTGTGTGGTTCTGCATGACCAGCCTGGCCCTGGTGTATTTTATTTTTCCCTTACTTTCTGGGGGGGATTATGTGCTGTGACTTTGACCTGGGACATTTCCTTTTTTCAGGAGGATTAAGCTTCAGTTGTTTTTCTGCTAGCAGTGAGTATCATTTGCAGACTAAGAAATATGATTTCCTTCTTTTAAAATGGGTCAGACCCTTTTTGGTGTTTTAACCACAAACAATGGAGTTCAGAGAAAAATCCAGAGGCGTACGGACTTGGGAGCCTTTGTGGCTTCAGATGTGAAACAGGCCTGTCTAATGCATTCAGTTCCTTGTCAGTTGTGAAAGAAATGTCTAAAGTTTCATAATATCATATCAGTTGTGCAAGCAGCTTGCCCTTTAAAGTAGGTGCTTAAATCTGCACTTGGTTTTAGTAAAGCTTAGTCTATTTTTATGCCTGAAGAAGTTTCATTTTCTAAGGGTGGTGGAAGGAGGGTAAAGAATTAATTCAAGAGTTTGTTTTTTTTTTTTTTAGATAGTAACTCCATTTCAGATGTCTGTGTCTCATTCAGGGCAATTAAGGATTTCATGTCATTTGATATTCTCTTTGAGAAGCACAGGAATTGGTTACGAGTTTCTACCCTTGTTAGACTTAAACTCCATTTCATTTTAACCCTGGGGAATTAGTCTGGGTTGAAGTGCACGCATGCATGAATTAAATCACAGCAACATTGCTGCATCTCTTTTTAGCACAGAGCTCTCAAAGCTCTTAACCGTGTGTTCATTTCTCAGACCTGCCCTGTGATATGGGCAGGGTAGCTTATAATTTCCAGAACTGCAGAACCCGTGTGCAATAAAGCACACCCCTTCCTTTCTTCTCCTGCAAGGGCTGAACCTTGAGCAGGCTTCTCCCTCCACTGTGCAGCCTCCAGCTCGATGCGCTTTGTTTATAGCTCAAGCAGAGGGGTGCAAGCGAGGCAGTTGCCTAATAAAGGACATTTTTAGCTGGTTGAGCAGGAGTAATTCCTGTTTAAATGCTTAGGATCCCATTGATTTAATCTGGCACAGTTTCAGCAGGCTAGACGGGTGAATGTCTGCTGCTCAGAGTCATCACTGGCCTCAGGGCTTTCTCCAGTGGGGTGTGAGATGTGGATTTGAGAGACAAAGAGCTTCAACCCTGGCTCATCTGTGCGATCCAGCCCTGTGTGAGAGGTGAGGTTTGCAAGGGGACAGCCCTGTGTTTGCAAAGGGGACAACCTTGCTCAGTTCTCCAAATGAAAAGCTTGAGAGCCTCATGCTCAGGCTGCATCCGCCCTGAGCAGCGCAGGATGGATCAGCTGTTTTTTTTTTTTTTTTTTTTGTAGCACCTTCACATGCAGCATAGGCACAGGAAAAGGCTCAAAACAACCCAGGAGAGGGTGAATGACTCTGCAGAGCTCAGAACTGAAATTAATTGACATCGCTCTCCCTTTGCTGGTGAGGGCCTTAATGGGGCAGCTCCTCAGCAAAAGCTGAGTGGAGTCCCTCTGTGGAGTCCCTCAGCAAAAGCTGCAGCCCAGGACACGACAGAGCTGGCTGCTAAAGCCTGGAGGGATGAGCAGCATGACAGCCATGGCACGTCACCTCCTGCAGCAAGGATAACACAATATCTGTGTACCTTTGGCAGATGGAGGGGCAAGCAGCAGAGGCACGTGGGGAAGCAGGTAGGATTGCAATTACCCAGAGAGGCAGCTCACCTTCACAGACCAGCAGAGCTGGCTTAATGTGGCAGCAGCAGCTATTGCACCAGCTGAAGGAACAGCAAAGCTGCCATGGCAACGTCTTCTCCTCAGGGGACCACAGGCGGGATTCTGGCCAAGCCAGACCAAATTTCTCCTGCGCTTTCCACTAGAAAAGTGCCCCTCCAGCTGGCTACAAAAGACAAAATCCAGCCCATGAGCTGAAATAGAGTAAATATTAGTTAAACAGTTGCAACTCTCAAGATCTTGCAAGCAGCAGGAGCAGCTGTCAGTCTGGGAGACGCGTCCTGCAGTGCGTGGCACAGGCCCAGCCGCACTGTGTGTCAGGGATGCTGATGATGGGGTGGCTGAAACCACGGCCCCAGGGAGTGGCTCCAGGGATCCAGCCCAAAATCAGCTCCCACCCAGGTGACTCAGACATGAGAAGAGCCACAGAGCACCATAGATGGACAATTTTGCCACAGGTTTCTACCTGGTGAAGGCCTTTCCTCCCATGTAGTCCATGAAGCACCACAGGAAAAAGGTTCAGCAGCTTCCTTGGTGGAAGCCCAAAGATGCAGGAAAAGGCTTTGTACTTCTCTTTCCCCCTGAAGTTGGTGCTCGGGCTTCTTCTTTTTAATGAAGCCATCATGGAATGCTCAGTTTCATGGGTTCCCTCTTTTCTCTAAAACAGTTTTGTCTGTTTTCATTAATCATTAATTGCCTTGGCTGGAACAGGAGCTTTAGTGTGGACACTCATAGCAGAACAAGGAAGAGATCTTTTCTCTTGTTTAATGCTGCCTCTCAAGGAACTGCAGGTATTGATTGATGCTTCTCATGTTTCAGATATTCTCTGTGATGGGAAAAAACTCATATTCCCCCAAAGTGTCAGTTGTATTACATATCAGAAAATATATCTCTTTAATGAGCTCAAAGCATCACTTTTTTTTTTTTTGTGAAGTGTCTTTTTCTATGTTGTCATACCAAAATAGATAGATAATATGCATCACATCTTTTTTTCTCCTAATGTGATTGAATTATGGCAGTAAAAATTTTCCTTTCCCTCCTCTGAGTAAATAAAGTATATCACACAATAAAGTATATCACAGCTGTAGGCACAGCGTAACATACTGGATTGCTCTGCCTTCAGTAATTGTTTCTCATGTATCCATAACATGAACAAATATGGTAGTCATGGCTGTCAATGATCCTTTCTTTCAACACGTTGGCCATAATTAAACATTGTAGAAACATAATTGATAAAATTGATGTCTCTGAATATCCCTGAAAGTTTTAAATCCTTCAAATTGCAATTACTTAGCTTGTGGCTAATTTTATAAAAGACGTAAAAGAGAGATGTGAGTGTTTTATATGGATCTTAATCTTCAAAACAGGGTCTCCAAAGATCAGGTTGCTTTTTTAAAAATTTGGGGATAAGTTATTAATGAAATTGCTAATCAATATGCAGTGTAAAGTACCACTCACCATTCTTGAATAAAATAAAATATATGTTCTAAAGCTTTTCTTGCATAGATTTTAAGTCAGGAATTGTAGAAATAATATTCATCTTTTCTAAGGAAAACTAGCTTTAAACCAAGGCAAAAATGGGATGTAAGTATTGGGAAATATTTTAAAGAATGATTGATTTAAGGAACCAGAGCAACAACTGCTCAAGAAAAAAGAGCAGACAGTGCTTCTGGAAACTCTGGGAGTCTATATGATTGCAAAAGGGAAGCTCGTGCTGTGTCAGCACTGATTTCTTTATTTACCTTCAGAGACCTTTTCTTTTTTTTCCATTTGTGGAGACAAATGACCCCATACCTCAGAAGTCTCATTGGAGTGATGGGTGTAAAGATACAATTGTACTTTGTGATGTCCTTTGAGATTCTTTGGAAAGTAGGCTAAATGAAGACTAAATCTTCTTCTAGCATATAAATATATATATATATATATATATATAAATATATAAAAATATATCTATATAAGTGCTATTTATATATTTATATATTTATAAATTTATATATTTATATATTTATGTATTTATATTTTATATATTTATATATTTTTATATTTTTATATTTATATTTTTATGTATTTATATTTATATATATAAATATATAAATAGATCTTTAAAATATCTATAAATATATTTAAAAAATAAAATATATATATATATATTTGTGGGGGGGAATAGGGAATGGATGCCCACATTGCTGTGGAACTGAGAGGAGAGGAATGATTTAGCGAAGGAAAAAAAAAGAAAAGATCCAGAATTCTGGGCAAAAAGTCATTGTATGTGATGGATGAAGGTTTATCTGCTCTTTATAGTGACAGATAGGTAATGAGGTTGAACCACTGCGATATTGTCTGGAAATAGAATAGATGACATTTTTAATAGGCTCAAATTGACTCTTAATAGTTCAGACCATCTGCTGAAACTGTGGAATAATAAAACTAGTACTTTTATTATGACCTTCCGAAGCACTAAATACTCTGGGAAAGTATGTGGACATTTCTAAATCTATGTTTTGGTTGGACAGTTTGGATAAAATTGTTTTGCAGTGGGTCTGAGGGTCAGGTTGTTATAAAAGCAAACCCAGTGAGATTCCAGCTCTGCTTGCAGGTGCTTGAGAACTTCATCATCCATTTAAGCCAGTTCCTTAAGAGCTAAATGTGCAAAAGTACATATAAACAAAAATGCAATACTAATACCAATGCTAATAATAATAGTGATGATGATGATGATGATGATGATGATGATGATGATGATAATAATAATAATAATAATAGTAATGCAATTGAAAGTAGTAGTGGTAGTAGTATTTGGTAGGATATGACTCTGATCTGAGTTCTCAAATCAATGTATTATCCAAGTGATGGGTGGGGACCATTTATAACACTATATTCTGCTCTAGACAGGCACAATGATAAAAAAAAAATGTGTTAATAGACCAAGTTCTTCAAGAGGAATATTCAGTTTGAAAACGATGTACACACACTGCAGTAAATATGAGTTGAGGAGAGTTCTGTAAGGCAGAGAAAACAGAACCTAAGATGAGGAGCGATTTTTACCCTTTGGGATTTCTCTTGTTTGTGTCCATTGCGAAATAGCTTAAAATTGGCAGGAACCTTGCTGTGACTAGGTGCATTTGGAAACTGATCACAGAAACATTATCATCATGATATGATTAGCTTTATCTGGTATCTATATATAGCTGTGGGGGCTTTCTATATGGAGATGTTTCCAACTATATTCTTTCACTTTGGCTGTGTTAGATGGAGATCATGAAAATAAAAACCTGGACTGTCCTTTCTGTTATTGTGCAGTGCAATGTGCAATAGGCTTCCCATCCATGATAGTACAAATAATGGCAATTGAATAAAGAGAATTAGCACTTGTGCCAAATAGCTATTTCTACCATGTTTAGTGTTCAGACAACTCTTTTTTTGGTTTTTTGTTGGTTTTTTGTTGGTTTTTGGGGGGTTTGGGGGGTTTGTTTGTTTTGGTTTGGTTGGGGTTTTTATGTTTTTGTTGTTTAGTGATTTGATTAACTGCCCTCCTCACTGTCCAGTTTCTATATTCAAATGCAGGTATTTGTTTGATATTTGGTGTGGCTACTGATTCCGAGGTAAATTTAAGTGAACTCAATCCAAAACTATTTCAGATGATGATTGAAACTTGTTGGCAATATATATTAATTTATGCTAAAATATATATTTCAATGTTATGGAGCCCACATCAGATACCTTTTCTTTTGGAAGTAATATAAAGAGAACAAAAAGGTGCTTCTTAGATATTGGAAATCCATCAATGAAAAAAATAAAGTCTCCAATACATTCATGTCCTCTTGCAGTAGAAAAGAAATAAGGTGTGACTAGAGGTGTGAAAGTGTTTACTGAAATCCAGTCCTTAAAATATATTGTAATAATTCAGGTAAGATGACATCTGCTCCCACTTTCTCTCCAGACCTGACTCAGTTACTTGCTTTCTCTGTCCCCTTATTTCTCTGCTTCTGGAGGGTTTGTGGCAATATTTATTTTAAAAGACGCTGAGACAAAAATTTATTAATGTTTGTAGTCTTCTTTCAGGTCCCTGGAAAGCTGGGGCATGCAAAGACATTGGTCTTATTGAGGCATGTCCTAGTTAAACATAGAGATGAAGCAATGCTTCTGCTAGGTGGGTGGAAGTTTATCCAAAGCTCTTAAATTCTGAAAGGGAAAAGGGACCACTCGGCCTTCAGACTTGGCAATCTGAAACTGCATCTGCACTTCCAGAGAGAAAATACAGCAAACTCTTCAAAATAGAAAAGGGAAACAAAATATTTACCAAGGGAAAATGGGAACCAGTAGTGTTTTTTCCAGTGATAGTGGTTAATCACTGAAAGAAGGGGGCAGTGGAAGTGAAGAACTCTTTATCTTCCTATGTCTTCAAGATTGAAAACCTCTCTGGAGGAAATGTTTTAGATGAAAATTATTGGGCTGAACAAAAGAGGAGAAGGGTAAAAATTAAAACTCTATGACATATAAAAGATAGATGCCCTACTAGTGCCTCTACATGCATGATTCACTTCACACAGCTTTAGATGTTTGAAGTTAGATGCCTAAGTTTGAACTGGTCACCCTGGGCTCCCTTTTTAGTCAACAGTAAGAAATAGTTACCTCCAGGGAGCAATCCATTTGACCTGCCCTGGATGCCTGTTAGAGTGTGATGCAAATTGTCCTCTGGGGTACCTGCTTCTCCTCATTGTCTATCAAGGAGGCCTAAGGTGGTTTGTTCACATCCCACCCTCTCATTTTGTGATGCCTGAGGAAAGGTGTGTCTCTCTGTGGGACACCTAGGGGTGGTGGAACAGCAGCCCTTAATTTACAGGGCAGAGTTCTGTTTTGTGGTAGCACTTGCCTTGCATCCTTTATGAGTCAGTTGCTGGATAAGTTGTTTTCCTGTGTTGCTGAAGCATTTGTGTTTTGAAAGAAGGACCTAAGAACATCCTCCTCATTTCTTTGGAGACACAGATGTAGGTAAGGGTGGGCCAAATGCTGTTGTTGCTCTGGAATGAAGTCCCAGCAGTCTCACAGATTTTCGTGGAATTACCATGCTTTACATCTTAATAATAAAAGCAGAAATGAACCATTTAGGAAGGATTAATCCAACTGCCATAGCAATTTGGTTCTTTCTGTTAATCAGATGATAAAGGGACCTCTGGAAAGAATGCTATATATCACAGAGCATTTTTAAAGCAAAGACTCTTGGGAAAATCCTTGTTAAGCATGTGGAGACAGTGTTAAAAACACTTTCATCTTTCATTTCTTCCTGTCCTGTAGCCCTCCTGGCACCGCTCCAAATTCACTTCATCACTTGGTGTTACTTGGTTTAGACCTGTGCCTCTTGTGTATCCTGCTAATAGTGGATTCCTGTGTAGTGTATCCAAATTCCTCAAGTCTAGCCCTGTCACTCAAGATGATGAACCTGTCATCATGCCGGAGGTGTGCTCGGAGCTATGCCCAGCCCACATCTGAGGAGAGCAACTGTGGTGCTCAACCATCCTAAACACCCTCCCTTATCAGGGCAAGGAGGGAGTGCCTCTGGCAGGCTCCACAGCACAGGGAGCTCTGTTCTCTTTGTGTGGAGCACAGGGAGGAGATGTGTCCTGGATGCCCCAGCCATGCCTGCAACGCAAGAAGGCTTCAGCAGTTGGTGCTCGCTGATCTTGGACCACATATTAGCTAGGAAGCTTTGCAGTACATCAGTGAGTATACAGAGGATTCCCAAGGCAGAGGGACTTTATAACTCTTAAAATAATTGCAGAGAAGTCAGCTATGACCATACAGCAAGTCTAGGTCCCTGCCAGTTGTCCCTGTTACTAGCCAGGTCTGTTTTCCTGCTCTGTTTTCTTCCTGCATAGTTACTCCTAAGTGTCCACAATGGCAGCTGCTGTCCACAATGGCACAGCAAGCCTGGCATCGCAGATATCTTTAATGGAAAATCCTTTCCTTAGGATTTTTCCTCCTGAGAAGCTGAGAGACCTCAGGAACAAAACGTAAACACTGATTATCTGCTGCTGTGGAATGCAACAGGTGCATCTGTGATTGGTCCATGTGGTTGTTTGTAATTAATGGCCAATCACAGTCAGCTGGCTTGGACAGAAAGCCGAGCCTTTGTTATCATTCTTTGCTATTCTTTTCTTAGCCAGCCTTCTGATGAAAACCTTTCTTCTATTCTTTTAGTGCAGTTTTAATGTAATATATATCATAAAATAATAAATCAAGCCTTCTGAAACATGGAGTCAGATCCTCGTCTCTTCCCTCACCCAAGAACCTCTGTGAACACGGTCACAGCCTGGCATGTCTCAGTGGTTTGGGTTAATCTGTGTTTCAGCAGCTCTGTGAAGCAGAGGGGCTGTGTGGACACGTGTGGCTGGGTGGACACGTGTGGCTGCAGATGCCTCGCCCAGTTTGGGTCTCTGCACCACCAAAGGCAGCAGCATGCTGCCTCCAGCACAGTGCATGCCTAGCCGGATGTGCAGAGCAGGGATGGTGCAACCAGACGGCACCAGAAGGATCAGGACTGTCATCATCAGGCAGCTCTTTTTTTGATTCCTCCTCACCCATGCAATTTGTATGTTCCTATGATATTGTTCCACAGGCTGTTCAGCCATTCCCGCACCGCAGAGAAACCCGGCCCTTCCAGTCAGGGGGACGTGACACTCTTGCCACATCCAGCTATTTCTGGCACAGTGGTATGCGTGCTGTCCCAGCCCCTGGTGAGCCTTCTGCCTGCTGCAGCAGCACTCCCAGGGCGCCAGGTTAACAGGGTGCTTGAGGTGAGTGTTAACCTGCTGTGCTGAAGGGTTTTCTGTGCAAAGCCTGCCTGGGGGAAGTTCTCTGTACACTGACCTCAGCTGTGGATGCAGAGGAAACTTTGCACTTTTGGAGCTCAGGCATGCTTTCAGCTTGTAAAAATGCACTGTCCCATTAAGAAGAGACCCCTTAGTGCAGCTCTCTCTCTGCTGTGTGACACACTCCTGCTGATGCCAACAGGAGCTTCTCTGGCACCACAGGTACACAGAATGCCTAGGGAGTCTCTACAGCAGGAAATAAACAGCTATAGCTCTTAGGATGACCTGTGAAACTTTTGTTCTGAAAAGGTCTTTTTTTTCCACTTTGCCAGATCTCACTGTAGTCTGATAGACTGTGGGCAGTGCAGAAATCTCTGTACTGAAAAGGCTAAAATTTAAAGGTTTGTTTGTTGCCTTTTTTTTCCCCCTGAAAGGTCTTGATTTTTTGGTTTTTTGTTTTTTTTTTTAACTGGGATCATTCATGTTTCCAGTCACTGAGGTTATACCCTTCTTTCAACTAAAAGGAAAATTGGGAAAGGCTGATGGTATGCATTAGATGGCTTGAGGATGTGAAAAAATAAATACAGTCAAGGGGCAGTTAAAGAAGTTGATGTCTTTGAATCATAGAATCACTGGATTGTTTAGGTTGACCCTTAAGATAATTGAGTTCAACCCCAAACCCAGCACTGCCAGGTCCCTGAGGCTGGAGGTGTTGGAGGTACCAACATCCTCATGGAGGTGTGCATCACACTGAGACTTCCTCACCCCTTGAGATGCTCCCTCATTGCTCACTGCTTCTCTGACTCAGGAGCATCATCCTTACTTTGGGGAACCTCTCTAAAAGGTAATAATTGCCTTTGTCCCATGATTTGCGTCTGTCTGTGAACTGCAGAGACACCTCGGCAGATGCAGAACATTTTCCATAGTCTTGGAGATCCTTAACAGTGTCCCAAAATTCTCACTTGACTGCCTTATGTCCAGGGCCTCTGCTGCACCTGGGAGACAGAGCTGGGGCAGTGTCAGAGAATTCTATTTCACCCCTAAATGAATGGGTTCATACTCAGAAAGTTAAGGTTTATTATAAGCATGTGAGGAGCTAAATCCTTTTGTGTTATTGATGATGAGAGCTTGAATGCCATAAGAACTGCCCTTCATTCACTCAGGAAAGCTTCCTAGATATTAATACTGAGAAAATGAGCTGCTGTTTTTAACTCCCGAGGTTTATTAAACATTAGATCATAGGAATTGTTACACCAGTCAAAATCTTGTAATTGTCTTATTTCACGTTTCCAATTACTGACTGTAGACAACACCAGATGCTTCAAAGGAGTGTGCAAGAGAGCACATAGTAGACAATAATAATAAACATAATTTGATCATAAGAAAAATAACTTTTATCCACTGTCTGTGCACAGTGTTTGGCTTATACCCTGAGACATGACAGTTTATTTTTTATTATACATACATTTTTCAATATGACAGCAGTTTTCAAAAGAAGGAACTGGAATTTGGGAGGTCTGAATGAGATTTCAGCACTATCCCCTCACAGGAAAGTTGACACAAACCAAATGATGTCATCATTTGATTGCAAATGTGTCATCATTTTCATAATTTCCAAGAGCACCTCCATTTCCACAGCTAAATACCACCAGAGACCTTAACACTTAGGAGCTTCCTGAGATCGAGGAACTAAAACTGTTACAAAAGGGCAAGGGAAGGTTACGTGAAAAATCAGATTTGTATCTTAAACAGGAGCAATTACTAAAAGAAGTGAGAGAAGTTAAACCAGTGCAAGGGAACACAATGTGCTGCTGTCTTTTTTGGATTGTGTACTCCAGGCACTTGGCAGTGCTTGTGTGTGAACTGATGGGTGTGCAATCAATTTGGCTGTTTTCCCCATGCAGTCCCTTCGGTGCAAACCCTCCACTTATTTGCATGGATCCTTCAGTCAGAACAGAGAGACGTGCACTAAAAACAGAAAGACAAAAATTCCCCAGGCAGCCACTTCAGATCATACTATTCTCTGTTATTATTTTAAAAAGAGGAACGCAGAAGTACAAACAGAAGGTCCTTGTTCTGTTCATCTTCCTGCAGATGACTCAAGAAGCTCCTTTTGTCCTTCCTTTGCAAAGAGTGACTTAGGAAATGAATGACATCTGAAGGCAAGAGCTGGGTTGCTCACCCCAGATTTCGTCTGAAGGTCACCTTGCAATCCTCTGTGGTTCAGAGATGTTTTTATTATTCCTCTTTTAACCTTAGGGTTTGTTTTTTTTTATTTTTATTTTTTCTTTCATCTCCCCCTTTCCCCCCCCTCCCCCCATATACTTAAGCTAAATGACAAGTTATGAAACTTTGTGGTTTTCTTGTTCTTAATGTGAGTATTGAAAAATGATGATCTGCCGAGCGCATGTGACGGAGCGCTCCCTCCTCCCGCTCCCAGCTCCCTCCCCGTCAGCTGCTGTGGCTCTTCACCGTGTTTAACCGCTCCCAGCTTTCAGAATTCGCTGGTTTCCGTTCTCAGACCTTCTTTGTCTCCTCCTGCAGCTGCTTGTTTCGCAGTGTGGTCAGCGTTTGTGGGGCAGATCAAACCCCACTTCTAAGCTCGCATCTCCTCTCTTCACCCTCCGCGCTCTGCAGAGCTCCCGGGGCTGCCAGGGGTTCTCTGCTCGTGCTGGGAGGTGCCAGCAGGGAGAAAGGGAAACCATTAATGAGGGAAGAGTGGAGCAAACTGCCAGAGTGGCAGCAGGCTCTGGTGCTACACCAGTCAGAGGGCAGGAGATCCAAACTGAGCCTTGGAGATCTTTTGGCGCGTATTTGGGGAGGTGGTGGATAAATGGTGTGACATGATCAAAAGCACCAAGTAAAGCTTCAAGCCACTCTGTTGTGTTGGGGGGTCCTTTTGCCTGACTTTAATGGGCAAGTATCCACTTTGAGGGTGGAAAACAGTCTTTCCATAAAGACTTTAGTATCAGACTTCTGCTATGAATCAGCACTCAGGTACCACATGTGAGGGGATACCCACAGTCTTCTGTAGTGGTACACCAGAATGGTAATACTTGTCTGTATGTTACAGGATCATTTAGGTTGGAAAAAAACCCCAAGATCATTGAGTTCAACCTTCAAATCCTATTCTGGTCAAAGAACTGCAAGTTCACAATACAAATAAACTTCTGTGAAGTAACATTTCGCATGATAATAGTTATAACTGATCAAAAACAAGTTTAAGAGCCTAGGTGAAGCACAAAGTGTAGGCAAGCCTTAATTTAGAGTTTCCCAGATTAGATTTCTTCCCACTCCTGCATAGTGTGTGCACCTAGAGAAAGGACACGACACAGCAGCTGCCAGGGTAGTATCAAATAGAAAATGCTTCTGTGCCAGCGTGCCTTGAATGTAGTTTCCCTTGGAATATTCCACTGTAAATCCACCAATCCCTACAGAATACACTAGTGGAGAGTTAAATATCTGTTTCCTGTACACATTAGTTTCTGAATGAAATACAAGTGACTTTATAGGTTTATTTTTTCTTACTTTCCTGTGGAATCTCCTGAGTGGGAGTGGGCCTTGTGCACTGCATTTCAGGTGGGAAATGTGCTTGTGGTCCTCCTTTGAAATTGCAGTTACTAAACATCCCATAGAATTATTTATATATTTAATCTGAAGTATTGCTGGAGTGCTCTTCCATTTTAAGAATGGTTTCTAAATGATGTCTGGCAGTTTACACTCCAAGACAGGAAATTTATATATGGAACAAAGCAGTAAGTGCTTCTTGTACTTTATAAGGTGCTACAAACTCTAATAAAAATAGAAGAGAAATGTTAAATATTCGTTATACTATTACAACCCTCATGGTTAATGGCAAAAGGCACCAAAATTATTTCATTCAGTAGTGTTTTGGATTTATGCCTGCAGTCTATTGTTTCAACAATGTCAAAAGCTGTGTAGCAACCCTGGTTCATCTGCAGTAGTAACTCAATGTTATAAATCTTTACAGGAAAGAAAGAAATATAACTCCATATATGCTCATTTCAGGCCCTTGTCGGATTTAAAAAAATAAATAAAAGGAAGAAAGCAAATAGAAGTTAAGAGGGGGAACAACACCATAGGTATTTATAAAATACTGCATCTCTTGGCCTTGGTCTATAGTTTCCACTTTCAGGCAGTACTGCTCCCTTCTGAATGTTTTATATTCTATATGATCCACAATACAGAGTTATGCCATCAAAAAACATGACAATATGCATGCCAAGAGCCCAGGTACTCCCATTAGAATAAGTATCACAGCAAAAGATGTGAAATATGGGCATCTGATGAACTGTCTAAACCCCTTGAATATTCCTCAAACAAAGAGAAAACAAAGCACCCTCCCCCCTCCAAATAAAACCAAAATCTCTGTCAGTAGTCCTGGGAGATAAAGTCTTATCCTAAAAACAGCTCCCACTGTAACCCAGTCCATGAATCACAGCACTTGAGCCTGAAGAGTCACATTCCATGTTGACATAGACCTTCAGTAGTCCCATTAAATGTAATGGGGTTGCACAAGATGTAAATCACTGTAAAATATGAACCCTGATCTAATTTCTTTCTCTGAGATTAATTACATCAAAGCTATTGTTTCTTATTTCCTTCGCCTCTAAAATCCTAGAGAAACAGAATTTTTGAGGGGAAATTATTTTAACTATCAGCACTCTTTGAAGAAAAGCTGCTGTTGGCTCTCTGGTTCACTTTGAAATTTCACTTTAAGACACAGGGAGAGATTTTTTTTGTTTGAGACTTTGTGTCAGCTGTGGGGTTTATTGGACAACATACTCGTGGCTGGGATTACTTTGGCAGTGAACTAAACAGGCAAGGACAATTTATGTGTCCATATATTGGAGCATAGTGGGAAATAATGTATGTGTTGTGGTGAAGACCTAGTGGTCCGTTGCATTATTTCCATGGAAATTAGGAGGCAAATGACCCTTCTCATGACAAAATTGAATTATGCTTGTGAATATTTAGCAGGGACCATTGTACCTCTTGCAAAAGGGTGACTTGAATGGCCTGAAAGGTCTCTCCAAATGTAATATTTATGACTTGGTGAGGGGTAGATTTCAAGCCACTACCAAAAAAGGATAACACTAATAGTTGGAACAACCTGTACACGTCTCTGTATGACGAATAGAAATTAAATACAGTAAATCTCTCTTTGCCTTCTCATCTACTTCATCTACTGTTCCTAGGGAGACATCCTTGTACCCAGTTCCAAACAAAAAAAGAAAACAAACAAACAAATGAAACTTCAGATCTTGACCATCTCATTTGTACATCTCAATGAGTAACATTCTGCCTTGTACAAAGGAGATTTTTTTCAACCATATTACACTCTGACAGAGCATATCTTTTTTAAATTAATAACAAAGGGGTTTTGTAACACCACATAAAGGTTAACTACAAAGTGTTTATAAAGTGTGTTTAAAGGTATTTTGGCAGGGTTTTTGCCATACAGAATGTTGCCCTAGGCCACTACTTGAAGGCATTCAATGTTAGACCATCACATTTTTCCTTATTGAGACCCTCAATAAACACCCACATGGAAACTGAGGCATGTGATATTATGGGAGTGGTGGATCAGACACCCCTGTGCTACTCAGAAAACTCTATATGTCCTTAGAACTGTTTAAAACAATCCCAAAATAGTTCATCTCTAGCAGAGGTCGATAATCAGAATATGGGTGGTGGTGGCTTGCAGATTTCATCAGTATGTATTTGGGATGGCTTGCATAACTGATTCATGGCCTCATCACCCGTGATTAATGTGCTATAAAGTTACAGGAATTAGAACCTCTCCCTGGCACTTGGTGAAGCTGGGGCCTTGCAGAAAAGAGCAGTATGTGAGTGTGTAATTAAAGCCTGTACCATTAATCTGCTTGCAGAAATGGACTTAGTTGAGGCCACACTCATAAACTCATCAAGCTGTGAGACCTTTCAGGTTCTTGAGTTTGCTTATGTGTAATGGTTTTATGACAGAGTTTAAAGTCATTTATTATAGATACTCATTTTAATGTTCTGTAAACCAGAGTGATTACTTAAAAGTTCACATGCATAAAAATTTGGGGAAATAATGATAGGTAATGCATGGTTCCTCTTTCATGCTGGCTTTTTCTTCTTACACAAGTGATACTACTTCAGCTACTTTTATATTGTTATTGCCTTTTCTTTAGCCCTTGGATGTAAGAGGTTAAAGCATTTAATTCAATTAATTGTGTGTCTCTCTGCTGTATTCAGTCTGAAAAGGCCTGGACTAAACCTGATCCCTGTTGTGGTGGGCACTGTGAGAGGCAGATCTTGCTCCTCAGAGTTTACAGGCTAAACCAAAAACAGAGGCATGCAGCAAGAGAGAGGAAGGATTATTATTTATGTCCTTTCCAGACAGAAAGACACAGAATTTGGGGCAACATTCTGCAAAGTTTTATCTTCTCTGGAGAACAGATTTTATCCTTGTAATCCAGCTATAGTCCATGGGTATCCAGAGCTCAAATTAGATTTTACATTGGCCTAATCATCATCATAAGTCTCTTTTTCTCTCTTACCAAACACTGAAATGTCTTTGGATGACCATTGACTGTGTTCCTGGATCAGGCATCTTGACTAGGGAGTGAGCCCTGCTCCTCTTAAATCCATTTCTAAATGCCTAAGTAGGACATGGTCTCTTCTGGCATTTTGGCTGGTAACAATAATGTTCCCTGCTCAAAGTCAAAGAGGGTACAAGAGAATAAGAGGAAACAAGAGGTTTCCTAAATACCTATCCAGTGTCTTAATCACAAAGTCTTCTTTCCTCTGAATAAGCTTTTTCTTATCCTTTGGGCTTGATTTTCCAGTAGGTTAAATAAGCTCCTTTATCAATACTTAAACAGGGCTTGCCAGTAGTAGATCCACTCTGGCAGAGAGCAACAGTTCTCTTATTTTTAATGGAAATTCCTTCATTTTCCCTTGACAGGGAGGGCGATAGCTAGCATGCAACTATTTTAAACTTTTAAGCATTTAAAGTATTGCAAGCACATGAGAGTAGGTGGGGAGGGGACAATGGCAGTGAGAAGAAAGCTGCACGCTGGCTCGCAGTCAAGAGCCCCTTCTCTGATTTCAGATAGATCCAGAGGACTGCCCTACCATAGCTGGAAGAAAGGCTAATCCCTGGGATCATTATATTCACAATCCTGCCTTGTGATCTTTATAAATCTCCCTCTGAACACAGAGGATGAGCATCCTAGTGGGATTGTCAAAACGCTTTTTTGTACGAATGCGGGGTTCAAAAGGAAAAGGAGCACTGTGAAGTGCCCATGAAGAAGCAAGCATCTGAAGGTTTGCCTTATGAAAGATTAATTTGCATCCTACAGTTTTAGTTTTAGTTTTGTTTTTTATTTTTTTCCCCTCGCAAAGTCTGTTTTAATGGTTCATGTTTTAAATGCACACTGTTTAATTATTTATGCATCCTGAGCAGTATTCTCTGTGTTTGGAACTTTTGCCGTGGCACTAACCTTTTTATTTCACACCACTGAAAGCTCATGCTGCACTGTGTACAAAACAGCCTCTAAAGGTCCCCTGGAGAATGCAGACAGCAAGTGTGTAAGGATTGTTTAAGCGTGTGTGTGAGCTGGGTTATTTGCTTGATTGCTCTCACTGGTGAGCCAGGGAGTGTGGCAAACTCAGCAGCATCCCTGCAAAGTGCTTTCAGACCCCAGAATTAAATTTGACCCTGTGATGGTTTTTAATTTCACCTTCAAAAAAAGTATTTTCAGGTGGTTTGTCAGTGCACATGTCACAAAAAATTATCCAGGGATAGGAGTGATTTTAAAAGCACTTGAAGTTAAATAAGAGACTAAGGAGAGAAGAATCACATGGAAGTCCCATCCCTGGCAGTGTTCAAGGCCAGGTTGGATGGGGCTCTGAGCAACCTGGTCTAGTGGAAGGTGTCCCTGCCCATGGCAGGCTGTTGGCAATAGATGATCTTTAATGTCCCTTCCAACCCAAACCAGTCTGTGATTCTGTCAATTTTTGATTCTTGCTACAGGCATGATAATGCAAACATATATAATATCCTGGAGTAATGTGCCTACATTTCTAATGCAAGGAAGTTCAGGAATGAGACTCCTATGAGCACTTACCTCTTGTTGAGACTGTAAATGTGAACTCATGCACACACTGAAGCACAGCTCAGAGCAGTTACTGAAAATCCCCTGGCTCAGCATCCTCAGTTTTGGCCATTCTGACCACGAGAGATTTCTTAAACCTGTGTCAAAGTAGCTGTGTTTCCACTATATGCAGTAAAACTCTGCAATGGGATTAAAATAAAATTCTCTGGGAATTCTGTTGAAACATGGGAGGTAAGAATGGGAAAGATATAGGTCGATAACCTTTATGTGTCTCTTCCATCATTACACAATTGCTCTCTGTGGCTCTTTCTCCATACTCAAACAATTTTTTTAGTCTTAACTGTTCAAAAAGTGGGTTTCCTGTTGCATTTGTGGGCTGCCCTATAACTTAATACATCTTGCTGTCAGCAGGTTCTAATATTAAGTGTGAACTTCCTTTCATTTCATCCCTTTTCTCCTATTTGCATGGTGAAGAGTCAGCTGTCTCTTTAGATGTTGATATCACAGACCTGGGACTGAGAAGAAGGATTTTGCTCAGCCTTTTGGCATCCAGTGGGCTCTGTTTTGCTATGGAGATTGCACTGATGTTATTGACTGCACTTGCACTTGAATGTAAAGATTAGCTTAAAGAAGGATAGATGCCTTCAGAGTTCAGTCTAGGCCTCCTGGGGAGGGAAAATTTCTAGATCAAGCCAAAATTGACTTTATCTGAGAGTGTATTGCAATCAGACATTGTCCCTTTTCCATCTGCAAAGCAATCTGCAGAATCTGGGCAAGTTTTCTCCAAGGGAGATGTCACGGCCTATTGCGAAATAACTCTTCATTTTCCAAAACACTCTTGTAGCTCAATCTTTTCCCATACATGGAGTCTCCTCTCTGCAGCACCACAGCAGTAATGATACCCATGCTGTACATAGTGTTTGTGGGAGATTTTGAAGGTTTTTCTTTCTTTCTTTTTTCTTTTTTTTTTTTTGAACTTCTTTTACAAGAAAATGGGATCCGGCACTTTGAAAGCCCTGGTGTTTATTCCGGGAGAAATCCATCCAAGACAAGTGAACCGTCAACACCTACTTCGCAATAAACAACTGTCAGGGTTTTGAATAAATGAGGGCTGTGTGTGTGGGTGTGTGTGTCTGTTGGTTATTTAATTGCTCCATGAGTCTCTCCCCGTATCCCTAGTAACCTTGGTGTTTTTATTTGAGTTACACCAAAGCTCAGCACTGATATTCCCCAAACCATTGCTGCTCCTGAGGTTGGATTGTTAGAAAGCAGCCTGGCTTTGTTTGCCACTCGTGTTACTCCAGCGTGGGCAGAAAATCCAAACAGGCACCTCTGACCCTTCATGTGAGCTGCAGAAAGGGTTTTGTGCTGCTCTGGTGCCTCTGAGGCTCCCTCACCCACACCTGCGTTAAGCCTTGCTCTCCTGAGTGAGCCACACTTCAAATCTTTACTATCGGGGTAAATCGGTTGGAAGTGAAAAAATTTAGCTCTTTTCTTCAGGCTCACTAGCAAAAAAAGGCACTGTTGCATTAGCTCTTGCTGCTTGCCCAACAAACAAGCTGGATTGCACACATTTCAGGTGAACTTTGCATCTTGCCCACTGCTTACCTAACCTGCCAGAGGGGGAGAGATTCTCATCTGTGTGCTGAGGTTGCTGCCCTAACAGGGCTGGAAATCAGATCACTGGAGCTTAAACTAGTGACCTGATCCCCTCACTTCATGGGAAATGTGTTCTTTTTGGTTTCTAGTAGTTAGACAGGGTCTTCAGAGGAGGTGGTGAGCTAAGATTGTCCAAATTTAATGAGTTTCATCCAAAGTTTTTGTTCTTTTAATGTTTTCAAGTCTGTTTTCCTTTGAGGGAATTGTGCAGATACCCTCACTTCAGCAGGACCTCCACCACAGTGGGAAAACACATCTTCTGAAATATCTTCTCTCCTAAAATCACAACTTATATAATGCTAATACTTTGGCCAGTGCCAAATTTGTGGTTCAGCATTGCCTAATAACTGAGGAAAACTGTGCCTGGACTCATTGAAGACCTGGGAATGCTGGAGTCAGAAGCAGATACAAGAACACAAAAATGATCTCCAAAACCCTAGACCAGTTAGACCATGTTGACTACCACAGTCCTGAGAATTTTTCCTGGTAAAATAGAAAGAAGTGAGAAAAATGACAAATTGGTGATGGAAAGAAAGAAGAGGGCGTGTTGGTCCTCTAAAGGATGCCCAAGCAGGGGCCAAGACTTGGTCCAGCATCAGTGTGGTCTAAATCCATTGACCACATGTGTGGGGAGGCTCCTGCTCCCCATGCCCAGACATCTGTTCTCTTCCTAGAACTTTTCATAGTGATAAATTGGTTTTTTCCCCCAAAAAGCCTGGGGAAGAGGGATCAAGAGTCGAAAATATGTCTGCAGCAGACAATACCTCAAACCACATTTAATCTCAGCAGAGCAAAGCCTTTCTATCTCTCAGCCCTCATTTGCACTGGTCTTAGAGGACAGAGTAATGAACTGCTCATTAAAGGTGTGGTGATGGGATGAGGCCTCTCTGGAAGCACCACAAATAGGTCAGAGATGCTCTTGTGGGACGTAACCTACTGAAGAAGCAGAAGGGAAAGGTGCCCAGAGTCACACGGTGCTGCTGCTCATGTTTGAGTTGCATTCTTCCTGTGGTCAGCTCTTCTACCCTGTGGTTGACAGAATGTCCTTAACTAGAGATTTTACTGATGAGCAAACCTCAAAACACAGAGCAAAGGTTTGAATAAGAAGGCAGAAGTGTGGTCATCTCAGCAGCATGACCAGCTCGAATCCTGGTAACAGATTTGTTCTGTTTCCAAATGCATGTTTGCACTATGAGGCATTTTCAGGGGGGCTGCAAGGAAATGTGACATCCTGCAAAAAAAGACTGGGTTTAAATTCAATTGTGTGCATAACTTTGTTCCTTGGATTAGTTTTTAAAATACTTCCTTGTCAAGTAGCACTGAGGAAAGGCACAGAGACTGAGCTGTATCCAGTATTATCTCTGCTCTTCCATGGTTTTTCTCAAGAAAAGAAAACCAGAAGACGAATTCATATTAAGACTTTGTGATATTATGAGTTGATGGTGAGGAATGAAAAATTCTCTGCTTCAAGTAGGAGAGATGACATTAGACAACCCCATAATAAATTACAATTTTAATCAAAATGTGTTTTGAAAAAACTTCAAGGATCTCTAGGCCAAAAAAAAAAATTGGAAAACTTCAATCATTTTCCATAAACAGGTTGGGCCTCAGAACATTTTATTGTTCAAGAATTGCTTCCTAAAGACTTTTTTAAGGGCGTAGTTCAGCCCATTTGAGTCTGACAAAGAGCCGCAGGAAAGGGATTAAAAGTCTATTACGAGTCACTGAGCTCAGTTAGGCTGCGTGCACGCTACCTCCCATCGGATGTCTAGTTTGGGTGCCTAAATCATCTTCACAGGTGACCTGGACAGCCAGCAGGGTGAGTTAGCATGCCTGCTGTCCTCTCCGGAGGCCTCAGGGGCCACAGAGGGACACCAAGCTCCCAGACCAGGTGTTGGCGACAGTTTGGTGGCAGAGCCACACTCTGATAATTCTCTGCTCCAGCTGGTGAGCTGCACCAAGCTTTTCTACAGATGGGGCTGGAGGGGCAATTGTGACCGTGTTCACAGGGGTCTTAGGTTGAGGGAAGAGACAAGGATCTGACTCCATGTTCAGAAGGCTGATTTATCTTATGATAGATATTACATTAAAACCTTACCAAAAGAATAGAAGAAAAGGTTTCATCAGAAGGCTAGCTAAACTAAGAATAGAAAGGAATGAATAACAAAGGTCTGTGGCTCGGATAGAGAGCCGAGCCAGCTGGGTTGGTATTGGACATTAATTACAAACATCCAACATGAGACCAATCACAGATGCACCTGTTGCATTCCACAGCAGCAGATAACCAATATTTACATTTTGTTCCTGAGGCCTCTCAGCTTCTCAGGAGGAAAAAATCCTAAGGAAAGGATTTTTTATAAAAGTTGTCTGCGACAGCCAATTCCTGCAGCATTTTAACAAGAGCCATTCCAAACCTGGCCACATTCAAGCATTCATTCCATGCCTGCCCAGGTGCTCCAAACTACACCGTGACACCAAACTCTGTCAAGGGGATGAAAGATTTGAACGCCAACCTGAATTTATTATTTTTCCTCCAACTTTAGGATTCATTTTCTGTGGTTCCTGAGTTAATACTGTGTTTCTGGAGGAAAGGAGCCCCAAAAGCATGAAGTCTTTGCTTTAATTGCAGCCTTTCCTCTATCTTGCTTGGAGCAAAGCCCTGGTGAGCAGCAGGCAGCCCTGCTGAGCTGAAGCCTCTGTCTGAAGTGACCCCTCCTTTTCAGACAGGTGATGCACAACAAGTCTGCAAGGGAAGAAAACCTAATTATGTTGCCCATGCTGTAATTTAAGTTGCTGAACATTGCTGGGAGTTTGAGCACGAGAAACACAAGGTCACTTTTTGCCTGCCACAGTATCTTCTGCTTGGTGAGAAGATGATATACCTGGTGTAATTACCTGAAGGGTGGGTGACTAGGGATCTTCCCCAGGTCTCATTCTGTGAGACTAAAACCCACTCTTTAAAATAAGATGCCCACCAACACGCTCATTCACACGCACGCACCGCGGCAGGTGGAGAACTGCAGGTATGCTGCAGCAGCAGGTGCATGGATAATCCATTTCATTATCTCCACAAAGCTAAAACCCTTTGAAAAGAACACTCTCGTGGGTTTGCAGCACAGAAATCGCAGTCCTGTAGGTATGAGACTCGCTGGAATCCCAGCTGACAGGCCGTGAAAAGGTGCTGCTGTGCTGAAACACAGATCCATGCTATTCCTCCTCTGGCAAACAGGGATTCCAGCTGTGCCTGTAATAGGCACTTTAGATGGCACGTTCAGGCTCATACAGCAAGGCATCAGTTTGTTTGCACTCCAGACAGATTTTCATTTACTCAAAGGCACGTTCGTCTAGATTGCAGAATGCCTTGGAAATGTGAACTTGTGGCCTTGGTCATGGGAATCTTCATGGTCATCAGCAAGAATGAGTATGAGGAATACTCACTAAATTCTCCCTTTTGCACTCGTCAAGGAACATGAAATACCTAGGGCAAATCACTGAGCCTTGGTATTTCCATCTGTAGGGGGATAATGACTGCTGCTTCTTTCATGAAGTGCTTTGAGATTCATTTAAGATTGACTTTAGATACTAACCAGGTATTTTTGCTTGGTGTGAATGATGCTGAGATGTAATAAACTTCAGTTACTCGTTTTCTCATTGGTTTGTAGTGCTCTGCTCTGCATGAATATACTAGAACGCTGATTTTACTCACTGAAGTAATATTTTTACAAAATGTAGTTCCATGGCTCTGTATAGAGAATGGCATTCAAATCAATAGGAAAAAAAATCATTTTCTGGATATATTTAGTAGTAGATGCCACCAGATGGGAATATAGATGATGAGGAAACTAGAACCTCAATTTTTATTATCTGCTGCTGCAGTCCATCTACCTGAGTGTTTTCCTGTCAATTTTGTTTTTGTAATACCTCCTGTACCAAAACCTAGCACAACACTGCCTTATCTTTAAATATTCCCTTTGTCAGTGTAAGTAAATGCAAAATATGTTACATGTGGGGAAAGGAGTGGCAGGAAGCTCTATTTCACTTCTCTTCATCTCTGGAGATATTATAAATGCAAGAAAGCTGACACCTTCAATTATACCTTACCTATTCCAGAAGGAAAATAAAAAGGGGGGAGGAGGGCAAAAAAATTTACTGTAATAAATATCATGACCTCTAGTCAGGGAAAAAGAGAATTCTCAGATATCCATAACACGCTGAGCAGTCTGCAGCAGCAGAAATTACAAGTGCTGCACACTGAACTAAATTCTCTGGCACTTTAAAGTGCACATTTCCCAGCTTTGCCCTTTCCACAGTATTCCACAGGGGCCACCCATAGCAACTGCTGATAAGGTCGTGTGCAGGATGGGTGATGAATCTGCCCTGATTTCACAAGGTTGTTGTGTCTGGTACCAGAAAATAGATATCTGTGTATCCTTGAGAGAAATCCTTAAAGGGGGGCTATGCAGAACTGTGTGTATTGTCTGGTGGAAAGCAAAACAAAGGGGGAAAAACACAGAGGGGAAAAAATAATAACTGCTGAGTATTTGGTAAATACTTAGAATAAAATAGATTTTTTTAATAAGGATCTTTAAAACAGTCACTGTGTAGTTTTTGCAACAGTGACTTCAACATATGTATCCCTTTTGTACAGTGGTTTGGGATTTAGCTTTTGCTCTTTTTTCCTCCCCGCACACCCAAAAAATCTCCCCAAAACACCCTTCAGAACACCAACTGTGACATTTGGATTGAGGCAGAGGTCTCCAACTGTTCAGAGCTCTGCATTTGGGCTCATGTTTTGAGACTGTGATGCAGCATACAGAAGAGCAGAGAAATTTAAACCAGAAAAGACCAATTCAATATGTTCTTCTATTTTTAAAACTGGGTGGGGGGAGGGAGAAAATGAAAAAAAATTTAAAAAAACAAAGAAAAAGAGGAAAAAATGTGGCCAATGTCTAAAACTGACTCCAGGGTTCTTCACTCTTCGCACCCAGCATGTTTTGGTTTTGCAGTGTTTTAGAGACAACTTTGAGGCTTGAATCCAGATCAGGTGATCCTCAGTGCCTCCTTTTAAAAGCTCAGAGCCAAATCTCAGCTATCTGGCGAGGACAGAGTCAGTCTGGAGGAATATTTCACACAGATTTGCCTCTCAAAAGCCCATGCTCAGCCACGTTAGAGGAATGGCAGCAGAAATCACAGTAACTTTCCCTGTGCCAGACTGGTGGCCTGAGAGTGTTGAACTGGTGGATTTTGGCACCTCTCATCATTGCAGTATGAAGTGTGGTACAACACTGCCCATCTTTTATTCCAGGGGGAACCACATCTCACTGGGTTTGCCAGGACAAAAAAGGCCATTCCTAGTAAATCAGCTCTGTCTTACCCGTGGGACACAGTGCTTTACAGCAGCAGGGGATATGGCAAGCAAAATGAATTGTTTAAAAATGTGAAATATTCTTTTTGGTCCAAGGATGAGGAGGAACTGTTGGGATGAATCCAGAACTGAGGTATGTCTAGGGATGGAAATGGTTCCAGGGGAAGGGAGAAGAGACTCTGAACAGTGAGATTTATTGTGCTGGGATATAGACTCCCAGAAGAAGAGGCTGAAGACACATTGCTGGAATTGCTTAACACCAGGTTGGACAAAACACTGGAGGATTTAGAGAGGTTATATAGTCACAGATTTTTAAGACTAGAAAGAACCACTTAGTCAAACCTCCTGCATGACTCATACCATGGGATTTGCCTAAATGTATTCCTGTTCCAAGTCCAATAGCTGTCAGGAAAACACCCAGCCTAGTTTTAAAAAGAAACTCCCAGGTCTAGAGAACCCATTGATTTCTGTGATAAGCTGCTCTCATGATTATTTACACACCCTCCTAAAGTTTGAGCCATGTTTGTCATGTCAGTTTAGCAGTGTCTCTGCTAAACTAAGGACCTTCTGCGGCCCTGCTGTCCCCATGTATTTTTATTCCCTTTCATGTGTACCTCAGATGCTTCTAACACCAGATTCACCTCTGCTCTAGCCAGTCTCCCTCTCGCCTCAACCAACTCTTGGAAACACATTCTGCCAAACTCTTCCAATTCCAATCCTCCAAAATAAGTAAATTTTGTAAAAAAGAGGCAGAGCTTCCCTCCCTTAACAATGGGCAAGTGCACTTTGATATCTAAAATGAGTCCTGCTGCTTGTGATTTACCCTGTTTGCCAAGCTCCTTGGATTGGAGGCTGTACCTTCAGTGCCAGTGTTTTTATAGACTGACTCAAGTCAAGCACGCAGTCAGCATTTAGGAGGAAGCAATAGCAGGGCTGGGAATAGTTTTGCTTCATCAACATGTATAGAGAAAAGAAATGTGGCTAAGTGAGTTACTAGAACAAAGGCAATTAAAAGGGCAAAGCTCTGAGGTGCTGGTGGAAGCACACCATGGCTCTGCCTGGTCTGATGCCAGTCCCAAGTGGATGTGTGCACAGAAATCATGCATTTGTGCACAGGTCCAGGGCTGTAAGGGTTTCTCCAGAGCAGATTCTCAGCATGGGATAGGCCACTTTTTACCCAGATGCTCTCCTGATGCCAGTTCTGCTCTGGATGCTAATCCCAGGCCTGAATTTATATTAAAACACTTCATAGTGTTTTATATTAAAACACTTTATATTTATATTAAAACACTTCATAGGAGGTCATTTTAGCCTGGTGGGTGTGAGACTCAGGGCTCCATTTTACACCTGATTTGTTGGGTGAGAAACTAGAGAGGGTTTGGAGGTCATTTAAGCACTGAGCTGTGCTCAGGGTGTTTTGCAATCTTCCTTTCTAGATCACAGCTCCCTGCCCTTTCTTTTTCTGCTCTGTGCTGCTGTGGATTTATATGTGTAGAAGACAAACCTAAACTTGGTCAGGGCCTTAAAGTGATGCTGTTGTACCTTAATAAAACTGTATTTAGCCTGGTGATACTGTGAAAAATCTTGAAAATATCTTAAAAGTATAAAAGCAAAGGACAATTAAATCTTGGGATCAGCTCCCAAATGGATTTGCACCGGAGATTCACACTTAATAAAATACAGAAAATTGCATTTTATTTTGGTACATAAATACTGGTAGTGGGGGACTGTGGCATTTAGAAGAGAGAATCACTCCACCAGAAAACTCACTTCAGCAAAATGATGCAGTCCAGTTGAGCCCTTTTTATGATCTGAGAAATGACTGTTTTTATAGCACACTAAATAAAACCTGCTATTTGAACTGGAGGTTTATTAGTAAAGGTGATTTTGTCATAGTTGGGGAGGCAGGGGAGGAAGGAGAGATGAGGGATGAACATCAAAGCAGAGATAGGTGCCATTCAGGAAAAGCACAGCAATGTCCCAAAAATGCAGTACCTATCACTATCACACCCCCTAGCACCACCAGAGAGACATTTTATGTCACCATTTTGTTTTTTTTTTTTTTTTTTTTTTGCTCCAGTACATTATTACAAGCCTGATTAAATTTCCCCTACTGGGAAAGACTTGGCCACGGGTGTGGTGAGGAACCTGCAAAAACGTCTGTATGGCAGAGTTATCTGCAGGGAGCCAGATCCAGAGGATGGTAACATTGATTCCTTTAGGAGAGCAGTCAGATTTAGCCAGGGCAGCTTGTGATTTTGCAGCTGCCCAAAATCACCCCTTCTATGGTCTTGAAAGAGGACTTGCAGCTGAGCATTTTTATTCCCACATGTCCATGACCCAGGAGTCTCCGTGAGCATCCTTCTCCAAACCTGTCTTCCATCATTCCTTGAAGTTCCTATGGACTTAAAATTAATTCTTCCAAAGCATCCTGATTGAAGCAAAAAGTCTTCAACAACTGTGTCACAGGGGCATCATCTCTAGTGCAGAAACAGAGATGTCTCCCCTGCTTTGGCCTCTTCAAGGTGTGCAAGTAAATTTCCCCAGCCATCACTTCCTGGGTGTCTAGGGAAAAGGGGAGAGGGACCACATTTTATAAGGTAACAATGATGAAAAATAGTCACATGTTATGGGGAAACTGGAGCATAAATCTTCTGAAGCCTCACTCATCCTGTGCCTTTTGCAAATGGAATAGGCTCCACTTCATGTCTGCCTGGACTGTTATAAGCCCTGCAAGGGAAGATGAGAGTGTTCCTATTCCCTTCTGTCAGAAAGGCAGGATTTCACTGGTGAAAACAAAGCAGAATCCCACTTTGCAGTCTGATCTGAGACCAGGTTTTTGGGAGGGTCCAGAGCACATCCTGCCTCTGGATGTGTACACCCCACAGCACTCACTGGCTCTGCACAAAGAGCAGTGGCTCTTTGGTGTGTGCCCAACAGAGCCAGAAATTCACCACCCATGTCCTCCCTAGGCAGACTTTGCAAAGGGAAGGAACCTCCCATGTTTTGGTTCTGGTCAGTGGAGTTCATCTTTTCACAGTGAATTTGCTGAAGGCACAAGTGATGCTCTCGCTGAATTCATGGAACAGGACTCAGATCTTCATTCAGGGAAGTCAGGAGACACTGAGTATTTGACCTGTCCTGCAAATTTTCAAAGGGTTTATAACCCAGCTGTTCCTGATAGATGTTCTGGCAGATTTCTGGACTTTTTGCCAATGCTGTTGCACATTTAGTGCTTCATGCTAGACCTTAGCTGCAATCAGGATGCTTTGGAAGAATTAATCTGGCGGTCAGTAACTGCTAAATGAAGTGCATGCTAAAAGAATGATGAGCTAACTGACTGCAGCTCACAGCTTTTATGAGCTTCCCCAAATGCCTGTTTTCAGGTGAATTCAGCATCTCCTTGACATTTAAGGACTCAATTTATAATCAAATTATTTAACTCTAGTGGAAAGAATCACTGTCCTCGATGGAAAAGCCATTTATATTTCTCCCATCCCTCAGAAAAAAAAAAGAAAAAAAAGAGTATTCAAGGTAATGCTGAAATTCCTATATTAAATGAAGGATAAAATAAACCTTTCAATGCAAATTAAGAGCTGCAGGCTTTTAAAAATTACAGCAGAAATTTAAAGTGCACAGCTGTTCACATCCTTATTTCCAGTTTAGCAATCTCAGACATGCTGAGATGGTGAAGGGCCTTGAGGGGAAGCCACATGGGGATCAGCTGAGGTCAGTTGGTCTGTTTGGCTGCAGGAGACACAGGTCAGACCCCAGGGCAGTCACAGCTTCCTCATAAAGGGAAGAGGAAGGGCAGGATCTCTGATCTCTGCTCTGTGACTAGCGACAGGACCTGAGGGAATGGCCTGAGGCTGAGTCAGGGGAGGTTTAGGTTGGACATCAGGAAAGGCTCTTCACCCAGAGGTGGCTGGGAACTGGAACAGCTCCCCAGGGAGTGGTCACAGCACCAAACCTGACAGACCTCAACAAGAGTTTCTACAATGCTCCCAGGCACAGGGAGGGATTGTTGGGGTGTCCTGTACAGGGGCAGGAGTTTGATCCTTTTGGGTCCCTTCCAACTCACCCCATTCTGCCATTTTGGGGTTCTGGGATTAACATCCTAGAAACCACCATAAGTCTTTCAGAGATTAGTACCCTTACTGCTCCAATTTCTGCAGGTCCCAGTCTGTCCTGGGATCCTTCTGCTGTTTTATTTTGGCTGAGCCACTGTACACATGTGCATTGTCCTGTACAGTTTGAAATTACAAAGTGGAAGAGCAAGATGAGATAGAAAATTGGACAAGCAACATCATAGCGACACACTGGTGAGAGCAGGCTGAACTCCACAGAATTAACCATTCCTGAAGAGATGGAAGTATGTTTTATATACGAATAATAAAGCCTTAATATCACTCCTGCAGGCAGTTAAGTTCATTTGCAAGGGTTTTGAACAAATGAAAGCACTCACCTCAGCAAAGGTGCCTTGCTCTGCAAGCCTTGGCTTTGTGGATGTGATGTCTGAAACACCTGCCTAAAAATCCTTGCACTGGCTTGAGGCCAAACAAGGACAAACCAGGGTGATCTCAGCAGCTGAATGGGGAAAATTGTATGAGTCCTGTTGTATCCACCTTAGCTGGTGCCCAGTTGCTCTCTCCCAGCTGCCTAAACCGAGGTGGCAAACAGTGTTGTGGTTAAACACGATATTTAAACTGCATTGTTGTGTCAGCGATGATGGGTTCTTTGTTGGAGATGACAGAAAAATCCCATTGTTTAGAGTTTTCCCAGACTCGGTGCTTAATACAAAGCTCTGAAAAGCACAGGGTTGTTTAAACATTTGATAGAGAAAATATGTGCAGAGATGGGTCTATTCCACCAGTAAGGAGCAGATCAGCCTGCAGCGCCAAATCCTACCTTTATAAATTCAACGTGTTGCTGCAATTTGACAAAATAAAATCCTCAATCCCTCCATGTGGAAAATAGAAGTGTCTGCAAAGCAGCAGCAGATTGAAACAGTGTGCAAATTATTCAGTTTAAAGCTGGTAGCATAATGAATTTGGAATAACTTTGGAATTTCTGAATTACTTAGAAAATCAAGACGCTTTACCAGGAATGCATGAAAAATTACAATTCGCAACCATGTGAGCATCTTTGTACTGTTCAGTAATCTCTGCATTGATTTGTCTCTTCCTTGAATAAGTGCTTTAGACAAGGTATTCTCCAAGCAATCATGATGCCAAAGCCTGAACTTCAGCTTCTCTGTATTGACACAATCACACAAACACACTCCACGGTCCGGGATGTTTTGTTTGGTGAATGGACACAAAGAGTTGCTGCCTGGCTTTTAATTAACCCACTCCCACCCCATGCTGTGTTGTGCTCTCCTGGGCATTTTTGCATTAATTCCTGCCTCTCTTTGTACGTCAAATGAATGTTCAGGGGTTGGAACTAGATTATCTTCAAGGTCCCTTCTAACCCAAACTCTTCTCTGATTCTGTAATCCACACTCCTGAGTGTGATGGCTGTTTGGGCTTTGTGCTCTTTGAGACCCTGGGAGCTGCAGAAGGAGTAAACTCTGTGAGTGACAAATTTAGGACTGTAATCTGGAAAATGCCCTATTTTGGAAACATGGCAATTAATTTTTTGTTACTGTTGCTGATATGTTTTCTATAGGTGTATCACTTTTAATTAAAGCCCTTACATCAGTTTTGAGCTAGATTCAGTGGAGTTCCTCAGCAGACTCCACTGTTTGTGGTTTCAGAAAGTGTCCTTTTCTGGTTTATATCCCTCTTCCGTGGCTGGAGTTACTGAGGACCTGAAGAATTTCCCAATACCATTTCAGAGACTCGCAGTTATGAACTGACTTGACTTGATCACAGGCTCCTGACACCTCATGTCCATGACTGCTCAACCTGTAAGTCATCAGGCCAGAGTTATATTTGCCTGAGCCTGCTGTCTCCTCCACTTGGCATCTTTTATTTACAGAGTAATTCTGCCCTGGGAAAGCTCAGTGCACTCACCAAAAGACATGAAATACCTCCAACCTGTAGCTCTGATTAGAGCCTGCAAGTGAGCAGTTTACAGCTGTCCCATTGGGACACAAGGGGAAATGCTCAATTTTGAGCAAAAGTATGAGCTGAGCCAGGATTATTTATTCATGTGTTGGAGCTAGAAATCTCAGTTTTTTCTTTCTTTCAAAGGGTTTTTTCTTCTCTAGCAACATGTGTTCATGCATGTCTAGGAAGCAGAAACTAAAGAGAAAGCTTTTTCAAGGGGAACAAATAATTTGGAGCTTCTCCAGTTTTTAGGAACTCAGGACAAGAACAGAGAATGATTTTTCAGAATGCCAACTACATTTTCAGTCAGTGCCTGCAGATTTATTCATTCAGCCTGGAGCATCTCAGGCTGACAGTTTGCTAGACTCCAAAGCTCTGTTACCAGGATTGTCTGGAGTACTTTTGGGTATAAACCCAAGTTAAGCAGCTCTGAATTCAGGCCTGCCTTCCCTCTGAGCTGGCTGGGTACGGGGATGGTCCAGTCTTCTTCATGAAGCATCTGTGCCCCAGCAAACTGCTGTGCCTGAGGTAAAACCCTCCTCTGCCTGGTTAGGAGACAGCACCAGGGGATCCAGCACCTTTCCAGCTCAGGAGGCAAAGCAGAGCAAGTGCCCCCGTAGATCACAGGTTCACCCCATGGATTTCCGATGAGATGCCAGCTCCTAGGTGGCAAAATTGACACCAAAAACTGCTTGCAAGTTCCTAGACCACACAGAGGTTTTATGTGATGTTTTGATTTGTTCAGATTTGCTCTTGCTGGTGAGGCAGGGGTGGCCCTGAGATAAAAGAGAGGACTCACCAATAGCCTGTTGTAAGTGACATAATGCTTTTAGGGAAGACTTTCCTCCTCTTCTTTTCTTTTTTCTTTTTCTTTTTTTCAATTTTGTTTCCATCCCTGTGAAGAAGATAACAAAGGATGGCATGTCCTCAGAGCACACTGATGTGTCACTGTGGATGCCAATCCCCACAGACGCTCCTGATGTTATTAATTTTTAAAACAAACTTGCTGATTGAGGTTCTGACTGCCTTTAAATTGTCTCTACAAGGAGACTGTGTACTAATTAACCCACAGAAACAATCAATGATGTACCTTTTTCAAGTTTCAGGGTGATTAGAATATGAAAATGAAGAGCACAATGGTGCAGATGTTTTAAAATCACAGCAGACAGCAATTAGTGACATGGGAACCAGCTGCTTATCTCTCCAGATAAAGCCTCTTAATAGGGAATTACACTTGAGGAGCCATTACACAGATGGATCTGCGAATGATTTAAAGAGGGGGCGTTGTAGTATTAACTTTGATTTGCAAGCCAGATTCTTGACAAGCTTTATGTGTGTTACCTCCTAAAAAAGGTGCATTTGGAGTAGGAGGGAAACATCCCTTTAAGCACACAGATTTTTTTTTTCAGGTGTTGGGTTTTCTAAATGTATATTTTTATCATATTTTTTATATTTTATTTTTTTAATTTGGATTTTTTTATAATAATTGTTGCTATATTACCAGACCATTGATTTTGTTGTTGTCATTTGCCTCCAGTCTTTGCATTTGGATTGGAAGCAGCATGTGAGAATGAGTGTGCAGACTGAAGCATCCTCAAAGAGTCCCTGGGGGATGGATTCTGCTGCTGGGTACTCCCTGCAGAGCAGGGTGCTGCCCCTCCTGGGACTGGTTCAGCGTCATCTCCTCAGCTGCAAGGACTGCACACCAGAATAAAACTGTTTTGTGGACTAATCACATCTGCAGGTGCAGGGCTGCACAGGACTGGAGGGACAGCATAAAACACACAGCATAAAACCTCTTCTCTGTGGACAGTGATCACCAGTGGATGAGATCTGTCCTGCTCTCAGTCTGCCCACCACTGCCCAAGCTGAGGCCTGAAACTCACCAGTTTGTCATGCAAATCGTACTCCACTAATAAGAGGATGCTAATCTTATTCTACTAATAAGAGGATTGTAGTCTTATTCTTATAGTCTAAGGTTTAGACATGTGCTGGATCAGGTTGCTCAAGCCTTTCTGCAGTTACAAAAGCTATCATCTTCTTTTTGTTGTATTTTGCTTTCTTTAAAGGAAAGTTGGGATTATTTGACCTACTAAAAACATCCAGTAAACTGTACATGAAGGGAAATATTGACCAACTATGCTGAGTTGTAGTAAAATTACATGAGTTAATTTACACTTCTACTTCCCCAAAAGAAGAAGGAGCGGACTCTCAGTGCAGAAAAGTTGGCTGTGGAAGAAAATCCAATTTAATGAAAGGGCAAATGACAAGCAGAGGCCAGCACTGAAGTTTGAAGCATTTTTAGGGTCTCATAAACTAAAAAGTAAATAAAGATAAATCCTTCTGTTTTCATGAAAAAAAACGCTAGCTCACTATTCTTTATGCTGGCCTCGGCTGGCTGCCACAGGAACTCTATTTGAGCCAACAGCCCCATGGAGCTGGAGTATATTACATACTTACTGACAAATAAAGTAAAGAATTTGGGTGAAAGGTATCAAGATATCAGTTTCTTAAGATTCCCTTACCATCCTGACAGGTCTGACATCTCTGTCTGCTTAGCAGAGTCTTGGCTTGGCTGAGCTAGGCCTTGTTGGCTTTTTGGGATGGTGCTCACACAGCAGGGAGATTTGAGGCCTAAGCATTAGGACCAATGGGATCAAACGGCAACACAGATGGATACATGGGATATAAAATAAACTTGGCCACATTACTTTCAACTAATTTAGTAGTGCTTTTAGGTAAACAGTCCCCACATATCCATTTCAGCCCCTGAAACCCAACGTGCTGCAGCAAAACTGTCTCTAGTCACTGTGCTGCAGAGGAATTATTTTTGGGTGGTGTGGATGTGTCTGGCAAGGCAGAGCCAATAAATGTTTCGCTGGAAGAAGTTTCATGAGGAAACCCAGCAGACTGTAATGTGCTTGGGCAGATATATAGTTCTGACATCCAGCTTAGGAAATGGAGTCCCCTGATCCTGCAGACCGGTCATTTTTTGAAGGCCTGTTGAAATTGGAGTGCTTATCTGCGTGATTAAATGCCTCCAGAGCTGGCACCTTTGATGAGATAGGCATATCTTCCTCATGAATTTTAAGATCGATGTGGTGGTGGCCTGTGCTGCTGGAGCAATGAAAGGGCTATCATTGGGGATATGCTGGGAGTTGCATCATCACTGTGTAATGTACAGGCCAAAGAAATGGGGCTGGAGGAGCCAAGCCCATATATCAGCATTCATTTCTGATCTATAGCTGGCCTCTCCATTCTGAGCCCTTATTAACTGCCTTAAAATACAGATCAGAGATTATTGCTCCTTCTAGGCCATGGATCTCCATGTCTGTCATAGATATGGAGAGAATAGGATGTTGCCAGAGTGCAGTGTTTTTTTGTTCCCTGCTGTAACCTTCCTTCTTATTTTTATCTCTTTTATTTTTCTCTTCCAAATGAAATGTTTCAGGTCATTTAGTTTCACGGCTCAGCACTTGGAAGTAACGTGGGTGTAAGAAGCTGGCTTGGCTGCAGGGATCTGTTCAGGAGTAGCCTGGCCTTGCCTCAGTGTGGGTGCTGGGGCCCGAGAGGGGCCTCAGCCCAGCATTTCCAGGACTTCTTCCCATCATGAGTTGCAGTACCTTGGGGAGATGAGGTTTTCTGTGAGGCTGGAGTGAAGCACAGCCATCTTCCCCTGGGACATCACCAGGGCATGGCCTGCCCACCTCCTTGTGCCAGGACACCCAGCCTAGTGGGAGAAGCCCAAGTGGCCCAGGCAAAATGGGTCGCAGGAGTTCTGGGATCAGTTTAAAATAATTAAAATAAAACAAGCTGTAAAACTCCAGTGCTAGTGCTGCTGGTGTCCCCTCCCTGGACCCATCTCAAGATATGGAAGTGGATGGGCCCCCTGTTCTGAAGGAGGGCATCAGTGTGGGTTGTGTCCTCTGTGTGCTGCAGGGCTCATGTGTGGGAGGCCACTGTGAGGAAGAGGAGGAGAAGGATTCATTCCCCAAGGAATGGCTCTTTTCAGCTCTTTTCTCAGGCTGAGGAAACCGGGTGTCGCTCACCCACGACATCTGCAGCTCCACCACAGCTGCATGCTTTCGCTCTCTCACTCCACAATTCCTGGAAATCTCTGTTTTCCCTGAGCATGGCTGGTCCATGTGTGTGACAGCTGAACTATCCACAGGATTTAAGACTCCCTGATTGCTGCTCAGACAATGGACCAGAACAACTTCATCATTATTGTCTATTCCAGAAAAGCCACATGTCTATATTTATATGGGCATGAAAGATAGCTCAGCATCAATTTGTCAATAATGTGCATGTTTAGTGGCCACTAAATAATGTGCCAGGGGCTTGGGGCTGTCTTTTCAAACTTCTCTGAAGTTGCTCAGAACTAGGGATGCCTAATTTTCCCAGCTCAGAGGCCTCTTATTCCCTTTTGCCTGCTTGCCCCAAAATTTGTGTTGCAAACACCCCAAAGGGGGATCTAATGGGCTACTGAGAGAAGCTTAATTGTAACAGGGTGTTTGTAAGGAACACAAGACACACTGTATTTATTATCTACTTTTCTTTCCTTGGTTTTGTTTTTATTTTCAGTCTCACCATTTATTTGACATTCCCAACAGTGTCAGTAGTTTGTGCAAAAGCAGTTGTATGGTCTGACCCAGAGCTTTACAAAATAAAGCTGCAAAGTCAAGAAAAAACCCCAAAACAGATCAACCAAAGAAAGTAAAAAAACAAATAGATAGATACTTTTTCTTTAAAAGGAAAAAGTTACAGCTGAAGTAAACATTTTTTTTTTAGCTGGAGGCCCACCAAGAGAAAAACAGTAGAGTTTCTTTTGCTCTGTAAGAGACTTCAGCATAATTCTGCCCTTGCTGTAACCTCTGCGGCTTGAAGAGCTCCTGTCAGAGTAGAAATCATGTTGAAAATATCTCTCAACAACATTGCAAATAGCAGAGTTTTAAAATGGAAAGGGAGTAATGCAAATCTTGAACCTGCCAAGTGTGCCTCACACACTTGACGCTATGCATATGATTTTAAGCACTAAGTATGCAGGGATGGCTTCCATGTGGAAATTCAAGTAAATCTTTGCAGAATCTGTCTTCTCAGGGAAGTGGACCCATGCGTTTTCCTCTTGTTTGTTACAACTTCCAAGATAATTTTGCAGTTTTCTTGTTTACAATAATGAGTTTAATTGCTGCTGTTGAGCCTCAAGTTCTGTGAGTGATTATTTTTCAGGAAAAAGGCATTCTCACCAGGAGGTTGAGTTGCACCATTCATCCATTGAAAGGGGATATTTCACTTGTGTTTTAAATTAAAAATCAATAGACTATGGTCCCTTAGTAATTTTGCATTTATAGAAATAGTTCCACTGTTTTTAGAGTAGGGAAACCAAACAAAACTTGTTTACTGTGCATGAAATCTAAATGCAAATTTGGCTCAAGTATAGGAAGATTTTATAAAGGTTTCTAACTCTTACAAAGTCATTGTTGTTATTCACTGCATAAATAAAGAGCTGCAACCAGTGGTTATGAATGGGCTGCTAAACTAATTTTATTTTTTCCTGTTTATTTTCTGCTCCCTTCCAGGTTTATGACAGGCCACAAAAACATTCTGCTCTGCACTATGATCCAGGCCTCCAACAAGACTTCACCAGTGACACCTTAAAATCAAAACACCAGCAGAAAAGTAGCAACCAGCACCACCTTGACTGGTCAGCAAGCTCCGACACTGGACCTGCTTCTCAGAGCTGCTTCATCAACACAGAGCCCAGCAGAGAAGCAATTAGTGCCACCAAGGTCTCTGCTCTGGAGCCAGGAGTTTCCTACAGCAAATCCCAGGCCAAGAAGTCCTGCAGCAGCAGCAGCAGCAGCAGCTCGTGGGGGCAGCTGTCGGTCAGTAGTAAGGAGCTGGCAATTTGCAGCACAGTCCCATCACCCAACAGCATCAGCACGGCCACCCAGCCCAGCAGTGCCTCCGAGTGCAATGGGCTTTTGCCTCTTGGAGATCAAGAGGGAGCTGTGCAGCTGGAGGCCCCCGATCAGCCCGCTGGAAGTATGAAGAAGAAGTCCAGCAAGAAGGACTTGATGAGCCAAACCATGCAAACCACAGATATGGAGTGGGTAAAGAGCGCTCAGAAAGCGTTTGACAGCAAATCCCATGACAGCATGGAAGGGAAAAAGGAGTCTTACACGATGGACAGCATGTTGGATATGTCACCCTCGAAGCAGAATCCCGTTTCTGCCGTCACTTGTGAAAGTGACACCAATCACGTGCGAATTACTATCCCAATAAAGTCTCCGACAACAGATGCGTCTGGCCACAAAAGGAAAAAGAGGCAATCCATTAAATCCTCCATAGAGAAAACTATCCAGGAGAAAAGCCTGCCTTCCGTGCTTGCTTTGAGCAGTGAAATGGCAAACAGGACCAGCTCTCAACCAGAGGGGAGTAAAAAAGATCTACGAGCCACAAAGCCAGGGAAAGTGATTGAAAATGAGTCCCCCTTAGTAGCAATTGACAGCGGTGTGTTCACAGACAAAGTGTCCCCCAACAGCGCTGCCCGACCCAGAAAACCTCTACCTGTGACATCCACTCTCCTCCCCACCAATCTTTCCACAGCTGGCAAGTTACCTGACATCCAGCACCCCAAACATGCAGCTAAGCGTCGGTGGACCTGCAGCAAACCTAAACCTATTATTCGGGAGACCTCCCTGACGACGTCTGAGAAGCTGATGGTGGAACCTCCTTCAGCCTATCCCATCACACCATCCAGCCCTCTGTACACCAATACAGACAGTCTTACTGTGATCACACCTGTCAAGAAAAAAAGAGGACGACCAAAGAAACAGCCTTTGCTCACTGTTGAAACCATCCACGAGGGGACCTCCACCAGCCCAGTGAGCCCAATCAATCGTGAATTTCCAGGAACAAAGAAAAGGAAGAGGAGAAGGAATCTGGCTAAGTTTGCCCAGATGGTTCCAGGAGAGGACAAATCCATCAGTGAACTCAAATTTCACAAAAAAGTCGGGAAACTTGGGGTCTTGGATAAGAAGACCATCAAGACCATTAATAAAATGAAAACCCTCAAGAGGAAGAACATTCTCAATCAGATCTTGTCCTCCTGCTCCAGCAGCATAGCTCTGAAAGCAAAAGTCCAGCCACCATCTAGTGCTGGGCCGACCACCATTGATGCCAGGCTAGGGAAGCAGATCAATGTCAGCAAGAGGGGGACTATCTACATTGGTAAAAAACGGGGCAGAAAGCCAAGGGCAGAGCTGCAGGCTCAGCCAGAAGAACCTAAGACAGCCATCAAGCACTCAAGGCCTGTTTCCAGCCAGCCAGAAAACCCAGCAGTGCCTTCCAACCTGCAGTCACTTGTGGCATCGTCACCAGCAGCTATTCATCCGCTTTCAACGCAATTAGTGGGGATCAACGGCAACCTCAGCCCTGCAAGCACTGAAACTAATTTTTCAGAGTTAAAAACTATGCCAAATCTTCAACCTATCAGTGCTCTTCCTACAAAAACCCAGAAAGGAATGCACAGTGGAACTTGGAAGCTGTCTCCGCCCAGGCTAATGGCTAATTCTCCTTCTCACCTCTGTGAAATAGGTTCTCTGAAAGAAGTCACGCTGTCGCCAGTGAGCGAGTCTCACAGTGAGGAGACCATCCCGAGCGACAGTGGGATAGGTACAGACAACAACAGTACCTCTGACCAAGCCGAGAAAAGCTCAGAATCCCGCCGGAGATACTCCTTTGATTTCTGCACCCTGGACAATCCAGAGGCTATCCCATCTGACACCAGCACTAAGAACAGGCATGGTCACCGGCAGAAGCATCTCATTGTGGATAACTTTCTCTCTCACGAAAGTATTAAAAAGCCAAAGCACAAGAGGAAAAGGAAAAGCCTGCAGAACAGAGATGACCTCCAGTTTCTGGCAGACCTTGAGGAACTCATCAATAAGTTTCAAGTGTTCAGGATTTCCCATAGAAGTTATACATTTTATCATGAAAATCCATATCCCAGCATCTTCAGGATTAATTTTGATCACTACTACCCTGTGCCATATATCCAGTACGACCCATTGCTCTATCTTCGCAGGACCTCTGATATGAAGTCTAAGAAGAAGCGTGGTAGACCTGCCAAAACCAATGACACCATGACAAAGGTGCCTTTTTTACAAGGGTTCGGTTACCCTATTCCCAGTGGGAGTTACTATGCACCCTATGGAATGCCTTACACATCAATGCCTATGATGAATCTTGGTTACTACGGTCAGTACCCAGCTCCTTTGTACCTGTCTCACACGCTTGGAGCGGCTTCCCCATTTATGAGACCTACCGTGCCCCCACCCCAATTCCATGCAAGCTCTCACATGAAGATGTCCACCACTGCCAAACACAAAGCAAAACACGGAGTGCACCTGCAAACCCCTGTGGGAATGGGCCTTGGAGACATGCAGTCCTCCCTGGCCCCTCCGAAGGTTGGAGGAACAAGCCTTTCAAGTGGCCGACTTCACAAGAGGAAACACAAACACAAGCACAAGCATAAGGACGAGCGGATACTGGGGACTCACGAGGATCTGAGCGGTCTCTTTGCTAGCAAGTCCACTGGCTTCTCCAGCCACGCCATCAACGAGAGGCTGAGTGGCTCAGACAAAGACCTGTCCTTGCTCAACGAGAAGAGCAAGCACAAGGAGAAGCAGAAGCACCAGCATTGTGAAACCGGGCACAAAGGCTCAAAGAGTAACTTTGAAGTGGATACGCTGTCTACGCTATCACTTTCTGATGCCCAGCAGTGGTCACAGAATAAAGATAAAAGCGACTCAAGCGGTGATCCCATTGACTCTTGCACAAAGAGATACTCTGGTAATACTGAGAGTAATGGAAGGTCAGAGTCCCTGGACATGTTTGGTGAAATAAATTCCTCAAGTGAGAAGCGGGACAATGATGCAAGTGGGAATAAAAGAAGAAGCTTTGAAGGCTTTGGAACTTACAGGGAAAAGGACATTCAGCCCTTCAAGACAAATAGGAAGGACAGAAGTACTTTTGATTCTTCAGCCTCTTCAGGTAAGCTTTGTTTTATTCTATTTTACTTTGACTATTTGCTGCACTTGAATTTCAATGCTGAACAAAGAGAGACTCACCATTTACAGCAAATACATTTATAAGATAATGACTTTTCAGTCTTTTGTAACTGACTGTCATTCTTCATTCAAACTTAAAGGAGATCAACAAGAAAGTTGGACACATCTTAAGCCCAAAGTTTTACAAGTCTTTGAGTTGTTACACAGCACTTTTACAGATACTTGTCCTGCCTTGACTTATCTCTCTTGTTGCACTTCTTCCTAAAATCTTACCATTGCATTCTGCAACAGCAGCAATTGTAATTCCTGTTTGCAAGGTGGTCATCCCTCTAATCAGTGTCTAACATCACAGGATCAAAGTCACTGTCCAGCATTTGGGAAAAGAGCAGAGTCTCTGCTCTGGCCCTTAAAGTGACCAAAATCCATTTGTTGATGGGGTGGACTGGACAGGTGGGAAGGTGTGAAGCTGTGTCTGTGTGCCATTAATGTGTTCTACTGCTGGTCCAGAGGCATCCACCATGGTAATGGCTGGGCTGAATATTTAGAGATCCTGAGTACAGTGCTAATGTAAATCTGTCACTTCCAGTCCACAGGTGTCATGTAAAATAAATATCCTGAGCATTGAGGGCTGTGGGAAGGGACTGGTGTCATGGAAACAAACCCTCTCCAATGGACTCTGAAGAGTTTTAGGTCTCATGACTTGGAAATATAAGCTGGGTGGATGAAGAGGGAGGAAGCTCCTTTCAGCTGCTAAGGACATCTGTTCCTCTCCTGCAGAGTGGGGAAAAAGGGAATCTGAATCTTGCCTGAGAGAGTGAATTGTACTTTACAATAGGGAGCTGCTTTTGTGATGACACAGAGGCAGGTGTTTTGGTGCATTACAAATGAATTTAGCTCGGGAGCAAGCCCAGTGCTTCCACACCATCAGATATTTATCACAAAGCAGATTTCACACTTAGCACTGGAAAGGGGTGAGCTTTTCTGAACCAACTAGTGGTGGATGAGATTCTGATGTGCTAAAAAAAGACCTTGAAAGAAAAGTAGCTGATAGCCTTCAAAATTAAAAGAAAATTAACTGAGAACACAAGAGTAAAGAATTTGTACAACTTGTCAATGTCAGGATCTCAAGTTTTTTACTGACTTGTAACTGATCAAGTTCCAAAGACAGATCATGCTTAAGCCACCTAAGCATTTCCAATTCCTTCACCAAGACCAGAATATGAAATACAGCATTGAAAAATGGTCTGAAATGACAGATTACCCCCAGAAAACATTCCCATTCATGATATCATATTATATTAGACCAGTTGTGACATCAAAAAATGATACATCCAAAAATATAGGAAAAGATATTTAAATAAGTCTCTGAACATCAGAGTGGCAACATGACAAGGAACAAAGATATTCTCCACTAAGTGCTGCAGTGGCTATTTCATTAAGGAAGCTGGGTCCTGGCACATAGGATTAAAAGCCTTCAAAGTGTTTAACAAGCCTTTTTTTCTTTTTTTTTTTTTTAATGGAAGTTCACATTTTTCACAGTTTGTTAACAGCCTTTGCATTTGTAGCCTTTTTGCTCTTTGAACAGAAGATGTTTGCTAAATCTGCTAAATTTTCAATATATTTCACTAAGGCATAGCAAACTGTCAAAATTCCCAACAGTGTTGAACTCAAATTAGTTTCCAAAGTAGGAGCATGATCCCCACCAGGCTGATTTGAAGATGGAATTAGTAAAGAAAAAGTCGATTTCATGTTATTTTCCTTCATTTTATTCCCCATGACAATAAAAGTATAAGATGGAGGGCTAGAACTTGTCATGGGAGCGCCATAAGATTTGCAGTTTAAATTTTTTAAACTAGCTCTTGTTTAAACTGAAATTGGTATTTTTATTTATTTTTTGCTCTTCATGCTTACAGCCGCACAGCATTCCCCATGACCTAATCCATCACCTCTCAGATTATTAATCAATTTCTTCATTGTCATGCTATTATTTAGATGGAAAAATCATCAGCAGTTAGCTAAGCAGAGCCAGATAACCAGAGCCATACCTTGCACTACAAGGAAAAATACTAAAACTAAACAGCTCTGCCAAGAAAGGCCTGGAGCCAAGACTGCTCATTAAAGCCTAGAAACATCTGTCTGCTTATGAATGCCCAAGATCTCAGAGCAGCTTTTTTCCTCTCTGCCTTTGACCTTCACTGGGATTCCCAGCAGAGGTCTGCACTCGAGTCTAGCCATAACTATTTAACCAGTTCCCACAGAGGGAGGATTGCTCTCTTCCATGATAACCTTCACCTTCTTGCTCCTATCTCACCTTGCATTTCCCTGAGGAGATTGACTAATCAGACAAATATAAGGAAAAAGAAAGAAAAAAAAAGCCCTATGAGGACATATATGTCCATCCCAGGAGGCAACTTCCATAGCCTGATTGCTCTTTCCTTTCAGAATTTGTCATCTTTCACAAGTTAAAAATAATACATAACAGAGATAAGAGGAGACATCCTGAATATTCTGATGAAAGCTGAAAATAGATTTATATCACAATTTCACTGTTATCTCTACTGCAGTGGCATTTTGGTGTGCTCAGTGGTGCCATTTGCAACTTCATTGCATTCTTCTGGAGATAAAATATGTAGCAAAATCTATCCACACTCAGTGGATATATCTGTGATGAGAGGGATGAGAGAACCATTTATGGTTTTTTTGGTGATTCAGGAACTGCGGTTTGTTTCGGGGTGGTGTGCAGCTGCAGGTACCATTGTGTTGTTGTTAATTTATGTCTTTGTCTCTGTTGCGACAGTGCTTAACCATTTCTGAGAAGTTTGGTGCTCCTTGGTGATAAATAATGGTCCTGCGTATGGTAGAAAACAGTCCTGTTGTACAATCTTTAAGCCTAGGTGTGAATTTACTATCTAGAAAGGTATAGGCCATAAAGGGAAGAGTTGTCCTTCATATCTTTTGGAGAAGCTGGCTCAAGGGAGGTGCCTGGCACAGGTTTCCCTGAGAAATTATGGATGTCCCATTCCTGGAATTGTTCATGGACTTGGCTGAAGTTTCAGTACTGTTGCTAGTGGAAGGTGTCTCAGCTCAGCCCAGGAGGTTTGAAAATAGATCCAAGGTTCCTTCCATCCAAACTATTCCATGATTCTGTGATCTGATGTGGAAATCTGTGCCCAAAGTGAACAGACCCATTAAGGGAGTGTCACCAGTTACTTTGGTTGGTCACAACAAAAGTCCATTTCTTGTCCTGCACCAGCCTGGACTATCACTGGCCATTCTTTAGTAGAGCTCTCGTGAGCTTTGAGCCAATGTACATCTTTTGGGACCACTTTGGGCTAAATCTGCCGTGTTAATGCATATGGCTGATTTCCCAGTGGCCTGTTCCACACCATTCTTCTGGAGAAACTGGTGCTCCTCCTTCCTTCCATAATAACAACTCTTCCCAACCACTCCTCATGTACTGTTGCATCCTGGTGCCTTTTCCTGAAATTGTTATTTTTGCTAAATTTCTTCTGCCCATCCAACCCTACTGCATTTAGAAAGACTAATTAATCAAAACTAATTTAACAGTGCTTTTCTCTTTAGCTGAAGACTATTCCAGTGGCATTAGCCTGGCCTACAGGCAGGAATGCAGCATAAAGTGTTTCTGATCCTGCCTTGCCACAGACACTTGGGGCACATCCTGGACTGATCTGTCAAGCTGTGTGCACCAAGCATTGGTTCAGCTGTCTCCTTCCCTCCCACAGTCAGAGGTACACCCCAACACACTTGCAGAGCAGCCTTGGAGTCCCCGTGGCACTGTGTGACCCGAGGCACTGCGCACAGCTGCATGGCTGAGCCTTTCATCTGCCTTTCAGGAGTTACTGAAGGCCCAGGCGAGGGAGCCAGGGAGAGGTCACAGATTGGTGCTGCAGCTGGGCTGGGGACACTGAGAGTAGAGATGTTTTAAAGAGGCCCTCGTGGCAAACTCCACATCTCCTCGTCATGTGTCTGCCTGTTTCCTGATGCTGGAGAAGAGACTTCCATTGCTGATGAGCAGCCTCAATGCCACAGCTCATCCCACAGAAAAAAAAAATAAAAGGAAGATTGTTTGTCCCTTACTTTTTTCCTTAGGTGGAATAATGAGGAAAAGCACATTTAACCTTTTAAGATGCATGGATAAAATGGCAATTTGCATGTACAACCTGTCAGATTATGTCCTAGTTACAATCACTGCAGGCCAGGATGTAGCTGGGGGTAAAGCAGAGGTTGAGAGTTGCTGTATGCAGGGCTACATTTCTGATTTTCTTGGTAGTGAGACTAATCAAGGTCTGTGCTACTTTACTGTCACACTATTTATGCCTCCTTGTTGTTTTTTTTTTTAACAATGATTATATGAACAGAGGTTGCCTTGCTTGCGTGTTGGGTACAATGGCTCAAAGATCAGGAAGTGCATTGGTTTTATCAGATACAGCACAGACAACACGCACAGTATATTTACAGGAATATAAAGTTAATCATATGCAGCTATTAGGAAAGCAGTAATCATCAGTCTCTGAATGCTGGATAACTAGCATGAGAAACACGCTTTATAAATTAATGCTTAACTTACCTACAAGACTCCCAGGCTTTCCCCCTTCAGTGTCCAGCAGTGCTACTTAGCTGAATTTCTTCTGACCTGAATTTCTAGCTTGACCTTTCCTCCTCATTTGTTTTGTACAGCGCTGGTTTCACTCTTGAAGGAATCAGTATCAGCTTTAGCCCTGACCAGTCAGAGTTTTATACTGAGAAGGGATCAGTATCTCAGTAGTGGATAAGCATATTTGTTCTAAATGTATATGGCAGATGTAGGTAAATAGTGTTAGCCATTTGCCTTATTAATTAAACTTTGCTGATTTTTCATATGATAATACTTTCCACAAATAATTTATCATTTTACGTAGCCTTGAATCACAATGTTGGTTCATTATTCTCCAGTGAATTCACTATTTCAGTGAGAATGGAAACAGTAGGACCATGCAGTTTGATCCACTGTTTTGGGTCCCTTATGGCAAGAAGGGTGTTGAGGTGCTAGGGCATTTCCAGAGAAAGGCAACAGACCTGGAGAAGTGTCAGGACCACAAGTCTGATGAGGAGGGGCTGAGGGAGCTGGGAAAGGGGCCTCAGCTTGGAGCAAAGGAGGCTCAGGGGGGATCCTGTGGCTCTGCACACCTCCTGACAGGAGGGAACGGCCAGGGGGATCGTCCTCCTCTCAGGTAACAAACAATGAGAAAAGGGGAAATGGCCTCAAGTTGCTTCACAGGATGTTTAGATTGGATATTATGGAAGACTTCTTCACTGAAAATATTTTAAGGATTGGAACAGGCTGCCCACTGAAGTGGTGGAGTCATTGTCCCTGGAAGTGTCTATAAACATGCAATAGTGGTGATTTAGTGATGGGCCTTGTCAGTGCTGGGGGAATTGTTGGACCTGGTGATCTTAGAGGCCTTCTCCAGCTTTAATGCTTCTGTGTTTCTGTAAACATCATGTGTGATGAACATTCTCTCACCTGACCCGCTCAAAGACATAAAATGAATGCCTGTTTCTGGCTGGGTCTTGCATGTATACCTGTGGATGAACCTTTGCACACTGAAACAAGAGAGAAGTGAATATTGGGTGATGCAGGAAGTTGAATAGATATCCAGAAAACCACATAAATAACTCACCTGGCTTTCTTCAATAGCAAAGATCCGACTCAACAGGACCTGCGTTTTGTAGGGCACTGAGTGCATAAATTCAGAGACAGACTGGTGTATGGTCTAGGATTTTCAGGTCCATCTTCCATATCTTAGTTTTCTCATTTAACTGCAGAAAAAAATCTCCTAATTGCAGTTAACCTCAGTGTTTGAGTGGGTGAAGGGGATAGAAGCAGTTTCCTGCCACACAGTGCCTCAGTGAGCTCTGATACTCACCAGTGCCAGAGAATGCAGCATTTGACCCATGGCAGTGCTTGCAGTGGATGGGAGAAGAGCCAGGTAAGAACTTCACTGACTGAGGATGTGTGGGGTGTCAGTCACCCTCCCTTTCCCCAGCTCTGCCTCTGCTGGGGTTTCCTCACACACCCCAGGCTCCTACATAGCTTCCAGCAGCTGAAAAACTTTTCCAAGCCCCAGTTTTAGTAGGGTTTTTTCCCTCCCACTGTGTCCCGTGATGAGGGACCAGTTCTGTACAGCTACAGGGTGAGTGTGCCATCTGGCCCATAAAAGTTACCACCAGAGCTTTAAAAAAAAAAAAAACCTTTATTTATTTATTTGTAAATACAGTTACATTCATCAAAACAGCTGTTTAGGGCCCTGAATGTTTAAGAAACCAAACAAACCAAGCAAGCCCAAACTACTGAAACAACTTCCAGAAGCATTATTTGCCCCTTTAGGATAAAAGTCCTTGTTTTCCACTCAGTTTTCTGTCAGTCCTGTGGAGAGGAGAGCAAGCCAGCACCACTGTTGCTCCTCTCTGCCTATGATGTGTCCTACAGGGGCGTGCTGCTGATGGGGAAAGTGAAGCTGAGCTTTCCTTGAAAGTGTTTTGACTAAGGCAATTTAAATATAATGAGTTTTGTCTTTGTTGTTGTTGTTTTAAGGCTACCTCTTGATTTACTGTGTTGCTTCCAATGTCTGCGCTGACCAAGGAGAGAAGAAACAGGAGGGAAGCTGGAGTGGGAGAGGAAGCAGGACTATTTATCACCTAACCTAACTTTTAGTTCCTCTCTTAATGATTGTATGTTTATTGCTCTGCCTGAGGCTCAGCACCAAGTCCTTTAGACCAGAGATGAATTAATCAAATTAAATTCTGTGACCCTTTTGCTTTTTGGGAGTGTTGCAAGCCTCCCAGCACCCTGCCTAATTTCTGCTTCTTAACTTTGCTCTCTGTCCAGCAGTCAAGCAGTTCTTCCTTCACAACTTGGCGTCCCCCAGCTATTTATCTTCACTCTCTCTGGCCAATGCCAGAACGCCTTGTTTGAAGTTTTTATTCAGACCACTGCTAGTTTATGAAGTTGTGCAGATTCCACGTTGGGTGTGCAGCTGCTTCACGTCAGACACAATTGGCCTCTGCTGGGCTCTTGGCTTTAAAAGGCGATAAAGAACCACGGCCAGATTCTCATCTCGGCCCAGCATAAATCTCCCCACTGGAACTGGGGAGGCTGAACTTCAGGAGTGGAGTATCCACCGAGGCAAAGGGACAGCGTGGGGCTGGAAAGTTCCATCCACAGCTTCAGTGGCACACCAGAGAGGGATACTGGGCATGCCAGGGGGTCGTTCTGTCTGTGTGCAACCTGCCAGGTGCTGAAAATAGCTTTGGTTCAACACTTATAAGATTTTCTTAGCTTGGAGGGAGTGGGTCTGTTGAGACTTTGATGGTGCCGGTCTGGGTACTTGTGTAAGTGGCAGTTTAAGAAGAGTGAGAGGGAAGCCTGTTTGCTTTAGCTCTGGACTGTACACAATGCTATTTCTTGGCACTGATAGTGTAAGTGCAAGGCAAGAGGTCCATGGATGCATGGAGGAGGTAAAACAGAACCATGGCTGCACCTTTGCTACAAACCTGCTGATCAGTGTGACTCAAAGCTGGGCATAGGAAAATCTGATCAATCAAATCAATCAAATCACTGACATAAGGCATCTGCCAGTGGGAGGGGTCCTGATGCAGTCAGAGCAGCCTGCATCCTGACCTGCCCAGCTGCAAAACTGAGCTGGGGTCTGACCTCCAGGACATGATCTGAGGCTGCTTCTCCATTCCCACTGCCTTCCAGGAGTTTTGCATCCATGTGTCGCAGCAAGAGAAAACTTGAAAGGGCTCAGTCTGCATGATTGCAATGATGATGTTGAACAACAAAAGGAGAAAGAATGTCCTGTTTTAAGGTCTCAACAAGAAGGAAGTCAGAATAATTCCCCTGTAGATAAAGGGCTGTGGGGAGGGATGGGAAAGAAAAGCTTTCACTGTCCACAGAGGCGTTTTTACACAACCTCAATGACTTGAAGAGACCCAAGGACTCATAATAAGAATCATTAGTGATTTGTCATTGAAAACATGCACCTGGGCATAGATCCCCATAGGCTTTTGCAGCTGCACTGAGTCTGACCGAGCTCTCTCCTGGTGCAGTGCAGCCTTCAGGAGGCTTCAGGACTATGTGCAGTGCAGAGTTAACTGTCAAGCAAGGGCAGGACTGGATGGCTCCAAGGGATTTGCTAATGAGCTATCAAGCTGTGGGTCACTGGTTGAAATTTAATCTGTAAGAACAGTGACAGAAAATCAAATCAAAGTGCTGACGTCAGAGTGATGCTGGAGCGGCGGCGAAAGCGTTGCCTGTGCCTTATGCAGCACACAGAGGCAGCTCAAAGGAACGGGGAGAAAACTGTGGGGAGCTTGTTGGGAACTGCAAAATACAGCTCAGCCAATTTGAGTTACACCAAGTAAGTCACTTGACTTAGTGCAGTTGCTTGTGGATGACAACAGACTATCTCCTCAGAGAATCTGACCCAATCTCAGCCTTACACAGAACAGAAAACACACTGGTGGAGACACCTGGGTAGAGTTTGCTCAGCAAAGAGTGTCACAGAATGTGAATCAGCAATGTACCAGAAAGCTCAGTAGCTTGTGGTGATGCTGATGGGGTTTTTATTGTTATTTGGTCCTACATTGAGGTCAGTAGTAATAACATTCCCATCCCCATCTCATGGGGAAACTTGGTGGTTTCACCATAGCTTTCCCTGGGCTGGGAAGGGCCCACACTACTGCAGGCTATTAAACTAGCTCTTGTGGTTTTCATAGTTACCAGAGGGAAAGCTGAGGAAGGAAAGGACAGGGGCACCAGATGCCCTCAGCTGTGGTAGTTGTACTGGGTATGTGGGTCAGCCTGTTAGCTCAGGAAGGCTTATTCTGGTCCTTTACGCCCCTCTGGTGTTGTCCTCTTCACCGATTTTTTTGAGGGAATTCAGTCGCAAGCAGCTGAGCTGAGGATACAGAATTTCTCCAGATGGCACAGTCTTGCCATTACAGCTCTGTGACTCTGGCCTTCCCCGCCTCCACTGTAGGCAGGAAAGGGAGCAATAGTCAGCATTGTTTTTTGTGCCAGCTATGATTAGTTGGCATAAAGAGCACTTAAGTACGTTGACACAGCCTTTGAGTTGCTTGGTTTGCTAAAAAAAGGAAAGGGGAAAAAAAATCCCTGGACTACTATAGGATGTTTTGCTGCCTAAAGTCTCAGCTGCACCAGTAAAAACTAGGGACGAGGTTAGTTGCAGAAACTTTGTCATCCAGATATTTACTTAATTTTTATTTTTAAAAAAGTTTAGGAGAGCAACAAGTTTTTTTAAAAAATTAGTTAAACTCCAAATTCATGCAGATTTCCTGTTTTGCTTCTCAACAAAACCTCAAAACCACTTTGAACAACTTTCCCACCTCAGCCGAGGGTGGAGTTGTGTACGCCCTACACGTGGCCTCCAGAAGTGCACCCGGGGAGAGCAGCACACCTCCTCTGGCACGGTGGGGCCGGGTTTGCTGCTCACAGGGCAGCCAATATCTGTGCCTGTGCTTGGCTGCCCACAGGGGCTCCTGACTCAGCCAGTTACGCTGGGAAACTTTAACTTTCCTATTTACAGCAGAGCAGACAAAACAGTGGAGATGTGTCAGGCAAAAAGCTGGAAGCAGTTGATAAAGGGATGCCTCCCCAAGATACTAGGCAGATATCAGCTGCTGTCAGTGCACTGCTGTAATTTCATTGATTTGATCTGCTGAGACAACATCTCGGTAAATAAGAAGAGCAGGGAAATATATTGCACTGAAATTAATGGTTTGCTGCCTGATCTCCTCTTAAATGAATTCATTGCAATCTGAAGCAATGTGTGTGTTTTGCAAACCCAGCATTCCTTGGCTCCTACACTGCATCATGACATTACTTTAGGCGGTGAGGAAGATCTTATTTGTGATATAGTAGCTCAGCCCTGGGAACTCTGGATGGAGTTATGGCATTTGGGTGTGTAATTCTAAGTAACAATAAGCAGTGCTTAACATTTCCTCCCACATGAGAAGCGCGCCCATTAAAAGTTTAGCCAAGTCAGCTGTGCAAGTTCTTGCACAAAAAGACAAACTGCTAAAGAGCTAATAGGAGCCACTCTTATGTTAAAGAGTGGGTAGAGCATGCATTAACCCAAATTCTCCTTCTCTGCTGCTAATCAGTGAAGAGTCTTGCTGAGATCAAAGAAACCCCTAGCAGGTAAAAATGGTAATAAATCAGGCTCAAGCCCAGGTTCAGAACTCATGAGTCGTTTTCTCAGCTCTGTTCCTGAGATACTGCATAGCTTGAAGAAGTCAGTGAATGTGATTTAGACCATTCACGAGTCAACTTAAGTCCCTGTGAGAATGAACTAGAAGTGTCTAAGTCCCAGGGAATGGCTCAGTCTGTCTCATCTGAAGAGGAACCTACCTCCCAGAGAAACCGAGTGTTGCATGTAAATCTGGACAGTGTGTTTCAGACCTGAGAGGAACTTAAAACACAAAAGCATGTGGTTTTGTTTGTGTTCAGTGACTGACAGCCTGTGACTGACTCACAAAGTGGGTAAGAGGCTGCTAACATCTCATAAGGTGTGGAAAAGAGCCCACCTCATTAAGCCACGGTTTGACCAAACTTTCAGGTGATATCGAGCTAGCACAAAACACTCCAGCAGGAGAAATTTGGAGCATGTTCATACTCTTTATGTGGTCTATAGCAGAAAGACAGTCTGTGTCTCTGAACTGCTTGATGCAGGCTGGTTTGGGTTCACACAGCTGAGAGCTGCTAGCAGCTGGAGCTGGCAGATCATCCCCTCTGCACAACACTTGATCCTGATCTCCCCTGGACAACATCTCCCTGTAGACCTGGTGCAAAATTCTAAGTATTTCTGGGTTTTTAGGTTTGGCGGTTTGTGTTTGTGTTTGTGTTTTGTTTGTTTGTTTCCTAGTACAGATGCCAAAATGTTTCTTTTTTTTCTGCAGCCATGTGCTTCCTGTGTGCTCTGGGGAGTGACAGGAGGGTTATTGGGGTTTGAGGATAGCGCTGCGATATTGCACCAGGTAAAGAGACAAAGCTGTGTGGTGCTTGTCCAGGCTGTGCCTGGAGCAGAACCTGCAGCACACAGGTCAGCTTTGCCGTGCCCAGCTTTCCTCTCAGATGGATAAAATCCTCCCTAATGGCCAGCTAATAACTGCAGAGTGTGGGGGGCCTGGGTACCAGGATACGGGAGACATGCCAGATGTGTCAGTCTGGCAGTGTGGAAGCACCCAGGCCTTCCTAAGTGGCGTTCCTAAGTCTAGGTCACAGGGAAGGCCTGTTCCCCTGCTAACTCAATTCCTGCCATTTATCTGATGGAGGTCTGCAATAGAAACTTTACAAGCAAAAGACCTCCCTGTTTTCTGGGGTGATCTCTCTAGTTTCTGCATCCTGCACTGCTGTTTGTTGAGTGGTTGACCTTAGTGCCTCCACTCCAGCCTTACCTGTCTCCTGGAACAGCTGGGGCAATGGGAAGTGCTGGGGCCAGACCCCCTTGGTCTGCACAGCCTGGATCTCTACGTTTCTATTTTCAGGATAAGTGCTCAAATCATTCCTATCTTGTGCTTCCTCCCACTTATCCCACAACCCAGGTGCTTGCCCTTCAGAGGGGAATTTATATTTTGATTCCCACATAAGCAGGTTTGCTCACTGTTGAGCCTTGAATAAAGCAATTACCCAGCCACACTTGTGAGAATAATACTTCCTAGTGCTTATGCCTGGAGTGGCTGCATGTAACCACATTAAATCATCCCATGAAGGGCCTGCAGCTCTCTGTTCTGTTGATGGAGAAACGTGTGAACATCACTTGGGTCCTACTTCAGAGGCATCTGTCACTGCCTTGCCAGTGTGGTTTGCATAGGCACCTGCCCTGAGAGATCTGAATCATCCTGCTGGAGCCAAGCACCTCTTTTATTTTAGATGTTGCAATGAATAAATTGAGTGCCTAAAGCAGACAGTCTCAGTGTGGCCTCCAGGGTCTCCACGTTCACTGGCTGATAGAATGAGATAAAAGCCCTTGCTCAACTCATAGAGCTGTGGCAAGGCTTTAATTAATTAATACTGGCAAGGCTTTGAAACATAGGGAATGAAGTGGGGTTTACAAACCAAGTGTACTGTTATGACTTGATGGCACTTTCTGCTTCACTTTCACACCCTACCTGAGCAGAGCACAGGGCGGCTGCATCCTCTGATTCATCATGAATCATGAAGCAGGATACTTAAAATGTGGATGGTATTGATGTATTCACACTAGTTAAAATATTACAGGGAAGAGGGATTAATTCTCACTCCAAGAATGCTGTCCAAAGTGCTGGCAGCTCTCTTCTTTTTATTAACTCTCGGTGTTAAACCATCTCTAGTGGAGTCCTCAGTCAGCTCATACTCAATGTTTAAGCAAGATGTGCCAGCTGGAGATGTGAGACTCCTACTAGGATTTGCAGAGGACCTAATTACTCCCCAGTTACAGTGTTGGCTAGCACAGGTTCTCATTCTCAGCACTGTAGTCCCCCAGGTAGCTTTTGGTCTTCCATTTCTCTGGCATGATTGATGTTAATTATAGCCGTGCAGTTGCAACAGTGGGCAAGACACCCAGGAGAAGCTGATATCCCTGAAGTCCTCCTTGTGCTTAGCATCAGATTAGCACACAAAACTCCTTGGGCTAAGTCCCTTGGCAGGTCACACTGTTTCATCAAATTACAAAGTAGCTCATTAGGTTCCCAGTCATATTCCACCTATATGTAAATTCTTAATGAAAAAACATTAAAAACTTACTCACCGAGCACTCTGCCTCCACTGCTATATTGAAACACAGGTAAAGGCTACAGGGTAAAGACAGGAGGGTGAGCATCTGCAATAAACTGTGTAACTGCAGGTGATGTCACTGAACACCCCGGGGACGCTGTCACTCCACTGTCATCAGGAAGAAATGGCCTCAGGAGGAGGCGGCTGGAGGGCCATCCAGATGGCTGGAGTGATCCTACCAGTGGATCTCCTGCACCAAGGACACCTCTTCTCTTGCGTGTAACATGGTTTTGACAGATTTTTTTGCTCCTGACAGTGTGTGAGAGGAATTCCAGCATTGCTGGCTGGCCCTCATGCATTTGTCCTGGCTGTGTTGTGTCCACTAAGCCAGACCCAATAAAGGACCCTTTTGTAATGGCCCTTCACACGGAAGGATACTCATTTTTCCAACATCTTTTTGTAGCTAGAAAGCCTTGTACTTTCTGTAATTATCCCAGAGAAGCTGTGGCTGCCCCTGGATCCCTGGAAATGTCCAAGGTCAGGTTGGATGGGGCTTGGAGCAGCCTGGGACACAGTGGAAGCTGTCCCTGACATGGCAGGGGATGGCACTGGATGGTCTTTAAGGTCCCTTCCAACCAAAGTCACTCTATGATTCTGTGATTATCATCCTTTTGTCTTGTGGCATTCTCAAAGTAGAATTTACATTTGCCCCTGGGGCAGTGACTAATTCAGAGAATAAGAGATGTCTGGAAAACCAAGCGAAATTTTAAACTCTGGCAGTCTCAGGTAAAATGACCACTTTTAGTCGAGTTCAAACAGGAGTGAATGTCACTAGAGTGCGTCTCCCAGGTGAGAATTTACAAGCCACTGGAGTTTGTGCTCTTGTTACATATGCTATTAAATATTCTGCCTAATTTGTAGGTAGGTGCCTTTCAGCAGTAAATCTCAGACTAGTTTTACAAGAGAGGTCAGTGTCTTTCCCCTCATTTCACAGGTGGATAAACCAAGGTGCAGAGAGGTCTGGTGCCAGAAGTTTGGTGTCAGAGAGAGAAGCAGCTAATTGCAACAGGCTTTAATGCATCATTGTCCCTGAGTGTCATCATTCTTACTTATAATAATTCTTATTGCACCATCAACCAAATAGCTATGCAGGCATACCAAAGACAGGAATAGAGCAGCACTGACCTCTTCCCTACAGATAAGGATGTGCTCTCCAGAGATTTTTTTTTCCCCTACAGAAAGATAAATGACTTAAAGAAGAGCAGGTGCCATTTCTCCACCTGGGTGATTATGCCCAGAGGCAGTAGAAGTAATTTTTAGGAAATGGTTCTCCTCCTATTTACATCAAGCTAGTAGCAATACTTATTTTAACACAATTGCCAAGAGACTTTATTTTTAGATCTCATCCACATCATATCATTCTGAAATTCTTGCTTTGCTCAAAAAAAGTGAAGGCATTTCAATGGGAGCATGAAATTCACTGGAAGAATTATTGCTGCCTCACAAATATATATTGATAGCCTAAGAAGACAGTGATCCTTTCTTTCCCATAATGAAAAATGCTTCAAATCTATAAAGCATCCCTAATATTTTACCTTAAAAGACAAAATCACAAGTTGGGTTACCTTTCAGTAGGAAGTTTATAGGATTTCTAGCTCTTAAGGGACTCCTTTGGGAGTCTTATTTCATCCGAATGATATTGTTCTCTTGATGGCTATCACATTCCTATAGGAAAATTTGTCAGTGGGGCATAATATTGGTTTAAAAGATCCCAGAAAACAATACAAAATGGAATAGGAAAAAAAATGAAGAAAGGAAATGAAGGCAGAAGATGCAGTTGATGAAATTCACACAAATAAGAAAAATCCAGTTGCCATGAGGACTGGTCAGCCACATGCATTTCTATAAGTATATGTCATCTTGGTGTGCTACTCTTTTCTATTTTATTTAATTACCATCTTTCAGATGAACCTAGTAATTGCTGTACTGCATTTATCTCATCTGATATTCCACCCAAAGAACATGGAAGAGAAAATATGTAAAAATAAAAAAATTGCATGATGTGTCCATGGAAGGCATCTTTTCCTCCTTCCACTGAATAACAACAGATTGGTTTTTGTCCTTGTGAATCACTTTTTATATCCCTTTTGTTTTTCTCCCAGCATAATAATAAATACTCTTGCTACCTACACTTTGGAAGCTCATGGGGTATTTTCTGTCTTTATAATACTTTTGCAAAATCCTTCCCCAGGAAGCAGAAGCTGAAATGTTACCATTTTTTTAGGAACAAAAAACATTAAAGAAGAGAGTCCTCATGGAAGCCAACTTGAGAGTTATAGCAATGATTCATGAAATATGAGGCTCAGCAGAGAAAAACTGTGAGCAGGGCTGAGATTTTAATAAGGATGCATCTTCATTTATATTGAGTTAAACCTTGAGAAAAGTGCCTTTATATTTCCTGAATGCTTTCAGCGCTTGGTATTGCCAAAGGAGATGAAGTTTACAAACAAAATTTATTTATAAATGGGCAGCCACATCTCAGGAAGAGAGTGGCAGTTGTGTAGTGGAGTTCTTAAGTCCCACACACATTTTAGGCTTTGGAAGACTATGCCTAGCACTACAACAGATATCTGGAATTACTATGTTGGGGTTTTTTTGCTTCCCTAATTTATGTTGTTCTAACAAAGATTATATATATATTTATACTGAAGAAATAGTTTTTCCGGACTGACTGCCAAGAAACCCAGAAGAATAATCTAACAATGTGCAGCTTATGACTGCCTTTTTTCTCATCAAGAAGCAATATTTTTCAGGCTAAGGAATGACATCCCTTGGGATTTCATATGCTGCTGCTTTTTTTTGCTTTGTTTTGTTTTTTGTCTTTTTGGCACAGCTATTTTATTGCACAATGATAACATACTTATTAGGACTTTGAATTTGCAGCCTTAGAACAGGCCTTTGGCGGCTAGGGAAGTCATGACCGTGAAGAAGATTTCTGTCTGAGAAACAATATCCCATTTTTAACCATAACATCTGGCCAGAATTTGAATGATATCTTGAGTCTCTATCATGAAGAGATTTATGGATCACCTGCTAACGACCAGCACTAAGGTGGTTTTGATAGTTTAGAAATCCAGAAGTCCTGTTGGACAAGCTTGTGATGGCAATAGTGTCATAAATCTTAATTTTAAATTTCAGCAGTTAATATTTTTAGAGACCAAGACACCCTTCCCTTAGCCATGCTACCAGGTTTGAACACATGAATTAACAATACACCATTGACTCCACTTGATTTTCAATTGTCTGTTGGTTTTGTCAGTGGAACCACACTCCTTACTTCCAGTGCCCATTTATTCAACACCTTTTCCTCTGAACTAGTAAACTGGTTTGAAAGGAGAAGAAGCCAGGACATGTCTACATGTTACAGTCCCATTCTTCATGAGAATTTTTCAGTGTCACAATAAAGCAATGTGTATCCACAGAGCTTTACACAACCTAATTAATGACCAGTTGACACCGTCCCTCTAATTGTCCGCAACTGGAAGCAAAAAATGCTGCCTGTGAGCCACAGCTGATTAATGCTCTTCGTTGATGAATTTCTTTTTTTTTTTTATAAAGGAGCTGAGGGAGAGCCACAAAAGCCTTGAACTTTCACAAGGACTGCCTCTGCTTTAGGGGAATTTTCATCTTGCCTGCTGTTTTGTTTGTTTAAAAAAAATGGTGATGTGTAATCTTCAGGAACGTCCCTCATCATCCAACCCACAAACTGTTGGCAAAATAATAAACCTACACAGAATGTACTGTTAAATCCTTTTTTTTTTTTTTTTTAACTTCTTCCTTTCAGGGGTATAAATCACAGCTTTTTGCTTTTGCAAAATAAAGTATAGGCTTTGCACTGGGTAGTTGGCACTGGTTTTTTTCTGGCCAAATGTTCCATGCTGGCTCCAAAGCAACTGTGGACATTGAGTTGGCTATAGTTTGTCTTTGAACTCATTTGCAAGAATTCAGTCTTCAGAGGCCTCCAAAAAAAAACATAGTTTATTTATCAAATTGCTGTTTAACTCTTTTGTGTGCTGAATTGCAGGTGGTAATTTGACTTCAGTTTTCAGTTTTTTCAATTTGTCTGGCTGAGTTTCATGCACTGTTTACCTCTTCCAGTTTACATAAATGGTATCATCCTGCCATTTAGATCCAAAAAGTCTGTGCATTTCTGATTGTCTTACACAGTCTGGAAAAGATCCTAAAAATCAAACAGTCCTTTTGTTAGCTGGTTGCAAAACTAATTTTCAAATAACTCAGCTATTATTTGCTAAATATGCATTATATTTCTAGAAGTCTTCTCAGCTATGTATTTGCCTTTATGTCTCTTTAACGTAGTAGAGAAACAAGACTATTGCTGCATCTTTCACTGTTAAGTTGCCCACTATTTATTTCTAAATAATTTTGAACAGAATACTAAATTCTAAATAGAATGGAATAGGAGTGCACCCATGGTCTCCCTCCTTGGACCAGTTTCTGGTTTTGTCTGTCAAACACAGTTTGAAGTTTTAATCAGCTGGATGTTCAGCAAGAAATAAGTGATGGCTATTGATGTGTAAAACATTTCAGGTCTTCTGTTAATCTTGGACTTTTCCCTACAGCATCCTTGAGCTGCTTTCTTCTGCAGGGCTTCCCTTCCACTGATGCGATGCCATCTTTGGTGCTCTAACAAAAGGCTGTATAAATGTTTGGAACCCAGAACAGATGTTTTTGGGCAGCTTTAATTCAGTTTGCCAAGTTCAGGCATAAAACAAGATCCTGACCACTTGTGGTTACTGTAGATGGGATGATTTCTTCAAAGGAAGAGTAAGCGTGCTGGGCTCAATGACTTCCTGTCTTCTGGCATCCTACCACATGTCTTCTTTACTATACCATAATGTTTCCCAAGTTTGCTTTTGTTTCATTCTCATAATTGGCTTTGTATATCCACTGACTGATCTGATTCTCCTATCAAGACAAGGCTGTTCACTCCAGATTTTCACTAGTGTAACTGAGAGGAAAATTTGGTCCGTATGCTCTGTAATAAGATATATCATCACTGTCAATATTTTTCTTCTTCCCATCACTCCCCTGCCATATGGCAACTTCACAGGAAAGAAGTGAACTGCATATGTTCTAAGTAGAACTTCTTCATTCCCTGCAAAGTAGAGGTTGGTTTTAATATCATTCAGATTAAAAAATGGAGGAAGCCCTTTATCATTTAGCATGGGATTTTCACCAAATTCCAGCCACACAAAAGCCAGCCAACCTGTGGAAACTTGTGATCTGAGCTCCTCCTACAGTCACTGGAGGGAGGAAGCAACTTTGAGAGGGTGACTCATCACCCTAAGAGTTGGAGGAAAATTTTATTTCCATGAACACGAGTGCAAATCTCTTCAGTACCCACTGGTCTTAATGGTGTTGAACAGATGAATTGAGCTGCAGACCCACAGACCTATCTGTGCTGGAAAGGGGACAAGAGGTGATTGTCCTGAGCTGATGTTGGCCTGTCTCAGGTGTGTTTTGGCTTGTGGCTGGCAGCTCTCTCCAAATCACACCCAAGAATGACTCAGTGGGCAGCGAGAGCCAGGGATGGTTCTCAGTCAGCAAGACACAGATTAGGTGATCATGTTTCAGGTAGGAATTTTAATCCTAGTAAAACAAGCCATTCCATTTGTTTTCAGGGGCAGTGTGTGATGGCCCATTTTATTTACTGATGGCCCAAGAGGTGTAGAGAGCGAAAAAAAAACAAAAAAAAATCATACAGGGAAATGAAAGATGAACCTGAGAGTTTCTTATTTTCTGAAACTGGGGCTTGTGTGCAAGTAGCAGTCCAAGAGAAAGGACCCACTGTTAGTGAGTCTTTTCTTATTTTAAAATTTCAAAGGTTCTTGTTGTTGCTACTAGAAAGTGACTGATGGTGACTGTGGAAAATAGTATTTGTAAAGAAAGACTTCCAGGACGCACTATATCTAAATGACTTTCTAAAAGCAGTCACCTCCTTTGGCCCCCTTTGAAGCTGTCACTTGGAAACTGATGTCCAGAGGGTCTGCACCAGGGAAACACCCTGTGTCACACAAGTGTTTTTGAAAATTTTCTGAGATCTGCCTGTTGGATTATAAGACTTGGGACAACCCTGCGTTAAGCACTCTCACTGCTCACCACAGAGAGCCCAGATGGAGCCACAAGCAGTGCAAAAGGTTCCAGCCACTTTCAACCACTGCTCTGATACCCAGGGACCATGAGATAAATTCAGATAAATAGCCCTAAGTTTCTTCCAGGGAGTGTGTGGGCGTTGCAGGCATTTTACTGCCAGGCTATTCATTTTTCTGCACTGATAGTTTCCATGCTAGCTGAACTGACCAATCTCCCTGATGTGCCGCGTCAGTTTTCTTATTAAATATGAAAATAATGAATGTTAGGAACGAGCCTCAAAAGCTCAAGACCAGGTCTTGGTGCCAAGTGTCTGGCTGGCATCATCTCCAGGGTTCTGCAAACAACATCTGCATGAGTGTGCAGGCTGTGTCACTGGTGAAGTTAGGGTGTGATCTGCCATGATCTGCTGAGCAGGGCTGCTCTGCCAGGGGGAGGCTTTGCAGCCTGTGGGATGCACAGCCAGGCTGTGCCTTTCCCAGGAGAGAAGAAAGGTGCCATCATTTACAGGAGTGACCCTGGGAATATTTCCCTTTCCTCACCAGGATTTCTTTGGCCCACAGTGGGATTAATGACACACCTCTGCTGATGTGATCACCGCTGTGATGAGCAGAAAGTGGCTGATCTGGAGGCACCGACCCAGCCCAGCAGCTGCCCTGTGGGATGGCCTGGAGAGGGACAATGTGCTGGAGCTGGGGGATTCTGGAGGATGCACAGGAGGCCCCAACTCCACACCTTGCTGCTTATCTGCTCAGCCTCTGAGCAGCCCAGTAACACCCCTGCTAGTGAGAGAAAGGTGCAAGGTGCTGCTGCTGCAGCCCATGAATGTGATGTGATGCTGTACAGGATTCAGTGCAGGCTCTAAACTGGAGCCCTGTGGCTCAAGTGCCATTAGTTCTCTGGAGCATCATGTCACTGCCTAGGAGGGAAAACCTGAATGTTAGAGCTGTAAAGGGAATTACACTTTGCTCCCTCCCTCCTGGCAACAGCTATATGATATCAACCGTTTTAGCAGAGGCCAGACCCGCTTTCCTGCACCCCAGTTTAGTGCAGTCAATATAAAATAATTCTTTCAAAGCAGAGGATGACTGTTTAATTTTGTAAAATTTTGTTAATTTTGTTTCTTATGCCAACACTTGTTTAAATTAATTTTTTAAATTACTATCAAAACCAATGCAAAACCAGTCACTAGGCTGCTTCTAGACAGGTAGTAGGACTATCCTTGCATGTTGTTTATGTTAACCTTGGGCTAAAGGTTGACTCTTTTCCAATATCTGAAACTTTCCAAAGAAAACAGTCAGCAATGTGCAAATAACTAAACCATGCACCCAAAAATGACTGAAATATCATGTGATGGGTCAAACTTTAGTTGGGTTAAGTCAGGCATTTAGAGTAATCCTTCCTTACCCCTCTTAAATATCACGTAGGTAAGTTGTGACAGCTCACTCAATGCCAGGAAAAGCTTGCATTATCCTCAAGGATGAATTCAGGACCTCAGGAAGCTACCAAGTCAAATGAAAAACAGAGACAACAGCCGATGGCTTAGCAGCTTAAGCCATATGCCACAGATCAGCCTAGCCATAATTTCAAATGCCAGAAGGATCATTACCAAGCTAATGCAGATCTATTGAGTGCTTGGCCATTTACTACAAGCAGAACAAGTCCTCTGAGTTAAATCCTAAGAAATTAGATCCTTTGGGGGTTTAATGGCTATTAAAAATCACAGGATATTTTCATAAGGGGTGGAATTTATCAATCTTATGCCCCTAACCAAATTAGCCCTTTCCTCCCACAAATACACTTGCAGTTCTGTGTTGCAAAAGGAAGATGGGAGAGGAACAGAGATTGAAACCCTCCAGTGATGTGCTCTGTCTTGCAAGAGCTGTGCTCCTGTCATCACTGCAACTCAAAGGCACTGTGGATTTTTGCAATGAAAACCTCAGAATGTTGCTCCTGGATTTCCTATACCGGTGGCTGGGCTGCACCCCGAATTATTTTTCTGCATTTAGGACTAAGCACAAGTCACATCTTTAAAATTCTGTGTTTGTCCTTAGGACTTGGCATCCCACTCCAGCAGTGTCTGTAATGGGAAGGCTGGGCTGGCCTGGTGTCTAGCTCTCATGGAAGTTTTGCCAACCAAGGACAACTTGTGAGCATTAACTCTTGTTTGTAGACACTGGGGTTTGTATTATTGTCATTAGCCCACTAGAACAAGGGCTGGTCAGGAACCAAGCCCCTCTGTAATGTAATTATAAAACAAAAGATAAAGGGCAAAAGTTGGCGCAGGAACAATGGCCTTGTATTAGTGAGTTTGACAGGAAAGGCACTGATGGGACTGAAAGGGTTTGTAGGTTCCACTACAGGAACAGAGCTCTACCAGGCAAGCAGTGGGATAACTCTGTGGGTGATTAGAGGAAACCTCACTGGAGTGCAGAAAATGCCATTGGAGGTAGTGCAGAAGTGTTTAATTTGAGAATTATGTGGAAGGCTGATGGAAAGCAGCGTGATGGATTAATGACAGCCACCATTTGCACAGAGAATGAGGGATGTCGCCCTGATGAAGCTGGGAGAGTTGGGCTTGTTCAGCCTGGAGAAGAGGTGACTTTGGGGCCACCTGGTTGTGGCCTTCCAGTACCTGAAGAGAGCCTGCAATAAAGATGGGGAGAGACAATTTACAGGGATCTGGAATGACAGGACAAGAGGCAATGACTTCAAATTAACCCAGGGCAGGGTTAGAGTAGATGTTAGAAAGAAATTCTTAACTCTGAGAGTGGCACAGGCTGCCCAGAGAAGCTGTGGCTGCCCCATGCCTGGAAGTGTCCCGGTTGGATGGGGCTTGGAGCACCCTGGGATAGGTGGAAGGTGTCCCTGCCTGTGGCAGGGGTTGGGTCTAGGTGATATTTAAGGTCCTTTCCAAAACAAACCATTCCATCATTCTGTGATTCTCTGATTCTTTGATGGGGTGCAAACGTGAAGAGGAGGATTGGCATTCAGCTCTAGACCCAGACACCTGAACATGGGCAAGAACACAGAAGAAAGCCAGGGTAATAATGAAAGTATGACTGTGATTACCACAGTGTGGATGCTTCACTTCTGAAAGGCTGCAGACCAAGGCTGCCTGCTATTGTATATTCACAGACAAACTTCTTGGCTTGATGCAAAGGTACTCAGTGAAATATGGTCCTTACCCTTAAAATCTGAGCATCCCTGCACTCTGATTTATTGCTGCCTCTGTTTCCATCTGTCAAGGGCAGTCCCTCAGCATTTTCAGTGACTGAGAGCTGCTGATGCTGGGAGGCAGGCACTGGTCCAGGCTAGAGTTCCTCAACATCCTTCTATGAAACTCTGGCAAGATTCAGAGATGCTACGTGCCTTTCCCAAACTTGGATTATATCTAGCAGTAGGAGCCAGATCTCCTAAATCACTGTTCTTTAGAAATCAGCTGATAACATTCTTATGGCTTTGTTTTAATGATCTGTTATTTAAAATGGAATGATGTTGGAAAATTGTCAGAATACTTAAAAACAGCCAGTGAAGTTACATTTAATGGATCATATATTTTTAATTCATTTTCTATTTTAGATTTTTATTGAGACAGCTCACCCAGTAAGGAAAAACTGAATTTTGCCTTCCTCTTGCAGCTTAAACTTGTGGTGAGGAACACAATGTTTAAATTCTTAGTTTGGAATAACTCTGCCTGAACAAATAATAAAACAGAAGAACAGATTTATCTGTCAGATAAAGACCTTGGAGCATTTTGTGAAGAATATTTGAAAGATCAAAACATTACAGGTTTCTCACCAACGCTGGGAATTGAAAAGTAAACAGAATTACCTGGAGATCTGACTGAAAGAAAATAAATTCTAAGGAAAAAAAATCCTCCTAAATACATTGTTCTCTCTCCAGTGTTATATTAAACCAAAAATTACACTGGTGCTGAACAAGTAATTTATACCAGTGCAAAACCAAATAGTTTCAACAAAGATGAAGGAGAGCTTTTATTTTAAAAGTGCCATTACGAGCAAAAGGCTTCAGAGCATTTTCCAATTTTAATTACTTCAGTAGCATGCAGAGCAACAAAACACAAGTTTGAACTATCTTGCATGGATTCTGAAATGTCAAAACCTGATAACTGATATAATAGATGGTGCCTACATGGCTGAAAAGCCTAAGGAAGCAATCCTTTATTCCAGAGATTTCAGATTAAATCCCATCCCGCTTGAAACTCAGTGAAAATTGCAATGTAATGGATTTTCAGCCTGAAATGGGTTGGTTTGCAATGAAGATCCTCTTAGAGATACAACCAAAGATTTGAATCAACATGACAGTTTCCTGTCCTTATGGGGCAGACTAGATGACTGGTTAAGATTAGATATATAACTTTTGGGTGGCTGGAACATGAGATAAATCCCACCCTCCCTTTGCTCTTTCTTCATCTCCTGCCCTGAGCTCCATCCATCTTTACAGCAGCACCACTGGAGGTGCCCAGTGCAGAAATACTCTTCAGGCTCAGCTGGCAGAGAAGTGGAGGGGAGCTTCCTCTGTGTTCCTAAAACATCTGCTGATGCTGAATGTCCTGTTTGAATTTGATCTTCTCCTTCAGCCACCCCACAAGCCTTTAATCCCCACTGATTTTTTATGTTTTCCCCTGTCTAGGGAAACCCGCACTGGGCTTGGACTTCCCATGGGTTGAATCCTCAGGTTGAATCCTTTTTTCTCCCACCTGGAGAAAAAAGAGTTTTCAGGACTAGGTTAAGTTATGATGATGTGGGAGAGGAGCCTAGGATCATGGGGCTTATTTGATCATTCACATTAGCTGTACTGGCTTTGCAGGACTCTCCCAGCAAGTAGGTGCATTTCAAAAGATAGGAAGGCAAAATATTGTATTAATCTCACGCTCTGGCGCGTCTTAACCAGCAAATTAGCTGGAATTTGGTGTTTCCATTACTCAGCAATTGAGACTTTCTCCTTTTGTGGCAGTATGGGTGGGAAACTAAGCTTTAAATAATGAGGGGCTATGAATCAAGACCCCCCCTAGCACACAAATATAACCTGTCTTGACGCTCCCCCATGGGAGAAGAGGTCAAGCAATATTTTGCTGCTGGGGAAGGCGGAGAAAAAGCTTCTGTGGGAGGATCAGACCCATCTTCCCTTGATCCAGCATGCTTATACAGCTGGGCTTGCACAATCTCTGCAGCCTCCCAAGTGAATTTCAGCCTTGCACTCACTTTAGAGCCATCTATTACTCCCCACTGTGTATGTTCCTACCTAAAAATCCATAACTGGTCTTGCATCGAATCAATGCTCCCAGTCAACTTGTATCTAAACAAATTGAATGAAGCTGAGAGCTCTGTAGATCCTCTTATTTATCCCATGACAAGCAGAGAGACTCCCAGTTCTTCTGCTCCTGACAACTTTGTCAATAAAATCTGCAGATTGCACAATATAAAGTTGCTTTATAATTCATCTCCTTGACAATAACAGAACCTTTGAACAGGAATGCTTTATGTGGTTATCACAAGAACAGTGCTCAAATAGAGGCTGCGTCAGTAAAGTGCAAAAATATCTTTTTTCTCCTCTTGTGCCGTCACATTTCAAGCAATTTTTTTGATGTAGTGAAGAAAAGATCAAATTTTATTTCACAGAAGAGTTTCTATTTGACTGGCAATTATACCATAAGTAGCAATCATAGGACTTATTAGATCATATATTCCACTCCCCTTCCATTACAAGATTGTTTTTCAGACCTGAGCTCTAATTTCATTATTTGAAAAGGACAAAATATCAGACTTACAGAAAATAATGTAATTGCTGCAGTAGTTCCCTTCAAAGGACATTTCTAGGCAGTACCCACAAAACTGCTGTCAAATAAACTGCAAGTGGAAATATGGCAAGTGGATTTCTGTTTGAATGAGTTTGAGTTGATACCAGCTCACCTATCTGCCCTAATTTATGAAGATGTAGTAGGAGATGTTTTAAAAGTTATGCTGTTTTATTCTGTTGTATAAATATTCAGTCAGGTTTTAAAATAAAAGGTAGGATTTTCAAAGCCAAGTGAAATACTACTTTTGAAGTTTCATTGATTTTAGTAGAAAGGTGTATGTCAAAATCCTGGCCTTAGGATTCAGGTGGGTAGATTGCGCGTTTAAGCAGTGATCACAATTTAATCTAAAAGTAGGAACCCAAAGTTGAATTAGATTCACATTCTTAGTGTTCTGTTTTTTTGTCTCTGAGAAGTCAATTGATTGTTTTGTTTCAAATTTGAACTTTAAGTCTTACCTTGACAATAATTGATACAAAACTGACTCTGAAGGAACCAAGACAATTTTAGGTAACAGGACAGAGTCCTCCATCTTCAGTTAAACACTTGGCTAAAGGTTCAGGAAGATGAAAAAATGCCTGGGAGTTAATAGTGGTGACACTGATACGGTGGCATGATAGCTTGCATGTCAGTGCTCTTCAGACAAGGACAGTATGAGGTTTTACCAAACATAAACTAAAAGAAATAACGTTTCCTCATTTTACAGATATGTGAGGAATGCTTAGAAGTGTCAGGTGACTTGACTGGCTCCTGTGACTCTTTGCAAAAGATGGAAAAAATATCTATTCACTTCCAGTTTCTCTGGGTGTCTTTAAGTATATCTGCCTTAGTGGAGGGGCTGAGGTTCGTAGATTATTTGGAGCCTGCCAGTGCAGCAGAGCCATTTGAACATGGTACAAAATATGCAGCAGAGCCATTGTGCCCTGGTGGGATTTGTGTTTCACTGGGACCAGTCTGTTCTTCCAGTGTGTCATTATCCTTCTCAAGGAAGTTTCATTTTACTCTTGAATCAGCTCACATTGTTAATGTGCTCATCAGCCAACTCAGGATATACAGACAGCTGCAAGGAATCTAATTAACATTTGACTACAGAAGAAGAAATTGCAATCTACTGTACTATTTAATCTGTCAGTGAGGGTCTGGATTAGAAATGGCTTCAGAATTTCCCTGTAGCTTTTCTCCTGTTTTAATATAACAGAATCATAGCTATTAGAGGTGGAGAAAAACCATTAATTTAGCTTGGCCATCAAGCATTGCTGCTACTTTTACCCTTTGGATGACCCTAAGAAAATCTCTTCCTCTATGTTTGCATCCATCAAACACCTGCAGATTGTTATCCTCTGTATCTTTTGTCATCATTTACTTAGGCTGCAGTAATTCATGTAATATTTCCCAACAAATCCAAACTTCCATTGTTTTTCCAGTACTAGTTTGTCCTTAGAAACCAAACAGCATTCCAGCATTATCTCCATCGTGGTACACAGTGCTCTTACCATCTAGAAGAAATATCTGTGTCTTATACTAAAATATATCAGCTATTTAGTTTAAGGTCATGATTAGTGTTTTAGTGAAAGGAAGATTCAAAGACACTCCACGATTTTTTTCTTTTCCTGTGAGAGAAGAATAATGTAATTTCTGTGTTATAGCCGTTCTCTGATGCATAGAAGATAGGGCTGAAGTAGTATGAAGCACATAGTAGTTGAAAAGGAGAAGCTTTTTCAAATTAATCTGAATGTTTAGAGGATTTTTCTTTCTAAACAAATAGAAACAACAAATTGTTTGGATCAGAGAGAGCGACTGTGTTGACAGCAGACATATGAATGATACTGTTTTTACAGATGGACTGGTGAGAATCAAATTGAAGCTATTGATCTGTATTTGTGCAGGATCCTGCTAAACAGCAAGCTTTGAGGGCTTAGCCATTAGCAGCATAGGTCATTTTACCAACTTGGAAAGGCAACACTCTCTGTTTCTATCATACACACTCCACTGCTAGCGCAACAGAAGATGCCTAGACTTCAAAAATGTCAAGAGCCCTTCTGCAGGAATGGGGATAATCCTGTACAGATATAATTAAAAGCCTTTTCTCTCCCCTCAACAGGCACAGGCAGAAAAGATAAGTCTTCTGAGGCAATTCGTCAGCAGTCTGGAAAAATTCTAAGTTAACTTTTTAACTTCAGTAGTCTTGCATCTTCTGTTTAGTGGAGGCTGAGCAGAGACTGAAGAGAGTAGGATGTAAGTCCTACAGTGCAACAGTGAGTCCTCAGGTCTCAAATTGATTAGTGCCTTTGGAAGAGAGTAGAGAGAAGCACAAATCTTTCTTAAGCAGGGCAATTTTGGGTCTTCTCTCCCTAGAGCCTGTGTTGCAAGTTCTCATTAGTGCCCAAAGTCCTTGGGAATCTGAGCTGGTGGAAACAAGGAAAAAAACTTATTTATCATGATGGTTGCTGGTGGGACTGGGACCACCATGACCTGATCAGCTGGGAGCACATAATTGTAGCCAGTGGGCAGTAGTAGACTGCAGCAAGTGTGAAAAGAAATACTTAGACTCTTTCCTTAGATTGTCTCTCTCTCTCCTTATTTCTTTCTTTTCTGTATTTCTTAAGTATATGATTCATGAAATTAATTTGTTGTTACAGGAAAGATGGTTTTATCAGCTGAAACACATTTCTTTCTTGTTTGCTTTGATATTATCAGACCTAAGTAGAAGGATCACGTTCCAATATGACATCCATGGTCTGATGCTAGATAAGGGCAAAATGTATTTGAACATTTGTAATCAGATTCCCCCATATGCAGAGTAACATTTCCCTTATCGAGGAACGGAAAAGTAATTGAGGCATCTGATTTCAAAACTTGCAAATATATCCCATCTGCCTCCAAGTCACTGGGAAGAAGAATGTGTTAACCTTAAACAAACTTTAGATCAAATTATTTCATCCCCATGCTTGCATTCTATAACATTCTCATCTAGGAATGCTGTAAGTTGCACTTAAGCAGTTTTTTCTTCATGTGTAGCTTGTTCTTATTAATTTTTGCTGTTTAAGTGAGGGGAAAAAAAAAGCCTACAGCTGTAACATCTCCTCATATATTACAAAACATAATCTATAGGAAATTAATTCACTTAGACAAAATAGAGGGAAATCCAAATTTATCTGTATTTTTGTTGATGGAAAAAAAAAGGCATAAAATTTCAGTCTAGAAAAAATTAATTTCAGGAAGACAGCAGCAGTCTATATTAGTTACGTTCCTAGTTCTCTGCTGTTGTCAACAGACTTGCATTGCCAGAAAGGTTGGCAAAACACAGAGGAGCACATATTCTTACTTCTGAGTTTTTTCCACAATTCTGATGCTGGGACATGACCTTCTCCTGTCATCAGCCATGGAAAAAGACAACTTTTACTACTGATATTTGCTGCAAATGACAGCTGTAGTGGAGCTGCCAATATAAAAATTTGCTGAAGCTCAGCACAGATTTAGCTGTTGCTGAAAATAATGCTAAATCTATATTAAAGAGTGGATATGGAAAGCTTTTCATAATTACTATGTTCACATGTATTATTTAATGGCTTTGACTTAAGAATGGCCAGATTCTTGTTAATTAGTTTATCACCAGTGACTGGGTGTAACGGTGTTTTAAACAAAGTCTGTGTAATAGGCAGGCTTGAACATATAGACCTTATTGCATTGAGTCTTTATCCCAGAGCAACTTATAGTATGAAATGGCCTTAAATTAGGAGTGAAATAGATTTCAAGCCTTTTTAAACTGTACAAGAGATATAATGAGGACATAATGTGGGTCAAAGTTGGTCCAAGAGCAGATAGAGATAGCCAAAACACTCTTTGTGGTTGTTTCAAATGCCACAGGAGAGCTCTCAACAGCCATAAACAGTTTTTGATTCAGAACTGGATGGAGCTTGTATGAGACCACACTTCCACACATTTTACTGCAAATTGTTTTTAAAAAAGCAAACAGCCCTTAACTGCAGCGTGCTGCAGAACTCCATTAGAATGCCTTTTTAGCAAGGTTATGAATTTTCAGTAATTGCTGTGGTAATCCATATTTAGCATCTGCAGGATTACTTTTAATCAGCTTTGAGGATATGATTTGACACCATTCTTTTTATGCCTCACCATTTTACTGGTTAGACTGTGAAAAAATTCCATCATTTGCTGACTTAATTTAAAGCCAATAACAGCAAAATTGAGGGTAAGAGGGAGGAGGGAGATTTGGTTACCAGCAAAAGATGAGGAAAATAGCCATGTGTTGTTCTTAAAAGAGCACTCATTGGATCAATAATTTTGGTAATAAAAAGATACTTTTTTCTGCTGTAGGAATTTTCCTCCATAGATCTCAAGGCCTTTGTGCATTAGGAGTCAAGAGCAGCATGCATTCTGCATATTTCTACATATTTTTATGTAGTTCTTAAAAGCATGACCTCTGCACATGTGTGTGTTGTATATATGATTTCATTGTGGCTGCCTTCCTCCAAAATTACTTATTGTTTCTAATCATGTATTAGAACCAAATCAGGACATTCTTTGGCTGATGCTTTTATCAGAGATATTTTCTCCAGGGGATATTTTGGGGGTTTGCCTAGACAACGGATATACAGAGATTGCATGGTTTATTGGTGGGCCTGGCAGGGCTGGGTTAATGGTTGGACTCAGCCTTGGAAGGCCTTTCCAAACATTAATGATTCTGTCATTCTGTGATCAGAGAGTTCCCAACCGAGCCATCCTTGCCTTGTGCCCTGTTGGGTGGATTTCACTCTGTTCCCTCTGCAGTGGGAAGTTGCCAATGTGACGTGGTCACAGCAGTGAAATGAGTCCTCAGGGCTTGCTAAACACAAGGTTAACAAATCCCAGTTAAAACCAGGGAGAAATAGAGTGCCTTCATGATGCTCGTTGTTTTTTTGGTTTTTTGTCTTTTTTTTTTTTTAAATCACCGTGTTTGATAAAATATAAGTAGTGCTTTAATCTATTTACAAATCTACCCAAGATAAATTGCTAAGCACAAATTCAAATGGCCCCCTCCAAGGCTCTTTTAGTGAAAAGATAATTGAGCTTAATGATTACAAGAAAAGTGCTGGATGCAATATTGTCAGAAAAATATCTCTCCTTCTCTTTAGCAAGGACAGTAAATCCATAACAGAGCAAACATCCACAGTATTCAACAGCCAGCCTTCCTCGACCCTTACATCAAGGTCTGAGAAAGCAGTTCAAAGAATTGGTGCCTGTTTCATGCTGTTCTTGTAACAGGATCATCTCCACTAGCAACAGGAATGGCAATATTCTCATTTTACAGAGGCTGCTTTGTAGCCATTGGATGGGAACAACTTTATGATAACTGCAGCAGCCTGGGAGGGAGAATGTGAAGCTGATTTTTAGCTTAAGGCATCCAGTCCAGCAAGATATCTGCATGCAGTGCTCTGTGAATTGAAAATGTGTAAGTTTTGAAGCAGGCTCTGATTTTAGTTCGCAGTCTCTGATTTTTATTAATGTTGTCAGTTTGTCAATTGAAGAAGTGCAAATGATTTGAAAGATACATATTCAAGGAGTTCCTCTATGTGACCTTATCTAAATTTCTTATAAGGTTTAGGAAATGTCCTCTAAATTTGAATGTCTCCTTTAATCCTCATTGTTCCTGAGGCTTTTTTTGTCCCCCACCAGCTGATAAATGAAGAACACAGAGTGTTTTCCTCTTCTTAATGTTGGTAAATTGACTGAACAAAAGTTAACAGGTATAGGACTCCAGTGCCTCTCAGATTCTCCTGATAATAATGCAGCAGCCATTAATTTCACTCTCAGCCAGATTTTGCTTCAAAACAGACAATAAAAAGGCTTCTAACTTGGCAAAACCCATTGAGATAAATAAAATCTGGTTGTTCCGTAGCCAGAACAAGAAGAAAATTTAATGGGAATTGGAAACCTGCTGGATGTGACCTGTGAGGCTGGCAAGGCAGGGAGTCCTGCTGCCTCCTCCCATTGTGCCTGTGCCACATTCTTGAGAGAATATTGAGTCCCGCTGCTGACCTGCACAGGACTTCCCCAGGAATCCCATCACCTGTGGAACCACGCCAAAGTCTGGAATTCCATCAGGCTTGGAGCTGTGACCACTTCCCTGAAGCCTGTGACTGTGGGTGAAAAAACCTTTTCCTTATACCCAGCCTAAACTCCCCTGACTCAGCTTCAAGCCATTCCCTTGGCTCCAGGCCCTGGTCAGAGAGAAGAATTTATTGCTGCCCCTCATTTTTCCCTCACGAGGAAGCTGTAGGCAGCTACAAGGTCTCCCCTCAGTTTTCCCTTCTCCAGGCTGAGCAGAACAAGTGTCCTCAGCTGCTCCTTGTGTGGTTTCCCCTCAAGGCCCCTCACATTTTGATGACCCTCACAGTGCTCTCTTCTCACAAGGCCTTGAGGCTTCAGTGGGGGAATGGAGGTCAGGGCACAGGGGTGTGCAGGGCAAGAGCTGAACCATGGTGAATTTCTGCAGCAGGGCAGAGGATGGCTGGCAGTCCTCAGCTCCATAGTGAAGCAAAGAAAGGTTTCTGAGGATGCTTGCAAGGCAAAGAGCAAGAGCCAGATGTGCCTGGGGAGTCCCAGAGATGAGAGAGGTTAAAATATGTGAGTCTGCAGGCAGAGAGGTGAGCCAGAGGGGATGTGTAGAAGACATAAAACCTGAAAGCTGTAAGACCATATAATCACAGTGTGGTTTGTGTTGGAAGAAACCCAGAAGATCATTTCATTCCACTTCCCCCTGGCATGGGCAGGCTCACCTTCCACTAGGCCACATTGCTCTAAGCCCCATGCAACCTGGCCTTGGACACTTCCAGGGATGGGGCATCCCAGCATGGTGCAGTTGTTCTGTAGCAGTTTAGAATAGTTCATTTGGGGAAAACATTGTTCAAATGGGGAGATGATGGTCCAGGGAAAAGTACAGCAGGGAATAGAACTGGCATTTTCCAAATGGGTCTTCAAATTCGTGTGTGATTCTGGTGTCACCCACACATGCAGTGCCACCAAGGCTGTGTCTGGGTGTCAGAGGGTGCTGAGGGGGCTTGGGAGGAAGAGTGGAGCTGCTCATATAGAGAGAAGGAGGGAAGGGATGGGTTACAGTGGGGGTGAAAGAAGTGAACAGCATTCAAGACAAAAATTAAAGCCTTTAGAGGCCTTCAGGCTTCAGCAAGCAACTTAAGCACAAGCTCAGCTTTGGGAAAGCAAGTGGCATCAGTAAAGTCTGTGGGCTGAGTTCCCATTCCAGCAAGCCCTGTTTTGGTCGGTTTGGTAGGCTAAAACCCTAACACGGAAAAATGCAACATTTATAATTTAAAAGAGGACTTCATGGAAGTAAGAAAGAAGTCCAAGTGAACTTGGTCTGTGCTTCTGGACTGGAGCCTTCAGTGCAGGGCTGGTCACAGAAATATCTGTTGCTCAGATTCCAGTGCTCATTTTTCTCCAGGAAAAGCTGTGTATTTTTCATGCACAAGCCTGCATCTTCATTCAGCAGCACTGCAGGGCCGTGCTGAGCTATCTGCATTGATCTGGTAAATGAAAGGCCCCTTGCTGGCAGCGAAGCACAAACTCCCTGAGCCCTGAAGCAAATTGGAACAAGACAGCTCAGACAAGCAGTGGCAGTGCTGTGTTACATGCAATTGTATGTTTATAACATAGATGTGTACGTGCATAAAAGTATTTGGTCAGAAAACATCCAATATCTACAGTCTCCCAACTCTAAGGTATTTTGGGTGATTTTTTTTCTTCAAATTTCAAATTTTTTCAAAACCAGAAAACTGGTGGCACTACAGACCAAATATATGTTTGCCTATGTATGTATAAAAATGTAACCTTCAGAAACCTTGAGAAGTGAATGACATCCTTAAACATAGACCAGTGGCCAAGAAAAATGTTTGTGTATGGGGCTGAGAAGTGTGCAGAATAAAGTTTTTCATCAAATCATGGAAATCAGAGATAAAAAAGACCTATTGGATATTCCTGGCTATTCTCTTGACACTGAGATACAAGAGAGCAGGAAAGGAAAGAAACAAACAAACAAAAAAAGCATTAAAGCTATGAAATATCTGCTAGGAAATGTATATTTTTTTAGAAATCACAGTGCAAACAGAAGTCCTACGACAGCCACTGCACATTATGTTGTTTGAAACCCGTCAAAACTGATATAAAGAAGGAAAAAAAAATCTTTGGAGCTTTCTTTAAAATGCCTTGGGCTTTTCTTTTCTCACATAACAAGTTTTCCATAAACCATAATGTTGAGACTTTTTTATCATGTTTCCAATATGAAGTCATTAAAAATAAAAAAAAAAAAGGAGATAAATTGCCATGACACTGACACAGTGCTTTATGTATTAAAGAATCCAGTGGTTCTTACAGAGGCCTTGGCAAGGGTATGTAAATCTGTATTGATGAGTGTTCTGGCAGTGCCAATGGATTGACCAAAGGGACTTGCGTTGTGCATGAGGAAGATGAAGCAGAGTTGAGGTGAATATGAAGGCTAGCTGGTGAGACGGTGGAGAAACCAGGATATAATTCAGGAGTTTTGAGCATTTTTTGGTGTTTCAGTGTCGGTCTCTTTCCCACATAGTTCTGGAGGGAGTAACTGGAGGCACCAGCTCTTTGTGACCACTGAAGCAGAGCAATTTCTGCAGGCTGGGTACACCTGTACTGGCTGTGAAAATCACTGCAGTCTTCCCTAATTAAGCTTGGCACAGTGCTTGCTGCTTGTAATATATCCCTGTAATGGATATAGCACTGAACATTTTGAAGTGGCAGCTGAAAAGGTTTTAACAGTGCCCACTTTGGATTAAGGGTCTACATTTTGTGGAAGGTCTTTTACTTCTTGGCTAGTTTGGGTTATTGGTTTTTTTGTGGTTTTTTTTTTTTTTTTTTTTTTTTTTTTTTTCTTAAGTGTTGGCAGTGCAACTATTGACTTTTAGAGAGAAGGATGAGGATTTTTTTTTGGTAACTGTAATGATTTTATCCCATTTGCCTACATTTAATTTGGAAATGGAAAGCATATCTTTAATGCTAATTAGGCAGCACATTGCTTAGTCTTCCTGTCCTCATGTAAATAACAATTAGCAATAATGTAGCAGTTGTACACTCTGGCATCTTCTAAACCATACCATTGTATACCATTCCAAATTTCTTTGCATTAATTAGGATCATAAGCCAATCAGCACTAATTAAGAAGAAAATAAGTATAATAACAAATGAAACAACGCTAGTGATTTGTATCTGTTCAGTAGTTCTCTGCAGTTTATCAAATAGTTGTAATGTGTAGGAACTTCTTCTAATTGAAACTAATTATGAGCTTTCCCCTGCTACTTTGAGCCTCATGTTCAAATCCCACAAAGCTCATTAAATAAGTAACAAAGCTGGAATCTTTAGCACATATTGTAACTTGGTTCACGTTAATTAGCACCACGTTTTGGAGGCAGTAAGAGGCCGTTCAGCACCAAATGCTTCCTAAAGGGACATTAGATAAGGATTTCTGCAGGCTTAAGAGGCTACACACAGAAATGAGCCAGGTTTTACCAGATTTGGCTGAAATGCCACACACACACCTCAAGACTCCATGCTAAATGTGGTACTTGTGCAATTCAGCCCATTTTGACCCTGTCTTAATGCCTGTTGTTATTTGGAGCAAGCATTTGGGGAAACTTAAACACTGCAATCATTACCTCTGAAGGTCACTCGTGTCTATTGGTGCCTCTGTCATACAGCAGCCCACATTTTCCACACTGTTTTGGGTGTCATTAGCACCATTTCACTCTCAGGAGCAGGAAGCCATCTCCATGCCACCATCTTTGCCAGTCCCAGGCCTCTTTAACAGACTGAAATTGCTACATAATCTTTCCGTGTTAATGTCACTAAAAACATGATGGCAGGTACAGTCTCCATCCAATTGCATGCAATAATTTCAGCATAGGCAGTCAGTGAGTGTTGAATACAGTGAAACAAATCCACAGATCTCTGGTTTTGTGTCTTTTCAGTACAAATTCATCATAAGCAGTTTTCAGTACAATCCTACAAGAGAGGGTCACACACTGGTCTTACAAGAGATTGCTGCCTTGCTGCTGTGCTGCCACTCTCCATCTTCATGGACAAAGACACGCATGACCTGATCTTATTGGAAAATCTCATATGCCCTGAAACCAAACTGAATTGGAACAAATCACGGTCTAGTTTGTGCTTACACGACGTCCCTTTCCAGCTGACACTGTTTTGAGATCACTAATTAATTTACTAATTAATTAAAATACCCTGCAAGTGACACAGTAGCTCTGACATCTTGGATTCTTTGTTGGACCCTCTGGCTTTTTCAGCTGTGTGTATCAGCAGATTGTCAGGAGATCCCTGACTGCCCCAGCATCCCCTACCTGCTTTCCTTGGGGCTGTGAGCCATGCCCAAAGCCATGCACAGGTACAGGACTGCCATCCCTATTACTCAGGCTTTCTTCCTGCCTCTCAGGACCACACCTGGATGGTTTGCAGTCAGGACAGCTGAGGTTCAGGTCCAGTGGTAACTGAAAATGAGAAAGGGATCCCATTTTGGAAAAAATAAAAAATATCTTTGTGTAAATCAGGAGGAAAGAAGTGCCAGTGCCCGTCTGTATTTCCAAACAAGCTGTTTTCATTGAATGATTACTATAATTTGAGGTAGTGTTTAAAAGAGTAGCGAGAAAAAGACCACAAAGTTTCATTGCAATCTTCTCAGATGAAAAAAGAGGCCACATATAGGTTACCAAACTCTGAAAAAAAGCATATGATACAAAACTATTCAAAACTAAGCTGCTCAAACACTTATTAATGAAGCTGAATCCAGTGATGGCAACATCCCTTTGCCCTGTTATGTGTGAGAGCCAAGTCAGGCATGAGCATTGATTTGTTTCTCTGACATGAGCAGTGAGTAGGACTTCCTCTTCTAAGAAATCAAAGCCTCAGTTTCACCAGGGAAGGTTTAGATTGGATCTTAGGAACAATTTCTGCATTGAAAGGGAGGTCAAGCATGACAACAGGGAAGTGGTGGAGTCACCATTCCTGGTTGTAGCTGTGGCCCCAGGGAGCGTGGCTCAGTGGTGTGCTTGGCAGGGCTGGGTTAATGATTGGACTCAATGATTTTAAGGGATCTTTTCCAGCCTAAATGGTTCTGTGATTCCATCTTTAGTAAAAAGCCTTTGGTGATATGGATGTTGGAGAAGCAATTTGATGGGAAGGGTCTCCAAAGTGGCTCCAAGGTTGAAAATTCAGCCCCTCCTAATGTCATCATCCAAAACACAAAGGGAGCACAGCTGATTTACTTATGGGTATTTTCGAAGGAAAAACAGAATAAAACATCTTCAGCTGCCCATGTTTGCTTCTCCTTTTGAAGAACCTTGACAGTTTATGCAGAGGAAATAGTCTACAGCTAGCTCTCCCTCTCCTCACTGAGAAAACTGAAAGCTTCAGGTTACATAAAAATTTACATAAACTCCTCTATTTCTTTAAAGAAAGAAAAAGGGCCATGGTTTTCTTAGGAATATATCAAAACAGCCTAGTAACTGAAGCATCTAGACCCTGCTGCTGATACAAGTACCATTCTACACATTAGGTTTCTTTATCTGAAAATGGAATGCTTTCCAATAAAAAACAAAAACAAAACAAAAAGAAAAAAAAAACACCAAAACAAACTCACAATCACAGAAAGACCCCAAAAACCCTAAAAAAACCCCTCAAAAAACAAACCAAAAAACAAACCAAAAACCAAAACCAAAAATAAAAAACCAACACCCCTGAAGCTTAATTTGGTGTTTCTGATAGCAAGCATATATGACTAAAATGGAGTCATAGAAATAATAAATGAAGTTTAAAGAAAAATTAAATACCAACTGCATTCACAGCATATTGGCTGAACTGAAGGTGAACCTAAAGGAACAGGTAGGGGAATTTAGAGGAACTTGGTCTGTACAGTCCTGGTGTTGTGGAAAGCAGGCAAAACAGGAGTCACCAGGACATTTTTTCTTCTTATACAATTGTTTATCTACACACCTTTCAATAATTTCTAATTATGAACTGTTAAGAAGTGTCTTAAACAACTGGGCAATGTTGATACTTAAGCATTTTTCAGAGGCCCTTTGAGGTTTGACTCACTAAAATCCTTATACTGTTTTTCAGTCTCTGTATGAAAAACATAAAATAACAAAAAATGGAGTGATTTGCCCCACCTGTCTTCTGTGACAGTGACCCAGGCAGAGAGGTTTGATAATGTTAAAAACACTGAGGGAAAACCTGGCACATCATGAGTGCAGTTTTTGTTTTTGCTTTGGTCTGAGCTGGAAAGAGTTAAAATTACAGGGAGTCTTACCTCCAGAAATGGAGAGGAAGAAAAGGAGAAGGAAAAGGAAAGAGAAATAATGCACCAAAAAAAAAAAAAAAAAAAAACCCAAAAAAAACCCAAAAAAACCCCAAAAAAAACAAAACCGAAAAACCTTCTTTTTCTTTTGTGGAAAGGATTGGCTTCTGATTTCAATTATTTCTGAGTTGTAAACATTTTCAGGGACAAGGAATTCCTTTGCATACACATATTGCTATTTGCAAAAACCAGGCCCAGTCCAATGGAATTTTGTTTTTGTCTCAGAAGAGTCATTTTATTCATCTGCGAGATTTTATTTAATACTCTGGTATTAACGACAGCAAGAAATTAAACAGTTGTTTCACTCATTTTTCTTCTTTTCAGTGTGTGTCTTTCTTCCCACCACCCCTCTCAACCCCCGTGTCTTTATAATTATGTTTTAAGACCGTAAATGTTTCCAAAGGTAGTGCCAGATTTAAAATACTGGTTGTTATTACAATGTGTGGGTGGCTTTACCCTCTCTATTTGCAGCCTCCAGCTTTTATCTGCCTTGTTTCAATCCTCCTGCTATAAGAGAGGCATCCAAAAAAAAAAAAAAACCCAACTCATTTAGGGGAAAAGCAGCTTGACTCCTTTTATGATGATTGTGATTATTTTAGACTGGAGTGACTACCCTTTAGCAGGTAAAACAAAAAAAAAAGAAAAAAATAAAAAAAGAAGGGAAAAGCTTTGAGAGCTTAAATTTTGATGCAATAAATCAATCAAGCATTCAGCCCTTGTCTCCCAGGCTCATTTCCATCTCACCTCCCTGGCTGCAGGGATGCTGCTCCATGGTGGTGATGAGAATCAGGTCCTCTTTCTGCACCGAGCACGTTTCAAGAAGAAAGACATTTTTGCAGCCTGTTGTGGCACATCCCAGGCCCTCGTCTTTTCTGCTGCCTACAGGGAGTGTGAGGCACAAACCACACATTCAGCAGGCCCAGGGCAGGGGAAGGGGATAGCAGAGACTGTCTCGTCCATGCTGTACATTTGTAGCTGGCGTGGGTGAGAGCTGTGCACAATTTCTTTCAGGTGATGAAATGTGTAGCGTTGTGGATAATTCATTTGCATTACATGTTTCTGCTGGTGCCACAGGGGATGGGCTGCAGCATCCAACATGCAGCACTGTGCAAGTGGACCCAAACCCAGAAGCACTGGCAAATCAGCCCAGAGAGTCCTTTGATGGCAGCAGTGACATCATTCATCCCAAAGAATCCACTTAAGGCTGGGCTGAGTTGTCCCTTAAACTCTGCTGGCTGTAATGACCATTTCCTGATACTGATAAAGGGCTTGCTCAGATATCAGTGTTTCCACTAAAATGTGCTCAGTCTGATGAGCCCCAGCTCCTGGGAACCGGCAGCAAGGGATGTTTCCAAGGCAGGTCTGTCCTCCCTGGGTGATAAATGAGTGGTGTTGGCAGGCTGCTCACCACAGCACTACAAATTTCTGAGCTGGTCACCCTTAGGCTGCCTTTGAGCGCTGCCAGTGTCTGAGACTGTCCTGGGAGCTGGGAGGTTTGGGTTCCCCACAGAGTGAGGATGGGTTAAACTCATATTTCCCATTTTTCTGGCTGTAATATCAGGAATAGGTTTCCTGTGAGTTCGTAGGGACATGTGAGCTGATCAGATAGGCACCAGACAGGCTTTGAAATGGGCAAAGGAGTTGGAGGATGGGCCAAAATTGAATATTTCCTCCCATTTTCTCCTGGCTTACAGATATTGGTGGGGTCAAGTCTCAAAGATTCTTTTCTTGGCACCCAACCAGGTAACACAGAGGGATCAGGCAGTGTGGGAGACCCTGCATCTGAGGTTTGGGATCAGTGTCACCATTTCAACACAGCTTTCCTGACCCATCCTCAGGGGTTTTCCTGGGGAAAGATCCTACACAAGGGGCCAAACATCATTAAAGCATGTCCTTGGTGCACCTTGCTGTAGGAGAGAAACCGAGGCACAGGGGCAGAGTGATTTGCTCCAGGAGCAGGGACACTCCAGAGCTTCAGCAAAATCCCTGGAGCAGCTAGGGGCTTCCAACTCTTTTCTTGAGCTGTTAATGTGATTCTTTGTAGTCATTGCAGCTCCCCCTATATCTGAGTGAAGAGTGCCATAAAAGTTTAGCGTTATCTGTCTGCCTGCTCTCCTGATTATCTCTGTTCCTATATGACCACTATTGACTCATTATTGGCATGGCACTGATCTGAACTTTGAGTTTATTGTGCTGTGGGAACACAGTAGCTATCCAATAATGTAGTTATTTCAGCAGGCACCCTTTCTTCTACAAGATAAGAAGACAGTTGTATCTGTTTAGTGCTATCATAAAGTTGTGTTGCTTTCTCAATAAAAAGGAGTCTCTGCTTGCTGTTAAATGGAGAGAGAGCAGCACAGCTTTGAATCCAGGGTTTGGATGAACCCAGCTTCTGTTTAATGAACTGTTGGCTTGCACTTTGGATGTATCTGTTGATCCTTTAATCAGCAAAGCTTTACTGAAATCAGGAGGCTCTCTGATATGTTACAAATTCTGAAAACAAGTCAACTGCAAGGTTGTAATCTTAGGTCCTTTCCTTCGCCCTCCCATCATCTGTAGGGCAACAAAGTGCTTATGGTGCTTCAATCCTTACTGCTTCAAAGCTCTTTGAAACATGGCAATGTGGTTTCAACTCACAGCTACCCAGTCAAAGTTTATCCTTGGCATTATATCTTCAGCTGTTTGTGATCCAAATAATTAGGCATATCAGGCTGGACTGGGAATAATATATTAGATATGTTGTAACTCTTTCCCTCTGCTGTAGTAGGTGGCAATTCTCCACCAGTGACTTTAAAGTGGAAGAGCTGTTTCTCCCAACTTTTTTTGTGGATGCAAATATTTAAGCTAAAGACACTTGATTTTTGCAACTATGGGTTATGGTTGGTTTTGATTACATTTTCTTTCTCAAAAGCTATCAGTATATTCTAAACACATGTAAGTAAATGCTCAAGAGAGAGGAAAAGTGTCTGGGAAAGTCTGTGTGCCACCCAGAGCACAGGATACAGGCTGGAAAGAAATTATGTGAAAGAAATGGGGGAAAAAAAAAAAAAAGAAAAAACCCAGAAAACCAAAACCCAATAAGGAATCCATATTGTATCATTTAAGTCCTTTGTACATAAAATAGTCTGGCATCCTGCTGAGATCCCTGCCTTGAGTTTGGGCTCTGAACCCCCTACTAGTCTATTAAAAAGAGAAGGGATATTTGCAAAGACTGGGCAAAAAGCATACAGCTGTGCTAATGTTTAGAGATTCTCATAACTCAGATTCTGGCTTAGCAGCATCTGTAAAATTAACAGCTTCGAGGTCGGTTCATCTGTAGGAGCAGGGAGGCTGCTGAACACATGGGGTCTGAGCGTAATCTTAACACTTGTTTGTGGGGAGATCACACAGAGAGCTGCATATGGTTGGGTTTAAGCTGCTCCTGGGGTGCTGAGGGCATTTCTGATGAGCAGGGGTTGGTATTAAGATCAGTGTGGCTCAGGATATGGAGATGCTGTGAACTTTTTGGAGTGCCACAGCCTGTTTGTTCGGCTGGTTTTGAGATCCTGAGGGACCTGGCCATCTGCAGCAGCCTCAGGCATTCTTCTGGTGCTGGCCTGTTTCTTTGTAGGTCTCCCATCAGCAGAAATCATATGGCTGGGGTTAAGAAAAAAAAAATAAAAAAGGCTTCAGTATTTTATGATTTCCAGAGAATCACTTTGCTGTGTGCTCATCCTTGCAGATTCTGCCCTGCATTTGTGGTGAGAAATGGGAGACTTGGTGACTTCCTCAGGGTGAACTTGTGGAGGAGGGCAAAGCCACCCTTGTGACTTTTTCATTTCTAGTTTGGGATTAGATGGTACTATTTTTGGCTTTTTCTCCCTGCCCATTTATCTACCTGTCTGTTCTCACACCCACACCTTTCCCATTGTCTGCTCACTGCGGTCATGGTGGCCCATTTCTGATCTATTTAAATCACAACAATATCACAGCCACAGGCTGTGTGACATTGTTGTCAGCTCAGTGGAGTGGTATCTCTGCTTACTAGAAGGCAGCAAAAAATTCCAATGCTTCACAGCTCCAGGAACTCAAATCCTGCTTGTTTGGAGGGAGTTACCATTTCTTCTCCCTCTGATGGTTTTCGGGGAATGCTGTTTCTCACAACATTTCAGTGAATCCCTAATGGATAAAAATAGGATAGAAAAACACCTAATTTGCACCTTACAACCTATTTTTCCTCTATTGCACAAGTGCCAGGGACAATGTTTCTTTACTGCCTTCCCCTTGTAGTTCACACATGTCTGCTTGATCTTTCTCAAAACCAAACTTTGGAAGACAAAAGGATGACAGAAAGACCTCAACTAAATTTCCAGGGATGCTTTTTATGCTTTTTTTTCTCTGATTGGTTTCCCAGAAAATTTTCAAAGGGAAGGTTCCAGAGCCATCCTTAGCCCGGACAATTTAGGGCTTCTGCTGAGCAGGTGAAGAGCCAACATGGCCATCTCCAACATGCATGCATTGCCCTTAGCAGCAAGTGTTTGCTGACCAGGCCAGCTGGGAGATCCGTTAGCCATGCTGGATAAATCAGGGACTCAGTGCCATGAAATATGTTGGGATGCTGTGAATGTGTTGTCCCTCTAATCCCCCTTCCTTCCCAGCCTACTCACAGCCTCAGTGTCTCAATTTAAAAACTTAGTGGCAGCACTTTTATGCCCAAACACTTTCCTCTATCCCTGCCTCTGCTGGAGGACAATAACATTTGTTTGGTGAGAAAAGCTCTTTTTAAATATTAATTATTGCTATGGCCACAGAGTAAATTAGCTGCTTAGTTGGTAGGTAGGAAGAGGCAAATTTCTGGGGAGAAGGCAGCACATAAGACCAAGGTCAGATAAAAAATGGAGCTGAGCTGCCAGTTCTTTTGCCAAGGCCAGTAAGAGAAATTAGAGCCCTAATTCTTGAAGCCAGCAAAGCCAGTGTTGCAGAGAGCCACAGAGACTGAAAAGAGGTCAGTGAGTAATGCGTGTTGGAGCCAGGACAAGGGAGTAACAGCGCCGAGTGCCTGCCGAGAAAGACAAACAACAGTGGTAATGTGGGCAGCACTGCTGAACTGGCTTCAGCACAAACCACCCTAAAAGGCTGTCACTCTGAGTGGGGCTGTGCCAGAGCCAGACCATTGCTCCTGCTTCCTTCAGCTTCTTCCCAGCCACAGGAGCACGTCTGCTGTCACTGCAGCAAGTGCCGGGCAGACTGAGGAGGACTTTGGACCAATATTATTATTAAATGGAGCAGGGTTAGACAATCTAGGCTAACAGGTATGTACAGCCTGGAAGGGTGCTCATCACAGCTGTGAAGAGCCCTTTCCGCAGCTAAGCCACACTGCATAAAAAGAAGCTGTGTAGCATATTTACTTACAGCAAGGGTGATGTTCCATCCTCCTTAAAGCACCCGTTCATCCGTCCCTGGAGGCAGTCTCAAGCCTGTGGCAGAAGGACCAGTGAGGGGACCCCTCAGATTTTTAATAACTCTTTATTTTAGTATTATGCACATGTGTATGTATTTACATATGTTTATTCATCTATGGATATCCATATGCAAAAACAGCTTTTAAATTGACTGGTGCCTCACTCGGCCAGTTCAGGGTCCTTTAAAAACCTTTTTCTGAAGATGCTTAGAAGCTTGAAAAATCTCTTCTTTTGAATTCAGCACACACAACACTGTCCTTCCCACATCAGAAGACAGTTTTTAAGCCCTCCCCTTCAGTATCCAAAACTAAATTAATCTAACATCAGGAGAAGCTTGTGGAAGGAAAACCTATCAGAGTTTGAAATAGTGTTCCCCAGGGAAGCTGGGGAAGCCCAGTCATTTGAGGATGAATGAATTGACCTATTCTGGGACAGCTGGAAGGATGGGCTAGCTGAGCTAATATGGCTTTTCCATTTCTAATATATCTGACCTAAACTTGGACAGTCGAGACGCACCAACACAGGCAGACGTGCTTTCAAGGAACACACTAGAAAATGAGGAACAGAATTTTTAGCAGGCAAACAAGTCATAACCGCAGGATCCCTGGACATTCAGTTGTGGCTTTTTGTCTTCTTCCCTCTCCAACTTTTGTGCTAAGTCACTTTGCTCTCCAAAAGCAGAAGAGACTCAGGATTGTTGCTCCTGAACTGATGTAATCTAGTTTAGGAACTTGGGAAACAGTTGAAGGAAGGAGGAGACTGTGGAAGGAACACTGAAGGGAAAATATACTGGAAGATCAATGTATGCCTTGTTATGGTTTGGGTTTTAAGTAAATGGCAAATATCACTCCGAGAAGGAAAAATAAACTTTGAGTTGGAAACACGCATATTAATGTTCAGACATAACTTGTTTTTTCCTCCCACATGCCATGGTCTGTGGAGTCTAAGTAAATAAAACATTACTTAATTTTCATAGTAATTGCTGAGGATATGCATGATTTTAAGAATGGGTACATATGTATATATATCTATATAAATATATGTATATCTATATACAAAGAGAGAGATATATACTATTTTTCATTTCAGTTTCTGTAAAACAAATTCTTTGAGGAATATTTGTTGCAACTGTTTCATCATCCTCTCGATCTGAAAGTTGGACTTGGAAAATAAACCAAGTACACAAATTTTGCTAGGTTAACTACTGGAATGAGATGGGATTCTTTCAGGAAAAAAAAAAAAAAAGGTGCTGTAAGATTACTGCAACAAGTAATTACACAGACATTCACCCATCAAAAGGTGCATCTTGAGCAGAGATCCAGTATCAGAGATTTGGCATAATAACCCTTCAGTACAAGTCAGTCAAGGACTGCAGGAATGATAAGGAGTGAGAAAGATGTTCTTAGGGGAAAGCTATTTTTTTGTAGACTGGAACCTGATTTATCCTTAGCAATGTCTAATGCTGGTCACAGCCTGCATTCTCTACCTCATTTCCTATAGGGCAAAAGAGCAAGGGGATGTGAAATGTGGTAAATGAACTGAAAGTCTCAGTAATTGCTCCCTTTGGAGACAAACGAAGACCAGTCAGTCCTGGAGTGTGGTTTTACTCTAAGAAACAAAATCCAGGCTGAAGGATAAGGATAGCCCTGAGAAGGTCCCTAGAGGGAAGTAGTTAGGTGTTCCTCTAAGAGTTTTTAAACTATGTTTTGGTTAAAGGGAGTCATATCTGTCACACTGGACAAGACCAGCCGATACATCACTCAAAATCTGCAAAAATCCATTTTTTGAGTTGCTGAGCTCAAAAGTCATTGTGTACATACCTTCTCTGTCACCACATGTTTGGGGCTGTCAAAACCCCATAAACATAAAACTTTGGTGTTGATTAACTTCAGCACTGATTGCTTCCACAGCCTCCCAGTAAAACATTCACTGAGTCATTCTCTTTCTCCTGAAATATCATCTGGAGACACGATCCCAATGTTCTAACAATACTGTAACACCCCAAAAGATTCTAAAGCTCTCAAATATCAGCAATTTGGGGAATGACTCAATTTTTCTCAACATTTACAAATATGAAATAGTTTCCATTCTATTCACCTTGTTGTTTCATGTCTTTGCAGGGAGCAGTAAGTTATTTTTTTCTCATCCCCAACAGAAGAAGGCTCCATCCTGCCTCTTTTTTTAGTTTCTTTGGGGTATTTTAAATTTTTTTTAAAGACATCTGACATGCACTCATCACTCATTTTGTAAAGTTTCCACTTTTAAGAAAAATATGCTGCAATGAAATTACAAGCTGTTATGGCTGCAGTAGCTGGCAGGATTTGTCTGTGTGGCTTCTCTCTTCCCATAGTCTTTCTGCATGCTGGTCGGAACAGGATGCTCAGATTACCACTCAGACTTCCCTTGCAATCTTTGTCCAGTTGTTTTTAATATAGTAAGATTCAGACAAAAAAGGAAATTCCCTCATGGCTCTTGCTTTGCATGTAGCCACAGCTCCTCTGCTTTAGCCTGTGTTGTTTGTTATTCTTGTGAGCTTGTTGAATGCTTCTTCCAGGGGAAAGTAAGGGCAACAATTTTCTACCACAAACCTTCCCTGGATCTACTGGGAGATATTCAACAGTTAGGAAGTTCAGGCCCCTAAGCAGCAATTAATATCTCCCTAGCCTATGAGGTGCCCTCCTCCAGGGCTCACCTGTTAGCTCTTCTACAAAAGCCTCACAAGCCCAGGTTCATCCTTTTTACTTTATTTTTCCTTTTCTATATTTCTTTTTCCTTTTTTTGTGTGTGTGTGTGTGTTTAATTTGTCACATGCTTGGTAAAGTGAAGCCCCATAATTACCTGGAAGAAATGCCACGAGGGAGTGAGGGTTGTGACTCGTGTTGTTAGAGATTCAGTGGGTCCTGCATCTTCCCCAGAGGCCGTGCCAGGTCAGTGCCCTGGGTTGCTGGATGACTCACACTGAGAATAATGCACCGTCTTCCATCGGGGTCTTACTCAGTAGCAGAGATTAAGGACTGTTTCATCTGGGATGAGAGAGGGCAAGGACAAGTGGAGAGGTCAGTAATTATAGTCCATGGAATCTCCATCCTGAGATGATAGGTATCTCCAAGCTGGGTCACAAGCTCTGACCATGCCCATCAGGCACTCCCAATTAGTTGATATCAATCTACCAGAATGTACCAGTGAAAACACAAATCCTTTCTGCTTAGACTGGAGGAGTTGCTGCCTTGGCTGGGAGAGTGCAGTCACAGGCTTCATCCCTGCCCATCACAAACTACATCACCTCCTCCAAGCAAAAGAATTGCTTGGTGTGGGATTGGCAGTGCTGGTTAATGGTTGGAGTTGGTGAACTTGGAGGGCTTTTCCAACCCTAATGATTCCCTGATTCTGTGCTATGATCACAGACCATCCCAAGGGGCTGGTGGATAGGTGTTCTGTGTGCTGCCCAACTGTTCTGTACCTTACACCCTCAAGTTACTGACATACTAAAGTCATCTAAATAATGATGACTTATTATAAGTCAATCATTATTTGATTGACTTATAATAATTCCAATTTGATTGAAGGAAGCAATGGAAATGCAGGCTTTTGCTGTAGTGAAGAAGATCTGAGGTATGGTTCAAGAGCATTTACTCTTCCAGTCTCATTTTTTAAGGTCCCTCCCTGTCTTCCCTGTAGCCCATAAAGCAGATTTGTTTGTGGCAAACATAGAGTAATGTGCTTATAGAGAGCACAGAGGCTTAAGCAGCTTTCCTTGATGGCCTTTGATTCACTGAAATTTGCCCTGGGAAACACTGCAGTGGTGGTTGATCTACTCCATCCCTCCTCCCGGTGCTGTATATTTCCCATATCATATTCCTCAATATTCCTTCTGGCAGACATGCCAAAAGGGCGGCAATAAAAGCCCATTTGTGCGGCCAAGAGTTCATCGCCCCTACTCGGAGGCAGCGAAAAACCAACATTCAATAATTCTGCTTTGCAAGCCGTTGTTATTTTGATAACACTTCAAGCGAGCAGCAGAAATGCCGAGCAGCCCCCCGGGCGGGGGGAATTATCCAGGGCAGTGTCTTTCCTGCAACTGGAGGTCTCTGGAAAACAAGGGCGGGTTTGAAGCTGGATGCCTTGGGAATCAATGGATGATTGTTTGCATGTGGGGGCCACAAAGTGCTGAGGGTCAGTTGGTCTTACAGTTACAAACTGCATTTTTCGGAGGCCTGCCGCATGCCTGTTTCTATTTGCAGGCGGCAAATAACGCGCCACACAAGTGGTCTGCAAGCTCCCTGTTTTTCCTTAAAGGAAAATATATGTGCTGAGGGGAGAGGGAATTAGCAGGGAGCTGGCACTGAGTTTCAAGGCCCATGCTTTTGCTTTTAAACTGTGTCCGCTGTAGTCCTGCTTAGCCTTAATAAATGTATTTCTCTGCCCAAATCTTTGAAGTCATGCCTGGAGATTTAGCTTCACAACTCTTACTCCATTTAGTGTGAATCTTTCAGCTAAATACACATCTGTCAAATTGACAAAATAGATGTTTATATTATATTATATTATATTATATTATATTATATTATATTATATTATATTATATTACATTACATTATGTTATTTTATTTTGTATTTGGACCAATCCAAAGCACACTGCAGTCAATAGAAATCCAGTGAAGGCTTTAGTGGACACTGTACCATGCTATCGTGAAAAATGTCTTTATTAAACACATTCCAGTAGTCAGATGGGCTAATATTTAGACAACATTTCCTTACCTATCCTGAATTCCTCCCTGTCAACACAGGCAAGAAGTTATACCCTGTGTTTTGGTTTGAAGGGGTTTTTTGTTTTGGGGTTTTTTGGGGTTTTTTGGTTGGTTTGTTTTTGTTGTTTTTGCTTTTTTGGGGGGGATTTCTTTGGGTTTTGGAGTTTTTTCTCTTTTTGGGGGGAGGGTTTTTTTTGTTTGTGTTTTGGGTATTTTTTTCAATATTATTTTTACAAAATAAAGCTGTTGAGATACATGTTCTGATGCGAAAAACATGTAGCAACCAAGACACTTTCAGCAGCCCACTAGGTAGTCCTCAATATGCAGGTGGGGAAAACAGATAGAGGAAATAGAGACCTGCAGGCTCTAAGTGCCCTGTGTGGGAAGGGTAAACCACTTCCCTTTTCCCTCTTTTCAGTAGATTTTATTTAGTATACTTGAAGATCAGGTAATTGAAATAGTTATCAATGTTCCTTTTACTGTGTTGAATGAACTTCAGAGATGCTGAAGGCCCTCAGTGTTGTCCTCAAATCCCTCATTTATTCCGCAGTCCTTATGATCCTACTTTGTGCCAGTGCCACCCTGCTATGATGGTGATGTTCCCCTAAGACCTCTGGAGAGGACCTCCAATTGCTGTTTGTGTCTCCAAATTCTCTAATTGGGAAAAAAAAGATTATTTAGGGAATTAAACATTCTGTCTTCATCCCAGAAGCACAACTGCTATAATACAGAAACTCTGACTTTAGGATACAGTGTTTGCCTCCCCATTAAAACTCAAGAGAAACCATGATACAAAATCAATGGGATTGCTTAGTCTCACCCACTAGAGACAGGGATCATGTTTCTCACCTCCAGGGGTTCTGGGTAACCACATCTGTTAATATATATTAAAAAAACCCTTTGCACTGCTCTAGCAAATGGCATTATGAGACACATGCAAAGCTGTCATTAACCCATGGGACTCAGATCAAACAGGAGCTCACTCTGAACCACCACCGGTTGCTGTTTCCCAAAACCAAACCCAGAGCAGGGAAGTTTAGCAAAGCAAACCCCGGCCTCACCTCTCACCCCTGTCCCTGTGCCCCTTTGGCAGAAGGAGCTCCCCAGGCGGGTTTGGGGTAGCTGTGCTGAGCTGCTCTCAGCCACAAGGCACTCCTGCATCCCTTTAATGCAGTGTGGCTCCTTCACAGCCCCTGCAAGCTTTCCCTCTGCAGCTGAATACATCAGACAGGCAGGGAGAGACCTGTGGAAGCTCAGTGCTCCTTCAGCCTCTCAGTGGCATGAGGAGGACACACACTGAGGGCCTTTGCTGCCGCACCACGCCTGCACTGCCCTCCTCGCTGCTCTGCCTGCCTTAGCTATTCCATCTTTGCTGTGATTTGAAGAAATTCCTTCATCAAAGTCATGCAGCCCTATTTCCAAGTCTGTTCTCTTCCTTTGTGCTAAAGCTGCTCCCTCTGCAACAGACTCCAGTAAGTCTTTGAGAAAAAGCACTTGGATTTAATGGCATGCAAATAAAACACATGTAGAAGGGCTGAGGAAAGCAAGGGCTGTACTGATCTAACAAATAATACTATTATTGTTTCTCTGACTGATCCAGAAAACAGCAAACATATTTTCATTTAAAAGACACCATACCTTCTCTAGAGCAAGCAATTTTATTTCATCTTCATATAGCAAATTATTTCTGTCAGCCATGTGGCCAGGACAAGGGGTTTTCTGCTCCTGTTACAGACAGGGGAAACTGAGGCACGAGAGAGTAGACCAACTTGCCAAAGTGTCTGTATGTACAACATTAGTCATCCAACCTCCATGCTTTATCCACCTGGGTTGCCAAGGTTGCTGCTGCTGGCTGCTCCTCAGCATTCTACCAGAGAACATGGGCAAACATTCAGCATTCCCAAAAATCAGGCTGCTTGCACAGTCTTGGGTAAAAGTGATGTAATGGAATTGCTCTGTTTGATTTCTCAAGGCTCTTTACAAACAGTGGTGTCTCTGTCCTGCATTCCCTTACTGTGTTCAGCCTCTGAGCACCATCCAAAGCTTGAAGAAAGCAATAACATTGTTCATTTGCATTCATTAGTGCAATAATTGAATAGGAGGATGTGATGAATTGAAAACATAGACTTGAAGCTGAAAACAGCCATCCCAGCCCCTTGTGCTCCTCAGAGTTCTCTCAGTCCCAAAGCCAGAGTACACCACAGCCTTGCAGACCTGCCCTTTCCCTCCCACCCTGCTGCCAAGACATGGGACCCCCCCTCTGCACAACATCATCTTGGGAACAGATTGCCTGAACAAGGTTCATGTTGGACTTTGGAGGACTATTCAATCACCTCCTGCTCTTGCAACACCTAACTAAATTCCTTCCTAAAAACTTCCCTTCAAGAAAAGAAAAAACAGAAAAGAAGAAAATCAATACTTGGGCTTCCCAATTTTAAGCTGATTACAGCTGGTAAAATTAGTGGTGACAAAAATGGTTATCTGTGTGCTGTTTCTGATAGTTTCCCCGTGGGAGCAGCTTGCAGCCTGCTCTGCCAGCACTTTTTTTCTCACAGAATTGAAACCTGCGGGGTATTGCATGTTCTGTAAATGCTGAAGTAAAACAATACTGTGGGTGCTAAGGACCTATCTGGAGCCCTTCAGCACCTGGCAAAATCAATCTACAAGCCATGCCTCTCCCTTCCTAATAAAAATGGCTTTTTTGGAGGAAGGGAAAAAAAATATTCCTCCCCAAAATATGTTATCTTTGAAAAACCAATCTGCTTTTGCAAGACAGGCTGTAATTGAATCCCAGCTGAATGCAGCTGCAAGTGGGGTGAGGTGCCAGCGTCATGAACAGCATCTGGAAAACCACAGAGGGCCGCAGAGCGGAGTTGCATAAGCTGAGGAGCTCCTTAAAATATATGCATGCATCTGTGCGCGTGTGTGTGCACACAGGGATATAAAAAAAACAGGAAAAAACCAAACAGAGGGTCTGAGGCCAGCACTCTGAGTCGCAGAAAATGGCGACTGAGGGAGCCCTGAGCCTCCCAAACCCTCTGTGTCCTGGAGCATCCTGCGGCCGCGACCCTCCCGCATCTTTGTTCCTGGCCGTGCCCCGCTCCCGAGCGCCAGCCTGAGACTGTTTACTCCTTCCCTCCATCTCTCCGAGGGATATGATTCACACATTTTCAGATTTATTTGAGCAAAATGCAATAAATATGCCGCTTCAATTTTAACTGCTGGAATGTAGCCAGGGTTTTTAATGAATCTGGCCTGTGCGATTGAAGTGGTCCAGGATCTCAAAAGCTCTGGGCACTGTTAGATTATACACACAGACATCCACACACACATATCTCCCCCCACCTCCCCTTCCCTTGGGGCTCTGTGAGTCACATGTGACTGCAGGTTTTTCAGATTTAGCTCTGGTTAAAATTAGCAAAAGCCTTTATTATTCAAGAAGAGGAAGGATTCCTATCACAGCTGCTGAGAACTGCCATATTTTTCTTGTATTTCCTGCATCGACCTATTATAATTTAGCTTTATCTGTTATTCCTTGTTTCCCTAAAATATAGTAGCAGGGCTTGGTCCTGTCAACGCTGAATTTTAATTACAAGTTCATGAAGATCACTGCATTAATCTGTAGCTGGACCATCATGGATTTTGTTTCTGTGCAACTGGCATCTCTACAGTTTCAATCATTTATAGTGATGTTTTACAACATGGTCTGCTCTGAGCAAGGCACTAGTTTTGCAAGCCTCAACAAGAGATGCATTTCAAGCAGCTGTAAACACCTTGTTTTAGATTTTAGTAATCAGAGCAGGTGACAAAGGGCTTTCACAACAAAATCTGAAGGCATGTAACTCACGTGTGGATGGGTAAAGTCAACTATCAGATTCACTCCATTCACGAGCTGCATTCATTTAAAAGGAAAACCGAATGAGGAAAATGGGTTATGATACAGTAAACACGGCCCATGTCGACTTAGCAGAAGGGTTTTTGGCCAGACCTCAGGAGACACAGGACCAGAATTGCCGTGGCCCGTGGGAACAGGCCTGCTCTGGTGGGAGCACTCTGGTGTCACTGCTGGAGCTCTGCCGTTCCTACGGGCCCGAACCGGAGCGGAGGCGCATTGCCAGGGCCACATGGAAAAATCAGAGGATGTCAATTCTCCTGTGCCTCCATCTGCGGGTAATTGGTTGAGCACTAAAATTCACAAGGAAAATTTTGTTTTAGAAAGATGATAAAGAGAACAAACAAAAGACAGGAAATTAAAATTTATGTAAACACAGTTGTTCCCAGAGCAACCATAAATGAGCCACATTGCATATATAGACGAAGGCATAAAAGTTAATACCATGTGCAGCAATACCATACACTACCAGGTACCCCTGGGACCATGTTACATTAGCTACGGGACCCATCATTTTGAATGGTTTGACTTTTACGCTTTTAAAGCCTCAAACACAACGTTGCAGCAACGCCAGGTGGGAATAGGGCATTTGCTGTTTATTTGTTTGTTTGCGTGAAAAGAGAAAGGACTGTTTGAACAGAATGAGAGACAAGCCGTAATTTTTCTCTCTTTGCATATCGGAGACAAAGGTTGCACGCTTTGATCTCAGAGATATCTGAGAAGTTTTGCTGGGGTATTCCTTCTCACTGATTTAGTACCCACAAAGTGAGATGGCAGGAGCAGAGAAGATAGGGCACTGCCTGCTCAAACAATGTATTACGGCAGAACATAAAGCACAAGGCTTTTCCCTAAGTAAATGTGGGAGTGCAAAAGGGATTGACTTAGCCATGTAAAGTGTCAGTCCTGAAATGCCTGGGCTGCTTGGAAACATGCCTTCAGCTTGCTCATCTATTTTTTGCAAGTGGTTATCCTGAGTTTGATTCTCTGCTCCCTCATGCAGTTGTTGACATCAGTAACATGGGTGTAAAATGTCACCCGATCAGAAGGCAGCCAGCATTCACCTTGCATTTGTATTCATGACTATACAAGGAAGAGGGCAGCACCAGGTCAGGCCCACTGAGATCCACAGAGATTACTTTGTCAATGTGAGATGTTTATGTTCTGATGGGGTGTTTTATAATCGACTCTTAAAACTCTGCCGCAGCCTATTTGTTCTGGTTTCATGGCAGGGCAGATCAGAACATAGGAACTGTTGTGGTTTTCCACCCTCACTGTTTTTAAAATCTTTTGGGGCTTTATCTTTCTTTTTTTTTTTTAAGGCAAAGCATTGCATCTCCTACCCCTTCATCTTTTTGCTAAAAATTTCCAAAACGTAAAGCATTTGGTCTAGAATCAGACTTGGGCAGCCAGGTCTGCTCACCCACTAGTGCTTTCCCATGCCATACAGAAACCATGCCTGGGAGCAAGTGCCCCTCCTCTGTCTCACACTAATCCCAACTTCTCGACACACTGAGGCACCCACATACATCCATTACAAAACATCCTAAGGCCTCTTTCCTGTCCCCACCTGTGGTGGGTTGAACTTTGTCACCTGCCTTGCGCCCACTCAGCTGCGCTGTCACTCCCACTTTTCAATGGAACAGGGGGATTTACAAAAAAGAAAGTGAAAGACCTGGTAAAGATGGCAATTGAAAAAATTAACAGTCAAAATTTGCACTGGGCGTTGTCAATCTGTGAAGATGATGTGATGAATGTGTAGGATCTCCAGAGAAAATGAGAGCTGTGGGAGGGAACAGATACAGCACATGATCTGGGTGCTCTGCTGTAGTGAAACCTGGGCTCGCACCCCTGGGCCATCAGCACCACCTACTGACACTTTCATCTGCAGGGTACCTCTGTCCTGCTCCATCCTGACAGTGCAGGACCAGCCTGGTGGTGCCATCTGTGCCATCTGTGTCCCCACCCCTGTGCCCCAGAGGAGGGGCACTGCCTGCACCCACCTTACAATAACCCTGAGAGGGTCTCTGTGAGGGAACTGGGCTGGGGAATAGGAGTGTGGCACATAAAATCACACAATCATTTAGGTGGAAAAGCCCTCCAAGACCAGGAGTGCAGCTGTTCCCCCGGCCAACACTGGCCCACGTCCCCAAGTGCCACATCCACACAGCTTTTAAATCCCTCCAGGGATGGGGGCACCATCACTGCCCTGGGCAGCTGTGCCTGGATGCCAGGACTTGACAACCCATTCCATGAAGAAGGTTTTCCCAACATCCAATCTAAATGGAACTTGAGGGCATTCCCTCTTGTTCTGTCACCAGACTTGCTGTTAGGTGGTGGTGAGATTGTTTGCCTGCCACTCACGTGTTGATTTCTGGAAGTTTGTGTGGGTTTGAAGCAGGCAGTGAGGGTAACTCAGGGACAGTGAATTGTACTCAAGCACAGGCATCTAGCTCAAGTGGCATGATTTGGCCTCTGGAGATTCTCCTGTCTGCTGATCATCTGAAATACTAAAATAACTTAGATTAGACACCACGGAATGATTTGAAAACATTTTGTGCATTTCTGTTTCCTATTCTATTTTTTCATTCTTAACTCTTTTTCGTCCTTTACCTGCTGATGTGGTTCATTTCTCATTTTGTATGTCCGTGTTACTTGTACAGTTGGAACCCCAGCCTTCATTGAAGCCAAATGCTTCATCTAATTAATAATAATAAAAAAGGAGACAGATATACTCTTTGTACAAAATTTTTTTTTTTCTAATTCCTGTTCAGTCGAAACAGCTCATTTCTCTTGAAACACAATTGAAATGCCATTAGTATTTTCATTAGCATGATGACTGATGATACAAGGCAGGCAAGTAGGTTTTGGGCCTGGGCTGATAAATGTCCATGACGTTTTTTAAAGTCTGTGCTAAACACTTCTGAAGTCACATGCCAAGTAGTTCCAGATCTTTAAAAAAAAACAGAGGACACTTTTTCCCCCCCTTTAACTCCTGGAATGAGAAACAGCCGCACAGCAGTACAGAAATAGCACAGCAAGCCCTGGAAATGCCCACCAGTTGCTCAACACTTTTTTTTCTTCGTTTAAACAGTTAATCTTCATAAATGAAGATATTTTACTCATGCATCTTTGGCATTTCATGGGGGATTTTTTTCTATCTCTGAGGATTCACAGCTCTAGATGAAATGGCTCTTTTGTCTGTAGGAAGGAGAGAAATTCCTGTGGAGAAACCCAGCTTAAGACAAAACCATAACTTAGGCTGCCATGAGAGGCTTTTTTTTTTTTTCTTGAGAGGTCGAGCTCTATTTAAGTGATACATGTGCATAGGTCATCATGATGCTTTTGCTTCCAGAATATTTTACCAAAACTAAATGAACGATGAAGAATGGATAAACAAGAGGGCAGAGGAAATGTTAAGCTTAGTTAGTTGTCTCATCATTCTGAGACATATTGCCTTTTTTGCTTTGAGGTAGTTTTCAAACACAGATGAAGCAAATTGTGTACTTAGGAATGTCTTGTTCTTCTATCAGCTGGATAGGCTATATTTGTTTCATTGATTTCTTCTGTACAGAACAGCAATTGTAGAGCTGGAGATCTTGTAAGTTCCTGTGTTTGTCTCCCTCCTGAAATCTTAAGTTGCTGATTTGACAGATTTATTATCATTATCATTATTATTATTATTTTTTATTTTTATGCTCTGATTGATGGAAATAGAAATATATGCTTGCTTCTTTATAGTGTGAAGCCAAAGACCCTTGCCATGGGGCAGAAAAAAAAATCCTAATTTTCAGCCTGGGTAACAAATCCGTCCTAAAGGATCAGAGGACATTTCTGTGGTTTGAATTTCCTGCCCATACACCTTGATGTCCTGCATCACAGCCACTTTACCTCCTGCTCAGGGAAGGGTTGACAGGACATGTTTGTGCTGCCCCTTCCCAGGTGACAAGGGGATATTTACAGTGATATTTCCCTACCCACGAGGGACTTTGGGACGAGCAAGAATGAGGGCTCAGGACTTGATTCACTTGCCCACACGTAGCTGTCAAGTGTCATTTGAGATGCCCAGAATATCCTGCCTGGCCTCCAGCTGCTCTCGCACAAGGGCAGAGGTCTTGTCTCAAGCCCTTTATCATATCTGCCAGCCTCCCTCGGATGTTTCAAATACCTCAGGGCATCTCAAATGCAGCCAGGTGCCTGCACAGGCTTCAGGCTCCTGGCCCAGAGATGCACCATCCACAACTGAGCCTCTCCTTTTGAGTGGGAGGAATTTGCACTCGAGTGGGGATTTGGCCGCGGAGCTTCAGGGGGAGGGATGGTTGCTCTCACCCAAATGTGGGTATCCACAGCATAAGATTGCTGCCTGAGTTAGATTTCTCAGCTTTTATTATGGTCAGTGAAAGCTTAGCTGGTGGAGCCTGGAGCATAAATAATCTTGCACTGAAGCAGGCCCCACTTTTTCAGCTGAAACGCCCACTCCACTCTTCTGACTGCACTAATTTTGTCTTTGTAGCCTTAAATACATAGCTCTCACATAGAAACATGAGTTGCTGCCACCTAAAGTGAGATGAACCCACTATTCCCTTTGTTATTAAAAGAAAACACTGTCAGGAGGGTGTTAAGTACAAATCCATAAATTTGTTTATGAAGAGAAAATTCAAAACACTGAATTTGATTGAGCTGTTTTCCTGGGCACATGTCCCAGTATGAAAAAAACAAGGACTGAGTTCCTTTTTACACCCAAACTGCTAAATAAAGTCCCTTTAGGTTTCTTCTTTCCAGAATTCTATATTTTCTGCAAAACTTACAAGGCCAGCTTTTACAAACAATTTTCTGAAACTGAGACCTATCCTCGTGTCAGTCTGTACTGGGACACAGAGTCCTGAAAAAAGAAAGTACACTGTTAACCTAATTTTAGGCATAAAGTTTGGAGAGCTTTTGCTTGTCAGTTTCCTGACATTCGTTGTTTTTTCCATAGGGCTGTGACCTGACCAAAGTCTCAGTCAGGGCCAGAATTTCAGCAGATTCTGTCTCTGTTCCATCTTTGCTTTTGTACAATAAAATTCTGCCACCCCAGGAAACCAGTCATCATTTAAACAAAAAAATAAAAATCTTTGCTTGCATAATCTTTGCTTCATCATGATGCTCCCTCAGAGAGGATGCTTAAAGGGAACATATCCTCCAGTCTGTATTTTGTCTGCCTGGTGCTATAAAATAAGAGTATAAGGCTATAGGGAGAGCAGTTCACTGCTTGGAGAACCGAAAATACTCTGTTTTGGCTCCAGTAAATGTGAAAACTGAAGACAGGCTTGCACCAAAGCCATGAAGAAAAGCTCTGTGCAAATTTAGAGTGAGTCAAGCATAGATGTGCAACCTTAAAGTTGATAGCATAGCTCCAAATGTCAGTGGTTAAGAGCATTTAGACTTTTCCATGTATGCTCTTTCTTCTGGTTCTTGTCAATCTGCTCTTCACACATGTCTGTAATAAGTGATTTCCCTCCTCCAACTTCTTTCCAATCTATTCTTTGTCTCCTATTTCCATCTATTTTCCCTATTTCATTCCACTCTGCACTCTTCACCTCTTTAACCTTTTCTCCATCAGTCACATCCCTCCTTGTGTGTCTGCTCCACAGAGGAACTCTCTGACCTTATTATATGTGGTCTCTCTGCCATCCTTCTTCCACTGCCATAGGAAGCAGTCTCCAGCAAGAATTTTAATGAAAAACACTCTGGGTAAAGTATTTCCTTCAGAATTTTCCTCTTAAAAGAATGTAAAACTGAATATTTTACACTAAGGTTTATATCAGAACAATAGTGTGTCACTGGGTTTTTCAACTGGATAAAAGCAAAATTATGAACCTCAAGGAAAGTTCTGATTTTCCTATCTGGTTGTCTTTTTTCCATTCATAGGAACATTGAATTATTTAAATAAAGCAAAACATTGTAATGTATTTGATAATTTTCGCATATTTTAGTAGTTTTCAAATGCCGTTTAACTTATTTGTTGGTAAAGTTAATTGTCAATAGTACTCATAAGCTTACCTATACATCTGTTTAAACAGATTTCAGTTTTCATAATAAAGTCAGTTACTGTAGTTGTCCTCATGAAGGTGAGAAAACACCCCTTATCTATTGATCTGAAATAGAGAAGAAAAGAGAAGAAGAACAATAGATGCACTTTCAGTGTGTATTATTTTTCATCTCTGTTGCTGATAAAAAAAACGCTCACTTTATGATAAATCAGCATTAAAGTGGGATGAATGGACTCATATTTTAAAACAAAGCCAACATGAGGCCTTCTAAAAATAAAAACTCCTCATTTACAGTGGAGCTTACAGGGAGTCTATGGAGACTCCCATTAAGTGCTGAGATTTCACTTCAAATGCATGTCATACTATGGTATTTCTGATTGTATGAACTGTGGCACAGCTTACTACAGATAAAGAAGAAAAATGAAGTTGCTCTGCTGCCCTGCCCAGCAGGGAAAATGCCAACTTAGAAATCATCAGCTTTGGATGCTTTTGTCAGCCCTGTGACTTTCTGCCCATCCTCACCCCACCTGTCCCCAGGTACCTTTGTGCTTTCCCAGCCGCCTTCCCCTGCAGCTGCAGGGAGTGGAAAGGTGTGGATCCCTTGGGGGATCAGCTCAGATGTCACTGAACTGAGTGGAGGAGCTCCCCGGGTTCTCTTCTGCTCCTTTTTGGTAACCAGATGCATTTTGGGGTTGAAGCAACATCCCTGACACAGTTTGCTTCTCTAATACAGATATCACTACTGCTGAAGTTGGTGTGGTGCAAATGTAACATTTATGCTAGCAAGATAAATATATCAGCTGAATTCATGCAGCAAACATATATTTTCCTTTTCTAATGCATGCACAGAGAGAAACAAGCTGTTTCTGGAGGAACACTGTGCTTCCTCAGTGAAGGTCTCAGCTGAACTCATCCAGGAAGATTTTTGCTAATTATTCTGATAACTTCTCTTAGTTTTCATCAGCTTTTGTACCATGGATGTGCCTGAAAAATGACTCCCATCATTACACCAGCCCAACCCTTGTGCATCATTTGTCCTCCCCCCGCTGGCAACTTGACTCTTGCAGCTCTGCCTCATGCCAGCACTCTCCCACCAGAGCTGCCAGTGTCCCATTTAATCTGTGATAAATACAAACTGCTCCCAACCCTGCTCGCCTAGGGGATATCAGCTCTATCTGCCACATTTAAAAATGATCATCCCTGTTGTTTAGAAAAACAACAACTCAAAATACCACCCTTGACTTTTCTCATTACTTACGGACTGAAATTTCCCCATCTGTCTTTCCTCAGCTGCGTTCTTGAGAAAGAAATCCTGTCTTCTGTTTTCTTTCTCCCCAGTGAGCAAATCCTCATCCACTGTGACAGCTCATCTTGGAATGACTGCTTATTCTAGGTAGCTCCTTGCTCCTACCTGGAGATCTTTTCATTTCTTCCCCTCGGTGCACCTAATGGCTTTTCATGTTTTTTTTTTTTTTAAAAGAGCCCTTTGTCTCACTTTTCCACCTAAGCATCCTCCCTCAAACAATGCTTTTTCATTTCACCTTATTCACAGATTTTAATTTTTTTTCCTATCTCCTCTGTAAGAGACTTTAGTTCTTCATCACTGTGTATTAAATGATTCATTTGCTGAGATTTAATAGCAAATTTAATTTCTCCAACCCTGTCAGCCTCTGTCTGCCCCTCTTGATTCTGTCAGTCTCCGACAACTGTAAATTGCAATTTTTTGTTCTATTTTCAGCCTCTGAGCAGGAAATCTTTTGATTCTGAGTCCTTTACCTTAAAACTCTCTTCACAAGGCCTGGGAACTCAGAGCCTTTGACTCTGAATTAGTCTTTTGACCCCTCGGGTTTTCTTTTCATTAAATTTATTTATTGCTGTCACCCACACATAACTACTGTGTTCTTCTACTTTGATCCAAATTCCACTAAAAATCCTAATTTCACGTGTTCATAACTTCCTGGCATTAAAAAAAAAAAAAAAAAAAAAAAAGAAAAGAAAAAATTTGATGGCTTTTTCCATGATATTTTAGAATCCCAGTCCTACTCTGTTTGAAGGGCTGGGGAAGGGCACACAGTGGGGCTGCAGGGGACAGGGCAGGAGCACTTTTACAGTCACCTTGTGCAACTGTCCTGTGCTGCCCTGGACTGTGAACTGCTCCCACAAGCCCCATCAAGTGTTCATCATGGGATTCACCAAATTCACTAAAGACTGAGCTTCCAGACACACAGCCTTCATCTCCAGTGATGGGGGCTGCCTGTCCATTCTTCCTCAGTCTCCTGACTCACCCTGGCAATATGAGGAGGAGGAAGGAGGTCTGTGATTCTTCCTGTACTGGAGGCAGGCTAGGAGAGCTGGGGGTGCTCACCTGGAGAAGAGAAGGATTAGGGATACCGTAGAGGCCCTTCCACTGCCTGAAGGGGCCCTAAGAGAGCTGGAGAAGGATTTTGGAAAGGATTTTGTAGTGACAAAATGGGTTAAATGGCCTCACAAAATCCACAAGGGTGGAATGGCCTCACACTGACAGAGTGCAGGCTAAGCTTAGATATTAGGAAGGACACCTTACTTATGTTTTATGGCTGAGCAATGGAGTCTTGAGACTTGTCCTGATGACCAGAAAATGCTTTCTTTCCCTATTCTCTTGGGGTTTAATCCTTTTACTAGCAATGCTGACAACTATGCAGTCACTTGTGACAGTGTTCACAGGGGTTCTTGGGTGAGGGAAGAGACGAGGATCTGACTCCATGTTTCAGAAGGCTTGATTTATTATTTTATGATATATATTACATTAAAACTATACTAAAAGAATAGAAGAAAGGATTTCATCAGAAGGCTAGCTAAGAATAGAATAATAAAGAATGATAACAAAGGCTTGTAGCTCGACTCTCTGTCAGAGCCAGCTGACTGTGATTGGCCATTAATTAAAAACAACCAATGTGGGCCAGTCACAGATGCACCTGTTGCATTTACAGCAGCAGATAATCAATGTTTACATTTTGTTCCTGAGGTCTCTCAGATTCTCAGGAGGAAAAATCTTAAGGAAAGGATTTTCCATTAAAGATGTCTGCGACATCATCAAATACTGAATGTCATTGTATGCAGCTCCACGTGGCCCTGGGACTTCTGTCCCCAAACTGGAAGGGGACCTGAGACCTCCCCAGATCTGCACAGAGCCACAGCAGCTGCTCTGCAGGCTGAGGAGATCCTTGCCAGGCTTCAGGTATTGTCCTGTGCTCCCTGTCAGGAAACACAATTATCTTTGTGGAGAAGTGGAGAGGAAGACTCACACTGCATTTCTCGAGCACAGGCACAGAGATTCACCCAAGTAGAAAGGAATGGCAAGATGCATTTAACCTCATTAGTTTCAGTAGGGCTGACTTTGTGCAATCCATCAGTGTACAAATACATTAGGGGAACTAAACTATTTCCACATCTCATTTACATAATGGATGGGATGTGAAATGAGTCCTATGGAGGAGAAGTGCCCTGGAGGCACTAAAGTTTATCACAATATGTAAGAGTTCTTTTAGATCATTGCATTAAATTTCCACTAACAAGATAACAAATTAATTGTCTGCATTACTGTACTAACCCAAAGTGGATAAAGTGTATGATTTCAGCAGAGGAAGGCAGCTGTTTAAGACAGCTTGGTGGTTATGGAAGGAGGCAGAAGAGATTAGTGTGTCTCCTAGCATTTGTATGCCATGATGCCAGCCCTCCTCCTGCCTCTTTAAGAAATCCAGCTCTTCTCTAATCTGATGTAGGACTTGAGCTTTATTAGTGAAGTGAGGGAGAATGAGTAAATCAACTGTATCAGACAAGCCTCAGGACATCTGGAAATTGATCATTCTGCAGAAATAAGCACTCTGTGTTTATTAGCTGGGAGTTCATCACTATCACTTCTTTTTATTCAATTCCTAAGAGATTTCAAAGCTATCATCATAGTATTAGCTCTTCTGACTGTGCTACTGGAGATAAAGATCAGAAGATCTATCTAATGATGGCTTTCTCAGTCTCCCTCTTTCTTTCTCTAAAGCTATTCTGATTAAAAGAAAAAAAAAAGTAGGAAAATAGCAAGAATGAAATAAAGCAGACTTCATCTCTTAAATTTTTGCCTGTTGGCAATGGGAGTAATTTTTTTGCATTATTATTCCGCAGGCACTCGGTCTTATTCAGGGGGACACATTCTGCAAAATAGAAAATCCCTCTTAGAAAAGGTGGAATTTGAAGTTTTTAATGTGGTGGTGGAAAAGGGAGGAAGATAAAAGGACTTAAAGTCATAAAGCAGTGCTTTACATTGAAAGTACAGTTATTTTAAATGATAATACACGTCAAATAGAACCCAGGGAAATTACTTCCATAAGTTAGAAAGGTAATAATATTACTTTAAGAAGAATAATTACTTTCCTTAACTACATTTATCACATAGTAATTCAGTTCTCCCTTCTGGAATATGATGCAATGCCAAACTTTTGACTGATTTATTTAAAACCAGCCTTAAGAAAAGATTCACCAAGATATGAGGTTTCTTCTGGTTCTTTATTCCAAACTGAGGAGTTATCAAAATGCAAATGCTCTGACTAACTGCATGTTTAGACGTGCATTCCTGTACAGCTGCATTGCGAAGGTTCATTGTGCAAAGACACTGGGAGGGAAAAAAATAAAACCATCTGTAAGAGTTTTCCAATAACAATGGTCAGACACACAAACAATTTAAGTGTAGATGTGGATTTCCAGAGATCTGTGGGGAGTACGAATCCAACCCAATGAACTCTGAAGAAAAGTCTTCCCTAGCGGAAGCTTCACTGAGATCAGTTTTTATCAGCTGATTTTTTCCATTTTCCAATGGCAAGTTAACATTTATTATCTCTTTTGGACTGGCACTTTGAGTTCCAGCCTGCGTGCACGTTGTGCTAGATTCTGTGCACAGATTAAAGGAGAAAAGGTGCACGTTGTCCAAGAATCTTTCTGTGCAATAGACGACGAGAGAAAACAGATGAATGCAATAAGCAGGGTGATCATGATTTAACAGTAAAGCAAGGCAAGTAAATTAATCCATTTGTACAGAGCCCAGCACAATGCAGCTGGACCACATCGCTTGAAAAGTTAGCACTTAATAACAATAACAATAATTACCAGGTCTTTAAAATTAATGTATTAATTTCAGTTAGAGCTCATAAGTTGCTCAGCCAGTGAATGAAAAATGCCATAAATCTTTAAGGAAAGGCCATTTTCAAGTCAGCATTGTCTTCCCTCCTACACAAGCTTTCTGCCAGTTGGCCCTGAACTAGAACCACGCTTCCCCTGAATCACCTTTTTACTCATGATTATGGTGATTATTTCTTTATAATCATACCATCACTGTTTCAGGCTCCTGATTAAATCCTTCATGTCCACCTCTGCTTTTGAGGCGGTCCTTTCTCCGTGCCCTTTCTCATTATGTACATAATGATTGATTTCCTTCCTACTTTGCTGCCCATTGTTTGCTTGCATGTGCATGTGGTGTTGTCTGTGCTGTCAGTCGGACTCAGGGGAGTAAAGGTATGGGTCTCTCATGGGATGAAAAGGGTTCTAATTTGGAGGAAATGCACAAAGATTAACAGATAGGTGATAAATAAGTTCTGAATCAGGCCATGAGTTTACATTATAGAATCATGGAATGGTTTGGATTGGAAGGGACTTTAAATACTCTCTTGTCTCAATGCCCTGCAATGGTCAGAGACATCTTCCACTATCCCAGGTTGTTCCAAGCCCCATCCACCCTGACCTGGGACACTGCCAGGGATCCAGGGGCAGCCACAGCTGCTCTGGGCACCCTGGGCCAGGGCCTGCCCACCCTCCCAGTGAAGTATTTCTTTGTAATATTTAAAACTCCTCCCAAAGGCAGTGAGCAGGAATTTAAATCAGTTCCCCTCTCTCCTATCACTCTCTGGGTGCACAAAAATGTCACTCTTCAGATTTTTTTTTGAGGTTCCGTTCAAGTACTGGAAGGGGCCGTATGGTCTCCCCACAGCCTTCTTCAGTCTGAAAAACTCTCATTTCTTCTTAGCCTGTCTCCATGGCAAAAGTGCTCCAGCCCCCACAGAATCTTCTCTCTTGCTGAGGCAGTGCCAAAGGATAATATATACTGATTCAATGAATGAGCCTGTGAATTTTAAACTCTTACATCCCTGGAAATTACTTATTTTCACCTGATTCTTAGATGGGTTGAACTAGGGCCTTCTCCTACCCAAGGCCTTCTGAGCAGCCCAATTGAGAGGAAAAAATGCAATGAGAGATGATGATACCACACCAGCAGGTCTTCCCACTGAAGGACAGACATTCCACTACTGCAGCATGCATCAAAACCTTGTCAGCAAATTGCTGCACCTCTGTGTGTTCCCAACAGTGCCTCTGAATCTCTGTTTGTGTTCTGGTATCCAGGAAAGAAAACTGATGACTCTCCTTTATTGGCTGGTCCAGATCCATAAATTACCCTTCTTCCTCAATATAGAGATTTTCAGTGATGTGAGGGACACAGGCTGAGGAAACCAAGCCCCTAAAACAAGAGACAGATGTCTGAGCCCATGATTCACCGGTGATGAGCTGCAATTGGGCCATGTAGACTTTGAAGTAATTCATTACATTTGTATCTCTTCTGCGGGGGGAGGACTCTCCTCAATGATTTGTATGACCTTGCTAAACCCAGATAGGTGGTAATTGAGCAGCAACTACTTCTTCAGAAGAAACAGAATAAAAATATTGAAAATATTGACTCACCCCAAAGGCAGTGAGCAGCACTTTGGTCTTTGACCTTTAAGCATCCTAGGGTAGTCAATAACCTGGCTGTTAGATGCTGTGCCTGCCACTGATTTTGATTTGGGAGTAGTTTAACCTTGAACCAAGATCTAAGTAACCACGGCAACAGGAAGTTGGCCTCTCCATCCAAGGAGTGGGGATTCATAAATCAAGGTCCCTAATGCAAACACTGTGTGCAGGTAGAGATTTGAGAGGATAAGTGGTTTGTGGGGGATTACCTTTGAAAAAATGAGTGATTGTCCCTTGATATGTTGAAACACAGCTTCACAGACTTTTTTCTTTTTTTATCAATAGAGGTCAACAGGTTACAGCTGCATGTTTTCATACGGCTCTTTATATAGGCCCTTCAGTTTAATTAGGACCAGATGTTGAATTTATGAGGTTGTTAGCATTATTATGTACCATATGCACGTGCATATATGTGTGTGTGTATTGATACATGCACCCACATGTGCACATTTCTTGTGCGCCCACTACACTCATGAATAAATATTGTTAAGGCACAAACCCAAGCACTGTGTAGTGGTGAGACCTCAGGTGTGCATACACAGAGCTCCAAAGGGTAATTACCTAGTCAAATATCTCACTTATTCTATGGGACACTGCTTTATTCAATGTATAGAGCTCACCTAATGAACAGCTATTTGGGAGCTGGATTTTCCTCTTGCTATTCAGTGCGTGACATCATGTCTCATTTATTCCACATTTCTAAGCCTCGGTATGAATAGATGAATGTTTCATGAATGTTGATAATTTTATTTTCACAGGACTGCTCTTGAGATGAGGGGTATATTATTGTTCTCATTTGCACTAGAGAAGCCGAGCAGAGAGAGATTGAAGTTTAATGGATACAATTTGAGATGCTTAATGATAGATTTGAGGCTCTGGAAAGATGTGTGGTCTAATAGGCAGAGACTGCTCTGTTTATCCCCACCAAGCTGTGACCTGTAACACTGTCTCACTCGTGACTATTTCTGCCCTTTCTTGCCTCCCTTAAATCCAGCAGCTGATATCAGTGCACGTTTTCATCAGGACTCCTCTCCCAAACTGGCCCATTTGTACCCCTGTCTTTTGGACTCCTCTCACTGTAGCATTTCTGTGCCTGAATCTGATAGGGATCTCTTCCACAGCTTCTGAGACAACTCACAGGTCTGCTGATATTTCTCCTTTTACGTGCCAGAAACCCAGGTTCATAGGGACTGTTCATAGGAGCTCCAAATAGCAAATATAAGGAATTTTTGGTTTGTGTATGGAGAAGCTGAGCAGAGGGAAGAGATACAAAAGGGAAAAGGGTCTGGAGCAGCTGAGAGGGCTGGGAGAACTCAGCCTGGAGTAAAAGAGGCTCAGGAGGGACCTTCTCACTCTCTGCAACTCCCTGGCAGGACAAGGATCAGATGGGGGTTGGATTCCACTCCCAGGGAACAAGGAATCAGGAATATTGGATCAGGAACATTGTGGAGACATGCAAAACCAGACCAGGGTGGCAAATCAAACTCAGCAAGGATGTCAGGAGAGTCTCATGACTGACCAAGAAGCTCCTGAGTAATTCCAGGTACAAAAAGGAAGCAAAAGAGTCATGGAAGCAAGTGAGCCAGGGAATGAGATCTACAATGTTCAGGCATGCAGGGATGGGCTTAGGAAGGCAAAGCCCACTTGGAGTTGAATATAGGGCAGAAGATCAACAAGAAATGTTTTGACAGTTACATAAAGCAGCCAAATATAGCCTATGGAAAATATGGGCCCCTTGCTGAATTAAACAGGGACCCTGGCTGAAAAAGATCAGCAGGAGACTGATTGTCCTCTTTGCCTTGATCTCCACTGGTAGGACTGGCCTTTGAGAATCCCAGGCCTGTAATGCTGCTGTGGAAAGAAAACCTGCTCTTGGAGGAATATCTGATTACGGAACAGTTAAATGAACTGGGCATGCATAAATCCATGGGATTTGGCAGGATGTACCCAAAGGTGCTGAGGGATCTGGCTGGCATCACTGTGAGACTACTCTAGGTTGTTTTTGAAAGATTGTGGTGATCAGGAGAGGTTTTTGAGGACTAGAAGAGAAGAAATATCAGTCCAATGAGGTCAAGAAGAAAAAGCAAGGAAGGAACAAGGCTGTTCAGTCTCATCTCAATCTCTAGAATTTGATGGAGTAAACAATTGTGAAGAGCATTTCCAAACATATGAAGGAGGAAAAGATGACCAGGAGTAGTTATCACAGATCTGCGAAGTGGAAATCATGCCTCACCAGTCTGATGGGTTTTATCTTGACTTTAGCAAGAGTGCTGCCACTGAGTTCCATCAGCTTCTTACAGACAAAATGATGAAACACAGGCAGAATAAATGTGCTCTGTTATGGACTGAAAACTGGCTGGTCTCAGAAGGCTGTGATGGGTAGCACAAAATCCACTTAGAGACCAGACAGTAGAGATGCACCCCATGATATGGGAACTAAAAACTTTTAATATGTCAATTAATGAGCAGGGTGGTAGGGTAGAGAACACCCTCCACAAATCTGGAGAATTTCAGAACCCAGAGCAGGCTGATATCCCAGAGGAATATGGACATATGGAAGAGAGTCCAGTCAGAGGCCACAGAGATTATGAAGAATCTGGGATATTATCTGTCTTATGAGGAAAGATTCAGAAGGATGGGATGTTCTGCCTGGAGAACAGAAGGCTAAGGGGGATTTTTCCACACATCCAAATATTTGATGGGAAAGATTAGAGAGGATGGAGCCAGATTATTCTCAATGCTGCCCAGTGACAGGACAAGAGTAATTGGGCACAAGCTGAAACATTAACACAAGTTGTTCCTGAACAGTGTAGATTTACTGAGGGGATGAACAGTTTGTAGGGAGAAGTTGTGGACTCTCCCTCCTTGAAGATATTCTCATTTGGCCAGATGTGGTCCAGGGCAGCCTTCTCTGGATGACCCTGTTTGAGCAGGGTGACGTGGGCAAGGTGGTCTCAAGAGAAGTTTTCAACCTCAGCTGCTTTGTGGTTTTTTGAATCATTGTATAATTTATTTGCCAAAATCTGGTGCATTTTATCTGGGCCTCATGTGCAGGTTGAGATCTGAAAAAAGAAGGAATTTATGAAGGATTATCTCTGACAAATTAATATCTGCCCTAATCACGTTGAAGCCCAACATCACAGAGACTTGGAGAAGTTTTCAAATTTCCATGCCAGGAGTTTAAATTTCACATATTTACAAGCAAACAAAATGGTTAAAAATTACACAAGAGTTTGAGGAATACTGTTAGTGGAGGAATTTGCCAGCCATAGTGCACAACTTTTATTTTTCTGGAATATTTAACTTCTTTGGCATTATTTTACCACTCATTTATTCCGCATTGTAAACTGTAGGTAGAAAGATATATGACAAACAACTCTTTCTTTCCTTAACTCACTTCCCTTCTGATGAGCTGCAAGGCAAATTTAATTAGGAAGGGAATTCCTGAAAAATAAATGTAACGTGCTCCGGATGGGAATTGCATATTGAGGTTGTTCCTGATGCCTGCTCCTTGCTCAGATGAAACACCCACTAAGTCGGGTGTTTATAGCAGAGAAGCATGTAACTATGTGTGGAGAATGAGCTGCACAGGAAATGATACATAGGCATTCCCAGTAAACAGAGTTATGAAGGATATCTGTCTTTATCCATGTATCAGAGTGTACGTGGTTTTTCAGAAGAAAAAGTACTAACGCACTAATGTACTAAAAGTAAAATGTTTTGTTGGTTCACCATTGTTTATAGAGACCAGTGATGGTACATCCTCCAGCAAAATTATCAAAAACTGATGACAGTTATGATCTTTGTTGGTATCAAGACTGTATTACAGATACATCCACAAGGAAAAATGGAAATATATCAATGCAGCAAGGACAGCAACTGACTTCTCTTTTTTTTCAGATATATCCCCAGACATGTTACAGTACTAACACTTATCCAAATTTTGTTTCCCCAGGAATTGCAGGTCCCCACTTAAAAGCAGACCAGACTTCACTTCATGGTAAAATGGAAAGTTCTGCCTGTAATGCGATGACCAGAAGGAAACCAGCAGCTGTTGACAGTGTTGCAATGCCAAGTCCAGTATTATCTCTCCTACCTTCATCATCAGCAACATCTGAAGCAGGTAATGCTGTTTTCACTCCAGCCCCTCTGTTTCTTCCCCATCTTCCTCCTTCTGGAGCTGTACCATATGTTCACCCAATTCTCTTCCTGATTGGAAAAGTAGCTGCAAATATGAATATCTAATGTGATAATCAGGCTGTAACATCTCCAATGCTTTCTTACCGTGATTGTAGATCTTGGCACATCAAATCTATTTTATTCACACACCAGCACTTGTGCAATAATGAGGATGCAAGTAGCACCAGCCTGTAGGGTCTAGCAGGACACTCTGAAGCAAGACTCCTGGGTTCCTTCCTCAGCCCCATTCTTCATTTCTTTTAAATGCTCCCACCCTGTAGCATGAACAAACCGAATACACAGTGAATAGCTGAGGAGCAGATGAGATTTCTTACTGCATACTTCAGTGATTTTAGCATAATATTCTGTCTTGCAAATGCAAAATTGTCTAGGGCAATGAGCAGTGATTTAAAATACCAGAATAAATAAGTCAGAATAGCATGCTTTTCTATCAACTTATATTTTGTGCTTCTATTTTGAATCAGATCAGAAAGGTGATATCTTTATACCCTTGGAAATTGAGCCAAGTCATTCAGGCATCATCATGCCTTTCCTTGGGCATGGATAGAGAGCTTAATCTTCCATTTTTTATTAATTTCCAGTGACTGGGGAGTCCACAGTTCATTAACCTACATGCATTAGGAGTTTTATTTTCCTATTTTCCATAGGCCCAAGTCTAGTCAAACTTTTGATGCCACATTCAAAAGAAACATATTTGTATCACTGACTTACAGAATTATTGCATATTTAATCATTCACCTGAAAGTGCTTTTTCAACGCGCTTATTTTTATTTCCCTCGCACTTCTTGAATAAATTCTGAAAACAAGGGTTTCATACTGCAAATTAGCCTCTGTAAAGATAAATTTTTATATTAAAAAAATCAGGATTGTCTATTTAGTCTTTAGTACTTTCCTATATATAAACCAAGGACAGATTTTTAAAGCAGCAGAGAAGGAAAGCACACAAATATTTTATGATCCGTTACAAGATGAAAGTGTATGCTTGACTGCATAGTTCATTCTTTCCATTTTCAGAAGTCTAATTAAATTGTTGGTTTATCTGTAGCCCAGATGTTGAAATAATTTAGCTGAAAACTGAAAGAAACTGCGTTAATGGGAAAACAGGACAGTGCTATGGGTTTCCTGTAATTAATAGGAAGCTCTTTGAAAATTCCTCCATTCAATGCAAGCCAAGAAATTGACCCCAGCTTTGAGCAGCCTCCTCTGTGCCATGTTCTTGCAAATGGCCTCAGGCACCTCTGAAGGGATGGAGAATAACAGGCAGCAAGAAGGATTTTAGGGCTTCAGACATAACAGGGCCATCCAGAATAAACTTATGGGGATAATGAAGAACATCCAAAGGGTCTGATCTGCCTGGGCTCACCTCCTTGTTCACCATCACTGCTGGAGTGGGTCTTTCAGCCTCCTCTAGCTCCCCTTGGAAATATGTATTTTTGTAAGGAGTGGCTCTCTTTGCTTCAGAAGCTGTTTCCAGCATCATTTCATTCCTGCATGGCTCCCCAGCATGGCCTGCAGCCATTCCTGATCTGTGAGACGGAGCCTCACTGCCCCTGTGGACCCTGGGGAGGGCAGAAGCACCAGGCCTCCGTGCGCCCTGTTTGGAATGTGTGAAGCTGTGGTTTAAGGCTAACATTGGTTCTTGCTCGTTTTGGGGCAGCTAGCTGGGGTTGTTTGGAGAGTGAGAAAAATATAAAAGCTTGTGCTGCATCATGCATTTGTATTTTCCCTTCATTTTAAGCTGGATTTTGCCTTTGTGGAGGCAGACCAGAAAAAAATCCAAAAAACTAAGACCAACACAGACCAGCCTGGGTCCAGGGTTGGGCAGGGTCTGTCTGGATAAAATGGAAAAGATTAATGCATGGCTTTGGCTTTCAGCCGAGCAGTATGTCACATGGCAATATAGGAAAATATTTTATATCAAAGGTTGCTCACCAAGAGCTTCCAGATGAGTTGATAACACCTAATGGCTCTCACTTCAATGCTAGTTTACTTTGGCAGATCTCCCTGGTATTTCATCATAGGCACACCTCATCAAAGCTTCCCCCTGCAGGCCCATCAGACTCTTTCTGCATAGTCTTCCTACACCAAATGTAGAATCAGATGTCCCTGACATTCAATAATCAAAATTATGTTGGGTTTCCTAATATCTCATTTTAAAAGCCTGACCTGAAAGCACAGGTACTTACCCAGTACATGCATTCTGGCTACTGGCAGACTGTGTAACAACTCAGATGATTTTTAGAGCCTGCAAGTTCAGAGGGTTGCTAGGAAGAAAGAAAAAGAATGATTAGTAGCTTCTAACAAGCTCCCTGAGAAAGCCATAAACACCCCAAAGCATTTACAAAGGAAAAATTAGTGCAGTAAGCCAGCACAGAACAGCACATAGGGGGTTTTTTTTCCAAAATGTGAAAATGTGTTTCAGCACAAAAATGAACAGACTTGTAAGTTTGCAAAGTTTTATAAGGGCAAAGAAAGTATCTAAACATGAAGAAATGCACTGAAAGTGGTGTTCAGCCATCCATTTACATGCAGGAGCAGACGCCTACCCACAATTGCCTGCATGTCAGTTAATTTTGGGGAATTGGGCAGTTTGGCAGAAGGCAGGTGCCAGCCTTTGCTCCACTGGGGCCGTGTCTATTCAGAGTCAGGCTCCACTCAGGACTCTCAGCCTGAGTGACCTCTTGAGTGCCTGAGAGGGTTTCAGGATGGACAGGAGCTCTGTGTTCTTACCCAGCATCAGGACATCAAAACAATGTGCAAGGTCATCTTGAACTGCACGGTGTTCCCATTTTAGGGTTTAGAAGCTGAGGTCATCCTCTGCCAGCTGTACAGACCAGGTCTCCACTGACCACGCTCAAGTGGTAACACCAATCTGCAGAAACAGCTGGCAGCAGATAAATCTCAGTAAACACATAACATCTTTGCAGGGACTTGGCTAATGCTTTATTTCAATCTTTTTTTCCCCAGTTCCTTGGCTTGCTTTCTTTCCAATGAAAATTGAGAGTAAAGCCAAATCTCCTGGTATCATCGTGATACCTTGCAAGCTTTCCTGCATTTCTGATAAATTTTCCGTTGTCAATCACCAACTGAAAAATTTCAGCTTTACTTTCAGGAAAAAAAAAAAGCACCTCGATATTGTAATTTAAAAAAAAATATAGGATTTGAAAATGTGCCCTGACTATAGAAATAAAAGGCAAAAGGTGGACAGTGAACTTGAGGAGTATGCCAAATGTTGATTTTGATTTTTTAGATCTTCTGACCTGAAGCTACTCTCAGGATATGGGTGGGACTCAAAGGATTTTAATGCTTAAGGCTGAAGTTATTGGGGCTCCTTATGTCAATCACCAGTGAGAACAGATGAGAATAATCATTTTCTGTGACAGGGACTTAACCTTTTTTGATCAAATTTCTGGGAAATAGCTTGCTGCCACTTGCCTTTAGGGATCTTGAATCCACAGTTTTTTAGGGGTGACCTACTTGGGAGGAATTTTGTGCAACTAATTAGCTTCTCCTGAGCAACTTGGATATTTCATTTCCTTTCTCTTTTCCTTTGGTACCAAAATGACTGCATTCCTCTTTTCTTTTGTCCTTTGTGAACCACAAACTGCAAATGGGTTTTATTTTTCTTTTTGGTGTGGGGAGTGGGGTACATATGGAAAATGTATTTTGTTTTGTAATTAATGAAAACCAGACTTTGGGAAGTTGGCCATCCCAGGTCTTTATTTATAAGAGAGCATATGTCTATGTTTTGTTTATGACTCACTCTTGCTTCTTACATTGTAACTTGGGTTTGTTTATGCAAGCTCTTCGCTGAATCCAAGCAACATGGTGGTATAAGAGCCAATAATTTATGTTCTCCAAGAGGGGAGGCCAGTGAATGAGGTTTATATGCTGAATCTGTCACAGCCCATAGAGAGCAAGAGGAGATTCTACAACTTGACAGCTCCTGGTTATCTGCAGAAAATGCTACAATAGCAACTTTATTTAAACTACTGCTGGAAGATTAGCCCGTTAGCCATGAAGGCAGAGATAACCCCCAAATGAACCTTTCTCAAAATCTTGCCTGCTTGGGAAACTTCAGGGATTTCAAACCCAAATGACTGCTTGACAGTCAGGTGTAAATTAAGTTTGCAAGTAGATGTGGGCTGAGGTTAATGTAGTAGGATGTTTTATTCTTTACCAAAAAGGAAATTCTGAGTTCCATCATTTCTTTCCCAGCAGCACAGAACGGGTATGTTAGGAGTGAAAGGGAGCACCAGTTATTGCAATAGCAGAATTAATACATTCTGCTTCCCTCACAAAGGGGTAGTTACTTGTAATCCGTGTGCAAATCCTGAGCTCTGAACAGATGCCATGTTCAGGAAAGGACAATGAGACAATTTAGGCAAAACAAGCAAGGTCTCGTGTCCTAAGCAAAGGACAAGGAGCCAAGAAATTCTGGGTACTCTTCCCAGCTCTGACAATGACTCACAACGTGACCTTGGCAAGAAACTTAACTACTTTGGACTTGGTTCAGATCTAAAGTAAGTGATCTGAACCAGGAGTAAGCTTACTTTGGGGGCATTAAAGTCAATTATATGACTGAGTAGGTTCAGCTAGTTTCTGAAGAGATGATAGTACAGAAACCCAGGCAGGGGTAATGAATTTGCCACAGATGAAGTGACCCACACATCTTGTCTCTGCCCACTAGTTTCAGCAACAAACACTTTTCATACTAACTGGCATTCATGACAAGAATTAAAGGCTGAATTCAAGACATCAGGATTATATCTGTGGGGTACAGAAGGTTTAATAGTTAAGTTGGACCAATATAACAGCTATGCTAAGCTTCCTTCTCTCCAATTAAAGGTTGAAAAATGAGAATGAAGCAAAGTCATGCTAAAACATTGCTGTAGCAAAAGCTTTGTTACTTTAGAAGAGGGAACAGGCAATCTCTGAAGACTACTTGTGTGAAAGTTGTATTTCCATCTACTCTTCCTGATGCTAGGAAAAAAAAGAAGAATTTCCAGTTCCTGTTGTTTGACCCACCCCTGTTTCTCTCCTTGTCTCCCAACAGCCAGCTCACCGCTGAAGAAAAGGTTCAAGCGCCGTGAAATCGAAGCAATCCAGTGCGAGGTGCGCAAGATGTGCAACTACACCAAGATCCTGTCCACAAAGAAGAACCTGGACCATGTGAACAAGATCCTGAAAGCCAAGCGGCTGCAGAGACAATCAAAGACAGGCAATAACTTCGTGAAGAAGAGGAGGGGGCGTCCTCGGAAGCAACCCCTTTCCTTTGACGAAGACTCCAGAGACCAAATGCCCGTTCTGGAAAAATGCGTTGACCTTCCGAGCAAAAGAGGTCAGAGACCCACACTCAACCCGTTAATGTTGGAGCAAGCAGCCACTCAAGATACAATCATGGCCACCATCGAGGCTGTCATACACATGGCTCGAGAGACGCCACCGCTGCCGCCTCCTCTGCCTCCTCCACCCCCTCCACTCCCTCTCCCTCTGCCCCGGGCGCCCCGGGTCGGAAAAAGGAAAAACAAGTCCCCGCAGGAGGAAGAGGAGGACGTGAAAGTGAAGCGGCACCGTAAGGGCAGAGGGAGCGAAAGCGAAGGCCTTCCCTAAGGCCAGTGCACCTCGTGAGATGTTGGGTGCCCACAGTGGAGCACGCCAGGACTGGGGGACAGGAGGTGCACAGTCGGCCTCACCCCTTTGGCAGCACCAGACTGACCTGTCCCTTCAGCAGCCAGAACTCATTGCAGAGAGCTGTGCCAGCTGGGGCGCGCATCTTTCCTCTTCATCGCTTTGACCCAAGCCACCCCCCCAAGGAAAGAGGGGGGAAAGGTGCGGGAAAAGTGGGGGATACAGGGGAGGAGGATGTGTGTCAAAGTTGGAAAAAGCATGAACTCTGCCGAGTTTCCAAAACTAATCTGAATCTCAGCATTGCTGTTCTCATACCGTACCCAGAGGCTGGAAGTCATCCTCGCAGATAGCGGAACATTGTCACTAAGGGTGCATGCTCGACTCTGATTCTGTTTGGTGGGCCAGGTGGAACTAAGAGTAACTTTACCATAGTATAAATCACTGTAAAAAAGCAAAAAAAAAAAAAAGGAAAAAAAAAAGAAACAAAGAAACAAAGAAAGAAACAAAGAAAGAAACAAAGAAGAAAAAACCCAACAAAAATTAATGTAATTTTCTCAACTGTGATATTGGTTATAACCTATTTGATTTTTTTTTTCCAGTTTTATATACCTACCAGGCTTTGGGACAGCATAAGCCAAAATGCCTGGCTCCTGCTAGAACTATATATTTCTTTCTCATTTACTTGCCTAGTTACAACTAGCTGCAATATAGGCAATAGAAAATTAGAGCCTTACACGCGTGCACACTAATTCCGAGTGCTATCCCAAGAAACGATGGAATATCACAGCATTTAAAATAAGGTATACACGGATATTCGGTTACAATAACACGTTTATATGAAGCAACTTGGCAATGGCATGTGAAAAAGGGGTCATCCATCAGCCAAGTTGTTTTGATGCTCGGTACATATGAGTAGAGAACAGCAAGACACTTCTGGGGAATAGTTATAGTAAACATGGAAAAAAATCACCAAAAAAATAATATAAAAAAGATAAAAGGAAAAAAAATAGGACACAAAAAAAAAAAAATAGAATAAAAACCAGAACCCAAATCTACCAAGTTTTTGCCATCTGCAATTCCCAGTGAAATTAACGGGAAAACCAGAATATTAATAATTTGCTTTGGGTAGCAATGCCTTGATATTATCTTTTAAAGAAAATAGATAAAGTAGATTGTTTTAAAAAAATATAGAACAAACCCTATGGATAATAGATCCTTTCTTGGCAATTATTTCTGAAAAAAAAAAAAAAAAGAAAAGGAATAAGTGTTCTTATCTGAAAATAGAAATAAAAATGTTCAAAGGGTATCACCACTGCAATTGTATTAATGCCACTTTGGACATGTTCTCCAAGTTGTGGTTGCCTTAATAAACTAAAAAATAATTTTTTTTTTGTACATAATGTAATTATAAAGCTCTCAGTCTGCATGGATGCAAACTGTGTGTGACAAATCGTCTCTTTAAATGGTCAGTTCAAATTGTACATTTCTCATTCGAGTTGTCCGTTAGCCATTGATAAAACTTGGGTAAAATACCCAAGCTCCATATCCACAGCCCAATTAAAATGTTTCACTAAAACAAAGACTGAACAAAAAACTGTTCCATTGCAGTGTCAATGCTTTTAAAAAAGAAAGTAAATTGTTGAAATTTGAAATAGGTACTTTCAACTATATTTCCTTTCTTTTTAAATCCTGCGGTGCACTCAACACCTAGCATGGCAAGATGGATATTAAAATGGGAACAGGGAGGGAAGATTCCACCAAGGGAGGGGGGATTGGAATTTCTTAATGGTTGACAAGCCAAATTCTATTCCCTTTTTCAAGAAATCTTGAATTGGTTTATTGCCAAGGAAGCTTCATATAGCACGACACTAAAAAAAAAAAAAGCAAAAAAAAGAAGAACTACAAGAAAACCCCACCAAAAAAACAAAACAACAAACTCAACGAAAAGTCCCCACAAAAAAATATTGTGTTTCTATTCTGTTATTTATTTACAAAAATCATATCAAGACTATGGTGTTAGAGGAACACTGTAAACATACAACTCGTTGTTTTTTAGAGACTGATTTTTCTTCTGTGATAGCACCTTAGCTTATTAAAACTGAACGCATATGGGGATAGGATTGCGTCGGGGAGCTGGAAGAGGGGATGTATTATTTTTTATTTTTTTAAGACTGGAACAAATTTTGAGGTCCTAACTCCTTAAAACTGATAAGAGGGATCGCAGAATTTTGTTTCCAATTTGTTTTGCATCATTCATCATACCTATTTGTGCTTTTTGTTTTCCAATTAATGCAGCTTAGAAATAAATTGGCTGGTTGCTCGTTCTGTTAAAACCAATTTTGCTTTTCAGCTCTCTTGAATTAGCACAGTGTTATTGACTGAAGTTGTAGGCCTGCAGAAAAAAACCCTAAACCTCATTGAACTCCTCTCTTCTTCCTTATAAAACATTGGATTGAGGTTTAGTTAACTTATAAATCTTTTATTCCCAATCTCCTTTGGGCTTGAAAGTAGGTGACAGTCACTTACAATGACAGAAAAAAATCGTAAGTTTAGTATTCCAGGTAGCTGAAATTAAGCCAAAAAACTTATCCTTAGTTTTATCTCCAGCGATGTCCTTCCTAACGTTGAAGGACATTTCAGTGTGTAGCGAGGGAAAAGTAGGTCTGAAGGCAACAAATTCTGCCATCCAATGGCCATCGTGGCTTCCAGAGGGTCAGAGTGCCCCCAAGGGCTGGATTTGGGCTGGACCTGTCTGGACACACTGGGATAAAACTGCCCCAGGGAAGGATAATGGAGTGGCTGCTGCTTCTCAAGCTCCTGAGATTTGGGAAAAGAATGCTCTTATCCTTCCAAAAAGTGCTATCCAAAAGGCTGCTAGAGGCACAGTGTTTAAGGAGAGCATCCACATGGAGGGAACAACCCCACAGACCCTTCGTTGAGCAAAACCATGAAGGGGTCCTATTTGTCCTAGAGAAACTAAGCTCAGGACTTGGTAGCTAAAAGCTCTCAGCATGGGATGGGCTCTACCCAGAAGATCAAGGTTTGTGTTTTCATGGCAAGAAGGTGCTGGTGGAGCGTGGTGCTGTGGTTCAGCTTTGGATGTTTGTCCACACAACACCCTCATGCAGCTGGTCCTGGGCTGACAGGGAGAGTGGCTTGTTAGTGTCATAAACAGCAGACTGAAAATATTGTTAGATGGCACTCAGAGTTTGTGTTCTGCATGTTGCATAGTCTATAAAGATGATAAGAAAGTTGCTGACAGAATAATATTTTAAGGCGATGTACTACATGCAGATCATAAAGGATTTAGTTTTAGGGCTTAAGGCTAAAATCCCACTCCTGCCGTTTATTACCCAACAATATTACAGTAATGAGCTTTTTGAGGTTTTTTTTTTCCCTTACCACAAGGAAGATTTACTGAGGAACTCTCTGGATTCTCTCCACACATTTCCAAATACTGTATAATACTGGGGTGAAAGCCCTTTTGCTTACTAAGACCAAAAAAACCTTTCAAACACCTCCACTGTGTCACAGATTAGCACACATCTGAGCATGCTTCAATAAAAACACAAAACAGTATCACGTGGCTGTGAGCCATATGAAATAAGGCCACGGGTTTGCATCCACTCTGTGGGTCTTTTATTCCTCAATCCAGTGTAAAACCAGAAATGGGGATAAATATTCAGGGAGAGAGGAAAAAAAAAAAAAAAAACAAAAAAAAAAAACATTACCACTTGTGTCTCCAAGACCTTCATGCTGCCAGTTTCTTGAGCCCTTCAATATTAAATTTTCTGTGAAGCACCTTGCATGTTTTTGGATAACTGTAAAAAAGAAATGGAAAAAAATAAATTTAAAAGAGGTGAAAATAGTCATCAGCTACCCAAGTATCCTACAGCATGGCCCATTTGGCAGAAATGTTGTGGAACATAGAATATTCTAATTGTGACTACTTGGGTAGCATCTGGTGCAATGGGGTGCCAGTTCATCACAAGGACTTCAGAGCACTACAATAAAGCACCAAATAAACATAAATCATTGTTCCAAACACAAGGATTTCCCTAACTCTTATTTTCACAGGCCCTGATTCAGGACTGCACGTAAGCACATCTAATGAGCATCCTGAAGACTTTGAAGAACAAGTAAAAGAATACAGGGAAAAGGGAAACAAAAAAAAAAACACCAAAATTTTTTTATAAAAGGAAAAAAGAATCCAAGAAACAAAACCAGGATGGTTTTCTGAATTGAAAAAATAAACATCTTGCCCTTGTAATGCCTCTTCTTTCCATATCATCCAAAAACTGGGGTGCAGCAGTTCTGAGATAATTAGAAGCACATTTCAACAAAGAACACATATTGGAGATCTCCTTAAGATGCCTGCCTAGTTTGCATAAAACACTACATAGAAAAAAAAAGAAAAAGAAAAAAATATAAAAACATGAAAAGAGCTGCCAATTGGACAACATGGGGAAGCAGTTCAATCCCATGTTGGTTTGTTTTACTTTTCTTTTTCTTTATTTTTTAAGCTATTTCTTAAATAATAAATGCACATGAAGTGTTAAATATGTATATACTGTATTTCAAAAAATTAAAAAATCAAACGAATGGGGCACAAGATTGTTCTATAAGTCGTGCTGGCTAATTTTTAGTTTGTATTCATAAGTGGTTTTTAAAAGCCTTTTTTAAAGTGTAATTTGCATGTTCTACTTTGATTGTATGTAAACATATTTTAGAGCAAAAAAATGTATTTGTATTTTATTGAATATAGAGGCAAGAAAAAAACTTGTACATTGTTTGAAATGTTCTTTTTGTAACAGTTTTTATTCATGAAGCATTTTTGTACATTTAAAAATGGATATGGACTTGATGTTCTTTGAGGCTTAGATACATCTGGCATGCTTTAATGTCATGCTCCTTCATGATCTTAGATGTTGGTTTTTAAACATTTTTTTCTAAAACAAAGCTCAGTCTTTTCGCTACCAAATCAGGTTAGCACAGTATAGAGCACTTAACTAAAAAAAAAAAAGAAAAAAAAAAGTTAATCCTATTCATATGTTATTCATTGTGTGAAATTAAAGGAATTCAATTCAGTCTAACATGAGTTGTGAATTCTTTTGTCTTATTTTCCATCTGTTTCCCATCACTAGGGAGTTTAATAGCTTTTGGGATACTAATACCATGCATTCACAAGCCCTCTTTATGGTAATGGATAAAAACATGCTTTGGTTCTGTTCTTTTTTATTTTCTTTCTTTCCTTCTTTCTTTCTTTCTTGCTTTCTTTCTTTTTTTTTTTTTTTTTTTAATTTCTCCCAGAATATCCTTAAAAGTTAAAAATGGACTGTGCCGCGGGCCCCACGGGGGCCTCAGTGCTGTGCCTATCACTGAAAGGACAGAAACATCTCTGGTCCCAGTTGTGTCCTCGGGCACCAGTGGAGCAGAACTTGCCACCCAGGTGGGATTTCCACTCCAGATGGAGCATCCCTCTCCAGATCCCTGCAGGGCAGGCAGTCCCAGGGCTGGGCTGTTGACAGGGGGGTGATGAGAGCCAGCTCTCTCCTCCCTGAGCAGCAGAGAGGAGAGGAAGGGCTGCGGGCCAAGGGGTATTTTCCGTTCAGCGCGGCCCCACGCTGTGGCAATGGCACAGGACACAGCTCGGCGCGGGGGTTTAAGTTTCCTTTCCAAGTCGCTGCTGAGAGCGGCCTTGCTGCCATCGCAGGCTGTCAGCCTCAGCATCCACGAGCTCCATCCACGGCAATGCCAAGGTTTCATCTTTCTCCTCCTCAGAGAGAGCTCAGCACCTTCACCAGCAGCTCAGCAACCCCGTGGGAATTAAATCTCACCTCCTGGAGAAGTCAGTGATGCCCAGGCAGGGTAGATAAGTTAGCATCCTCTCTCATTCCTCCCTTCTGGAGCTTTGTGGGGTGGACTGCCTTGGTGGAACCAACTCATCCAACTGCAAAGACAGCCCCTCTGGCTGCTGTTTTGACAGCTGTTGCTTCATGTTACTGTAGTAGATCTGCTCCAAAGATCTCAGATGTGATGGGGTTTATTTTCTTTCTCTTTTCTCTCTCTTTCTCTGTATGAGACACGCATAGCCCCAGCTTTTGACAGCTTCCAAACGTGCTGACATTTTTGCTCAGTTTTTTTATCAGAATCTGTGATGTATAAGCTACTGGTCTCCAACTCTAACCACATTTTAGTAAAAAGCCTGTGGTAAAGCCCCTTAGGAAGCATCTGTGAACTGTCAAGATATGTGTTTGCTGCAGCAGTATCTCAGCACAGTTCTCTCCTCCTGCCAGCTCTTTCTTGAGGTTTACCTCCCATCAGCGCGACTCTGCTATGCTTTGGTGGTGCCACCTCACAGCCATGGGGTAGTGAGGCATTGGGAAACAATGCTGGGGATGTTGATTTCTGTCTCTGGGCGAGGCAAGGGCATGAGGTGCTTCATCTGTGAGGTGTTCACCTTTTCTTGCCCCCGGGCTCTTATTTTTTCCCCACCAGGCTGGCACCACCAGAAGATCCCACTCCTCACCAGTCTCCTCCTGGGCAGGGAGGATCCTCTGGCCATCACCCGGAGGGTGTCAGAGGGTCACACTTCTCTGGGATCCCTCTGCCACTGTTTCCTCTGTAGCTACTCCAGCTCTGCTCCTGTGGATTACAGCATCTCTGAGAAAAAACTCAGGAAGTCTTAGAAACAAAGTGTAGGGAATCAAGGAGCTCTGGAGCTCTAATAGGGTCTAATTTTTTTTACACACTTTTTGTTTAATGATATCTGAGTCTTCTTCACTGGGGACAATCCTTAGTGGAACTCTCCAGGGAATCCTGCTTGAGAAGGGGTTTGGATCAGATGTCCTCAAGTGGTCCCTTCTAACCGTACCTATTCAGTGAGATATTGTTATTTTGTCTCAGTTTGCAAGAGTTCAATGTTTTCCAAATTAGAATACTTTCACTATTAATCTCTGCCCTGAAATAATTGTAAATAATGAAAACATCAAGTGTGATGGAGAAACAGCATTGTTTTCTGATTATTGTCCTCTTTCTTCTGAGCTCATCCTTTGCTCATGAAAGTTGTGGAGATCTGCTCAAACCTTCTTTGGCCATCCTCCATATGATAGGAGTTTGAATTTATGAGGGAATTTCACACTCTACCCTCAAGGTATGGATGAGATGATGCCCCCTGGGGCAAAGTATGATCTTAATTCACTTTTGATAGTGAAGAATGTTTGTGTGGCCTGGGATAGGGAGCCTTTCCAAGGTGGAAATTCGTCCTCCTCTGGCAGAGAGAAGACAAACCTCAACCTTAGTCCCACTCATTCTCATGGTACCATTCCCCACCAGGCTCCTGAGCTCTCTCACATGTTAAATTTATTTTGTGTCAAGGAAAGTTTGGTTGGTGGAGACGCCTGCAGCTTGTGTGCAAGTTGTGTGAGCTCATGACAGCATTATTTGGTGTTCTGTAACACAATGCACTCACATAATTTTAGAACAATGCTACTGTTACTGACGGAGTCAAAAAAAATGTTCCAGTGACCTTGAGGGGCTCAGTGACAGGACCCTACTCAAAGCCCTTCAGCACACACCATCTGGCAAGCTCTAGAAAGCAAAGGAAGCATAGATGTCAACAATAAAAAAAAATGTTTGGCCTTTTATGAGCAATTCATGAACCACATCACTGGTGCACTAACATGGGGGGTTATGAGCTAATAGCAAGCATTGAAGTTACAATGAAGAGTGGCATATCAAACGGTCTGTGCAATTTTTTACTGGGATCTGCAGGAAAAACTGGTGTGAAAGCACCACAGGGGTTGTAGGAGGACTTTGACAAAATGTTAGTGCAATCATAAGTCATTTCGTTATGACAACCAACTTTCTTTGTAACACAGAGCAAGACACGCTGGTTCACATTCTCAGCTTATGCAGAGCTGTGCTATCAGTTTCAAATGTGTTAAATCAGTTTACAGGAGAAAAAGATCGGCTTTCACTCTCTTTGTGGAAGCTATTCATCCCAAAGTGGCTTTGGAGTGCTCCTGGTAGAAGGATGTAATATAAACTCCTGTTGTTTGTTGCCTGTAAGAAGTGTCACATTGAGAAAATGGGCCTTTGTTAAAGATTCAAGTGTTTGGAAACTGGTTCACCCGCTCAAGTAGTCAACTCATCACAGTTTCATTACAGCTGTGGTGGAAGGAAGAGGGTAAAAGAACTGGAGAGTCCTCGGAAAAAAGATGAAAGAGTGTTCTATGCACCAGGAAGTTAAATTAGGTGTCAATATCTGCTTCTCATGACTCTGTTGTGCTACAAAAATAATCAGAAAGAAAATTTCCTTGTCCTAAAATCATGGAGTGTCTCAGTCCTGCCTGAGTCAGGCATATAGGAAGCCCAGTTTTTCTTCTTCTTCTGAAATAGATGCATCTTATATGGCACCTGTTTTCCTCACAGGATTTATCCCCTTGTGGACATCCTCCAGTCAGTGATGCAAAGCACAGAGCAGGGACCTTTTCTCTCTGTACTTTTCCAGGTTACCTGCTTCAGCAAGAAATCACAGATAAAAATTGGTTGTCCCTGAGAATCTTTCATAAGGCAGAAAAATTTCTGGCCCGGCTCCATCCCACTCCCATGCATGATCATGTCTGGTAGTTCTCAAACTGTCCCAAAAATATTGTTGGCAAATAAAGCTCCAATCAAATTAATACAATTTTTTGTCATTGACTCAAAGGGAGCAAAACTCCCATCACCTCTCTCTGATTTGGCGTGCTACAATATTATGTGTGCACCCTGATAGCCCTTGGTGTCTTCTACTTGCCCTGCCTGTTTATAAATTAAAAAAATTATAAACTTTATAAATATTAACTTTAAAAATAAAAATAAAATATAAATTTATAAATACAAATATAAAATTTAACTCTAAATAAAATATAAATTTATATTTTAAAAATAAACTTTTTCAATATGAATTTTTCCTGTTTGTATTCTCAGAGAGCAAGCATATCAAGCACAAAATTAGTTTAAAGGGGAGAACTGTGAAAACATCTGCAAGGCAGAGGCAAGGAAGAGAGCACGTGAAAAGCATCTGTGGTGAGCCTTTTCAGAGCATGGCAAGAACATAATTAGAGAAGGGATGAAAAGTGAGAGATCTCTTAGGGAAGCAAATGATAATGTGGCAGAGCTGTAATGAAGCCAGTGGCAAAGGAGGGCAGTGCTTATTTTTCTTGAAGACAGGAAAAAATAAAACAGCACCACTTGAAGGGGAAGAAATGCATTCAGAAACACAAAAGGGCGTTTACTGAAAGGAGGGAGAGGCTGGAGGATATGAAGATCTAGGTCATGGGGAGAGTATAAAAATGGATCTTGAGACAGAAGATGGAAGAGGCAGCCTGCTTGCTTACTGGGACTTTATTGCCAGTGTCTAAGCTGACACAGCACTCCTCATTTATCCTCATTAAACAGCTACCATCAGGGCATAGTTAGTGACCATTAGGCCTCAATTCTCTCTCCTTAAACTGCAGATAAATAGATAGCTGCTGCGAGAAGTAAAACTGTCTTTGCTTGAATTACTGATAGCTGCAGTTTCCCAAAATTCTGGTCAGGGATCAGCCAATGACAGCAAAGGTCTGACAGTAAAGACAGCAGTTGTGCAGAAGCCTGCCTGCAAGGATGAGAGCTCATTCCTCTCTGGTGGAATGGATTGAGCCTCATTTACTGCAGAGATAACGTGACAATGTTTAGGTTCATCCCAAAGCTTCTGGTTTAGTGGAAGGTGTCCCTGTTCAGGGCAGGGGGTTTGGAATGAAATTATCTTTATGATCTCTTCCAACCCAAACCATTTCATGATCCTGTGATTCTCCTGGGCAGATTGAACACCTGCTCCCAAACACCTGTACCTGTGAGGTGTCTCATTATCTTACCCTCCCATGGGGATGAAGAGAACCTTGTGCCCAGGAACAACCACTACAGCACCCCATTTGTTAGAGAAGGCAAGAGAAACATTGTCCATATCATCCATACTGTGCAGTGCTATTGAGTGCTTCTATTTCAAAATCCCACACATGCCTCTGTGTTTTCTAAGTATCCCAAAAAAGAGTCCATGGTTTTAGTGGAGCAGTTTTTTAGATCCAAAATTCCCCAAACTTGTATCTTGGTGATTTTCATAAAAGTCTGAAAAAAATTAAAAATTGAAGAATTTGACTGTGAGCCAGTCATTATGTTTTTCCTCAGGATACCACAAAGATTTTTTACTTTGCTTTATTTTTAAATGGTGTTTTACCAGAATGTCATCTCCAGAATGGCCATGGTGACCCTGAGGGTCCGGATTACATCAGCCAAGAATGATTTTGCTTTTCTTAATGGAAAAAAGGGGGAATAGAGAGGCACAACAGATCTCTGGGATCTGAACCACTGTCTTCTTAATTTGCAAAATCTCATTACCATGCTTATGGAAATTCAGGACATAATACAAACAAGAATGTATGTTCAAGCTTTGGTTTAGTCCCCCTGATATCAATATGATTTAAACACTTTAAAATTAAGTAGATGATTAATTGCTCTTACAAGAATGAACCCAGCTTCCAGTTCCAACACCTAGTCCCATCGGCCAAGATGAAATTTAATTATTTTATTGAGTGGAAACAGGGATCAATAGACTTCTGTTTTAAACAATCTCACAAAGTGTTCCTAGCCCCAGGCCTCAGTTTGCCATGAGTAGTCCTTGCAAACATGGAAGAGCTATTTGCTAACATTACCAAAACAATGTGAATTCCTTGCTGGAGATGTGCAACTTGTATGAGAGAACATCCTTATCAAGACTTTAATGACAGGGCATTGTCTCCAAGTCAGCTTCTTTCCTTATTTCTTTTAACCATGAAAAATGAGTCCATGTCACTGACACAGCAAAGTGAAAATGAATCTTTAAACCAGGGCACAGGTTCCTTTGTCCTTCTTTAATGCAGCCATATGTTTCTGTCCATCCTTCATTAACTCAAAAACAAAAAATCCAAAACCCCCATGAAATTATTTCTTTCTTTTCTATAAATAGTCCTCAAGACATATCTGTTCACACTGGGTGGGCTTCTGAACATGCAAGCTATGCAGTTTTGGATCAGCCATCTCTTTATGTCTTCACTGATGAGGGTGTCCCAGAAATGATATCTGCCTGCCCCTGCTGCTTCAGTGTTCAGATCATAGACTGGGTGAGGACATTGAGGCTGAACCACAGGAGGGGAAGCATAAACCTTGCTCCATCTGCCTTGGATTCAAACACTGAAGGTGTAAAAGGGGATGAAGACCCTGACAAGGCTGGAGATCCTGAATTCCTTCTTTCCAGGTTTCTGGAGAGGTATGTACGGGACCTCTGAGAGCTGCTGCACACACATCAACCCAAGGGCCTCTTGCAGGCTCAGCCAATCTGAGTTTCTGCCTCTGTTTCAGGAAGTGGTAGCTTTGAAAGACCATATCAAACTAGTACATTGTGTTTCCTGCACATCCTGCTTTATTGGAGGTTAATTCCTTCTGACGCATGCAGTCTGCTGCTGCCAATTAAGTCAAATGTATTTTACGCTTTACTTTTCTGTTGCCTTGCAGGGTTTTGTTGGGGAAAAAGAATTAATAAATAAAACTTGCCAAACACTGTTGAATGACATGGTCTGATGATTTGGAATAAACACCCAGATTTTAATACATCAGAAGGACTGAGAGAGGGGAGGAGTAAACTCTGGAGCAGCACCCAGCTGGATGCCAAATGCACAGCACCCAGCCACCAGCCACAGCATTGATTTCTGACTGTTGTAAAAGCAGAAAAAGGAACCCCAGGTCAAGCAAGGAGCGTGGAGCTGTTTCTCATGCAGCAACACTGCAATGTGTGATTCTTTGGTAGAGGAGGATAAAAAGCAGCTGCACAGGAAGAGCAGTAGAAATGCAGGACCAAATAGATTATTCCTTTGCAGTTCCATCTCAGCTGCTTCATATTGTGGTGGTTTCTGGGTTTATTCCTATTTTCTACTTCTGTCTGTGATCTCCAAGTCATCTCTTTTAGGCTTTGGAGAGCATGAGCAGCTGGGACTGCTCACGTTCAAGTTATAATAAGAGAAACTGTATTTACTCAGGGTCAGCTGAGACACAAAACTATGTAAAAACCCATCAGATCTTCTGAATAAAAAAGATTCATTTATTTATTTATTATTTTGTTATCAAACTCAACACTGAGATAGTGCTGTGACAGGAGACACTCAGTGGAGCTTGTGGGTGACATTACATTGTACTTTGGAGAAAAGAGGCAGCACCAGGTCAGAAGCAGCAGAAATACAAACCAGGGTGAAGAAGAGTCCCAGGAGAGTTGGCCCTGTATATCAGTGACATTGTACATCACCTGAGATTCCAGGTTCCTGAATGGGTCCAGTGTCCTTCATTCCATTACATTGTTTTACTGGATAATTTTAGAGCAACTTTCAGAAAAAAAAAATCAAGCCCAAGGTGAGGGGGATGGGCAGGGGGGTGTTCAACTCCTTTTATTTGATAACAACAGAAAAACCTAGCATAGAAAGCTTCCTGTAATAAAATTGCAGTGTACTTTACCCAAAATGACACTTTTATGTCTCCTGTGGGATAGATCATGAGTGTCAGAGACACTAAACCCAACACTCAAAGCAGTCTCTGTGAGAAAACAATGGTTAACAGCACTCTGCTTGCAAATACATACAAAGATCTTTCCAAGGGATGTTCAAGGCAGGCATCTTCCTGAGAAAAGACTTGTCACTGATAAGAGAGAGAGATATGCAATTACAGAAAAATACCTGATGCAAGAAAAGAAAAATTCCTTATTTGTAGTCACAGACAGGGTTGATGCTCAACTGGAATATGGTTTGAAGGCAGTACAAAGGCAATATGTATCATACTTGAATGATGGAGTGGCAGCATCAAAACAGTTCATCAGCATCAGCTTTGAGTCTCAACATCATAGCTAAAGTTTAATTTTAAATTTCAACAAATTCCCAGGCAGTAAAGTGCTTTCAGACTGGCAGCTAATGATGGGAGAAAAAGACAATCAGCACTCCTTTCATCCAAAAAAGTTCTTTAAAAATCTTTGCAAAAGTGCGTAAGATTGGGCTGAGATAGTGCCTCAGAAAGCACATCTGTCCAGTGCTTCCAAGAAGGTGAGATGATAGCTTCCAACACACTATTGCTGGCAGTACTGGATTGCATGGCTATGATTAAAACAGGAGGGAGAGGATGTTGCAGATAACAGTAAGGTTCTGCTCAGTAATTTTTATTCCTTTTATCTACAGAAGTTTGCTGATCTTCCTCACACATTTGAATTTCCTGTGATTCCCAGATGTATTTCATTTGGACAACGGTTGAAGGGAAAATGGGCATGCTCTTAAGCAAAAGCAGCAATTCAGACTGGAGAATCGAAGGGTGAGGAAAAGCCCCATCACGGTCTGCAGTTTCCTCATGAAGGGAATTGGAGGGGCAGGCACTGATCTCTCAGTGACCAGTGACAGGACCCCAGGAAACAGCTGGAGCTGTGTCAGGGAGGGTTAGTTTGGATCTCAGGGAAAGGCTCTTCCCAGAGGGTGCTGGCCCTGCCCAGGCTCCCCAGGGATGGGCACGGCCCCGAGGCTGCCAGAGCTCCAGGAGCCTTTGGACAGCGCTGCCAGGGATGCACAGGGTGGGATTGTTGGGATCTCTGTGCAGGGCTGGGGCTGGACTTGATCCTTGTGAGTTATTTTCAACTCAGGACATTCTACGAACATTAACTATGACCAGTAGTTACTGCAGATGTTTTTTAACTCGTTGACATGAACCCATTAAAAGCAGGTGTCTTTATTTCTGAATTATCTTGTAGTTGGTTCAATTTGTTGAGTAACAAGGAGGGTGTGATGAAACGGAAGCCATACAGCAAAATTGAGCTTGCTCTATACAAACTCCTTCTTGTTTTCGTAGGCTGACTGAAGGGTAAATAAATCCCTGTTTTCCCTGGAGCTCTCGCAGATATTTGTTAACCTCTTTTATCATTATAGTAAAGGCTCACTATGGTAGCAAGCTCTGACTGCTAAATTTCTGAACTCTTCATTAAAAGGTTCTGATTTTCAATCAGTTCCAAGTAATCCCAGTGAAATGGACAGCAGATACGTCCAACATGATCTAGTTATCTGCATAAAGAGCGTGGTGAAATGACTGCAGGCTATGTATGCATCAAGAGAGCCAGCTCTGAAATCAGAAACGGTGTAATTATGTATTTAATTACTTCACCTAAGGGACAGAGTCATGCAGGCTGGTTGTACTGTTGTGATCTAAACTAATATCTCCACACCAAGGGGTATTTAGGTTGGCACTGCCTTGGAGATTTTGTTCAATGAACATACATTTATAACTTACAAGCAGATTTAGAGTCATATCTTCCCTCAATTTATCTGTAAGATTTAATTGGACTTAGAAGCAGCATGACTTATGTATACCATTCTAGTGTTTCATTGTTCTCCAATACGCTTTTTTCCCACTCCTTACCTCTTGCTTATATTTATTCCACATATCCACTCTTATCAATATTTCTTCCTCTCTTTTACTAGTTCTAATTTCTTATTTAAACCAGTTCTCTTTAGTATTGGTGTAACCTGACACAAAGGATGAGCAATTGGTTGCTCCCTCCTTCCACACCATAATTTGTGCTCAATTTACTTCAAAAAAGTAATTAATTTGCTACAGTTGATCCCTACTTTCTCTCGTTAGGTTCTTATATTCCATTTCTATAAGCAGTTTAGATTCTTAATAACACTGTTATACAAAAACTTAATACTCTAGGAGAGATAATTTATGGTCTTTGAGAATATTTATTTTCTTTCTTGTTTTTGAAGGAAGAATTAGGAATGCTTATGGTTTCAAAGGGAAGGTGAAACAAAAGTTCATGGCTGTTTTCTGAGATACTGAAAATGTGATAGAGATCATCATATCATATCATAGAGATGATAGTGAGTAAGCTTCAATTATCATCAGAACTCCACAAAGGTTTTTACAAACATTTATTTGATGTCTAAACTGATAATGACATGTCCTTTAAAAAAAATGGAGAGTGGCCCCATGATATAGCTGCAAAATATTTTGTCATTAATCATTGTTAACTACCTTTACTATCGCATCCAGCAGCACACCCATGCCTGTCCTGTGCAGAAATACCGTGAGTTTCCATACATCAGGTGCCCTTATCACCTCCCAAAACTGAGGCCATGAATCAGGTCAGGGCAGGTGTGATAACGGGGGGGAGCAGGGAGGCTTTGGATGATTGCAATGATAAATCAGGAAATGCCTCCCTGTGGGAAGAGGGGCTGTGCTGTATTTCCACCCCAAGTCCCGCAGACCTGGATGACATCCCAATCAGGCAGATACACCTGGAGACACTGCACTAATTGAATCCCTGCAGAACTTGTTTTCTTCTGCTTCTGTGATGAGGAACAGAAGCTGCAAGGAGGAATATGAGACTGGCAGTGACCCTGAAGGTGTGAGGGGCCTGCATGCTCAGGGGATCCTTTTTCCTACAGGTGCAACACAGAAAGATGTTCAGAGATGTGTTATATAGGTCAAAGGAAGAAACCTTTCTTTATAGTTAAATGAAATTTGAGACTACACAGCACAAGTGAACCAGGAGCCAGTTCATCAGCCTCATGTGTATCCCTTCAGGAGATCTGACAACATTCATTAAATCCTGAAATTAAATAATGGTGCTGAATCTGCAATTATATTGAAACCAGTAAATTCAATTAAGGGTAAGTAGTATACTTTATTTCAATGGCTCACTTGGTGGCTTTTTGGTACATGTAAGTAAGAAGATAAAGAAAAAATGCCTTTTTTTTTTTTTTTCAGATTATCGTTTGTCAAATGAAGACCACACAGAAAACCTTGTCCAGAATCACACAGTACAGCAGAGCTCATAAAGAAGGAACAAGCACTCAGGACAGAAGCAGTTTCTCTGCTCCAGAGTCATAGCTTTTTTTTCTTTTCTCATGTTATTACTCATATGCTTTATATTAATCCTTCCCAAAACACTTAGTGGCACTCTCATTATACTAGGCAATGTATAAATACACAGTCCTCCAAAGAGCAGTGGCAAACTTACAAATAGTAAGTAGCTGCAGGCAGAAAGACGGAGGAAATTGAATGCTAGAAATCTTGGTCACCTGCTCCCTTCTTTCAAAAGACAAATTTAGATAAATTAATATTTTAAAAATATATAAAAATTATGTAAATTAATATAAACAATGAAAATAAATTAAATATAAACATGGACAAAACTGGAGTCATCCTGTGACCTCAGTCCCTGGCAAGCTACACCCTTCCAAGCACACATTGCCTCAAATATTTAATGGATTTCTTAGAAGCTCCCAGGTTTGCAAGACTGGATTTCAGCACATCTCCCTGCCTGGTCAGGCTCCATCTGCACTCACACATAAATTCTTTCCCCCCCTGGTTTCTCCTGGTGGGTTATTTTGATGGTTTTATTTCACGTCTGTCTGAGCAGATGACTGCCAGAGGAAGTTTTTCCTACGTTTTCCTTTCAAAGCACGGCCAAGGCTTGGATGTTCCCTGTTCTCTGAGAAACCCAAGCACAGCTCTGTCGCTTCTCTTTGCCGGCGGAAGAGCCCGGCCAGCGAGCTGGTGCACAAACACATGGCACCAGCCACAGCTGCTGCTGCTGCTTCCTTGCATTGTGCAGGAAAATTCCCCTGGCTCCTTTCCACGGGGGCTGTGGGCTTTGGTCCGGGCGGGGTGGGCGGTGTGTCCCGCAGGCTCCGGCTGAGATAACCAAGGCGTGAAGTCTGCGGTGTTTTCTCAGTCACGCTCACCAGCCCCGAGCAGGTTGGGAAGCTGCTCATTCAGCAGCCAGCACTAATCACCTCTCCCCTCTGCCTTCTGCAGCCAGACCTATCTCAGGTTTCCGAGGTGTTCCCCCGCCTGCACTGGGAGCTGAGGTGCTGCCTTTGAGGTTACAGAGCTGGCTTCTGGAGGCAGATAGTTTAAAAGAAGGTTTTACGTTCTCAGCATCTGCTCAGCCACTTGCAGTTGGCATTTTACTGCGGGCCTCGAGGGTGGATCGGAAGGAAAAGAAAAATGACTTTCAGGATGGATTAGTTTTTGGAAGAGTATTGTGTGCCAAAGGCAGTGCAGAGAGAAGTAAACATTCAAGCAGACAAGGATGACATCATTTATTCAGTGGAACTGACAGGGGCAATGTGAGAAGCTGTAAAAGCAGATAAGAGGGCTGAGGTTTGAGGGCAAGGCATTAAAACTGGAGAAGGGAGAGCTAAGCAGCAGAGCTTGTTTTTCTGTGCTGCTCTGTGCCTATCTAGGCTACACGCCTCCCACTCAAAAGTTCATATCCACCCATTCACTGTGGAATATCCTCTGAACCACATTGTTCACAGGGCCTTTACTGGGTCATCTTGACACTGGGCCTTCAGAGCAGGGGAACAGAAAGAAATGTTCTGTTATAAGCTTAGGAGGAAAACTGCATTGTGGTTTTGGAACACTGAGGCGCCGCTTTTTCAATTAAAATTAGAGGTGAAAAGGAGTTTGGTCAAGTGGGTTCAATAAAGACACCTGGGTTTGGTTTTGAAGGCAGAAGTGGTATTTTCAGAGTATTGAATGTCTGGAGCAAAAGAAGGATAACAAAGGCTTGCCCACAGAAATAGGCTGTGATGTTCTAGGGAATAAGAACAATTATTTTGCTACCAGCTGTAATAAGTTTCAAGTGCTAGCAAGATCAATAGGAGAAACTGGAAAGAGACCAGGTGTAAGATGAGGCCCAAATATGAAAAAATGAGAGCAGGGCTAATTCTGAAGGTCATGGATAATTGCTGTCATGAGTAAACTGATCTCTGCACCGGACTTGATGTTTTTAATGAAAATCAGCTCACCTCAATCCCTTTTGTTCCAAGTAAGGACACAGTGAAAATTAGTCACTTTCATAACACATATCTAATCCTCTATCCACTTTCTGCCTGTAGTTAATTTGTTGGTTGCACTGGGAAGGTTGGAAAATGAGTTAACAGAGAGACCCATGAACATCTTAGAGGCTTGAAGCAAACCTAATAAAGACAACTCCTGACATTGCTGACACTATCCTGAGAAGAGGGAGCATCAGGAAATTAGGATTTCTTTGTGGAGGTCTTATCTGATTTTTCATTAGGAAAGAGTTTTCCTGGGTGATTGGCTTGGCCAAATTCAAAGTAGTTTACAAACACAGTGTATGAAATGTCCCGGCCGTTAGAGATGTTGACCATGCATAAATATCTTCACGCACACTGTGTGAGGCTCCTTTCTGGGTGTGAGGAGGTTTATAAATTTTGTTTTGTTGTTGTTGGAGGGTTTTTTTGTTTATTTTTGTTTTGGATTTGGGGGTTTGTTTGTTTTTGTTTGTTTGTTGGTTTGTTTGGGGTTTTTTTTGGTGGGCTTTTTTTTCCCTTGAGCTAATATGAGAAAGGAGATAGGATGAAACTTTGTGGGAATCACAGACTTCGTTTAACGAAAATGTCTCTCCTCCAGTTCTGTATTTGGAAGCAGCTTACTTTCCTCACAGTGGGAACTGGATGTAAAGATTAGAAATATCTTTGGAAAACAAGCCTTCTTACCTATGAGAGTAAAAGCTGTTGCCTCCTGTTAAAAAGACACAGATATACACATCTGCACTCACACATGCCCAGTACACAAGGCAGAAAACAGACACTGTATGAAAAGAAAAAAGGATTTAGTTTCCCAAAATCTTACTGGAACATTGCACTTGAAGTCATGTTTAATCCAAAAATGCCAGTGGCTGGAATGGACTGATTTATAACAGGACATTTTGAGCATCCGTATGCCATAATTCACATTCCAGCAATTTTTAAGTGTTCTTACTGTGTACTGAGTCCTGTCAATGTTTACATATAGGCTTCTAGAGGATGATTTCACAGACTTTTGTGATCTAGATGGGAAAAGAAACAGTTCAGAGTCAAGGCAAACCAGCCTTGACATATAATTGACAGCAATTATATGGCCCAGCCCCAAGGGTTTCGGGGATGTCCTGTGAATGGGGAAGACCATAAGCCTCTCATTGAAAGCTAATTAGTTGTGTCCATGTTCTCATATGAGAGGGCTACACTTGTAACCACTGCATTTCTGTTTCAATTTCAAGATTTTCATCAATGTCAGTGAGTGAAACATTTCCAGGCTGTGGAACATTTTCTTATAGAGTATGGCAGGAAGAAGCTGAAGAAGCTCATTACTCAGAAGGTGCTGAGGCCCTGGCACAGGTTTCTCAGAGCAGCTGCAGCTGCCCCATCCCTGGGAATGTCCAAGGACAGGTTGGACAGGACCTGGAGCAACCTGGGATAGTGGAAGGTGTCCTTGTGCGTGATAGGAGGTGGAACGAGATGGTATTAAAGTCCCTTCCAACCCAAACCATTTTGTGATTCAATATTGGTATGTATTGACATGGAGAAATACAGGGTAAGTGTGCAGTGAGAAAAAAATAGTCCTGGATAGTCCCTCAGCAGGGACTGCTCATTCACTGACTGTTTTTACACAACCATGCAGGGGAGAGAAAGAACTTTTTTATTTTTTTCTTGTTTTTTTTTTTACAAATTTTTATAATTGCAGTTATTTTATTTGTTATGTTAATGCAAGATCCACCAAAAATAGAAACGTGAGGGGCTACTATATCAGTATATCTCTTACTCAGTAAAATTTGCTGCTATAATTGCTGGCTTAGCTTAACCACCTGTGATGGCTGGTTCAGGATCTCTTTTACCACTGCACTAAATGTCTTTACATGTGATTTAAAGAAATGGCAACAGCTTCTGTGTTTGTTTAGATTTTACGGCCCAATTATTGTTTCCCATTCTCAGACATGAGGATAATTATTTTATAATTAATCACACAAGGAAAAAAACCCCATACCATTTCTAAAAATGACTATTAAAGCATTTATAATGGGAAATGTGCACATACTGAGTTGTATATCACATATCCTGATTATTTAGTTATATTGACCATATGTTACTTTATTTGCCTGCTATTTCTTAGATGCATTGAGCAAAGAAGAGAAAAGGTACTCGAGGTATCAATTCAACATTGTTTTTTCCTGTAGAAAAGGCCAGGGAAAAGAATCTGGCAACTTGCCTTGACATCAACCATCTGTAAATTCATCATTCTTTGGATCCCTAGGTAATTTAGTTTCAGCCAAAATGAGCATTCTCAATGTTGACAAATGGTCTTGCTACATTTCCCCAACAAAAGTAGTTTTGTTGGAGATTTGACCTTATGGAACTCTTGTTTCCCTTGAAAAAACTGAAAGTATAAGAAAAAAACCTTTATGATTAATTGCCACTACTGCCACTTTTTCAGCTATTAGTTCAATTAAGAATTTGGCAACGGGTTGTTTCACTGGGCTATTATACTTCAGTAACATTTATGGACTCTAGAGAGTTTGAATATGCATTTTTATAAGCAACCCTTTTCTTTGTGAGGTCCATGTATTTTCTGACACCATTCTTGACTCTCCTATTAATATATACATTATTTTTCTTCCATAAACCCATCACATCCCCAAAATACAGTAGGGTGACAAGTAACATGCACGAATTCCTGGATCATATTCAGCTTCTGAGATGTAGGATATCCATCTTTGATCTAATGACTCACTGAAATTGTCAACTTCCTCTCTCTCGTAGAATGCCTGATTTTCCATTTCCATTATAATTATAGGGTTGAGAGTAAAAAATAAAAGGAGCATCACAGAAAGACTGTCTAGGCCATTCCCATGCCTTAAACAGAACTGCATCTGTTATGTCATCCATGCAGATGTTTTCCTAACATCTTATTGAAGACTTTCACAACATCCCTAGGTAATAGAATACAATAATAAATTCCGCTCTGCTATTAGACTATGAAAAATGCTGCTGCAATTTCAGCCCATTATTACCCATCCCACACCTAGGAAAAAAGGACAACAGCTTTCACTTTACTTCTTCCTCCTAACACAGTATTTTTTATGTGTTTGAAAATTGTTATGGTCTCTTTATAAATTAAATAACTTGGTTGTTTCAATTTTCCCCAGATGTTCCAGTCTCTAAACCCCAGATCATTTTTGCTACCCTATCCTGAATTTCTTCCAGCCTCCACTTGATTCCAAACTTCCTCCATCCTCCTAAGGGTCAAAATTGAACAAAGTTGTCCATTTGTTAAAGTTTCAACAGTGCTTATGAGACAGCCCCATTTCTTCTCTTTATGCATCCCAGTAAAGTAGTATCTTTTTTAATCACCACTAATGGTGTTGAATTTGTTCAGCTTGCTATTTGCTGTGACAGGTATTTTCTGCAGGGTTGGACCAGTCATTCTCCATAGTGAAATTTTATGGTTAACTTTTTTTTCTTTTTTTTTTTTTTGGTACAGCTGTTCCCTAACATTTTGCCTGAAATGTCCTGAAATGTGCCCTTTCTCCTCAGTTACACCAGTTTTTATGAGATCAGCTTGAATTCTAAACCTCAGGTGGGATTGCATCCTTGATTTCTCTTCACCTTCACATAATTTTCAGTCCTAGCAGACAGATCTACTCTTTTTTACTTCAATTTATTACTTAAACTATTACAAGACTGATCTGCAGAGCTTCATTGGCAATACAATTTTGGTAAATTTTTAGTTTTTCACATCACAGAAGTTTCACTTTGGACTTTGAATCCTTAGTTGCCTTTTTTAAAGTGTCCTGTTAGTGCCAAAGGTACAATCACACCTCATACCTGGCACATCCCAATGTGCCATGGTGGTTTTAGGTAGACACAGCTGAGGTCTCACCAACAGCATCAGCCTTTGGAAGATGAAAAGCTTCAATCCATTTCGCTCAAGGATTAACAGCTTTGACACAATTATAGACTGACACGGCTGTTCCAAAGATGCCTCAAATGATTTCTACTGGAACATTTTCCTGCTCTCCTCGTGAAATGTATAGCAAAGCTGGCGTTCATTTCATGGTTTAACACATTCTCTAAATGAGTTCCGAGAAAACCTTGTCTTCTAGGAAATCTTTAATGTTCTTGGCCATAATCAGTTCTGTTGTGCATGTTCTCCAGGAGATTTTGTTTATGTGCTTCCTTCTCCAAGAGGTATCTCTTGTCCTATCCATAAGTGTGTTATGAGTACTTTCCATAATCACAATGCTTTGATGGCCTCATCTTATTATTTGGTGTCTCCTATTTAATATTCAAAAATAATTATTCATCATAGAATTTTATGCTATCTTTAATCAGTTTCATATGATTTCTGCTTTTCTATCTGTAGCCCAAAGATATTAATTCATGGATGTGTAAAAGAAGCTATTTTCAGATAAATGGTCCTAATTATTTATGTGTTTTCCAGGTCCATTGATAGCTATTGAACAAACTAATGTCAATTCTATGTCTGGCTCAAAAAGTACCTAAGGAAGCTGAATGAGATTTTTTTTCCTACATTTTTTTCCTTAGGCATCTGCTGGTAAGACATGTTGCAGGATAATTAGTGGTTCATTCAATATCCAAATAGACCATATGGATTTGTAAACTGCTTTTCTCAGACTGTGCATTTCTTAATATGGCACCTGTGTAGTTTCCAAAATAAACTGGTTTCTCAACTTGAAGTATCAGTAGAGGATAAGTAATAAAGAACATGCACAGGGCTCTGATTTAAAAATTAATTTTCAGTGTAAAAATGTTACCTACTAACCAATTCTATTAGGTACTTGCTCATGTGGACTGGAGAAACAGGAGTGGCCATGTCTGAATGCCACGTCCTTTGTTTTTGAGATGCAATTAGCATAGCTATCAGACCTCATTCAAGTGTAGTATTCTAGGCAGAGATGTGGTGTAGATTCATTTCTATGCACAATAAAACCAGCTATCTGATGGCAGAAAAGCTAAGCAACATTTTACTTCAGAAAGAATAGTGCAAGGTACTTGAATAATTTACAAATTCTTCACCCTCCTGCTTGCAAAGAAATTGTTGGTTATTTCAGATACTTTCATTGATTATGATTTTCATTTTGTTCTGTGCTTTTGTGTTTGTTTTGGTTTTGCTTTTGCTTTTTTTAAGATCTTTGACTATTTGCACAACAATTTTCCCCTAAATATTTTTTTAAATTGCTCTTAGCCCTTCTCGTCATAATGATGATTATGTCTGACTCTAACATTAGGTGCCCAGTGTGGAACAGCAGTCATTGATAGTAGGTGATGGTGTAAAGCTTCTATTTTATGTGCTGCCATGCACATAAAAAAAAGAGACACTTTTGTGCTCACCTCTGCCACTAAAATATTCATTTTAATGGTAAATGAAGCATATTTCTAAAACACTGCACAGTAGCAGCATAGTTAATGTTGCAAATCCATTTTCGTCGTACACCTGGAAGAAATCAGTGCTATTAACTTCCTATTTTCCCCAAGCATTAAATTTACGCAAGACTAAATTAACATGCAATTCCTCTTCAAAAGACTCTGTAACAAATGAATGGGAAAGTGCAGTTAAAAATTTGACTCTTACAGCATTTTCACTATTTAAAAAGGTCAGTTTCTACCCGCAGCATGTATAGGTAATTAACCACTGGAATCCCTTGCCCAGGACAGAGGAGATCTTTGCTATGGGTATTTTTTTAAGGTTTTGATAGCAGATCTTGGTGTAGGAAATATTGGGTTATTACATATTCTGTGGTAAGGAAGAAAATTAACCCCCCATTCTGCTTGGACTTGAAATGTATAACTTTAGAACAGGAAAAAAGTAAGTAATTATTGTCTGTGAATTTTTCTGTTTTGTTCTAAGGAATTTATTATTCAGAATAAAGATCCTGAAGTGTCACAAGCAAGCACATAAATTTCTATGCAGGCATTTCCCCTCTGCATCATGAACCTGATAGACACATCTACCTTTCTCAGTCACTGGAATTCTCCATGCCAACTGCTACAGAACCTTCCACTACTTAAAAAAAAATATATATAATCAGAGTTTTACTTTTACTTTAAACAAACTTACAGGCTGGAAACAAGCAGACTACTCATCAAAATTCAAGGAGCCACTGCTCTATGTACCAGACATGAATCTCCTCAGATATCAGATTTCCAAGGACTGCAAACTATAAAGTTCAAAGGGGTCAGGCATCACAAAATCATAACTGAGTTCACCAGTATTTTCAGGGCTGTATGTTATTTGGGCCATGTATTATAACATCTAATTGTACTACAACATCCAATGCTCAGAGCCATTCCCTGAGCAACCTGATCTAGTGGAAGGTGTCCCTGCCCATGGCCGGGTGTTGGAATGGAATCATCTTTAAGGTCACTTCCAACCCAAATTACTCTATGACCCTATGATTTGTCTCTCTTAGACGTGGATTTAACATATTATGACTGATTTTTCAGTCTTCTCCATAATTTAATTAAAGGGAGGTGTTAGTTGTACAGAAATGTTAAAATCCAGTGCCTCGTGTCCAAAGGGCACAGTGCTGTCCTTAGCCAAGGCTGCCTACTGCTCTGAAAACCTCCACTCAATATCCCAATTAGAAAGCAAAGCAGCTGCTCAATTTACGACAAGATCTAAGGAAAAATTAATTGATCTCAAGCAGAAAAATTAAACAAAAGGTATCACAAAAACACAGGATGTATTCAAGCTGTGGGAAATAACTTCCTTCTACAAAAATTATATTGGATAAGAAACAAAACGTTATCTTAATTTTGTTGCTATTAAAACAACACTGACACTGTGACACCACTGGGGTGTCTGCTTTCTTAGGTTCATACAACTCTTCAGTGGTTCTGATGGAAATTCAAGATAAATACGAGCTTCCAGTCAGCTCAAAAAATCAGACCCAGGGACAGCTAAGGCATGGAAATGCAGTATCCATGCAGTAAGCAGCTGGAGGTGTGAACACAGTGGAGTTCAAACTAGCAAGTGCATTGTGAATACAGCTCAGGAAGTCTACTTAGAAGCAGCCATTAATAAAACAACCAGGGAAAATAAAACACGGGAATTTGATGTGAACCATGTGCCAGCCCTGGCCCGCGCCGCCGTTCCCCGGCGCCAGAGCCAAGGCCACGGCTGCCGAGCTGCATGTGGCCCTTCAGTGCTCAGCATGGGGCTCTGCTCAGGCCCCAGCAGCCAGTGTTTCACTTTCCACAGTGTTTCAGATTCCACAGTGTTCCAGTGTCGGCAGGAAAACCTGGCAGTGCCGGGGAGTGATTCAGAGAGACAGCCTGAGACGGCAGAGGGCTGTGGGAGGGAGGCCGTGGCTGAGGCTGACAGGGCCGGGTGGGCCGCAACTGGGAGCAGAATGGTAATGCTCCATCTGCAGGATGACAGGAGCTGCCATCCAACCCAGTTCCTGCAGCTGCTGGACCTAATAAACCCGTGATAAGCCGTGTTGGAAAAAGAAATGCATCAGCTTCGTGTTTCACCCCCAAATATAAGCAGTTTTCACACCAGTGGAAGTAACGCTGGTGTGAAACGAGCCCTCAGGGTGCAGTGAAATCATGAGGGTCTGGAAGGGTCCTTGTAAACCTCCCTGTAGGATCTGCTCCAGCCACCCATCAGAACCAGGGGTGAGAAATGTAGCCAGCTGGTTATTCCTGACTTGGAAAAACAGTTAACCTTGCACTTAAACAATTTTGTGCTTAAACTTGTGCTCAGCTGCTCACCTACACTGCAGGGTCTGTGTATCCACAAAGAGCAATGGAGCAATTCCCAATGAGGAAAGGCTGAAAGAATTTGGATCATTCAGCCTGAAGAAGAGAAGGCTTCAGGGTAGTTTTATTCCTACTTTCCTATATGTACAGGAGTTACAGGGGAGGGACTTTGGACTGACAGGAAGAGGGGGAATGGCTTCATGCTGACAGGGGGCAGTGTTAGGTGGGATACTGGGGAGGAATTCTTCTTTGGGAGGCCCTGGCACAGGTTGTCCAGAGAAGCTGTGGCTGCCCCATCCCTGGAAGTGTTCAAGGCCAGGTTGGATGGGGCTTGGAGCATCCTTGGATAGAGGGAAGTGTCCCTGCCTATGGCAAGGGGTGGAATGAGATGAGCTTTAGGATCCCTTCCAATCCAAACTATTCTGTGATCCAGAATGGCTGTGGATTTGCCTGGCTGCCTTACTTGGAAGGGGTTCTCCTCCTCAAAGCTCCTGGGCAAGCTGCACAGCTGGAGATGAGACATATTTGCAGGTTTGTGTGAAGGGAAGCTTGTTCAATTTCTTCCTTCTGTCCTAGGGACATAGGCCTTGGCTCCCCAGAGCTACCACTTCACACAGCACTAAATTCACACTGTAAAAGGAGAAAGTGAATGATAAGGCAGGGCTCAGTATTTTAGCATGTAATAAGGACCTGGGAATTTTTACAGTAATTATTTAAACCACATCTGTTGGTCTCACTCTTTCCCCAATATTTCTGCCTCCATGGGTTTTTTTCCTCCATCTCTGAATGTCCCTGTGAGGGTCTATAGCCCTCTGTGGTCACAGGAGCCAGATGGCCCCAGTGCTGGAGGCAATGAGATGCCACTTATGGCACAAACATCCAGCAGTGCTGATCAGCTATGTGCTCCCAAGGGTGATTTTCTGTAATCTTTCTATTTCTTCGCTGTGCTCAAATAGTCTTGAAAGCATATAATCACTGGCATGGTAGTGAGCTGTCAGCATGGAAGTGGAATTTATAAGGTTGGAGAAAAATCATCCTGAGTGACTGAAGGACACTGCCCAGTGCCAGCCCCCTAGGGGTTGAATTTTTAGGAAAAGGGTGAAAGGTTTAGCCTACACCAGCCAAATCAGCATCAACCTGGAGCATCAATGAAGGCAGTCACCTCAGCTACCTTATCAGAGAGACCTTTTGGCACAAGACGTTTTCTATTACCTGCATGACTTTTAAGCTGCCTTGTTGGCATTCCTGCCTTACCACTTTCATCTCTGGGTTTCACAAAGGATTCTTGAGGGAAAAATCTGGTTTTTTCTCCTTTCCCATACTGCACATTTGAGAAGTTTAATCATTAACATGAGGTGTCTCTGAGCAGACGGAAGTTGGTCCACAACCAAATGTAAGATGAACACATCTGAAGGTATCACCAATGTCTCTTTCTTTCACTGCTACATCCAATTAAAATAGAAATCCAAATTATTTGCCTCCTTTCCCATTGAGAGCCTGCAACTATACAGAGGCACAGTGAGCAAATTGCATGATTATTGCTTTTCCCAGAGAAATTGTTCTCTGTTAAGATGTGATATTAAAGGCAGGGCCTGCTGTGCAGAAAACAGGCTAAAGCAAGCCAAGCTTTTGGATGTTCTATTGTGGTTTGTACTGTTTTCCTGCAATATAGTCATTCTAGCCACGATTGCTAGCTGGCAGGAAATAAATACTACCTACAAATATTTTGGGGGTAAACGTTAAGAGTTTTATTAGGTGCAACAAAAAAAAGCAGAATTTTATTAAGGAAAAAAACCCCTTTGATCACCAGACATTATACATGTAATTTTTGTAGTGATTTTGTTGTTCATGGAAAGTGCCAAACTGGCACCACAGCCATTTCACCCTGTGCTCTCTGAAGTATATTTGCACCTAATGGATGTGGTGATGGGGAGGGACTTGCTGGGCAGGGCAGGAGGCTGGGAGAGGCAGGATCCTTGGCCTGGGGTCACAAAAAGCTGCATTCTGTCACACTGGGCTGTCCTTGCCCTGTGACAGGGCTGGCTGAGCCACGCTGAGAGGGCAGCATGAAATGGTGATCATAATGAGTGAGCCTCGTGCATAATTCATGAGCTGGAACGAACCTTTGTACCAGACAAGATCACCTATTGAATTCCTCTTCAATGGACCACGGCTGGCTTTCGGCACACAAGATCCATCTCACTCCACAGTGCCTGAATGGGAGCAGCACCAGCTCTCACATTATCCTGAAACAAGGTCTTTCTTTTAGAGGCAAGTGGGCAATTTGGGCTCCACACCCCAATCAATCCCTAATTCTTCTTCTTCTGAGGATGCCAGCAGAGCAGCTAATTACCACCTCCTCTTCCAGGATGGGCTCATTGTCAGCTGGGGATGAGGATAAGGACTCTATTCACTCTCCAATATATTATGTTCAAGGACAAACCAGACTGATTTTAGTCAGTACTGACTTACAGAAACTAACAGGTCTGGAACCAAAGGGACAGGGGAATGGGAAAGGGGGGAACATCCCACCACTCCTTGGAGAGGATGAGTACCATTTATTTCCCCAGATCCTTCTCCAAAAAGAAAGATTTTTGTGGCTTGAAAAGGGAAGAATGAGAAAGAAAAGCAGTATAAAATATGGGCTGGAAAGAAATTCCATTATGGTATTTCAATGATTAAGTGAAAAGCCCAACTCTGATTTCTAAAACAAACCACCCGCTAAATTCTTGAAGACTTCAGTTAAGCCCAGTTTTCAATTTCATATGAAAATAAATTTATTTTCTTTTTGACTTTTTCCTTAATCTTTTTTCACTCAAAACAACAGCAACAAAGACCAACACTCACAAAATCCCCCACAAACAAACAAACAAGAAAACATATAAAAAGGCCCCAACAAAACAAGCAAAGGAAAAAAAAAAAAAGAGTAATCTATTCTAGATTTTTTCTTCAGACCTTTGAGCCTGGGGACCACCAGAGTCAACTGAAACCAAAGCCCAAATGATCTCATTAGAGACATCCAACAGGGAGCACAGAGCAGGGAGATGAAATCCCACACACACAAAAAGAGCAGCACCAAGCTGACACAGCAGAAGGAGGCACTTCAGAGGGGAGGAAAAGGAAACAACAGCAGCATCTTCAAGCTGCCCTCCTGTGAGGGAGCTGAACCTGGGAATGAGCAGTGTCCCTCATGTGAGCCAGTCTTTCCATGATGCAATCAGGTGAGGGCAGCTGGGTGTAGAGGAAAATGGCTGAGCTGTTAGTTTGCTGGTTCTATTTTATTTTATTTTCCCCAGGCAAAGCAAAAGAAAATGTCTTACCCTAGATCATAAACCCTACACATCTATCAGCTGTTCCCTGCTTGCAACAAATTGCCATTTGTCTTTTCCTTTGTGCTCTGTTTGGGGTAAGAAAAGATTTGAAATCTGCAAGTCTACATGCACTTCCTTGTTTGTTTTATTTTCTTTAATATGTGTACTCTAAGAGGTGCCAAGGCTAAAGGGCCACATCTCCTGCTGGGGAAAGCTCCTAGAGGTTAATGTAAATGCAGTGTAATGTGAAGTGTTACCTCTGGTTTACACCAGCAGGGGATTTGGCCCACTCCACCTGAACAGCATATGAAGTGTAGTTCTGGGTTTCAGGATCAAGCAGGAAGGCTGCTGCAGCAGCCTTCAGAGGTTCATGGGGAAGTGGCAGGTGAGAGAAGCAAGGGGTTTTTCTCTACGCTGGTAAAAACTGCACCACTGCAGCTCTGGAACTTGAAGTCCTGAATTTACCCAAATTATCCTCAGGGCAGCAAGAAGAGCTTGCAGAGAGCTCCCTGTCCTGAACATCAGAAAAGCAGACCTTGGCCTCTTCAAGGACCTAAGCCTCTTCAAGGATAGCATTCCATAGGGATGAACCCTGGAGGGCAGAGAGGTCCAAGAATGTGGTTGAATTTAAAGGTTACCCTCCTCCAAGCTCAGTAGCAACACATCCCAAAAATGAGGAAATTGCATAAAAATGCCTTGGAGACCTCCAAGGAAATGGAGCTGGAGGGAAAAAAGGAAGTGGAAACAAGAAAAAGTGTCCAGGGAGGATGTCTTAGGTTGCAAGATGTGGCTGGGGGTGTGTATTCTATCACCAGCTGTTAGAAGCAGGACAGTTATCTGCTGTTAATTAGGCCACCTATTAAAACCAGGTGGGTCACATTTTTTTATCTCTTCCATAACCAATCCTCCCTCCAGGAGATCTCTGCTGTCCATAGCCAGTGACTGTCCCTGCATGGCTGATCAAATTTCATCAACTCATGGGGAGATGCTCCGCCCAGGGGAGGAGCCAAGCATTCCTACCTGGATCCAATCTGAGGTGCTGGGAACACCACAGCAGCCTTTGCCCCCTGCATTGCCAGAGGAGCAGCTTTCTGCTGCCCTGCATTGCCAGAAGGAGCCCAGGCCCATCTGCAGCAGCCCTGGAGCTGCAGAGGAAAACTCCCCCCTTGTGCAGGATCCCTGCTGCAGCAGAGCCACAGCTGGCACTGCAGGAGGGCTGAGCCCCCATGGGATGGGGCTGGGACACCGCCCTGACACACAGGAGGGCAGGTCCTATTCTGACTCTGTCAGTACTGTTTTGTATTGCTGCATTTTATTTTCATTTTATTTTATTTTCTCCTAAAAAGGAACTGTTATTCCTGCTCCCCTATCTTTGCCTGAGAGCCCCCCTTAATTTCAAAATGATAACAATTTGGAGGGAGAGGTTTTACATTTTCCATTTCAAGAGAGAGTCCTGCCATCCTTAGCAGACGCCTGTGTTTTCAAATCAAAGCAGTGAAATTGCGTCAGGGAAAGTGAGGGACAAGGTTATGGAAGCCACAGGCCCACTTAGGACTGAGTCTGGCCAGGGATGTTAAGGAAAACAGGAAGGGTTTCTAGGGATGTGTTGCAAGCAAGAGAAAAATCAGAGGTAATGTGCGGTCTCTCAGAAGGGAAACAGGAGACCTGGGTGCCTTGGACCAAGAGAAGGGCAAAGTTTCCAAGGACTTCTATACCTCAGTCTTCAATGGCATGTGCTCCAGCCTGACAGGGCAAATGCAGAGACTGGGAGAATGAAGAACCTAAACCCACTCTGAGAGAGAATCAGGTTTGACACCATCTCAGGATCCTGAAAGTGCACAAGTCCGTGGGACCTGGTGAGATTCATCTGTGTGTCCTGAAAGAGCAGCCAGAGGAAGTTGCTAAAACACTGTTCATCATTTTTGAAAAATTGTGACAATTTTGAAAAATTGTGAATTACCTGATGACTGGAAAAGGGGAAATATAGCATCCATTTTTAACCAGGAGAAAGCAGAAGACCCTGGCAACTATGTACTAGTCAATCTCGCCTCTGTGCCAGGCAGATCATAGAGCATATTCTCTTGGAAATTATACACATGGAAAACAAAGGGATGATTGGAAACCGTCAACAAAGGCAAAATCATGCCTTAAAATTGTGGTGACCTTCTATGACAGGGTTACAGAATTGGCGCACCAGTCTTTATGCTGTATTTGGTGAGACAAGTGGTGACAGCCTAAAAATCAAAATTTTTGTTTCTATCAATCCCTTTTTCAAAAATGAAGCACTTATAACTGGTGGTATACTATGGTGGCTTAGTATGCTGAAATCCACTGGTGGATTTTAGCATAGATGGTACCTGATTTTACAGTCTCAGAAAATAACAGAGAAGAAGAAACAGTTAAAAATAAGCTCCATTAAATAAATTCTGGGTTTAGGGCAGAGGAGGTTCTTCTTTGCTAATCACCCCACATATTTTTTTGTGAGGTTCCCCAAATGACAGGTCTGTAAAAATTCTCCAAAGTGATACAAGGTGATGCAGTTCCTTAACCTCAGAAAATGTGCACGTTTGTTTCCATTAACCAAACTCACACTCTGTGGAAAAATACTGTAAGACAAAGCTAAAGAAGGAGAAATCCATGTTGGCAATAGTTCAGTAGAAACAAACTGTCTGCAACTTGAGGAAGAGGAACACAGGAAGCTTGTACTTCCCTGAGAAAGGAATGAGACAAAGGATGGAGTGGCACAGAGGTGTTGCAGTCATGCTCTGTTTAAACAATGGAACTAATGGGAACTAAGCCAAAGGAATGGATTAACCAGTGACCACATTGTTTCATTAACTCAAAAATACATGTTGCCTTTTATATCCTTGCACACGTTAATGGAGTAAAATCTGTACATGCTTTACATGTATGACTCAAGACACTCAAACTCCACCTAAACATTAAATGATGTCAGCTGAAACTTTATCTTTTTCCCACACTCAACAGCGTAAATAAAGCTGAAGGGGAAGGGAGCTTAGAAGAGACTCCACTTTTGTATCCTGGGATGGCTGGTGGGCTGTCCTCATCTCCTCTCCCATAGAGAGTCCAACTGGGTAAGTTTTATTCCCTGGTAATACCTCTGTTTATTTATTCTGACATCAGTGGATGTAACAATGGCAGTTTCTGAACTTCACTCTGTTGCAGCAATCCATAAATCTCACTATTTGTGAATCTGTCACTCCTAATGTGACCAGACTTACAGTGCTGAAACAGCACCATTTGTGAATTTGGGATCATGAAAGTTATAACATCTCCAGACTTCTAGTGCTGAATTTGTTGCTCTAAAATATTATCTGTGAATTTGTATGGTGAGGGTCTCCCAGGGATTTGGACAGATAGATAACACAGAGAAGGGGAAGATCTAACTTCTCCCAGAGCTGTTAGTAACGCCATTGACTTACCAGAGCAACATGCCTTCTTTGAGGTGACAATTGCTTTGCATCTGCTATATTTGGAGCTTTATAATACAGCTTTTTAAGACTGAAAACATTCAGGGCCAGCTCGTATCTTCAGCCCTGCTATAGAAAGCTGTAACAGCCAAGATGCTGCATGGTGGTATATAGGTACCGCACACAGCGACAGCCTGGCAAAAGCATGGGGAGAAGCTTGCATGACAGCTGGCTCTATCTAGTCACATTTGACTCATTTCATAACAACTGAAAAGCCTTATGTTGAAATATTTGTAAGCAAAATCCCTGGTCTGTTAAAGCTAGTTAAAGATAGTGGCTGCAAGCTGAAGGCATAGCTTGTGCAGCAGCTCAGAAAAACTTGTTAGGCTTTGAAAAGAAGCAGAGAATTGAATTAGAGAATCACAGAAGCATGGAGTCATAGAACCATAGGTGTGGTTGGGTTGGAAGGGACCCTTTAGGACCATCTAGTCCAACACACCTGCAATGAGCATGGTTTGTGATGTATCAGACTGTGTCTTTGCATCCATACTTCTTCCACCTGAAGAGGCAAGCTGGATGTTGTCCTTCTACATCTCTCGAAGGTAGAATTATGTGGCACAGCCCGTGCTGGGGTTCCCCTGACAAACAGCAAGGCCACACATACAACTGTCTCCAGCACTAAGAAAACCTCTACACTTTATTTCCTTCTGTGTGTTTTATGAACCCGTCACTGTCCTGACACATTTACTTCCTGGCTATGACTAAATCATTGATGGACTTCTTACACTAACCACAGTTTGGAAAGGCTCCTATCATCTTTGGGACCTAGAGACCTTGATGTGCAATGCTGCCACAGCAGTGAAATGGTGGGGGAAATACCAAATGCTGCAATGTGGGACTGTGTCTCTGCAGGTCCCTCTTGCAGGGGAGGTTGCAAAGGCAGGAGCCCCATGGGCTTCTCTTTGTTTGCTTTGTGCAGGCAAATGTTGAATTTTTTTTGTGGTGCACAGAGCAGGTTCCTCCTGTAGTGGAAGGAACTGGAGGGAAAAAACCTCACTCTTCAGCAAGTAAATAACTAAGAGAAAAAGATCACATTGCAGCCTCCTGTCAGGATGTTTTTCTTGCCATTGTTTACAAACTTCAGGCATTTTTACTGATATTTTTTTTCCCATGAGATGACACCTGGGAACCTAAAAGTGTCAGACTAGATGTCTGGAAAATTTGCAGGCTGCTTCAGGACACTGATTTACATTCAATCCAGTCTTTTCAAAGAAATTGGTTCTTCTGAAAAGTATAAAGCTAAAGTTACCTCAACAACAACAGAAAATGTCATTTTCACTAAACCAAAAGGAATGTGACTGAAGGATCCTGTCAGTCTGGAAACTTCTGGTGTACTGAAATTTTCTATGGACACCTAACTACTATTTCCATCAGGCCACACAAAAATAGAATACTATAAAAAAAAAAATCTTAAAGAAGGATGTAGCATGTCAGATAAGCTTATATTTTATTTGACTAATATCTTTTGCAAATGGTACAACACCAATGGCATGGATAGGAAAAAATTCTTTACTGTGAGGCTTGATGAGGCCCTGGTTGCCTAGGGAAGTTGAGGACGTCCCATTTCTGGAAGTGCTCAAGAACAGGTTGGATGAGGCAATCTGGAGTAGTTGAAGGTTTCCCTGCCCAGGGCAGGAGGTGGAATGAGATGATCATGCTTTCCAACACAGGCCATTCTATGATTCTGTTATTCAAATAGAAAAAGACTTTTCTCTGCTCTCTGAGCCCCAAAGTCAGTATTGCAAAGAAATTATGGAGAGTGCCAGATTACACCCATTGGCTTATTTTGCCTTCTTGCACCCCTTGGGAATGAGGTGCAGAGAAGGCACCAGCTTTAAACAGCTTTTTTCCATTCTATACTATGAATGTATCAAGCCATTTCTTCACCATGCAACTCCATGATGAGTTCTGGGGGAATATTTCTTTTCAGTAGCCACACACATTTCAAAGCTTTTATAGGTGCATCACACTTCTCTGCACTTCTTTTTGGACGTGTGGAAGAAAGGGGGAAGTCATTTATGGCTCTGCAGTCTGGGCCATCAGTGTTATGTTAGATGTACCCTGGAGCCCTTTTAACCTACAAAATTGTTTATAAGTTTCCCTCTGGAACCTTTTACTGGTAAAAGATAAAGACAAATGTACTGCTTCCAGCAGAATCTTTCCTTCCCCTTTATCTGAAAGTAAGACCAGAGGAGTATATCAATCATACCTTTTTCTAAATATACACACATATAGACATTTAATCTGAAAACACTTGCTTTCAGAGAATTGAAATGTCTTATTTTCTGTCTGAACCAGTAACATAAAAATACTTCTCAATAATATATTTACCAGTCTTCAGTTTCAGCATTTCTAGCCTCTCAACTTGGTGATGAGGTGATCCAACCAGGACATAAGCACATACTGAAGCCTTTTAATCTTTCTATTCCATCACAGCTTTGGGAATTTCCAGTTCCTCATTTTGGGGGGAAATTATGATCATAAGGAATGCTGTTTCTCTGGGATGTGGAATAGGCAGGAACAGGAAGCACTGCTGTTCAGAAAAGTCCTCTCCAAGGATACAGATCACAGAATGGCTGCTGCTGGAAGTGGCCTCTGGATATCGTTCAGTCCCTGTGTAAAGCAGCCTCATCTCAAGCAGGTTGCACAGGATCATGTCCAGATAGGGTTTGAGTATGGCCACAAGCTGCCACAACTTCTCTGGGCAGCCTGTTTCCATGCTTGGGATCCTTACAGTGAAGAATATTCTCTTGCGTTACAGTTTCTGCCCATTGCCCCAGTCCTGTTGGTGGGCGCCACAGAAATTAATCTGCTCCCTTCCCCTGCTGCTTCTTCTCCTGCGACCGTCACCTCTTATCCCATGTGTACACTGGGCTTTTTGGGAAGATAAGGTATTTGTGCAGTCTCAAAGCAGACAACATCTCTGAATCATCCTCAAAGATAGAGAAAAAAGTTATTTTTCTCTGGTCCTCAGCCATTTCCTTTGCTAAGCTACACTGAACCAGCCCAATGACTGGCCAGGAGGAGAGTCTTCCTCCTTATTGCAGACAAAAAGCTCATAACCATAACCTTGGGAACCAAACCAATTCAATATGGGCTTTGGTTCCCAAGGAGATGAAGACCAGTTTGACCCCCCACATTTCTTCAGGGGTAGAACTCACCATCAAATGTTGCCTGTTTCTTCCCTTGATCTTTAGTTCCACACTGGAGATTTCCTCCCTTGACCACACATCTTCTTCTACTACTGCCTTTTAAGCCATAACTTCAAATCTGCTGGGTTGTTTTGTTTGTTTTTTGTTTGTTTTTTTTTATTATTTTCACTAATGGTCCTGTATTTGCATGTGTGTATATATGCTTGGGATTTTATACATATATATATATATATATATATCTCAATGCCTTTTATTCTCTCCTTTTGCTTTTCTATTACAAAGTCTCTAATGTGCTGTGCTAAAGGTGGGTGGCTTTAAAAGGGGCTGATTTCATTAGGTTTTTATTGTGTTTAAAATGTGGTTCCATTTATTGTGCTAAACACTTGACAGCCTTTGTCACGTCATGTCTCATGAAGGCACTTGGAAATGAGCACACACATAGAAAGCTGCATCAATTTCCTCCCCCCCAATCCCTCCCCAAGCAATATAGGTTTGTTTCTTTAGCTGGCACTTAATCCTTCCAAACTTGGCCCCCTTTCTGAAATTAACTCATCGAATAATGGACATGCTCCATTAAAATGATGAAGATAAAAAACTCTGCCAGTGCCTGACTTACTAAGAAAACCATCTCATTCTCAGGCCAAAAGAAAACACTTGAGCTGTGACAAAGGATCTGTGTAATTTAGAGCCAAGATTCCCCTCTCATTTATTTCCACAAGCTGGTATTCTTTGACTGTCCACGTTTCTTTTTGTCCTTGGGAAATGGGTCATGCATTTCCAGTGGAAAGATCTAAAATTAAAAATAAATTTTAAAAAGTGTATCGTGGAAACTTCCAGAAAGATTTTGCTTCATTTATCCAAAGACTTGTATGTTTTTCACATACATTTGTTGTATTAATGTTTTAATTTACTGACAGTTGGTGCTTTGATTACAGATCCAGATAGGGAATCAAGTTCATGTATGTTTGGTTCCCAACTCTGTGACTGACTCAAAGTGTGTTATGAGGCAAGACACTTATTCCTTGATTTCTGTAAAAAAAAACCCAACAAAAACAACAAACCAACAAAAGTAGCACTTTTTCATGTCTGCTGAGAGCTGAAAGGAAAAATAACCAATACCTGTCAAGAAGCATTACTATTCATAGGCTGCTGTGATGAAGTGCAAGTATACAATAAAATATCATGTTCAGTCCACATTAACAAAAAATACATTTTATCACTAAACAAACTTTTGACCATGATGGAGATGAAAAGTCTTGCTTTTGTATTAATCCTAAACAGGAAAGCTGGGCCCAATACCTATGTGGGATCCTTCTTCCAGAAACTGTGTATTAGAGTGATGGCCCCTGACCTGTGTGTTGTAGTTTGTATTCCACCCAGGAAATGTTCTGACTTTCCTCATGGATGTAGAAAATTAAAACCCCTTAAAACTAAGGAGGCTGTGGCTGCAGTCCAGGTTGGCAGGGAGAGCAAAGAAAGATGCTGCTCACATTACTCACTCATTACTTCTGCCTATGAGCCATAAAGGCTGAGAGCTGCAAGGACAGAAAATCCAATAATGGAAGAAAAATAAAAGCCTGTGAATTAAAATGACCCCAAATACCAAAAGTCAGATGGAGTAGATATCTTACTAGGCATCAACAGGCACAAGAGTGTCCTCTGGATTAATTTTATCTGGTTTTATACACTTTAAGGCTATAAAAGAGGATTATCTCATTGAGTTTGACCTCTGGCATAATGCAGGCAATAAAAAATGTATTCAGTTGCTGCTGCATGGAGCCCACTAATTTGTGTTTAACTAACAAAGTTATATCAGTGGAGCAGCCGTTCTTGGCCTTCAAGATTCAGTGCTGGTAGAGTCCACTTCTCTCCTGAGCAGACAGCAAATTGCATCTTGGCAAACATTCAGGGTGGGAGAAATGCTCCCTTGCATTTCTGTGCCTGCTTCTCCAGGCACAACCCCCGTGGCAGCAGTGGGAGTGCAGTGCCCACTGTTGGTGCAGGGGCCACTGCAGGAATTTGGGAGTGGTCCTCACCCTCCCGTGTGGCCCCTCCTTCCACCTGCCAACATAAGCATTGTGCAAACGCTCCCCCGGCAGGTTCAGGGAGGTGATTAAAATTAAATCAGTTCAGTGCTTGGGTTTTTGTTGGCTGGGTTGCACAGCGGGGTAGGGATAAATGATGGGAGATCTTTCAGCAGCAGTGCTGGTGTATGCCATGTCAGATTAGCATACATGAACCTGCTGATTTGTGTTATTTGGTTGTTTCTAATGATTTCAGGTCTTTTTGCAGATGAGTGGTGCAAAGAGGCTGAATCTCAAGAAGCAATGCCACCCAATAAACTGTTATTATCATAAATTAGTATTTTAAAGGAAACTACTATCACATACCAGGTATTACTTACAACATTTGGCATACCAATTAATCCATACATAAGTTTCTGTGAAACAAAACAGAATTGTTTTCTCTAAGTGACAGAAACACAAGTCAAAATGATAGTCTGTACACATGCTGAGAATTCACTTTTTCTTCATTGTAGTTTAAAACTGAGTGTCATCCTCCCTGTTCAAAACTTTTGGGTCTTACGCAGTAACATGCTCCCAAATGTGCACTAATCACTTTTACCTGTTAATACCAGTCCATGCCATGAGCATGACCTAGAAAAACACACAAGTTTCTACATCATTAGATCCTCCCAAATAAGCCCAGTTCTTAGCCTGCACACTGCTGATAGCAAAGCTGTTGCCTCCATTTCCCTCCCAGACAGAGCCCAAGGCAAAACAACATGAGTGTCAAACTCCATGTTCTTGTAGAATTAAAACCAAAAGGAAGGAAAGATGAAGCTCAGGTAAACTCCATGCTACTTCAGCATCCAGGAGAGGGAGAAAATCAAAGTTATAACCCATGGCAGCACAATGAAACAAAAAAGTGTGCACCATCATTTACTGCCCTTTCTGTATTATTTTAAATTATGTACACATATTTTCTGTGACTGTCACCAAAGCACTCTATGGCATGCTACTGGCCCACCTCACTAGGTAATTAACCAGAAACATGACTCTTCTCACAGCTGGTTTTAGTCATACTAAAGTGAAAGATTTAATCAGTTTTGAAGTAGGTATCTCAGTTCTTTCCTCCTCAGAGAATATAGAGAGATATGTGGTCCTTTTCCCCAAGCTTTACCCACCTCAGATAACTGCAACCCCTTCTGACCCTCAGTGCACACCTCAGGGGATTTATCTAAAGCTACTGGTTATAGAAGATGATTATTGAGATATCTCAGTGTAGTCACCTATCTCTTAGATGACTGGTCAGATTAAACTAATCACATTTGATGAGACTAATTGCAAGCTTTACTGCAAGCAAAAAGCCTCACATGCATTTCATCACTTATTTTGGCATCAGGCTGTCACAGCAGAGGCTTTTTTGTCTTTCCCTTTTTTTTCTTTTTTGAGCATAGAGGTGGTTAAAATTTCACTCGTTATGAGTTTTCAATTACACGTTTCATCAAGTTTCCATGGTAGAAGAAAATTGGAATTTTAGCAAATAAATAACCTTGGGGTTTGACCAACAGTGCAGGACAAAAGTTCTTAGAAATATAAAACTTGGTTTGGACATTTGTTTGTATTTTTATACATTTAGTATCAGCTTTACCAAAATATAAGAATCATTTTATTATTACTATTGATTTTTCTTTACCTTTGTGTATGGATTTCCAGAATAGAGATTAAGCATCAGGGGCAGTGCCCTACCAGAAGACAGAATGATGTTTTTCAGCCTGAAGACAAGAATCCTAATTATAGGACACAATTTAAAATCCTGTAGCATTTTTTTTTAATAGGAAAAGGTATTAACCTGATGATCCTGCCAATCCCCAAATGAAGTGTCTAATTTACTTTGTTCAGGAAATATTGCCTTCCTAATTAAACTTGTTATTAGTTCTTCATGGCCCTTTCTCCTGCCTTGAATGTTTGCTTTGAAAGGATTTCTGTTTTGGTGTTGAATTAATATTTTTGGTTTATTGCCCGTAAGAACTTTGGGAATATAGAGTGAATACAGTGTTTTCTTAGGTTTTCTTTATTATTATTGAGTGATGTCTGTTGAAGCATTGTGCATATCAACCCTCTGAGCACAGCCTGGAAGAGGAATGTATTGGCTATCATTAATTACAGGTAATAGCTGATGTTTCAGGGCATTAGAGAGGATCTAAATCGTGCCTGTGTCATGCCACGTTCAGCTACCACTCTCTGCTAATGCAAGCTGGCAGGAGCCACCCTCAAAGGAGGAGTTCCTCCCTGTCAGTGGATTCCCAGCTCCTGCCAGAGCCTCGGTGTTCCCTTTCCTGCTGGGTTGTGAGCGCTCCTTTGGTGGTGCTGGATGTGATGGGCTGTGACACCTCTTGTCTCAGTAAGGAGCAGTCTCAAACAATACTGGGACAGGTCACTTAGAGCCTGCCAGCTGGAAGAGAAATTGGATGGCACTGATGGAAAGTCTATTTTTATCAGCCCAGCATAACTTCAGTTCTCTGAAGTGCAAGCTACCTTATAGTTCATGATGGAGGCTAAAAAATCTAATACTTTCACAGTTAGGAGTTATTCCTTTCATTCTAGTACAACCAGATCATTTCATATGGTGTAGCCTCTTATCTACTGGAACACGAAATAAAACTGTGAAGAAAAGCTATTTTAACCACTCCAAAATGATATGCACAGTTCATTTGTCATATAGAAATGCAGAATCACAGGGGAAAAAAAAAAGTTTGGATAAGCCCTCTAAGGTCATCAAATCCAACTGTCCCCCTAGCACTGTCAAGACCACCACTAATCCATATCCCCAAGTGACACATCCACACATCTTTTTAATCCCCTCAGGGAGGGGGACTACACCACTGCCATGGACAGGCCCTTGCAATGCTTGACAACATTTTCCAATAATAATAATAATAATAATAATAATAATAATAATAATAATAATAATAATAATAATAATAAATAAGAAGAAGAAGAAGAAGAAGAAGAAGAAGAAGAAGAAGAAGAAGAAGAAGAATAATAAATCATCTAAACTCCTCCTGGTGCCGCTTGAAGCCATATCCTCTTGTCTTTTCGCCTCTTGCCTTAAAGAGTCCCCCTGGCTGCAGACTCTGCCCCGGCTGTCCCCTCCTGTCAGGAGCTGTGCAGAGCCACAAGGGCCCCCCTGAGCCTCCTTTGCTCCAGGCTCAGCCCCTTCCCAGCTCCCTCAGCCTCTCCTGGGGCTCCAGCCCCTTCCCAGCTCCGTTCCCTGCCCTGGACACGCTCCAGCCCCTCGGTGTCTCTCTTGTGCTGAGGGCCCAGAGCTGTCCCCAGCACTGGAGGTGCCTCAGCAGGGCCGGCACAGGGACAGGCCCTGCCCTGGGGCTGTGTCACAGCCTGGCTGGGACAGCCCAGGGGCCATTGGCCTCCTGTCCCCCTGGGCACCCTGGGCTCGTGTCCAGCCCCTGGCACCAGCACCCCCAGAGCCTTTCCCAAAGGGCCTTTCCAGCCCCTCTGCCCAGCCTGGAGCTGCAGGGAATGGTGTGGCCCATCAAAACCCAGCACTTGGCCTCGTTGCACCTCATAAAATTGGCCTCAGACCTTGTACCATGGACCATCCCCATCCCTGCTCCTCCTGATTCAATGGCAAAGAGGTCAATCTGTTTACCACCTAATCTGATGACCTGACATGCACCACCGAAGGTGTCTGCTGCCCTGACTTTGTGTATTTCCTCTTCCCTTGCATGCTTCAGCTGTTCTTCATAGCACATTAGAGGATTGCTGTCTTTATTAGTCACCGATAACACATTAATACATTCCTTCTCCTATTACCTCGGACACTAATTTGGTGGAATTGGATACTGACAGTACATTGATGTTGTTAAGGTTAATGACCCAGAGATTTACAAGAGAAGTCACATTAGAAGTCAAATTGATTGTAATAATTGTTTCACTGAACAATGTCAACATTAAGTACAGTATGTTGTGCTGTGCCATTCAGGGAGGCCCTGTGGCTGTTACAATCACTGCAGCGCTGTTGACATCCCCTCCTTACAAGACAATCCACGCTGAAATACATTTAGGTAAATGCAGCCCTAATAAATGGATGCCTAAGATGTTCTAAGACATGAGACACTATGTTTCCAGCCTCTGCACATTATTTTGCCTCCGAGCATATTTTGTGCTTCCATTCGCTTCTGAGGAGATCGTTGCTTTTCTCAGGCAGGGTTGAGCAGACAGCAAAATTTGGTGGTTATTGCCTCCTTTTGGCCTGAGTTGTGAGGCAGTACATAGCACTTCTGCTGTGCAGGCCTAAATTTTTCTCAGACAAGTGACTACTTGGCAGTTCAGATGCTCTGAAATTAAGCTGCTTTAAATATTTAACTTCAATATAGTGGGTGAAATAATTTTCCTGTTAATATTGCTCTCGTATTGACAGTGGCATGCAGGAATTTCAGATAACATGCCGTGAGAATCTCACAGAAATGTCACCCCTGACCAAAAGGACATGTGGCTGCCTCTATGAAACTAATAAAACAAACTACTCATTATTTTTCATGCTGTAGAGCTCATTCTTTCTCTTGCCTGTTACTCTGTGCAAGTAATCCTTTGCTGCTCATCCTTTGCCTTGCATTTTTCCCTTCTCACTCGGGATACTGATCCTGGAGCTGCAGGAGTCACTGCTGGGTGCTGAGTGGCACCATGAATGGTGAGAGGAAAGGTGCTTGTCATGCTGGGGTCCTGCACAGTCATCCACACCCCCACAGGGTTTGACTCACCCTGCTCCCGTCATGTCCGCTCTGACTGCAGGGTGATCACGACACTGCTGATGGTGCTGAGCTATGACTAAAGCTCGTGTCAGGAAATTAACCCCTCATGCTTCTGACTGAAGTTTCCTTCACACGTCTCAGTTTGTTTCTCAATCTTATTTGCAATATCTCAAGACCTCAACCAAAACGTATAATTTTTCCAAGAAAATTCAGATTTTAGCAACAGCAGCAAGCATTCCATGGAAAGAGGAAAGCTCTCAGTAAAAAACATGTATCTGCTTTGGCTCTGATAATACACACTAAATATATTCATCCTTCCTTCTTCCTTTCTCCCATTCTCAGCTTGTCTTCTTCCACAACTAGTTTACATGCTGTAATTATAAAATGATCTCTGAGGTCTCTTCCAACCCAAACTGTTCTATAATTCTATGTTTTATTGTCTGCAACATTGATATATCAGCTAGTCACCTCTGACTCCTCTTCCAACCAGTGGGAAAAATGAAACGCCTTGGCATGATTAGTCTTAGCCTAGAGTGGATGAAGTGCAGCCTAAAATGAAGTCAATATGCTCAGTTCACAGGCTCTGAGCCTCTAAGGAGAGTAAAACCTACAGATTATTGTGATAATAATTATTGTGATCATGGACTGAAGGGAACTCATGTGACCAAGAAGGCCCCTGGGTTGTACCAGCACAAGAGTGTCCAGCTGGCCCAGGGCAGTGTCATGTCCTGTCCCCTGTGCCAGCATTGCTGAGGCACCTCCAGTGCTGGGGACAGCTCTGGGCCCTCAGCACAAGGGAGACACCGAGGGGCTGGAGCGTGTCCAGGGCAGGGAACGGAGCTGGGAAGGGGCTGGAGCCCCAGGAGAGGCTGAGGGAGCTGGGAAGGGGCTGAGCCTGGAGCAAAGGAGGCTCAGGGGGGCCCTTGTGGCTCTGCACAGCTCCTGACAGGAGGGGACAGCCGGGGGCGTCGGGCTGTGCTCCCGGGAACAGGGACAGGAGCAGAGGGAACGGCCTCAGGCCGGGCCAGGGTAGGTTTAGAGCAGATATTGGGGCAAATTTTTTCATTGTAAATGTAAAAGATGTCAAGCACTTGCACAGCCTGCGCTGCACAGGGCAGTGGTGTAGTCCCCATCCCTGAGGGGATTGAAGAGATGTGTGGATGTGGCACTTGAGGATGTGGGTTGGTAGTGAACAAGCTGGATGCTGGGTGGGTGAACTTGATCTCAAAGGTCTTTTGAAACCTTAATGTCTTTATGATTTTATAATGGTGATTGTGGTGAAATTAATCTGCTTTTGTGCACAGATTCCTAGACTAATGAGGCTGTATTGTGCTTTCTGTCTATGCCACACCTACCAAAAATGTGGTTTTTCTGTAGTCCTTCCTAGAAAGGCCGCACAGTTTATCTCATGCTGTGGCAGGGATGTGTTTGTTGTGTGAAGGGGCAGGTCCAGTGCGCCATTTCTCATCTAGCAGCTTCATTGCTGGCATCAACATTTGAAGAACTGCCTCATGGATTTGGTACGTCTGTGAGTGCCACCACACGTAAGAAGCAAACCCAGAAGTCGTCGCATTTTGGATCTCAGCACTGTTTATATAACACATCAATAACACGCCAAACACTGTCTTTTGCTCTGTGCAGCATGTTGTACAGCTCGCTCTCTGCACCATGGGCTTGTTTTGTGGATGATGTGTAAGCTGGGATATTACTTTTAAAATGTATTTCAGTGGCATCGTGTATTCTGCAACAGGCCTGTCAAAATACAGTGTCAAGCTCTCATATGTCACATAAAAACTGTTTGATGTTCTCCTCACTTGAACTCCTACTTTGCATTATAATTAGGAGAGATCTTGACTGGGTGAACTTGTTAGCTTTTTACATGCACAAGCCTAAGGACACTTTAATTAAAGTCAGAGGGAAGCTTGAAAGCACAGGCAGCAAGACAAAATATAATAAGACTAAAAATAGCCTATTCAAAACTGCTGTAGAGAAGGCAAGGGACAGGACATGTCACAAGCAGGGAACATTATGAACTGGGGGAGTTGAGCCCTTCCTTCCCCAGCAGTAGGACATAATAATTATAAATATAAATCATGCTGCATTTCTTGTCATATTACAGCACTGGAAAAGCAGAATGACAAAATTACTGGTTGGGAAAACTGTTTGAGAAAATGGATCCTTGGTTTTTGGTTTTTCTGCGAGACCAAAATTCTTAGTGTTAATTATTTTAGAGAGAAAGGGAGTTTCTCAAAACAGTGTTGGGACAAAAACCAAACCACAATTTCCTTTTTTCATTTTGTGGAAATACTCTTCAAAAATTTACCTTTACAGAGAGAAGGAAACATCAGAACCATCCTGAAGAAATATTTCAATTTCAAATTTTCTAATTTTAGTTCTCTTGTGGAAAATCAGTCTTACAGCAAATCTAAAAGTTTTCACATATAAAACATTAGTATTGTTCCCTTTAATAGGTAAAAGAGGAGATAATTATGCCATGTCCTTTTTTTCTCAATTTTGCTTGATTTTTTTTTCAATCCAGAGCAAGCATTTTACCCTTTTGCTGAGTTTTGAGCCATCTTAATTATTTTGTTCTTACCTAATTATTTTGTTCTTGCCTCTCTTATTCAGTGACCATATATCACAATTTCTTTCTAAAAGAACAAATTAGCATGAATGCAAATTTTATTTTCCAAAGCCTCAGATACAGACACCTAACACATTTTCTTTATTCCTCATTATCTCTTGTACAGTGGCTATGGCTCACACATCAGTGGATCAGAAAGGTATCCTGTTGCAAGGCTTAAATGTTCCTTCTTGTACAAGTCCCACTTGCATGAAAGGCCCAAGGTTCCGATAATTCTCACGATAACTGATTATTTAAGATGGGAATCAGTTCACAGATTTTCACTTTTTCATAATAGTGCAGCAAATCTATAGCCTTGTCCTTATTCAAAACAACTTTGATGTCACCATTCTCTGACTTCTTATTTCAGAATGTAGTATTGAATTTGACAGTCCTGTACACCTACTTGTATTTTTCCTTTCTTATCTCCTTTTACAGCTCATTCTTGTGCACCTTATTTGCAGATTTAAGCAGCCACAGGTTGAGGCTTTTGTTTTCATCTTCTGTGTCCTGACTTGTTTGGGACTGCTCTTGGCTCTGCAGGTTCAGGATCCACTTTTTCCTATTCTAAAGCTCTCCTTCAGGGTATGTCTTAGTTCTTATTCTCTTTATCTTCTTTTGTCTGGGGGAAATAATGGGATATCATCCCTCTAAAAAGCAGTGCTGGAGGGTCCAAGAGGAAAATGCATATCTGCATTTGTGGTGGGAGTGCTGCAAGGCTACACCCAACATTGCTGATTTGTCCTCCCCAAAGTCTTTGACCATGACTTTAATGACTTTTCCCTCCTTCCCTTTACCAGGGAAACATTGCCATGCCACACCTCTGTGAATCTCCCACAACAGGTTGGTTCCTGCTTGTTTCCACGGGAAAACAGGCAGTCAGAGCCCTGTCTGGGAGCCTCTTTGAGTCACTCATCACTGTCTGTAGCTCAGCATTTATGTATGTATGTAAATCCACCTACATCCATGCATAACCCACAGAGGCAGCGTGACAGAAGCTGTGGCAGGTCACAATCACAACCCCATCTGTTCCCAGCAGCGACTCTCTGAATACATTTGAAATTTAATACAAACAAAATTGAGACAAGATTGGGACTAGCTGAGGAATGAGGGATTGAACACTTCAGTCACCCCCAAGAATAGAATTGTTATAGCAAATACCTTCTCAGGAAGGTTTTTAGCTTATTATTAGTTTTAGGAATTAGAAAGTGAGCGTCTTCTAAACTCATTCACTGTCTTGGAATCCTTGTTATGTTAACATAAATAATAATAAATATGTTCCATAAAAGAGTTACTTGATTCACCTAAATGATGTCTCAAGACATATCAGGGGACTCATTTGGAATGAAAACACTTCCCTGGAAATGTTCAAGGCCAGGCTGGATGGGACCCTGAGCAACCCACTCTACTGGAAAGTGTTCCTGGTTATGTCAGAGGGTGGAACTGGTTGAGCTTTAAGGTCCTTCCCAACCCAAACCATTCTGTAATTCTACAACATGGCTAAAAGCCATGAATTCAGCGTGAATTCAATGTATGCTACTGAGTCTGCAGTGTCATATGTAATGAAATAAGATGTATAAAGTTACTTCCTCATCTAGACAACTTTACACATTGGAAATATGAAAATAAACTAGCATATGAGATTCTCATCTGGGGGAAACTAAAGAAAACATGAAAAGATATGGAAATCCTCTGCCAAGCTGGCTTATATGTGAAAGATATTATTATTATCTACCAAGAAATACATCCAGCTGTCAATGCACTCTTCTGTTAGAGCTGACAGTCACACAGGAGAAGGCCAAGTAAGCTCTCAGAAATGCTGGAAGCATTGTGATATATGAATAAAGGATACATAGCACCACTGCAGATGAAGTCAAATTATAACACCGTGATCACTGAAAGCAGAGGCTATTTTGGGAGTGTAAAACAGGACAAAAACCAGCCTTACAAAACCACTGCCCTGGCTAAATATGGCCAGGAACATCACATCAGGAACCTGCTCCGCATCTCTGATACTTGGGCAAAAGCAGAGCAGGCAAAGAAAAGAGACACCTTAAGTGAAAATTCTTGCAGAATATAAACAGAAGCAGGACAGGGAAGAGACCATTGCATTCCAAGCTTTTTGAAATATACTCATACTTGGACATCTGGGAAAGAGAAGAACAGCTTGACACAACTACTGGAATAAGGCAAGCCATGTAGCAGTTCAGAAATCAAAGTATCTTAAAACATTTAATTTCAGACTGCAATCCTCGCTTTCTGGCAGGGACTTTTGTTAATTATGTGAGAGTGAGAATTTGGTCATATCACATCTCCATACTTAAGCCATAAGACTGGCAGATCAAATTTGTAAGTTGCTCATAAATGAGCTGAAGGAAGTCTTTGACAGAAGCCTGGTCCAAATCTCAATATTGAATTGTAGAGGCTTTGCAATGCCTATAGCTGAAAATTTTGTTGAGAATGGCTTAGTCCCCCCCCGACAAGGCACATATTTGTGAAGCAGTTTAAAGTATTTGAACTGATATAAAATCAGCCTTTTAACATATTGCATGAGGAGTAAGATTGTGTCATTCAAACCTCCAATTACTCGGTTCCCACCAAACCCAAGACAAAACAATAGGGAGTTCAAATTAATGAAATGCACTCTCCCATGAGACATGATGAGCAGGACATTAAAAGAGAAAAATTCTTTTGTGACCTTAAACTTCCTGAAAGGTCTTCAGTAAGAAACCATCCAGGAAGTATCTTGCTTTTACAGGAGAAATTCACGCTTAACCCACTCACAGTGGGTGAGTCTTTGATACTGAGGAAGATAAAAAACAACCCTCTAAGGCCAGGACTGATGGTTCTTCGAGCAATCTTGTCTAATGGAAGGTGTCCCATGGCAGGGGCTAGGAATGAGAATATCTTTAATATTCCTTTCAACCCAAACAATTCCACAATTTTATGAACTTTCAGTGTCTTAGATCTGAAGAGAACCTAACTCTGCCCATCTTGGGAAGTTCCCTGTTCTATAATAGGAGCCACAGGGAGTGGCACCAGGATTGATTTAAGTTTGTTCCTCCTACCCAGCTACTTTCTGATGTTTGCAAGTCTACAACTGCCTGCTAACACCCAGAATAGAAAATAAACATAAAATAAAGTTGTGCCATTGCTTGTGAGGGCAATATTTTAGAGCTGGGCTGCAGAGGTTATTATGTCTTATATTAATAAAGTCATTATGGATTTTATCTAGTTCTGAGGTAGTGTTCAATCCAGTCATTCCTAATGTTATTTAAAAGGTTAAAACTCTCAAATAAATCTTCAGTAGAGTTAACTTTTATGTTTAAATTATAAAAACTATTGTTCAGGACATATTTTATTTTTTAACTCTTCTTCAAAATGCTTTTTTTTTTCTTCATTAGTTTAATGCTGGGGTTTTTTTGTTCATTGGTTTAATGCCTGTATTTCTGTTGACAATCTATAGTCATAGAACAAAAAGATGGAACTTGTCTAAAGAAGCCTTTGGCTTCTTTTAGCACTGACTTCATTCTATTCTTTCCTTCTCTTGGTGACATAAAATTTACTCCAGGACCCTGTTGCAAAGGTTTTTTGCACCAAACAAATCATCATCAACCACAAATCTCTGAAGGGTCTCAGGAGAGAAATAAATGAATAAATAAGGAGAAGACACTCCAGCAGATAAAAGGCAATGAGGAAGGGATCAGGCAGTGTAGGTCAGAGCATTTGCTGTGGTTTGGTCTCCCTACAGGGATGTCACACAGTGGAGGGGGAAGACAACCTGATCATGCTGGATGTGATGATCTGACATGGCATGGGAAATGATCTCCGGGTGCTAGAGAGACAGAAATACTGGGAAATCACTTCCTCAGGATAAGCCTGGGATAGTCTGTTTTCCTTAACATGGTACAACTCCTCTTTTTCACTGTCCTTGTTTACCTGCCTGTGAGAAACAGATGGACTGAGCATATTATTACCCTTGATGCCTCAAGAACTGAAATTTGGATCTTTGAGCAAAGCAAGAGGTCTTGGAGGTAAAAACATTGCCTCTGTACAATTAATTTTTATCAATATTGCCTCCTCTGGAATTCATGCATCTATTTTTTATGATGTTATTCTCTTCAGTGAAATCATCATATATCTGATGTTTTCTGTGTGTATGTGTAAGGGGAGGGAAGGGGAAGTCCTGAAGGCCAGCATGTCCATGCCTGGGAAAAATGAGCAGTGACCCAGAATGACTACTGAAAACCCTTGACACTTCACTATTGAAATATCAGTTTAGATTTTATTTTGCACGTGGGGCAGCAGCCCTCAGGATATTATTTCCCTACTTTGAGAGGTGATGGCAACACCAGGGTTAGGAGCTCACCTTTTGGGGGTGCCTGGTAGAAAAAAGGAGAAGCAGACTCCGCTCTTTTCCCCAGACAGAGAGGTCAAACATCAAACCAATATATGTGAGTTCCTCTATTTTGTCTTAATTAGTAATTAAGGTCATTAAGCTAACTTTCATTACATTTTATTGAGTGTGGAAGTGAACACAACAATAATAACCACAGTGCAGCTCACCCGTGGAAAATTGTAAAATTGTGGTATATTCCTGAAACGTCTGATTCATACAATTTCACCAAAAGATACATTTCTTGGCTTTACCATAGCTTTCCCATGTGACTGTAAGAGTTTGGCCCCAGTTTCTAAGTCATTAAAATGACTGAACCATTCTCCAGCTACAGCACAGTTTTCTCTCCAGCTAAAGATTTTTGTACCCAGAACATAAAGTATTTGGTTGCAATAGATTTTCAAATTATGATAAAGAATATAATAAATGCATGAAGGCCATAAAGCATTTTTTTCTTTCCTGTTCAAGATGAACTGCTGTCATCAAATACTGCAAGAAATACTAATTAGATTGACTTTTATTACTTTTTGTGTCTATTGGAGCAAGACAGAGATCGTCTGAGCCATTTCTTCTGGAAGTTTATGAGACAAAAAAAAAAAAAATTGGTGTTTTTAGATAGAAGTTGCATAAAAAACACTTTATAAGTGAGTTTATTGGGTTCCCACACATATGTAAAGAGAAAGCAAGACACAGAAATATTAATCATTTTGTCAGGAAATCCATAATTCTATAGCTATACTTAAAGTGAGAGCAAGTTCAGCAAGTCACAGGCTTTCATCAAAGTCAAAAACGCTTGAGAAATGGGATCTCAGTATCAGGGCTCTGCAACAACAGAAATGGAACTAGAGAGTGATTATCCTTCCCTTTCCTTCCCCCCTTCTTCCAAGGAAATGAAATCTTCAAGACGAAAGGATTAAGCTGCAAACTACTGGCACAGAAATGGAAATTTCTCCCTGATGATGATTTGCATATTTTCCACACACACTTTATCACGTCTGGAGCCTTTGGCAGCCACGCTCAAGCCTTTGATGTGGGTCAGCAGTTGGTAGGGGCCAAAAGAGAGGAGCACTGAAGACCCTTTGGCTCCTTGCAAGCGCACCAGACCCACGAGAATGGCAATAATCACATTAGAGCGTGGTCACATTGAAACGGTCACACTTAAGTAAGTGCAGGGAAGTTACTGAGCCTAAAATGTCATCAAATACTTTTATAGTCCAGGTTTCTACTTTTCAGCCTTATTCTTCTAATGGAGAGGATAATTTTCATGATTGATAGTTGCCTCGATGTCTCTTAGTTTCACCTAAGTGATCAGTTTGATTGAAACCAAAAGGATAACTTTCAAAGTTTGAGGCTGAATATGTCAAAAAAGTTTAGAAGAGATTTCTTTTTTAGCAGTGGCTACAGACATAAAAGTCATTTCTGAATCTGCATCGAGTGTCGTCAGTTCTGAAATACTTCTAAGTCTTTCCTCTTCAGTATTAGCATTCTATGGAGGCAATTTACTCCTTTGCAACTCTCCATATTAAGTATTATAATGTCATTGTTTAGATTATAAAACAATGCCTAGGGGTGTATTTTTCTCTCCCATTCTCTAATATGTTTGGAAAATAATTGCATGGACAAAGACAGGCCTGAAGTTACAGCAAGGTCATAAAACTGGAAAACACCACAAATTAAATAATTCTTCTTCACCTTAACTCATCCTTTACTTGAGTTCACCCAGAGTGCATGCCTTCCTGATGGTCCTGGAGGAGAATGTGTTTGTTATCCATCAGACTTGAGGGAGAAGGCAGCAAAATAATGTACACCAGAGGGGGGAAAAAAACCCATTCAAGAGAAAACCTTCCATGAAAATAATAAAAAAACCCCAAAACCAGCTTTGTTTTGTACAAAGCAAAAATATTTCAGGTGAATTAATCTTCAGTAATGTGCCATGGACAGAGGTGGTGAGAAACTGCATGAATGCTATTTTCTTCACCATTTTCATTCAGTGAGGGATTAAAACTCAAAACCTCAAATACTTCTGCAAATTGAACTGAAAAATACATCATTACACCCCAAATGAAGAATTTTGTTTTAACAGCTTAAAAATTTTACTTTCTCTTATACTATTTTAAACTACAGAAGTAGTCAAATTTCAACACAAAAATATAAGTTAGTGAAATTTCAAATATTTCCTTTCTGTAAGTGTCCAAAAATGGTATTTTGATAGTGTTTAAATATTTGACCAGAAAAACCCCACCTCAAATTCAAACTGACTCACTAACTCATTCCTTCAGGCTCCAGGGACAGGAAATTCTGTCAGCTGAGATCCCAAATTTTCACAGGTTCACAGACTACGATTCAATCTCCTTACATCACAATACTTTGATACATCTTTTCCTTATTATTAGCATTTTAATACACCCCATAGAAGTTATCTGAAATTAGTCAGACTTTAATAGATTTCATTACTGCAAAAACACTTTTGTGCACCCAGCATTTTCACACACCCATATCAAGGGCTCATCTGTTTGTAGACAGACCAAAGTGATTAACCCATCTATAAAACAATGAATGGGAACTAACATTAGCTTAGGCCAAAAAAAAGCAAAATACAAATTTTTATTGTGCAAGGTAATGTCACACTGATTAACAAATGTTTTTGGCGCAGAAAAAAAACCACTTGGTCATATTAAGACATATGGAGGTTGAGCATGGCAATTCTTGTTCAGCAATGTTAAATATTATTATTTTTCTCTGATTTTAATATGCTGCTAAGAGGCATTCTTTCCTAATATACCTTAGAAGCAGACATCTCATTGAGAAACAGTGAGAGCTTTGTTTTTACATTTTCCATCGAGTGTTCAGGGAAAATCATCAGGACATAAGATACAATTAAGGAAAGAGTAGTTTCTTATCAGTGAACCTCTGCCAAGGCCTATGAGTTGATATGGTATTGGTAGATATGCAGGTGTGAGGAGCACAACTTCTTCCCCATCTCTCCATCAAACCTGTCTACTCCAAAAGAAAAATGGAAATACTTGATAAAATTTAACAGACTTGGAGGTCCATGCTGTAATTTTTGTCATGTGCTCAAACAGGATAAAAAATGGTGCACAAAGCCCACTTAGCTCTAAGAATTAAATAGAGGACTCTTGGCTATATTAACAGTGACTTTGTATATTTCAATAAGATAATAGCCTTTTACCCTTTTGTTTTTAATCCTTTCAGTGCACCATACTAAACCATTGTATTGAACTGCTCTAATAACTTACTTGACTTTTTTTTTAAATTAAAATAGTACAGATATGCGTTTAAACCCCAACACTGTCCTTTCCAAGGTTGTATACTGTGATTATGCACTCTTAGGTGAGGGAAGGACATGGGACTGTCATGTATCATTTTACCATCTAATTTCTGGCAAGCAGCACTGAATTGTCAGGAAAGAGTTCATCTTAATCTCCAGATAAATTCACCTCAGAAAACTGTATTCAGAAATAAACGTGGTTTGTTGATACTGTTTTCCACGATGCATAATATCACAGAATCACAGAAATACAGAGTCATGGAATTACAGAAAAGGTTGGAAGTGGAAGGGGTGGCATTAATCTGGTGGGATTAATGGTGGGATCTGTCACTAGTGGGATTCCACAGGGCTCCATCCTTGGCCCTGTGCTCTTCAGCACCACCATTAATGATTTGGAGGCAGGAATGGGAGGGATACTGGGCAAGCTGGCAGACAATGCAAAACTGGGAGGAGCTGTTGACTCTGTTGAGGACAGAGAGGCCCTGCAGAGAGATCTCAACAAATCAGAGACGGAATATCACCATCCAAGTGAGGTTCAACAAGGGCAAGTGCCGGATTCTGCACCTGGGTTGGGGCAGCCCTGGGTGTGCAGGCAGAGTGGGGAATGGATCCTGGAAAGCAGAGCCATGGAAAGGGACCTGGGTTCCTGGTCAGTGGCAAGTGGAACCTGAGTCAGCAGTGCCCTGGCAGCCAGGAGGGACATCCCTGCCCTGGGGACATCAGGCCCAGCATCACCAGCAGGGCAAGGGAGGGGATTGTCCCACCCTGCTCTGGGCCGGGGCTGCCTCACCCTGAACACTGTGAGTAGTTCTGGGTGTCTCAGGACAAGAAAGGTCTTAAGACTTTAGAGAGCTCCCAAAGGAGGGCAACAAAGATGGTGAAGAGCCCTGTGAGGAGGGGCTGAGGGCACTGGGTCTGTGCAGCTGCAGAGGAGGAGGCTGAGGGGAGAGCCCAGGGCAGCCCCAGCTCCCTGTGAGGGCAGAGGAGGGGCAGGATCTGATCCCTGCTCTGTGACAGGGACAGGACCCCAGGGAACGGCCTGAAGCTGTGTCAGGGGAGGTTTGGGTTGGGTATCAGGAAAGGTTCCTCACCCAGAGGGTGTTTGGGCACTGGAACAGCTCCCCAGGCAATGGGCACAGCACCAAACCTGACAGAGTTCAAGAAACATTTGGACAAATCTCTCAGGGACATGGTGTGACTCTTGGGGATGGTGCTGTGCAGGGCCAGGGGTGGGACTCAATGATTCTTATGGTGCAATTCCAATTCAGCTTATTCTGTGATTCTGTGGAAATATTAAAAAATACAGGAAATAAATACATTCATATATATATATATATATATATATATATATATATATATATATATATAAAGCCTACATATATAAATCATACATATACATACATAGAAAGAGTGTATATATACATACATACATAAAAAGTGTTTATTTTATATCTATATATCTATATATAGATATATATATACGTACATAAAAAGTGTATACATATATATACATAAAACATAAGAAAAGGTACTTTTTATTAAGTGACAAAAACTACCAAATTCAGACCAGCAGGCCTTAATGCTTACCTAAAATTAACATTTAAATGAACAATTTTCCTTTACTTTTTGTTGTTTTCAATCAAACATCTTTCTTTGCTTATTTTATCATTTGAGGAAAGTGGTTGGCAGTCAGTGCAGGAAGGTAATTTTTCACATGAGACTTTTTTTTTTTTGTAAAATGTACAGCACAGGAGACAGAACTCAATACATTACCTGAAACTGGAAAAGCCTTGACAGAAAAGTTCCCAGGCTTGCAGAACACTTAGACGTCTGTTATGCATTTACAGATCAACCTCAGCAAAACACAGCAAAGTTAAGCACCTGCACAATCCTAGCAGATATAAATGTTTAGCTAAAGGATTTACAAATCTCAAATTTCAGGACATAAGACAAGCTTCTTAGGAGGGAGATATGAATCATATCTACATAACAGAACTTTCAGACACTGTAATCGTTGTTCCTGGTAGAAAAATGCTACTTAATTAGAGACAGATGTTGAAAATTTTGAGTTATTTGAAAATGTCATAAGCCAAGTCTTTCAAAGAAAATAATAGGTTGCTTGTTGGAGTCTTATCTTTTTAGAAATAAAGAAATATAGAAATGGTAAAGCTACACTTAAAATATGTATTTATTTTCTCTATTCAGCACTTTTGCTTCCTTTGAGCTAGGCTGAAATCCAGAGAGCATGATTAAATATAATTTTGTCATAGCTGGGAATCCTCTCCTGGAAACAGTGGCCCTTGTAATGAACAGAACAAATGAAACAGGAACTCAGAAAAAGAAATGTCTCTCTAATTCCTTGCTATTTCACCCCATTAAATCCCTGCCATGTATTCTCCTTTGCAAAACTAAAAGTGTATATACATATAAATATATGTATATATATATATATATATATATATATATATATATATATATATATATATATAATTTTTTTCCTCTAAATCTTTCCCACATGGTCTTTGCAGTCCTGGTTATTTCTGTTTGACTCCAGCAAAGTGCTGCTGCCCCTCCTCTTTGGAAGACTCTGTTCTGATTTCTCTTTATTCACTAGTAGATATCTTTAACCCTTCTTTTTCCCCTTGTATTTCCCCAAGGAAATAATGCTTTAGAGTTCTTTAAATTTGCTTGTCAGAATACCAGAAAAACACTTTTAGGGTCCTATTTATAGCGCAATCAAGCCATGCAATGTCAATCTCTTTGTAGAATGAAATATTTATGTGTCAGTGTCTGTGAAAAGATGGACTAAATTTAAAGAAAGATCGCAGTTTATCCCAAAGACCACTGTTGAAACCCATTTTACAGATTTGAGGTGTACTCATGCAGCAGTGCTTCCCACTGAAGGATCACGCCTTCCCTTTCACCCACAGGAAGAGCCATCCCTCCTTCCTGCTCCTCCCCATCACTGGATGTGTAGCCATCTCCAATTTAAATGGAAGTTACAGGACTGGGAGATTTCATTCTGTTATCTTTTAAATTTTAGCAGAATTCGCAATGTCATGTTGTTTAGAACATAAAATTCCAAGACCTTGTTCTTGGTGGTATTGTGCTTTTTGTTTTGCTTTCTTTTAACTATGTAAAATACCAAAAACACTTGCAATGCACAGAAACATGCAGCTTATCTTAACTTCTTAGCTGCAAGTGAATGCCACCCCATAAATGGTGATTTGAGTACATTTAAATGTACAAATATACACAGAAATTTCACAGTTGGTCCTGCAATCCATGACTGGCAGTCATTGGAGACCGGGACTGGCTCTCAGTGGGAACTGGGCATCTAAACCTGCTTGGATTACATTCAATATTATATTAGCTTGTTCATGCTGGGACTGAGAAGGCTCTGAGGAGACATTTGGGCATCTTCCTCGTCCACATCCAAAGGGGCTCCAAGGAGAGGGGCTTTGGACAGGGGATGGAGGGACAGCACACAGGGAATGGATTCCCATTGCCAGAGGGCAGGGGGATAGATGGGATTTGGGAAGAAAGTGCTCCTGGTGAGGGTGGGCAGGCCCTGGCCCAGGGTGCCCAGAGCAGCTGTGGCTGCCCCTGGATCCCTGGCAGTGTCCATGGCCAGGTTGGACAGGGTTTGGAGCAACCTGGGACAGTGGGAGGTGTCCCTGCCCATGGCAGGGGGTGGAATGAGATGGTCTTTAAGGTCTTGTGCAACCCAAACCACTCTGTGATTCTATGATTCCATGATTTCCTGACTTGTTCAGACCAAGCTCCCTAAAGCAGAGATGCTCTTGCTGCTTTACATCCCAGTAAATCCAAGTTGTTGACATGTGAGAAACTTGTTTGTTTTGTTTCTCATGGCCTAGTTAAACAGAATGAGGCACTCAAGGCTTTTGAATGAATGGTTTCAGCTTGTTTAAGGACTGATAAAGTCAGTTCCATTTCATTTCCAAGTTCTGCTGGCTTTATGAATTCAAGTCCATTCTCACTTGGGCTGTTACAAGGCTCAGTTACTCATTTTTTTCAACTGTCTGAGGAAATTGTTCTGGTATTGCCATAGGCTGACAGTTATCTGAATTATCCAAGAGTTATTTTCTTATTGTTCAAGATTATCATGCTTTTAAAAGAACCCTAAGTATTCATGTTCAAGGAATCTGAATAGAGAAATGCTAAAGATGACTGTGTAAGGAGATTTTTTTGAGGAACCACTGGGAAGTTGTGAGGTGCAGATAAAATATGGCTTTATTTTTGTAGGTAAAAAAGCACCAAAACATAAATATCATATAAAATGTTCCTCACTGAATAGTGGAGATTCATCCTGGACAATTAAGGATAATTACTGAACAATTTTTAGCCTGGTTTCTTCAGGAAATGAGGCTTGAATGATCCTTGTGCCTGTCAGTCCCACTTAATAACTGCTGGATCCGTTCATCAGCTGCAGATCTGACAGAGCAGTGATGCTGAGATACAAAGTCCTCACAGCATCCGTGGTAAGAATCAGCTGACTTGTGGAAAGCAGTGGATTAGCACTCCCCCAAAAAGAGGAAAAAAATAAATCAACAAATTAAATATTAAGAAAAAAAATTAAAAGAAAGGTAAAGTCAGAAATACTTTAAACTCAAAACAGCAAAGAGGTCTTTGCTCATTCAAGGGGATTTTGTGGATTCACTGGTGTCTAGGAAGGGATGCATTCAGTATTATGCATTACTTAACCCAGTGGACAGGAGAGAGAAAAAAAATAATCAGTTTGAATTCATGGGTTCTGATGCTGGAATGATCCCCCATTCATCTTGAGCTCTGTGGTATTTTCATAGGGATGTTACACCGTACATTACCTGTGACTGACAGAGCAGCAGAGTGTCGTGTCTCAGCCACATTTCCATTTAATTCCATCTTGCTCCCATATATTAACACAAGCCGTGAAAGAAAGAAAGTCAGTCCTGACAGTTTATTTATTTTACGTATGTTTCACTGTCAAAAAAAAAAAAAAAAAAAGGATCCTTTATCATCCTCAGGGTAATAGGAAGGGAACCAATGCTTTGATTTAATGGCAGGATCCAGCACCTTCTATTGGCAGCAGTTTTCTAACCTGAGTTCTGATACTGTCCCGGCTGGTAAATGTTACACACACTAAATGGAATCATTAAGGAGCACAGGCTGGTGGGTAAAACCAACACCATGGAAAGATATTTAGCTGATTAATGTCTTTGGCACCTGATTTTTGAGGTCTCCATTAACTAAAATGAATTTCCTCTCCTGCAGGAACGTATGTGTTACATATTCCATCTCCCCTAGCACATATATAGCCAGGTTTCTTCACATGGGAATGTGAAACATCATTTTTCACTTTTTGGAGAGTTCTGTGCATGCAAATTCCTTCATGGCATTTCCCAAACACTCTTGAAAGGTTCCAGGCCAAGGGGGGGAAGAAAAAGTTTTTCAGTGAATTCATCTTCTGGAACTTGTTCTGAGCTGGAATAATAGCACTGCACTGAGAAAATACAGAGTCTTTTTATTTTTTTTACTTTTTTTTCTCTTTTTACTCAGATATATCATTAATATCTCTCATTCTGTGCTCACACACACAGAAAAACCCACACACATGTGTGTGCTTGGCTTTTCCATGAGATAATACAGAACTTCTTGAACATACAAGATGCTTCAGGCAATTCATGTATAATTCCTCAGTACCTTGAAAATAACTTGAGTCTTAAGGGCTGAAGTTCTTCAGACTTCCTTCCTACTTTCTAAAGCACTACACAAAATTTGGCACTTGCACTCTTCTAGGTAATGTTGGATAAAGCGACCTGACGTTTGGACAAAGATGCTTGGTGGCACGCCACATTCTAAAAGAAAAAGGGGAAAACTCCTTGTGCTTTTAAGAGTGACACTAAGAGTTAGAGGAGGGATGACCCTGATGGGCAGTTTGGGCACCAGACTGCTGTTCTCCTCAGTCCCTATGTCCAGCCACCAAAGGTCCTACATGATCACACCAGACCCATTGCTGCTGAATATCTGAAAGTGTGCACATGGTGACTCCAAGCTAAGTGCAGGACACTACACTGTGTGACAATTTCTGTATCTGCAGGGACAGATTCTATTGACAATTCACAAGTGCCTTACTTATGCAAAGCTGCATGCATATATAGTGTCTGTGAACTGGTCTGGGCACAGCAGGGCTCCCTGAGCTGGGAGGATCATCTAAAATCCCCACTTGGAGAGTTGCTGCACCAATCAGTCAAATACTTTGTTGTAAAGAGTCAGAAATCAGTCGACCAGCTTGTCCCAAGTCATCTCAAACCAGTCCCAGGCCGGGCTGGTGCTGCTCAAAGACAAGCTGGAGCAGCAGGGAGGGAACTGATGGCAAAGCTCATTTGGAGTTCTCAGAGGCACATCCCTGATTCCCTGTTGCACCCCAGTTATGACTACACGACTCGTGTCCCCATAGTTCCGTGGGTTTAATTCACCACAGTGTTTCTGGTGTGTCCTGGTGGTCCCCACAAAGGTGCAGGCCAGAGCAGAAAGTACCAGCAAAGGTGTTTGAAAAGCCACATGCACCTAAAGCCAAAGAAACTCTGAGGAAGGTGGATGGGAGGATGCAGCATTGTGAAAGCTCTGCATTAAATGTTCTATCTTACACCACTGTCTGAAGCCCCTTGTCTACTGTTCTTCCAGAAGGAGGATATATTACTACTTTTTTTTTTTTAGAGCTTTCCTTAATTTACTAAATTTAAAGACTTCAGGGAGAGGAAGGTGGTGGTACATGTCCTCCTGCACCCAAGGGATGGAGAGGAGCTGTTAAAGGCCTGAATCTCAGGAGGCTCCTCAAAAAGGCTTGTGTGAAAAACGTATGTACTCCCTGCTGTTCTCTGAGGACTGTGAGAGCGAGACAATAAAACTCACTCTGAGTGCAAGAGCTATTCTAAAGGCAGTAAATAAACATCTTCCGCAGCATACACATTTTAAACAGCGTTTCCAAAGGAAAAACACACCTCCACTTCAGCGCTCTCTCAGCTGTTTATTTCCTTTGCCTACTGAACTGAATGATCTCACTTGAAGTGAGGAGACAGTTATGTGTCTGTTTGCCTCAGTAGCCTCTGTAGTCAGTGGACATGGAAACAGAATGGCAAATGGGAAGAAATGTGCTTGTTCTAGCTTTCTTTGAGGTGCTTGCAGGGATTTCACGAGTTGCTCTAATTGATAGCTCTTCTGCAGCCTAATGATGACAGCTGTATGTCCGCCCTTTCAGAGAGAGGAGATGCAGGCAGGGGGAAGATACCCCTCCTATTAGCATCCACACAGCCGGTGCCTGTGGTACAGCAGAGGTGCCAAACACACGTCCCCTGGGGCTCCCTGCTGAAAGTTGCCCATCCTTCCTCAAGAGTCAAAAACAACACGGCCTTCCCCCAAGACAAAACTGTTAAAATAGTCAAGAGAAGAGTTTTGCTGGAAGCTGAGCAGAAAATAAAACCCTGCTGGTGCCAGACTCCCAGCTGTGCAGCTGGGGTAAGGAAAAAAATATTCAGCAAAATGTGGGTAGGACTTTTAAATCTCAATAGGTTCTTTGGCTAAAAACTGCCATTAAGCTCTTTGGTTTAGGACACGAAAAGTCCTAAAGATTTTGCTCCTTGGAATCATCTGTGCACTTGTGTTATGCTGGTACTTTGGAAAGCTAAATGCAGAGGTGAAAGCAAAAGAGACATTTTTCTGAGCAAGGTTAGGTTGGACAGGGCTTGGAAAAACCTAGATTTGTGGAAGGTGCTCCAGTTTTGTGGAGGGGGGGATGAAACTGGATGGTCTTTAGGGTCCCTTCCTACAAAAATAGGTCCCTTCCTATTAATTATTATTATTATTATTTCTATTTATTATTTCTATTTATTATTTCTATTATTTCTATTTATATTATTATTTCTCTTTAAGAAAACCAAAATGAAATTAAACTTTTCTACAAAACTGCAGACAATTGGGGAAATTTAGCTCATCACAATGTTCTAGCAAAGTCTATTCAATCACTGTGCACATTTCATTTGTACCAACGTCTTATATGGAAATAACATCATGTTGAAAGTTTAGATGGAAAAATAGGTATTGTTTCTTTTTAATTTTGAAAAGAAAACTTTTCTTGGAGAAGATTAAACAAGGTTTTGAAAATTATTTGTGGGAGACATCATCACATCCTGAATACACTGACACCCTTCTACCTAATATTTTCAGCTGAAAAATCACGCAGTGAAACTCCAGAGTGGTCACACATGGCTGGCTCCAAGAAAAGTACACTGTTTTCTGTTACAGTGTGAGGCTGTGAGTCCTTAGGGCTCATATTTCAGCAGAGGATTTGGTGATGAAAGTCAAATTGCAAGGGAAGGCGAGTCAGGATGGAGCTGGTTACAGTCAGAGATGCAATATCTTTGTTTTCTTACATTTTGTCTGCTACCTAGCTGTGAGGCTCATGTTAAGGGGTGTGACACACCTCTGAACACAGGCCAGCCTGGAAATTTGCATGGAAAGTAGCAAGATAGATGAATAAAACTGTGCCATGGTAAGAAGACAACAAATTGTTTAGTGCAGGTTCCTGCTCTGGAAAACCAAAAAACAAAAAAAAAAAACCAAAAAAAAAAAAAAAAAACCAAAAAAAAAAAACCCCCCCCCCAAAAAAAAAACAAAAACAAAAAAAAACCCAAAAAAAAAAAAAAAAAAAAAAAAGGAAAAAAAAAGAAAAAGAAAAAAAAATATGAGCAATGAGAGATGCAGGAAATATTTTCCTTGCAGGAGGAGTGGCTTTGGTATGATTCCTCCTTGTTGGGATGGTGCTGCTGGAAAGTAGGAAAAAGCATTTAATGTCTCCTTGCCCTGCTGACTGCTCCCACAAAAAAAACGTTTGTTTCATATGGAATAAAGGAGTCTGCTCACAGGAGGCAGAGGAGAGCCAGTGTGGTACATTTCATCCAGTTCTCAGCTGCCGCTCTGCCTCTTGGTGCTCTAGAAAATTGAAAAGCCTGTGCTTTTTTCTGCTCCCTGGAATCCTGTCCCCAGGCACTAAGGTGTGGGAAAGAATCACAGAATCATTTCTACCATCCAGCACCACCCTGCTCCCCACTAAACCATGTCCCCAGGTGCCACATCCACCTGCTTTTGAGCAATTCCAGGGGTGGTGACTCCAAGAGTGCCCCAGACAGCCTTTTCCAGGGCTTGACAGGAAATTTCTCCTAATACTCTGAAACTTTCCCTGCCATAACTTGAGGCCATTTCCATTGGTGCTGTCACTGTTACCTGGCAGAATAGACCCATCCCCACCTGGCTACAGCCTCCTGTCCAACAGTGGTAGAGAAGGTTTCCTCTCCTGGATCCTTCAGCATCTCAGCATCCTTCATGTAGTGACAGCCCAAACATCTGAGTGTGTGTGTTCTGCTTCTTTTCTCTGCCATCAGCTGGTTCCAACACATGGAACATCCCAGGGCCAGATTTAATCTCAGTCAGTGTGATTGATCTCACCTGGCTTCCTTTACTCCACCTTTATCTGCAGCTACAGACCTGAGGGTGGTGGATTTGGACAAGACCAAGGTCATGACAATTTCAGAGTAGCACATATGCATGAGTCCTGAAGGATTGCTAATCTGCACTAAAAACTCTCCCAGAGTGGGCTTCACAGCTGTCTGCCTGCAAGAATTGAGGACTGAACTCAATGTGGCACCTGAGTTCCTATGTTTCACTGGAATGCACCAAAGAGTCCAGGAAGTCTTCTTGAGTCTTCTTTTCACATAGATGAGTTCTAAAGTCACAATGTTTGGGAAGGGCTCTAAGGAATCCCAGGCAAGATTGGTTCCCTCTCTTTCTACTCCAGCAGACATTTAGACGTTTCTCCATGCCTCGTTTTCCCAGTGTGTAAATGCAGTGACTGCCTTGGCAGTCTTTCACTCCCAAGCTCTGTAACAGCAGCATGCAGCACATTTCAAAAATGGCATAAAAACTATTTTCCTTTTCATCAGTCAGGAGGGGTGATAGCAAGGTCCTCTTCATATCTTTTTTCATAGTCCTAACAGGATCAGACATGAGAACAAGTCTGCTTTTAATGTCACATATTGGAAGAGTGACCACCGCAGCTCATGAGGATGATGGTGTTCAATGAAAGCTTTCTCAGGAAATGTAGAATTATGAGACACAGCTCTGCTGAAATTTACTCTTCCTTCTCTGTTCCCCCATCACAGTATTTATGACGTGGATCTTCACTGATATGCAATAAACAATGAGTATTTTGTGCACAAAGCTTACAGGTGAGATAAAAGTTCTGATTTTTTTGATCACTGTAGCAGAAGAATCAGAAGATGTTTACAGCTTCAATTTAAGTTTGCTGTGTGTCTGCAATCTGCAGTCAGTTAACTCACCTGATGTAAGTTAAATTTGTGTGCAGAGTCTTGAAGGAAGAAGGAAATAAAGACAGGTTGATTTTCAGAGGTGACAGGTCCCCTTTGCTTGACAATAAATTTCAAGGTAGGTGACATTGTAAGTCTGCCATAGGCAAAACTAATCCAGCTGAAAGTCAAATTTGCAAATTTCTAAGTTGCCCCTTTGTGTTAATCTACTTCAGACCTGTGGCCACCTTCAAAGGACATTGGCCTTTTCTTTATTCTCATCTTCTAAACAAGCTGATCTTTGACTTCATTTCCTTTCTGTCTCTATTTTTAATTTCCCTATCCAAGAACACCAGACTATTCTGCTAACAAATCTTTTAAGATCTATCTTCATACCCTAAAACGGGCAGAGGTTTGCAAGTGCAGTCCTGCTGGAACAACTCTCTCTGAGACGCCCCTTCTTTCAACAGTGTCTAAATGTACATGTGTAATTATAGGATCAGATATGCATGACAACCACATGATTTTTCTTCTCAGCAGACAGTTTGTCACTGGAGATGTGGTATAGCTCACCATGTCTGCATCCCTAATAGAAATGTCACTCACTGTAACTCTTTTGTGGAAATGACAAACTGTTGGCCGTGCCTCTGCTAAGTCAGTAGATACTCAAAGCTGACAGAAAATCATGAGGCAAATTTCAGCCTTTTTCCCTAGTTCCTTCTTTGCACAGTGCAAACGCTCAAAACTTGAACATTACCAAGCTGTTGTGTATGTTAATACCTTTCCTTGATATTGTATTTGTTTTAATTATAGCCATGCCTGCTTAAGGTTGTACTTCATCACCAATTTCCTCATGTGGTAATGAGAAAATTACCACCATTAAGGAACAGAAAGACGTAATCTTAAAAACCAGATCCTGTGGGGGGGGGAAAGTTATGGACTTTAAACGAACAATATGTCCTGTTGCCCCATGCTTCTTTCCCTAAAGGATAATTCCTTATGTTAAAGGGACTCCGTTTGGGTTTACACGTGATCAAGTGACCTCATCACAACTCTGTTGTACATTTCCTTGTTTTCTGTCCTGTCCACTGCCCTTGTCACGAGTGTGAGCTTTTCCAGATGATAATCCTTTTGCCACGTGCTGATACTGCTGTGCCCATTTACATATCTGTAAAATTAAATCATAGCAAACCATCAAATGCAAGACAACTTTAGCGCAGTGTAAGCTCCTGGGAGGGTCAGTCATAGACAACAACTCCCAGTATCAGGAATCTTAGAAATAGCAAATAAATCCACTCAACCACCATTTAGTATTTAATCTCATATTCCCACCTAACTATTCATGAGTTTTATACTGGCAGGCTCTAAGGTCTCCTATTTTGTAGGATTTGAAATGCATTACAGCAGATTCTTTTTTCCAGTATCTGTGTTTTACCTTCATTGAGAGATTTCTGCTCTCTCCTTCTCCTTCAGGATTGTTATTTCTATTACATAATTATAGTCCAGCAGTGGCTTAAGGATCATGCTATTTGTTTGTATCTACGGTCACCAAATCAGCTTTCCCCTCCAAAGAGCACCCCCATCCCCTATAACATCCCCCTTATTTTGCCTCTCTTCTCCCTTCCCATTCTTCATGGTTCCAGCCTCAACTCCTCTCTCTGGAACAATTATCTTATCCCCCTCAGTGGGAAAAGCAAAAATCCAGTTGGCTCATATCACCTGGTACTGCTCAAAGCTGAGGAGATTCACTTTTATTCCCAAGCTTTCCTCCTAGTGTTTGGTTTCTTGCTTTTCTGTGTTTTCTCTGACTGCTTCAGTAAACTTGTACCCTAATGCTTGCTCCTTATGTGCGTTGTGGTGTGAAGGAGCAAAAGAAATAATATCCTCTAAAAGTTGTCATTGTAATTCTTTGTTTGTTCTTTGCATCTCTGCAGCTCTGTTTGCATTTAAGTGAAGCTTTAGACTCTGTATCTCGTTCTTCAGGAATGTCAGTCAGAGGTTTATAGATTTAAAAAAAAGAAAATAATTATCTCACATTCAGGTACTGAGAAGATAAACTAAGGAAATACAGAAAGAGTTTTGTTTTAGCTTTCCCAACTTTTGCAGAACTTTAAAGTGTGTCTTGTTTTTATCTCCAGAAACAGCTAGTAAATCATCAAGTGCTCCCATCTAGCTGATTACTGTGTAGCCTTAACAAACTGGGAAATTGAAATGGGAATTCAGAGTAGGTCTTGCCATAATGATACTTCTGAGTTCTCAAAAATAATTTAAGTGCAGCTGGAATGGTTTAAGAGATCACAAAACGTGGCACTGTGCTCGCACCTCTCATGCCTGCTCTCCATCCTCTTGTGCAAAGGTTTTGCTATACACAAGGGGCTGGAAGAGAGACATGTTCCTCAATATTAAATTGTGTTCCTCTCAACAGCTGTGAAAAGCCTCCCTAGCTGCAGCTGACCCAGATCTGGAATCCTCCATCTCCTGTTTGCCTGTGATTTGTGCTTATCTCAAAGCATCTGATGAAGTGTACTGAACTTCTCCAGGCCAGTCAGTCGTTTTGGTTTTTATTTCGTGCTGGAGAGGGGTGGTAGGAACTTAAGACCTTTTTCTCATGCCAGGAAGGTAAGGTACGTGAGCTCTTATCTCCTATCAGATGTATAACCCCTCACAAACTATTCCTGAGTGCACAAACTTTGTCAAATTTTAACCTCTCTGAAATTAGTTTCCTCCTTTCTCACAGTAAAGAGGGGGTTTAGCATTGCCCAGGCAGTTTCCTCCTTTCTCACAGTAAAGAGGGGTTTAGGATTGCCCAGGCAGAACTCACAACTGCAATCAGATGGATCAAGAAATAGGAAACAAGGGCTGGATTCCCAGGTGGTCTGAGTCAATCCAGGCTTATGGAGAGCAGGGGGGCTGTGCTCTGCTCTGAAGGTACCATGGCACTGTGAAAAACAGCTTTCAGTGAACTTCCTGGGCACAGAACGTTCTCCCAAAGGAAGAACAACCTCTGGCCTCTTGGCCTCCAGTCCATTATCTGATTGTTCAAGTGGAGCAAGACGTTAACACGAGCATTGCACAATTTGATAGCATAGGTTTTTGAAAGCCGCAGTTGATGCGATGGGTTTTGCGCTCAATTGCAAAACTTTATTTTGTATATCTGTAACAAATGAAAAAACAGGTCATATCTGCCATCTTCTTTCAATGGGCTGACCAGGAAACAGCCATCTCCTGCAGGCATTTGGCTGTGTCTCCATATATAAACACAAAGGAGACTTTGTGAGCCTTTTCCAAAGTGTCTCGAGCAGGCTGTGAGGTAAGAGATGCATCTGTCTAATAATTCCATCTTTATTTCACAGATGTTTGAAAAATAAAAACAAACTGAAAGCTTATTCTTTTCTTTTATGCAGTAAACATGGGAATAACCATTAAGGGCTACTCTTTATTTATAATATTTAAAATCAATTTGTAAATGTCTTCTTCATGACCAACAATCTTGGGAGAAACTGGTCTAAATCTAGGAACTTTTACTTAATTAGACCATTTTTAAATCATTTTGATGTTCCTTATTGATTCAGGAACATTTTGGATTGTCACACAACTTCGTATTGGAAAAAATCACTCTATAACCTCTCAATAAGGTTTATGTCTAAGAAACTTAGAAAATCGCAGAGAAAAAAACCCCAAAATTTCACTTATGCATGCAGATTATGCAGTTCCAAACATAAGATTTTGAGGGGAGGTTATTTTTTTGGCTTTTGGTTTTTTGCATCAAAGAGAACGATTGTGTCAGACAGTCTTACACATGAATTTGTAACTTGGTGCTCCTGTATGCCAACGGTGTAATTGTTAGTGCATGCTTTGAGAGTTGATTTTAAAGGTCTTAAAGAGTCGGTTTTAATAATTCATATTGATTCAGTAGGGGATGAGGATGCTTGACATGTTAAATTATTAGCATTTACATTATGAACATGTTAATTACTGTATTTTTAATGCTGTTGGCTTTTATAAACTAAGAGTGTTCTTAAAGGGACATGAAGTAGATTTGCAACATGTTGGAAACCAGTGTTGTATAAACCAGGATTAGAGATATTTCTCTCTTTCTTTTCACTACTCCCTCTCACATTTTATGTTTCAGTAAGGATCTTCTATTTATTTGTCTCTCGCACCTGAACACTGAGGTAACATCAGATAAATAAAGAGGGAAAGAGAGAAAGAGAGAAAGAGAGAAAGAGAGAAAGAGAGAAAGAGAGAAAGAGAGAAAGAGAGAAAAAAAGTGAGAAGGACAAAAAGACAGAAGGAGAGAAAGAGAGAAAAAAGAGAGAGGGACAGAAAGAGAAAAGGAAAGAAAGAAAGGTGGAAAGGAAGGTGGAAAGGAAGGTGGAAAGGAAGGTGGAAAGGAAGGTGGAAAGGAAGGTGGAAAGGAAGGAGGAAAGAAAGAAAGAAAGAAAGAAAGAAAGAAAGAAAGAAAGAAAGAAAGAAAGAAAGAAAGAAAGAAAGAAAGAAAGAAAGAAAGAAAGAAAGAAAGAAAGAAAGAAAGAAAGAAAGAAAGAAAGAAAGAAAGAAAGAAAGAAAGAAAGAAAGAAAGAAAGAAAGAAAGAAAGAAAGAAAGAAAGAAAGAAAGAAAGAAAGAAAGAAAGAAAACAAGCAAAAGAAGTAAAAGAGACTGAAATAAAGTATTTGGTTATTCAGTTTGCACTAATCTGTGATAATCCAGTCACGATTGGTGTTGTAGATTCCCTTCCTCCCCTCTCTGTTCTTAAGGCCATAGTGATGGTTCTTTTGGTTTTTTTTCAGTTAAAAGTGTCTGATTAACAATGATGGCCAAGGAACAAGCAGAATAAAACAATTTACAGACATGCTTCCCCTCTTCTCCTTTGGAGAAAAAATAGCTTAACTTTACTCAGTCAGGGGTTTCTGCGCAGTAAAGCAAAAGGGAATTTACCTATCAGCAATGCAGCTTTGATATAACATTGTGTCACAGGCCAGAGAACCAACCTTTTCCTATCTCTCTGGGACATTTCAGCCCCTCCCAGACATTTTATTGGCACTCATTGTCTTGAGAAGCCCTTGTGAGACCAGCAGAGGTTGAAAACTTGCAGGGTGTATTGAGCAAAATGAGGCTGTGGCAAAGATAAGGCAATCAGTAAATCGAAGTCTACTGATAGTGGTCAGGGACAGAAATGATGTAGCAGGATCTATATGTCAGTACAGGAGATGGAGATAAGGCACAACATCAGATGGATGTCAAGAAAAGCTCTCAGATCAGGCTGGGGCACCTCACCCCCACCCTCACAGTGCCTGGCTCTTAAAGCTGCATTCCCAGAACTGTCCTTAGAGAGAAGAAGCTCCAGAGGAAGGCAGGAAGCTTTTGATAAGGCACTGATCTGAATTTGGGGCTGGCAATTGATGATAGGATAGGACAGGACAGGATAGGACAAGAGGGGAGAGGATAGGATGGGATGGGATAGGATAGGATAGGATAGGATAGGATAGGATAGGATAGGATAGGATAGGATAGGATAGGATAGGATAGGATAGGATAGGATAGGATAGGATAGGATAGGATAGGATAGGATAGGATAGGATAGGATAGGATAGGATAGGATAGGATAGGATGGGAGAGGACATTTCTGTTGCAGGAGACCTCCATTGATCCTCTAATCTGACTGCCTGACCAGCTTGGGGGTACTGAAAACTAAAGCAAATCATTAAGGTCAAAGCGAATGATTAAGGGCAACACAATTAAATTATATCCAGATACATGATTTTGGCCACTGATAACTCACTGGAACTACTGAATTATGCCCATGGACAAGGGAAGGGAGGCTCTGTCCTGAGAGGCTGGATAGGAAATGGTATACTCTAAAGGCAGTAATCAATCTGAGCTTTTTTGTGCTAACTCCTCTTCAGCCTATGTCAGCTGCTGAAGACCATTATTGCAAGTACAGATTTCACTCAAAAAGTCTGCAATGACCCTTCTATGTGTCCACATACTTTTTACAGAAGGCTTAACACGGAAAGAGCAATCACTGTTCTTATTTGTCTGGAGGTCTTCTTCCATGTGCTTCTGCACTGTGCCTGAGCAAGGTCTCTTAAATCGTGTTGGAGGTACATAATTGTGTCATTAATTAAAGCTGGAGGAGCTGGGCAGTGAGGGGGAGGCAGAGGGGAGCAGTTTGGGAGTTTCAAATTGAAGGGAAGATTCTTCACTGGACATTACGCACATTTTTGGGGCTGATGGCATGGCTGCACTCGAGTCTGGAGCTTCCATCCCTGTCTTTTGGAGTTTGAAAGCCCGAGGCTCTGAGACATGTTTCTGCATGTTTTTCCTCCTGGCCAGTCTTGCTGTATCATGCCATTTTTAATCTGTAGGAGGGCTGAAAGGAGGAGGTGCTGAAAAGCGCAGGAAAGCAGAATCTCTAATTTCTTCAATCTAAGCAAGTGATGGAAAATTTGCCAAAAAACGTTGTAGTGTGATTTCTCAAGCTTTCAGAAATCTACTGAGTAACCCAGTAATTTCTAAAATCCTGCAAAGCAGTTTAGATGATAAGCAGCTTTTTGGCAAAAAACAGGTTTGATTCTGCCTTGCTCTCTGCAAGCACAACTGTAAGGGCTGCTCTATAAATATTTTACTTTTTTGTTTTAACTTTCAACCATTCTTATTAGTACTAAAATTATTTTTGTCTGAGTTTTATTTGGGGTTCTGGTTCATAACAAAACCTGATATTGTGTTATCACCTGAATCCAGGTCAATATGACAAGCACCAGGTACGTTGAATATTGCCTACATATAAAATTCTTTACATGGGGAATATTTTTCCTGCTTCTTGGACTCAGGGAGCTCCAAAACTTTTACAAAGTGATATTGCCTGGTTCAATAACAAAATCATAATAACCAGGTTTCCCTCCTGCTGACTGCATCCTAGCAAGTGCATCCTCAACGGAAGGTTTGTTAAGTCAGACTTTGTGAGTTCCACCTCAATTAATCTGTACAAACCAAGACACACTTTGGGTAAAAACCTCACCTAAGGAGGTTTCAGGCTGCTCAGGGCATTTTGACACAAGCAGATTAATACCTTTCCTGATAGGTTTTTATTTCTCCAAGATTTTTTTTTAACCCAACACCTTTATTCTTGTTGTCATCTTATGAATGTTCCATAGGACATTTCTCACACATCTCGAGAAGCCTATGAGTCAGTATTTTTAAACTTAAAATTAGGTTCCTGAAAAGATATCCATGAATATAAATTCTGTCACAGTTTGGGAAAGTGTTAAATATCCCGTAAGTGTCACCAGACTGGAGTTTTGAAATTTAATTAGCTCATAATATATAGCTACTTTTCATAAGTAGATTCTCTGAAAATATATAGAGGAAGAATGAAAATTCAGGAATTGGTAAGAAATAATGAAACTCAAAGTTGCCTAAATCTTTTACGTCATCATTGCTGGTTTTGTTTTTAATAATTGTGTATATCTTCCTTTTCATTAAAACTAAATCCTACATGAGGGCTCTGACAAGCAATAAATTGGAATTTGTGTCCTTTTCCCAATTTTTTATTGTTGTGAAGGTGCTCTCCATATAGAAATGTTTTTTCACATTTTGAATACACAAAAAAATACTATGCCTAAAAGTTTTCAAAATGGGCACTGCAAATTCATAGCACATACCCCAATGATGAAGTTTAAAGGAGGAGCTTTGACCTCAGGCATGTTTTAGTTTTTGCTTTTCAAATATAAGCAATTACTTTGAGTTTTGCTTTTGGTTTTGAAAAGTTCTGGTTTCTTCTACAGCCCAGTTCAGGAAATATCTCTGCCCCAAACAACAGTTAATAAACATGTGCTTACTCCAGACATGGTTTTAAATCACCCCCAAATGAACAGAATCACATTATTGAAAACTGTATTAAACATTGCTCCTGGGAAATATTCTGACCAGGATCAGATTCAAATGCACACTAAACTCATACACACCCTGTTTCAGACCATGCATTGTATGTGAAATCATAATTCCCTTTTCCTAAGCTCTTGGACATATGGGATGCAGAGCAAAATTTTTTAAATTTACATATGAAATAATGTGAAATGAGTAAACTTAAATTCACCATAGCCCTTAAATGAGAGGAAAAGCTAACCTTAATCAATCTGCTCTTTCATTCAGGTCCAAGAAACCCCTCCTGGAGCCTTTTCCTGGCTTGGATTTCTCATCATTGTCACCAACCAGAGTCTGAGTCCCTGCCCCATTCCACCATTGAAGTGAGATTCTCCAACTGACTGGTGAGTATGAGATTAAAGAAAATATACTGATTTGATAAATGTGGCAGAGCCCCAGCAACCATCAGGAGCTGCTGTAGATGATCTGGCTTTTTGCTGAGTCAAGGTGATGGATTTAAATCCAAATCTGAGTTGGATTGAATATGTTTTGGTGTCTTTAAATGGTGTCCTAAGTATCAAGCAAATTTTCTTTCACAAAAAGCAGGTGGGAAATACATCCCTGAGAGTTTATTTGTTTTTTTGGTTTTTTTGGTTTTTTTTTCACTAACAACCTCTTGTTTTGTTCCTCTTGTTTGTTTAGTTTGTCAATTCTTTTCTAATGCCAGCTGTTGATCTGGCTCCTTGCCTCAGCAGAAATTTTTTGTTTCTTTTTGGTCTTTTTCTAAATGAGAATAAATCTGCTAAGCCTTGTAAGGTTCAGGGAAGTCATGGGTGTCCTGAAAATGAAGTAGCAACCTCAAAAAACTCAATCTCACAGAAAATACAAAGAAATATTTAATAGAAAATTATGGACCTTTCCTTGGAGTGCAATGAAAGCAGTGTCTAGCATACAAGAAGAGACATCTGAAAGGTAGGTATAATTTTCCAAAGACTGGATTTGTTCCAGTCTGTCTAGAAAAAGTACAGAGATACCAACTGATTTGTAGAGAACCACTGGGCTTTTAAACCTCACAAAACATTTACAGAAGAGAAATGCAAACGCAAACTTCAAATGCAAAAGTTTTCAGATGCGTATCTTGTTGAAGTTTCTCAAAATCATTTATATGGTTTATTACTTAGCAGTGGCAAGAACTTTTGACACTTTCTCTTTTTCTGTTGGGGGAGTAGGGGGCTTTGTGAGTCCTTCTGTTTCATAAGGTAATTTTGAGCCGTGTTTTTCTCCCACATCATTACCTTTACAGCTAGCCCTTTGTTCCTCACAAATGTCAGGTACGTTTACTTGTGCGAGTGGGTTCAGGATGGGGTCAGCAGACCTTATCTGTGCTGATAAACGCGGGGCTTTGCCTGTGAATGGGCTGATGGGAACAAAACCCCAGGTACAGAGCAGCTGGGGCAGCCTGAGCCCTGGGTAGAGATGGGATCTGCTGGGGCTCCCCTTTGTGTGTGTGTGCACAAATGAAACACCACGGATCGTTCTTGCAAAGCCTCCTGCTCTCCTCCCCCTCCCGGAAAGACGCATCTCTCCTTATCTCCTGCATCAATCTCTCCCTACACCGAGACAGTGGAGTTGGGACACAGGATGGCTTTGTCTGCAGGAGCACATTCAGACTAGTCTTGCAGACTAATTTTCTGCTTGGGTTACTTTCCTAATTATAATTTGTGTTCTCATCATGTCGTGGAAGAGTACATTTTAAATGAGCTTGCAACACACAGCGTAGAATACCAGCTTTATAGCGCTGCCCGCAACCTGCAATGCCATTTTTGAATTTGTCGTCATGCAAATGCCATAATAATTGCAAGTTTTCAACCCTGTGATCTATTTTTTTCCCCAGCTACTTGTAAACTGAAGGTTCAAGTTTCGTTTTCCCACTCCATATGTAAGAGCATTGGGGCAGGATGTTGATCTAACTCCTTACAATCAGAGCTGTGTATGTTATGGATCGTGTTCCAAAACACTGTTAAATATGTGGAAAAGGAAAAAAAAATACATTAATTATGCCTTCTTTAGCCCTCTTGTGCTAGCTAATAGATTTTAAATGGACTGTTTGGGGTTTTTTTACTGATAACCACAAAAAAGTGTTTCATTCTCTCAGTTAATACTGGAACCATTTTCTGGGAATGGAGAACTAATTTTTATTGAGTGATAGAAATAGGATGCCTGATTCTGTCAAGAGTAGAAGAAGCAAAAGGCATCTCTGAATTAGCCACCTACTCCTTGGGAACTGTCTCATGAAAAATTTTAAGGGGAGTCTTATTCTGTTGAATCCATTGAGGGACACTTTAGAAGAGCAGAACCATGCACAAAAGCATGTGTACAGGGGAAAAAAATTTTACATATTGTTTACAGATTAATTTGTATGTGTTTATTTGCACACCTTACCTAGCCTGATTTATCTTATTATAGCTTCTACCTACAGACACTTCCTTAAGCCAGGATTTTAAAATAAAATGGCCCATGTTTTCCTTTGAGAGTGGTCACAGGAAAGCCAGATTGTTTCCTACCCTCAGGAATCATATCCTGCTCATGTCATGCAGCAGGATAAATGGCAGTGCCCACAGTGGGTGTGACACTTGTGATGTGACAAGGAGAAGGAGCTCAGCTTGCATGTCTCCCTGCTCCCACGTTGCAATCTGTTCAGATGGGATTGCATGTTTGGATCTGGTTAGTCCCTGAATGCTGATTCAGATCTCACCCCTTGTGGCCTCGTAGGAAAAAAATCTCAATGCTGCCCTGGTGGGTAATAGTTATAGATCATTAGCTGCAAGAGTAATTCACTGTGAAAGTGCATGATAGCACAAACACTCGCTGTCCCAGTGCAGCCATACTCACTTGAGGGTTTTTGCATGAAGGTTCTCCATGGAGATATGGACGTTTTGGGTTTTGTAGTGAAAAACCTGAATGTTTTGGACTTTGGTGTGCCCCAAGTACATCTGTCTCTCCCACAGATGTGAGAGGGATTCTCCCTACATTGCAGAGAGCTCAGGGAAAGGATGGCGGAACATCATCTCAGCCCTCCCACTTTGGAGGAACCACCAGTGCTGGGGAATCACTGCTCCACAAGGGAAAACAGATTTGTCCCTTCACCCCTCAGTAGTCACAGGATCCTTCCCCTCATCCAGGCTGCCGAAAACCACCCAGCTGATGGTAGAAATTGACTTTCCTGAGGAAGAGCAGGGCAGGGCAGGGGGATGCAATGGTGCCCAGGAAAGTGCAGCTCAGCGCTTCAATCACCTCCCCAGACTCGAGCAGCTGAGCTGTGGAAATCACTTTGACGTAAATCTCCCAGCAGCTTTTTTGTCTGAAACAAATGGTGCATAAAGGAAATGCAAAATTGTTTGGTGGACAGGATTATCTGTGTGTTTACCCCTCTCAGCACTTTTCTTTTGTCTTTTGGCCGTGTAGCTCCCGTTGGTGTGAATAGCTGAGCAGGAAGCGAAACTGCTGAACACAGGCAGGGTGTGAGAGAGCTCTCCCTTTGAACCTGTGGCAGCTCTGCACTCGTGACTGCAGGAAATGTCAACTTAGAGGAATTACCAGTGGTACAAAGTAATTATTTTTCATTTCCGAGGTTGTCTGTTCGGCGCTAACCCAAATGTAAACTTTCCGTAATTCTGCATCATAATCATGCCCCCCTCTCCTCCACCCTGGGTTTCATTTATTTTTTTTTTTTTCATTTATTTATTTATTAGGGTTTTTTTTTTTTCATTTATTTATTTATTACTTTTTTTTCATTTATTTATTTATTACTTTCATTTCCAGTCGCTGTTTTACATGTGCACCCTCACACATATGCACACACAGCTGTGGCAGCTCATGGTGGGTTTTTTCATGGCTTTCCATCCCCTCAGCCCTATTTGAGTGTGTATTATTCTGTTGCCATAACACGCTGATGATATACAATATTTGTATAAAGATTCAAATCAATGTTTATCGCATCAGAGCACTATCATTCAAAAGGGAAAGCACAAATCAATAATTCATTAAGCAAGAGAGAAATGAATGATTTGAATTTGTTGTTCTTCTCCCCCCTAATACTTTCAAAAGGAATTGCATTGTTTAAATGAAATTTGATCACTTTTGGACTAAATGAGCCTGATTTAATGCATCTTATAGTAGTCAGCATAGTATTCATCATGGGACAAATAGTAGAAATGCACAATTATCATATATATCATTCAGTTTGCTGAAATTTCCTATTCATTAAAAATATTTCATTCTATAAAGATACTGGGGTTGAGGGGGTTGAGGGTTTTATATGGGGTTTCAAGTTGAATGAAATAACTTTTTTAAATATAGATAAAATTATTACTTTCAAGTTGGAACCCTTCATGTTCAAAAACTTGTCTCATGAAAAATGAATAGAACTACTTTTAAATAGAAAAAATTTGCTCTTTAAAAAAAGGGTATACTCAATCTTGGTAATGTTAAATGTAACAGTTCTGGAAAAATTAGAAAAGTTTTCCTTGGAGTTTCAATTTTTGAATGAAACAACCAGAGGAATAGACATAAAAGTGTGACTGCTAATCAGCTCAATAATTTCCTTTTTTTTTTTTTCTTTTTACCAATAATCAGCTCTTAATTTCCTTCTTGTGCTTGGAAAAACAAGTTCCACCATTCTCTCTGGTATCATATGTATGTTGATACTCCAGGAAGGTCCCAATTTTCTTTCTCTGAACCTGTCCAAATCCATGAGAAATCCATGTGATCTCCTGCATTGTAAGGTGGGCTAAATGAATGAGACCCTGGATTTCAGATCAGCACCCTTGGCCCTCCTAATTTCCTAATTCACCAGCAGTAAAGTGGTCATTGCTGATGACACAGGGAATTCCTTGTGGTTTAAAACACAATGACAGAGTATCCACCAGGAACCACAGAGCATTAGCAGCTGCTTTCACTGAGGATGAGTGTCCTCTATTGATTGGTTTTCATTGCCTGAGCTCAATAATGCTTTTATTTATGATGACATAGTTTATGATTGCTTCTTTATCTGCTGTGTGTTAAGATGAGCTTAGAATCAAATTACCATATTTACCAAAATAGTAAATTGGATTCTGGATTCTTGTAGAAGATATTTTATTCCCAGACATACGTAACAAAATTCAATAGAAATTTAAAAAAAAATTACCCAGACTGGCCTTGAAATTTTCATATCTCTACTCATTGATGTCCCCATCACTGAAATTATGGCTTCTCTTCTCAGCTTATGATCCATTCTGATGGCCCTGTGAGGAGCTTTATTTTCAAAATTTTATCTTCCCTGTAAAATTCTACCTTCAAATGTGAATTTACAATAGGGGCTGAAATCAGCACAGCTTGCTGTGAGTTATTTGCTTAGCAGGTCAGATGTAATCTAGACTGGGTCCATGAAGTGGTTACACAAATGCAGAGAGAAAAAAACCCCAAAAGAGATTATTAAAGTTGTGGAGATCTGGGCTAACAGGTGAAGTCTGGGTGAAGTCACCTGGATTGTAGTGGGGAGGGATGAATTTAAGCTTCCCCTCTTGTCATCGCTGTCATACTCTTCCCCATGGGGGAAAATACCCAAACAACCAAAAAACAAAAACAAATACAAAAGCAAACAGAAAAACTCACTAAAAACACAAGGCAAACAAACAAAAACCCCCACAATGAAAAACCAAACAAACAAACAAAAAAAAAAACAACAGGAAAAAACCCCCACCAAACAAACAAAAACAGAATAAAATAAAAATAAAGAAACAAAAAATTAAACAGACAAAAAATCCCCATTCTTACCCATTTTTTCTCATAAATAGCAGTGGAGTAATTTTGTGGCAATATCTGTTCTGTTGTTGTGCATTTAGGATAATCATGGGCAACCCATGCTACCAATGCAACAGAAGGCAGCATCACTTCTTGCACTGGCAGCTCCTTTACAGAGCTAGAGATAACATCAAAGTAACTCCTCTATAAATTAAACTGCTGGGAGTAACTAAGACTGGAGGAAAAAAACCCCAAACTTTTAATTTTCTTCAATCAATCACAACATGGTGCAGTTGTGTTTTAGCTTGTTTGCTCAGCAGAGATTACTCCTGTCTGTTGATTGACTCGGTGCCATTGTATTTTTTATTGACTTTTTAGGTGGTTTTTACAACATTCAGGGTGCATAAGTTAAGAGAAAAGTAGTGTATTAACATTTCAAGGTAGAAGAAGGCCATAAAGATGCTGAGAAGGTATAATTTGCAAAAACAGGAAATTACAAATTAGGATAACTCCCTTGCTCTCATACCTAGTTAGTCCCTCTGTACATGTTTTCTGAGCATCTCAGTAAAATACCAATTGTTTACATACCATAAAAAGTTAATGGATGATAGAGTTAGCAAATACTTTAGTATTATTAATAAGGTCATTTAAGATATGATTAGGCTGAAATTCAGATGCAAGGACGTATACAGGATTTCTGAGCTGTAAAGACGTTAATTATTTGAAGAACTGTGTTTGGTCTAATACAAGCAAAGACAATAAAAAAAGATACAGATTTTTAAGTACATGTAAGGAACATAAACATAAATATTATATTGACAAGTGTAAAACACATTCCCTGAAAGTTCTCTGTACATGAGTTGTTTCAGACCTGCCATTTGGGTTCAAGAGAGCCTGTGTGGCCTCTCTATATGAAAAGGTAGTTTGTATGTGGAAAACTTCAAAGCAAGATTTTTTTTCCTTTTTCTGTCTATGTAGCTGTATGTACTCACTGATTGCTGCTTGTTACTGTGACTTTTTGTTGAATGAATTCCATTAAAACCAAATATTTTGGGAGTCTCCAATCCTGCTTTGGAGAGGATGTAGTTATATTTCACATGTTGATGTTCTTCTAAGAAATGAGTCCCTGTAGAAGAACTTCCTGAAAATTATTATAATAATTTCACAGTGCTCCCCACATCATCTTTTGACATCTGTGTTTAACTATCAATAAAATAGGACAATTGTGTTACAGGATCTCTCTGAGTTCAGCTGTCTAATAATATTAAGGCTTTGTTAGTGCTATAATTTTTTTCTCAGTTCCGTTCTTCTTTTTCTGGAGCAAAATGGTGTCTTTCTTTTTATCAAATAAGGAGCTTTTGTGAGATTGTCTCATTTCACGGATTTTGCAGTCAGAAACCTAAGATTTGGTGGGGTTTTTTCCCATTGTATCCTTCTAGTTTCACTAACAGCACTAATCACATTGATCAAGTATACCTAGTATATTGGCAAAAAATGAGGAAAGTCACAGGAGAATCCTCCATTATCACCTGAACAAATACATCTGGCTTCTTGAACTAGTCCCTGATTCCACCCTGTGATAGAGAAGATGGATGTTTTCAAAGACAGCTGATGCCATCCTAAATCAAGCTCCTGGTATTGGTTAAATGAACTTCCACAGCACACCCTGTTGCTGGGTGAAAGGAGAGCCCAGGTGACCAGCTCATGTCTAGGTGAGATGAATTGCAGATTAATTGCAGATGAATTGCACCCCGAGACCAGCATGGTCCTGATCACAGTGGACTTCCCTGCATCACACAGCCCTTAGGTGTTCCCCAAGGAATTTCTCCTGGAAGTGTTCCCTGGTGATGACATTTTTGTCAGTCTCACCAAGCCAGGGTAGGGTCTGTCCAAAGGCCACTACCCAGTAGCACATGAGGTGACTTGGGAGGATGCTTTAGCTTTATAAAAAGCTTTGTCAATGGATGTAATTTTCATTTCCTTTAGGTGATCCAGTCAGAAAGAAATAATACTGAAAGAAGGGTCGCAATTTTCTGTTAACTCCTATAAAATTTCTCCATAAAACGATAGCAAAAGCATCTCTTTACCAGAAGGCGTTTTGCCAATTAAGATTTACTGTGTTGTCTTTACATGTGGGACTTGCTGCAGTTGTTGCAACCACTGAACTTTCTCTCAGGCATCAGCCCACATCTTATTATGATCAAAATCCTTGTCATTAATCCCATTTCATTGTTCTCCGTTGTGGGATAAATTCATCAATGGATGATCTCATCCCGCTTAATCTCATTAGTTTAGATTATTTCTTTTCTAGATAGCCTTATCATAATCTTATCATCACAACCCTTGGGATGTTTGGCCCCAAAAGTGCTGTATGTGTGTTGGGTTTGATGGTTGTTGGTTTGTTGAGGTTTTTTTTTAATTAATATTTCACAGTTTGATAAGAACATTAACATTTAACCCTCAGCTGCCTCTGGTGAGACAAAGAAAAGCTTTGGAAATGACTCAACAGATGACTGCATATTATGGATCTCAATTGCCTCCACTTGGTAGGACTCTGATTTTTAAAGATTTGCTTCTGAGCACTGCCATTTTTCACAGGTATCTAGACAGAGACATCATTTGCAGACAGCTGAATGCTGACTGTATCCCTGACTGTATCACTTTGTTTTGATAGAACCTGCTCAATCATACTGAGTAGTACCTTCCCTCAGAACAGACTCAAAAAATTTCAACTCTGAAAATATTATCTGAACTGCCAGCTAATATTGAATAAGCGTGAACTCCATCAATGAGTTCTTTAGGAAGAAAACCCCACAGTGTTCCCTGTATCTAATTTTCTTTTTCTGCAGGTGTTCTAAAATACAGTAATGTTTTATAACAGGAGAATCCTTTCTTTCTTTGCGAGGCAGGTAAAGGAGGAAAAGCCACTGATATTGCACATCCCTTATAAATGGAGCTAGCAGTCTCACTTGTTGGAGCACGGGGCTCCATGTGAAGCCTGAGGTCTGAGTTCGTGTTTACCTTGACAGATTCAAAATAGACCTTGTGGCTCCTACAGGGAGCTCAGCAGACACCAGATTACACTACATTAAATTTAGCGCCTTTTTTTTGGTGGAAATGGTGAAGCTGATGAGAAAATGATTTGAGATTTTTTTTTTTTCTTTTTGAGCCTGAAAGAGACATCAATTGACTGTAGTGCTCTCAAATCTACTGTGTCAGATGCCGGCTTTGGGAAAGAGGTAGATCTGTGTGTTCATCTCTCTTTCAAAGGCTGTTTATGCACTTTATCTAATGACTCTTTCATGTAAATGATCTCCCTCTGAGTTAGATTAGAGCCCTTGGAATAATAAAATTAGGTTAGGCACATATTAGTATGTGGATATACTCCCCTGCTCCTCTGAGGTCTCGTAACATTATTCATGAGTATATGAATGACCGCAGTCTGTTCTGAGTCTGTTTCCAGGTCCCTTGTGTTCCCCAAAAGAAGCTTTGCTGAATATTTATATGTCATTCATGATTCAAAGTGGGTCTTTAGCCATCCACTTACTAATTGTATTTAAACTGTCCAGTCTGGGGACAGTACCCTATGATTGAGGTAAAGCACGACACATAATGTACATTTTTGTAGTGAGCAGGTGCCATTCATGGATGCCTCATACTTCAGAAACTGTTGGTCAAAGCTGTTTAGTGAATGTATATAAATAAATCAATTTTCAAAAATCAATACTGGGTTGCAAACAATTTCTAAGAATAAAAGTACTTACACAAAGTATTGATGACCACCATTCAGAGCACTCTGCGGAGAAGGCTACTCTTGGAGTTGAAAATTCATTTGAACAAACATACAAATCATTCATGAGCTCAGTGAGCAGAGCAATTTAAATAAGCTGATCACAGGCAACTTGTACAGCTGTATGAGATAAACATAATATGTTTTATTCTTTGTGCAGTTGCACAGACTATTTGCCATGTGCTTCCAGAACTCTTGTGGATTTGTGGTCTGAGGAATACCACTACAGAAGCATTGCATCAGTAAGTGTAATCTGCTAGTGATCATGGTTTAGCAGATTTTGCCTTCACTGACATCAAATCAATCAATTAATCTATCAACTATTGGCATAAACTTTTGTTTTATGTGCTTCCATGACTCATATTTCTGCTTTTATTTCCTGCGGCTCATTTTCTCGATCTTATTTTCTTAGTCATAATCAATATATCCCTATATTAGTCCTTCAGCAGAAGTCCACAGCTTCTTATGGAATGGTGTCACTAACATTCTTCTGAGTCCATCCATCCATCCACCCATCCATCCATCCATCCATCCATCCATCCATCCATCCATCCATCCATCCATCCTCCATCCATCCATCCATCCATCCATCCATCCATCCATCCATCTACCCATCCATCCATCCATCCATCCATCCATCCATCCATCCATCCATCTACCCATCCATCCATCCATCCATCCTCCATCCATCCATCCATCCATCCATCCATCCATCCATCCATCCATCCATCCATCCATCATCCATCCATCCATCCATCCATCCATCCATCCATCCATCCATCCATCCATCCACCCACTGATCCATCATATGCCACCTCTAACACCTCTAATAAAGAGTTGTGAAAACGCAGTAAGAACCTCTTACTACCTTTTCACAACTCTTCCTTTCTTTTCCCTGAAGTTCAGCAGCTTCCAGAATACCAGTGTGGTGTCTGTGCACTACTCTAAATCCTAATCCAATCCAATGTGGTGAACTGATGTGCTCCATGTGCCTTTGCTGACCAAAAGTGAGTTTCCAGTGCTGCTCCATGACTTTACACCAGGCAGACACTGCTCAAAGCAGGATGAAGTGTCAGCACCCCAACAAAATGTCAAATCTTTATCCAGCTACAGCTGAGTCTGAGAACCTTTCCAAGAGCTAACTACATGCATGAAGTCTCATTTGCATGCATGAGTACAGGTCAACCATCACTGCATGTATATGAAACAGAGATTTTGAGAAAACAAAACTTACACACGAATTATTGACTTCCTGGCAAAGAAAGCCTTCTTTCCTTCCAATGGGTGACTGAGTTCCCAACAACTGTGTTGCAGACAAGGGGTTTTCTCTAATTTACTGTGCTCAAGGGTTGTTGGCATTTCTGTAGTCCTGAAAAATTCTCCTGGATGAGGAGAATATTTGAGTCCTAAGGAGAAGTCTGCAAGGGAGTATCTCTTCAGATCAGAACCCTCTTCCACAAGACAATTCTTGCACCCTTTACTTGAAAAAGGAAGCTGAGATGGAGGGAGCAAAGATGTAGACAACTGTCACTCAGTGTATCTGTTTCAGAATCAAATGTCAAAAAATTATTAAATACCCCTTTTTCTTTTGATGTTTGCCTTCTACTAATGATGACTTGGGCATATATGGTAAATAAAAGAGTTCTTTTCTTCTTTGAAGCTCTATAATTGCAACAAGGCCTCATTCTCCCATTTCCCAGAATCTTAAACCAGTTTTGAAAAGTATCCAGAAAAAGTAGAGTTGCTACTCCATGGTTTATCAGAATTTGGGAACACATCATGTCGTTGTGAACTGAGCTGTTTTCCTGTCACATTGCAGGACTTTAGAGAAAATACATTATCTTTGAAAACCTCATTTGAGTTTTTACAGGAATCAAAGTATCACTTGGACCCCTGTCCATGGTTTGAAAGTGTAATAAAACAAAGTAAATGCTTTAGTCCTGTGAGACACCCATCTGACAACACAAATGGGCAGCATCAGTATGTATTTAAAATTTAATATATAATCCCTATATTAGCATATATTTAGCATTATTTTGCATAATTTTCATATTAGCATACAGGGATTTAACAATCCTCCAAACAGCTGACCTGTCCAGGTGGAAGAGGAACCACATGAAACAAATGAGGAAGTGTACCAATACTCTGGAAAAAAAAAAAAAAATTGGGTGGTCAGTCATTAATTAGTTATATTAATTACACTTCCACTAAACAAAACCAGATCAGTCAGTATTTAGGCTGAAATAGAGTGGTATTCAATAAATGCACTCCCTGACCCTTGTGGCAGTCTGATGCATTCCTGGAAGCTGTTTATCCTGTAAAAAGCAGGAGTGTAACTTGTTCTCAGGAACAAGCCCAGCAAAGATTAAAGGAGTAATTAAAGACCAAAACTTCATGTTATATACCGTAAAAACCTCTTAACAATGTTGGCTATAGTGAAGCTTTATATTATAAATAGACTGAAATGCTAGGTTGGCTGTCCAAGCACTCTGTTTTCAGATATATTGCTGAGCTGAGAGTTTTCATTGGATAATTAGCTGTGGTAGAACAAATTTCTGCACCTTAGGTTGATTTAGTCCTTGGAGTCCCCGTTTGAGTTTCTGAAAAGAAAGTATGCAATTAATTGCTCAGCAGCCTGACTGGAGAGCTGTAAGGAAACTACAAGTTAATACCCTTTAAGTGCATTTGAAAAACCTTCTGTGTAGGTAAGCTGAACGAGAGATCAACACACAGGAGAAAAAAAGGCATATTTGTGCTCTGGTTCACTCATGCAGGGCAGAGCACCATGCAAACAGTGTGACCCCAGGAGGTGAAGAAATGCATTTTCCCAGTTGTTGTGCTGCTAGCTGGCAGTCTGGAGGCAAGAAATGTACCTGCGTTGTGCCAGGGCTCATCAGCGTGTGAAATAAAGTTTATCTTCCGTCCCTGTGGGTTACTGGGAGGGGGAAACGCCTCTCATACCTGACCCCTACGCTTGCCTTCCAGTATTCAGATCATTGAAGGCTGAGAACTCTGCCAACCAGGGAATTTCTCTGGTTTGGCTATCAGGAAAATAAATAGTTTGTGAATTCTGTGTAAAGATAGTACAGAAAGACATGAGCAAGTACTCAAACTTTCCCACCAACTGTGCAATTGTGCTTTTGTGGGCACAGGCACATAGCTGTGACATCATCTAGCCCTGGTCTGTGTACAGTCATGGTTTTCAGGGGAAACACACAGTGTGTGAGATTCACCATGGGTGTGAAGCTTGGCATGGTCAGAGCCTTTGTTTGCAATCACTCAGAGTCATGGAAGGAGAGGGAAAGGGAATCTGTGTTTTATTACAAAGGCACTACTGGGGGCAGCTCTGCAATGTACAATAAATAATAATAATAATAACAGTACCAAAGTAAAAGTCTCCTATCTAACAGCCTGTTTGGTGTGTGAAACACTTAATTTAAGTATTTCCCTTTGTGCATGAATCTTTGAAAGGCCATTTTTAGCGTGAAATCTGACAGCATTCATTCATCTGTTCCAACTAAATTTTGCCATTTCAGGGCTACAGAGCAAAATTTCAAGGCTTTATTTTAAATGCCAGAGGTGGTCATGCCAGAGAAAAATAGTGATCTATTTGGCCCTAAGGTATAGGAACGAGAATATGAGTGGTGTCTTTTGTGGGGAAAAAAAAGAAAAGAAAATTCTAACACAAGCAGAAGCAAAGCCTTCTCTCCATCACATATAACACCAAGATAAAGTAGTGATCTGGTAATTTGTGGGTAAGAATTCTGTTTTCTAAATACGTGTCAGTGAGGAGATGGCAGGTGTTGAACAATGTCATCACTTTTTCTGCATATGTTGTTGTTGTTGTCATTGTTATTACTACTACTATTAGTAGTAGTAGTAGTAGTAGTAGTAGTAGTAGTAGTAGTAGTTCCTTCTCTGCCTCCATGAACGACCCTTACCTCAACACACAAATTATACTGGGGATTTTTTTTCCCCACAAGTCTTTCCCTCACCTCACTGAGAGGGAACAAGTCAGCAGGAATCTGTGTGGCATTAAGTGCCAGGCTAAACCCCATCAGGAACTGCAATGACTTTATTCCCAAAAAATATCAATACATTCTGAGTAAATCCCATCCTGGTTAGATGAAAATCATAACCACAGCACAGGCTGGAGAACAGAAGCCTCAGGGTGACCTGACTGTGCCCTTCCAGCATCTGAAGGGAGTTGACAAAAAAGATGGAGAGAGATTATTTACAAGGGCCTGGAGTGACAGAACAAGGGGGAATGGCTTCAAACTGAAAGAGAGTGGGTTTAGATGGGATTTTATGAAGAAATTCTTCCCTGTGAGGGTGGTGAGGCCCTGGCCCAGGGTGCCCAGAGCAGCTGTGGCTGCCCCTGGATCCCTGGCAGTGCCCCAGGCCTGGCTGGATGGAGCTCTGACCAACCTGGGACAGTGGAAGGTGTCCCTGCCCATGGCAGAGGGTGGAACTGGATGATTTGAGATCCCCTCCGACCCAAATTATTCCATGGTTCTGTGAAATGGCCAGGATGGGAGGAGGATGTGAGGCCAACCTAAAAGTTCACCCAAGAGTTCATGTGCTCATTTTCATATCTGCGACGTGGATCCTTGTGGGAGGCATGTGAATGCAGGAGGGTAAAACAGCCTCCAGCAAGCACCCCAGCATGCCTCTTGTTCTGCAGAAAACTTGCCTGTACAACTATTTCTTTTGGCTTGAGGCTCTGCAGCTCTGAAACTTCTTATGAAGAGGGGAAAAAAAAATAAAATAAGATAAAGAAAGTATCCCTAAGGGCCTCGTTCCATGATTTGAAAGCCAATTTTTAACAGCACACATAACTTTCAAGATTAGATGCCCCGAAGCAAAATAGAGTTCAGAAAGTTTGGGGTTTTTTCTCCACAGGAAATGTTTGGAAGTTCCATGAAATTGTGTGTGGGGACTGCTGGCAAGGGGTGGGAAGGGCAAGCCCCAAAATACAGAAGTGTAAAGCAGGAAATGTTTTTAAAAAATACAGTGTTGGGCAGCTGCCTTGGAAGACAAACATATTTCAGGTCTGAAAGGTTAGAGTGCTTGTCCCACCGTTTTAATCATGGAAAGGCTTCAGACAACTGACCCCTTGCAGTGATACTGTGCCTCATTTAGATCTCTTTTACAGCTGTTTGGGCCAAAGTGAGTCAATTCACTTAATGAAGGTCCTCCTGATTTACATCATGATAAGTAGACTTGGAAGCAATCAGAGAGAGTAATTCTGGCAAAAGCAGTTTCACATGATATTCCATTAACCTACATTCACACAGAGATGCTGTCCCTTTCTCTTCTGCCTTTAATTTCTATTATGTTCGGTTCTGATTCATGAGGCTGGAAGTTGGTTCATTCCTGTCTTCACACTTAAGATAAAGAACATAACAGATGTGTCACTGTGAAGCCCTACATGGATCGCTATTTTTCTCCCACTGAATTGCCACTTGGAAACAATGTTGGATGACAGTTGTGGACATTGAAAATTGCTTGAAATGCGAGGGGAATTTTAAATTCTGAACTCAGTCCAGCCTTTAATAATGTGCCAGCCTTTGTCATCAGTTACTTAACAATAGATATGCATTCTGCTAGAGAAAAATGCCCCGTGGTACTATCTCAATATACACAGACTGTAAATTATCATATGGCACTGCAGAACATGGCTACAACATGGGCCTTTTTAGTCTTTTGGGTTTTGTCTGCTAGAGCCTTTTTTAGCTAATAAAACAAAATTTGGCACCCAGTGGTGAAGAGGAGGTCCAAAGCACCTTATTCATACAGCTCTTTGTGTTCTTGGAGATTTTATTTTTTGCTTTTTTGTTTGTTGGTTTGTTTTCTTTTTTTTTTTTTTAATTTTGTTTGTTTGTCTTCTTGTTGTGTTTTTTTAATGCATCTGTGTCATGGTAAATCTGGGCATCATGGTTCCCTTGTGCTGGACTGCTGCAAAAATCTTCCACTGCTCTTGTGGTTCTCAGTGGGGTTTTTTCCTTGCATGTGAATATATGACTAATGGGTCATTAGTGGTAGGAAAAAGATAAGGAAAATGAGAGAAGTGGCATTGTCACTGAGGTAGAGCTGGCTTGTGGCAAGCACTGCACATGGAAACAGGGCTTCTCTGTGTATTTGTATGAAAGGGACAAAAGAAAAGGGTGATATAAATGTTCAAGAGGAGCTGGAACACTTAAAAACAGATAGTAAAAGAAGTGCATCTCTTGAAAACAGTAATTTCAATGTTATTTCAAGAATAACTACTTCCATAGGATTATTTCATTATTCACCACTTGCAAAGAGTCTCTGTTGACAAGCATATGTGCCTTAAGTCTTCAGATCCTTGGCAAAAGGGATAAAAAATGATTTTCAGTAACACACCAACCCCTTACAGGGGGGAATTTCACCATAATAAAAAAAAATTACAAACACTTCATTTGGTAAAAACCATTTTGAAATATTTTGGAAGCCATTCTGCATCAGGAAACTTATTTTTTACTTTCAGTAAGAGAAGAAATGGACATTTGCTGAAAGCAAATCAAACCTGGGTAAATGTTTATAGACAGTACATTGCCTTATTTACACCACAGTTTCCTTAAAACATTGAAACAATGACTTTCTAATGTTGAACTTATATTTTATAATTTATGCTGCTTGATTACTTTTGGCATCTCTTTCAGTGAGAACAATGAGGAGGTCAGCCAATCTTATGTTTGTTTCCATTGACTGCCATTATTTATTCATTAGCTCGTTTATTTGTGTCATGCTGGCAATATGCATGACACCATACAGATAAAAAAGCCTTGACAGTCAACATGCAAATGCAGAAAAGGAAGTTACAATTCAACATGAGCAACTTGAGTAAGGACTGTCTTGCTAACTCCAGTAATTACAAAAATTCAGGGGTCTGGTAATATTTTTTCTGTCCCTTTTCTGACTGACATCAGTGAGTCTCAGCTGAGGTTTCTGCTCTGATACCAACATGACTCAGTGACAATCTATAGGAAGCTGGGAGACTTATGGCTTAATAGGGTTATTATGAAAAAAATTATTTTATGTGCTTAAAAGGGGAAGCAACTACAGAATTCTCTTTGTCCATTGAGATCCAGGTAAAACAAGTGAGCAGTGCAATGAATGTAAAATTTTATGGAACTATGATAAATATTTAATATTGAGGTACTGGGAGTACCTTGAAGTCCTGCTTGGGAGTCACCACTGTCATAGCTGGACCTTTGGGAAAAATTTCTTATTGTTTGCTCCAGCCATAGCACAAGATGTGACGAAGTGACATGACCTTGCTTTTAAACATCCTGGCAATATGGAATTGTTTTCTTCTCTTTCTAATTTTTTAATTTTTCCCACCTCTATTTCTTCCTTTTTTCTCTCTCTCCTTTTAAATTAGTAATTTTCCACATGTATTTCACATTTATAAATGGGCATTGAAGTCACAAGAGGACTGGATTCACAAACCTGGCCTTATACAACCTTTTCAGATTCCACAGTCCATTGTTTAAGATATAATTTCCTCAGGGTGTTGGGAACTTAAATTCACATTCATGTTTTCAAGCAAAGAGGAAATTTAAACTCCAGTCTTCTTCTTCCCAGATGATTGCCCTGGTCATTTGAGCTAAGATAGAGAAGTACAAATTTCTTTGACACTTCTTTTTGAAACATTGTTGTGGTATCTGAATTCCTTTGTGAGTCTGTCACCCCAGTTTGAAAATATTGTATTTAGTAATGTGTGTTTTGTACAATTCTAGTTGTCCTTCAATTCTGCTTCCCAACTGACTCAGTATAATCCAAATATGGGAAAACTTTAAGCTGAAACAGTGCCTTCAGGAAATAAATGCTTTCCTGAAGAGAAACTATTCACCATGCTACACTCCAGGCTGGGTCCTGCAATGATTTATGTCTACACTTAATTTTGCACCAGGGGTAGCTGTGCTGAAGTCAGGGGGACTGCTCAGAGTTCAGAAAGTTAAGCACATACTAAAGATTTTGTGGGACTGAGCTGATGAAGAGGAATTCTGCCATTAACAGGCAGTTCAGAGAGATGAGCTGTTTGAGGAGCAGCCTGTTGAGCACGCAGAGTCCTTCAGCATCCCTTAGCCCAGCCATTAAACCACATCTATTTCTTGCTGTGCTTATGGGGGCCACAGCAGAAATGGAACAGTCCTGAAAGAACCCGAAGTGCCTGAGGTCCTTGTGGTTTCCAGCTGATTGGATTTATGCTGCAGCTCCTCTTTCCCTCCAAGTTACCCACCTGCATGCTCTGTGTCCAGTCCAGCGCTGTGGAGAGAGCCCACGCTGCTGGAGGAGCCCAGTAAGGAATTGCTGATCCCTGGCAATTTGTGCCTGGGCTTTGTACCCCAAAAGGACAAGGGCCTCCAAATCCATGTTCTTCAGAACTGCCCTGAGACTTCCAGGTGTCTTCCAAAGCGCATTAGTGAGAAAACGCATGTGTTTCTAAATTATAGGGCTGCAGTGATGGTGGAGGGTCTGGAAGGGAAGCCACACAAGGAGTGGCTGAGGGCACTGCGTCTGTTCAATGTGTAATGGGGAAGAAGGTAAGAGAGTACAAGTCTATTTTTAGGCTGATGGGGATTTTGAAGCTCATGATGAACTTTCATTCCCAGAAGGAGGTGAGGCTTTCTGTTCTGGAGTGGATGTAAATTGCTATTGGGATTAGGCTGATTAAAAGAGAAATGGAGACTGAGGGGGGAATTTATTGGGGTCTTTATTCAACATCCTCATGAGGGGAAGAGGAAGGGCAGCACCAACCTGTTCCACTCTGGTGGCAGTGACAGAACCTGAGGGAATGGCTGGAGCTGGGCCAGGGGAGGGTTTGGTGGGATATCAGGAAAAGGTCAGGCACTGACCAGTCTCTCCAGGGAATGGGCACGGCCCCAAGGCTGCCAGAGCTCCAGGAGAGTTTGGACAGCACCCTGAGGCACAACTGGGATTGTTGGGGAGTCTGTGCAGGGCCAGGAGTTGGACTCCATGGTCCTTGTGGGTCCTTTCTGACCTTTCTAACCTTGTGGGTTAAATAGGTGGCAGGAATACATTAAATAAATAAAAATTAAAATTATTTAAATTAAATTAAAATTATTAGATTAATCATTAAAATTAAATTCTCTTGCTCCTTAATCATGCTGTTATGTAACTTGTGACAGAAGAGCATACGGCCCAAATCTGGAATTACATTGATAACCCAGGAAATACAAAGCCTCCTGTTGCCTTTGGCTATGACCATCTTAAAACTCTTCTTCTAAGCACTAAAAAGAGATCTGAAAAAAGTATTAACTACACTTGGTATTTGCTTTTTCCATTCATGAACATCCAAATCAAAGTCATATGACCATTTCTCAATTAGGAAAAACAAGATACTTTTCTCCATTGTGATTTTGGTCCTATTTAACAGTCAGGAAAAGGATCACCCTGGGTTAGAAAATGGTTACAGATCTAAGGTAGATTGGTTCAGCTCTACAATTCAGTTCTAAGGTAGATCAATTCTGCAGTTCAGCTGCTTCCCCACCATATATTTCCTCTATTACTGAATAAATCACCTGGACCCAGCTCCTCAACCTTCTAATATCTCCCTTGAAATCTTAGGGATTCAGCTACGGAAGTTGTCTTGAGGCTCTAGGCTACAATCTGTTTGAGATTTTGTTTCCAACAGATAAAAATATGGAGAATATTTCTTCTATACTCTTTTGATGTGGTGTCAGGTTGAAAAGTGTACATTTAATTCATGTAAGAAGCTCAGGGTAGGAAATAGTAAGACCAGTGGCAAAAAAAAATATATATATATCTAAAAAGATGGAACTGGTTGCATTTAATTACATAGAAGCCTTTTTTTAAGCTAGCTGACAAAATATTATTTGACCACTTGACAATTAAAAATATGTTTAACAGTATGAATAAATTGGTGCCCAGTGTTTGCTTCCTAATGTATTGTATCAAATGAGGGGCAAAGATGAAAATCCACAATATGAAATCAATTCCATTCAAAGCCAGTAAGCCCAAACAACATTAAGAGATTTGGATTATTTCCCCCTGACCCCACCATCTTGTTTTTATTAAATAGAAATCAAACTGGGGCTTTATAGACTCTCCTGGGAATAAAGACAATCTGATGATTTTGCTTAGCAAACAGTAACACCTAGAAATTTGATTTCTGGCCAGTTCTCGTGTTTGGCAGGGATGCTGTTTGGCAGGGAGCACTGCTTGCCACTGATTCATTATACACTTTGATTTCACAGATAAGAAATCCAATCAATATGTTTCCCACAAAACCAGCTTTCTGTGCTTTGGTGATGAACCCGCCGATGGGAGAGGGACCTCAGGGAAGCAGAATGGAGGGGAGAACCCATTGCAAACAGATGTGTGTTTGCAGAAGGCATCTTTGGTTTCTAGGTGGTGAATGCGTGGTTTATCTCAAAGCAGTTATTCAATGCTTGTTATGAGCACAGTGTCATTAGAGTCACTAATGCATCCCTAACAAAACTACAATGCAAAGGAAGGCTAGATCTGTTTTTCTAAAATATATCTGTAGTAAATCCAGTGGAAATATTGTGCCTGCAGTAATGTTATCCTAGCAATGAATGTGTAACTCAAGAGGAGGGTTTACTGGCTGTAGATTTGCAGTCAAGTGTCCTCAAAATACCCAGCTTTGAATACACAAAACAGGTAATGAAACCTCTGTAAAAAGGTTCTGAAGGTTCTCCCCTTCCAGTTCTAAATCACATCCTTTTTCTTGAATTGCTGATTTCAATTATTGTGTGCATTGCCTTTATCTTCTTGTTAGTAGCCACAATCCACCTGATGTACAAACGCATTTCAGGAGCTGAGCCCTCCCTCTACAAGCTCTGTCATTTGCTTATGTGTTTATAAATATATAAATGCTTTTAAAGAAATGTTTGGAGTTGTTCTTCTGCATTCATTGCAAAGGGAGCACAAAATACACAAAAAAGCATAAGAGAAACCTTCAGGCATCTCTGAAATTCAGTCTTGTCTTCCCAGGAGGACTGGCGGGTGTGGTGATATGCTGTGCTATTTATGAGCAAAAAAGGATCAGTAAGGGGCTTCCAGAAATGCATGGTGCTTTGTATTGCTGGAAAAATCTCTGGAACTTTTGGTCATGCTACTGGCAGTGAAATCCCACAAGCCCTCAAGTCCATGATGAAACTTTTGGCTAAAATCCTTTTAAGTCTCCCCATTTCAGTTCCCATTTAGAGAGATCAGCTGCCATTTGGAGCCTTCAAATAAATGATGATATGCAAACATAACCTTTACAAATTACTGTTATTAATCATTCCTCATCCATCCCATGGCCTTTAAAACCCTTGTGGGTAGAGAACCATTACTCAGAATCTCAACATGAAGGGCTGTGCACAGCAGTAGCTCTCCTCTGGAAAGGCTCTGCAGCCATGCAGCCACGTGTCCATCATGTCCTGGAATCTCCCTGTCCTACAAAAACCAGTCCTAGCCAGGACACTCTGACACCTCTGCAGTAAAACCACATGCTCCAAGTGCACACTGATAGTGGCTGTATTGTATATTGAAATCATAAAGCAGTTTGGGTTGGTTGGGAGAGAGGTGTCTGCTGAGGAAGCACCTCCCCTGAAATGGAAAATGCAAACCCCCTCTCTAAGAATTATCATAATTTTGATATTAAGGGGCTCTCAGGCAAAGATACGGAGGCAGGAATAGCAGCTCCTTATTAGGAGAAAAAAAGAGATACAAATAAAATGCAGTAATACAAAACAGTACTGACAGAGTCAGACCATGCCCTGCTCCCTGTGTGTCAGGGGGTGTCCCAGCCCCATCCCATGGGGGCTCAGCCCTCCTGCAGTGCCAGCTGTGGCTCTGCTGCAGCAGGGATCCTGCACAAGGGGGGAGTTTTCCTCTGCAGCTCCAGGGCTGCTGCAGATGGGCCTGGGCTCCCTCTGGCAATGCAGGGCAGCAGAAAGCTGCTCCTCTGGCAATGCAGGGGGCAAAGGCTGCTGTGCTGTGCCAGGCCCAGATTGGATCCAGGCAGGAATGCTTGGCTCCTCCCCTGGGCGGAGCATCTCCCCATGGGATGCTGGGATTGGATCAGCCCTGCAGGGACCCTCAGTGGCCATGGACAGAAGATATTTTCCAGAGGGAGGATTGGCTGTGGGACAGATAAAGAAAAATGCCCAATCGACAGAAGATAAATGCCCCACCTCTAACAAATGGCAAAGAGAATAAACACCCTCAAATCATATCTTAACCCAGGACAGTTAAAATGGACTTTTTAAAGGCCATCTAGTCCAACTCACTGCCAAGGGCAGGGACACCTTACACTAGACCAGGTTGCTCAGAGTCCCATCCAACCTGACCTTGACGCCCCGTGCAGTCTGACCTTGAGATTCAACGTTCTTTGAATCAGCTCGTTCTCCTTAATCTTCTCATAATTAAGAAATATTTGTTTGGCGTTGCACTATCAGGTGTTCGATATTGTTCTCAGTAACAGGATGAGGAACCTGGTTCCCAGCCCAGAAACACACTTAGACCAGAATAAACAGTCCAATATGTGGTAGATATCTGGTGGGTATAGCCAGGGGGGAAAATAGCTACCTAAAGTTGGGATCAGTGGCAAAAGAAGAGGATACCAAATAAATGCTGAATGTCCTTATCAGGGTGTGCCGCTTGCTATCAAAGAGGCCAAAACCACTTGGATTTTTGCGTCAGGGGTGAGGTAAAATTCACCCCGGATTTATTGCCGATGTATGGGAATCACAGAAGTGACCAAATGGGCCATGAGACAAATAGTAGGAAACATGAGGATGAGTCATAAAGATGAGTGATCAATGCAGGTGTGGGAAACCTTGGTGGGAAAGGGGTTGTAGGTCTTCTTCCTCCCCCTTTGCCTCGTGATTTATGTATTTTTATAGTAAAACAGAGATCCCATATCTAGATCAGATACTTAGATTCTATGTGAAAAACTGCATGTTGAAATGCTGGAATTACCGAAGAAAGTCACCCAATAGCTTAAGAGGTGGCAAAAATGCCTCCTACACACAAACTTGGGTAGACAAACTGTTTAAATTTTCACAGATACTATGTGGAGTTAACTGAGTACCTCTGAAAAAAAAAATTACCAAAACTCTTAAAAAGCAGGGAGAAAGATTTAACAAGCCTAGAAGCTGAAGTCTGGCAAAATCAAACAAGAAATGAGGCACAGAATTTGAAGTTGGCAGGGGTTTTCTGTGTTTATTTGGGGGACGGGGTGGGGTAGGGATTTTTAATTCATTCACTTGTTTATTTCCTGTGGTTTTTTCAGCCAGAAAAGCCAATCTAGCACTGACTCCACCATCAGCACAGCTTAAACTACAGGCAGACCTGTGTTCATCAGGCCCAAATTATTTACTAGGCCAAACACCAGTTCCACAGCTTGGCTCAGTTGTCTCACAGAAGGGATGGTGAGACCTGTGGAAGTGCCTGGTGGAGATCTGTGACCTTCTGCTGGCTCCTGCAGCCAACCTCCGGCTTTTCTAGCAGCTCTTTTCTGTCTGGGATGGCCCTGCCAAGATCCCAATCCAATGAATTGGAGCAAGTGTTTTTAGAGGTGGATGTGCTGGATATACAGTACCTGAAGGAATCTTCTTAGACTTGGGAAATCTTTAACCATAAATAGAGGAATTGAAGGATTAGGACAAAATCCTGGGAGCGGCAGGGAGGGAAGTCTAAAAGAAAGGCAGGGAAATTCTACAGAAATCAAGAAAGAGTGGAAGATGGAAGAGGAGTGGTGTAAAATGTAGGAACAATACTTAGAGGTGATGCTGGAGAGTCAGGCTGGAGAGAAGTAAAATCCAAGAAAATCATTTTACAAACTATGCTGGTGTCACTGGCCCCTACAGTGGGGCAATTCAAGGCCAGCCAGACATTATAGCTGAGGAAAGTTAATAATGGCAATAAAGCCATAATTCCTGCAGTAACTGGAAGTGGTGCACGGGAAGTTATTTTCAATTTGGTGACTGTGCGAGACTTTCAATAGCTATTACGAGGATAATTAGGGGTGAAATGAACATTAAATCAATGTTTGCAAGCTAAGCTCTATGTGTATGTATGAACAAGCACGTCTGCTTTCGCTTTCACCAAAAACAAGACAAAACTTTCCCCTCAAATTCATATTTTTTCCTTGCAGAAGCCCCATTTTGTCTCATTTTCTGCACTAAACCCATATTATTTCCCTTTCAAAGCACTTTTCTTATTTCCCTCAAGTCCTCATGGCTACATTTCTGTAGGAAGGGAGCTCTGCTACATGACAAAGGGAGACTGGGTCACACTGGCAAGCTGAAATCTTCGGGGTAAATCACTTACTGATGCAAATCAGAAACCTCCCAGGTCCAGATTGGAGTAAAGAGGGGCTTGGAGGCAAGAAACCACACATATGTATGAATCTGCTTAAAACCAGCTGTGGTTGTAGTGCATTTCTGGATAGAGTTGTCATTTGCTGGGGAATTGTTTATTAATAATGACCCTGGGCTCACCGAGTTTTCAAAAACCCTCTTTCAGAGAGAACAGTCATCTTCTGCATACATTTCACTACTGCCTCCTCACAGCATGGATTTAAAAGAAAGCACCTTATTATAACAAGGAGAGAAACTGGATAGCACAGAGGTGCTTGGCTAAATGGAGCAGCTGTTTATGCCCTGAATGGATGCTTGGTGTAAATAAGCCGTGGCAGATTTTCAGCTGGGTTCAGAGCCAATGCAATAAGGGCAGAGCAGAGCAAAAATAACCAGGTTATTAAAAAATAAAAATTAAAAAAAAAATAAACAGGGAGGGGAGACACAGTGGTGGACTGCACAATACCACGAAATAAAACAAAAATCTCCTCTTGGGTGTTGTTCTGAGCAGGGCGGGGAGCTTTCCTCCCCCCTTCCCAAAGCGATGGGCTAAAGAAGATGTCGGTGCTGTCAGGGCCTGATGAACTGCTTCCAAGCCACAGGGCAGGGCTTCACGCTGCCTTCACACGGGGAAAGTTCTCTGTGCCTGTCTGTGCAGCAGCACACATTCTCGCAGATTAATTCCAGCTGTGCAGTGCCTCGCTGGCAGGGTCGTTGTGTATTAGTAATGCTATCAGATTTGAGCAAATGGTCTCCCCTCGCACATCTCACTCTTCTCTCACAGTGCTTTCTCTCACATGCACATAGTTACACAAACCTTGATTATCTTCTTTTATTTCCTCACACCCCCCTTTTTCTTTTTTTTTTTTTTTTTTTTTAACAAAATGATCTGATTTTTCCCCAACTGCTTTAACACACAGCTGCGCTCCTCATTAGCACAAAGTCCTCACTAGCTTCACCTGGAAATGGCACCAGACAAACCTGTGCTGACAGCTTTGTCATTTACAGGCAGGAGACTGCAAGCACCACCCTGATGGTGTAAATTAGAAGTAACTCCACCATCAGGGCTCTTGTCTGTGTGAGTCCAGATAGGATGAGAATTGTGCTGACAGCACATAGCTGCAAAGCTTAAGGATGCCTAGCCCTGAGTCTTAATTTTCCAACCCGCCCATCCCAACCATCCACTTACACAGAGCTGATATCCTTAAACATCTACATTTTTCATTTCTTAGTCATGTCATTCTTACAGCTTGCTTCTTATCCCAGACCTATCTTCTGCAGTGGTGGCACTTAGTGGGTCATCTCATTTCCACAGCAGACATCCAACAGCTCTGAGGCTGTCTTCTTCCAAGAATACTTCAAATACTTGTTGCATCTGCTGTGCACACACATATAGATGTGTGCAGCACTGGGCAACACATTGTAAGAAGTTAGGTGTTAAAACTGAGGGACACATTTGTGGTGTCTTGCCACAAAGTGTTCCTCAAGGTGGTTTGCTAGAGAACTTTCCAGCTTCCTTCTTCTCTGAGCATTTTACCAATCCACAAGCCAGGAAATGTTTGTTTCTACCAGCAGAAATATTGTAATATTCACCAGAAATCTAGCAACATTCCAAGCCGTTAATCTGGCATGTTAGAGAATCAACTTCCAGCAGACATTGTAGTATCCTAGAACAGTTTGGGTTGGAATAGATCTTAACACTCAATTCTTTCCAGCTCTCTGCCATGGACAGGGACCCCTTGCAGCACATCAGGTTGCTCAATGCCCCACCCAACCTGGTCTTGAATGAACAGGGATCTAGGTCTTAAAAATATGTGAGTCAGCGCTCACAATTTCATTTATTTTGTTCTTGTTTCTTTGCTCTTCCAGCATTCTCAATTTCTTCCCTTCCTAAAACTGCCAAAAAGCTGTTAAAATGGACATTTGAAACCAAATGAGAAATAAGGTTGAAAAACTGAGAAAATTAGTTGTCACACCCTGTTTCCATCTCCTGGTTCTTCCTTTTCCCAGGCTTGGGGAAATTTGTTACCACAACATTTAGGAGTGATCACGGGCAAACCAGGTCAACTTGGATCCTCAGAGTCTTTCAGAAATCCTCTTACAGTCAACCTTCCAGTTGTTGGCCTCTTTGTGTCCCGATTTTCCATGTAAAATGGGAATTGCTGTATGAAAAATGAGTTTGTTGTGTTAAAATGGGAATTCCTGTATTGTCCTTCGTTGAACTGAACCTTCCAAAACTTACCCTGTTGTAAGGCTGCACCAGGAGCTCCACATCATTAGTTTAGGGTTGAAAAGGGTTTTGAATAGGGTTAATCTGTACTGATTTATAATGAATGGGGTTTATGAATAGGGTTAATCTGTAGTGATTTATAAGTTCTCTTACAGACCAGGGTCAGCAGCTCTAAGGCTGCTGACCATCACCCTGCTCCATGGTGTCAAAGAATCATTAAGGTTGGAAGAGAACTCAGATCACCAAGTTCAGCCACCAACCCAGCACCATTCTCACCATTAACCATGTCCTCAAGTGGTGTATTCACATAATTTTGAACTCTTCCAGGTATGGTGGCTTCACCATTGCCCTGGACATCTGTCCTAATGCCTCACCTGAGTGAAACTTGAGGCCATTTCCCATGTGTAGGGTCTTTATCACATCTGGCTTCAGCAGACACTGTGCTGGAATAAAGGTAGAGAGAAACAATGTACTTCTACTGCTGAAGCTCTGTGTAGTTCGAAAATGCCTTAAGTGTGTTGTAATTTTTTAAATAAATGTATCAGACTTAAAAGCTCACTCTGATTTTGCACGGTAGCAGCAAAGTGCTCAGGGAAAGAGAAATTTCAAGTCAAAACTGTTGCGTAATTTACCTGCCTCCTGCAAGGTCCTTCTGAAACTCAGTTTGGAGCCAACACAGCTTGGGGCCATGCTGAGAAATCTTATCATACTGCAAGGGAACACAATAGAGGTGGTGGGGCTTTTGGGGGGCTCCTGTGGCTCACATTTCTGTGACTTGACAGCCATGTGGTTGTGGTTAGCACGTTGGAGAGCTGTCCAAAGTGGAAAAATGCTATAAAAACAGAGAATGTTACTGAAAATGTGCCCAGCTATTCTATCTTGTCTGTGTGACTGCTCTGGGGGGCTGATCTCTCATTGTCTTGGTGTGCACATCTTTCCTTGGGGAAGTCAGCCTGCACATTTCATATCTGCCGCTGGATAGGGACCGGCAGTACATCTACTCTTGCAGGGGTTTTTCAGGTGTGTTTTGAAGAAATTGTTTGCCCACCCAGCTCATGAAATCCAGTGTGTCAACCTCCTGTCTTGGTTTGTAAATTTCATATCATCCTGTATTTTGATATTCACCTCAGAGTATTAATCCCCTTATCACATAAGTCTGGGGTATATTAGTAAATTAGTAATGTCCATTTGCAAAATATCCAATTGCCTTTTAAATTTGCCTCTGAGGCCATGCTGGATGCCTGGACATTTCTTCATGTTCAGTAACATGAAAAATTAATATATCAATGATTTTTTCCTTTTATGGAGCACTTTAAAATGCCACCCTATTATTTCTTTCTTCAAGTATCCCTGGAAATCATTTCTTATGTATATAAGAGTTGCTTGTGCATGGTCTCCTTTGGCTTCATTTCCATGAAATACAGCTTTTGAGGAAATCAGAGCCAAGAACTGTGAGCTTCTAGTAAAGGCCAATGTACCTTAGGTCAGAAATGTGTTTAGGACAAGGCAAAGGCATAGGGGAAAAAAAAATTTAAAAAATAAATACAAAACCCTCCAGTGGATGAGAAAAAAAAAAAGAAAAATATATTTCTGGTATAAGGTTATTGAGTGCCAAAAGAGTAAGGCTGAACTTCCTCAAGATGGCAGGGGTAAAAACATTGATAAAAGCAGCAGCAAAATAAAGTGTTCCAATTTAGGCGCGCTAGTTTTCCAGAAATAATTTAGAAGACTGTGAGAGAAGGAAGCACAAAGAGAACTAAAGGTGAAGAGTAAAGATAAGAATGATTCATAAATTGAAGATGATATTTTTATCCCTTCTGCTGCTAAGAAATAATGCGCAATGTAACAAGTGCTTCTTCAAGGGCACTGGAGGAGTGCTGCACTTTAGATATTGGAAATAGAAAAGCCAAGAAGAATATGTCCAAAAATCCTTGAAGGTGTGGGGTAATAGTATTTTATTTCCTTAGTAATTGCCATGTATTAGAGCTTGAATTGACTCTGAAGATGTATTCTTGTAAAGAGGAACAAAAGATTAAATGGAAGTAATCTACAGAAATGGACTGAAGAGAAGTTTGCTCATAACCGTAGGAAAGGGGAAATGAAAATAAGAGGCATGTAAGAACATATCTCCTACCTTCATTTTCTCTAACCAGGCTCTGGGCACTTTAACCTCTTTTCTAGATAAGACACCATTGTGAAAGGCAATATAAAGGTTGTTGAAGGCAGTAATGAAACGCTAGACAAAGTGTATTTCAGAGAGAAGATTTATTATTTCTATATTTATTATAAGTGTACATCTTGAACAGATCTTTGCAGGATGACAGAGAGATAAAACCGGCAGTTTCTTGCTCTTGAGATTAAACGGTTTGAAACTCTGCAAAAGCGTTGAGTTCAGAATTACTTTTGCAGGGTGTTAGAGGGGAATCAGCGCTTTTGTACTCAGTGGCTTGGGTTCAGAGTTCAGCTCCCAAGATTTAGTCCCTACCTGCCTTGGGCATTGGTGTTGGCTTCTGGTTTTTCTTCTGCTGTGTCCAACAAATTATCCATGTCACCCCTCAGTTTTTTGATATTTCGGGGCTTGTCTTTTCACCACGGTGTGAGCAAACAAAACTCCCTATGGCACATAACACAAAGGAGTATCAGTTCATTAATTAAATAATACAATTCATGCATCACCTCAAAGTGAAACCATATTCTGCTGGATTTTTTTTTATTTTTAAACCTCTGAAACACGGATTGGGAGGATGAAATACTCTAGGTAGGAAAGAAAAGGGACAGCATTTAAAAGGTACAATCACCCTTCAATCCTCCTAAGCAAGAGAGAGCAAAACACTTCCAAAACCAGGGAATACAAAAGTTGTGATAGCTGCACAGATAATGCCCCAAGATCAGAATCAAAAATTAGAACACCTGTATCACTCTGTGTTTTCCCTTTAACTGGTGTATTCTAACTCACCAAATCTCAAAGACCTGACTTACTCTAGAAAGGCTCTTTAACCTTACAGAATTAATTTTATAGAAATAAGACACATTTTTTTTTTTTCCTTAAACTACCCATGCAAACTTGAGCATATTGGTTTGATCACAAAATGCAATCTAGGGCCAAATCCTCCCCTTCCTTAAGAACTTAAACAATAATGTGCAAATTGGCCCTTGGCAACTTCTTTCTCTTGAGTATGTGAGCTGTGACCTTGATGGCAGCATATTCTGTGTTTTCTCACAATACAATTTTCATTATTTTTTTTCCCCAAGTACAGAAATCTTACTAGCAGTGATGGTGAAACACAAATTCTTGGCATGCTTACCAAGAGAGAATTAAAAAAAGTTATTGAGAAGTGTTGGTGAAGTGATTGAAATAATTTGGCATGGAGTTACAATGCCTTGCTGTGTTACAGATAGGATTTGGGATTTAGGGTTTTTTTAATAATAATAATAATAATAATAATAATAATAATAATAATAATAATAATAATAATAATAATAATAGTAATAACAAAGAGGTCCTGAAATATTGCAAGTTGGGTACCACTGCCTGAGAAATCTGTTTTATTTGTGAGAAAAGAAGTACAATTCCCTTTAAATTGCCCATGTTTGATGAAGATGCAATGAAATTTAACAAAAGGAACCAATCAGGAAGCAAGGAAAAGAAAACCATTTTCCATCTTGCTGATGGATATGTGAATGTCTCCTATTTTGAGGAATACTTTTCATAATCTATTAATATCTAAAATATGGGTTTCAGATATGCATTAAAAGAGGTGTTAAATAAGTTGTAGGACATCTGAAAAATAAAAACAAAACAGCATAATGTGGAGAAGTTAACACATGAAAAAATATAAAAGTGCAATTATATAGTGCATAAGGGGAAAAAACCCTCCGTGTTTGCTGCTCATTTATAAATGTGCATACAGCAATACCATAAAATGTTTTTTATCATATATTAAAACATGTTTAAAGCATAAAAACTCATAATAAGACACGTATTTCTGTCCTGCGAGTGATGTGAAGCAGGAGAATGAACTTGACAGATAAAGCAGCAGTAGGGTGGAGGCCATCTGCTATAGAGGGAAACACAAAGTTAAATAATCAGAGATGTATATGTGCTATGGTGACCCAAAAAGATGTGGCTGTCCAAACCAGATTTTAACAAGTTTCTGAAAAGTTGAAGATATTTCCTGATGATTGGATGGCTGCTAGTGAAAGCCCTGCATTTGAACAGATCAGGAGAGATGACTCATTAAAGTCATTAGTCAGATGTCAGTCTGATGAAACTGCAGAAACATTTAATTCAGGACTCAGTCAAAAAAATAACTGCAGGCTGAAAATATAACTGATGCTGGTCAACATGTTTGTATGGAAGTAAGTATAGTCAAACAAACACAATTTTTTCTGACAATAGTGCAGGTTAATAAAAAAATGGTGTTGACATAATATACTCGAATTTCACCAATAAATTTGATTTAGTACCACATGACTTCTAGATTAAAAAATGGTACTTTATATTGAATTAACAGGTCACACATTAGATGGATTAAAACTCCCTGTCTGACAGGTCTTGAAACAGAGTTTTTAATGTGTAGAAATCCATGAGTTGAGTTGCTGCTAATGCAGTCTTCAAGGGATTAGGGTCTTAATCCAGCTCGCTTCAGCATTTCTATCAATGAGATAAATCTTTACCAATAAAAGCTGAAAATGCCACAATGGTTTTAAGTAGACCAGTAATGAGGGCAGTAATGAGTGAAATGCCTAACCAGAGATCCAACATTTATTAGAGCAAGTTCATAAACAAAACAAATGTCCAGCACCATCAACAGAAACTATGGATTGAATTTATAAGATAGAAAACACTGAAAAAGAAAAGCTGGTGGAAATTAATCCAAAGGTAGGAAATATAAGAAAATGACTGGCTCAATATGGGATTTAGGATTGATATTTGAATAAATATGGTTTCATAAAATACCAAGTAGGAAATATCATGGAAAATATGCAATATTGTCACTGTTATAATTATAGGATTGTTTTAAAAAGAAATGTTTTCCAACTTTTCAGACAAAATTACACTTGGAAAGAAAATTGGCAATTTCTTCTTCAAAAATGTCAATACAAAATATTGTATATTTCCAAATGTTCTTTCAGCTCCCTTAGCCACAAAATTTATGTTGATTTTGACCACACTTCATGAATAACTCACATCCCTCTGGAGCCATATTTTCTTGATGGATTTGTTGGGATTTTTGTCCTAATGAATGTATCCATTCAAAAAACATCCATCTCTGATCATTACTCAGCATTGTTAAAAAAGCTATGAAATTTCTTGTGGCTTCTTCAAATAAAATGCAGTAAGGAAAAGAAAGCAGATGGAGGACAAGTATTATCTATTTCTATTTTGGGGAAAAAAAGCCTTTCCATGTGATTTTAGCAGTGTGTGTGGCTAGTGACATGAGGGGAACTTACATTGCAGGAGAACAGGCAGAAATGGGTGTTTTAATTTTCAAGACTCAATTTATAAGAATGCCCAATATTTAAAAGTAGGAGAAATTCACAATTGAAATTAAACCAAATTTTCTACCAGTGGCAGTTGCAGCATACTGTATCTTTTCATCAGGCAACATGGCAGATTTCCTGTTATTTGGAATCTTTAAGGTATCTCTCTTAAAATGGTTTGATTTAATCTACCTACAGGAAAATGAAATTCAGACAACACACCTTATATACAATAGATCATTGTTATCTGTCTTTTAATGTACAGAAACTTAAAAATGAAGTCAAATCAAGCTAAAAATATCTCACCATAAAAAAAATTAAGAAAATTGTATTAAAAAAATACCCTCTCAGAATTAATGGGCCTTTTGTAAAAAGGTTTGAATTTAAACTTTCATAATTATACTCTAAGGTCATGCTCAGATAATTTAGAATGCTTTCGATTTCTTCTAAAAGAAAAAAAATAGAGTAATTCCTGGCTCAACCTCTGAAACTCTCTCTAGAGCATCAGTGAGGTTCAGATACCTGCAGCTGGGGTGAAATCCCTCTTTCTGCCTGTAAATGCTCTGACATCCCCCTGTAAAAGCTGGTCTGATGCCACATGGCTCCCCCTACCCTCAGAACACCCTTTTGTAATTGCTTTATTTCTGGACTCTGTCTGTGTTTAATTCTAAGTAATTTTTCTGAATTGGAGTATATGCATCCAACTTGGCCATCTCGTTACTCATGCACGCAGTTACATACATTTCACTGAATCTGGATCCCAGCAAGGATATGCCTGTGAGGATATGGAGCTCAAAAACGGGCTGGGTGACATCCTGGGTTGGCATCACCCAGCGTGGGCAGCAGGGCAGGGGGATCCTGCCCCTGTGCCCCTGGGCTCAGGTGAGAGCCCACCTGCAGAGCTGCCCCAGCCCCGGCTCCAGCAGCACAAGGAGCTGGAGCTGCTGCAGGGAATCCAGAGGAGGCACCAACGTGATCAGAGGGATGGAGCAGCTCTGCTGTGAGGAAAGGCTGAGGGAATTGGGATTGTTCTACCTGAAAAAGTGATGGCTTTGGGGTGACCTAAATGTGGCCTTCCAGCACCTGAAGGAAACCTGCAAGGAAGGTGAAGAGAAACTATTTACCAAGGCCTGGTGTGACAGGACAAGGGGGAATGGCTTCAAACTGACAGGGAGTAGGTTTAGACTGGATATGGAGAATAATGAGTTACTAAGACACTGCCCATCATATTTGAGTAGTTGTAGAAGTGATGTGATAAAATCTGTACTGATTGGAGAAGGGAAAACATAACCCTCATTATTAAGAAGGAAAAAGACCAAGGGTGTTGGGAAGACCCAAGGAACTATAGACAGTCAGTCTCAGGTGTCTGGCAGGACCATGGAGCAGTTTTTTTGTGGAAACTGTGCTAAGGCATGTGGAACATAAGGAGGTGACTGGTGACAGCCAGCACGGACCCACTGCGGGCAGGTTGTGCCTGGCACATTCAGAGGGCTGCTCTGTTGGGGCCCCAGTGTTGGGGGATGATGGGAGAGCATCTGACTTCATCAACTTGGAGCTCTGCAGAGCATTTGACTCCATCCCCCATGAAATCCTGGTCTCCAAACTTGAGAGACGTGGATTTGACAGATGACTCCAGTGCATGAGGAGCTGGCTGGATGGTCTCACTTGAAGAGTTGAAGTCAAGGACTTGATGTCCAAGAGGAGGCCAGCAGTCAGTGGCGTTCCCAAGGCTTGGAATTGGGGCTGGTGCCATTTAACAGCTCTGTTGATGACACAGGCTCATTACACCACGCTCTCTTGTGTCTGACATATTAATTAATTTACGAGCTCCATAACTCAGCAGCTGATCCACTGAAACATGGCAAATAATTTTTTTTTCCTTCTGTTTCTTTAAATACGAAGCATTGCAATGCAGAAGTATTTGGACAAGTTGAAATATCCTATTTTGATACTATTTCAAACCTAACTGATACTGCTACTGTCTGAAAATACGTTGTGAATACTTGGCAGGTACTTTTTTCCTCCTTTTCCCTGTTGTATACATGGTGAGTTGTGGACTTGGAGGATGACAATTTTGACAGAAAAAAATCCCATCAGAGTCCCTGCCTTGTATTAATTCATAGTGATATTTTGATACAAATATTTAAAGAAAGGGTCTGTGTGATAGAATATTTGACTGTAAACAGCAGACAAAATTTGAATGACAATCACTCAAATCTTAATTCAGTGTAGATACAAATATTTATTTAATCCCATGTTGACTTAGTAAACCAGAGAAGCAAGGTACTTTTCTGCCCATTCACTGTTTTCATACTGTCAAATACAGGGTTTTGGTAAAAAATCAATACCATTTTTCAAAAATTATGTTTATATTAGATTGCCTAGAGAGGCAGTGAATGCCCCACCCCTCAAAGTGTCCAAGGCCAGATTGGATGGGGCTTGAAGAAACCTGGTCAGGTGGAAGGTGGCATCATCCCATGGCAACTGGATGATCTTTGAGGCTCCTTCCAGCCAAAACCATTCTGTGATTCCATGTTAGCTATTCCATATTAGCTATTTCCAGTTCTTCCTTTCTCTAGGCACTTTATGCTGTTCTTTGGTTGTTAGCAGCTTGGGTAGCCCACCTGCAGAACAAAACACTGAACAGCAAGACAGGGGCAAGCTGTTGAATGCAAAAGGTTTCTAAAACATCTACTGAAAATATTAAACCTTCTGAAAGTTCCTGAGAAAGTTTGAATATTAAGAGCAGGACTTTGTAGGATGTTTGTCTTCTTTTTCTTCCCAAATCTGGGAGAGACATTTTTCAGACATATGAAGCCATTTCACACCTGTAGTGCAAAATCTGTCATCTTCCACTGATTCCATCTTAGAATCTACTGATCCTTTCTGAGGCAGGATTTTAATGCTGTCACAGCTGTCTGTGGCAGTGGTGTCCTGGTGGTTTCCACTGTAAATCACACTATTTCTTGAAATATGAATTTGTTCTGGTGTTTTCCACAAACAGGACAGGGCTGCTTGGGTACATTCCTTGAGCTTTATTAGCAGCATCAGCCTTATTACGTAGCTGAGACAATAGGAAGATGGCAAAGCTCATGTACAACCAGCAGCAGCCAGACTCAAACTAGCCTTTAATTTCCTAGCTTGCTATACCATTGTTACTTTTTCTACCTTCAGACTTCACAGCTGCAGCTAACCCTAAATTTTCTGTTCTTGCTCTTTCTAAAGCCTACTTTCCCAACTTTCTAAAAATCTTCTTACCTTTACTAATTCCCACGAGAATTCAATGCCCAGCTCATGGTGCCTGGGTCTGTCTTTACAAGAGAACAAACCTCTCAGTTATAGGTGGGATATTCCCTGATCCTCCTCTCCCAGCCAGATGATTTCCAACACACTTTTGCTGTTGGCTGCATTTCACAGGGACGGCAGAGGTGCCCGCTCTTGGATTTGTTCGAGCAACAATGGAAACTTCTGCTCATAACTAAGCATTCCCTTGATGTTTTCCATTACCAGTGCAGAGGAATAGCCAAAGTTGCTTTGTCTCTCTTTTAGCCAGTTTCATGTTCAGTTCTTGTTCACCACTTGTTCAGTTTGGTCTTGTTCTGTTTTGTTTATAAATTCCTATGCAATAATCTCACTCTTTCCTTTTATATTGTGACCACCAAGCTGATCTTCTTCAGCTTTACAACAGACTTCTGATCTCAAAGATTCACTTTATTTTGTGTTCTGGAACAGTACAGTGCATAAGAGGTTAAGCCAAGGATGAGCTACAGGTTATTGTGAGTCTGCTCTGACTACTGGAGTTAGCTGAAATTCCTCCTCTCAATGCAAAAGCTGATTTAAAAAAAATAAATTTCGCCCTTAATTACTCCAGAGACCAGAGTCTGTACTAGCTAGGAAAGAACATTTCCCACTCAAATCAATAAGTGTTTTTGAGAGGTGAGAAAAACATACCCAGCAGTCGGTCTATCCTGTTTATGATAACTAGGATGCATGTGTACCTCTGTATTAATATTGCTCTGTGGTTTTCCATTTTCTTTTTGTTCGTTCCTCAGCAAGGACAAGGTTCCTCACATGGTACCATGTGTGCTGTGTTACATAATGATGATTCACCCCCCAGAGGTAGCATTGGGTTGGAAATGATGAAAAGGCTATGCCAAGTTAACAAACACTCTGCACACATTAAAATGCAGCTGTGAGTTTCCATGTAGATATCTGGGGGGGAAAAAAAAAAGAGAGAGAGAGATAGATACATGTTGATTTATTTAACAGGTTGTCCAGCCTATGTGTAAAATCTTTGTGACAGCAGAGTACATCTTGACATCCTGCAGCTATCCCTCAGCTTACTCATCTCCTACTGGGAAATGCACTGTCCTTGTTCACTGCCACCTCCTCTTTCCACAGATATACATTTGCAAGTTGTCTCCCTTTTGTAAAAAATAAAAAATAAATCAGGCATGAAAGCCTTTTCCAGGTTTATGCCCTTAATTTATAACTTAATGTATTCTTCCTTTGCACGTGTTCTGAGCTGCTTTCTCCACTTTAAGCACCGCAGCAGCTGTAAGCAAGCAGTCAAAATCCAAAGAATCATTTTCTGATAATGGGTTTTTTTTGCTGGTTAAATAAGGGTGTTGCAGGCTGTAAACACAGCACAGACAAAATATTGTTGCCTGCTCCTTGAAGGGTCTTCTCATGGCAGATGAGATATCCCTGGCCAAACTCACCTGGTTTGCTTCACCTGGCGAAGAGAAGGCCAATGGCAGTCAACAAGTGAGGTCTTAGCATCAGGGGGATATCTCCAGTTCTGCTGAGAGTTTTGTAAAAAAAAATTATTTCATTCAAAATAAGATTAGAAGAAAAGAATGAAAGGGGATTTCATCCAGATGGAAATGTGTTTTTGAATAAATTCTGTTTATGGCAATATTTTCCCAGTTTTCGTCAGCTTTTGTCATCTGTTTAGTTTATTTGTTGTCTGACAACCTTTGAAATAAGATGTTTGCACAAATGTGAAAACTTTCCATTGCCTGTTTTCCATGCCATTCAAAAATTATTAAAAAAGAAAAGAAAGAAGGAGCTATGTGATCTAGATGATTTCATAATCCTTAAATCTTTACATTGAACATGGCCTTCTTGGACACAGGAAACAAGTCCATTCCTATGACAGGAGCTGAAGAAGGAGGTATTATTGAAGAAAAATACAGAAAAAGGGGAAAGAGGAGATGTAACACTTCATAAAGCAAGCAGAAAATCAATCTGTTTGCGCCCTGTTACCTCCCACATCATTGGCCAGACACTGCCCAGAGCACAAGGGCTCCTGCAGGATGCAGGTGGCCCTGAGAGCAAAAATATGTGCAAGTCTAAAAATTCACTGATGAGCTGTGCTCATGTCCTCCAGCCCCAGGCAGGTGCATGGGTGTACCTGGAAGCTGCAGGCAGCGTGGAAATGCAATATTGCAAAAATGGAAATGTAATACTGCAAATGGGAGCCAAAGCCTCAGCAGAGCTGCAGCTGATCTGCACGGGCATACAGAGCCCCTCATGAAGATGAGGTGGAGAGAAGGATGTTTTCCACAGGCCATGCTCATATGAACATGGTCCAGTGGTGAAAGTGATTATAAATGTGGGCAAATTGCCCATGAGAAGAGCAGAGGCTCAACACCCAGACCACAGCAGACAGCTCGTTTCGCTGCTGCAATACCTTTGAAGCAATGTCTGATGCTTCAACAGTGAATCCCTCTTTCTTGCAGGTGGGAGAAAAGCTGCAGGTCAGTCCCATGAGCTCAAATCAAAGTTTGCTATAGAACAGGCCAAGTCTTTGCTCCCCTCCTCAGTTACAACAGAAAGATTGATGACAACACTGATACAGCAACAACCATACAGAGTTTTGACTGTTCTTATATTTTCTTGAGTGTAGAACTGAAGTTTCTACCAGAAAGCATCTTAGAGGTTCAGATTTTTGACACTGTGACTGGTTATCTAGTGTGGATTTTGCATCTAGACTTTGTGTGCAGAACTATATTAAGCATAGTCCACAGTGTGGACTGGATGGTATTAGGAGGAACGTGGAAAACATGGAAGATATCATGATTTTCCTTCTGTACTTATTTACACTCTCTTCTTTTTGATAAGTAGATAAATCAACTTCTTTACTTTGATTAAAATAAAATGGTCTAAGAGCTTTGAAATTCTTTGAGCTGCTCAGCCCTCAAATCCAGAGCCATCTTTCACCCCATTATCCATATTCCTGCACTGGGGACCAAGGGTGAACCAAATGAAGGAAGACAGACTACATCTGTAATGGGATTAATGGAGATTTTAATGGGTGATTTATGGCTGATCAAATGCATTTGAATCAGATGCCGAACCAAAATGTTCTATCAGACATTTAAAGGAAAATAATAATGACAAGAACTTTCATTTCCATTTATAATCTACCTTTGCTTGATCTTAATCAGTTAGTTTATACAATATTCATAGCAGAAAAAAATCCTTCCTATATCTTTTTTAAACAGTTTCATTGTAAGCCTGAATGGATGCAGAAAGGAAATAGTAATAATGAATAGAGAGTTTTGAAATATTCATAGGGAAATTCAAAGGGTTCAGAATCTGATCTTTCTCCATTACTTCAATTTTGCAAAATTATTCTGTTTTGGTAGAATTTCCAGATATATATATATCTCTTTTTTTGTCAGTCAGAAAATAAGAAAACTTTCATTCTCACATTCTCATCTTTGTTTTTTGAGCTTAAAGCTCATCACGATCAGTTTTCACAGCGCAACATCTTAGGCACAACTCTAAGCCATAAAAACAAGTATTTTAGGGATGTAAAATGTACCAGTCTGAAATCACAGTTTAGAAATATGCCTTTTATTTTGGAAAAAAAAATAAAATACTGCTACATAAAAGCTTTGGATTGCAGTATCCTGACCAAGACTTGTAAACTCTTTGTGTTATAAAGAATCAAGCTAAACTTTTCTCTGTTCTTGACCCTGTCACAATATTCTATGAATATCCTCAAGTTTAAGTCGTTCACAGATGAAGTCTGTGAAAATGAGAGAGTTGGGATGACTGAAAAATGGGCCTTGAGCCTTTGGTGAATACTATACATCCTTCAGTTGGCTTCGATATATTTTTTTGATATATTGGTGTTTAAAGTGTGGCTAAGACCAGAATATCCTCAGTTGGAAGGGACCCACTAGAATCATCAAAATTCAACTTCTGGCCCTGCCCAGGACAGCCCCTGTTTGTTGACATTAGATAAATCATCATGGGATGTGGATACAGAACGAAAAATCTTATTCTGTCATCACCTGCCTACCTTATAAACTTGTCATTTTGGAGAGCCCTCTGCTCCACCCACCTGCCAGTCCACTGAAAGCTTTGGCTGGGTGTAGACACTAGAGAAAATCAAAACATCTGCTTCAAGGAAAATCAAATTTCTGGGGAAAATAAATAGAATTCTGAGAAAATCAGGACCTGGAGAACTAAAAAATATCAGGTTTATTGTCCCTTTCAGGTTACAAGAAAGCAGATAGCAACGACTTTCCTAACCCATATTGACACAAAGTCATGTTCTGACTCCTTCACTGGATGTCCTTGGACCTGCAAGGACCCTCTGGAAAAAGTGTGGGAAGTGGAATTATAGATAGGTAGGGGAAATCTAGGGGGCAATCTACCTGACTCCATAGGAAACTGGACTTGTGCTGCTCATGAAGCAAGTTGTTGGCTCAAAGCTTCTGCAGCAGGAAAGAGAAATCCCACAGTTCTGCTCCCCATGGGGGGGCCAGAGAGGTTCCTGCTTTGCTTGCTGCATCCCAGCCCTGGGAAAAACAGACTTTGTTTTGATTTTTTAAAGATTTTTAATTACAGTGTTTATCATTCCACGGGAGATAAGAAGCACACAGAGTGAGGGGATCCTTTTCGTTTTCTTATTTATTTTTCTTCAGTGCTTCCTCCCTTATGAATAGCACCACTTTAAGCAAAAATAAAATTTCCCCTTTGGTCAAACACACTGGAATTTTGTTGGAAACAAAGCATCTGAAGCTGTTTCCATCTTATTTCCTTCTCTCTAAATGGTTTGCCCACACATTTTAGGAAGGCAATCCCTTTCATGTCGCATAGCACATCCTCACTGGCAGCTACAGTGTGTGCACTTTATTAGAGCATTTTTCCCCCTAGATATAATGGCACCAATTAAATTACCTTGCAGCCTGACCTTAATCTGGCAGGAATGATTATTCCATGAAACAGTTAGGGCTCTAATTGACATGAAGTGCCTGCAAAATATGTCTTTTGCAGCAGACCCTGTCAAAGTCACATTGATATGCTAATACCTATAGCTGGCAGAATCACTTCATAAAGAGAGACACTGAAAATTGAATTATTTCAATTTCAGTACCTAGGAATCTAGTGATCTGTCTGTATATGGAACTAAGTAGGTGCAGTACTTTATATGGGTAAACAGCTGTACTAGGGCGTTGCTATGGAAACTGCTTGACTCATGACAATTGTGTTAGTGATGAAGTCATTAGTGGTGTGAAATGTACTTTGAGGTTGTCAAGTGTACACTCCAGGAATATTTCAACAGTATTAGTGGAGCCTTTTCATTTGCATAATTTAGGCTTTCACATGCGATCTCGTTACGGTGCGGGGAGATGGGATGCCACAGCAGTGGCAGCAGGGCTCTGGTGTGGTGCTGCAGCCAAAGGCAGTCAGTCCCTGCATGCACAATAAACCTCTCTCTGTAACTGAGCCTTCCTTTCCCTGCTTTCCCTGCCTCTCTTTTCCTTTTTTTTTTTTTTCTTTTTTTTTCTTTTAATAAAAATGTTTTGAGCCACAGGGCTCTTCAAAGGATGAACTCCTTAAACTTTTATGGTGCCAAGTTGACTTTGAGCATCTGGACCTCTGTTGTTTCTTTTTACTGCAATTGCTCCGGATGTACTCCAGAGGAAGCACAAGTGGGCTCAGGATCATAGGGGGCTACTTTTTCCTCATCTCTGCAATTCACTATTTATTACAGTTAGTGTGATTTCCTATGCTATAAAGCTGAATGATGAATCCCAGGGCTTTTCTTAGAGTCATACGTTCCTTTCTTCTAGTTTTAAGTGTTTCAGACTATAGAAAGCTCTCTTTTTTTTCCTGCTGGCAGGAGGATGCAAAGAAGATCTTAGCAGGTCTTTGACAAGATGTCTGAAGAGACTCCTCCAGTTTTCGTGCACCCTTTGCCAGTAGGGTGCTGGCTAATCCTGGGTTTATTCCTTTATGTGTTCTGCCCCTTCTTCTGAGCAGGCAGGCAGGGATGGAAAAACAACTTCCACCTCACTGCTGGAAGGACACATCCTCTGCCATGGCAGTCACCTGTCAGGCCTATTTCCAAATAAATACTAATGGTTCCCTGGGTGGCAGAGCCCCAGAGGATGCTCAGGCCCTGGAACAGGCTGCCCAGGGAAGTGGTCACAGCTCCAAGCCTGTCAGAGTTTCAGAAATATTTCGGACGATGCTCTCAGCCATGTGCTGGGATTCTCTAGCCCTGTGCAGGGCCAGCGGTTGGACTCAATATTGTTTGTGGGTGCCCTCCAAATCTATGAATATTCTACAACTCCATGAATCTACACATTAAAAAAAAAAAAAAAATACTGGGGAAGGAGCGCTTGTTTAGTTTGCATGAGCACATGTAAGCAGGCACACACACACAGAGATGCAGAAGATGTCACCCGAGATCAATGCAGGAGCTCAAGATTTTCACCCAGATAAGTTAGCAGCCTGCTAATACCAGACCTCATGAGTTGATCTTATTTCTTTACAGCGTCTGATCTATTGAAATGCAGTCTAATGCTGTATGTTCACTCTATATGTTCAGCCTAATACTGTATAATCACCAGCCTCTTATGTATTAATTACAGCTTAACTTTACAATTGGGATGAGCAGAAAAGTAAGCATGAAATCAAAGCTGGATTTGATTAGCATACTATGACAGGATCTTTACTAGTCAAGGGTATCTTTAATATTGTATTTAAAGTATGTTCTTCTGCATGTGAGGGACTGGAGGAGACATTTCAGGAGAATCTGGTAGCACCATAACAAACTATTTAAAATCCTTACTAGTTTGAAGAGATTTGAGCTCTTCAAAGAGTTCAATGGCCTTGTGAATCAGTTTGTTTTCCTGTCCAGTGTCTCCAGCTCCACCTGAAAAAAAAAATTTAAAAAAATCTGCTTTTCCCTTTGGAAAGAAGTAGTAATTCTTTTAAATGATGACAGAAAGTTCATCTTTCTTCTTTTTTCTGAAAATTCAAGATGATCTATTGGTGTTGGTAAGCTAATGGAAAAGTGAACAGGACAAGAAGATGAGACTCTTGTACTTTGACACAACCACTCCATATTAAGAAAAAAAAGTACATCAAACTGAAATCCTCCATTTCTTTCAAACCCAGATCCATCCTGAAGCCATATTTTACACATTCTGGGTTGATTTTTTATTCCTTATTCACTGACCCCTTAGGATTTTAATATTTTGGACCAGCCAGGACAGAAGATTTTGCATAGCAGATCCCTAAATTAACTTCCTTCCATTGCAATATGGGAATGCTGATATCATCCCCAGAGAGCTGGCTGGAGAAATTAAAAATATCTTCTTAGTAAACTGTGATTAAAAATAAAAACATTCTATTTTGGCATTAGTCATTCTACGATTCCTCCATATGTTTTGTGCAAAAAATTCTTTACATTATTATTTTTTTTAACAGCAACCACAACAACAACAATACAGATAGAAACTTTTCAATTAGCCTTCAGGATCTTATTCAAGTATGAGAAGTCAGATGGATTTAAGATCATGAACTAGGTCTTTACATACAGAATGGCCACACATGAGTCCTAAAGGTAGTTTAACCTTGAGATCTGTGTGGAGATATGTGGTCTACAGAGAATGGTGTGAACATCCAGGGTCCTAAATCACTTTCCTGAGAGAGAGATCCTGTCAGTTCAAAGAATTCCTCCAAGTGTCAAGAATCCATCACTAGGATAAGATGATCAGGAGATTGAACAGGGATCAAAACTGGCTGTAAACCATACTTAACTTCCATATATCTGAAATTGCAATGGATGAGCTTTAGGACATGGATTAATGGCTTATTTCTGAGTTGTGGCAGGCCCCAAAAATGTTGTGTTTATGGAGGTTTGCTTATGTCAAAAAACCTACTTAGGTCTCAATTTCTTGGTGACAAGAGAGCCCCTTATTCACTGCTTCAGCCCTATGGTGAAGTTCCCCATCAACATTAAGGGGTAAAACTGATTCATTTATTTTGGGGGCCACATTCTGAATCAAAGTTTTGCAAGGGAAAAAAAAACCAAAACAAGCAGGTTTGAACACCTTCTACTGTTCTTCTGGCCTCTCAGATGGGTTGAGAGAGATGTCAGAGGGGTTTTTTCTATCAGAGAATCCTGTGGAGAAACTCTGGCGCAAAACAGAGAGCATCTCAGTGCTGATTTTGTGTGGCTAACACACCTGATGTGAGCTGAGGTTAATCACCAGTTGTTGCTCCTTACACAGGGGCATTGGGATCTCCTTCAGCTTCTTGCTGGCACAGACTCAGTGAGGCAACACCACCCTTAAAATCACTTTTTTACTTCACAGACACAACAGAAAACTCCTGAAGCCAGCCAATGATTTTTCTCAATTGGAGCTTGGTGGCAGGGGTGATTTTTGAGACTGCATCTCTCCTCTTCCATTTATAATTAGCATTTCTCGCAAAAGCTTTACAACATTTTAATTCTCTCTTGCTGATACTCTGCTGTCTCTCAGGCCATTTTAAGTTTGCCTTGGGTTTAGCACAGCAACAAGCCAGGGCTCAGCAAAGAGAGGAGACGACGTGCAAAAAGGGAGAGAGGCTGTGTTGTGATGGACAAATAAGAGGAGCACTCCAAACTAAAGACTTCAGGCAGGTATGAAATGACATGTCTGGCAGGTTTTTTCAGGCTTCCCCGTCAGTGCAAACCTGATGGGTGAGTGGAAGTGAGCAGAGAGAAGCTTGATCATCTTTGTTCAATCCTCCAGAGGAAAGCTCCCCGCAGCACTGATGTGGGTTGGGTTTTTTTTTTTCTCCCTAGAAGAAGCAGCAGCAGAATGTTAACAAGCTTCATTTTCTATTCCCTACAACGAGGAAGTGACCTTTGCCCACTTCCCTGGCTGTTTGTGTTCTTGATGCTGATAGAGCCAGATTTTCACAAGACAGACCTGGACAATTTTCATGGCTGCCGCACTATTGCAGACCAATTAGCAAGCCAGCTTGATAGGGTAAGGTTGCGGAGATGCCCATGGCGGCTTTAATAAAGTTTCCTGTGTATCAGTATGATGCCATTGATTTTTCCCCCTTTGGACCCAAAGACTAAAGTTCATGCTCTGCAGCAGATAGAGTGAAAACAGTGGAGATTCCGTAGCATGTACACTAATTTAACCTTTTGTGAAAAAGGAGAAAAAAACAAAAAAGAGAGAGATGCTGTATGCAGTGTTCCTTTTGCTTTTGTACACATTATTTAACATTAATGTAAATAGGATTGTGCTGATGATTCGGGTGGTCTAAAGGTCACTGTGGATTACAAATTGAGTTGCCAGCAGAGAGTGAGGCGCTTTGCAGGGACACACAGGAAAATATGATTCCCACCGGGCGAGGTGGACAGGGGCAGCCAAAGGGATGCGGGAAGGACAAAAAGCAGTGGATCTGAGGGTCCCTGTGAAGCCATCACTGCTTCATGAGCTTGTTCCCCCCATTTGAGACATTCACTCATTGAGAGGGGAATTTCAGCCACTCTGCCACGTTGCTGTACTGAAACTCTCCTTGGGGAGATTCAGCACTTGTCTGCAGTGGTGTTGCATGGAGAGTGATCCCAGCTGGAAAGGGCAGGCTGGCCACATCATGCCATTATTATTATTATTAATATTTCATGTAATGGATTGTCGGATCTTACTGGAAAACAACTGGAGGCTGGCACTGCTGATCAGGGGAGGGGATGGGCTCAGGGGCAGCCACACCCTGAGGCTCTGACAGGGCTGGCCCTTGGTTTGGGCTCCTTCTGTTCTGTGGGGACTCAGTTCCTGCCCTTCCACAGTTCCCTTTAAGGGTTGTGAGCCCATCTCCATGATTTTTGAGAGAAAAATAGCATGGGGTTTTATTTTGTGGGACTGGGGGTTTTAGGACAGCCTTTTGCCTTTATCTTTAATCTCCTTTTGTAAACACAAAATCTATAATACAATTTAAACAGAGAAAGAAAGAAGGCTTGGGAGCTTTGCTGTGATGTAATGTTTTTTCTTGACAGTTTGTGGACTTCCTCCCAAATTAGGCTGAACCCTAAACCACATTTTCCCTTACTTTTCAGTTGTAGGAATCCAAAGGAATAAAAAAATTGCTGGCTTTGTACAAACAGAAACATTTTGCTTAATGCAATCCATTTATTTTTTTTATCCTGCTGTCTGAAAACTCACTTGCCTGAGCACTTTTCCAAAGAACTGAATTAATTCTGTGTTATAATGAGTGTTCCAGTAGGTAACTGGTTGGCAAAGGGCCAGTTTTACAATCTACAGTGTAACAGAATGTATTGCTTAATGCCATTAATAATAATTGTGAACTCTGTGGATTTGGGTAATTCCTATAAGATGTTTTTTCCATAAACAAAAGTCAAATTTCCAGCTGCTGAGTAATCCTGGTCTATATATTTCATTATGCTTTGTGGCTGTTTGCTGTAGATTACTTTCTCAAATTTTGAGCATTAAAATGCCTCTCAGCGTGAATAAACCCTTAAGTTTGTATTGAACGCAGTCTGGCATTTGCCTCTTGCTGCTTTATGCTCAGAATGGTCAAAAGGAGCAAACTGACTCCACTGATTTCATTTTGTTCATTTTGTACCTATGTTGAGAAGAACAAGGTAGGAAATATCTTCTGGCCTGTCCCAAGCCTCTGATTTTGGTGGGAGCCTGCCATTTACAAAAGCCCACGGAGGCCTCTTTAATTTCTCTTGAGAGAAGGATTGTGCAGCCCGTGGCACTCTGGGGAGAGGATTGCCTGCTGCTGTGCCTCTGCAATGTGCCAGGCCACCTGGGGAATGCAGGAAAGCCACACAGGTGTGGAGTGGGGTCTGAGGGCTGCCTGTCCTGCTGGAATGGAAATGCAGAGTTCAGGGCGGGGGAAATTCAGAATACACTATTTTGGAATAGCAAGCTGTATAAAATCTTCATGGAAATCTGTGCAGCCATTGCACCTATGTAGTGCACCCCTGCACTGAGAATACATGAGCTAAGGCAAAGGTAGCTTATTCTTTATTTTAGTGATCACTCTGGTGAAGTGTGATCTACAGTGAAAGGCATATTAGGCATAACTCCCTTGTTTATTCTTTTGGTTTACATCAATCACATCTCCCAAGAGGGCAAGGAATCAATCTGCCTTGCACAGGGTGAGCCCTCAGAGTAAAATGGGACACTGCCTAGATCAACTTTGTTCTTTGCCTTGGACTTCATTTCTTTGAAGAGCTGTGACCTGCATCTGCACTACAGCAAAGGAGAAGGAAGTTTCCTGTCCATCACTTGGAATCTGACACCAGGCACAGGAGTAAATCTGGTTTTCAGGAATATTCCTCTGTGCTGGGATACGTTCTGGTGTGGGATGGTCGATCTGCTAAACCTTTCCAAAGAAAGCTCAGGAGCCTCTGATGAAATACAGGGTATCCTGAAAGGATATCAACAAGTCTTTACAGTATGTCCTGAAATGGTGTTGAGAACTCATTCTCTTTAAGGCTTCTCCCTTCCTCTGTTTCAAAGAGTGGCATAAACATTTTACAGATGTTCTTGGATTGTTAAAACATATATAAAACTGTACTGGGACCACCTACAAAGGAGAAAAGGAAGTGCTTGGAGCTGAAGGGGCTGAAAATGGCCATGGATCTTCCCAGGCAGACATGTTTGGTGGCATTTGCTGACTGCTGACACTGCTGGAGTTAATGACTTGAGGGGGTGCAGAAGTACAGGGCAAACCCACAAAGCCAGGGCTCACTCCACAGCATCCCAACCAGAACCACAACAGGGACAACCATTTACCCAGAGCACCACCTTTTGGCGCAGGCACTGTTTGCAATCCACACAGCAATCCCCATGGGAGGGATGGAGCAGGGGACAGAGGCTGAATTCTTCCCTCTTGCTGCAGTGTCACAGCACCCAGCCATGCAGAGCAGGTAACAAACATGAGTGCACCCACATTTCTGGGGGTCTGGGCTCACTGATGCTTAGCCCTTTCCAGACAGTGATGTTTAGACGCCAGAAGAGAAATTAAAAGTGGTCTCATCATCCTGTGCTGGTGTCCAGTTACTGATGGGCGTGAATAGAGAGTGCTCCCCAAGAGCCAAACGTCCCAGTGTCCTGGGAAGTCACAGCACAAAGACATCCATGGGCCAAGGAAGGGTGCAGAAGGACACTTGAGATTGATGAGACTGTATTTGTCATCCATCAACCAGCCTGTGCAAACACTTGCTGTGAGATGTTTGCCCTTCCACTGGCTGGGTTTTCTACTTTGGCCAGCAGAAAATTCATCTGGAGCCTCTGCATGACTGAGAGCTTAAGGGAAAGCCAAGGGAAGGTTTGGCTTTAGAGTGCACACATGACTTACCTGCCCTGAAAAGCAAATATTGTCTGGCTCATTTCTCCTTGATCTGCTGCATGGACCAGCAAGTCTTTAAGAAAATGCAAAAGAATGTATTTTGTGCTTGTGGATCCTCCTCTTCCATCACACCCAAGAAATGGGGCAAGCTAGGCAAGTAAAAAAACATAACAAAACAAACAAAAAAAAAAACCCCAAAAACACACAAAAAAAAAAACCAAACAAAAAAACCCCACCAAAACAAACAAACAAAAACAAAAGAAAAAAAAAAGAGTTTGCTAACAATAGAGAAATAATAGTTGTGGAACCAAGTAGAGTTAATAATATACAATAATAATAGAAATAATACCTGTGAAACCAAGTAGAGTTAAAATTCAACACATTGCTTCCATTTATGTTGTTGTCTTTACTTTTACAAGTTACTCGAAGACAAATAATCAAGGCAGAGAGCAGTTTAACTTTCCAAGACATAAAAAGAGCAGAAATATATGGATTGCTTGGTCGTTTTGCCAAGGCAGGAAGCCTTCCATCAGTCTGGGCTGGAGAGAACAATCACTCAATGCATGGATCTGCCCCAGGAGGCGGCTGCTGATGCCACCAGAGCTGCAGTTCTGTGAGGCACAGGGAGACAGGGGATGTATGAGCCTTGCAGATGGTGCTGGTGGGGCCTTTTCTGGTGCTTTTCCATTCTGCAAGATTCAGTTCAGGCTGCTCCCCATGTGAGGATGATAATATAGCCCAGCATACAACATCACAGAGAATGAGATTAAGGAAAAATTAAATGGGAAGACAAAAAGAAAAAAATATATAATACCCTTTCCCCTTCTTCTCCTGTAATTTCCCAAGTGTCTGAGCATATCTGGGATGGAATAATTCTGCTGATATCAAAACTAATGAAAACCATGCCCTGTTTTTTTTTTTTTTTGGGTCTTTTGGTGTTTCCAGGTCAAGTTTGGAAGCCACCTTTGAGTTCTCCTGACTGTTCCTATGGCTGAATGTATTGGATCAGGGAGTCAGCAATGACTCCACTCCATGGAGTGAGGCAAAGCTGGTAACTCAGGAATCATAGAATGGTTTGGGTTACAAGGGAATTTAAGGTCACCTAATTCCAGCCCATCTCTCAAGGGCTTGGTTCCTTCCTTTAAAGGAATCTTCCTTTGGAAACTTCCTTCCTCCTTTGCTGCATAAAGTGGGCAAACCACCTCTCTGCGTCTTTCTAAAATTGCCCTTGTTTGTGCAGAAAATAAACAAACCAGACTTACAGTGCTGCGAGGCTCTGCTCTGTCTCACAAGAACTGCTTTGTGAATTCCTTCCTCCTCCCTTGTGCATCTTACCAGACAAGTTCCTTTGCCCATACCAAGGGCTGATTTCACCTCTGCCCATTAATGCTGCTCAAGCCACCATCCAGAGGGGTGCCCAGAGAAAATCTGACAAGACACGTCTCTTCATCAGATTTTTTGTTCACAGGACGTCTGCCTGCTTCCCCTTTTGATTTAATATTAATATGAGTGTATTTATCTCTTTTAGAGATGACACTGTGCCTTGCAGCTGTGCAGGCTGTGCAGAAGGGAGCAGTCCCTAGGCAGGCATTACATCCTGACAAACAGAGGGAGCACAGACTGCTCTCTATCGAGAGCTGGGGCATTTATAAATCATGGGAACCCGCATGAAGTTAAACATCTGACCTCTCTACAGTTCAGATACGCGGTTTCCAGGCCCTGCCAATCCACCAAGATGGATTTCTGAGCTGTCACTTGAGTCCTTTGAAACCAACCCCTTTGACAGGTAAAACGAATTGGCAGAAGAGGCATACGGGGAGTGCAGCCTCCAGATTGATGAGGTATTTCAGAGAGAGCAGGTTGCACGTGTGGGTTGCTCAGAATGCCTTGCAATGTGAGTTGCCTCTGGCCAACTCACATTTCATGCCTTCGACCTAGCAGGGGCCATCCACAAGATCTGGAAGGTTGCTTCTCCATTTTGGAAACCTCCAGGATGAAGGGGGTTCATTACACACATGTGGTGATGCAGGGAGGGAAGCCTGACCCCTATAACAACATATCAAGGGAGAATGCAAGCTCCCCTTTGCACCAGATAATCCCTGTCTCAATTTGCTGTCAATGCAAATTTTATCGACTGACTTCTAGGTGTCACTGATTCAATTAGGCAAGGTTGTTTGGTTTGTTTATTTTACTTTTTTTTTTTTTTAATTAGAATAATTTTTATTTTAAAGTTAGGAAAATAACCAAAAACCATGAGATTAAAATAGCCCAAGCAGATTAAAGAGACGACGGGCAGAAATTGATGCACAGGAAGTTTCAGCTGAACAAAGGAAGAACTTTAGTGTTCAGTGACTATGCACAGAAACATGTTGCCCAGAGAGGTGTGGAGTTTTCCTCACTGGAGATGCTAATCCAGGCACAATCCTGTTCCATGTGCTCTGGGATGACCCAGCTGGAGCAGTGGGTTTGGGCAAATGACTCATTGTGGTCATTTCCAGCCTTATCTATTCTGGGATTCTGTGAAAACTGAGCTCTCAAAAGTGGACATTTGGGAAATAAATCCATAGCCTATAAGGATGGAAGTTCTTTGTACCAGTCCTGCCTTCACACTTGGTTTGACATGAGATTTTACCTTGTCTTTTCAGAGCTCTAAGGCATTCTCATTCTGACTTTGGCGTTTGTAGGATTTGGAGCAGTGTTCAACCACACCCCACAGGAGAAACAGGACCCAGTCCTGTCTCCTGTAATGAACCAACAATTTGGGTTCCTGTTAATGATTTGGGTTCATTAATTCTGTCTTGTCACACGCAGAAAATCCACAGTTAGTGATGCAAAGCTCTTTTGGGTCAGAGCAGAGCAAATGGGCTGCACGGCAGCAAGGCCCTGAAGCATTTGCTGCCCTGGGACTCTTCTCTCTCCAGGACAATTTCGGGGTAGTTCTGGTCATTTCCAAAGCCCTGCCTGGGATCAGCTCATGCTGCTTGAGTGACAACCTCAGCCTGAGTGTTCATGTCCGTGAAAAATGCAGCTGTCAATTTGAACCATACAGCTGCATGGAAAACAATTTTCCCCTCCCATGAAAATGCGAATATAAAAGCACTTTTTCCTGCAAAAACGAAGACAAAATGTCAATCTAGGGATATTTTCATGGGCTGAAAATTTCAAAATGATGTTTCAGCACAGGTCATCTTGAACATTACCTTGTATTGATTTAGTTTTACCTTTTCCATTTTTGTTAATATTGCTCTTTCTGAAAACTTAACTATACTAATGTTCTTTCTATGAGAGTGAGAAAAAAAAAAAAAAAAAAAAACAAAACAAAAACCTGAAAATATATTGCTGCCTCTAGATGGAACTCAGACTTGTGTGGGCCAGGCAAAAAGATTTCCTGGCAAATTCCTAAGCCTGATCTCACTTCCAGAAGGGAGCAGGTGAGCCACAGCGTTTGAAAGCTAAGGGGCAAATATCTGTTCTTCTCTAGTCACTGCTTTGGTGGGAGCTGTGAGGAATCTGGGGCAAAGATTTCTCCCCATGTGCTCTGATACAGCAGAGATGGGCACAAACAGAGACATTCCCTGGCTTTTTCAAAATTGTGGGTTTTTTGGCTGAAAGAGAAACTAGGGGAACAATAGCAGAAATAGAAAAGAAGAAGCCAAGGCCAAGAGAAATTCTGCTGTGTATTTCAGTTAGCCTAGAGGTTTCACCCTGTATTCCATACACATCTCTGAACTCTCAAGACATCAAGGTAGCACATTTATTACTCCCACGTTGCACACGAAAATTGAGGCACGTGGGGAACATGTTCAGTCCCTACCATGTATGACTTGGATCAAGGAATGAGGCATTCCTACTGCAGGCACTTTTATTCTTTGACTTTCATGCCAAAATTGTTCAAATATTTTTGGCCAGGAGCAGTAGGATCAGCTATTTTATTTTAATGCACTACTCTCTTCCCCCTGCTTGCAACAAATTTTCTCTCTCTTGTGGGGTAATGTCTTTTTTTTCAGTAGTCCATTCCTCATTTGCCTTTTTTCTCTCTTAGGACTTGTTAATAAAGTCCACCCTCTGTTGGTCTTGGGTAGAGCTAGAGAAAATATTACTGTGAGATAAGTGATTATCTAAAAATTAGCTTAAATTTAATATGTGACTTTGCAGGGATCTTCTTTATGTTAAAAAAAAATAAATTCCTAAAGCTGCAAAATGAGAAATTAGGTTTTAAAAAAACAGAAAGATTGTTTCTTAAAATCAGTCAATTCAAAAGCAATTGAATTCTTTCTTCTTTCTTTTTTTTTTTTTTTTTAATCAAAAATAAGAAAAATCGAGGTGTTGACAAAGTTAGGGAAAGGAAAAATAATCTAAACCAATTTTTTCACTAAAACCAGAAAAACTGCCTTGAACCTGAATAAATATTTTTTTTCCCCCTAAGAAACCTTTTGCTTTCCTGGGAGGCTTTTTGGGTCTGGGTTAGGCTTTGGGTGGTTTTTATTCATTCCACTTAATAAACCTAATTATTTTGCTTGGCTTGACTCGAGCTATTTTATTTTTCATCCCAGTTTTTCCTAAATGCACAATTTGTCTGGTTCTTAACGAGGGTTTGTAGTAGGGAGAAAAAGCATGCCAGGTTGGCAAGGGGGCAAATGTCTGTGCTGAGGCACCTTCTCCATGTGGTCTTGGTTTTGGAACCCTCTCCTGCCCTGTCAGGAGCACAAGTTGAAAGCAATAGTGACACCAGCTTGTTCTGAATGCCACCATGGTTTTGTGGATGTGGTGGGGTTTTTTGGGGGCTGCAGTTCTCCGTAATTTTTTCAGCAAATTGGTTGTAATAGAAGGGAAATAGATGCTTCTCCCCTCGTCATTGTCAAACGTCCCCTTTACCTTATTATTGTTTCAAAGCTCTAAAGCATAAAACTGAATTTTAATGTTTCCAAATGACCTTCAAAATTCAAGACAAGGCTGACTTCTGCTCGAGTGTAATATTCTGGATCATTAATTTCAGTAGAGATATTCCAATTTGTAATTTCATTAAGTTTAAGAGCATAACCACTCTTAATACCGTGTTTCTAAATATGATGGGCTGTAATCTCAAGCAGCACAAGTCAGCACAGCCTGAGTTATTCTGCCACAGCACCCCACAGCAGTCAGTGATGCCTTGGAGAGGTTACCTAGAACAGAGGCTAGACAGAGGTATAAAATAACTATATTTATTTGAAAGGCTTCAAAGGGTACACCTTGTGCAGTGCAGGAGCCTCGCAGAGGCTCCACCCAGCCTGGACAACAGGCATAGGTTTTTTGGGCAGATATAAGTTTAGTCTACTTGCATATCATGGGTTAATTGTCCAGTTATGGCTTTAGGTAATGAAGTCACACTCCCCCAGTTTGCTCCTCCTATGTTCACTTGTGTTTGTACTTTTCCTCAGCTGAGGCTGAGATGATGATCTTTAGATCATGACCTTGCCCATCTGGAAAAGGATGGTTTTGTCCGACCAAACTGTGAAGAGAACTTACCAACACTCTATTATTCAGAGTTAAACAATAATGCAGGGCAGGATCTGAAAAATATAAAAGCTAAAACTTAAGGCATCACCAGTACCACGAAGGCAGGATCTTCCTCTGCATTTGGTTCCAGCCACTCTTTGATACCCACAAATAATCCCTGGCATGGCATACGTTAAATATCTCTAATAGCTGATTAAGATATTTTTGTCAGGAAAGACTAGATGGCGTAGAGGATAGTGTGCTATTATTACCCTTCTTTTCATAATAGATTTGCAGAGCACTGGCCCCATGGAGCTTTACAAATGATAATTTGTGACACCACATTTTGTACCACTCGTTTGCATGGCCATGCAATGATTGCCTGGTTAGGCTTAGAGTTAGGGTTAGGGTTAGGGTTAGGGTTGGGTTTAGGGTTAGGGTTAGGGTTAGGGTTGGGGTTAGGGTTGGGGTTGGGGTTGGGGTTAGGGTTAGGGTTAGGGTTAGGGTTCGGGTTAGGGTTAGGGTTGGGGTTTGGGTTTGGGTTAGGGTTAGGGTTAGGGTTAGGGTTAGGGTTAGGGTTAGGTTAGGGTTAGGGTTAGGGTTAGGATTAGGGTTAGGGTTGGGGTTGGGTTTAGGGTTAGGGTTAGGGTTAGGGTTAGGTTAGGGTTAGGGTTAGGGTTAGGGTTAGGGTTAGGGTTAGGGTTAGGGTTAGGTTAGGGTTAGGGTTAGGGTTAGGGTTAGGGTTAGGGTTGGGGTTGGGTTTAGGGTTAGGGTTAGGGTTAGGGTTAGGGTTCGGGTTAGGGTTGGGGCTAGGGTTAGGGTTAGGGTTAGGGTTTAGCGTTTAGGGTTAGGGTTAGGGTTGAGGTTGGGGTTTGGGTTTGGGTTAGGGGAATTCACCTTGTGGTAGGACATAACAAACTACATCATGAACTGATTTTTCTTTCTGTGCTATTCCTACACAATCTAAACACTTGTAAATCCTACAGAGTTTTGGGTTAGGGTCACCTTTTATGTGAAAATCTCTTGTTTTCCCACTAGAGGAAAACTGAAGGAAGCTGGGTGTGAGAGACTTACAAAAAGATGGGGGAAATGTTCAAAGCCTGGATTTGGATGAATGACTCCTAAGTTTGCTATGAATGTCCAAATCAGAAGTTGTGGGCAGTGGCGTTTTTAGCGTTCAGAAGCACGTAAACACAGAATGATTATATGCAGGTTCTTTTATTGTAGAGCTCTTATGTCAGGGGTACAAACCCAAATCTCACCCTGACACGGGTTTGGGTGAACATGTTTTTTCATTATATGTTTATATAACTTTCCTGTTAATTATTAAACTTATATTGTTCTATTGTATACATAGATTTCATCCAAACATAGGCTCCTTGTGGTCCCCCTGAAACTTCTAACATATTTTCTCATGATTCTTCTTACGATTAAACAATAATTATTTTTAATTACTAAACAATCATCACATCTAACAATTATATCATTTTTCATATACTGCTTACTCAGGTGGAATTTTGCATGATCTGGCAAACACAAACCCTAACATTTTCAGAGTCTATTTTAAACATTTTTCCAGGGCTCTACTAAGTATAGCTTCTTTAAAATTTTATTATTTTACAACCTTTTACTATCAGGAAGGGCTGACCTTTCATCATCTCATCTGCTGGAACCCCTGTGCTGTGTTTCAGTGGAGGAGTTGAGCCAGGGAGATGCTGAATGACTCCATGAATTGGTGGCTTAATGCCACGTGTGAGCCCGTCCCAGTTCCTGTGATTAGCTGTTTATACAAATAAAACATCACCCACGACTGAGATCTGGGCAGTGGGGAGGAGGGGCCCAGTGTGCCACCACTGGGCAACCCGCAGAGCATCATCATTAATTCACTGGACTGGGATATGCCAGCTCCAATCGTCAGCAGCAGAAAAGGAAATTGCACCGGACTTTTCACAGCATAGGTAAATATCCCAGCCCTTGGCCACAAACTGATGGAAGGCCACTCCTGTTGCCTACAGCTGTGCTTGGTGGAGTTAACCTTATCCTTGCCCTATCCAACCAACCCATGGATTAGGACAAAAAAAGTCTTAATTCTGAAAGGCTGTAAAAAAAGGCATTGCCTCGCTATACATTTAATGAGCCCTGATCCATAACTTTTATTCTAGTCAGGATTTCTACACCATGTTTCTGTCTACCCTGAAGCTGGTATTTCTTAGCAATAATAAAATAATTGTTTCAGCTGATTACACTCCTGGACATAATTGCTGCAAACAAGCCTACAGAAATTAACAGCCTTGTGGTTGCCAGCAGATTTCTCATGAAGGTTATTCTTGCAGAACAGTCTAACAGAATGTAGTTGATAGTTTTCTAAAGCTGACAGGCTTGATCTAGAGATGTTTTCTTGGAAGTAGGCTGAGTGATCATAGGAAGTTTTCAATAATCTGGAGGAATTGTCCATTTTGTCCTGATGAACCAAAATCTCAATTTCAAGGCTGATGGATTCAAATGAAACAAGAAAAATTCTCACCTTTTCTGTGTTTATGTCATCAGGTTTTGACATGTTCATTAGCGGTGACAGCAATTATCTGACCAGCAAAATGTCTTTGCTTCTCAAGGTGCAGTGCTTTTCTTTACAGAAAGCAGCAGATGTAGCATGTTTAAATAAACTATGGGTTTTGTACATTTACAAGCTGATTTTCTTTCCATCCAGAGATCTCAAAGACCTTTTCACAGCCCAGTTCCAGGAGCTGGTTACCAAGGGGGACTCAAAGAGTTAAAAATCTTGCCTTCAGAACCCCCATAGAAGGTTTCTGTGCTGAGCTTAAAAAGCTTCTGCAGTGGTTAAGATTTCATGCTGGCCATAGTCTGGCATGATGAAGAGTTTACAATTAAAGCTGATGAGCTGGAAAATAAGGAATGAATTCTAAACTACTTTGTCTGAAGAGAGTCTGAAATTATGAGAATATTTAGCACCCGGTGTTTCTTTTTTTCTTTTTTTTTTTTTTTTTTTTCCTTTTAGATGTCTCTCTCTCTCTCTCTGTATAACCAGGTTGGTTTGAAGAGCAGTTTGAGAAATTGACTGTAGACAGGCAGTTTTTGAAATAAACTGAAATTCTAAGGTGGGAAAAAAATTGCTGTAATTAAGAAATACACTTTGATATTTCAAAATACAAGTGAAGTTTTCAGCTTACACCAACATTTGCTAGACTAATAGGAATACAGACATATTGTATGCAAGATAATCAAAGAAAAATTAGAGCAGAACTGGGTCAGGTAGAATCTGCAAAATCATAGACTGCCTAATGGGCTGAATTGCTGAACTGTAGAATTCCTTTCTTGCCAACCTCTCTAGTAATTTTCTCTCTGAGTAATTTCCCTCTGCCTGTACCACTGGTACTTTCTGGTTTGATATTTAAGAAGAATAAATTCAGACACATGCCCAGCACATTACGATGAAGACTCTGCAACTTAGAGATGATATAAGTGTGCATGTACTAATTCCCTAGACTTGACGAGCAAGCTCCCAAGAAAATATGACTTTTCCCAGATGCAAACATTTAAGGTTCATTGATTTTTTTTTTACCACATTTGGTTTGGCCAGGTTTTTGCAGAGCCCCTGCTTCAGTGGTGTCTTCAATTAACCCACTCTTTGGCCCCTAAATGAAAGGCACAGCTTTTGGAGAGGGTCTGACTCAATGGGAAGGTGTTTCAAGCACCCCAGAATGAACCAGCCCCAGTCTAGAAGCCAACATGTTGTTTCAACAGATGGTGGTACAGGAATCAGTTGTGCTGGGGCTGGCACAGCTCTGCCACACGGAGAGTTTTAAATGGAGCTGTGCAATATCCACCTGTGCAAGAAGTCTCTTCACTTTGCCCCCATCTCACCAGGTGAACGTTATAAAAAAGTGGATAATTTTTTTATCTTCTGAAGCAAAAGGGACTAGGGACATGCGTTAGGGGAAAAAAGAGTAGGGCATCTAAGTCAAAAATGGCATTTATGGCAATAACAGTTGTGAGGAGCTAGAGGTAACTTGAAAACAGGTTGTTATGTGTTTATAGATCTGGACCACTGAATTTAGCCTTGACGACTACACATGTCTCATATAGTTCCCTCCTTCAAAAAAGGAAATATCTTAAAAGCAATTGGGTTTTACCCTATATTTGCAATAGTTCCTTTTATCTTATTATACTACAAGTTCTGGAGCACTTGAACATATCTCCAAGAGGACTTTTCTCCAGTAACAATTCATTTTCTCCACTAGAAATTGCAGTCTATTTTGCAAACTATTAGATTACACTTGTCACCGTACAACTTCCATTTGTGATCAGCAGCAACCTCTGGGCCATCTCTTCCTTTGCCATTCAAGGGATAAATTCTCAAAATATCAGTACATCAAAACTTTGAGATACTTGCCCCCCGGGTTTGTGATTTTGCACCATACTGTTGAATGATATAGAATCATGGAAGTCATGATATGGAGTCACGATATGGAATCATGGAATGGTTTGCACTGGAAGGGATATAAATGATTACAAATCATCTCATTCCAAGCCCCCTGCCGTGGACAGTGACACTTCCCACCAGACCAGGTGGCTCAGGATTCCTTCCAGCCTGGCCTGGAACTCTTCAAGGGATGAGGCACCCACAACTTCAATATTATATGGTATTGTTACTATATGATATTATTATGATATGATATTATTATATGATATATGATATGATACGATGTGATGTGATATGATATGATATTATATATATGATATATGATATGGTATTATATGGTATTATATTATTCTCAATCATTTCCAAGCTCATGCCATATCTGTGACATTTTCTGATGTTCCTCTGTACTGCCACTCGATGATGCTGCCCTATGACAACAGGAGCAGAAAAACAAATGTAGTCCAACAGCACTGTTTCCCTCTCAAATAGTAATTCAACTTTCAGTGCTACCCCTTGCTGTCTGTCCTTGGTGTCTTAGGTAGCACTTTATCAAAAGTTGTAAAAATAGCCTAACAAATGAGGATTTTCACATCTCTCATACCTAGAAAATCAGTTATGTTTTTCTAGAAACCAGGCATTTATTGGAACAGTCTGGCACAATCTGTTTTGTGAACATATCTTTACCAAGTAAGTTCCTAAACCATCTGAAAACTGGGAGTTTGGCACTAAAGGGAAACATAATTTATTTAAGATGCTGATGGAAGCAATGCCAAAAGTGCTTGCTTTTTACAAAACATCAGGAAGAGAGTTTGTTGGTTGGAGCTAGGAGCAACCTGGTCTACCCGAAGCTGTCCCTGCCTGTGGCAGGGAAGATTATAATCTTTAAGGTCCCTTCCAACCCAAACTGTGATTCTAAGGGCATTGTAATTCTGATATAGCTGCTGAAGTCATTGGAATTCCAGTAACTTTTTGTTGTTGTTGTTGTGTTTACTTCAAGTTTTATAGAATGTGCAAATATGCTTTGTGGCCACAAAAGTCGCCCAAATGTTTGCGTTAACAAAATAAAAACCGGAGTTTTCTTTCTCGTCTGGTTTTCCTCTCGTTGTGCCCAGCCAGACATTTAATTAGTGCAGCATATTGGATCTGCTCTCAGCTGCTTTCCACAGTGGTGAGCCATCTACATCTGTACACAGTGGGTGTTTAGCAGCACAGCTCTGATGTGCTGTGCTTTTACAGTGACCTTTCACAAGTGTGAATGGTTGAACAAGGTACCAGGGACTGGTCTGTTGGCCCCTCTTTGGACAGCCGGCAGGAGAGAGGCTGCTGTGTGTCTGAGTGGCCTGCTGAAGGAAAATGCCAGGACAGCATGAAACAGGATGTTTTGGTTTGTTAGACTCCAAACTCTGCTCTGCTTTTTAAAGGTCTGTTTTGAGAGTACACAGGCTTCTGTATCTGTACACATGGCCACAAAACTGCCACGTGAAATTCCACAACCTGCAAGTTTAGCATACCATAAACAGTTGAACAAAAGAATTATTTGTCGTTTTCAGCTGAAATATTCTATTCTATTCTATTCTATTCTATTCTATTCTATTCTATTCTATTCTATTCTATTCTATTCTATTCTATTCTATTCTATTCTATTCTATTCTATCCCATTCCATTCCATTCCATTCCATTCCATTCCATTCCATTCCATTATTTCCATTCCATTCCACTCCACAGGCAATTGCTGAACACGCCCAGTGTCTTTGCTTTCATTTTGCAAGATGAATGGGCCAAGAAAACTCGTCAGATATTCACAGAGCAACAGAATGGCTTGGGTTGGATGAGACTTTAAAGCTTTTCTAGTTCCAACCCCCTTCCATGGGTAGAGACAATGTCCCTAAACCAGCCTTGAAAATTTCCAGGGGTGGGAGAGCCAATTTTCTGTGAGCAATCTGTGACAGGGCCCCACTACCTTCACAGGAATGACTTTTTTCCCTAATATCTACCCTTTACCTATTCTCTCCCAGTCTGAAGGCATTCCCCAGTGTCCTGTCACCCCAGGCATTTTTAAATAGCCTCTTTCTGTCTTGCTGGTTCCCTTTTGGTACCTGAAGGCTGCAATTAGGTCACACCAAAGCCTTCTCTTCTGCAGACTGAGCAATCCCAGTTCTCTCAGCCTTTCTTTCCTCACAGCAGAGCTTCTCCGTCCCTCTGATCTACTTGGTGTTTCTCCTCTGGAGTCACTCCAACAGGCTGATGTTCTCCCTTTCTGGGGATCCCACACCACATGGTACCTTAGCAGATACTGCCTTGATCTGGTGGCAGTCCAGGAGGTTAATTATGAAATCTCACATCGTGGTCCCTGTGCTTGTCTCCACTGACTAGATTTCATCACAGTGGGACTTTGGAAGCTTAGAAGGAAGAGGTATTAATAAAAGCAACAAAAAATGTTATTAACCATAGGGAAAAATCCTTTTTAAAGGCAGAACAATGCTGCTTAAATAATTCCAGGGACACAATCTTGTATAATTTTGCAACTCCCTGTTATGCTAACCTACCCCATCTTTTCCAATGCCTGACATTTGAGGGCACAGAACTCTTAATGCCTTTCCCACTTGAAATGTTTTCATCGGCTCTGCCAGCTATTTGTATCACCATAAGAAAAATATCTGTTCACTTCAACCCATGTTGAACCCATGTTCAGTAGAGACATCTCCAGGCTGGTCAAGGAGGGATTATGCTGAATAAAGATCTCCTGATCATTGCCATGTGCCTACAAAACTTGTGAAATTGTCCTAACCTCACAAATGAGGGTTCCATCCATTGGAGGGAATTCTTTCTTTTCAAGTTATAAGCTCTGCCAGAAGGAGACATTTTCCTCCTAACAGTTCCCTGAAAGGTTTCTTGACGAACTGATGTCAAGCCTCAGTGAGGGGAGAAAGGCAGAAATGTGTTGCTCAGTTTGGATCTTTTCTGCAAATGTGTATATAATCCTGCTCAGCCTAACTAAACTGATGGGAAATGGTTGTTAGCAGAAAAGTTGGTAGTAGAAGAGTGAACTATGAATGCTCTCCAATATCAGCTATTTGCATCTGTTATTTAGGTAGTAATATGCCTCCCTGTTCACAAGATGTTTTCCTTCTGTTTCCAAAGCAGCTGGTCCATTTCAATAACTACTTCAAGTCCATTTGAATAGGAGTGGGGGATGTCTCATTCTGCTGTGCTCTGCTTAGACCTTTTTATTTTCACCCCTTGTTTGTTATCATTCTTGATTGTTCTTATTTCTCCAGCTTTCAGACTCAGCAGCAGTGATGCGACCAGATTGTTTTATCAATTTGCAATTTCCAAAATGACCTCCAGTATTTTAGGAGGTTTTTTAATTCCATTCCTCAAGGATCTCTTCCAGAAAAGGATCATCCATCTCACCCTTTTCTTGAATCTCCCACCACATTATGCAGACTATCTTGTTTTGTCATTCAGGACACTGCAGACTTTTGTTGCTGAAAATATTCGCCATACCTTAAAACCCAAAACTATAATAGGTAAAGGCTGGAATTTGCATTCAGGTTTTGTTGCTTGCTCTTTCACATAACAGGGGAGAACATTGCTGGCTTCATAGAATCCTCCCTCAATTTCCATCCCGATGTGAAATACCAATTAATTAGTGTAACATTTCCAACTCTTGCTTGATTTCATTTTATCTGAATGAATCATTTGCTTAAAAAAACCAGCCAAGGTAGTCCTGGAACTGAATATGGAATATGGCTTAATTAGGGTGTTGAGGGACCTTTTCATCAGCTTTCTTAGCTTTTTTAGTTTTAGCCCCAAGCACTATGTTTTCAGCCCAGAATACAGATACTTTCTGGGTTAACCCCTTGGGGTTTGTTTTTTATGACAGCAACAGTTATGCATACCCTTACTATTTGGGCTTTGAATCTTGCTTCATTCACACCATTTAACCTAGTTTTTTTTTTTTTTTTTCCTTGTGGTTCTTCCCTCCAGAAGGCATGTTCTGTTTGAGGCAGGCAGAGGTTATTTTATCAAATAGTTCCTGTCAGCTATCACCAGTGTTAAGAAAACTGTGGTTTCATTTGTATTCCGCCATGGAAGGCAAAATATTTGAAGTCCTGAAATTGTATATGTTATTAGCTTTTTTTGATTAGGTGGATGAATAACTTGATTGAAACTCTGGTTGTAAAAGTTTTGGAGATGTTGGCATGCCTCCAGGATGAGGGTGAGTTTGGATTTCACGACCATGTTATGGTTTCAGTAACAGATAACCAGATATGGTCTGGAATGTGATTTTTTTTCTTTTTTTTTGGAGAGGGCAGGGGGAAACAGGATGAATTTTACATGAAAACAAGAATTTTTCAAGAACTTTCTGAAATAAGGTCTGACCACAAACATTTTTCCCCTCACTGCAAGGGAGTGGGTGTGACCATACAGGGGCATTTTAAAGAAAGGCAGTGAGGAAAAACAGAAAAGCACAGAAAATATTTTCCATATTTATTGAGCTTTCTGCCACCTTTGGACCTTTTCTTGGACTGCTGGTTTTGGTTTTTTCTTTATCTTTGTTACAAGGACAGGTTTAGCTGTGCTATTTTCAGGCACTCATCACAAATCACACATTCTCCACTGGATCTGGTGTAGATCCCTCTTCATCCTCTTGCAGCTTTGAATCTTATCCTGTTTATACCCCTGGGGGTTGTTGCAAAGCCAGGTAAGAGACAGAAAGGCACTTCAAGGCTTCACTTGGCTCCTCCCCTGCTCACCTGCAGGTTCCAGGAGAGCTAGCAGTCACAAGAAACTATGGAGGTTGAAAACATTTGGCAAAAATTCCACGAGGTGTCCCTACTGCTTATTCTTGTCTGAATAGGACTATTAGCAGAAAAAAAATTGCACTCTGTTGTTATGCAGTCTCCTGACCGTCCCCTTTTAGCAAAGAGGATTTTGTTTTTGTTCCCCCTTTAGCAGGGGCTCAACACAGAGCAGAGCAGCCCTGAGGACAAGTCACTGACTTTGTGGCTGAGCCAAAATGTCCTGCCTTCCTCTTTGCTTCATCCATGTCTCACAAGAAATGGTGATTGAGAGAGTTTAATAAGTCACTGCTCTTCAGTATTTGGGATGCCAGTCAGTTCCCATGGATTTGGAATGATAGGCAGAGGTGGTAAGAGCTGTTTCATGAATGACATTTTAATGGAAGCCACGATCATTATAGGTGTCTTATCCTGACAGTATCTTTAGGGGATTCAGTTGTACCAATTTACTATTTCTCAGTCTCATTCCCAGTCAAAGGTGTGAAGAAACATCTGTTAAATGCAGCAAAGGTAGAGTCCTACCAGTTGTATCTGGCTGGCCCAGGCTGGTCATGCCCATGGTTTTGTTTGTGTGTGTGCATGAAATACCAGAGAAGTGACAACCCTGAGCCACCTGCAGGCATCCAAATCCTTCTATAGGAAGGGAAAAGGTTAGGAAAAGTAATTTTTCATTCATCCAAACACACATGATTTAGATATGGATGTCATGTTCATGTCAGGTACATCCACAGACTAATTTCAGCCTATTTTGGTAAAAACCTTCTGCCTGTCCTGAGGAACAGCTGAGGATGGAAGGGATCGCTGGAGATTTTCTGGTACCACTCCTGCTCATCCCTGGTCTGAGCAGGATGTCCAGGGCTGTGTCCAGCCAGATTGGAGCAGCTCCAGGGCTGCAGTGCCTGGGGTTGTTCCTCCCTGGGGAGAGAATTGCCACTTCCCTTTTGTGGATTCCTGTAGAGCCATCCCTGCCAGTCATCCCTGCCCTCCCAGCAGTGCCCACCCTCACCCAGCCTCTCTGCCTCCCAGTTTGGCATCTCCCCAGCAACAGGTCCTGACAGTGGCAGGGACCCTGAGGCTGAGGGCAGGCAGAATTTTCTAACACAAGACCCATCACCTCTTCACTTTGCATTGTGAGCAACCCCAAAAGTGAAAGATCCTCTTCTCTCACAGTTATAAAACTTATAGTCACACTGTCATGAAGAAGCCGCTTCCTCCAAAAAAGCAATTTATTTAAAATAAAATAAATTTTAGGTAAGCTTTACATGCTAAGCTATATACACTAGGAAAAGGGGGGAAAATCAAAAATATTACATTTCTATTGGTTTTTAATTAAAGGTGATTCTTTGGTTCTTTCAGATTTAGGACCTTTATTATTGCTCTCTCATACAAAAAAAAATGAAAAATAAAGCCCGGTAAAGAACCCTCCAGGATTTTTGCAGTAGGGAAAAACCGCAATGAGGAAAAAAATATAATTGGTGTGGTTTTGGTGAAGACATCTGTCTTTCTGCCCATCCTGTGGTGTCAGCTCTCATCAGCAGAGTGCCAGCAGGACGAGACACACGGCCGCATCTCAGTGCCCTCTGCAGAGCTTCCAGCAGGCTGACACTCCCAACCAAATTTGTCTTATCTGTACAATCCTGTCACCCAGACCATCCCTAGAGATGTTAAACAGGGCTGGCTCCAATGCTGAGCCCTGGGGAAACTCTCTTGTGACCATCCTGCAGCTGTCACAGCTGTGGGCTCTGCGCACAGGGACCCCTCACTCCTCCCTCACTGCACTCAGGCACACACAAATAAACACATTTCATTTCTGCCTCATCTTCATTCCCCCCAGAAAGTAAATATCCCTTGCCTTATTCTCCCATGACTCATTCACAAACCTTCCCACTTCTAAATTATTTTATTTTGTCTTGTCTCGTACTTGTTTATCTTGGGTGCAATCCTAACTTCACTGAAGTCAGTGGCAAAACTCCCATTGACTCAAACTGAGCCAAGATTTCTTCTTTTGTCTTGATTAGATTGTGGGTGTGTTTGCCTTGAATATACTTAATCCTGTCCTGGTTGGATTGTAGCTTTTGGATAAGTGCCACACTCTATCTCTGTATTTTAAGCAGTGTATAAGCATTTGCTGTTCTTGTGAGTCTTAAAGAATCATAATTAGCATGAAGGACTTACCACAGCAGTTCAGGAAGGTGTGGATGGAGGCAAATAAAGGAAATCAAACATGGGATTGATTCTGTGCCTCAGACCCAACACTTATTTAAAATGAGGGCAGGGACCACAGAGGAGGGGGAAGCATTGCTCCTGTGCTTTGAGGCTCGTGGAGGGTTACAGCATACTGCAACTGCTATTGCAGGGAAATGCTGATGCCACAGAAAGCAAAAAAAGGACGAGGCGACTGCAGTGCAATAATAACTCAGACAGGCTTAGTGAGAGGGAAAAGCATCTTCCGTGCCAGCGAGCCAGCACTTCTGCTGCTCCAACAGCACAGGAGAAAATGCTGGTTGGCAGCCTCAGACAAAATAAAACAAAACAGCCCATTAAAAAGGCACAGGGCAGGAGGTCTGTGCTCAGATCTGCTTCTTTGCAGAGGCAGAGACAACCCTGGCAGGCACTGCAGTGCTGGAGGCACACACAGTCAGTCCTGTGCCACACAGGGCCGAGGACCTTATCACCCCTCCTGGCATCCCCTGCCCTCAAAATGGGGAAAGAACAGTCTCATCCCCAGTTTTTGTTTGCCTGAGGTCAGGACTGCCTTTGGAAAAGTACCTTTTGTTCACTGTAGGGAGTGACTTCCCAAAAGATAAGCACTTCTTCCATTGCCAGCCAAGTCCATTCTAGAGGGAAATGGTGGAAATTTATTTTTTGAGGACACAGAGGTTTGATGAAGAGCAGTCAGATGGGAGCTGTGGGGTGGGTGGAACAGCTAAAAAACATTCTGCCTCTCTGCATAGAGGTCTGTAAACTTCGTAAATCAATAAACTACAGAGGGTACTGCTGCCAACAGCTGATAAATCACTTCTGCTGGAAGGAGGAACATCTTGGTTGTGAGAGGGGTAAAGCCCTGGCACAGGGTGCCCAGAGCAGTGTGGCTGCCCCATCCCTGGGAGTGTCCAGGCCAGGCTGGATAGGGATTGGAGCACCCTGGGACAGTGAAAGGTGTCCCTGCCCATGGCAGGGCAATTAGAGATTACCATGAAGTGATCTCCAAGGTCCCTTCCAACACAAACCGTTCCATGAGAGATTTGATAGCACTCGTTTGTACACTCACAGCCAGGAATTGTTTTTAAAATCAACTTCTATTTACCTGGTAGTAGAAAAGAAAACAAGCAAACAAACAAGCAAAACCCCAAGAACCACCCAACCAAAAATACAGTTAAAAATTTCAGACAGCCTATCACAAAACTAATCACAAATTGGAAGTTACTCTGAAAGGTACAAAAATTACATGGTAAATATATCCCTTTCAGAGAGAAATTACCAAATGTTGAACACAGAGGGGGAAGACAAGCAAAAATAAAACACGATCTTTTGATTGAGATACCTGAGGTTGCAATACTTTGGAGTATGTTTCAACACAGTAACCTGATATATATTTACTAAATTGTTTGGCACATTCAGCATGTCCCCAGGGAACTGTTGGAGGGAACTAGCAGTACATTTTTCACTCCTTCCCTGTGCATTAGCAGACATAAGGTCACACTAGTATAGCAAAGATGGGTGCAGCCTCAGGCTCATTAGCTCACAGCAAGCTAGCCAGATGAGGCAGCGTGGTGTTTTCCTTTCATCATTCAAGCTTGAAAGGAAACTGTCGGCAGCCACTTGCTCTTAAAACAATGAAAATTTAGGTGACAGAAATCTCATTAGCTGAAAAGTAGCTTTCAGTGGAGATAAAGATTTCTAGGTAAAGATTTCCCTCTTCAGCACACACACACAAACTTATATAAGCAAACCGTGTCCTTTGAATGCAAAAATCCATGTATGAGGGAAGGAAATAGTGCTTGTTAAGCTGCAGCAGCCACTGTGTTTCAGTGAATTATATTTCTTGCAGGAAAATCAATGTCTGGATGACTGGCTTCCTTTCAGAATAATGCATGCATTGTGGATGTATATACATATTTACAGAGCAGCAGTTTAATCTGTAACCTTTGCCACAGGATTGACACTTTCTCTGCAGATGATTTCTTTGTCTTGCACAGAACTGAAATGCAGAAAATGCAAAGGGCTATAAATACTGCTGTTCTCGGGGTTTTCCAGGCTTCAGACATGATACATGGCCTGCTTGACAATTAAATACCTTTTGCATTCCAATTACTGTATGTGAAAGTCTATTCATGGTGTTTTATTGGTAATATTTCATCGCTGTGAGCTTTTAAGCTGAGTGGAGCTGCATGCTCACGTGGATTTCCTGAGGTCCAGGAGATCTGGGGTTGAAGACATATTTACACTCTTTTTTTTTTTTTTTTTTTTTTTATTCTTTTTTCTCTGCTGCGGTTCAAGACTGACTTAGCAGAGAGATGCTTTCCTTGCTAAGTTTCATGGGAACCCCATAGTCGTAATGATGATTTCTGAGTTCCCTGGTGGAGGCACGAGGAGGGTTTGTGCTGCTCTCAGTGATGGTGGTGTTCCAAAGTGTCAGCAAACACTGGGAGAAAAGCACTTGCTCCCAGCCCAGCTGTCAAGTATGAGGAGGCTGATTACCAGAGGCATAAAAAGCTACCAGATGTCAAGCTTCCAGTAAAAATTTGAGGCATGCCACTCCGTAGGAGTTTCTTGAAAGCCATAGATGTGAAGGGTTATATTTGCCCTTCAAGTTTACATCTCAGCTTCTAATATATTTTCTTAGACTACCTCCCACTAGCAGCATTAACTTCCTTTTAGTGACTCCCTGCCTCTACTGTTGCCTTCCCATCTTTTATGATCTTCCTGATTCCTATCTCTCCCCTGCTCCGTAGGGCACATTCTCTCTCCAGGATGCAGGGATGCAATCATCCCTATTATTGCTGTTACATTGGCGCTGACAGCACCAGACAGGAGAGGGTCTCCCAAAAATTCCCCCATGGCCCAGCTGACTGTGTTCTATCAGGGAATACCAGGAAATGGTCTCCATTCCCCCCTCTGGATTACTTTGCTTCCTCTCCTGGTCACCTCTCATCCCTTCACTTTGTGACAAGGATTCATTTTGCCCTCTGAGCCATCTTCTTTTCCCCAGCCCACAAGGAATTCTCTCCCAAGTTGCTTTCCCATATTCCTATGTTCATCTTTTTAAGTGCTGAGGGACAAAACTGCTGGAATCACTCTCTCAGCCTTCTTCATTTGCATTGTGACTTTTCCAGTCTGGACAAAAAACTCTGGTTTTCCCCTACAGTGTGTTTCACCTATTTTCTTTTTGTTTTTTTCCCTTAGCTTATTTATCATAAATAATATACCAGGGTATAAAATAGCCTTTGCTCCCTTTGAATGAACAATAACCCGCCTAGAAGAAGTTTGCAAGGAGAGAAAGTAGGTCGAAACAACGTGACTAAATCATTCCAAAACAACCATTGGAAAGAATCAAGTTCACACCTACAGGGTTTATGTGAACAGATTCAAACTTGCCAAGGCTTTGGCATTTATTGCCATCTCTGGCGCTTATGAGCAGGATTCACCAAAGCTTTATGAGTCAAGGAAACAAAGCATAAAAGTCCAAAGCTTAGAAAACAGTTTTCATCTGCTAGAAAAAAAAAAAATAAAAAAGGAAAGAAGAGTATTGTTGAATTCAGTAGCTGCAACAGGTTTTAAGTGTGGCTAGGCTTCAACTCCTTTGGAGAGCTTCCACAAAAGCAGAAGAGGAATGGCAAAAGGTCTTGGTCATTGCTACTTTCCCTTTATTCTGCACACTTTGCAGAATCTCAGTAGACATCTGCTGAAAACCCTTGTGGGACACTTATCCCCGGTTTGTAATTTCTCCAGTTTTTGAGTTTCCCCAGGGAAGGGCTAAGCCCAGAACTGCCAGGCCATGGTGGCCCAGGAGATTCAGCAACACTGGTTCTGATGGCTGGTCCTCTACAGGGCAAATTTCTGTCTTCATTTTCTCTTAATTAAGCCTCAAGAGCAAAGAATGGAAACGTTCCTAAACCCAGATATGTGGCTGTGGATCAGCTGGTTCCTGATTGCACAGAGGCTGGTGTAGAAGTGCAAAGCTGTCCATCTTTTCATTGTGAGGTTTTTCCACTTACACTAGGCCTGAATCTGAACCGAAAACAAATCAACATTAATTAAAAAAAAAAAAAAAAAAAAAAAAAAAAGAAAAAAAGAAAGAAAAAAGAAAGAAAAAGGGGAAACAAGAAGTCCTCCTTCACTGCTCCTTCCACTGAACTTGAGCCATTTGTAGGATGACTTGGAACCAAACTTTGTGGTTGGCATCATTTTCTGCAATAAGACAAAACAAAATTTTGGATGCAAATACTTCTACATGAAGGAAAGCCTGAATGTGGAAATGTGTGGTTTGCCCTGAATGTCCCCGCAGCACCTTTCCCAGGAGATCTCTGTTCTTTTGCTGCACAGCACCACAGGGAAACTGAGTCAAACTACCTAAAAGCAGAATAAGGCAGAAAATAGAGATTTCAGTCAACCACAATGTCTCTCAGTAGAGAATGCAATTTGCTTCATTTCTTCATCAAGCCTACTGGGTTCACAGAGTTCATGTTAACAATTGACTCATGCCAATCATCACTGTCACCTTTGAAAGAACTGATGAAGATGTCACTTCACAAAAAGCACTCTTCTAGACCCTTCACTTTTCCCACATGAAATATTTTCCAACCTGAAGTAACCAAAATAAGGAAAAATAAATTTAAAGTGCTGTTGATTTTTGTTTTTAAGAAAGGAGGGGAAAAAATGCTACAGATCTTCTGTGAATCCCACCCTGTATTTCATATTTCTCCAGTGAGGCTCACATTCTTTTATTCAGATTCCAAAAGTAGACATAATTTGTTCCAAATGTTTTCAAAGGCAATCAGCAGCATCAACTTACATTCTTTCCAGGGTTCGGGGAAAACTGTGAAATCTTCTAAACACTAATAGAGGAGTGACTGAGGGGGAGGGATGGTGGAGAAGGGCAGATGGAAGAAAGTGAGAGGGGAAAATGAGGAGAAAGAAGGAGGAGAGGAATAAAAAGAAAGAGAAAAATTGCATAAAGGAGTATGGTGATGATCTATTTGCTTATATTGTTACAGTTATGACTCCTTGAACAGCTCTGGAGAGACTTTACTTCTTGCCAGCTGCATATTTCCATTGGCAAGGTAGCTCACAGTTCGTAGCATGATATTATGTAGAAGAATATGATTGAGAAATATGCCATAAAATTATATATTTATTGCAAGTCTGTCGGTGCGATTTTTGCAGGGAAGCCCAGCATATAAATCCCTGTGTGTTGTGCGTCTATTTTGTCTGGTAGAGATCTTTGCTGAGTTACCCACCAGTCATTGTGCAGGTTTAGAATCTGGACAGATGTTACCCGTGCAAATAAAGGCAAAAATACTGCAATTTATCTTCCATTTAAGCATTTACACAAAACACAGGGTTGTTGAATGTTTGCCTTTAGGATGCAGTGTGGTCTGGAGCTGCCTCAGAGTGCAGCTGAAGGCTCGTGGTGTGCTGCCTGCTCTGCCCCTGGCTCTCTGTGTGGCCTTTGACAACTCATTTAATCCCCAGCTTCCCAAACCTATAAAACAGGACCAATAATTCTTGCAGTGTTTCCCACACAGGGGCAAGTGTAGGGATCCATCCTCTGCATGGCCCTGGCCAGGTGCACATCACCACTGACCCACAGAGCCCAACAGCTGGCCAGCACAGTGACAAGTGATGCTGGCCACCAGGGCCACCTCCCCACAAGCCTTTCTCCACCTCCCCTCAAGCTTTTCTCCATCTCCCCTCAAGCCTTTCTCCATCTCCCCTCAAGCCTTTCTCCATCTCCCCTCAAGCCTTTCTCCATCTCCCCTCAAGCTTTTCTCCATCTCCCCACAAGCTTTTCTCCATCTCCCCTCAAGCCTTTCTCCGTCTCCCCTCAAGCCTTTCTCCATCTCCCTTCAAGCTTTTCTCCATCTCCCCTCAAGCTTTTCTCCACTTCCCCACAAGATTTTCTCCACCTCCCCACAAGCTTTTCTCCACCTCCCTGCAAGCTCAAATCCTGCAGTAAGTCCAGCTGGAAAACACAATTGTGTTTTCCAAGTGTTTCTGACCTGGAGACATTTCTGCAAGCTTCACAATGGTCAAACATCTGCTTCTGGCCTGTCCCAGGGTGGGCATGGTGCCACCATCCTGGGATTGTCCCCACTAGCCTAGCCCCACAGGCCACACTGGCCTGGCTGTGAGCACCGATGGCCAGAGAGTAAAGAATTGGTGCTTGGTGTTTAATGGGCACACATTAACCCTTAAGCCTTCCAAAGCTCTAATTAAGCCTGGCTTTCATTTGAAACACGCCACCCCAAGTGGGAGAGTAGGCCATTTGTTTTTACACAGCTGAGGAATGTGCATTTAACTATCTCAGGAAGGAAAAAGAAATGAAAAACACTTGGAGAGCTGGTAAACTCAACCACCTGTACCCCTGCAGCCCACTGGAATGTTTCTCTTCCCACTGCAGGCCTGAGCTTTGAACAACTGCAGGAGGTGGTCAGTGTAAAACTTGAATTTAATACAATGGCCTTTGCTAAAAGCAGCAAGGCTTGGAGAGTTTTTGTCAGTATTTTGTCACTGTCCACCCAGCACCAACAAATTCATCTGCCCTGTGTTTTTGTGCCATGGTGCATCTCCACCTCTGCATTCCTGCTCCTCTGAGGTCCAAATCCTAAATATGACAAGGCATCCAGACAAAGCTGTGCAAACTCAGCTCCCTCTGACTAACTGTTTGACAGTTTTAATCATAAACAGTATAGTGAATTAATGCTAGTCATGCTGGATTGTTTTAATGCCTGCATACTTTCTCCTCTGTGCCCAAAACAGTGCTGGTTTGTCTTCTGGCTGTGGCACCAGCCTCCAAGACATTCTTGTGTAGCTTAAAGAAATGTGTTTTGAAGGACACTAAAGGGGCCTGAGAAACGCTGTGTTCTGCCTTTAAATTGTGGGTGGACCTGGGGAACTGGTGCATGAGAATGAGGCAAGAGTTTGTGAGACTTATTTTTTTGTACCCACACCAAAACTTTGCATTAACTTGGAAAAGTTTTAAATTGTGAAATAAAGCCCGCCAATGAGCTAAAAATAAAGAGGTTTTCATTCAAAGAGGATTGAAAAAAACAGAAGGAATTGCTTCATTTTAAGTGGCAACTGAAAGCATGATGTTTGGTTAAAAAAATCAACAAAAAAAGTAAGGAAAAGAAATTTTTAAAAATTTATAGTTTATTTGCTGGGAAAAAATCAGCTAGATTAAAGAAGAAAAAAATATCTTCAATAGAAGGAAGTAATTTAAACATGTTACAGAAGGAATCCTTGAGATTTGGTGCTCCAAGTTGTAAAACACCTTTCATGGGGAGGAATTGGGAACTGGGAGCAAAACTAAAATGGCTACTGAAATTAAATTATCTTGTTCCTCTCTGAGATGCCTCCACCTTGGTGAAAGTTTGAAAAGTTAAGTATGCACTAGATTTACAACCTGGGGGGGAAAAAAAAGAAAATAAAATTTATCCATAACTGAGATTCAGCAATGAGCTTTTCCTCCACCATTGCAGATGGGAACCTCTACACCTCTTCCAGAGGCAAAAGGCACAAGGATGTTTTGCCTGAGCAAATTCATTTTTCCCTCTTTCCGCCTGTCCAGGTGTAAAGCATGTGAGTGTATTAATGGGCTTTAATATGCATTAATATGTATTTCTGCACTTGGTCTGCTGGCTGCAGAGAGAGCACAGCACTCACAAGTGTCACTGGCATCCGAGCCTGAGGCTGTCCAGCATCTTCCAGTGGAAGTCTCACCAGCAGGAAGACTGCAGGGTATCCCAGAGATAAATCAGAGAAGTTTGGGATAGGATACAGGGATCAGCCTCTCTGACAGCCAATTCTCTACAGTCCAGAAAGCTCTCCCAGTTTTCACACATGGTCCCCAGGGCCTTGAACATCTTATTTTTTGGGTCTTCAGACCAGAGTAAGAAATTGCTCATATATTGAGAAAAAACACGCAGGCAATACTCTGATAGTGGATGGTCAGGATTTTTTTCAAATTATGTTTTGGCCCCTCTGTTTTGATAGAAAATTTTGTTTCTGGAAGATCTTTTCTAGTGCTCTTTTCTGCAGCCTTGCTCTGCTTTCTCACTTTCACTCCACTTTTCTTAAAGTGGGCAGAAAAGTAAAAAAAAAAAAAAAAAGCAGGAAAAAAAAAGAAGCATTCAGCTTTTCCCAAACAGGAGCCTTCTCTGGAGCAACTGGTTCCTCCCACTCCTGCGTGAGACAATGTTTACAATTAGCTTCCCAATAACACCATCTGGAAGAGCATCAGCCTCACTGTGCTTTCACACCCAGGCCTCAATATGACCATGAAATCAAAACAAGGCAATTTTTTCAACCACCTGGCAAGCTTCCCCTGGATGTCAGAATTAAAGAGCTAGAGCAAGAAACTATGGCCTGATCTAACCACAGCTATTCTGCCTTGCAGGCCATGGTGAGAGTGTCTTGCAGATTTAACCACAACCAGAACTTCCTTTTCAGCAAAGGGTTTTTTTGCCCATGATATTTTCTTTGGAAGTTTTTCTTCATATGCCACTGCTGTGCCAGGTCCATTGGGCTCTGGCTGCAGTCTCTAAGCACTACTGTCTGTAAGCTTTCTTGAAGAAGAACAAATATCTTCAATAGAAGGAAGTAATTTAAACATGTTACAGAAGGAATCCTTGAGATTTGGTGCTCCAATTTGTAAAACAACTTTAATGGGAAGGAATTGGGAAGTGCGAGCAAAACTCATATGGCTACTGAAATGAAACTCTCTTGTTCCTCTCTGAGATGCCTCCAAATTGGTAAGAATTTGAAATGTAATTAAGCACTATATTTTCAACCTGGGGGAAAAATAGGAAAATGAAATATATCCTTAACAGAGATTTAGCAATAAACTTTTTAAAATTTGGATGCAAGGGGAGAAGGATAAGGCAGAAAGAGTCACTGGGGTTCAAAGAGTCACTGGAGCCTGATGACACTGAGCCACAAAGAATTCCCTCTTCTTAGCCAGTCACTCCAGTTGTATCCTTCTCCTGATAAACCAAAGGACCTTTTGACAGACCCTTGGGAAGTTGCAGTGTGCTTCACTCTAATCTCATTTTAAACTTTTAGGTAGGATGACCTCAAATGCAATCCTGATCTGCAGTTCTACTCACCTTGTTTAACATTCCTGCTGCACATCCTACACATATTTCCACAAGGACTTTGGGCCTGTTAGAGCATCCTGGTCAACATCTATCTGAAAATAAAGGAGATTCTAGACATTCACCTTTGTCTTCCAGAGAAGACCTGCTTCCTCTATGCATTTTAGCCAAAAAGGAGGTGAGATTTTAGGACAGATTGAAACTAATTCACACTATGCTGATAACTTTCCTCAGGGACTTGTTCAATCATTTTTCACACTGTGAGATGATCAAGTAGCTGCTCAATGTGTGCTGTTGTGCTAATCTCCATCTTCATCAGCGTCATCTGTATTTTCACTAAGAGCAAGAGTACAGCTCTGGAACTGACTTCAGAATGATTTTAGGACAAATTGTCATATTATTATTACTGGTTTTATTGTTGTTTTTGTTGTCATCATTATGACAGTTATTCCTAAATACTTAGAAATTATAATTTAATTAACTATCCTCTTCAAAATACTTTTCTAAAGATTGAATTTGTTGTCCACTTTTTCTTGTATCACAGTTCCTACCAAAATTATAATCAAACTGTATATTTTTTCCTATGGACAGCCTTCTGAAAGAACCACAGGATTCAAGTCTTCCTGAGTTTTTTCCAGCCTTCCTCTCAATCTTCTCCATCCATGATGAGTTTGGGCTCCACTTTCTCTAGAATCATATGAAAATCAACCTTTAAAATTTGTCCAGTTATCCCTGCGTCCTTCACAAATTTTTGTATTTATTAGCAAAATTCCCAGATAGGCTTTGCACTGCTAGTGTTGGAACACAGAGTTTTCCCCCAAAAGGACATCTCCACCTGGTGATCTGCAAGTTCCCACAAGCAACTCACAGGGCAGTGTGGGGGTCTGTCCTGTCCAGACTTGAATTGATTGAAGTTTCTCTTGGTTGTGTCAGTATTTAATTAATTTGTTCCTGCAATCTTTATTTTGTCCAGTTGTCTGTTTCCCTCAATTATAGACCTAAGTCCCACAGCTCTTCCTGTCAATCCCAAAGTTTTTGTGAGCCACGTTAAATCCCCTTACCCACCACCCTCAGGCCACGTGTCCAAGTTTTGCCATGCACGATGGTGACCCATTTCCTTCTTCTTTCATTCACCTGCCCCAAGGAACTCCCCAGGGATCTTTGGTAAGGTCAGGGACCTCTGCTGCCCTCCTGAGACCTCTTTTTACTGATGCTAATTTGGCACCTCCAGAAGATCTCTGTCCTTTCTCAACCCTCAGCTGCTGTGGGGATGTGGAGTTTGGGCATGCCAGGAGGACTTGTCTCCACAGGCTCTTCTCAGGTTCAGCTTCTTGGGGTCTCTTGGGTGTGCTCTGGCAAGATGAGGTGAGTCCTTCCACCCCACACCAAAGGACTTCTACCAGATTTGGGTCATGCAGCTTCTTTCCTGGAGACACTGTGCTTCAGGACCACTGAAGATGAGTTAATCCAGTTGGCTGCCTGGAAATGCCCCTTTCCTTTCCCCTTCTACCTCACGCAATTTGTGTCCAGTCTCCAAGTTTTTTACTTGGACCATGGAATTAAACAGAAGCAAGAACTCGAGGAGGGGTTTTTTTGCACAAAAATAATTGGCTTCTGTGTTACTCAGGCTGGGATAATCCAGCCTTTCTGTTCCAGGATGATGTTGGTTAGAGACAATGTGGAAGATATATGTGCCCAGTCTCACCAAATCTTCCAGCTGGCCCAGTTCCCCCCTCCACTGACTCATCCAGACATGCTGGTCCGCATGCCTCCCATTTCTCACAGCAGCTGATGTTTCCAGCTCCCTGAACCCCTGCCACAGCACATCTTGGGCAGGGACACATCAGGCCATAACTTTCTCCATGTCCTCTGCTCTCCTTGGGGACAGTCTGCACCATCCTGACCCACCTTGCTATGCTATAGCAGTGGGACCTTTACCAGAGAGATTCTGGGTCTGTTCAGATTTTTTGTAGCTTTTGGAACTATTTTACATTATCCAAATACAGCTCAACACCAGGTTCTTCCAGGGATGCTTACAGATATTCTTTTAAAGCTTTGTTGCTTCATCTTCCACCCTTGTTTTGGTTTTTGTTTTTGTTCATCGGATCTGCACGATCACTTCCATTATTTGTTCCATTTTGGATCAAGAGGAATTACCAGTCTGCCACTTCTCTCCCTGGGAGCCGGATCCCGCTGCTGATATTAACATGACTCCTTATGTCATGAGCAATTAATCAGGATTTGGGGCCTCCAGGGCTGTTCTGTCAGGAGGCAGCATTGCTGCTGCAGCCAAGCAGTGCAGGAGTGCCATCCTTTTTAGTCATAAAGAGTATGTGAAAGTATGACTCATTTTCCTAAGCAGAGCAGGAGGCGCCCAGAACGGTTTCCATGTTTCCAGACATCCTTCTAGCAGGAGCTTCATCTTCTGGGCAGCATTACATAGGTTTTCCTTACACCATCTTGCTCTTCTTTCTCCAGTGTAATAAACTGCTGTCCAACCCCTCCCCAAAACTGTTTTTTATTTGCATTAAGAAATTGCAGCCAAAAATCAAAACCTGTGGTCCGAATATCCTCATTTTCTTATACTTTTTTGTACTCTGTGTGTTGTGGAAAATCTATTACATCTGTATGCTATTAGATTTAACTGCAGCATTTTTTAATATTCACTGTATTTTGGTGTTCTTTATTCACTGACATGCCTGAAAAATCTCCAAAGTTCCATGCTGAAACACTAAGTCATCTGATTTAGTTAAGTTTCCACCAGCCTCAGGTATTCTGGGTAACGGAGTGCTTTTCATTGCATGGCTGTTTTACTGTAATTCCACTGTAATTACACTTAGAATATATTTTTAAACATGTATAATTATCCCTAAGTTGAAATGTATGACTGGCATTATTAACTCTCTGTTCTTAATGAAACAGAATTTAACCTGGAGCTGTATTAGAATTATTCTGACAATTTTTGTAGCTGTTTTGTACATATTAAAGCAAAATAAAAATTTTAAATAATTGCAGTGCAAGGTAAGTTGCGCACTAAGCCTCTAAATATTCTTTAATCATAAAAATCCATGCGCAAATGACATAATTACCCTTAATATTTTTTTACACCAAATATATTTGTCAAACTCTTTTACATCAAAGCAGTGCCAGAGTAGTGTAATAAATCTGAAAGCTGTGCTAATATGGATGACCTTCCTTTTGATATGAGTTTGTAATAATTATAGACATAAAAAGTGGAACCATTTCATAATTATGTAGGACATGTGATGAGAGTGCAGTTGAGTAATTATACCCTCGTTTTGTCTTGTATTTGGATATGTCTTTAGCCACTGGTCTAGTGATGAGGAGACATGGGTTCAAGAGTGAAGACAAGAGGCAATAAAATATGCTGTATCCTAAAGTAAATCAAGTATGACTTTAAAATTGTAAAAGGCTGAATCAACACTCCATTATTTTTTGCACTGGCATAGTGTCTCTGATGTTGATAGAGATAAATGGCTGTAAAATCAGTGTGACAGGCTGGATATCAAGCTCTTTCAGAACAAGTTTATGAGACTTCAGGTATTTCCTACTTTTGGTCCACAGAGCCCAGGCCAGACATTTCTCCTGGCTAAGAGCTGGTCACTGACAGCCCTGGCACAGCCTTGATCTGGCTATCACAGCCAATAAATCCCCAGGCAGACCCAGAATTGGAAAAATAAAAGAAAACCCAAAAAAATAATGAGGACAGAAACATTATGAGCCAGTCTCACTTGAACTCTGAACAAAGTTATGTTCAGGCTTGGTCTGAGATAAGGGCAAGTGGTTGAGAACAATTTTTTTTGTGAAAGGTCTATTTTAATGGCTGAAATTCAGTCATTCCTATTTATGCTTCTTTTCAGGTTCTAAATTATAACAGCCTATAAAATAAGCAGCAGGTGACAAAAAGAGAGATACAATGGTTAACTGGACATGCAGGAGAACTCCAAATGGAGTAGAAATGCACATCTTCTATAGAGATTTATGGATTCTTTTTGTTTCAAAAATCCTTTTTTGTTCGAAAGCTGTTTCATTATGGCAAAAAATGGAGAAGTGTGAAGAGGAGACCCACGCCAGATGAAGGGAAGTGTGTGAGATCTACTGTGTGAGAATGTCCTAGATAATGACTGACAGCTGCGAGGTTTTGGTCTCACTTTCATTTTAATGGCATCCTCCAGTGATATGCACTGGATTTCAAGCCTTTGTCGCACTGTCAGCTCCTGTGATGATCCACAGAATATGGGCATTTGACAGCTCTTTAATAAACAGTTTGCTGCTGGGATGAATTGAAGTTCAGCTGGATCCAGCTCGAGTTCAGCAGAACACATAAGGCTGTTAACTCACCTTTATGCTACAAAGGGAAAAAAAGAGAGGGAAGGGGGGAAGATCTAGGCTTGGACACCTGCTATTTTTTCAGACATTAATTATGAGACCATATTTTTGCAGAGCATGATAATGGAGTAGTAAGCTACGGTAGCACATTCTCAGTACAAAAAAATACCTGCAGCTAAGAGCACTATAAAATGCTTTTAAACTTTTTTCTTGGGTTTTTTTATATACCTGTAGTCGACTAAAACCCTCCAGGAGAATTCAGTTTGTTGGGTTTTTTTGGCAGAAATGGGATTCCAGGGCTGTTCTTTGTTTCTGTAGCATTGAGGTTCTTCTGGCACTGGCTCACAGAAACAATCACAGAATCTCAGAATCATTTAGGCTGGAAAAGGCCTCTGAGGTCATCGGGTCCAAGACGTGACCAGTCCCCACCTTGTCACTGAATGCCATGTCCAGTCATGGCACTTGGACCTTGAACATCCCCTCAGGGATGGTGAGTTCACCACTGCCCTGGGCAGCCTCTTCCACTGCCTGACCACCCTTTCTGTGAAGAAATGCCTCCTAATGTTCAACCTAAACCTCCCCTGGCCCAGCCTAGGCCTCTGTCCTCCTCCTGTCCCTGTTCCCTGGAGCACAGCCCGACCCCCCGGCTGTCCCCTCCTGTCAGGAGCTGTGCAGAGCCACAAGGGCCCCCCTGAGCCTCCTTTGCTCCAGGCTCAGCCCCTTCCCAGCTCCCTCAGCCTCTCCTGGGGCTCCAGCCCCTTCCCAGCTCCGTTCCCTGCCCTGGACATGCTCCAGCCCCTCGGTGTCTCTCTTGTGCTGAGGGCCCAGAGCTGTCCCCAGCACTGGAGCTGCCTCAGCAGGGCCGGCACAGGGACAGGCCCTGCCCTGGGGCTGTGTCACAGCCTGGCTGGGACAGCCCAGGGGCCATTGGCCTCCTGTCCCCCTGGGCACCCTGGGCTCGTGTCCAGCCCCTGGCACCAGCACCCCCAGGGCCTTTCCCAAAGGGCCCTTCCAGCCCCTCTGCCCAGCCTGGAATATGGTTATTGTGGTCAAAGTGTAGAACCCAGCACTTCATCCTTTTGAACCCATCTTGGGTTCAGCCTGCATGGATCCGGCCTGTCCAGACCCCTCTGCAGAGCCTTCAGGCTTTCCAGCAGATCAAAACTCCCATCCAACCTGGTGCAGTCCATGAATTTGGTAGTGGTAACTCTATCCCTCTGCCCAGATAATGTATTTATTTATATAACAAAGCACTTTTTTTTTTTTTTTTTTTTTTTTTTTTGGACGCAGTGCCCATTTCTGGGCCTGAGTCAGTCAGGACATCACTGTAGAGATGAGATTCCAATGAAAAAGGAAAGAGAAGAAAACCAGCTGAGTCTCAGCTGCCTATTTTAAACCCTGCTGCTTCCTTCCATGAAAGAAGAGGAAGGGGTTGGAGCTGAGCAATATGGAGCAGGAACTGCTCCATCATTATCATCATCACATCATTATTCCTCATCACAGCTGAATTGGGGAACCCTGCTCAGAACTTTCAAATCTTCCTTATCCTACTCCTCTTCCTCTTGCTGGATTGACCTGGTTCCCTGTTTTTTTAACTTCTTTTCCCCCTATAATTTATTTTCCTTACTTGCTTTGTGATTCTTATGTAGGTCAGCTCTGATCCAAGTTGTACCATGTTCTCAGTGGGAAGTCCTTTTAATTTTTTTCACTATTTTCTTTTAAAATTTATTTTAGCAAATATTAGCAAAAGAAGAGCTTTTATAGTGTCACTTTAGTCAGAGTCAGTGCAGTCAGAGGAGTGTGGGTGGCAGGGAACTTGCACTGTTTACTGCAAGATTTAATACCTGGAAAAGCCTTTATTCCCAGATTTGCTTCTGACAGACATGAACATTCTTGGACTCATACTGCTTGCTGATCTCTGCTTTGTGCAGATCATTTTATCTTGCATACCGTGTGAAGACAGAATTGAATAATAATAATAATAATAATAATTTTAAAAAGCAAAACAAAACAAAACCCCCCCAAAAAACCCTAAAGAATGTTGCTGGCTGGAATAGGCATGGCAAGGAATTGAGCCAAATTACAAAGGGTGAACTGATGTTCTTGGACAAGACAGGATCTGGTGCAGTACCTGTGATATCACTCAGAAAAGATCAAGCCTTGATATGCTGTTTTCCTTGCTGGGTGTTGAGAGCAACTACACAATTACCACTCTAAAAACCTCCTCAAATGAATGGAGAGTGCGGCAATTGAGAAAACTGGGACTAAAATGGAGCAATTGTGCGACTCTCAGGTTTTTCTGTTTGAAGAGGAATGTGTATCAATAATGTGGCCAGCAAAAAAACAGAGCCTTCCTTAAGGACCATTTAAGAAAGAATTGGGAGGGAAAATCAAATTCATTAACTCAATTCTTCATTTTTCTGTACAGTTTGAGGTCTCAGTCATCTTCTCCCACGCAAGGAAATTCTAAAATAAAACCAGGCATGCCAGAGGCATGTACCCAATGACTGAACTTTTTTAAGGTGCATGAGTCCCTAGTTGCCCCATTTCTGCATAATTTGAAAGATTTTTGTTCTTACATGTCCTTTCCCAAATATATCTGGACTGGATAATATCCACAGTGAGTACAATTGGGAGTGACGCATTAGGAAAAGTTAATTAAGAATCACCTACTCTTAAATAGGAGAGGAGATGCACATTAAAGTGGCCCAGTTGAATGAAATTGGACACTGTATGCTATCATAAGTGACAGCTGCCATGTTAATTCCCTGTTCTATTCAGGGCTGTGAGCTGATTAGTGTTATCTCACCAGCCTGTGCTTCCTCCGCTGCTCATGGAACAGACCCGCCCCTGCTGCAGGACTCTGCCACCAGGGACTGTGGTGTGGCATTGTGGCTCCCTGCTTGGCCCTGGGAGAGGGAAAGGAAGGGCTGTGAATGGGGAATGAGTGACTGGAGTTGGCCTGGAGCTCCACCAGGTCATTGCTTTGATTTAGGGGTTGGGCCAGCTTAATGAGTTGGCCTCAACCTGCAGAGCTGCTGTTGGTTCCACATCCAGCCAGGGCCAGAGAGGAGAGATATAAAAAGATGCATCAATGCATCATCCATTGAAGGCCCAAATACAGGCAATTTTTCAATAGGAAAAGAGGAGTTAGTTAGCTTTCCTCAAAATCAAAACAACGTCTGTTTTCGTTTCTAATAATACAGAATTTCTCACCTTCCTGGGCTGGTGTAAATATTTACCACAACCACCAGGCTATTAAAATAATGATAGAAACAATAATTTACCTTTAATAGCACATTCTGTGGTAACTAATCCTTGTGCTGCAAGATGTCCTGGCTTAGCTCTTGCTCAGGAATTTCCCTTTTTAGTTGAAATGCATGTTTCCCATGATGTCCAGTGCTTCTGAACTGCTTTATTTACCATTGTATATGGAAATCACACAGTTAGGAGACCAATTTTCAGGCTGACAGACATAGCCTGGAAAGAAGGGGAGATGCACAAAGTATATCCTGAGGGAATAGTGGAAATCTTGGAAAGTTCCACCTTTTTTCTCTCTCTCCCCCATTTTACTGCCTCTCAAAATGCTGAGAAGCTAATTTGTGGTGGAGGGGAATGGAAGTGAGGTTCTGAGTCTTCTGAGATCAAAACCAAGGAACATAAAGCATTCTAAAAAAATGGAGAAATGCTGGAAAGCTGGGAAATCTAAAAAGTTATGTTCATATAGAAAAAAATGCACGTTCTTCCCAATGTGTGGCTGCTTGCTGTGAGATTTTTTAGCTTGGTACATCCTGGTCCCCAGTAATTGCAGATGTCAGGCTGATCAAAGCAAGAAGATCTGGTGGATAACCAAAGCCCACAGCCCCTAATGCCCAGAACCAGCAGCCCTTCCCAGGTGCAGGTTCAGCTGTGCCTCCCAGCCTTACCTCCTGTCCAAAACTTCATCATTATTTAAAGTGAAAATAAAGCATAGAAATGAAAAGCAATACACATTAGAGATTCAGTATCTTCAAAGGCTGTTGTCTGTTGGCACTTTTTTATTTATGTGGCTTAATCTGAATAAAGATGGTGAATACCAATGGCTCAGCATTCCTTAGGGCTCAGCTGACAACTCCCAAGAGCACACACAGTCTGAGGATAAGAAGTTATTAACATAATTGTCTTGTTCCCAACCACAATCTTTGCCTCTTGTGCTCCAGCACAGCTTTGCACCACTATTTGCTTGATTTTAATTCAAATTCACCCTGATCAGATGCTTTTGTTCCACAAACATCATGAGGCATGCAGACTGGCTGAAGGCAGGCCAAAGATCAGGAGGAAGGAATAGAGATCTTGAAAACATGGCCTAGAGAGGAAAACTGGAAAAAATAAATCAGACAGAGACCAGGTTCAATTCCTTTAGCTCTTGGTGTCGGATGATATCAGTGAGAGGATGAATAATTGACTACATTGCAAAGATCCAGTTGGTCTCCCAACCACCAGTATTTCTTCAGAAATGGAAAAGGATCAGCAGGATGCCCTGGGGAAGGGCTCTGTTGCCTCAGCTGAAGAATCTTCAGCCTTTAAACGCACCTAAGTGTCCACCACCAGCTACCAGTGCAAGTTGAGAGCTGCAGAAAAACTGTATGCAAGTGTTATTGGTTAGGAAATGGAGTAGTTCAGGCACTATCAAGCCTCTCAGAAAAGCAAAAGAAGAAAAATAAACATTTAATTTTCCTCAACTCTATCAGAGGCCATCTTGCCTGCCCATTTTTTTGGATAATTTTTCTTTCTTTTGTGCACTTTTACAAAGATTCTTCTCATTGCTTTACATCAAGATGACAATAATTGCTGTGCTTACTAAAGAGTGATTTTTACTGTGTCTGTGGGTAATCTTGCACCTGAGAACAGTCTCACCCGAAGTCCGTGTAATCTCTTATGCACTGCTGGTTTTAGTCCTTTCTGAATTATTTCATTGGATAGGAGGTCTATTTTCAAAAAAATGATAGAATTTTAATGATTCTTTATCTGAACTAGCTGTCTAGAATTCCTTTATAACCATTGGAGGCACTTTAATGACAAAAACCTTGTAGACCGAGTTAGCTACATAATTTAGGTCAGCTGAGTCAACATTTGGTGATGATCTCCTTTCAATTACAGCCAAAGAGATTTCTTGATGTCTAGCTCAGATCAGCTCATACACAATATCTACAGATTATTTTATTTTTTTTTATTAATTCTCTCACTTATATGTCTGTCTCACTCGGGTCCCAAAAGCAACCTCTAGGAAGAGCTGCAGACCAAACTGTAATGATACCATCCAAAAAACTTTACCATCACAGTACTATTATAAAAACAGCACTGCAAAAATATCCACCCACCCAAAAAAAAAGAAAAAAAAAAAAAAAAAAACAAAAAAACCCACAAACCAAAACCACAAACTGTGTCAATAATTCAGTGTCCACAAGCTGTAAGAAAATTCCTTTGGCAAATGACAACCCTAATGTTCTTTGACTTGCTGCCATCTCTTCTCACTGCCTTATAATCAAGTTTGTTTTCAGACAGACTGTGCCTGATTCTTTCAAGATAAGGAGGGTGTGTATTGAAACAGAAGTTACCAGTAGATAGATCTGTGGCATGGGAAGGGCAAGAAAATAATTGAATAGAGTTCTGTGTATTTATGTAATAGTTATAAGTGATTTCCAGGAAAAGGGATTAAAGTCTCCAGAGGTGGTGGCAATAGTCTCTGCAATTACATTCTGGGAAGGGAAAGAACTTGCAAGCTGGGACAGCCTTTGGGGTGAAGAGGGACAGGGATTTTTGAAAGATATACACATCAAAATATCTCCCTGTAACTCTGCTAATGGAGAGTCAAAGTAGTTTAAAATAATTCTGAAAAGATAAAATTTTAATTGAAAATTCTAGCTCTCTATAAAACTTTGTGTTGAAGGTGTTATAAGTATCCTTGAGTGCCAAAGGAGAGAGTTTGGAGATTTTGATATGGAGAAGATGTAAATACAAGCACAAGATATAAATCAGAGATAGAGATAGAAATAAACATATAAATACGTTTTAATCTTCAGTCCCCCTGTATACATTGAGGTTCCTGTATAACCATTAGTTTCAGAACACTATCTGAAGTTCTATTTAGGTTGCTTTTTTCTTTTAATTAGAACCAGTGATAAAAGAGGTTACAAAGTGACCATTTCAGTTTCTTTGTATCTCCTATCCCTAATGCCCCTTTAAATTGCACAGAAAAACACAGTTCTCAGTTCCCCAGCATGTCTTAGTCTCACCAATTATTTGTGGGGGCCAGGGATGTTTGAACTTTCAGACAGGAGAGGAGAATAAAACCATTGCCCAAAAGCATCGCCCTCAGCTGTTCCCTGTGCTGGAGCAGGGCAGCAGGTTATGAACAGGCCATGCTGGGTACAGGATGTCTGTGCCAGCTCTCATCCGGCACAGGGCACCCTGCATTCCTGCCCAGAGGAAGAGAGGCATTCTCTTCCTGGCTTCAGAGTGGCAGGACACGAAAGGCAGCACCACCCTGGCACTGTTGGGCCAGAACACTGTAAAATCCTCTCCCAGCTCAAACAGACTTGCCAGCTTGCATCACCAATATCTTCAGTTTTCTGCACATCAAACTATGCAGTTTTCCTTCCCTTCCTGTCCCTTTCCCTTCCTTTCCCCTTCCCCTTCCCTTTTCCCCTACCTTTTCCCTTCCCTTCCTTTTTTCTCCTCCCTTTCCCCTTCCCTTTTCCACTCTCTTTCTCCCTTCCCTTCCCTTCCCTTCCCTTCCCTTCCCTTCCCTTCCCTTCCCTTCCCTTCCCTTCCCTTCCCTTCCCTTCCCTTCCCTTCCCTTCCCTTCCCTTCCCTTCCCTTCCCTTCCCTTCCCTTCCCTTCCCTTCCCTTCCCTTCCCTTCCCTTCCCTTCCCTTCCCTTCCCTTCCCTTCCCTTCCCTTCCCTTCCCTTCCCTTCCCTTCCCTTCCCTTCCCTTCCCTTCCCTTCCCTTCCCTTCCCTTCCCTTCCCTTCCCTTCCCTTCCCTTCCTTTCCTTTTTCCTTTCCTTTCCCCAAATCAGGGACTGCAATTAGAGGTTAATAACTGCAAACCCCAGCCTCTTTCACTCTTTAGGGATGTGATCCTTTTTCACCCTGTGCACTCAGAGTTGTCTGTTTTTCCTGAAGGATTTTAGAGAGGGAAAGACTGGAGGAAGTTCTGTGTTTCCAGTGCCGGACAAGTAGATATCATTGCATTGGATGGATTAAGGGAACATTTCTTTTGCAGACAGCACCCTTACAGAATCCATTATGGGCATGTTTATATTTGTTCCTTGGAAGATCTAACATCAACAACTTCCCTGGATGGGCCATCAAGTCTGGTGTGGCTGTTTCTGTTTCCCTGCGGTCCTTCCAATAAAACTTGTCCAGGTCCATTAACAGAAGCTATGGAGCCAGGTGTGGGTCTGCTTTCCAGTGACAGGTCTGAGAAAGTGTATCATTTAAAAGGTAAATAGTTTCCCCACAAACAGAGCCCAGCAGCAAAGGAATTTAATTCATGGTATATATCCTACCTCCAAAGGCTTGTCAAATGCTGGGCTGTTCTCTCAAAGCCTGAGATTAAAATTGCACACCTCAGCCTGAATTGTAGCCAGATTCATCTTCTGGTGCATTCCTGTTTTCACTGGGACTGAATAAGGAGGGCTGATAGATTATCCCATTCTGATGAGTGAAATCCTGACATCTTAGAAAACAGTGGGAGTTTTGCCATTGGGTTTGCACTGTAATCAAAATGCCAGCATCCCGTGGGTCTGGGGCTACCACAAGAGGAAGTTAAACCAAAATGACCTCAGGCTCATCTGGATTTGGGTTTTGAGTCTTCCTACATGGAAACTGTTTGTGCTTATCTTTGCAGGGCTATATGACTGCTCATTGCCATGCTTAGCAGGAGAGTTATGCAAAGTTCAAATCATATTTCAAGCCAAAAAACTTAGGCTTTTCTAATTTAGGTATCATGAGAATTTTAGGTCACCATGCTATACAGGAAAGAGCAGAACATTCTGGTTTTTCTACTGTTACATCTTGAAGAAGCAATAATAATAATAACATTAATACATTATGATGAAGAGGCAGAAGAAGAGGAAGAAGAGGAAGAGGAGGAAGAGGAAGAAGAAGAAGAAGAGGAGGAAGAAGAAAAAGAAGAAGAAGAAGAAGAAGAAGAAGAAGAAGAAGAAGAAGAAGAAGAAGAAGAAGAAGAAGAAGAAGAAGAGGAGGAGGAGGAGGAGGAAGAAGAAGGAGAAAGAGGAGAAGGACCACAATAAGAGCTGTTCAGAACAGATGCCCAAACAGCCTGTTTTTTCCTTGCAGTAAGCCTTGGAAACAAAAGGTTGCAGAACCCTTGGTACCTCCTGCTGGGAGTTTTCACACTTTGAAATAAAGCTGCCAGAGACATAAGCAGTTTTGGGTTTGGTTGAATTCTAAATGTCAATATTGCTGTTTACTACCTCTTGAAGTAATGAATTGCGTTGAAGGTCCAGCAGTTCTCACTGGCCCTATTGATTGAAAACCTGAGCTGTGGTTCATTTTCTAAGTCACCTATTATTCCTTTATACAGTGACCTCTGCCTGTACACTTGTAGTTCTGCTGCTTTTGAAGCATGTATCTAGTGAACATGCCTTCAACATCTTTTCCATCCAATTAAAATTCCTTGCTATCATTCCCTTTTATCTAGCATTTGTAATTGGATTCCCAGTTTCTCAATTTTCATGTCAGCAAGGGGGAAAACGATAGCAAGTGCCTGATAACAAAAAAAAAAAAAAAAAAAAAAAAGTTATGATTTAATTCTGTTAAATGGTTTTTCTCTCTTTAGCTGAATTTCTGAAGAAAAATAGGCTTCTGCAATCATACTATGATTTTTCTACCTGTTTCTCCACTTAACTCTGACACTTCTTGGCCTGTTTTAGTCAGATTTGAAGATGGATTTGTAAATCTCCTGTAATATCTTGGTGATGCTACATTTCTAACAGCTACAGAAGATTGGAAACTGGCTAGAGGAGGTGAATCTGGAAGTGTTCAAGCCCAGGCTGGACGGGGTTCCAGGCAACCTGATCCAGTAGAAGTTGTTCCTGCCCAAGGCAGGGGGTTTGCATCTTGGGTTGTTTCCAACCCAAACCATTCTCTGATTCTACAATTCTGTGATTCTATGATCCAACAATCACACAAAGAAAAAACCTGTGCTGTGTGAGCAGATATTTACCCAGTCTGGGTAGCCAGATGCTGGTGGGGACATTCCCACATCCCCAGCAGTACACAAGCTGCTTTTTCCCAGGAATGGGGAAATTCTCCACTTCCATGGATGGAAGTGGGGCTGGAAGTCATCACAGCTTTTCATCATGAAGGACATGGGGTAGGGGAAATGAGAGGAATCTAGAGGAGTAAACCACCCAAAGTGATTAGGAAAAAGACTTAGTGTCACTCACTGCTCATTAAATACCTTGGGGGTTTGAGGGCATTACAGCCTGGTGAGTTGTTTTCAAAGCTGCATGTTTCCTGAGTATTTTCTGTTTTCGTGTTCCTGGCAGTTTATGAAAATATGCTCTAGCAGCACCTTGTACACCAAGATCAATATCGGACACAGGTGAAATACATCACTTTTTGGAGGTGCCCAGGAGAGCCTAGGTTAGTCTGAATGCCCATCTTCTACATGGCTGCCTTCAGGTGAGCTGAGTTGAGGCTTAATTGGCCAGGGTTTTCTTATTGCTGAAAACATGAATCTGAACAGAGCACAACATTTGTATTGACCCATAACACAGTGATTAGTTTACATTAACTCCACCAAACTGTTATTCCCTTTATTCTCTAAGATTTTCTCTTTGGGAGAACTTCAGAAGTGCTCAAAAGCCAGCAGTCTACAAGCTGTGCCACAAATATTTAGTTACAGAAAGCATCCAGTAAGTCTGGTGTTACAGACTTAACCTCAGATAGTCTCTTCCTTGATTGATATTCCAAAGTCTTGGTCATGAATCCTTAGATGACATCACCAGTGTGGAATAACAAGACAGCTATTTTGTTGGGTTTTTTCCTCTCATCTAATGGAATAGCATAGCAAATAAATTCTTGAAGTCAGTAATACTCAGCAGCAGCAGCAGCAGCAGCAGCACACAAGTTCATCAATTATGAAATTATTATTAAATTAACCACAAAATCTATTTGATAACCATTCACAGGATTCCAGGAAGGAGGAGTTCCAAATGACATGGAACACTCATGACTATCATCGCAAGGAGGAGACAAATATTTTGCAAGCCTAGCCCATCTGCTTAAAATAATGCAAGTCATTCCAAATCTTCTTTCCTCTCAGGCGAGGTACTGAATAGCCTTTGGTAAAGTTAATAGAACAAAAGTAAAGTTAATAGAACAAAAGGTTAAAAAAACTGAATAGCTGTAACTTGGCAAATAGGGATATAGAGACAGATAATTGTCTGGAAGCATCGGAAGGGAGGGATAAGAATAGTTTCTAGTTGTTCAGGGGAGTGTAATTAGATATAATCGGATTAAATTAGGCAACGGAAAATATTAGGGAGGAATATCCTAATGACAACTTCATCCAAAACCTGGCATAGACTGCAAAGGAAGCTTGTTGGAGAAAGCCCTGGCTGCCTGGTAAAAGTGAGTGAAAAGAAGAATTATGAAAATGCACTAATTCTGCACTGGAAAGGTGATGGGAAGATCTTCAAGAGAGTTTCAGTTTTAATTTTATCTAATCCTATGTATATTGCCTTAGCATACTGGTAAAATGGAAGGAATTTCTTTGAAGACAATTTTAAGTGTCTCTCTAAGGTTCAGAGGCTTCATTATCATATCTAGGTTCTCTAAGCACTAATTTTATATGGCACAATTAAAAATCCATAATCAAAAGCAGTATAAGAGTTTCTCCAGAACAATGTTCCTGGGTTTTTGTCCCTGGGAGGTATCAAGGCCTCTTTGCTTTTCCTGTTACCACTTTTTTGTGGGGATGGTGGAGAGGATTCACTTTCCACCCCTGGCTCTCTGGAATAAGATGGTAAAGGGATGATTTTCACTGTTTGTATTTGCAGGCTTGAGCTACCACTGTGCAAGTCAGTTCTTGCAAGGTGGTCCATGTTTCTGATATCCATATCGTTCTTCTAAATTTTATGCATTATATATCTGGACCGTATTGCAGGCTTGGGCATGGACTACTTGTTCTGTATATTTTGGATAACTTTTTATTTACCCTAAACTGAAGAATCTGGATTAAATGGCCGACCATTACTGAAATTATCCCTCCATTAGGATACCACAATTTTCTCTCCCCTCATAACTCTCTGAAGATCAGGTTACACCCTTGATTGGGTTTCACGTTGGTCAATAATGAACTGTTCCTGGAACAGAAATCTCTATTTTACCTTTTCTGCCTCTGTGTAGCCATGGGTCACACTGTGGAGAGAGCTATGTGAGCAAGGTTCTCTCTATCCCATGTTCTGGTTCTGTCTATCCATGTTCTCTTTCCTGTTGTTCAGAACCTGGGTATGTTTTCCCCAACCAGACAAATGTGGTGAGCAGTCAGTAAATAAAAGATCCACTTTCTCAAGCCTTTTCTCCATACAGAGTCATAGTGACTCACTTGCAGAGTTATGGATCATGTTTACAGTGTCAAGAGCAGAAGTTATTTCCATCTGACTGCTTTTTGAAGTGAAAGAGAGATAAAATCATCTGAAAAGTATTAGGGAGCAGCAGAGAACTTTAGGCAGCTCTGTGCTGAGAACAGCCAACCAACACAGGTTTGAAGGCAGCCATCCATTTAACTGGAGATGAATGTTTGCAATCACAATAACTGGATTTAATTATTACTTAACAGACTCAAAGTGCATTTTCCTTCGTAAAGGAGATTCTCGTAAGATGATTGCAGTGCTAAATGTTCTGATTGCATAGAAGCAAGACACAGAACCATTTAAAATCCAAGATAACCATGTGACACAGTTGAGATTATATTTATTCCTCATTTTCTAATTCTGCAAAATGTTTCCTTTTGTCTTTAAGACGGTAGGCTTTGTATATTGGTAGGGGTCTATTCACTCTTGAATTATTGCAAGATACAAGTTTGCAGCTGTGAAAAAATGTATTTTATTTACATTTGTTAGCTGCACTGTGATTTTGCACTTCTAGCAACCTCTTTCCTGCCTCCCAGCTCTAAATTTTTCCCTGCCTCGGTGTAGGCACTGGGATGACCTAAGATCCTTTCTGGATTAAACTGTACCTTTCTTCTGAACACAATTTATCCATACTAGGGATCAAGGTTTGGCCATGAATACTTCAAAGCAGAGACACTAATCAGAATAATGAAGCTTTTTTCTTCATCTCACCTCTGTACATCCAGGATATGAACATCAACAAAACCCATCCCTTTCTGCATCCAGACAATGCAGCTATTGCTGTAGCCCCCAACAACCACAGCTGTCTCGTGAAGGCTCTTTCAAGACCTTCCTTGCGTTTTAAACTCTGCCCCAGGTCTGGAGAACATTTCTTGGGAGTCAGCTTGAACTCATCCTAGGGGATTTTGAATCCCAGCAGTCTCTTTCTTACCTGTCTCACCATGAGAGGCTCTTGGCAGCTCGGTGTCCCAGTGAGAGGCTGGTCCTTCTCAAGGCTCTGGGGCCCTAAATGCAGCAGAGCTCCTTCCAGAAGAGTGCTATGTAACCTTCCAGCCCAAGTAATTTAATTTTAATATACACAGAAAGTACATATCAAATCAGAAAGCCCAGTCATACAGTCAGAATAGCAGTGAGGACTTCTAGATAGAGGATTATGTTATTGGGTTACTCTTTTATTTTGATGGCCTGTTTAGTTACCAATTTGCTCTGCAGTATTTCAGTCAGGTCTACAGCAAGCTTCCTGAAGGGTTTATTCTAAAAAGTAATGCAATTTGAAAAGGTAGAAAATCACAGCAAACTCATTTAGTTTCACTCATTGTTACGAGTTTGCCATTCTACATTGATTTTTCTCCTTCCTATTATACATGGACTATGTTCTCTAATGGGTTTACAAGTCTACTGATTAATGTGAGTAAAAATAATACTTGCTTTATTGAAGGGGTAAATAATGTCTTAACTACTTTGCACCCTACAGCTCTTTCAGAGCACTAATCTGACATGGCACTATCACAATGACTTCACCTGCCTCCTTTTTAAACCCCCTTAAAGCCTTTTTCATTCATTTTATTCTCATTTCCTCTGAATATTTGCTCAACACTTTTTAAATGGATTTGCTTTCCCAGTGACTACACCTTTTGTGGGCAAACATTTCAATATCCACCTTGTCCTGTTGGGAATATTTACAGAAAGGGAATTTTTGAGTCACTATACAAATATTGAAAGAGTGAATTTAAATTCAAGGCACAGACATTTGGGGTAGAACAGCTGCTGAGATTATCTATAGAAGGCATAGCAAAAAGTTGCTCATGATCATTTCAAAAGGTCATTAATAAACCTTAATTCTGCTCCCACCACTTATTTCCTTTTTGTGGCCATTGCTGACTTTTGCATATTTTCTCAGCTTCTCGAACACTCTAACAACAGCATCCCTGGTGTGTTTCTGTGTCCCTCGAATGATCAGATTTGTTCCACGCACCAAAACTTTAGGTTCCACCCATTATCTTAGCCAAGATCTGCATGCAGCAGATCCAGGTAGTTCCTACTCAGTGTGGTTTGGGTTGGAAGGGACCCTAAAAATTGTCTCCATCCAATGATGGAGATGATTCCGCTAGACCAGGTTGCTCCAAGTCCTTTCCAGCCTGGCTCTGAAACCATCATCTCATCCTTTGTCTCTCCTTCCTCCCCTTCCCAGCAGCAGACACTCCCCTAACTTGAGCACGTGTATTTATTTCAAGAGAACAATTAATAGAAAGGTAAAAGCTAACAGCAAAATGAGGAATGTCAGTGGTTCTTTTGTTAGAGTTGCACAGCTGGTTGGAAGTAACTGAGCTAGCCAAAACAGATTTATCTCAGGTGGTAGAAGCAGCTGAGTTATTTCAGCGATGAACTCCAGGCAGGATAATTAATTTTATTTTCAGACCTTATAGAGCTTGGGGCCTCTAGTAACCAGGCTGGGATGTTTGCAGTGAAATAAAGCACAACTGCATCACGTCTGTGCTGGAGGTGGTTTGCTTGCTTTAGCAACTGCAGGATGATTTCTAAACCAGAAACCAAATGCCACAATTTCCATGCCCTGGTGCTGCTACCCTGTCTCCTGAGAGGAATATCACACATCATTTCTGTCTCTTCCTCCTCTGCCATCCACTCAGCCTTGAGCCCAGCAGTTCGTGCCAGAATTTTTGCAAGCCCAACAACACTGTTCATTGTTAGTCAGCCTTGACACCTTTTCTCCAAACATTAAATCTACAGGGCTAATCGAGCTTTTTCTCCTTTTTTTTTCTTTTTTTCCCTTCTTAAGTGTCATAAGGAAAGATGACATTTATAATGCTCTGAAATGAGGAAAGGTTAGTATAGTTGAATCCAACATGAAGTAGCTGGAAAAACGTTCACACTTTTTTTTTCCTGCTTTAGCAACATTTTAAGGATGTGTTAACAAATATGACAAAAATCTCTCAGGAGTCTGAAATACTTTATTAAATGTTTTCTTTTTTCAATTTAAAGCATTTTTATTTCAACAATATCATAATATGTTTGCAGTTCAAACAAAATTCAAACTTCATATCATGTTAAAACCATATTTTTTCTAAGCAAATAATGGCAGACATTTTAGTAAACTGTTCTTTATCTCAGTTGGGCTTTTTCTATCTTTTAATTTTTTAAAATTTTATAAAAAATTTCTATTTTTGTTCCAAAAAGAGAAGAAAGTATTGATAACGATAGATTGTACTGACAAATCGCCTCTTTCCCAACACATTAGTTAAAATGCAGGGAGTATTGATAAAGAAGGGAAGATCTCAGAGATGCTATCTACAGTTTTTTTGGACATGCACTTAAGGTCTTTTTAAGAGAAAAATATCATTCAGAGAATATCTGTACTTTTATTTATCTGTACTTTGGAGAAAGAAAATTTAGAAAACAGGGATTTTTTAGGGGGCATTATTTTCTGAACTGAAAAAAGTGTCATAATGACGATTAGTTGAAATTTTTTTGTTTGTTTGATTGATATATAAATAATACAGTGGTATATCAGCACAAGAATTTTTCTTTCTGATATACCCTATTGATAACCTAGGTGAGAAGGATGATAGCAGTGACAATTCACTGACAGATTTGAAAGAAGAGACGGAGAGAGACTATTTACAAGGGCAAGACTACAAGGAATGGCTTTACACTGATAGATTTAGATGGGATATTAGGAAGAAATTCTCCCCTGTGAGGGTGTTGAGCCCCTGACCCAGGGTGCCCAGAGCAGCTGTGGATGCCCCTGGATCCCTGGCACTGTCCCAGGCCAGACTGGATGGGGCTTGGAGCAGCCTGGGATAGAGGAATGTGTCTCTGCACATGGCAGGGGGATGAAAGGAGAAGAGATTTAAGGTCCCTTCTAACCCAAACCATTCTGGGATTCTGTGATATAGCCATGTAATTAATGAAAGAACAGTCATCCCCCTAAGAAGGTGACCAGAAGTCAGTGCAGTGAGTGGGTGTGAGTGAAGTGACAGCCACCCTGTCCTACAGCCCAGGCTTCCATGCTTAGCTGAGGATAAATCAGCAGAGCTGCAGTCAGTGGATAACTTACTGAGCTGAAGGTTTAGCTGCCAAAACACCCTTGGTGAAGGAGAAACACTTTGCTAAAGAGCCTTGGGATTAACATGCAGATTAGGGTGAAAGAACAAAAGGGGTTGCAAAACATAATCATAGAGTCTGAGAATGGTTTGGTTTGAAAGGCACCCTAAAAGATCATCTAATTCCAAATTCCCCCACCATGTACAAAGGGTGACACCCACTAGATTAGGGGCCCATAATTCTGCTGTCCATCCCTTCATGTATTTAAAAATTCAATTAAGGCTGAAGTTCTGAGATTGCAGAGTGTGTCACAAAAGAGAAAGCGAGGATGAAATGGAACAGCAGACAGAGCTGACTGGTCTCATTTCCTTCACCAGGCAGGGTGAAGAATGAACACAGAGGGTAACTGCTGCCATGTCACTGGGGTTTCAAAATCCATGCCTTCTGTTAGCAGCAGGAAGATTTCAGGCAGATAGGAAGCGATATATCTTCGTGAAATGCTTTAAATGTTGAATGTGATCTCTATCTTGGCAATGTCCTTTTGAAAGTTTGAGATCTACTGTTCTGGATGTGCAAAGGAATACATTTCAGACTTCTGCATTTCAGATTCTCTCTGAACAAAAAAAAAAAGTTCCTGTTTGAATATGCATTCTGCATACTGTGCCTCAGACACAGGGTATTAGCAGCAGAGCCAGTGATTCTGTTATCCCCTTTGGTGGTGGGACATTTTTTTTCTTTTTCTCTTTTTTCTCTTCCCACAACTGTTTCCCAAAAAAGGAAGAGGGAGAGAGGGTGTATTTCCAAAACCCATCTCTCAGCTTCTTTATTTTTATACAGTCTCCCCTCCCCACCCAAAATACACTGAATAGTCCTTTATGTAACTTCAATTAAAAAAAAAATTACAGCTGCTCCTCTGAAGCCATCCAAATCTAATTAACTACAGAAGCCAAAGTTATATTAAGCTTCTCACTTTCTTCGTCTTACCATCTCCATTCATACCTTCATTCAATGTGTTCACAAAAAAAGGAATTTCTAATAATTGTATCTATAGTCTTGGAAAAAGAAAGCCACTAATCAGGAGGCCTGTGAAAGAGGAGAGATTGGAGCCTTGCTTGAACTTGGCAGTCTGGCCCCAAAAAACCTGCAGACAAAAGGGGTGAAGGGAACTGAAGAGCTTAGCCCTAGGTCTAAGGAAGCTGGTGAGAATTTGTTCAGCCTCTGAATAGAGATCTTCATTTCAGTCCTAAATTGTGCCTGCACAGACTCATTGAAATGCCTTCTCTGAAGGAAGAGGGGGCGGGAGGCACGGGAGAGAGAAGGGAAGAAAAGTTTGTTGAATATAAATGAGGCTACGTGTGGCTGAAGAGCGAGATAGAAGCTCTACAGAGATTTATTCCTGACTGACATACAGTAACACAAAGGCAATAAAATGTGTCCTTGGCAAGAGGCATTAGGAAGCAGTAAACTTTAATCTTCGGAGAGCTGAGATGATGCTACCCACTTCAGTGGAAAATACTTTCTCATTTGTGGATTGCGTTATTTAAAATGTGTTTAGCCAGTTTAAACGAGATATAACGAGCTATCTTGCCATGCCATGACCTTGTGATTCAGGCAGCCTGCAGAACCACAGGACCAGAATAAAGAGCCTCGACATTTTCTCACCAGGGGACTCAGCAGTCTTCCTTCACGTTGTGTCTCATCCAGGGAAAACTTCAGAGTCTTGAATAGCATTGCATCTCAGATGAGTTCTGTTCAAGGGCCTTTTATATTTTTTTAGCTAGCAAAAGATGTATATTCAGTCTGGCAGTCTGGTACTGGTTATTCATATTAATCTCTTCACTTATATTCACACGTCCTGCTGCAAGGAGCCCTGAAACTCCTTGAAGCATTACCCAGTACCAGCAAAGGAACAGAAGCCTGGTCATTAAACAAAAATATTTTCCACTGAACTGAGAGGAAAGCATGTTGAAATTAGTGTCATTAAGATACAAAAATGTGGATGGTGCATGAAATCCCGTAAGGAAACATCACCTGTTCTGATCCCAACAATAGGAGATTCAGAAAGCATTAAAAGGGAATTAATTTGCTTGCAGTTCTGACTGAATTTATTGCAAATTTTCTGTTTTCCCACTTCACATTACCAATTAGGAAACAGGATAACCTGTTCCCAGCTCCTTGGACTCTTGCTCTAAGACCCTGGCAAAAGGCCGAGAGTTGATTTCCAAATGTGGGGCAGGAAATGCCAGCTAATGCATACTGCTTTCTAAGAAGGAGTAAAGTCACTTCACGACCTTGTCCTGCTCTTCAGAGGTTGGATAAACCTTATCTTGGTAAAATGAAGATCAGTCTTGCATTCAGGGAGTGTCTACAAGGAGTGTTCACTGGCCATTAATCCAAGGCACAGCCCTGAAGGTCTCCTTTCCCTGCTCTGAACCCAAAAGCATCACATTGCTGGAGGCTTAGAGCAGCTTCCCCATTGGTCTCATCCTGCACAGGCATTCACTGGATAAATGGAAAGTTATTTTTACTCCACAGCTTAAACAAGAAAAGTAAACATTTTGTGAGGTTTATATACTGCTTGCTATGTCTCTGAAAAGAAATTTCAACTTTCCCTCACCACTCGCCTTGGATCTGCCTTTAGCTCATCCGTATCTGGATTTTCTGCTACGTAACTAAGGACATTTAGAGCAAATACAAATTTCATTATTGGGCTGTAATTGCATTTGTTTTGCCCTGCTTTGATGTTAAATATAAAGAACCCCCAGGGTATTCCATCTAGCTCTGGCCTGTCAGAGAAGACTCCTGCTAGGGAAGGCAGGGTGCTGTATTTAGCCTGATCTGGGGAGGTGATGTTTATCAGACAGCTGAAAAAGCTCCTAAATGAAGGAAGGCACCATCCAAGAGCTCATAAACCAAATACAGCCCCAGAGTACCTAAGGATTTCAATCACATTTGCATGTGGGAAAATGAGTGAATTTCACTTCAACAAAAGCAGATCAAATGGAGAAGCACATTTTCTATTTGGTGGAATCACCATCCCTGAAAGTGTTCAAAAAACATGCAGTGGGGTGCTTAGGGAACAAGGTTTAGTGCTGGATCTGGAAGTGCTGTGCTAATGGTTGGACTCAATGGTCTTACAGGGTCTTTTCCAATCTTAATTATTCTATGATTCTATTTTGTATTATTTTAATGAGGATCTTGCTCATTTCAACAGCAAGAAAAATTTTATTTATTCTCTCTTCCATTACCCTCCTGTAGGACAACTCTGAACAACTTCCTGGCTATGAATGCTATTTACTCCAAATCCATAAAGAATATACAAATAAGAAAAGCCTTTAATCTTTTCCTCTTAGTCTGTGCATCAAGAAGTTTTTCCTTTCAAACATACAAATAACTGGAGGGGTCCCTTAAATATGGGGGAAAAAAAATTGAACATATCTTTCAGTAGTGTCCCAGAGGTGTATCAAAGTGCCAGGGAGGGAAAAAAGGTGTTGAAAGTAGAACAGAAGGAGCACAAACATCAACAATGCCCTGCACAGACTGCAAAGAGGATACAGCCTTCATCTTCCTTTTCCCAGGGAGATGGACTGGCATGAAATCTGCAGCAGAGTGGAGTACATAAAACTGTGCTTATCTTTTCCTGTTTATAAGTTGCATGATGCATTCAATTTTATGAGCACTGGCCTTGTAAGCACAAGGACTTCCTAATCTGTAACCACTTGATTTATCTGGGCCAGGCTTGTTAAATCAAATTAGGCTTGATGATAAAATAGCAGTGAAAATGTTGTGAGGGGAGGGGGGCTGTTCATGTTTGCAGGGCAGTGGAGGAAAATTGTGTTATTGGGAAGCCCATTCAGCTCAGGGGCCTTGCAGCTTTACATAAAAACATGCTTTCTGGGGCTGTGCCACAGCAGTGAAGGAGTTAAAGTGGGTACTTTTTCTTTTCCCATCCTTTTCTCCAGCATGACCACCAGACACTCTTCTTCTGGCTTTAACTAAAGCAGCTGTTTTATTATGCCCCCAGATTCCACCACATGTTTTAATGTGAACACCAATAAGTTCTGAACACATCAAACACACTTTTTATTAGTATTACTTGCCAGTACGAAGTTACTACCAAGCTAGTAAATATTTTGTCTCAGACCACACTAAGTTCGAGCCTAACCCTTGGTTTTACCACTTCAGGTGGGTGGTCTCACTTTCCCACTCACGGGGGTAAGTGGGAATGTCCATGGATGGCAAAGGCATTGTTGCAGCTGGAAATGTTGTGTGCTGTCCATGGCCAAGTCAGCTTTCCTGTCTGCATTCATGCACAAAAGCACCTTGAGCACAAAACAGATCAGACTTAAGGACAAGTTCCCTTGGAGAGGGAACTTTGACAAGGATGTGTAGTTATAGGACAAGGGGAGATAGTTTCACACTGACAGGGGGCAGGGTTAGATCAGATATTGGGAAATAATTCTTCCTTGTGAGGGTGGTGAGGCCCTGGCACAGGTTGCCCAGAGAATCTGTGGCTGGCCATGGATCCCTGGCAGTGCCCAAGGCCAGGCTGCATGGGGTTTGGAGCAAGCTGGAATAGTGGAAGTTGTCCCTGTCCATGGCAGTGGAGGGGAAATCAGACGCTCTTTAAAGTCCCTTCCAACCCAAACCATTCTGTGATGATTCTGTGACTTCTGTGGCTTCCCAGCTAAAGAAAATAATAGGAAAATAGGAGTGAGAGCTCTGCAGCCTGCCTTGACTCCTGCTCCACAGCAGAGCCAAGCCATCTCAAGGCTCAATGCGAGCCGTGCACTCTCTGGGATTGGTCTGACCCCAGCATTGTGGCTGCTACACTCACTGGGCTGCCTGGCAGTGGTGACTGGTGCTTGAATGGCTCTTTGCTGTCTGTGTTTGCCCCCTGCACACAGCCCTGAGATCCTTTCCAGCCCAAAGCAGGAGCTCTGTGCCAGCTCACGTCGTGCCAGCACCCCCGAGTTCCCTCCCTGCTGCATCACTCCTGCTCCCCCCGTGCAGCTGCCATCACAGAAGAGATTGCGGCTGCAGCTCATTCCCCTTATCTTTCACATGCTGATAAGTTGAATAAAATATAATTTCCTCAGCCACTCAGTATGTCTTTGTGGCTCTGATTTCTGAGAGGAGGCAAAAGGCTTCCCATCAAGCCAGACCAATCCTCGCCGAGGAGGAGTTTGACTCCTGTGCCTGATTGTCTGTAAGGTCATTTCAATCACAGCCCTGCCCAAGGACACAGGCTCAGGGAGCACCAAGTGGCCTCAATTTCAATTCTGCTTTGAATGCAAGTCCAATTCGATTCTCGGTGGTGCTTAATTAGGGTGTATCACTGCCAGGACATGTGGTTTTATGCTGAAATACTCTAGGCATCAGGAAAGAATTGTGCAAACATTCTCTGGCCCTGACCTTCAGGATGATTTCCTATGGTCCTCATGAGAAAGCCTTGTGTCTTGCTCCTCATCACCAGTTGATATTACAATCCTCTGTATGAAGGAGTTTCTCCTTAGGTTGCACCTGCAATCAGGTTTCCTGAGATTTAGAAATCTCATAGTGAGGGGTAGTTTGAGACTCCTGGAGAGCCAACTAGCAAGAGATAAACAGGAACAAGTTAAGTTGCAATTGCCATTCTTCTGATGTATTCTCTTCAGAGAGGGAATATTTGAGCCACAGCGTCTGGGACAGAGTGCTCAGCACTGGCAATTTGGCTATCCAGGATGATGGGAAATGTGGAGCTGAGCACAGGCAGCTCTGTCAGCAGTATTTCCCATTTTTAGATGCCACTTGAAGAACTGGAAAACTTCAGCAGCTAAAGCCACAATGAGCACCACAGGACAGCCCTGATATCCCCAGGGCCGTCAGGAAGACCTCAAAGGTGAAACACAGTCCAAGACAAACCCCAGGAGATGCTCAGCACCCCCTGTCTCTGCTGGCAATGCTGTTTCAACATATTTAATGTCCCTCCCAACCCAAAGGCTGCGATTTCAGGAGCTAGCCCCTCATAAGGAGGTGCATGTATTATTCACCGGGTCATTTGTAAAATGCAAAGGCTCATTTCACAGCTTTTCTCCACTCTTCCTTGGTGACCTTGCTGAGTCTCAAAAAGTGGCATTCATCTCAGTCATCTGCAGCCATGCAGTATTATGGATGTAATCCTATAAAACATCAGACAACTACCTTTATAAACAGTAGAGAGGAACAGGTGTGTTCAAAACTCACCTGGCCTGTCTTAGATAAGTTCTGTGCCTCAGTTCCTCATTTTCCACCTGTAAAACAAGGATGGTAGCACCACCCCATCTTCCTGGAAATGCTGTGAGAGAGGGTTAAAATACTCAGATAATACAGTTCTGATGTTATGGAAACATCTCCAACAGTCTGAAGTCACTGGGGAAAGAGGATGTTCAGCTGATTAGCACATCCAAAGAGAGAAATTTTTGTCCTAGTTAATTATGGTGTTACTAAATTTCTGAGCAGAGCATCTGGAATTTTGAAATATTTCTCCCTGAAAACCAGTGACTGGGGTTTCTGGGGCTGTTGTTTTGTTTTTCCCCAGTGTAGTCAGAGCAATGAATGCTTTCGATAAATTAGACATTCAGAGAGATTTGAGGCAAGTTGGGATGGATAGAGATAAAGTAAATCAAGTCACCAGTACCATCTGCTCTGTGGGAGAGGAGGCTGGGGACGTCTTCCTCTCTTTTCAGTTAACAGATGCAGGAGATGGTGAAAAGGTCAGAGATAAATGTAGTGCTCACCTCATGCCACATATTCACAGGGGCTGGACTAAAGAGAGGCCAGAAAAACCCGTGTGTACTTTCAACCTTTCTCTGCAGGCAGTAAAGAGCATTACAGAGATGGAAAGGACAGACTATTTTTGTGCAAAGCCTGGAGACAGTCGCTGTAGCAGAGTGGGACCAAAATAATAAAAACCCCAACCAAAAAAATAATTTCCCTTTCTGCTTTCATCCTCCCTGTCTCTCCCACACCCCTTCCCCTCTCTTGCCTTGCAGAAGCTATAAATCTAGGCCATCAGAGAGAAGCTGGAGCAGCAGCATATTATCTTGAGAAATCACTCCCAGAAGGGAGCAGAAAGTTCACAAGTAGAGTGCCAAAAAAGGAGAAATCGCAGCGCTATCATTGGATCCGGCTGCGGCTGGAAGGCGTCCAAGCTCCTCGCACTGCTGACATCCCTGTGCATAATCAGAAATTCCTTTCAATTATGTGGGAAAAGGAGCTTCGCATTGTCAGCCCAAATGCCCCTGTGAAGAAGCAGGCTGCCACAGCACCGCCGTAGAAGGTCATGGTGCAGCAGCACCCAGGCGCGGCGGCGCCCTTGAACCGCTCCGCTCTGCCATCAGCACCGCGCACCCGAGGGCCTCCAGTGCCTCACAGGCATCAGCTGGCCAAAGCTGGTGGGGAATATGTGGGTGCTTGCTGGGGGCGGCATGGCAGGAATCCCCTCTGTGAGGCGCAAGCTGCCCTTGAGCGTTGAGAGATGGCAGCTGCAGCCCCAAACCCCTTCTTGGTTAACTGGTTCTCACCCCGGCCTGCAAGAGGCACTGCCTTCCTCTAAAATATGTGACCTGGGATAGCAAGCACTCAGCACACAGCTTGGGAAGCCCTCTGCGTGGGCATGCACCCCACAGGCAGCCCAAAGGCACAGGCTTGAACCTCAGGGCTTAAACATCCCAGCACTGCAGCGTCTGGGCTTCACAGTGCCCTGCTCTGAATGCAAATCGCAGAGGTGTCTGGGAGGAGATGTCAAATTTATGGAAATGCTGCGTGTTTTTCATTATGGCTGCTGAGTGTGTTTACTGAGATGTGGAAAGATGTCCATTTTCCTGCAAATGGATTCGCTGCCTTTTTCCCAATCTTTTTTTTTTTTGCCAATTTATATCCATTAATAGATTTAGTGGGCAGCCTGACAAAGTTAGGCAGCTGCATGCTGTTTTTCCTGCTAGCTACAAGGGTGTTACAAGAGGTTATTTTAGCCTAATGAACTTACTATCCCCAGACTCCCCCTCTGTTGTCAGTAAAGAGAAATGGTTTCCATCAGGAGGAAGGAGAACTTGATTTGGATGCTGTGAACCGTCTTGTGAAGTCTTTTTCCTCTTGCTGGCAATGGAGGGAGCCTAGGGAGAGCTGTCCATTAGGCTAAAGGTGGTTATTCTCCCTAATTTGCTCCACATACTGGTTGGGGATATTACTACCACATGACTTTTTGCCATCTAACTTAGGTGCTCTGAGTCACTCCCTGGAAGCAACTGTTTCTTGGCCCTTACAGAGAATTTAGGCTGTGACTCACACCTAAAATAGATACCCCAAATAGTCTATAATAGGTGGTGTGAATGGCTGCTATTGTCTGTCTCAGTGGTGAGATCCCCACTCTGGGGACCATTGTTTCAGTGTTTGCACAGCGCTCAGCACAATGGAACATTTTAATTGCCTCCCCATACACCCGCTTGTCTCCAAGAGTGCATTTTTCATAACGTTAATGAACTATCATGAAGCTTCCTTCTCACAAAAGAATGGGAGGGAGAGGAGTGAGCAGTGTGCTCTGGTGCTGGGCCAAATAGCTGAAACCAGGACACTGCACCATTTAGAGACCTCAGACCTACCCTAATAGGTGTCCAGAACTGTGATTTACACAGCCAAGTCACTCCTCAGAACTACTTTCAGGGTCCTGAATACTTTGGGGTTGTGTGTGTTTGTGTGTTTTCTCCAGTGATTCAAGAAATGGGGCCAATTGGTGAGCGTAGCTGTGCTGCAAAACCCTTTAAAAGACTGGGAATGATGGAAAACCACCAGCAGCAGGGGCAGAGATTGCACCAAAGCCTGACTAGGCCCTGAGAATTCTCTGCCCTGGATTTTAACTCTGCAAGGTGCAGACAGGCTCGGGAGCAGGGCGAAGGAGGGTGTGGGATGTAGGAGGGGGTGGCACGCGTTGGCCCTGCCAGTCCTGCACCCTGGCCCCTGAAGGACCTCTCCACTGCACAGGGCTGTCATTCCAGCTTCTTTCGCCAGCCCTGTCATTATTTTGAATGAATAAATACACAGGAGGCTAGCTGCACGCTGGAATGTCTGGAATGCCAATGCAGAACTCAGCTAATAATGGTTCTATAGTGTAAATCAGCAGCATAGCGGTCCCGGTTTCACTTGGCTGTGCTCCATGAATAGCAGAAGAGACATTGAGTAACAGTGAATTGAAAATCAGTTTAAAAAGAGGAAGAGGATAAACCCTGAAAATACTCTCTGTTATGGTGTGAACTATTTTTAAAAGCTGAGAATTAAATCTTCAAGTGATTATCTTGGGGAAAATATCTTGTTCTGTGGAGCAGTCACATAACTCTGGCAAGGAATATCTCTGGAGTGAGCTGGTCCCAAGGAAAGAAGTTAATGAAAGCAGTTTTTCTTCAGTCTTACATGACCTAAGATTGACCCAAAAGAATCATAGTCATCGGGGAAAACACTGGGTGCTGCTAGAATTAATTTAGAACATGACCTCTGATTGGAGTTCCTACCAGCACAAGGAGACAGCTGTTGACTCACATTAAGCGGCTGGCAGATTGGTTCCTCTTTTTTTTTTTTTTTTTTTTTTAATTTTTTTTTTTAACTTCACTACATATCTGAGTCTAACAAGAACTTAGCAGAGAGCTGGGGAATATCTTTTATAATGACCGTTCTGCGTGCCTCAGTGAGTGCATTCATAGCGGGCTACTTGCCGTGAAGTCTTTGCTAGGAGATGTTGCTGGCGGAGCTTCTTTGGCTAAGAGTGTGAAAAAAAATTATTCAAATGTACCCAGCCAATGTGTCTTTGCCAATAAAATCTTGCTGTAGACACAGCTATGCTGCTCGATGAGGTTTTCACAACTAAGCTGGCAGGATGCTGGCCTCTGAGGGCTGTCACATTGTCCCTGCTAGGAGAGGGCACTGTACTATGGCAGCAATGAAACAAAGCCACCCTAGGAGGATATTTCTCAATTTTACTCAATTTCAGCTACTAAGAATCACAGGATCACAAAGTGTTTTGTGTTGGAACAGACCTTAAGCTTTATTCCTCACCCCTCTCATGGGCAGGGACAGCTTCCCCTAGAGCAGGTCACTGGCAGCCCTGTCCAGCCTGGCCCTGGACACTTCCAGGGATGGGGCAGCCACAGCCGCTGTGGGAGACCTGTGCCAGGGCCTCCCACAAGTTAACATAATTTGAGAGCATCCCAAAAATCACACAATTACGTCAGGGATATCTCCATGAGCTGCCCAGCCCTTTTGCCAGGAGCTAGTGGTAGAGAGGTTCTGCCTAGATTTAAAATTTAGGATCTTTAAGAGACTTTTTAGCAGTGATTCGGAGAGGGGGAAGGAAACGCACTTTGAGAAAATTGAAGGTTGTAGCTGGAATATTGTAACAAGAGTCCTGAGGAAAATTATGTCCCAAATATACCATGTGGCTACCTATAGGCCGTGAGAGTTGTAAAATGTGTGTGTAATTGTAAATGCACTGTCTTAATGGGCTGTGTACCTGCTCATAAGTGCTGCTGTGCATGGAAGATGTCCCTCCTGTGCCATGGCAGTGAGCTGGCTAGTGATAAAGCTGTGAGGCTACCAGGCTTGCTGGAAGGTGTTTGGGGTGCAGAGCATGAGGCAGAGACGCAGGCAGTGCACAAAAGCAGAACAGCCTACTACCTATGGGGAAAAAAAAAATACAAGTATGAGCTGGATCAGTCATTTCCATCTCAAAGGGGATGGGAGGGAGAAGTCTGTCTCTTGAAGTAGCTGCAAGCAAGAGGGTGGAAAAAGAGTCTCAGAAGAGGGAACCTTCTGCAGAGATCACAGCAAACCCTACGGCTTTTGCACTGCTCTGTCCCTTGGAAATTCAGTCAGACAGGAAAAATGCCTCAAATGAGGAGTGACTGAAGAGCATCAGGTAATCCTAGGAAACACCCTGGCAGGTCTTGTCTGCTCAGCAGGGATCCCCGTGTTAGGAGGTCCTCCTGAGACACCGGGAAATTTCTTAAATTCTGTGTCAGGCAGAGAATGTGAAATGCTTCTTGCATGGACGGCAAATACATTCACAAGTAGGAAATCTAGTCAAATTTAGCAGCCTGAAAGAGTAAGATTTTACTACTGCTCATAAAACTGCATGGGAGGCACTGCTCAGAGTGACAAAAATGGTTCACTACCTGGGTCTGCAGTGTGGACAAGAGCACAGGCTCCCAGAGCCTTCACCAGCTCTTGGCAGAGACTTTGTTCTGCCAAGGAAAGATTGCAGGGAGTGCAGCTGTGCATGTCCCTGGCAGCAAAAGCCCTTCAGTTGCAGGCTTTCACCTCTTTCCTTTCATTAGTCAGCATTGCATGTGAGCTGCAAGATGCCGCAGCAGCGGATTCCACACACAGGGCCAGACAGCTCCCCACACTGGAGCGCAAAGACGCACTAAAATCTGGTTCCAGACCTAAATGTTACTGAGATTTTTGAGTCAAAGGCCTCTTTTACGAGTAAATGAGTTACCAGTCCTCATTTGCTCAGAATTTTGCCAAAGCTTTCATGTGGCCTGAATCCTGAGCGCTTAACATCAACCAGTGACCTGTGACCACAAGGAGACACCACATTTCTTTCAGCGTGCCCTTTCCCACATCAGGTCCTCTCTGTTGTGCTGAGTCTGCCCTCAGCAGCAGCAGACACAGCCCAAGGGTGCCGAGCTGCCAAGGAGCTGTTTGCATTTTAACTTCTCTGTCCCCCGGGCTCTCCCTGACCAGGTGTTTTCAAGATGCAGTGATTAAAATGTCATTTTCCGCAGGAAAATGTGGAGCAGGACAGCCCAGTAGCTAACACGCTGTCCCAAGACCCTCCAAACTGGGTCCTGTTCCCATCTCCCTGTGAGAGCAGCTGTTCCAGCAGCTGCACAAGTCACTCCACATTTATTTTCTCTCCCACCCTTTATTTGTCTCTCCTATTTAGACTGCAAGCCCTTTAGGGCAGGGGTTGTCTCTAAGTATGAGTTTATGCCATTGAGAGCACAATGAAGCCTTGATCTCAGCTGGGGACCCTCGACATTATTTGGACTCCAGCAATAACTGAATTTTCCTCTCTCTGGGGCTGCACCAGTCTGATGGGAAACTCCGACGGGGGAACGGGGTGGTGTGGACATAGTCAAAGAGCCCCTTGTCTCTAGAGATCAGGGAATAAAAATATATCCAATAATTTTAAGTGTCCGTGGCTCTCAGTCCCCCTGAAACATGACAGGCCATGCTCAGCAGACAGAAATCACCACTTCATGCCAGGACCCAGCGTTCCTTCATTAGCCAGTGTGGGAGCAAGCAGCTGGAGCTGCATTTTCTGTGTTACACATGTTCAGTTAGCTGACAATCACGGTGTCAGCAGAAATAGACATAGATACACATGTTACAAGTGGCCGTGTTTTAAATTAGCACCATATAATTCTCAATGGTTTAGAGGCATGATGGACTTTCCATATGAGAAGCTGCAAAGACTTGGATTATTTAACTTGGAAAGAAGGATAATTACATGGGCTTAATTGGCCTATTTAAGATGATGAATAGTGTAAGAAAAGCTGATCATTCCTTCTCTTTACACTCCACAGTAATACGAGAACCGGGGCTCATATGTTAAAATAAATGGTAGGTAAATTTAAAACAAATAAAGGAAATACCCTACAGCACAGCCTTCCTGTGGAACTCATTGGTCTGCAGCATTAGACTTGAGGATGGATCTTAGACCAGGTGAGAAAATTTAACATTTAGAGGGCATGATGAAAGTCCTGTGCTCACAGGTGCACACATGATGCTGGCTTTAGAAGCCCTGTCAAAGCCAGGTTCTTCATTCTGCCAGTCTTGCTGTGAGCCAGGCAGTGTGGCTGGGCCGCTGGCTGGTGAGGACTGAGCAACAAATGTTGAGCATTTCAGTCTTGCACATATCCTGGGTAACCAGGTTTTTCCTCTCCTTCCAGAGAGGGGTCACATTTTTCCTGTTCTTCCCTTTACCACTGGCATACCTATAGAAGTTTTTCTTGTTGTCCTTGTCATCCCTGGCCAGATTCAATTCTATAATTCTATCAGGGCATTATCTTCCCTTTATCTTTTCCATTATCTTCCCTGATTGCCTGGACAATGTCTCTTGCATTCCTCCCAGGTCCTTACCTTCATCCTTTGTAGGCCTTCCTCTTGTGTTTGAGCTCACCCAAAAGCGCCTTCTTCATCCACACAGGACTCCTGGTAATTTTACCTGGCTTCCTACTCATTGGATTCCATGGCTCCTGACCTTGGAGGAGGCAATCCTTGACTTCCTGGGCCCCTCTTCCCTCCATGTCTCCATCCCACAGCAAGCAGCTCCCTGAGGGAGCCAAAGTCCGCTCTCCTGAAGTGCAGGGCAGGAAGGTTTGTGAATGCCATCCTCACTTCCCCAGGGATCTGGAATTTTATCATTCCATGGTCACTGCAGCCCAGCCTGCCCTTGAGCTCCACATTCCCCAGCAGCCCCTCCTTGCTGGTGAGAGCAAAGTCCAGCACAGCACCTCCCTAAAGACTGAGTGAAGAGAATTACCTGATTTTTTTTCTTCTTTGTTAGGGGTGGCCTCCACTTTTGGCTGCAAATCTTAACAAATCAGTGATTTCATCAACCATCTCACACTCTGCTTTAATGTCCCTGATGAGCCTCCTGCTTAGATTTTGGTTTAGTTTGGTTCTGTTTTAGTTTAGGAAATCTCATTGCCACTAAAATCCCAAATTCTTGGTGAAAAATCAACTCCCCATCAGAAGCAATCAGATGGCAGGAATATGAGCATATTGTAATAGTTTCTTTTTTGAGATGAACAGAGAAAGTACAAAATATTTGCACTTTGAAACTTCTTCAGACTTCTTAAACAGACATGGCAAAGTTGCAACATGTGGGAATGCCTGGGAAAATTTATGCTTCTAATCATAAAGTTCCATCCTGAAAAGAGACATTACAGTATCTTCACATTTCATTTGTGTTCAAATACTTCAACAAAAAAAAGCTTGATTAGTGCCAACAAAATTCCAGCCATGCAGAAATAGGATTGCTCTGTCAGGCAAGAACAGATTTTCACAGGTGAATAGATAGAACTGTCCTAGCTGATAGAAACGAAGTTATCTGTTTTGTTCTGCTAGTTTTGCAGCCCCAAAACCCAAACAAGATTATTCACCCCATCTTCCCTTCAGTGTATCTCAAGCCATTTTATTTCCCCTCAATATTTCTTAGCTGATTCCAATTAATTTGGTCTAGACATAGCACATTTCAGCCAACCAGAGGCAAAATTGCTGTGAGTGGGGAGCAGAGATCTCAAGACTGATGCACCATTAACATCCCCAATTGCAAAAATTAACAATTCATTTGTTACAACATTCAAGTGACTCTTGAAGGTGATCCAGTAAAGCGTGAAAATGCTATACATATAGCCACTAAAAACTCAAGACAACACAGAGGCATGATACCTGTATGACTGGAAATTCCTAGATTGGAAATTCTGCAGAGTGATGCGCAGATGTGTCTGGTGAAGTGAGAGTGTGCAGGATACAAAAGGCAGTGCTGGAGGAGGAAGTTTGTCTCCTCTAAATTCATCCTTGTAAAGCCTCTGAACATTATACCTGTTTCAGAAATGGAAATCAGCATCTCTCTCTCTCTCTCTCTCTTCCCCCATGTTGATAGGTTGGAATTTCTTGTCACATCTTGTATGGATTCTGCAGATCGAAAAGACATCCTGGTTCCTGCAGGGGAAAGGAATAAAAGGCACAGGTGATCAGAGGAGATATAAAAGCTGTGATTGTGGTTCTCCTTTACCTTTTACTACATCACTTGGCAAGACATTTTTTAAACATGTGTTCTTGAGTGCTGCTTTTTTTTTTTTTTTTATTTTAATTGTTTCTCTTTTGACATCAACATTTGGTACTATCTTGTAGGAATGCCCGAATATCTGATAGTGGTATTTTTGTGACTTTTTAAGGTTAGTTAAAACAAACACCTGTATTATTCAAGAAAGTGAAATCCATAATTTAGGCCTTCCCAAGCTCAGTGGGAGAATTATTATCTTGAGTAAAATTTATTACAGATGCATGTTTATTATAATTTAGTGGGGATTTAGGAGACTTAAAATTTGAGGAAAATGGAGTCAGGAAAAATTCTGTGTGGGAACAATCTGCCCAGTTGACTAAGTCAACTGGGTTGTGTGTAGAGATTATTTCTTTGCCCCAAACAAGTTGAATTACATCTCTCTTCTCTCAACAATGGGAAAATACAGATTTTACCAATTTTCGTCTCCTTTTTCCTTGACTCCCTGTTTTCAGCCACACGAAAATGAACTTTCTTCTCATCTTCAGCCATGCTTTAGGATGATGTGTGAGGCAGACACTCAACATCCCCTTTTGTGAGCACACTAATGGTCTGTGTGAGATCAGCCACTGGGCTGGGCTGGGGTTGTCAGGGTAATGAATGGGGAAGGGGAGCCCACAGGATGGATGATTAAATGTACCTGTGTCTCCTGTCATCCTGCAAGAATCAGCATTGTAAAATGTGACACCATTTTTTTCATCATTTATAAAGTTACTAAAGATTATTTTAAAAATATAAAACTGAAAAAAGATATGAAAATTACCACAAATTGTCAGCTTAATTTCACCAGTAATTATGCTGATTTTTTTTATTTCTCTGTGTTGGGATAACAGAATTACTCTGTCATATGCAAGAAAAAAAATATTGATTTATTGAAGCATCCTCACTTACAGTAGAACGGTGACCTTTTCCTGTGTCTGAAAGTCCCGATTTCCTACTTGTCATTCATTACACTTCTGAAAGTTGGTGTCTTATTTGACCTTAAATCCTTGGAAAACTCTGCATACTTCTTTGTTGGCTCATTTTGCTTCCCCCTTGAAGCAAATCCATTAGGCTCAAAAAATTACTCATTATGATCACTTCTATAAAGTGAGTTTCTGGCAGCAATTAGTTCAGACAGTTAGTTTTACACACTGATGAATGCAAAAAAATGTTGGCAAAACTTGCAGTATTTTACACACTGTACTTCATGCTTCTTACATAGAATTTGAAAAACACAAGCAATTTTAGTCAGGATTCCAAGGTCTTTGACTTAGAAATTAGCACATTATTTTTTTAGGTTTAAATATAGAGTAGCTAATTCACCATTTACGCTGAAAAGCTCCTATCTTGAATTTCAAATGGTAATCCCCTAACAGGAACTAACTGTTTTGACAATACAGATATTCTGACTTACAGTTAGATAATTTTTTTTTCCTTTTAAATCGAAAGTCATGCAAAATATTTTGGGGTTGGTGTTGGGAGATGTATGTATATAAATATATATGCATATAACACCTGCAGAGTAGTTTCACAGGCTTTAGACTGAGTTTAGACTGAAACAACTGATAAATTATGTACTGTGCTCAAAACCAGGCGGCAAAAGCCAGAACAACCAAGGATTGGATCAAACTTAACATCGGGGCAAGACTTATGGCCCAGGGTCAAGCCAAACTTCAGGAAGCAGAGTCAAGAGGGATTCAAACCCATGCAGACCAGCCAGTCAGGAGTGAGAGGAGGGGAAAAGCCCATGCCACAGGGAAAGATGTTTTCAGAGGGTAACAGGGTCTATTTGCAGAAGGCAGAGCTCCAAGTTTGCTTCCAAGCAGAGATTTCAGAGCTGGAATACCTCATGCTCCCTCTGCGCGTGTTAAAGCAGCTGAGCCTTCTCAGCCACGGTGGGCCCAGGTGGTAAAACCAGGATGGCAGAGCATTAATTTGGGACAAAACAGGTAACATTTCCTTTCAAAACAGGCAATTTAAGAAGGAACAATGCTTCTGATATTGGTGCTTGGCTGTACTGCCCAGTCCAACCCGATCGGTGGGCAAATGCCCAGCTCTGGATCAATAGTGTATCAAGGGCTCTACCTGCTCGTAGCCTGGAAGTCCAGATTTTGTGATGGATAAACACCTAAATATACTCATAATTTCCTAAACAAACAATGTTTTTCCCTCTAGCTTAAAAAAATTATTCAAGCTATCTGGGCTCATATTTCCAACTCCTATTCAGGTCCCAAACCCTGCACAATCTGTTCTCCTCAAAGCAAGCACAGACCTTTTGTTTCCTATTACACCCAAGAAAGAAAAAGGTGCACTAGTAAAAATTATAGTGTGCTGGAGGAGGGGCACAAGTCAAAATTTTTTGCCATTCCAAAGGCCTGCATTTAATTTGCATGCTACTAACAGTTTCTGGCAGTGGAAGCAAAAATAGGGGTTTGTCCATAAAAATATACACCCCTTTAATTACAATAATGCATACTATAAAAAATAATAAAGTACTAGAGCAGCCAAAAAGAAAAAAAAAATTAGGTTTCCAGGAAGGAATGAATAACATAGGGTCAAAGTAAAATAAAAAAATTATATCTTTCCTCCTCTAATCTACATTTCTAATCTGTCTTGGGGTTTTCTTATGAATTAAAACTATGTTAAGGCACAGTGAGCTAGTTTAAGATATGAAAACAAACATGATCTGAAAACCATGTCTTTTTGAGCAATTGGTTTTCATTAATTGTTCCCTTCTTAAAGTTTCCAAGCAAGGAGTGAAAAAATATATATCTAGGCAGAAAGTCAAAATTCCTTTAAAATGTGGGATAGATTTTTTTAAATTTTATTTTAATTTATTGCAAGCTAACTCCAGGAGGTAATTACAGCCAGTTTTTTGTATTATTTTTGACATTGAGCCTAAAGTTTAAACTGAGTTCCATGAAGGATTTGACATCTGTAAAGCAAGTCAAAATTATGGCCTTTTCCTGTAGTAAGTTATGACGCTGGAAGCCCTGTGAGAAACAAATTTTCTAAGAGGGTTTGCTGTTCAACTGGACTGAGAACGAGCCAAGAATGAGACCACAGGACAGCAGTGTTGTCCTGGAATTAGGGCAGGTGGCTGGAGGGAAACATTGGTGGGTTAAATGTTTCCGTGTGGACATGAACTAATTTAAGAAACAACAACAACATTGACTCTGATGCTGAGAGTCTGTGTGTGTTCAGATGTGCAGGCTGACACAGCCCAGATTAGACATTCAATAGCACAGACACCTCCCCCCCCCAAAAAAAAAAAAAAAAAAAATAAACCTAACAAACAGAAAACCACCACCCACAGAATTCCCCAGATCTGCTCAGTTGAAGCTGTAAAAAGAGTTCTTTTCATTAAACTATAGAATGGATATATTTATGATCAAACAATGGTGACAGGTAAGCAAATCTTAAATAGGAAAATATTATAAGAGCTGTGCTGTTAATAGTGATTGCTTTTCCAGATTCAGAACTTAAGGGTCTTCTTAGGAATACCCTCAAGTCAAAAGCACCTTAACTAGAGGATCACCTTTTCTTTCAAAAACTTCCATTTATAACGTACTTTTCTAAGTTCAGTTAATATCAAGATTGAATTTGTTATTGTGATTACACAGAGGAAAAGACTGTTTGTTGAGAAAAGCCACAGTTTGCTGCAGGCCCTCCTCTCTGCCTGCTGGAAGAAACATCCTCCATGGAAGCGGCTCTGCTTCCCTCCAACAGGGCACTCAGAGAACTTGCTGCAAAAGGGTTTGGCCTACTGAAGTCAGCAGGAGAGCCAGCTATTCTGCTCCTCTTTGGCAACTCAGCAGGATCAAAGAGGCAAAAGCACTGCTAGCTGGTGAGATCTGTGCAGCAGGAAATGTAGGTTGCCATTCTCGGCCCATCTGCCTGCTGACTCCACCATCACCTCCTGCAAGGACTCCTGCAGGCTGTGGGCTGAGCTGTAGCAGCTCCAGAGCACAGGAGGATGATTCATGTGCTCTGTTTCAGGTGCTGTCCCTCCTTGCTTGGGAATACTCATCTTTCTTCACTGGCTCTAGGCAGAAACATGCTCAAATGCCTGTGAGGCCCAGCCATGAGTTCCACCCTCACTGCTCTCGCTGACACTTCCTTCTCTCTCCCCTGCGTGTTGCCACAAGTTTCAGCTTGCACTGTGGACTAGATTACCTGATCTTATTTTATACACAGCTTAATTGCAACTTAACTTCAGTATAAAATAGAAACATTTTATACTCCATAGAAATTTTCTCCAGAGATGTGAAACCTGAGTGTACACGTACCTCATCTGCTCAGAGGCCATGTCCATCTATTTTTTCCCAACTTCTGCCTGTGCAAGGGACCTTACCTGGCAAACAGCAAGAAGAGAGTCAAAAGTAGTCTTTATCTAACAAAGACAAGTTGGCAGCCAGTTTTGTGCTTCTGCTTCTCCATTTTGTGCTGCTCTTGAGCATTTTCATCAAAGCGCCTTGGCCTCTTTGACTGTCTAACCCGTGGAACCACAGAGCCATAGGACAAAGTTGGTTGGGAAGCACCTTTAAATGCCACCATGCCCAACCACCCTGCAATGAGCAGGGACATCTTGAGCCAGACTGGATGGATCAGAGCCCCATTCACCTGCCCATATGCATCTCCAGATCCATATCCTCATGTGGATTAGGAGTGTGAGCTGTGGCCACAGGGAAGGCAAGAAGGTCTGAAGGGCTGCAGCAATGGAAATTGCCATCTCAGTTTTTGTATTCTTGTCCTGTGCCTCCAGAACAGGGCAGCATCCAGCAGAGAGGGAAGGATCACAGCTCTGGGTGCCTGGGAAACCTCAGCAGGGCTGTGTGGCCCTTTTAAATACGGGCAGCATGAAGGATTTTCAGCTTCTCATATAACACACGGGAAATTGTCTGGAAATCTGTCATCAGAACAAAACACTGTGCTCAATGAGGCTTTATCTTCAATCATAGGTCATCCAGGTGAGACATTCAAATGATGGTTAACTATTAAAAATAAATAATTCAGAGAATTCAGGGGCTCTCTTTATGCAGCAGCACTGAACACATTAGTTCTCTAAAGTCTTGGGAGGTAAAGGGGAGGGATAAAAATCCATATTCAGTTTCCTGAGAAAAATTGTTCCTCCTCATAACCATCTATAAAACGTTATTGTCTTCATTTTATTTAATTATTCCATATGAAATAATTAAAAGGGGATAACCAGCTAGTTCAGTGGTGATAAATGTTTCAAGAGAGAACACAAAGGAGAGTAATAAATGCTTCACCAGTCCTCACCATTGTTACTAGGACCTTTAATGCTTATATTTTTATTGTTCGCTGGAAATTAATTGTTAGTCTTCCCAAGAAGGTTTACTGCAACTCTGTAACTTCTGGAGGCTTTACAGCATGTGCCAGGCTGTAAGTGCCACTGAAATGCTGTGAGCACAGGCAATTCCTGTATAATTGAGAGGAGAATGAATGTGCTGGGTCCGGATACTGACCCAAGCCCACGGCACCTGGTATGAATATACCAAGTTAATGCCAAATTTGAGAGCCCTCTTGCAAAGAGATAGAATTGGCCTTCAGAGTGGGGTTGGAGTGGGTGAGATGCCCAGTGCTCACTGCTCACTCTCGGTCACCACCAGGACATGTGCTACACCCTCTTTTTGTTAAACTCAGAGATTCTGCCCAGCTACGCCTATTTCCACCTTACAGCACACAAAGGAAGTGAAAGAACTGTGCAAGCATCATCTTTGTCATGATGTCCTTCCATCTGGCAGTATAGATGTCAGGGAAGGCAGGAAAACCAAGATTTATGGGTGTTTGAGCAAATCCTTCCATTTCTTATTCATAGTTTCCACAAAGCAGGTTAGACTTTTGTGAGCAGCACCAAGGAAGTCTGCGAAAAATCCAAATTTTGGTAGATTCCTTAGAGAAATGCACACATTTGTAGAATATTTGGCATTGTAAAAAGATCTTTAATGCTTATGAATAAAAAAAGTTGAAAATTAAAGTACAGTGATTGATATCATTATACAATAGAGTGGTATTTGTGAATATACTGAAGGACTTTGAGTAAATTTAGTTTGCATGTTGTGATAACATCCAATAAAAGGAAATGTTACAATCCTGCTAAAAAGTGTCAAAATTAAAACTGAATTTTATATTAACAAAAATCAATAATTTTGGAAGGAAAACAGGAGCCACTCAGAAAAACTGATGTTTTCCAAAAGTGGTGCCTACTGTATGAGAGCCCACATGCCCCAAATCCACATCTTTCACAGTAATTCTTGGTCTATACTGCCCCATACAGGTCCTGCTGGACTAAGTGAGCCTACAATTAATCTTTTTAACCAGTGGGTCCCTTGTAATTCAAGGCGGTTGTGCAGGATTTGTATGTGTTCCCTCCCAACTGCACTTTCTGAAAATCCATCTTCCACCTCAAAGCCCCGTTTCATTGCATTTGCCTGTCATTCCACCTCATGTTTGCTTAGTAATTACAGGACAAAATTTTCCAGTGATCAAATCAAACTGCATTAATACGTGCCTGTGTGCAGCTCAGTGTGAAAGAACCCTCTTTCCACCCTTCGGGAGCTCATTATTACATACACAATCTTTGTGTTTTTATTAGTCAGACTTGTGATTTGTGTGGTAAGGGGGACTGACAATATTGTTTCACATACATCAAAGGCTGAAATGTACTTTAACAAGAGCCAGCAGGTTACACACAGGCCCCAAAACACTTGTTATAGGTGTGACTTGTCCAAACCAAACCTGGCAGTGAGTGTTGGCAGAAATTATTCCAGCTCTCTACAGCAGCAGTCAGATCAGCACATGTAAAATGAGAATTATTAATCTTTTTTTTTTTAAGAACAAAAAAAGTCTACTTTTAAAACCTCACTTAATGAAAGATCTTAGTTCAGCACAGTTTGGGTTTGGCTATGCCTTATTGAGACAATTAAGGCGTCCTTGATGGCTTATATTGTTCATCCACAAAACTCAATCCCTCAGCCTCTCTCTCTGATTACTTCACCTATGATTTAGTTTTCAAATTTATCTTCCTTAATATTTTAGAATATATGAGGAAAAAGGAAAGAGGAAATGCTCTGCATGCAATTATCAGGGCAGGAAAGGGAGAAGGGTTTTTTCAGTCCTCTTAGCCCTCTTAAACTTACTAATTTTAAAAAATTTAGGGTCTTTCATTCTCATTTCTTTCATTTCATTTTTTTCTTATCTGGTTGCTGAGTTTCACAGAAAACACATCTCCTTTCTATTCAAGGGCAACACACACATAGTTTTCCTCAAAGTCTATCACAAAGGAAACCAGTTTTAAGAAAACGTGTCACAAACTTCCCATAATTGCCAGTGAGATCACTTTTTTTCTCTGCTTTGGAGACTTTATGGGGAACAGAGGCATTTGATCTGATGATTTTTCCACCCAGTGAGTGAACATTGGGCTGCTCTGGTGCAAGGCTCCCACTTCATTGCAAACAAATTCTACAGGTTGCACGTCTTCATTCTTTACACAGGGTGTGATCCAACCCAACCATGGCCAGAGATAGTCTTTCAAAATGGCTTTAAAGCAACCCCCTTTAACTCACAGGCACATTTTCAATTGGTCTTAATGGAAATGGTGATGGAATTTCTCTGAGGAATGATGATGTTTCTTGTCTGAAGGCCATAATCTGGTCTGGTGGTTCTGTGGTTCTGAGAAAGGTTGATTATAAGAACAGGAACATGAAGCCCACCCAAAGTTGGGTGGGAGCTAAGACTGTTGATCTGCAACACTTTTCAAATTAATTCAAAGAACCTTTCTTTTGTTGACAATTTCTCTTTTTTAGTTTGTTTTTTCTTTTTTAAAGCCATTTTAGGGAAAACCAGGTGCATTTTCAAAAATCTCTTTCAACAGACGCACTTTTTGGGGTACAGATATTCAGACTGTACCTGCATAGGGTCTGATTCCCTGTTTCACATGAACCAAAATCATCTGATCCTCATTTTCACTGAAAAAAAATTATTTTGGCCCTGATAAAACTTTCTTGACAGAAGTTTAACCAGATCAAGCACATTCCAGTCAAGAAAATGTTGCTTTATTCCCAATTTTCCATTGAATATTGACTCTGTTAAATACTTACAAGCACATCTACTTCTAAAAATCAGACAGAGGAGCCAGCATCACAGGTATTGAACCCCAGTTCTCTGGCTGATTATTAAAAAAACCTACATGAGTCTCATAGTTAACCCATTTGTGCCTTGAGGGAAAAGAAAGAGAACTGCAATGTCCTGGTGAAGGATGAAAAACTCTGGATTGGCCATGGTCATTGGGAAGCATCATATTCCCTCCCTTCCATCCCACCCTTGTAATTCTGCACTTCAGAGGAGGGCAAATAAAAATATTTATCCAGGTTAATTATTGTAATATTTGCTCAACGCCTCCAAAACATAAACAGGGACTTTGGAAAAAAGTACATAGTGACAGGACAACAGGGAATAGCTTCAAATTGACAAAGGGCAGGGTTAGATTGGATTTTGGGAATTAATTATTGCCTGTGAGGGTGGGCAGGCCCTGGCCCAGGGTGCCCAGAGCAGCTGTGGCTGCCCCTGGATCCCTGGCAGTGCCCCAGGCCAGGCTGGATGGGGCTTGGAGCAGCCTGGGACAGTGGGAGCTGTCCCTGCACATGGCAGGGGGTGGAACTGGATGAGTTTTAAGGTCCCTTCCAACTCAAACCATTCTATCTCTTCTTCACACTAGACCAGGCTGCTCAAAGCCTCACCCACACTTAAATTGTCCTTCCCAGCCCACATTCCTGGAATCTGGATTAAAACTTGAGGTTGCAGTCCTGTTGCAATAGTGATAACAGAGTGTGCCCGAGATTGCTTACCCCTGACATAAATAAATAAGGACCATCCCAAAAAACATGCACAGGAGACTTCTTACACGACTTTCTCTGAAGGCATCAAAAAGCTAATTTTGTACTTTTTGCACTTTCTGGTACCATAGCAACTTCAACTGGCTAATATTCCTCTCTGACACAGAAAACTGTCTTTGCTAAGCTGTGGTTCTTGCTACTGCTCCTCTGCCTTGGATATGTTGAGAGTCGTGCTCCGTGGTGTGACAGCTCTAGCTCAACCACAGATGATTCGGCTTGATGCAAAATTGCTGGGTGACATTTTATGACTCGTGTTATGCCGAAGGTCAGACTAGGTGATCATAATGGCTTTAAAATTCATTAATCTGTGTGCAGAAATATCTGTGAAAGGATTAAAGAGAAGTTCCAACGTTTATTCTACATGACAAGCAAATTGGATTTAAACAAAGGTCTTTAGAGCTGAAACGTAAACATCAAGCTGCCAACTCCAAAGTTTGAAAGGTCACGTAGGGAAAACTTGTCACTGAATGAGGCTGACTTTGCTGAAATTGTTCTTGTTTTCCTCAAAATTTGAAGGCACTTTTCTTTCTAATTTAAAAAATTGAAAATACTTCCGTTTGAAAGAAACTTTAGCTTTTAAAAATTGAATTACATCTTAATGATAGATTAAGATGGTCAAATATTTCATATTTATCTAAAAGAATTTTTGACTAAACCAGAGATATAAATTTTTTCACTTTGAAGATTTTTTTTTTTTTAGGATTCCAAGATTTTCTCTCTTTTCTGGATGTTTCTTCAATATCATAAAAATATTCATGGGCTAAGGAAATCACTCCCCTTTGAGCACTATCAACCATCAAAACTTGGCCTTGTGATTTGAAATTTCAAAGCATCCATGCTGTTTGATGCATACTGAGCTCCAGACACAGAGAAATCAATCTGTACAGCTCTGCCTACCTTGGTAGTTGCAACGCACTGTACAGTCTTTGTTAAATATTTAATAATTAGCTGTGGTTTAATAATGTGTGTCTGAAGTGACGCTGAAGGTTGGGAGAGGGTAATGAAAGAATCTTGTGCTCTGAGACAAGTGCCTTGAGTTGTTATGGATTGCACTGTAGTGGTTTCTCCGCTCAGCAAATTGAGTGGCTTTGCCACTTGGAGGGAAATAGACAATTGTGTCTAGCAGACATCTGCTTTTGTAACCTCCTGTTTCCCAGAGAGAATCCATTTAGAGATCTGAGTGGAACCCAGGATGGTAATCCCAGGCCCAAAAAACACTGGAGTGGAAAGAGTTTCCTTCAGACTGCTCATGTTTCCACCTCATAAAGGCGTCTTTTATTCTATCCAGTGACAGAATGAAGCAAGGGTTGTGTGCAGACAGGTGTGCTCTTCTTGACATACAGACCATCCTATTAACACACAAAAATGTGCTTGTAGACTACAGACATCCAGGCATACTCTACTATTTTCCATTACTATTTTCCATTGGGGGTTTTTTACCCATTTTTTAAGTATTTTAGATCCCAGGTGTTTTTAAAACAGTCATCCATGATGATGAAGACCTCTTTACTCAACAGAGCCTATAAATTTTTCTCCAGTGGGAGTGTATTAAAGCCAAATCTTTAAAACACTGCTGGCTGAGGGTGCAAGCTCAGAGTTAGGAAGGCTGGAATAGGTGTGGGTCTAACACCATGGCTTTATGGGAAGCCTTGCTCTGTGCCTGATGGTGTCATGTGTAAAACAGAATTAGCAGCTCCTCACTGTCCAAAAGGGAGGGGCTGTGGAGCTTGAAATCTCTGATCTTTATAAGATGCTACATGCAAGTGACATGAAAGATTGTAAGGGAACATGCAAAAGATAAAAAAATAAATTAATAACATCATTAAGAGTGTGGGGAGCTTCTAGCATAAGTCAGCCCTGTGCTAGCAGTGATTTGTCCAGAGCTCTGCCATCACTGGGTGCTGGTTTCTCTGGGCTTGTTGAAGGACCGAAATGCCTCCTGTGAGCACAGAGCATCCTTTTGTTCAGCTGCATCATAGGCTCAAAAGAAGTCACTCCCCTTCTCAAAGAGATTTCATTTATCACATGATTGACTGCTTTCTGTAAAATTCTGGAGCCCTTGCAGCTTGTGAAGGGACTACAGAGTAAGAGGTATTTTTAATTATAACTTTGCACTGCAATGTACCTGAAATTTGTGCATAGGATAGGACGCACTGGCTTGCCTCAAACTGCTGGCTGTGCAGGGGTAGAAAGAGTGCAGAGCATCCTTTGCTGCTTACCAGGCTATCTTGTTCATCCCCTGATGATTTATTGGATGATCTGTACAGTTGTTCCTTCAAATAACAGGTTTTTTTGCCTTCTCTTTCATAGTATTGTATCACTATTTCTGATTAATTTACTTTAAAGGGACAACAAGTTGGTGCTTCAAGTGGGCGCTTAGTGACCAGCCTTAGACAATTTCATCACAGAAGGAATAATTTCTCTGATGATTTTGTACAATTTAATTTATCTTAACTTCATGCTGACCAGCAGATATCTTTGGAACAGTTCTGCTTTTTCTTCAGTACCTAGTACAATTTGAACATCTCCCTTAATTCTGTGGGCTAAAGGCCCTGCTGAAACCTCCAGTGAAATAAGGGAATGGTGTCCCCTGACCCCACAGTGTGACCTTCTGTGTGAAACAAGGTCTGCAACTTGTCTCACAAGAGTTTGCAGAGGCAATAACAGAACAAAATCCTCCAGTTTAGGTCTATAAAAGGGAATATGGAAGAATAACAAAGTCAAGGGCACGTTCAGCATTCCCTTAGGAGCAAAGGCCAATGGAATATCTCAACAACTGAAGGAATCACAGCACGAGCCTGTGTGTCTAGTGGGCATGCAGCTTTGAAAAAGCACCTCAAAGTGAATCAGTAAGAAAGATCTGGAAATGCAGGAAATAAAGAAAAACTGTACCAATAGATAGACAAGAGTAAAATGTAAAAATACATTTATAAGGAACATTAAAAGGCATGTGTAGAGAAATACAAATAGAAATGGAGGTGTGCATCATATAATTATTATAGATATTATAGAATTGTTTTGTAGTTTAGGCTGTCTAAAAAAACCCTTAGAAAATATATATCTAATCTACTACAGTATTTTTTAAACATCTAGACAACTCTGATCACTTTTACACGGGCACAAAATGCAGAAATGTCACTTCACATCTTCATTTGCACCTGTGCAACTGAGTTCCAAATCCAGCTCAAGGTAGACAGGTCCTTCTGTTCCTTGGCCTCTTTTCACCCTCCCCTGCATTGCGTGAGTGATTGACTCCCACTGCCACTAATGGCAGCCACAGCCCCTGGCACAGGGCAGGACAGACCTGTGAAAAAGGCATCAGCATGTGGGTGGACACATCACTCATGTCTTACAGATTTTACACCAACACCCTCTAAAATTCCCAGCTGATTTCAAGGCTTTTATGTGTATTTTTAAGGCATTCAGCAGCTATGGCCCAATATATCTGACAGAACTTTGGTCACCCTGTGTTTCTGAGGGTCAGAATCAGCAGGGTTCCAAACCCTGTCCAGGGAACAATCTTAGATCTTTTTGGGGGTGAGATCCTCTAGCAAAGGTATGATGTTATTAAAAGAGCTTTTTCTTTTGTGCTGTTTAAGAATAAAGCAAACTAAATGCATAGGTTTGATAGGTTTTATCCTCATTATATTCAAGTGTCCTGAGGGTTCAGACGGAAATATTTTTGGAGGGTCATCATTGTCAAAATTATGGATGCTAAAATCTCATAAAGTTCTTCCACAGTTCTTCCACTAGTCCTTCTACAGGTCAGTCAAGCATTATTTCTTTCACTGCATTTCTTAAAGCTTCATCTAACCTAGCTTGAAGGCAGACCAAGAAATGTTATCCAGCTTTGTGTCTGTAAGGAAAAACCACATCACATGACATACACCTTACCCCTATGGATTGTCTCCTGATACCTATCCTACATTTTCCATAGTACATGTCCATCCATTAAGGAATGTCCTTCAAGTTTTTCAGTCTTGCATTCAGTATAATAGTCATAACCAACCCCATGTGAAAAATTTATTGGAAATAAATCCAACCTTTCTGTTTAGAGAGTCACATTTGCAGAGAAATTAAGTGAGGGGAGATGAATGCTGGGTTGGACATTCAGAAACAGTCTGTCACTCCTTCAAAATCAAGATTCAAAATTTTAATTTTTTTAATGCTCTTGAACAAGTAAGTGGTTAAGTGTTAAGAAATCAAGATGAGCTGTCTATCTTTAATGACCTGGAAGTTGCATACTCCTGTTTAGGCTCCCCATCTAGCTGAGTACTACTCAGCAGGACTGGGGCTTATGTAACCAACACAAATCTGAATGTTTCAGAGGCAGGAATGATGCAGGAAACCCAGCAGATAAGGCTGAAACTAAGGATTATAGAATTACAAAAGAAAAAACCTTTTTCCTTCTGGACTGCTCATCCTTGCCTGAGGCATCACTTATTAAAAAACATACATACATACATATATATATATATATATACACACATATAACAAATTAAGCTCATTTAAGATTTATTAGCTGTGTGCAGTTTAATTTTATCTTGTCAGATTCAGTCCAAACAAGCCTCCTTGCTGTGAAGGTAGCAGTCAGATTCGTGTCTGTCTTGTCTGACTGCCACTTTGGCAGAGCTTTGGTTGAGGGCTTTCCTGGTGATCCTCTCCTCCCACTGTGCTAAGCAGTGTGATCCCATACAGCTCCCACTGCAAAGTCTGGAGTTACTGTGGGCTTAACTCTTGTTTCCTCCCTCATCTCATGCAAGAGCTCATTTGCTCACAGGAAGAAGCTGTCAAAAAGGTGCACACCCCACAGAAGCAAACGCAAGTTTAAATGGGAGTGAAGAAATATTTTGTGCTGCATTTTGTGTGATGGGGTGAGCTCTTGGGGCGAGCACAACTGCTGTGTCATAAGCTACTCTCTGCAAAGCTTCATTTTTATTTATAGGCTTAAATCCTCCTTTGTTTTCCTGAAAAAATAAGTGCTCCTCATTGGCCAGTCAATAGATTCTCAGTTTTACCTCACTTGTTGCTTTTCCATTTCATTAATTTTTGTGTTGTGCCTATAACTATTTTCACTTGGATAATGAATACTAAGTCACAAACTTAACCTGGTTACCACACAGAAATGTGATATCAAAATGCTCTAGAAAAAAATACTGGATCCATATTTGGATTCTTTCACCATGATATTATTGTTCAATAGGAAACTGGCAAATAAGTGTTGTTTGACAGCTCTGGTATCATTTATGGAATCATAGAGTGGAGTGGGTTGGAAGCTTCTTTAAAGATCATCTCATTCCACCCCCTGCCATGGGCAGGAACACCTCCCACTGTCCCAGGCTGCTCCAAGCCCCATCCAGCCTGGCCTGGGGCACTGCCAGGGATCCAGGGGCAGCCACAGCTGCTCTGGGCACCCTGGGCCAGGGCCTCACCATCCTCACAGGGAAGGATTTCTTGCTAAGATCCAATCTAAACCCACTCTCTTTCAGTTGGAAGCCATTCCCCTTGTCCTGTCCCTCCAGGCCCTTGTAAATAATCTCTTTCCATCTTTCTCGTAGGGCTCCCTTCATGTACTGGAAAGCCACAAATTAGGTCACCCCAAAACTTCTCTTTTCCAGGCTGAACAATCCCAGTTCTCTCAGCCTTTCCTCATGGGAGAGGTTCAGAAGGATTTACTCTTTATGACTCTTTGTGTGAGGCCCCTTTTCTCACATCCCAGTTCAATGAACAACTTGGCAAAAAGGCATTTGCCTGACTTTCCGCTGTGTTTCATCTCTGTGTGTGCACAATATTCTAACCCAGCCCAGGAAAGGGTGAGTTCAGGCACAGCCAAGCATCCCCTGAGGCTGTGGAGATGTGAGCAGAGAGGCAAAGCCCAAGCCTGGACCTAGAGCATGGTGGCAGCTGGGCACAAGCCTGTGTCTGTGTGCCCAGGAGCATGAGAAACAAGCAGCTGGGGTGATAAAAGCCAGGCAGCAAAATCTTGGGAAAATTGCCCCTGACTCCTCCAGGGGGTAAATCACCCCTTCCCAGGGCTGACACTGGAGGCTGTGACATCTGTTTGCAGCTCTCCAAAGCCAGGACAGCTTGACTAGGGAGAGGTTAATCCATCCATGTCCTCGTGGCTGGTGTTGAGTTTGCAGAACGTGTAGCTGAGAGCTTTTCAGATTAGGGGGAAAATACCAAAACACAAAGAGGTAACAAAGCTGGCCCTGTTGAAAGTAATTATGTTTCCTTTGACTTCAGTGTCACGGGGATATTAATCAAGATACAGCTATTGTATAACTATAGAAATAGAATATTATTCCACTCCTCCTTAATGGAAAGGATTACATGGAGATGTCTGACCACTACAAACATTGGTTCTTGGCTGAAATGGAGCTTCCTCTGTTTTAGTTCTAACATCAGTTTCACATCTGTGTCATGACTGGGAGATTTATGTTCTCCTCTACATACATCATTAAAAAAATGAGTGAAGCTGCCATCTGATTGCATTTTTTCAGACACTTTGAGAAAATGGTTTGAAAAGCTGATTGTCTCCAATCTTTTTTTAATTCCCACAACATCTCACTGAAGGAGAAGAACTCTAGGTTTTTCCATAGCTTCATTTATTATAGAATTATTGAGAATAAATTTTACAGGGCAGTAAGAAACTTCAATATATTACTAGAAAAAGATAAAATTCAAACATATAAATCACAGATATTTTAAAATCAGCAAACAGGAACTTGGAGAACTCCAGGGGTATGTGTTGTTGGTCCAGACATCCTGTATTTTATTGTTTTAAGATGCTTCTCTTACTCATCTGGTAGTTTCTCAACATGCCTCATGTTAAATTTAACATGCTTCTTTCCTTCATTTTTTTTTCTGAACTACTCTTTGATGATGAAATATGGACCCACGTAGTCAAAAGTCTTTGGCTAGAAAGTGAAAGAAAGATGTTTCTTGCTAACATCTTCCCTCATTGGCCTCTTGTGGCTTTTCCTTTAAGCTCACCTTTCATTTCTGCAGATCCAACAGAGATAACAAATTCAGCAAGCACCAGCATCCTCAGTCAACAGGGCTTAGAGCACGAGACCTCTGCACCGAGTGTGGAGAGTGAAGCCTGACCAGAGCACATCCACTCCCAGCCCCCGTGACATGAATCAGGATCACTGGCTTGAAAAACCTCTCTTCAGCTGCCTGGCAGCTTCACAGCAGTGCAGTTTTTAAAATTAATTCCCTCTGGTCACACAACTGGGCCATTTCTCCCTTTTGCTGTGCAGAAATAAAGGATGTGAGAAACCACAGAGTTTTCTTCTCGCTTCCCCTTGCTTCAGGGATCCCCACTGCCACGTACCAAGCCTTCATTTTTTTCCCCTGAGAGGCAGGAAAAGACAGAATAACAAAGCAGCCACTATTTCCTTCAGCAGGAACCTTTCAGAAGATGCAGCAGCCCCAGTCCTACGTGCTTGGTGCAGCAAGGAATGATTCATTCTAAATCTTAGCAGGTTCTCAGGAGACAGAAAAGACAGAGGAGCTTGACCATTGTACACTGTGTTCTGCATAAAATCTGTATAGGTGTGAGTAATCTCTTGCTTGATTGCTGTGTCACTGGGCTATGAGGGCAGGCAAAAATGATGCTCACCTTCCATGAGGCTGCTAAGGCACGCTGTGCACTGAAGCCTCTCTTGTCTGTGTCTGTCATGCAGGTGATTACTCCTGCATTAGTCATTCTGGGTTCCTATAGAGTTCTTTTGGGATGTGATTCACTTCCCCCTGAAATAGACCTAAATTCATCCAGATGAATCGTGCCTCAAAGGCTTTCTTTCCACCCATCCCCAGCATTCACTACAAAGGGAGCTCAGGATGACCAGCACTGGTGTTATCATTCATGTGGTGGATGTGTAAAGCTGGATCACACTCTGGGGACACATTTTATTTCACTGTGTGAGACCACATGCACTGAGACTCCGTGGTTCTCTCTCTAAACATTGCTGGTAATAGCAAAGTAGGTTTTCTCAGTATAAGTGACAGTCCCTGTGGGAGAGCCCTGTTTCACTAAAAACATGGCACCACAGCAACTTGTCATTTTAAAGGGCAGATGCAAAGAAGTAAATGTAAGAAGGCATCCTTGAGAATGCAGTTGTCTAGAGGAAGGAATATGGAAGGCAAAGATGTCACTGAGGTTTCAATGCTAGGTGAGAAAAAAGGGTTTTCATGCGAGGTCAGTTTTAGCTACTTTTATGGATCATCGTTGTAAGAGAACTACACATAAAAACAGCCATCTAGATTCTATCATCAACAAAAAAAATTTAGTCAAAGCAGTTAAAAAAAGTAGGAAGGCACTCATCTAATCAAAAGTTAAGAATCATATCAAGGGTGAAATTAATTTTGCCCTAATGGCTACTAACTGCCCTAATGCCTGGACCTATCAGGTCTCCCTGAATGCAATGACAACAAAATCACGTGTAGACATCTGCACTGTAGACAACTATGTTTAGTTTAGGTTGGTCGTTTTTGGGTCTTACAATATCTAAATTCAAGGTACCCAGCATCCCTGTGGGCCATCAGACAGAAATATGCTTTTTGAGACAGTAATCATCTGACTGCTTTGAGCACCCCTCTGAGGCTGGGATGAATCACTTTGCAAGAGTGTCTGTGTCAGGATAACCATTTTCTCAGCATGAAGATTGTCTTTGTTACCTCCTTTTGTAATTTGAACTACACTTTTGAGTTTTGCCTGTATGACTAGATATTTATTTCTATGACAAGAAGTCAAGGAAAAGAACTTCTTGAACAAAAAAGCTGCAGTCACCCTTTGGATATAAATGATGTGTCATTTTAGTCATAAAGGCTAGAAAATTGAGGGGGGAACTTCTGCATGTTTAGAAGTGTCTTTTGTCTTTATTGAAGCAGCTCCTTGAAAAGACTTGGCCATTGGAAAGGGAGAGTGGTACTGAACAGCAGGAACTCTTGTTGTGCACCTGGGAGATCCTTGATTTGGTCATGCCAAGGATCCTTGACTCAAAAGTATTTATACATCTGGAAATAATAATATCTACATCCTCCTCTGGAGAGTGCTTTAAGGCTTAGAGATTGCTCAGAGAAATTATGATTGCCCCATCCCTGGAGGCGTTCAAGGCCAGGCTTGATGGGACTTGGTCAAAAGAAAGCTGTCCCTGCCATGGCAGGGGTGGAATGAGCTGATCTTTATAGTCCCTTCCAACCCAAATAATTCCATGAGCCTATAATTTCTGTGATTCTGTGATTTGGGATTCATTTCACCCCACTGAGTGTGGTTTGCATCACTTTAAGTGCAGACACAAGACAAAGGTGCTTCCCTTGGTGCTTTGGTTTCTCTGCTTTGAGGGCAGCCTTGTGTGGGACTCGGGGACACCAGCAGGGAGAATTTCCCCCACAGCTCTCCCCTCTTCTGGTCAGGATGGTTCAGACTACTCAGTCCTGCAAGTAGTTTTACTCTAAAATCTCCAGTCTTCCAGATATTTTTTTTTTCCTTCTAAGAGGGTTGATAAGTTATTCCTGAGAAAGGAAAAAACAAATCCCTGTTATACAGATAGACTGAGACACATAATTTAAGGAACTTGTCCAAACTGAAGGTTTTGATGACTTGGTTCATAAAAAACCCTGGTCTCCTTCTTCTACTGTTTTTATCGTCTCCAGATAAACCCTTTTTTTTCCCCATCAGAAATGAGCATTCTTTTTACCACTCTCTTCATTTTTATCCTGTATTTGAACAAGACAGAACTGTTGAGAATGATAGATTCTTCTTATCCCAGTAACTTTTATGGAAAGGAGGGCATTTCATCATGGCCTGCTTGACAGGTGATTCAAGGCTTCATCTCAACATTTCTGAAGAAGAAAAAAAGCAAAATAGGAAAGAAGGTGTTAGGGGTCTTTTTCACTTACATCCAGGTGTGTGCACAACTAGCAGAAAACAACCAATATACTTGAGCAGTGATTTTCAAGAAATCTCTTTTTTTGTTGGTTTTTTCCCCCTCAATATTAATGATAAATTGCACTTCCTACCATAATGATTATTTTTGAAGTCTTTTTGGCTTTGAAGAGATTGTGAAGGACTATAATCTGAAGTAGTCTATTATTTATCATTTATTATTCTTTTTCTTTCTCTTTTCTTTTCTTTTCTTTTCTTTTCTTTTCTTTTCTTTTCTTTTCTTTTCTTTTCTTTTCTTTTCTTTTCTTTTCTTTTCTTTTCTTTTCTTTTCTTTTCTTTTCTTTTCTTTTCTTTTCTTTTCTTTTCTTTTCTTTTCTTTTCTTTTCTTTTCTTTTCTTTTCTTTTCTTTTCTTTTCTTTTCTTTTCTTTTTTCTTTTTTCTTTTCTTTTCTTTTCTTTTCTTTTCTTTTCTTTTCTTTTCTTTTCTTTTCTTTTCTTTTCTTTTCTTTTCTTTTCTTTTCTTTTCTTTTCTTTTCTTTTCTTTTCTTTCTTTTTTCTTTTCTTTTCTCCTCTCCTCTCCTCTCCTCTCCTCTCCTCTCCTCTCCTCTCCTCTCCTCTCCTCTCCTCTCCTCTCCTCTCCTCTCCTCTCCTCTCCTCTCCTCTCCTCTCCTCTCCTCTCCTCCTCCTCTCCTCTCCTCTCCTCTCCTCCTTTTTTCTTTTTCTTTTTCTTTTTCTTTTTCTTTTTCTTTTCTTTTTCTTTTTCTTTTTCTTTTTCTTTTTCTTTTTCTTTTTCTTTTTCTTTTTCTTTTTCTTTTTCTTTTTCTTTTTCTTTTTCTTTTTCTTTTTCTTTTTCTTTTTCTTTTTTTCTTTTTTTTTTCTTTTTCTTTTTCTTTTTCTTTTTTTTTTCTTTTTCTTTTTCTTTTTCTTTTTCTTTTTCTTTTTCTTTTTCTTTTTCTTTTTCTTTTTCTTTTTCTTTTTCTTTTATTTCTTTTTTTCCTTTTTTTTCTTTTTTTCTTTCCTTCTCTTTCTCTCTTTTTCTCTTTTTTTTTCTTTTATTTTTACTCTTTTTCCTTTTCCTTTTCCCTTTTCCTTTTCCTCTTTTCCTTTTCCTTTTTCCTTTTCCTTTTCCTTTCCTTTGCCTTTGCCTTTTCCTTTGCCTTTGCCTTTTCCTTTCCCTTTCCCTTTTCCTTTTCCTTTCCCTTTTCCTTTCCCTTTTCCTTTCCTTTTCCTTTTCCTTTTCCTTTTCCTTTTCCTTTTCCTTTTCCTTTTCCTTTTCCTTTTCCTTTTCCTTTTCCTTTTCCTTTCCCTTTCCCTTTTCCTTTTCCTTTTTTCTTTCTCTGTCTCTTCTTCTTTCCTTTTTTTTTTCCTTTTCCTTTTAGGGACAGTCAATGCTGTAAATTAAACTGCTGGAGTTGGCTTTGTGGGTTTTTTTGCATACACAGCAAGGATAACTACACATCAAATTTATGAGCATCGTGCACGGGTTGCCATGGCAATGCTTCCAGCCGCCGTACACCAAATAACCCTTGTCATGTGAACATTTATCACGGGCACATCAAGTGCAGCGCTGCTCCGTGCAGCTCTTTGGCTAAACAGCAGGATCTTTTCCTGAATAATAATTGGTCATGGCCTTTTCTGCTATGAGTCAAAATTAATAAACTTCTGGATTTGAAATTAACCATCGACGGGATAATCTGAGCGCCATTCTTCATGGCTGTGGTGCTTGGAGAGAGGAAACTTTGCAAGGAGCACCGCTCCCTTCTCAGGAAAACTGTGGATTTTATTTTATTGCCATTATAGCCTCTCAAAACCCATATATAAAATGACAGGCTATGTCTGCGTGTGCATGGAACATGTTATTGGGCTGTAAATGAAATGTGAATTTTAACTATTGAATCATTTGTGGGAAATAAAGCTTACTTCTCTTTTCTTTTTTTTTTTTTTTTTAAGGAACTTCTAAAGCCAGAGCCACATTCTAATCCTTCACACCCACCTTTGGTGATATTTTTAGGGGAAATTTACAGGCTGAACATCTGGTCCTTCAGTAGACCAGTTTAAAGACTTTCTTATGCATTTGAACTCCTCCCCATGCACCAACATTTTAAAGAAAATACGAGAATTTAACTATGTTTCTAATTTATAATTTCAGAGGGTAAGATTATGTGTGAGGGATTAGTGAGCTGTGAAAATTACTACAAAAATTTTTATACAATAGTGTAAAAATTGCATCATCAGCAAACTCCTGCTCATGCATACAAGTAGATATATATACATAATTTTTGTTGTTATTTTTCCAGAAGAAATAATATCTTAAGGTGTACATATAGAAATTTAGAAATCTTCCATCTCTAGTGTAGCCCTCATACCTAATGCTACCATAGGGCTTTTTAAACCACATTTTCTTAAATGTCCAAATCAGTAAAGAGCTTTGGAAGTAAATTTACAAAACAACAAGCAAATATCAACAATGTTCTTTCTTTCTTTCTTTCTTTCTTTCTTTCTTTCTTTCTTTCTTTCTTTCTTTCTTTCTTTCTTTCTTTCTTTCTTTCTTTCTTTCTTTCTTTCTTTCTTTCTTTCTTTCTTTCTTTCTTTCTTTCTTTTTCTTTTTTACTTTCTTTCTTTCTTTCTTTCTTTTTCTTTTTTACTTTCTTTCCTCCTTCCTTTCCACCTTTCTTTCTTTCCTTGTCTCTTTCTGTCCCTCTCTCTTTTTTCTCTCTTTCTCTCCTTCTGTCTTTCTGTCCTTCTCACTTTTTTCTCTCTTTCTCTCTTTCTCTCTTTCTCTCTTTCCTTCTTTCTTTCTTTCATAGGTAGGATTAGTGGAAATAATACATGATTTTGCCCATAGATGTGTTTTTAAATCAGCTTCCACTGTACTACAACTTCGCATAACCACCGCACCTAAATCAAAACTTGCTTGACTTGTTGGGAAGATTGTTGTGAGTTTGGAATGGACACCATGTCAGGAAACAGGCACCATGTCTTTAACCTGTGTTGTGTGCTGCGGAATGGGTTGCACTTTTCCCCATACATTTCCACTTTTATCCCTAATTCACAAGCTGAGATGGAGACATACACAGTGCAGGTGGCAGTATTCAGTCGGATGTAATTTTGCTGGATGACTTCAAATCCAGATCAAGCACTTTGTGGAAAGTTATTTGGCCAAGCACAAGGGGTTTTTCCTAAACTAGACATCACAAGGCAGTATTTTCTGCCTTTAAGAGGTGCAAAATATCAGACTAGATCATTTAATCTTATGTATTAGTCACATGGACCCCTCTATATTTTTACATCCCTTGAGATGTAGGTTTCTGGATACAATTTCTGAGCACTAAATGGTAACTTTGTGACTGTCTTGTGAAGAGTGCCTTTCTCTTCACTAATATTCTCAAACCATTGCCTGAAAAAATAGGCTGGGTTTCATGTAGAAATCCATGGATATTTTGGATTAATTTTATTATTTTGTGACAGCCTATATGAAGCCTTGCTAAATTCTCTCTTTGATATTTGCAGAGGGAATTAGATACACAACTCGCTGAGACCATCTACCTTCATACATTCCTTCACTCGCACTGCTCAAAGTTTTCTTTATTCATAACCAGGTATAAAGTAAAAACAAACACCAGCTTATATAACCAAAGGTGGATTCCACTTATTGAGCAGATCAATACATGTAGAGAAAAAAATATGGGATTATTTGATTTTATAAGGCAGCTGATTTCTGAGTTCCCATTCTTGTACAATGCAGTACAAACACATAGCTGATGTGCATAATCAAGGCTGAAGATGAATCTTCCTGGCGTCAGCTGTGCATCAGACACTTTTGTTTTGTTGTACTTCAGCTTCTGAAGAGATGAGTCACCTGCTGTAGCTTCTCACTTGTTCTTCTCCTTTTCATCACCCCTTGTTCTGGAAGGCAAAGGAGCTGCTCAAACAAGGAATCGCTTGTAGGAGGCACAGTGGAAATTAACTTCTTGATCTGTTGAGAGTGTTCACTGGAGCTGGTGAGGGGATGTTTCAAGTGCAGCAGTCATTGCTCATGTTCTCTGATTCTTCAGAAACTCCATCCAAGAGGGCTGTGAGCTTCCTGTGAGTTACACAGACACTCAGCTGGGAAAGAGGTCTTCTGCTGTGTGAAAATAATTGAAGAGAAGTCTATGGTTTAGAAGTTTAACTAAAAATGCTCCTATGAAATGTCAGGCTGTATCATAGAGGAGCAATGCACGTTCTTTTTAATCTGCCTGTCTAGCTTTTCCTGCAGTAGCTATTCCAACTCCAAAATCATTAAGTAATTTTTTTTTTTAATTAAAGATTGTTTTTTTCTTTAACAGAAGTCCTACCTGCCTTCCCTGATCAAGGAGATTTCAGAAACAATCAAGTGAAGTGTATTAGAGTTGTGAGGTTTCCCAGAGCAGCTGTGGCTGCCCCATCCCTGGAAGTGTCTCAGGCCAGGGCTGGAAAGGTCTTGGAGCAATCTGAGATAATGGAAGGTGTCCCTGCCTATGGCCAGGGCTTAGAATGAGATGAGTTTTAAGGCTCCTTTCAACCCCAACCATTCTGTAATTCCATAATTCTGTGTATCTATGGTTCTATGGAGTGTGCTTATTTCATGCACAAATGGCAAGGCAAAACCACCAGCAGAAGTTTTTTTCCCTTAGGCCTTTATTGATGAGAATAGCAATTAGGTTAATTCTGGTCATATTTTTCTGGTTGTGGTGAGTAGCATCTGGACATGAAAGTGTTGCCTTTTTCCCAAACTGGAAATGAAACTTGGGATAATTTTAGTAAAGAGGTAGGTAATATAAAAAAGGATCTTTAATGAAGGCCTTCAGGGGCAGTTATGGAAAGATGTCCACAAAAGCCCACTCCCCCCCCAGGGGTGAGTGCATTTTTATAGGTTTTAGGAAATTAGCATAATTGATAAAAGCACCAGTTAGGAGGACAAGTGGTGATGCAGCTCCCCCCAGGCCAAGCCCCTTCTCTGCAGTCCCCCCTTCAGCACTGGCTGTACTTTGCCCATGAAAATGTGTCTCGAAGGCTGTTCTCAGCCTTGGCTCCCAGGAAAAACCAAGATAGCAGCGAGCCTTGTGTCTCCCGGGGCTTGGAGCTCTGGAATTTATTTTGTCCTTCTGCTTAGGGAAAGGCCGTGAAACCTACTGGGAAAACTAGCTACTAGTAGAATAAACGACAGAGTTACAAATAGGTGTGTGAAGAATGCAGAGAACATGTAAAAGAAAAAAAGAAAAAAATCAAAATGGCATCAAAAGATATCCAATTTCTCTTCCCAGGACAAATGGAAAAAATGTCACAACATCAGGAAGCTGAATGGATTTCCACTATTATCAGATAAAAACTCCCAAAATGCAATTTAAATATCAAATCCACCAAATCCAGACTCTTTTCTAAGCTTAGAAAACAGTTCTGAAGGAAGGTTGAACTGTTTTTATAGACTTGGGCAACTCAATACTTTGCTTCTATTACTGAGTTGATTTTCATACAGCCAAATGATTCTTGGGTTAACTACAGAATTATAAATACTTTATGGCTGTTTGATAGATGTCGAGTACGTGTTGTTCCATGGCACTTTCACAAGAACTTTGAAACTTGTTGAGCATCGTGCGCCAAAGCCAGGCTCTGCCACAGAGGTGAAGCTGTGGGAAAACCGTGTTCCCACCTCTAGCTACCATGACCCAGCACCAGCCCACAGGGCTAACAAGAAGCTAGCAGCCTCCAGAGTGTTGAGCAGAACTTTGAAGCTGAAAAACTCACAGAATTTTTGAGGTTTTCTACAATTCTTGCTGCAAAGATTATTAAGAGATGAAATTATATGTATTTTCTACAGTAATGGGGAGAGCACTGCTACTTTTCTGGAAAAAATTATGCTGAAATTATTGGCCATGTTAAAAACTTAATGGATTTTTACAATGTCACCTTTTTCTTGATTGCTATAGCATTCATATTCACATCATCATATCCTTCTTGAACACGAGTTGTTTCCATTGGTGTGTGAAGCTCTAAAGAAACTGTATGAAAGTTCTCTGGAAGTGTCTCTTAGAAAATGGGCTTGAATAGATGCTCTGACTTGAAGAAAAACTAAAAATGCTTAATTAAAACTTTGAAAAGTCTAAAAAGTAAAAAAATATTAGTAGAACGTACCAAAAGAAATTCTTCATATTTCAGTGCTTAGACTGTGATCAAATTTTAAGGAAAATTTTTATGCTGAGAAAGTAAACTGAGATTTAGGAGCAAAAAGTATTTATTTGAAGGAATTTTTCTGCCCTGAAGTAATTTATCCTATACCTTATTTTCTAGAGTTCTGTTTTATAACAATATTTATCAAAGAATACAATTTTCTAGTTTTTTTGCCAAACTGAATGAAAAGTGTATTAAAAGAAATGTTTTCTGGTCTGAGGTAAGATGAACCTTTATGCCTTCTGATATGATCCCAAATCCTTGGAAGACAAAGCCATTTTGTAATTTATTGCTGAAATTGAAATATTCTTTCTCCATTTAGTCCTTACAAAGGCTTAGCTCAGTTAGGACCTGTTTCCAGATGGGAAAGGCGACACATGGAGTAAAATTGAGATAATAAAGAAGAAAGCACAACTCTAACATGAGCTTATCCTGAGCTGGATAAAGAGCACTATGGTCACTTGGTGATGCCAGTTATTTTGGAATAAATCTGGTGTTATCTTAATGACCTCCAGAGAGTATCAGCAGGAAAAACTAGAGGACAAGCTGACCCTTTCATGGCTTAGTGAGAGTATTTAAGATAATCACCTAGAAGTGTATGCAGAGACTAACAGGAAAAAATGCATCTGGGGAAAGATGGATAGGGAGCAAAGAATGCTGAGCCTGACTTGGTAACTTTGTCCTTGGAGTTCCATTGCTTGAGGGAAAACTGATTTTGTAGGAGGTCACACTGTGCATATTGTCAATTTAAATGTGCAAAAGAACCATTGTTTCCTCTGTCAAAATTATCAAAGAATCTGTGCAAAGCATTGCAATTCTCCTTGTTTTAGCACAAGACATGGTTTTCAAGAAAAGGGGCAAGGCTGGAAGCAAAAAGCCTCTGGAAATGTACCAGAGTCTGAACTGACAAAACATCCATCTGCAGAGCCATCAGCAAGGTCAAAGCGCTGCTGATGGGGAAATAAGTGATGTGTTGCTGCTCGTGTGGTGAGCCGTAGCAGATGTGAGGGCCTTGCAGGTCGTCCTCCTGGGCATGGAGAAATCAGCTCTGAAAATTCTTGCTGCACGGATACACCAAGCTGGCCAAGCTCAGGTGTTTGCTTTCTATCCAACAGTATAGTTGGGGTACAGAAATGGACATGAAGAACACACCCATCCTCTCTCTAAAGGTCCTCAGTCCAGGCTGCCAGGTTTGTTTCTAAATTGTCTCGAAACCAGCTGTCATTAGGCAGAAAACAAACTTTTGCTTCCGTTCCCTTAAAACACTGTATAATAGTACAGAAACCAAATCAGTTTTTAAGTCCAAACTGTGACTCTGCAATGAAAGATATTGCAGGACTGAATTTGCCACACCCCTTGGCCTTAAGGTCCAAAATCTGTTGTTGCAATCTGTAAAAATATTTTTTTTTCCTTTTTAAATTTTATTATCCAAGAATATTATTGTATTCCCACAATGTACAACATATATATTCATGGACACATATAGGTTATAGCCCTTTCCTCTTCCTAATGACTTCAGTTTTCTCTCTTATGTTCCCCCTCTCACAATTAATCAGCTCCCCAGTTTTCTCTCACAAACCACAAAGAATAATCCTATTCACAAAGATCTCAGTGACCAGGCAATATCTCAAAAAGATTAATAAAAATTAAGGTCTCTCTTCCAATTAATTTCACCAGCAATCCATCTCTTCACAGTCTTCTTTGCTATTGAGGAATGTCATAATAATTTTGTGACCTCACTTTTTAATTTTGATCATAGACTACATTATTGGAACAATCTGTTTCACCCTGTAGCAGTGTGAAGCCACAACACAACGGGAGAATGAGCTGATTTTGGGATGGTGATTATGAACCATAAGAGCCTGAGGGATGTGTCCACTCTGTGACTCACTTCCTTGCTAATTTCCATGCATCCCTTATGGACACTTCCAGGATGAAGGTTGCCACCGAGTTTTTACTGCTGGCAGCTGCAGCTGAGTTGAAAATTATGTAGCTCAAGCTGGGGCTGTTCTTTCAAGATCTTGGCCACAGAGCAAGGCAGGCCGAGCCAGAGAAAGTCCAAAAATTGATTAAAGGATCTCGGATCTCCTTCTCTGTTCAAACTCTCCCATTGCACCCTGAGAAACTTCCCACCGCCTCTCCCAGCTTGGGCAGGTGTTTCCTATGGGGAGGTTTTGATGTCAGCAGATGGAAGGACAGCTGAAAGGCAGGAATGGGTGTCCAGAGATATCTCAGTGGAAGGGGAAATGCCCTAAGAGAAAGCAAGTTGTCATCACACTGTGGTCTTTGCCAATTCTTATTAGAACCAGCTGAAATTTGTCATGTAACCAATTTATTTCCTATTGAGAACGCTGATTTATCAGGACTGAATTATGTGGGCTGGAAGGATGGTTTCATTGGGTGCTTGGGGGTAGAGGGAGAAGATAATATTGTCTAATTTTTGACATTGTCTTGTCAAGGGAAGGCTTCCTCAGGCAAGCTGTACCAGAACAATGTGAAAGAGGAATGAAATTATGAGGGGCAATTAACAGTGTTACCATAAAGCTGAAAATATAGGTTTGTTTCTCTCCTGGATAGGGAAACCTAATCTCATTTCAGGATGGTTTAAATTGAGTGAAGTGTGAGAACCACTGTGTCTTAGAGCCAGAGCAGACCTCCAGAGTCCACAGCTTTGTTCAGCTGTAGTTTTGTGGCTGTGGGTTACTCAGTTGATGATAATTACCTGTCTTATGAAAATCAAGTGTGGTTTCATTTGCTCTCAGTTGCCCAGCGGGCAGCAAGAACATGCCACAGCTTTTTGTGAGACCTCAAGGTAATTCATTCTCATAAACACAGGGGGAAGGAAGCTGCCTTCACCAAGCACAGTAAAAAGCAAACTTTTGGGCAGTGACTCATTCAGCCACACAAGCCCCAAATGGTTTTGCATGTTGGTTTTGTGGCACATGGACTCTGTCCCTTCTAGACAGGAGTTCAGCTCACTGCAGGAGGTGAAAGCCACAGCAAATGCATAGGTCTCAGAGACAAAAGTTTGCAAAGTTGCCAATGGGAGGGGAGGAAAAAAAGCCTTCATATTGGTTTAGAGACCAAACTACTTAAAACAAATATCCTAATCCAATGGAAATTATATGGTCCAGTCTGAAAAAAAAGCAGATTATTTCCACTGTCGTGTAAGGAAAGGTCCTTCTTAAGCCTTTTGTTCATGAAAAATGAACTTTTAAAATGTATTTCATCTTCTAAAGCAAAAACCACAGCCTTCCTTTCACCATTGTTTTTTTCATTTGCCTACTTCTCATCTAACATTGAAATTGAACACAAATGCAGCATGCAGGTTGATTCTGATCCAAATAGCTTCACTTTTGGTAGTAGAAAATCTACTTTTTAAACTCTAACCTTTGGAAATTCTGTAAATCTCTGTTTATAGGCTCCATAATTTTGTTAAAATACAGTGTTGCATTGAATTCAATGTTTTTGAAGATCCAAAGAATTTCAGTAGGTGCAGAAGCACCTTGTGAAACTTGTCTGTTCATGCAGACCTTTCAGATTTTTTGTTACTGCAGTGACAGTCACTGTTTTGCTCCCACAAAAGTTGGTTGCAAGATCTTTTTAAGGCTCCATACGTTTTCTGTGCTTCACTTCTCCTGGAGCAATTTTAAGAAAGGAATATTAGCAGTGAGCTCCCTGGGAGGGGCAGAAACACCTGCAGATTTTCCTTAGACCCCATTGATCTCACATGTAAAAAACCTACAAAGTACTGAGCTCTCTGAAATTAGTACATATTTGGTGGTGGGTTGGCTTGGTATTGCAGAAAGTATTCCTTGGTGTAAGGAATAATGATAAATCCACAACTTCTCTCATTCCTCACTCTAATATTGCATGAATGGCAGCAGACCTCTCAACAAGCTGTGGGTGACGTGAGCAATTCCTCAAGCAAGCACAGGTTTATATTTCTAAGTGTGAGTCCCTGTGTCCTGCTGATCTCAGTGACTTGCTGTGCCCTGCAGGATTCTGATGAAGAATGAACCTTTCTCTCACCAATGGTTGTGCATTGGTTTTGGGTTTTTTTTTTTTTTTTAATTTGCTTTTCCTCAGCTCTATACAGTTACAGCCATGGTGCAGAGCCCACAGTTTCCCCCTTGCACCATTAATGCTCTGGAATCAGCATACATTTCAGGTTTTTCATTCTCTCTATGACCAAGTGAGGGTTTTCTCAAAGGTTTTTTTGCCAGTCAGGTGACTAACACCCTCATGGACAAGCTGGCATGGTAGTTTGCAATATTGTCATGAGTTCTTTAAAAGACTGCTTTAAAACAAACAAAATCTTGTTTCCGACACTTCTGTCTCTTCAGAGGAGATGGAGGTTTGATTCCAGAGAATAGCAAAGGAACAGAAGATGGTTTCCCATTCTACTGTTCCTGAAGGTGAAATTCTGAGGTCAGGTCAGGTGGCTGATGATGTCTGAAAAACCAGAAGATGAATCTGTGAATATTGACTATTCAGGACAGAGCTAGCAAGCCCAGAGCAATGCAGTTCTGGGCTTAAGGTTTATTTCTTAAAGCCTTTTAAATGTTATAGCTCATTTATGTTCCAATAGAATTAAATATGTGATAATGTAGTGTTCTTAATTGCAGTCTTCAGCGTAATTCCTGCCCTTTCTAAAGAAGTATCCCTTTGATACAGAAATGATTAATGAAGAATTATAATTTAGAAGAGATAGTCATAGCCTTCAATCTGATGTGCATAACGCCAGACCGCAAAACCTTGTAGCTATATCTGCACCAGGAACTTAATTGAGTTTAAATAATAGTTTAGCTCATTTTCAAGTGACAGAAAGTATTCCGTACTCTCAGTTAAACTGTTTCAATGGTTAATTATCTTCACAGTTAAAAATGTACTCTGCATTCCTACTCTGAGTTCACGAAAGCTTTGTTCAAGTCTACCAAATCTCATTAAGCTTTGCTCTCCATAATTAAAAGATTGTCTGTTTTCTAAAATCTCCTCCTAACACAGATATTTGTAGACCATGACCAATTCACCTCTTAGTATACTCCTGGATAAACTGGATAGATTGGACTTCTTAAATTTCTGGTGGTGAGACAGGTTTTCCCTGCTCTAAAGCATGCTTGTAATGTTTCTCTGGTTGCTTTTGGATTCATGCACAGCCTCTTTTAAAGGGTAGAAACCAGCACTAAGATACCATCTTCCTTTCCAAGGAACACTGTTTCCCTTCTTTATATGATAATTCCCCTGCTTAGAAGTTCAGAGCTGTATTTGCCCTCCTCATGACAATATTGGGTACTTACACACATTTGGGAACCTACTTGCCCAGCATCTATTTTAGCAGGACAGCTGCTTCTTTTGTGGTGTCCATATAGCCTTCTGCTCCAGATTGCAGCCATCTTAACAAAAAATTTCTCTCATCTAATATTGACAGGGGGCAGGATGAGGTTACATATTGGGAAGGAATTGCTTGCTGTGAGGGTGGGCAGGCCCTGGCCCAGGGTGCCCAGAGAATCTGTGGCTGTCCCTGGATCCCTGGAAGTGTCCAGGGCCAGGCTGGATGGAGCTTGGAGCAGCTTGGGACAGTGGAAGGTTTCCCTGCCCGTGGCAGGGGGGTTAAATGCGCTTTAAGGTCCCTTTCAAACAACCCATTCCGCTTTTTTTTTTTTTTTGATACTCTGTTCCTGAGTGCCCATCTTATGCCGTTTTATGGGTTCTGAAGAGACTTACAATCAAACACTGCCAGTAGAATTATTGCTCCTTTATGTCAAGGGCTGTGTACCAGAGGAGCCAGTAATTACCTGAGGCTTACTGTCCTGACTCATTTCTCATCCAGCAGCTCCAGCATCTCCGACAGGCACTTGGGCACACTTGAGATTCTCCACAGGTGATGCTGTGGCATCCCCTGAGGTCGGCTCTCATTCCAGCACCTCCACAAGGAGTGTGCCCACAGATCACCCCAAGTGCTGCCATGCCCCACCTGGCTTTCAGAAGCTGCCAGCCCTCTGCAGGCACCCATTGTGAGGAGGCAGCAGGAGGCGAGATCAGCAGCATAAGTCACCCTCTGATTTCCTCCTTCTCTCCCTGAAGAGATCATTCTTGCCAAGAAAAGTACTCTGTGGGAGATGGGTATTTACTGCTCTTTCAAGATCCAATTCTACTTGAGCTGACCCCGTTTACATGCTCCTTCTCATACCCACTTATCTGGCAAATTTCCCAAATTCTGTTGCAGGAGAATAAAGTCATCAGTTCCACTTGACTGTGCAATTGTTGGAAATCTGCAAAAATGCACGCAGCAGTGGACAAAAGAGAGGGTGAGAAGAGAATTGAGGTTCAGAACATTTTATGAAAGGCCTCCCCCACTTAGTGTCACTACTAACTCTACAACCTGAGGCAATTTATTAAGAGTTTGGAAAAGTGGCTCGGAGAGCTGGATGTGGAGATTTCCATTAGAAATAGATGACTACTTTAAAGGTTGCAATTGGATTCTAAAGAACAGGCTAGATGAAAATTGTGAGAGGTGAATAGCTACTGAATAATGTGGGCTGGGGGAGGGGAAGAAAATTGCCACCTACTTGAAATAAATGGCTCTTCTAAAATAATGGGGTTTAAACTTTAAAATTGTTTTGTTCCATGACATGCAGAAGGATGTATTTATAGTTATTTTCAACTTCTCCAAACAGGCAACATTTGCCTGGAAAATAATTTTCCATATAAAAATATGACAATGTAATTATCCTCTCTGGTATTTTCTACCTTTTGATGCTTTATTTATAATAATCTTTCACATTTTTCAGCAGTTTTAGCTATCTATATGAATTCCATCTGTGCTACAAGACAAAGAGGACATTAATAGGAACTGAGTCACTCCTCCCTCTTTCCACTAACTTCTCCTTTAAACTGATGCAATGAATGCTTGCCAGAAATAAAAAAGGGTATGATTGGCTAATATTACTAATGGTAATTCTGTTAATACTGACTTGCCCCAAAAGCCAGATTTTCAAGAGCCATATCAGAAGATGATGGACTTTTTTTTTTTTTTTTTTTTTTTTTTTTTTTTTTTTTTTTTTTTTTTCTCTTGCAGGCCATTTTACAGTAGAGATTTAGTTCTGTGTGGTACAGGGAACATTTTTTTCTGTACACCCAAATTTACCCCATATACCTGGGTCTCACAGACCCTGATTGCTTGAAGTGTCAGTGATTTGGGAATTCCCTGAAGCCTTCATTTCTTCTTCTGGATGCAGGTCAAAATGTCCAGTGTCTGAAGGCACATTTCATGACACGTTCATCACTTTCCAGTGTTGAAATCACAAACCCATTAAATAATTAAGGTTGGAAAAGCCTTCTAATGTTGAGTCCAACCATTAAACTAATATTGCCAGCTCCACCACTAAACCGTGTCCCCAGGTGCCACATCTACACATTTCTGAGCACTTCTGGTGACAATTCTTCTGGACAGCCCTTGACCAGCTCGAATACACAGCTTGTCTCCCTGCCTTTCATGTCCTGCCCCCTCAAGGCTGGTGAAAGATATTCAGATTACTGATTATTTACAAATCTCCTCCCTGAATAAGTACATAAATCCTAACTGTTCAGAAGTGGGGTCTCAGCAGTAAAATATCCTAATATTAAATATAACTAATACCTTGTATAACTAAATTTCTCATCACTGAGAATATGCAGGTCTGTGTCAAAAGGGCTGAACATGAGATTTTGTGTGGTGGAATGGAAAGACAGGAACCATTCTCCTGCCTGGTTGACAGATAATTGCTTAAAAAGGATAAAGGATGGGCAAGTGGGAGACTATTCCATACCTTTTTTTTTTTCATTTTTTCACAAATCAAATCAAATTCTCAGCCTCAAAGCAAATTTCTAGACAGCCTGAAGACCAAGGACAGGGTGGTATAATTGGCCATGTCTCACCTATTTGAGTTCCTCACGATAATGATGCTCGACAGGATCATTTAGTATGTTCCTATTACACGTCATTTTCAGCACATTTAAGCAACCTGTGAACCTGCTAGTACAGCTGCAGGACCTATGTTCATTTAAGCACAAATGGAAGAAGGTGGAAAAGAGGGCATAATCTGGGATGCCTTTGAGACAGCCATAGCCCCTAAAACAAAGTGCCAAAATTAGGAGTGCAGCCACCATGGGCTCCTCTTATTCAATGGTGAGGAGGAGCCAGCAGGTGCTCCTGCCTCTGGTGGTGATTCAGAAATTGGATGGTTTGCTTTCCCTCTTTTTACCTCTTCAACTCAAAAAGCAAATTCTGGATAAATATCTCCAAATTCTTGCTATTCAAACTAGAAAAGCACCAGAGAGGGCAGCTGTTGGCATGAACTTGGAAGTATATGCTCATGAAAAATAGGTTTCCTGACTTCTCTCTAGTCCCAGCCTCAACAATTCCTCCAAAAAAAATTTATTCCAGATATTTTTGTTTTCACCTTTCCTTTCATTTCATTGCTCTAGACTTATCCATCAAACATGAGTCACAATTTCAGTAGAAAAACAAATATCATTGGAACCCAGACTTTCTGGTGGATTTGCTATTAATTTAGCTAAATCGATAGGCAGAGAGGACAAAAAAAGCAAGATTACTCAGAATGATACATCCTGTTGAAGATGGAGAGAGGCAATGAAGAAATCATAGCAAGCCAAAATATCATTGATTGGTGACAAAGAGTCTCATACCTCTGTAAAGCATTCTTGTTTTCCTGAGTTTTATTTTCCTGGAAGGTTTAGCAAAATATAATCCTTCACCCAAAGAGTATGAATGCTGCTGTGCAATCATTGTCGCCTTTCTTTTTCCACTCACTTCTTTTACTGAAATAGACTGAACCTGTTGAGTGGAAAGCACATTTTTAAAAACTTCTTTTATTATTTTTTTTTTCACCCACACTCAGCAGTAAAAGGATTCTGGGGAGGTAATCTGTGTGTCTGACGTTATAAAAAGCTGAAATATCATTTATAGCAGCACTTGCATCATCTGGAGATTGCAGGAGGAAAAAGATAAAGGTATAGGGCTGCATTGGGCGAAAAAAGGAAAAAACCTAACTCTACTACCACATGCCCTTCACATGTACAGATTTTCTGTGTCTGAGCCAAACAGTCAATCTTCACTTTTCCCACTCACATCCTTAGTCATGATTTTTCATCAAACTCTCTTCTCCTAGCTGATGATACAAGGAGATTGATTGCTGGATGAAATATGAAAGGCACAAATGATGCCAGTAGCCACAATTTTGCAGTTTGCTGTCTGGAAACCCAAACACTTGGCCTGTGTTGCAACTCTTCCTCTAGAGAGAAGAGAGTGAGGATCTCTTTGGTGCTCCAGGCTCAGCTCCCACTGGCCCTGGAAACCTGATTCTGCCACGAAAACTGGTTGGGAATTTTGTGACTTCAAAAGAAAATTCGAGTTTCTAAAACTGAGTCTATATATTTTCAAAATTTCTTCAGCCCCCCAAATGGATTTTTTGTTGTGAAAGGAAAACCTAATCAAGACCCTTAGACAGGAATTCTGTGATCAGCTGGAAGAAACCACTGGTTTCTGGAATATCTCTAATATCTGGAATTAATTTCTGGGTTAAAAAGAAAATATTGACTCTAAGGGAAAGGAAATGGGGCAACTAGGCAGTTTGAAAACTAGGAGCAAACACTGCATCTCTCCAGCTATTAAAGCGGCTAACCTTGATGGGGCTGTTCCCAAACTTTCCTGATAATTTTCCAGAATGAAGAGGTCTGTGGGTAAGCTCTCCCTCCACTGAGAGCAGGGTAGCTGGAAAGGAAAGAGATGTTACACCCATCTCCTATCTCCACACAGAACTGCAGCACAGAGATAGATATATAGCAAACCCCTGTTTACTGCAGGCACTGCAGAAAACATCTTAACATTGGTCTTAAGGTAGCTTTTGGTTTTGTCTTCCTTAAAAACCTTGGAATGTCCCCATGTGAAAACAGAAAAAAAGCCATTTTCAGATTTCTGGTAAAGAGGAGGGGTTTTTTCAGCTTGGTCTGTTGGCAAACTGATGATGCCCCACAAGATGTTACTCAGCACATCTGAACTTAACCCAAAGTAGAAGTTTCATATCCCCAGATGCTCCATAAGTTCAGAGGGAACAGTGAGAGTCTGCCTCAGAGGAGATTTCAGATGAGAAGTTGATAATCGGATTGGGTAAAAAAATCTATAATTAAAACAGATAAATGTCCATTAGAAATGTATTCTCTTTGGGGCCCAGAAACCATGAGGAAAAGGGAGGAGGAAAGTGGGTAGGTGTCAAGTTCTGGTTTTGCCATGCAGATTTAATGCTGGTCATGAGATATCACAGAGAAATATGTCCAAACAGCACTTTATACCCAGGAAGGAACAGAATTGAAAAGACCAGAGGATGAGGATTAGTCCTGGGAGTTCAACTCTCCATGGTGACTGAGGGTCTTAGATCAAAAAGGGCAATATGACAGGTCAAGGGAAAGAAAGGCAAGGTAGGTGTGAAGAGTCAACAAGCAGGAAAATAAATTCTGCTGATTTCTGTAGCATGCAATTCACATCCTGATATAAATACATGCTAACAACCTCTGTCCCTTGGAGAATGTTAAGCAGACTGTAAAGAAAAAAACGTATGGTCAGCAGTACTTCAAAGTCCTTACTCAGAAGAACACACTGAATCTGTGGAAGAACGGGAGTTTGAATCCACAGCCTTGAACAAAAGTGTGTCAACATTGTGTAGCACCTCAAAGAAGCACATCTCAGTCAGGTTTGAAGACAAGCATAGCTTTTATCAGCATTCAAGGCCAGCTACTAAAAACTGTACTTATTGCAGATCTGCAATTAAAAAAATATATATATATATATAAAAGAAAAATAAGGCAGTTAGCTATTAAAATTTGGTAACTCCAGAAACTGGTTGGCTGAGAAAGGGATCATTCCTCTTAAAATCATTTGTGCCTCTTGAATAGAAATAAAAGTTTACCTGGCTGCGTAAACGCCGAGCAATTTTATTCAGGAAAGAATTACTTAGTACAAATTCCAGCACAAAGCCGTTGTAGTCAGCCACATAACCTGCCATCCAAGCCTCAAGCCAACACCACTCCAGATCCGATTCTTTCATTTTAAACAGTAAAACCACTGTTGTAGAAAGGAAATCCACTGTTGGGCAATTTGTTCTCTTGCCACATGCATTTCTGGTACAAACTAGTCAGCGGCACTCAGGCATTAGGAAGACTCCAGAGAAAGTTAATACAGATGATTAGCCCTAAAGGGGCGGTAAGATGATGAGAAGCTGAGTGAATTAAATTTATTTCCCTTAGTGTGAATTGGTGAAGTTATGTTGAGGTTTACAACATTTGTGCTCAGAGATCTCACTGCATCTGTGTAATGGGAGGGATGTGGGGGGGGATTAGTTTGGACAGACAGCAAATTGCAGGAGGGAGGGAGAAGAGGATATATGAGGTCCTTTTATTCCATTTTTCTTTTTCACTGCTAGCTGATTAAGGAAAGCAAGGGCATCTAGGATTCTACATTTGAAAGGCTGCTAGATGACTGCAAGAAACATTAGGCTGCTTGAACATGTCAGCACTTTACACTTTATGTAGGACTGAGCTGATTGCTATGGTGAAGAGAACATAAGTGATTCAAAGGTGAACCAGAGGTCTCCGTGTTAGAGATGTGAATATCTAGCAGGATGGGGGAAGGGAGCCTGGATCCATAAAATGCTGAATTCTTTCTTGTCTCTGAGCAGGGTCTAGAGTGATTTGATGTATATTTTAAATTTTGTATGAATTAAGGAGTAACTTGGAAATGAAAATGTCTTTAATTTGGAATCAGATCTGGAAAGGGAGATACCAGAGTCCTGCAGCTTCTCTGGGCAACATCTTTATCTGAGAAAAAAATCTGTTAAAGAGCAAAATGGGCTTTGCTTCCTGAGCAGGAAAGGGAGCTGCAACAAAGCTAACTCAGGGCCACTAACACAGGGTCAAATGCTGATGTAGGACAAGCTGCTTCCCTGTCCTGGGCATTAACAGGTTAATAACCACCCTGATGCTTTCCTGTGATTTGTCCTCATCTCCTGGAGCACAATAAGCTATAAATTTTAAGGTTTTTCTCTTGTTTTTAGGCGGGCAGGCCTCAATCCTGGTTAAACTCAGTAGTTTCAAACCCTTCACTCTGATTTCCTGGGGTTCCATGACAGAGCTTGGCCACTGCAATGGGAACCATCCTGCTTGTCTCAGATGAACACCTCAGGACACATTGCACTGCCTTTTGAAGGTGCTTTTCTTAAATGACCACAAAAAAAAAATAAACAAAAGAATTTTATTTCTTGGCATTTGGTGGGAAAAAAAATCTCATCTGGCCTCTTGGTTAACCTATGGGAAAGAGTATATGCATTTCTCATGTAGATTTACTAAATACATATCATCTTTAAAATAATGAGCTCCCATCTGGGATGCATTATGTGAATTATTTTTTCAGAAATCATAGGATGTTTTGTTTTGGGAGGAACTTTAAAGATCATTCTTACTTCCAAACACCTGTAAAAGAGGTGAAAGAGAACTTGTATTTGGCTTGTAGTGGGGGGTAGAAAAATAAAAGGCAAAGTACACATTCTGGGGGGGAAAAAAAAGGTTTTTCAGCTGGGATATAATTAAAATAAACCTATGGTCAGTTTTTGGCTTCCACTTTGTCTTTCTGGAGACTATTTTTTTTAACATCTTAAAAGAAAAGGATTAAATAAAGCAGGATGTGGAGAACACGCATTAAAAATTTCACTGTGGTTGAGACTATAGACTTGTAGGGGAAGTAACATGATCATAATTTAATAGTTATAATTATTCCATTTTTTTTTTTTAAATCAATATCTGTCAGGGCACAAATTAAAGCTCTTTGAGGATCTATGTGCTACCTAGATTTCCATCATCCAGAGGGGCAGACAGCCTAATGAAAACTCCAGCACCAGACAGTGTAAGGGATGGTGAGTGTCTGTGTGTTTATCCCAAGGATGGATTGGGCTCTGTGCCCTCATTGATCACGACATGGTTGGGGGGTGTTACCTGCTCTGTTTATGTGCCCAGATGAAATATCAGCTTTGATCAGGACGCTGCACTGTGAGATGGCATCCCTGAAAGGAAAACGTCTCAGAGGGGAGAAGAGGTCAGGGTTTCCCTGCAAAAACAGGATCCTGGGCTACATACATATCCAAGATCCCAGCAGTCGGGTCTCAGAAGGATTCATGGATGAAGGGCTGACGGATGAAGACCTGGAGAATCCAGCTGGTGCAGCCAGCTCCTGGCCAGATGTGCTCATTGGAGCCTCTCAGGCTGACTTTCAGGATTGATTTCAGGGAATGTTGTGAATCAGTGGCACTGACAGCTCAGCCTGCCCCAGGCTGTCAGCTCAGCTCCACAGGATGGGTCTTCCCAGTCAGGAGCTGCCAAACTCCACAGCTCTGAACCAGGACCTACAGGCTCACTAACCTGGGTCATTTTTCCTTTAAGGATTCCTGTGAATTTTTGCTTTAGCGATTTAAGAAGTAACAAAGGTTAAAAGAGAAGCCACCCTGGTTTCTCTCAATGAAAATCACTGAGACTTCCCTCCACAGCAAGTTGTCCCTCACTATGACATCCAGGCTAGGGCAGGTACAGGGTAGTGTTGGGAATTCCTTATGTAGGTACTGAGAGTTGCTCAAGACAGGAAAATTCTGCTGTCTGGGGAATTGAGCCCTGCCAAAGTGCATGGCCAGCTCCCAGAGTCTCTGCTGCGTGGCAGACAAGGGCAGCAGCAAGAACAGGGTAGCACATGGGAGACCATCAAAGAAAGGTCTTTTTAAAAGTCTGCTTGAGACGAATTTATTGCTCAGATCTCCAGGGCATTAATTGGTTCCACTTTTACTGTTTCCCATCAACTAACCATCTGCAGGCAACACCTTTTAACAACTTGCTGTAATACATTTACTGGACATTTTGTCATTGTAGTATATTTGAGATATCAGAAAACAGCTGGTAGAAGGCCATAAACAAGGACTTTATTACATATTGCTTATCATCACTTTAGTTTTGGAAGGCTAACCTAGAACATTAATGCACAGCAACATCAAGATGCATCTTTATTGTTGCCAGAAAGGCTAAAGGTTGCCTCACTAATAATATGCAAATGGAGCCTTTTACTGCACATAATGAATAATCACTTTAGATTAAAGACAGAAATTTCCTTTAGTAGTGCTTGCAATAAAACCTTTTTGCATGAATTTAATAATTAATTTAAAGAATTATCACTTCACTGAGCCTGAATACATTATTTATTAAATGTAATTGAAGTATTTATTAGGCGAGTAATAAATGATGGACAACAGCAATGGGTGGTTTCACTGTTTATAAAATAGCCTCAGCCTGTGATTACAAGCAGGGATGGTAGCCTTCCTGCATTGTTATAACACATAAATTATCTGCAGGAAAACAGATATAATTGCTTGCATTACTTACTGGATTTTCCTTGCTATTTAGCTCTTCTTGGATATAAAAAGAGGAGAGCCAGAATTTTGTTACCATAGACTGTATTAGGCTGACAGTCTGCACTCTATTTATGCATGATCTTTTTATTTCTAACTCTGGACTCAGTAAAATTTAGGTTGCTAGTGTGCCTGTCCAGCATTTGACAGTCCCAGCCTACACATAAAGTCAGAGCACTGGTAGCAAGTAATTTACACATCAGAGCCTTCAGATGAGAGCAGCATTGACTTACACTGACAGCAACAACAGCACAGCTCCCGAGCAGCTTCAGTTTAAGATGAATTCATTAGAATATAATGAATTTAATAGCAGGAGGATAAACAGGGAGATCAGCAATACCAGCCATCCTTTCATGTATCTGGAAGAGCCTAAAACTGGATACTGCTGGATAAAGTGCTCAAAAACAGCAAGGATGAAGTTGGTCTGAAAGTCTCTAAGCAGCATCATGGGGCTTAGGAAGGCAAGGAAATCTCTCTGTTGGTAACTATTCCATTCACTCCAGACCAATTGGTCCAGAAGGTCAAGCTGGCAATTTTGATATTAATTGTTATTCAACATATGCATTTTAAAAAAGCAGTTTATTTTCCATCTCATCCAATAACCTTCAACCAACTTGTAGAAGAATTGCATAAATAGTTGAAATTATTTTAAGAGGTACTCTTTATGAAAAAAGAAAAATTTACTTTCCTTTCATCCACACTACCCAGTAAGTTTAGGTTTCATGTGGAAAGATATTTTATTTTCTGGGCTGGGTTTTTTGTTTTAAAAAAATGCTGCAGTTTTTCACTTGTAATAAAATGCCCGATTTCCATTCTAGTGTTGGTGGCAAAACCTTGAATCTGTAATATAGCCATAAAGGGCAGTGTTTGCCATATGAAAGACCACAGTGTGTGTTGTTTTCCCTGCATGTATTCCATGTCCTTGTCCCAAAACATATTTCCAGATTCAGAAACAGATTAAAAGGAGATCTCAGCTGAAATGCAGTTTCTAGATGCACTCCTCTTGCTCTCTCCAGTCTAGGAACAAAACCCTGAGCTTGAAGAACTAGGAAGATCACATAAATACTTAAAAACTGGTGGGGTCAATTTGGACCCAAAAGTTCTGTCAAGAAATGCCAAGGTTTACTAGGAAGAAGAATTTTCCAAATATATTAAATATTTGAGGTTTTTCCTATATCAAAAAAATACAGAACACCAACAGAGATTGAAAAAGCGTTTCTTTGATGACAAAAGGCCTCTGTCCATCTAAGGCACAGACCATTTTCTTATGCTCAAAATATATGAGTTTAAAATAGCACACTAACTCATATTTTAACATATTTTCTTTAACAAATATAAAGTTAAAAGTAGGCTGGTATAACACACTACCCAGCCAGAATTTTAGCAATACCCTGAATCACTCCTAGACCAATTTGTCTTAAATTAAGTGAAAGCCACATTTTGTCTCTATAGAACTTCCCTGTCATATCCTGCCCAACTGTATTTTAAGTAAAAATTATAGAATATCTTTAGCTGGAGGTGACTCATAAGGGGTCCAGAAGCTGTCCTAGATAACCTACAAATTTTGAATTGTACATCCTAGAATGATAGAATTGTTAAGGTTGGAAAAGACCCCTAAGATGATGGAGTCCAGCTGTTAACCCCGCCATGCCATATTCACTGATAAACCATGTCCCCAAGAGCCACACCCCATGCTTTTTTGGATACTTCCCGGGGTGAAGATTCTATCACTTTCCTATTCCAATGCTTGACCACTCTTTCAGAGAGGAAGTTTTTCCTAAAATCAATTCCACTGCATGGAACAGTGGACACAGTCCTCTCCTCTTAACAAAGGAAAAGGTTTTTTGTAACTTTATAGGAAATGACACACACAAAACCTGTGTGAGAAGCCATCCAGTCTTGTGAACATGTACACGTCAAGAACAGAACCACTCTTGGTGGTTATGTGGCAAGACTGGACATTTTCCTATCATCCATCTCAATATTTGCATTCCTGAGGGATTTTCATGTTTTCTGTATGGTTGCCTCAGGAAAAAATTGTGGCATCTACAGGGAAACCTGCAGAAAGTCTTAGTAACTGTCTCTGGTGTTGCAACCTATGATGTTCCTTTTATTTCCTTTGATGATTCTCAAGTAATAATTAGATTATTGTGAATAATGAGTAATGGAGACTGATTTTTCACTCCGCTGTAGTGGTAGAAAAGGAGAATGAAGATGTGGCAATGGATAGGAACCTTTCTGATTGTCCTTAGCAAACAGGTCTTTTTACCTGTTAAGTAACCGCTACAGTCAGTTCTCTGAAACACTCAGCTTTTTTCATGCTGGAATTTTTCCATGTCACTTTTTTCGTTTTCGTTTCAATCTACTAGATTCAGACATCTTATAACAAAAGGGTTAAATAGCCAAGTGCCTCTATCTTCAAAATCTTGTAAGATATTCTGTGTGAAGAAGCTGATTTTCCTTCTCCAGCCCTCTGGAAGTCTGACAAAGGCAGGGGAGTGTGCTGGATAAACTTTTCCCTCAGTTTTCACTGCAAAACCTCTCAACCAGCTTAATTGATTCTCCCACTTGACTGTGCAGTACAAGAGTTTGATGTGTTAAGTTTATACATGTCTATAAAAGTGAAAGAGTGGTATACAGGAGACGCTTGTGACTTGTGGTCCATTATCTTGATTATTAACTTCTCTGAAGCCCTGTAATGAACAATCTGTCATTTACAAGCTCGTAGTACATCATGGCTTAATGTGCTGGATACTTGAAAAAGCTAACAACCCATTAGGCTGCCTGTCCCACCACAAGAGATCTGCACTGCTCCTGGAGGGAGGGATAACAGGAATCTCTGAGTTTTCAGGATGTCTTCTGGATTTGTTTCTTGTAATAAAGTGTCCTCACACACTGGAAGTCTTAGCAGGGCAGCTCAGGTCCAGCTCATTTTGTATTTATGTGTGGCAGATGCCTGCCTATCTACTGTCATCCTCTGGCCCATTGTTGTAAATTATTGCCTGGAAAATTCATTTGTGCTCACGCATGAGGACTTGTGTTTTCAGCTGTATGTCCAAGAATTACTTCTGAGGGTTTCCTAAGATAGCTTTGAATAGTAGGTTGGACTTTTCCAGTGATGCTGAGTTGTGAAAAACTTTAGTACCTTTGCCAAATTACCTTTAAATCCTTCCTGTCTTACACTGGCTATCTGTAAGTACTCGTGAAAACTTTCATACTGCAAGAATCATCCTACCAAGCCCTGGGTTTTACCATTCTGTCTCTATTTTCAGAAGTTTAGCTCATCTGATCATATTGGTGGCTAAAAAGTTATTTTCGCTGATTTAAATTTGCTGTTCTTGGCCAGATTTCAGAGGTTTTTCATTAGTAGACAAAAATTGCTCAGTGAACATGTTGGGCACTTTATGTATGAGAATGAAAAATCATATAAAGAAAGGCATTTTTTAAGGGCATGCCCATAAATAATTTACCAAGGGCTACAAAATTATTTACTGTCAATAATCTAATTGTTACCAACTCAAACAAATAAATGGATGGTATAATGTAGGTAACATCTTTTATTGATATTTTTATCTCCATCTTTATCAGATGTCACTTTCTGTCAGCAGCAAGCTTAAAATATCTACTTATCATTTCTGAATCTTTTAGCACTGTTTTATATTAACACCTTTCAAAAAATATTGACCTATTCATAATCTTCACTTTTTATAGTCCAATAAATGCTTCTAAAATCATCTACACTTTCTTTTTCTGGGATATTTATAGGGAAACTTGTACCAATATGTCAAACTCCCTGACAGACTTTTCCTTAAAGCAGACATAACAATGTGGTTTTGTCATTTAAACTCATACTCAGTAAATAAGAATTTTGGTTATAAATTTTAACATCAGGCTGATGTTAATTCTTTAGTGCACACTCAAAGTAATTAAACTGCATCAATAATTACAACTAAAAAAAAGTGTTTCTGTTGTCTTCTGCTTTCATTTCTGGAAAAATGATGATCAGTTGCTTTGGTTAATAAGTAATTTTCTCTTTTGAGTGGATTTTCAAGGAGTTTTCATCCTATATGCATGTAAATATTTAAACCATGCCCAAATTTTGGGACCACAGGGTGGTCTAAGGATATATGACACATATTTGTAATTTTTACTGTTTCCAGTATCTACATGTGTGTGCGTAGCTGTGTCTAAATAACCCAAAGCAAAAATACATTCAAAGGCCACTCAGTAGTTACAAATAAGGCTTTAAAAGTCACAGTTCTTAAATTATAATGCTAGGCCATGATGCAGAGTCAACAGTAACAGAGGTGAACAACAATATCCCCTCACAAAGTACAGTGTAAACAAAATGATTAGCAGCCTCCCAGTCTCAAAATAAAAAATAATAACAACCTTGATTCATAAAACAAACAGACCTCCTTTGGCTCCAAAATAAATACCAGCTTGTCAGACTGTTTGACTATATGAAGCACCTGGCACACTCTTGATACTCTCCAGGTTGTAAATTATAATGAGAAAATTTCACAGACCTGAGCTCAGTGACCCATGTGGTTCTCTTCATCTCTGCGTTCCTGTGATTAACTATTCAAACAAGATCCACAGAACCTGGCCTAACTGATCTGCTTATCTTCAGATGCTCAGGAATACCTCTCCATCTGTTTTCAATGCATCCACCCCCGTGGCACCTGGGGTAATTAAGCATTAAAAGCGCAGGCAGGAGTTCAGTTAGCCCGCTTGAGCTGCTGCAACCTGAGCCTCACTTCAGAGCCCAGCCTTCAGAGCTGCTTAGGGGTGGGCTCCTGCCTTTCATAAAGCTCATGGCTTAGCCCAGTTTTCAGATGCTGAATCCCTTTAAGGTTGTGGAGTTCAGGGGGGGATGATCTCCATCCAGGAGTCAGACAATGCCTGGAGAGGGTCTCTGCGTCAGGAATCTGTGGTTTGGGCACCAGTTAGGTGTCCAAATATTCTGTATCCTAAAAGAAATTGAAAGATATTTAAACACCATCAAAATCCCACATGTCTAAATTCATATGAAGATCATTACTTTTGTTATTGCAGAAGGCATCTCCAAATTCCAATTAGCAGGTACATGCAGAGCCCCTGTACCAAAGGTCTAGGCAGTGCAGGAGGCAGACTGCCACAACGGAAGCTGCCAGTTAAAAAGACCTTTGCACTCTTTTTTTTGTTTTTCCTTTTCTTGCTTATAATTCAGAAGAGACATTTGTTCGAGAATGTTTCTTGTCTATTGAATATGGAGTAATTTTCGCCTGCTTTATTAAAGGGGACTTTCCTATTCTACCTCCTTATATTCACATTCCACCACTTGTCTTCACTTACCACTTTGTCACTGGGACATTTGAAAAGATAAAAAGAAAAGAAAAAAGAAAAAAAAAGAGAGAGAGTGAGAGGTCCATATGGCTTTCAGGAAGAAAAGACTTAAACAGGCTGAGAATTAGTTTATACATTGATTTGTCTTTTATGTTGTTTAGAAACCCTGGACTGTGAGACAGGATTTTTTGTCATACATCGTGCACACTCTCACACTGGAGCAGCCTTTATTTGACCTCTTAATCAATCTGTGCCAGTGTAGGGAAAAAAGAGGGAGATACAAGATAGCTTATATAAACGCCAAGTTGGCTGTGTTCCCCTGAACCATCTGCACTTCTAGCCATGGTCAGACTAAAGGTCTGCTAATGGCCTCCTTCTTCTATGATCCATTTATATGTCCCTCTTTCTCTTTTTTCTTTTTTCCTTTTTTTTTTTTTAAGTGAAAAACAAATGGCATTATTGGACTTGCTCCGCTTCAATGCAGCTGTGAATTTCAGGCCTAGAAAGGCAGCCAAGGAGAAGTCAGACAGCAAAACCTTTCTGCTTAGAGAAGCAAGGCCAAAACTGCTGATTTGGCTTCATTATGATACATTATATAATTTTTTTTAATCTATAAATTTTAATATGGTCCTTGGAGGACAAATTTCGAGCTGATGTTTTTTCCATTTATTTTCTTCTTCTACCACCCTTTAGAAGCAAAGAAGTTTGTTGGAAATATTCTAGGTTATAATCACTGGACCTTGTAAATTGTTAGCCCATCTGCAGATAGGATGAAACCTTAAAACTAAACTAATTATATGCGGCTGATAAGATGGTGGCCATGATTGGCTTTCTGGAGGAGTAGGCTTTGGCCACAATCAAATGTATTCTCAGTAGTGCTTGGGTAATAGGGAAAGGTGTATTTTGTGAGAAACACAAGAGAGGAAATGGAGACCAGCCAGAAAAACAAGACCCCGAGTCCAGCTGAGATCTCCAGGTACTGCTACAATATAAATAACAACTAATCATTGCTCCTTAAAGCTGCATGTGAATCTTTAGCGCTTCCTCTTAGACCCTGGCTTTTCGTGATGTTAATTTTCCCTACGGCCAAAAGACTGTAATAGTCAAGTGTTGACTCCTTGTCGACAGCACTGACGCACACATCTGTGAGGATACTGCCCAGGCTTGCTTTTCCCAGGCTGTGTGAGCAAGGCCCTGCTCTGATCTGGAAATCCCAGAGCGGTCAGTGCAGCTCTGGGCCAAGGCAAGGACCTGCAAAAGCCTCCTGAAGGGCTTCTCCTCCTGCACACAACGCACCCCTCTTCTCACCATCCTCTTCTGCTTTGTCAGGAAAAGGAGGGAACTCAGGGGAAGCAAGTGACTGCTTAAATTAAATCAGTGCACGGATGTGTCCCATTTCAAATGAAAAAGGTACCAAATAAAAAGGGGATACTAAGTTCCATCAAAAAGGCAGTATGGAAAGATAAGTTTTCAGGGTTTCTTTATGTCTAGAAACCAATACGTACATGTAGACCACTTCTCCTAAAATCTGCTTAGGAACTGAGACTTTATTGTAATTTAATTGTGACCTATGATTTAATATTTTACTATACTCACACCTCCATAAATTTCCCTGATAAATTTCAGGACTAAGATTTTCAAGGGTACCAATGCTTCACTGAAAATCTGTAATAACTGGGTTTCTGTATATTTTGAATAATCTTGACTGTGAGTCTTGAATCAGAGCCCCCAAGTCTGTATTTCACAACCTACACAGAGATTCTAATTTTCAAAGGTGCGCAGTACTTAATACCCCTTACTGATATCAGCAGAGTGTGTGATGTGTCCAGAGCACCCCACAGGATGTTCTGAGCCCTGCCTGCCACTTGTTATGTCCAGGTGACATAAATCAGCTCTCCCATGTGTTGCACTCCTCCTTGATGCCTGATTATTTGAGTGCAAAATCCATTCCTCTCCAACCAAATCACGAACAGAGGCAATCAGCACAAGGGGCTGTCCTCAGATGAAGGTCTCCCTAAAGTCAATTAACCTTTCAGAAAATAAGCTTTTTAACCATCTCCTTTTGCCATGAGGCACCTCTGTAAGTCTGTGTGTGTGTGTGTGTGTGTGTATGTGCATGACCTTTTGGAGGGTCTGATTTTCTGGGCAAAAAGCCAAATGCTGCAAATCCTTCCTAGCCATGGGGTGTTTCAAGCCTTGGTGGAGACTGCAGATTAGATCCATCCTTTATGTCATAGCAGACCCTGACAGCTTTGGCACGGGGTAGAGTTTGTGTTTGGAGTTTCTTAAAATTAAAAGTAAGAGCACCGAGGAATGAATGAGGCCACTTTCACCTCTGCACATGCCAAGCTCTGATTAGAGGTGGGCACAAAGGGGTTCACAGACACGATGGGAATGATGGGGCTGGTCAAGTCAGAGCTAGCTGTGCATTTCTGGGCTAGGGTGCATTTCCCAGCAGATCCCAGCCTGACATCTATTCATGAGCTGCGCTCCCCACAATTTCACCTCTGAGTCCCCCAAGGCCAGGTTTCAAAACTGCATCCTTCAATTTAAGCCTGAGTTCAACAGAACTAAAACAGCTACAGAAATCTCAGCATGTACGGTGCTAAAGTAAATTGCCAATACATCTTGGAAGTTTGAGGTGAGCTGTGCCTCCTCTTCCTCTGTTCTGCTGAAGCTGCAGGCACTGATTTATATGTACAGGCAGATTCTACTTGTGAGCAAAACCGAGCAGGCTCACATCGCCAGGAATAACAGCATTACTTTTAATGGAAAGAAGCCATTCGTGACCCAAAGCTCTGAAACAGTTCCACACAATGTGTTGAATACATAAAGTCTCAGGTTTCCTTTGAAAGAAAAATGTTGGGGGTTTTGTTCCAATCCTACAGGAAAAAGAAAAATAAAAAAGGAGAGAGAATTATTTTGTTATGCTTTCTCCTCCCTGTGAAAATCTTCATTGTGGAAGCAGCAGGTACTGGTTAAAAAAATTTTCTATGAATATCAGCATGAATAATACAGAAAAGTTAATTCTTGTCAAAAAACAAAATTACAGCTCATAAATAAGTAGTGTCAGTGCAAAAATAATCAAGATCCTCAGCCAATCACTGGCTTCAGTCATTGAAAATTGCTAAGTATAATAGATTCTCTATTTTATTTGAAATAATTTTCCAACAGCCCAGGTTATAGGTCATGCACTCACAGGAAAGCTAACAGCTGAAACCATGAATCTGCTCTTTCATAAAGAAATGTTTCACCAGTTCTCTTACAAAAACATGGGGCCAGGGCTAAAATCATGAGCCCTGTCTGTATGCACTAGATACACTCTGGTCCTGATAATGTACTAAAGAATTCAGCAAAAAAAATATGGCTCAGCCACTTGTGGAAGAGGTCCTGGGCTGGCCCTTATGTATTTCCTTTCACTTTATAATATTCTTGTCCAAAGCTTTATGCTATGAGATTTGTAATTGCAACAAAGAGGATTAATTTAATGTCAATTTTGCATCTGTGTCAATACACGTCTCTCAAAATATAAGAAAAACCTACTACTTGGATCAGATCCTGAGGAACACATAAATCAGTGTGGGCAGCTCAGAGAATATTGGAGGCGCTACAGTATGAAATGTAATGAAGATTAATAAAGAGACAAATGCAGGATAAAATGCATAAAAAATATGGCATGTGCCATGGCACAAACTGAAGGGAGCATTTGTTGATTTGAAATTGCTTCTTTTTGTCCCCTACAGTGCAATTCACACAGTCTTATAATTATATACCCCATCACATGAATAAATAAATAGGTGCCATCACCTGACTTTTGGATCTGTGGGTTTGCAGACAGCTCCTCCATAATATTTTTTCTTGAGAATCTTCCCCTGAATACCGTGTAAACCCATAAACAGTCCTCAAATGAGGGTGGTATTTCATGTCAAAACACGAGAAACAAGACAAATATTTTCTCATCTGGCCACAGTGAACACTCAGGGCACCACAGTGAGGATATAATTGAAACACAGGTATCTGTACAGGGCTTTGTGTAAATACACAAAATGGTCGTTCCTTCTTTCACAAATGGCTGATCCCTTCATTTAGAATAAAATAAATGTTATAGGTGCGTAACCAGCTTGTAAAATCATAATCCTTTTTGGTGAAGAAAGGTATAAAAGCAACAATTTCAAAGTTTCTGAGGCTCTATTTCTATAAATTAGCTTGTTTGCTGGTGAATATTGTACTAACACTGTACTAGTAGTCAAAACTCAAAAAAATCAGCTTTCCTCTATCAATTATTTTTTTGTTTGGCTGATTTTTTCTGATTTTTTAAACTAAATTTTATTTTTTTGCTGAGTAGTCATGTCCTCTTTATAGATTGAAAGCAGGTGAATGGAGAAAGTAAAAAACCAAGACAATTTAGCACTTCTTCCTCAAGCCCAAAACCCTGCTGATGTGTTTTCATCAGTCATCCCCAGCTCCTTCAGCTTAGGAATGATGGAATAAATTGTTCCTGGTACTGCAGTAGCTCCCAGAGACCCAGCTGCACTGACTGTGCTCAGTGCACACTTGGATGTGTGCTTTGCCTCCTGAGCCAAGCTGAGAAGATAACGAGAAAATTCTCAACGGGTCATTTATTTAAGAAATTAAACATGAATCTTCCAGTCCACTGTGGACTGGACCCATTAGCCCTGTTTTCACCGGTGTGTTGAGGATGTTTTGAGACCTTAAAGAGATGTTTGTGTACTCAGCTTATTACTGAGATCACTAACAAATTTGGCAGAGTCTATTAAGTGTTCAGGTACTATGGTAATTAGCTCAGTCTGAAATCCTCACCAGATGAAAAAGTGCAGCAGAATGACCTTTTAATCCCCTTGCCTTCATTTCAACATCTTATCAGCATTTCACAGTTCCTTCTTAATATGTGACAGTGTAGAGAATTTCATAATTCATTTCAGCTATTGAATCCAAATGTGAAATTACTGGAGGAATTCTCACAGACACTTCATGCAGAGAACTTTTGTATTTTGGGGCTTGAAATGGGTTCATCCATGAAAACCACTGCTAATGACTCAGGTGGTGTCAAACTCACAATGAGCAGAGTGGTTCTGTCCCAGCAGAATAGAGTACATGGTGTGGCTAAACCATTCTTGACATTACTCCCTGTAATTTAGGATGAGTCAGAGACAGGCTCTTCTCCTGTGTCAAAATCAATGTCTGAATCCTTTTCAAACAGTCTTGATGTTCTTTGGAGTGACTCCTCTCCTCCCACAGGGTTTGCTGGCAGCTTGGTCAGAGTTTGAAGCACTTTGAGTGAGGTCCCCCAGCAGTGCTGTGGCTCACAGATATTGGTCAGGGACATGGTCTGCCCTCAGGAGCCCTTTTCAGAAAGCAGAGGGGTCAACAGGAGACACATCAAGGTTGTGGGAGTAGAACAAGGCAGTGGTGGCAGCTCCTGTTTGGAGATTTGATCTCTACTTCTCCATGTAGAGAGCAGCCTCATGCTGTCAACCCTGAGGAGAGTCAAGAGCACCAGCGCTGCTGCATTTGAGACCTTAACTTGGATTTAAATTTGTAAATGTTGAGCTTTTGATTGTATGTCAATATTTGTAGAGTGTTCGTAGAGTTTGTAGAAGCAAGAGAAGACAAACTTGCTCTTTAAGGGAATTTCTTGTAGCTTTCCACTGTGGGTTTTTTCCTATGTAAGACAAGGCTCATCGACCATTTCAGGTGAATAGTTATCAGTTCAAGAAAAGAGATGTTTAAGAATAGCTGTGAGGAGCAGCAACCTGGAATTTTGCTGATGAAACCTAAAAAAAACTGAGTAGGGTCACCTGGTCTAAAAAAACATGAGTAGAGTTATCTAGTCTACCCCTCTCTTTGGAGAAATACCCTGACCTCAACACCTCCCTACTGATGAAAAGCCCATCCTAATGTAGTGCCAAAAAATATCTGAAAGAATAAGGATGTCTAAAACCTCAGGTTACCTGAAAGTCTTGAGTTTTAAATGCATCACCTTCCTGAATATAATCATTGTCTAGTAGAGCTGATGGGGAAGATTCAACACAGTTGAGTATTTCTAGCATTGGGTCAGCCTCAACCAGACAGAGAGAGATGTGGGCATTGAAGGGTGTCTTCAAAAGCAAAATACAAGTGGGTTTTTTCAGTTCTGAACAAATTATTGTGTGGTGCAATATTGCCATTGCAATTAAACTTTGGGGCCTGAAACCTCAGAGTATAAATGGTGTGGATTTCACCTGCTTGTAGATAGTGTTTTCCTTTTCCTGGAACCTGGTTATAGCAATGATAGATAGAGAGAGATACTCCTGTGATTTATGTCATAGCTGCCACCACAATATTTGATCATTTGTGGTGGGAGGCATGGATGCCAGTAATCTAAGAGTTACTTAGATTCCAAATCCTGTAATGTGTCGGCAGAAATCTTATGACTCCATTAAGCTGTTTTATACTGTATGGAAAATAGACATATCAATCATCTTCAGTTAAATATTTAGAACTCACGTGATATTTAAAAGAACAATGATCTTTAAGATATAAAAATAGTATACCCACTTAATCTATTCTGCATTCCCATAGACTTAGAGTTACATGGAAAGCAATATTGCCCCAGTGATTTAAATCCACAGCAGGAAGAACTAAAATTAACACAATGCTGGGGTTAGGTGAAAATAATCTGCATGCACATTGGAGCTGTGGTGAATCCCAGAGCTTTTTGCAGCCTACCAGAAACAAAGATGAAATGAGGGAGTGGTGGGTGATGCAGTAGGAGGAGGAATGGTGCTGTGGGTGCTTGTCACTCTCTCCAAGACAGCAGAATTCCGTGGGGTTTGAAACCTGTGAGCTGGGCTTCCTTTGCAGTCAGGGAAATCAAGACAATTAGGCAAGAGAACAGGGAAAGACTGTGTGGGTGTGCACAGAGGATGGTGGTAAATGCACTATTTTGGAGTGTGTTGGCTGCACAGCTACCAGGATGGCTGAAACAGAGGAGGAAAATGGCAGTGGCCACATGTCCTGGAGAATTCTAGCTCCAGAGACATCACGGTGCAGGATGGTTCTGCCTTTTCTTTACCTCCACAGTTCTGTTCATAAAATCAGGTCTTCAGGGGCAAGGAGAACAGCTAATTGTTTTTCTCTGGTTATGTTTTAGCACTGGTTAAAAAAAGGAAAAAAAAAATAAAAAAAAAACAACTGAGATCCATAGCAAAGTAGGAAGTGCCAGACTGGATCAGACACATGGACTAGCTAGGGAGCATCCAGTCTCCAGCAACAATCTGGGTCAGATGCCTCTAAAGAATGTGAACTAAGTCTGTAAAGGCTAAGATGTTGGCTAATTTGTTCTCAGTGAGAATTTCATCCTAAATCAGGACAGTTACACATTAGTCTTAACTCTGAACCACGAAGTCTTGCATTCCTTGATCATTCTGAATATCCTGTTGCTTGAGGAGACCTCACTGATTTCTTGGCCCCAATGACATCTTGTGGTGAGGAGTTGCACAACCTGATGCCAGAATTTCATCCTTTCCTCAGCTCCGAATTTTTGCTTTTCAATTTATCCAAGGCTTTATGTTTCTAGGGTTGTTGTGGGTTTTTTGTATAAATGTATATAGTTCATGGTTTATTCTTCGTTTTCATCTTCGTGTGCGTCCCAGAATTAGATACTGAACATCTTTAATATTGAAAGATTTCACAGGATGGACAATTAAATGTCTCTACACCTCTGACAAGTAGGATGTCAGTGGCATGAGCAGAATTTTTTTGCAAGAAACAAAAATTTTGCTTTTCATAGAATAGCCTGAGTTGGAATGGACTCTCAAGGATCATTGACACCCAGCTCCTATGTCATTTATCCAGACTGTTTCACACCTCTAGAGGTTCACATCTCCAGAGGTTCACATCTCTAGAGGTGAACAGAATTTGCTTGTACAGTGATCCCAGACTCTCCTGTTTCCCTTTGTGTGAAATAACAAAGAATTCAGATGGCTCAAAAGAGGAAGTTTAGGTTGGGTGTTTCAACATAATGCCCAAAAGCATTTTAAAACTGGGTGTGGGTGGAATGACAAAAAACCAAACCCAAAACCAAAATGAAGTGGCATACCTCAGGAACCCACCTATCTCCCCCTGCTTCTGGGGACCTTTTATTTTGCATGTAAACAAAAATGTGAGGTAAGTCTTAAGGCTAAAGTAGAATCCAGTTAGAGTCTTTAACTACCAAAGAGGACTTTTGGTATGAAAGATCTGGGCTCTCCTCAGACTGCACCAGATGCAGCAAAGGAAAAATCCACTGGACATGAGAAAATCTTTTACACTCTGTGCATGGAAATAAACAGAAGCAGTTATGCAGTTCTTCCTCAGAGATTTTTAGGACTAGGCTGAACCAGACCCTGATGTGCTGGATCTAACTTTGAAGCATAACTTGCTCTGATCAAGAGATTGGACAGGTGAACCTACAGAGTTTCCATTCCAACCTGAACTACACTATAAACTTGTGATATTTATGATGCTTACCTGGGATTAAACTATGTGAAATTCATCTGAGGTACAAAATGTACTTAAGGACTCAGCTATTTAGAGCTCCAATTTAGGCCTGTAGCTTCAAGAAACAAACTTCTCAGGAGAAAAATTGTTTCAGAGGGAAAAATCCCACTATTTTTGGATCCCACAAAAAAAAAGCATCCCACAAATACTGTCCAATGTTAATTAAATTCTCTGTTTGAGCTTCAGTCACTGCTCAGTGATGAACCTGCTGCCATGATAGCCTGACAGTTATTTCGATTTATGACTGCAAAGAAATCTAAAGCTGAGAAGAGATCAAATCTCAAAGCTAAGAAGAAGAAAGGAAAAAAAGAAAACAAACCCACCAACATTGTGTTTTGACTGCAAATTCAAACCTCCAGTGTCAGAGTTTTTAGGAATTCAGTTATTACAGCATTGATATCTGAAGCAGTAGAGGAGTTCCACAATTATATCTCCTCTACTTTTCATCAGAAAAGGGTGTGTTGATCATAAACTTCTTCCTGATAAGTGCGGGAGAGAAAATGTGGGACACACAGATTTTTTTGCATAAAACCAAACTGGGAGTCCTGTGAGTTGCCTGTTACTGGAAAATATAACATTTTCAAAGATCTTAGATCCAGTACTTGGTGAAATTGGTGCATCACAAAATGCAACCCAGAGTTGCTATCGGTATGTTAGATTTACATACAAAGAACATATCCACACGCAGGGCTGCTCCAAGCCCTCTCAGCAGGCACTGTGGTTCAGTTTGTCGGGGCAGACTTGGGCAAGGGCACTCCCAGCACCTCCTTCCTGTGCAGCTTTGTACTTCTGACCATACCCCTCAGATTTAGGGTGGTCACTGATCTGCAAAACGTGAAAATGGAATGGGGACCTCTAATCCTGTTGTTCAGTGGAAAAACAAGCTCAGGTCACTCTGTCCCTTGGAGATCTGGTGCAGGGCACTGCAGAGAGAAACACTGGTAATGAATGGATAGAGTGACGGTGCAATTACATCTGACACATGTGGTCATAAATCAAACCTGACAGAAGTCCCAGAATTATTTTACAAAGCTCCATGCAGACTGGAATCTTTGAGGCAAAACACAAAACCAAAGTCCTGTCCCTTTTTGTCTTTAATGAGCCTATGACCATATTTTAAATAACTGAGCTGTGAGGACTGAGCGCAAAGCATTTCCAGATCAAGGGCAGCAAGATATACATTAAAAAGAATTGGTAGATTGAGAGGTTTTTTCCTCTATTAAGGCTGCAGTGTAGAGCTGTGATCACTAGCAGTATAGTGCTGGCATCTGGACTTGTGTTTGTGCTGCCAGCAACAAGAGAAGAAGGTGATGATCAGATCTTTCAGATAAAATATATATATAAAAGAGAAAAAAGTACTTTCATCTCAGAAAGATGAAAATTATGTTGCTGGTTCTCCATGGAAGGAGAACCTCGCCAGGGACAACTTGAGGCTTTATCCTGTCCCTGTTCCCTGGAGCACAGCCCGACCCCCCCGGCTGTCCCCTCCTGTCAGGAGCTGTGCAGAGCCACAAGGGCCCCCCTGAGCCTCCTTTGCTCCAGGCTCAGCCCCTTCCCAGCTCCCTCAGCCTCTCCTGGGGCTCCAGCCCCTTCCAGCTCCGTTCCCTGCCCTGGACACGCTCCAGCCCCTCGGTGTCTCTCTTGTGCTGAGGGCCCAGAGCTGTCCCCAGCACTGGAGCTGCCTCAGCAGGGCCAGCACAGGGACAGGCCCTGCCCTGGGGCTGTGTCACAGCCTGGCTGGGACAGCCCAGGGGCCATTGGCCTCCTGCCCCCCTGGGCACCCTGGGCTCGTGTCCAGCCCCTGGCACCAGCACACCCAGAGCCTTTCCCAAAGGGCCTTTCCAGCCCCTCGGTGTCTCTCCTGTCCTGAGGGCCCAGAGCTGTCCCCAGCGCTGGAGGTGCCTCAGCAGGGCCGGCACAGGGTACAGGCCCTGCCCTGGGCCAGCTGGACACAAAACAGCTGATACAAGCCAGGATGCTCTTGGTCCATCCAAGCCATCCAGTAAAGAATTGGAGATTCTCCTTTGCCCTCCTACTGCTGCTAATATGTTTGCAAAAAAAAATTTTTGTTGTCCTTTATGATAGTGGCCAGATTAAATTGTAGTTGGGCTTTGGTCATTTTCATTTTCTTCCTGTACAACCGCTCATCATTTTTGTAGTTCTCCTGAATTTTTTGACATTCTTCCTAAGGTCATTAACTCCCCATTTATTCAATAATTTCCGGCCAAATCTCTCTGTTCACAAGGACAATGTTTTTTCCCCTGCAGCCTCATTTTTGGCATGTAGGGACAGCCTGTGCCTGTGCCCTTAGGATTTTGTGTAGGTTTGCCCTGGCTGCCAGGCTGTGTCTTGTTTATCCTGCACAGCTGGCAATGCTCCTGGTCCCCAGTGCTCCCTGACGGTTCTTTTATAGGGGAGGGAAGTTTGGATTTTACTGCTCCTGGCTTGGGACCCCTCAGCTCCTGCCTCATAAGCTGCAGGCCCCTGGCAGCTCCCTCTGCTCCCCTGATGTTCCCCCAGTTTGGGAAGCACCTCTGTGTATGGCACTGGAGTGTTTCACTGTCAATTGGGAGCACCACAGCTGCTCCCCTGACTGATCAGGACCTCATTCCTGGCCTGGCTTTTCTACAGTTTTGGTTGGAAATAGAACAGCTCAGTATGTCCTGTTCTGAGGGGAGGGCTGGGTTAGGTGACCTCCAGAGGTCCCTTCCATGAAATTACTGCAAGATTCCACAATTTCCTCCTAAACTATTGTGTAATAGCAAGAAATAGCCATCATACTTGGCCATAGTCCAGTTCATGGGGGTTTTGCCTACCAAAGATTGAACAAAAAAAAATGATACAATTTTGCAATTAAAATAAGAAACTTTAATTAAATTGTGTTCTCTTGTTTCTCCTGAGACTACATAATGTTTGAGTTCCCACTGATGATATCTCACACTGACACACCACAGGGGTTTATTCCTAGAAATTTTTGTTATTCTAGTTCAAAATGTTCCATGTGAAGAAAGGAGTGGCTTCAAATAGAAATTTTCTATTTCCTGAAGTTTTAATCTACTAAGATTTCCAAACACTTAGTATAGGAAGTGGAAACAGGAAAGTCTAATGGCAAGATTTATAAAATCAATCCAACATTGAAATGCAGAATATTAGTAGTCCATAAATTAAAATTATTTCATTGGCCTGTATATGCCCTTCCTTCAGCCCTTTTACCTATTTTCCATAGATGACCAGAAAAGCTTAAACATCTTCTTGGTTTTAATAATTTTAGTTGACAAAACAAGGCAGAAGTTTACAAATTTTGTCTCTCTGCAGATAAGTCATGCAGACCCACCCTGTCACCTTCCTCTAATGAACTGGTCACCTTGCAGAGCTGGCAAGAGCTGAATATTTTTCACCAAGCTTGCATGTGTAACTGCCTTACAAAGTACTCAGGATTTGGTATCAGTCAAAACAAGTCTATGCAAAAATTTACCATTTTAGCAGATGGAGTCAGAACAGCTCACTTGCATGCAGTAAAAGCCTTAATATTTCCATAGCTGGCAAGTTTCCTGCAGTCTAAATGATTGGAGCTTTTGGGTTTTTGAGAGAGAAGACCTAAATCATAAAACATTTAACTTTAACTCATAAAACATTTTCTATTTCAAATATCAATATGCCTCACAGATTTTTGCCCCCCAAAAAGACAGAGAACTAGAAGGTTTAAGTAATTTGGAGAGGGAAAATATATCTTTCATCTTCTGCCCCACATCCTGAAACAAAAGCAGTGATATGGTAAAAGCTCAGTTTTGGCTTCTGTGACATTTTTTACAATCAGGCTTTTCTTGATTGCTGCTCTACAGCCAGAGCTCTCACCTCTTGTCTCCCCTGACCAATATAATTGTGTCAACAGAAGTCTGCAGTACAGAGAAGATCAACTTCTGAATTTTATTGTGCTGCTTCTGTGAAGTCCAGTGTAGCAGGAGAGTGTGTTATGAAACCAGGCAATAATATTACACTGTATAGTCATTTAATACACACTGGTTTTGTCAAGAGCCAAAGCCCTTTATCAGAAACAATGCCTGTTGGAAACTCAACTCCTTCTGATAGCAGGCTCTCAGACTGGAGTTGCCTGATCCATGAGGAAGCCAAAATTCTATTATAATGCTATGTACACTTTATTAGCTCACACATTTCTTGACAGTCAGAAGATTTGGACCAAAAGAGACTTTGTCAGAGCTGAAAACTGTTCTGGGGTTGCACTGGTACCAAATGATATTTCAAAGGAAAGGCTGATGTTTCTCCTGCACTGTATGGCTTGGGGTGGGAACTGACATGAAGTTTATAACAGTGAATTTTGACCACTTGCCCTGGCATTGAGGCAGATGAAAGATGGACAAGTCCTGTTCACAATTAGAAAGAATAAAGCCCTAAAATATTCCCCCAGACCTGTGTTTTACCCTTTCCTTAAACTGTAATATTCAGCTTTACTTCAGAATGAGGATTTTGCCACCTCTGTGCCAACAAAGTTGAATGTCATATTTTCTCCCCAATGGGATCTTCTTTTGAAGAAGACATACACCAAAAGCTGACTTGAAATGGATCTGCTACTATCGAAGCCCCTCTATTTTAGTGTGACCTGCTCTTTAGCATAGGGTGGACTGGAAATCTTGGACTCTGGTTTGGACTGGAAATCTTGGGCTCTGGTCCCAACAGCTACCACAATGATGGGGTTATTTTGCCTGCTACAAAGAAAGTCAATGGATGTTCCCCCATCTTCTTTGACTGGTAGAGCAAGGTGCTGTTCAGAGGGCATTTTGTCACTTCCATCTGTATGCTTAATTATTCAAAAGCAACATTTCAAAGAAAAATTTATTTGCTTTGTCCTTATTCCCTTTCCAGTTTTCTACAGCCTGCTGCTGTACTGTTGTTGCTCTGTAAACTCTCTGCTCATACTGCTCTGCAGAAAATATTTATTCCACTGATTCTATGTTGAAGTTTTAACATTGCTCAAGTCTGGCTATATCCAAGCAAATAAGTGACAGGTTTCCACAGATGCTACCTATGTGCACACTCACAATTTAGACTTGATAGTAGTTAAGTCTTTCTATGTGTAATAACCAGAGAAAAACCCACAGAGATATTTCTGCTTGCTTTAGTAAACACTTTCTGCTCCTGAAGTGTTTACTGATGCACCAGGTGCTTTACAACACCTCTGAAAGTGGGAGGTTTGGGGGCTTTGTATGGATAGCAGCTCATGGAAGCTTTGGAAGCATCAACCACTCCTCTCCACAGCAGTTCATCTGACACAATTGCTGGCACTCGTATGTGAGGATACAAAGTTCCCCAGGGACTCAAAGCTCACTTCTTTACTATCCTGGTCATCTGAATCATGGTGATTACTACACAGGGGAGGTGATACCTTTCATCCCAAATTGCATGGATGTAAATGGGATGAGCATCCAGATCTGCTGCGTCACATCTGCTTCATCGTCAGTAGTCATACTACTTATTTTCTTTTTTTTTTTTTACCCACTCTTATCCATCTAATTGAGAATTGAAAGCAAAGCCACAAAGTCCAATTGATTTTAAATTTTTTCTTAGCAAAAGAAGACCGAAATAAATAATGAAAAAAAAAAGAAGAGCTGAATCTTTACTGAGTGTAGTCCCTGCTGAACCAGGACCACCTGCCTTCATCCTAAATTCACTCCGGTCACTCCTGCTTTCCCACCACTCCTTGCAAATTAGATATCAGACACCTTCTTGAATTTCCACAGATCTCCTGTTACTTTTTGTTAAAGAAAAAGCCTATTGATGCAGAGAGCATTTTACTCCTCTGGCTAGATGACACAGGACAGAATGGTGACCCTCCACACAGCACAGACCCAGCCTTGACAGGAAGCTGGTTCCCTGTACAATATTTTAACAGGCTAACATGCAAGGGGAGAAAATAAAAAGGGCAGTTACCCTGTGAAATGAAAGCTCCATGATTTAAAAAGCAGCAGTGTGTGTGAGGGAAGGAAGGGGGCTGGGGGATGGGATGGACGATTTCACTTGTCAGGTCAGAGGTAACAAAAAATTATCCTGATCCAATAGACCATGTGAAAGGATATTGCTGGGGTATGAAAAAATTCTTTTGGGGGGACAAAATGTATTTTTTCTGCCCTTTCTCTAAAGCCCTGTTATTTTTCTGTTCTTTGCTTGCATCTGTTAAATGCTGGAATGTCTGCAGGGACGTTTTTAAAAGCTGCACAATGTCAATTAAATTTGCCGAGCAGTATATCTTTTTGGAGTACGTGTGACCTTTTCTGTTTGTCATTTCCTGGGCATCACACCAAGTGATCCTCTTAGGATGCTGGCTTTGTGGAGCAGGCTCACAGCAGCAGGACTGCAGGAACTGCAGGTTTCTGGGACCGCTGCCAACCTCCGGATAATTGCCATCAGCAGGAAAGAGCTAGAAAAGCTTGGCTGAGTCCATCTTTTACAGATAGATTGACCCCTTTCTGCCACTGCAGAATCACAGTCAGAGAGAAACACATATCCAAAAAGAGAGAGAAGGGAGGGGAAGGAGGGGGAGAGAGGAATGATTACAGCAGGAAGGCTACATCTGATCTGAACAAGAGAGATTTGGAGGTTATGCTCACTGCTTTGCCTTCGCCAATATTTATAATATCTTCTGTTTTAAGACAGACAAATCTGAGAATGAGGCTTAAATGCTGAGCTCTGTTACAATAAAACTGGTGCTTTTGTGAGACCAGAGTCAGAGCTCTGAGAGAGGGGAGGGAAGGGAAGGGTGGGAATTCAGTACCTTCATGTGATACATCTGCTGGGAAATAACAATTTGAACATATATGCAGCAATCAAAAGGCAGACAATGAATGCGTGCTGAAAGCCACTGCAGGTGCTTGGTAAGGGAATGGAGGACAGCGAAAGGAGAGAGGAAAGAGGCTGTGTGCCCACTCTCAGTGGCTGAGATGTTTCAAAAAAGAGCAAGAACCACAATTTCACTTTATGATAGCTGAGAAAGCAGTAACCTTAATACCCCCATGTCCAGCAAGTGGCTGAGTGGGGTCAATGGTGGTGACAGGGCCAGGAGATGATTTTGGCAACCAAGCTTTAAGATACACCAGTTCCTTCATGTGCTTGTGCCCCTCAGTTTCCTGCAGGGTTCAAATCCAATGCTGCTGGTAAACACCTGTAGTGACTGCAGCACAGGAGCCCAAAATCTCCGTGTGGGAATTTCCAGGTGGGAAATCCACCTGGGATCCCCACCCTAAGCCAGAGCTGCATCCCCCCAGCATATCTCAGTTGAGGTGGGATGAGTGGTGGTCAAAGTCTAGCTGAAATACCAAACCTGCCCCAGGCAATCCCAAACTGTGAGATGGAAGGTCTCTTTCCACTTGGGAATGGAAAGACGTGAGTGGGTTACAGGGGTAAGCAGTTGTCCCTTCTGTGCAGTTGTGTGACCTTCTGGATATGGGCAGCACAATTACTCTGCCTCTCTCCTCTCCTGGAGGAAAATCCTTCCATCACTCATGGAACTGCAGCTGTCATGCAGCAAAGAGCAATTCTGAGCCACAAAAATGTGTAAAAATATGCGTGACCTCTGGAAATCAAGATCTTTATGGAAAATGAAGCTTCTGAGAGAGGATCTCTCCACTGTGTTTAGGTCAGTGCAGTCTCATATTGATATTAAGATGTTTGATGCTAAAGACATAACACCCAAATCCATTCACTGGCATTTCTTCTTTTTCTCTTTCCTCACCCATGATCTATCTCTTAGTTGCCAACATAAATAATACTCAGCTTACAGTAATGTCCTGTGGCTCCAAACTGGGGGAACTCCAGTGCACAAGGTGCTGAGCAAACATGTATGGAGGCATAATCCTGTCAAATATTATCCAGGTCATACGATCTGTAGCTATATTCCTCCCTGTAGAGAACACTCAGCTTGGCAAATGCTTGGCCTGTTTCTCTGTGTGACACTGAATGTCAGTGAGTGACATCTCACAGATGATACTTTATTGGTAGAGCAGGTGCTGGTGGCAAGAACTATATTTAGAGAGCAGAGGTCTAAAAATGGGTCAGTCATTTCCAGATCAGATTTGAGTCTTTCATAAGACCTTTCCCCTCTCCTTTCCCTGCTCACAAACTGAGAAAGCCAAGGGGTGCTCCCCAAACCCCCAGCAGGAGAGCCATGGGATCTGGAATACAGAACCCAGATCCTCCCCAGAAAGGGAGATCTGCATGTCAGAGGAGCTTCCACATGCATCCATTACAGGCTGTATTTTTTTTTACAGAAAAGAAGGCAAACCCTGCAACATCAGCACTGCAGCATTTGCACAGCCCCAGGGTTACAGTGGTGACGAGCAGGTGAACACACCACCATGGGCTGAGCAACAATGTGCATTTCTGGCCACCCTCTGTGGGCCATTTCCTCACCCCCTCTGTGCCAACACTGCAAACACAGACCCGGTCCTGAGGAAAATGTGAGAGAATCTTTCCTGGACTGGCAGGAGGAAGCAAGTGTGTGCAGGGCTCTCTTCAGGATAACTAGACTGCCCTGGGTGGCTTCTCTGTTTGCCCTTGCCCTGACACATTTTCTCTCCTAAGCACCCTAAGCTGTAGAAGCAGCTTGCTGTGCCAGGGAACAAGGATGTTTCTGAGAGCCAAAGGGGAGTTTGGATCTGTCCAAATGACATCCAGCCACCAGCACACCATCTGCAATGCTTGGGATTTGATGATTGACCTTAAAACTGCACTTTTGTGTGAAGGTCTTTCCAGCTATTACAGTCCAACACCATGCTCAGAGTTTAAGTGTGGGTTTACACAGAGAATACGCTAAACAAGGCAGAAAAGCAGTGGAGACATTTCAGCTCCTGCTCAGCATGAAAGTTTGAATTCTTTCCTGGAAGCAGTCTCCTTTTGATCCACCTGTGGGTATGTGCTGGGTGCAAGGAAAGGTGATGAGATACTGCTCTGCTGGCCTGAAAAAACAGAGTTTTTTGCCCAAGTTAAATTGAAAAACATTGCCAGACCTCAGCTTGTAATATGCTATTCAGTTACACCTTCCACATGCTGCTTAGAGTAATCCTAGTCTGAGTGTGGTCCATGGCAAAAAATGAGAGAGCAAATTCTAACCTTTTGCCTGAAAACTCATTTGTTCATTCCTCAGAAACCAAACAAGAGGGTTTTCAATGATATATGTTTTTAAGGCATTATATTGTGTTTGCAGGACCTGTCAGCATCAACAAAGTCATTCCTCTTGTGGGCAACATATAAAAAGGAAAACACCTCCATATTTCATTTTGTTTCCGTTTGCCACCTCCATTTACAGCTGAGGCTTGTGAGTGATTTGAATAGTCTCACTGAAATCAGGAGGACAGCTCATGGGCTTAGAGGGAGGCACGTGATGGAGGGCTTTACCAAATCACCCTCCAACACCAGATGCTGGAAGACACAGTGTTGGTAGCTGTTGGCAGCTGACCTGAAGAAGTTAAGCTCAGCAGAGGATGGAGCCCCCCAGGCTCTGCAGCTCAGCTTCCTTTCCTCTCTTTAGCACAAAATATTTTAAAAGAAACTGAGACCAGCAGCTTTTCCCCAGCCAACAAAAATAAAGACACTTGCAGCACAGTGAAGTGCAGCATGCCTGCCTTGCTCCAGGCTGCTCTGCCAGGGAATCAGAGGGATGGATGGATGGCTGATAAGCAGCAATTGAAAGATGGGCACAGAGGCAATAGCACAGTGGCTGAGGTCCAAGCCCAGAGCAATCTCGTGGCATCCATGAGAACTATTGCAATTGTCAACACTGGAGAAATGTAATTCGTTGTTTGCAAATGCAGCCTTGATCCTTAAAATAAAATAAAGAAAAGCAAATACCTCAGCTCTGTTAGCTACCTGGCCAGTGAAGGCTGCCCATGAGCCAGATATATAATGCTGATATAAACCCCACCTCTCAGGCAAGACCTACTGGATGGGTTTGATCAAGGGCTAGTGCATCTTTAGGAATGTGAGTCAACTGGAAACAGATGTTTTGATTCTGAGGTGCTGTAGAAGCAAGAGTCCCTTCTGTCCATCTTCCCTCTGTCCCCTCCAATCCTTGGATATATTATTAACATTTTTTAATCTCATTTTATCTGTGTGTCTTAAAGTATTCCTGCTGTAGACTCCTAAACTGTGGGGGAAAGTAAGAGAGGGAATGCCAGCAAATCAGAAAAGCCAAGCCACTTACAAATTTGTACATCAACTAAGTTGTCTCAGAAATCTTCATTCACCAGTGGAAATCCCAATCTCACCCGCTAAAGCCCTTCCAAAAGGAATGCAGTTGGCTCTGTATTTTGTTTGTATTAACAAATTTAGGCTATTACAGGCCAAGAAAGAGGGGGGGGAAGCCCTTAGAGCCCTTTGGAGAACGTGACCCTGTTGGAGTTCCCCTAATGTTGTAAAGGGGGACTCAGGAAACAGGGACTCAGTTCAGAGACATTTGGGGTGCACTCTTCTGCAGCAGGTGACTCTGTCAGGCAGGCCACATCTGAGACAATGAAAAGTAACACAGGATTGTTTTATTTTTTAAATTATTTATGAGAAAAATACACCCATCTCCACCACAGCTACAATTCTCTGTCACGTTTCTCCCTGCAGAATCATCCAGAGAAGCACCACCAGGCAACCCCACAGCCCTTCCTGCTCTGGTCCTCCTCCTGGGCTGGGTGTCAAACACAACCCTCCCCCAGGACAGTGTCTGCTGACACATCCAATCCACCCAAAACGCTGCTTGGGAGGACCCAGTGATTCTGCTTTAGTGCCCTTTTTGCATTTAATTCTCCATAATCACTGGCAGAGACCCACCAGTACTATCAATCTGCTTAGATAGCAGCCTCTGTCATTCAGGAGGACTACTCATTCAACCTTTATCTCACCCAAACTCCTCCTAGTGCTCATGCTGTCACTATCTGTCCCACCAAAATAAGGCAATTAAGGATCATCCTGTTGCTTTTACTATCCTACTCACCCCTTCCACCTTTCTTCCTTTTCTTAAGTTTGCCCGTACTACCAAGTCTAAAAGTTGGAAAAATTTTTGAGAATTTTAGATTCCTCATAAGCAGTAAAAACTAAGACTAAAACCATGTTTGTAGTCCCAGAGCTGGGGTTCCCAGTGCCACCAGTCACTTTGCAAGAGCTGTATCCACACGAGTGGATACCTCTCCCTTTTGAATACTGGCTCCCTTTGCAGCTGGCTGTGCCAGGTTTTGGCTCAAAATATGAGTGTGAGTGAGCAGAGCATCAGTCATGGGCTTGGATTCTGTATATTTCTAGGCAGATGTCAATGGATGCCCAGGATTATGGGATGCTGTGGCAGGTTGTGTCTATTGTATTTTTCTTTTTATAATTTATGGTGGTGCAAGAGTTGTTCCTGGACAAGGAAAGAACCCAACTTCTTATTTGCATTTTTCCCACTTGAAGGGAAATCTAGGAAATAGGAGAGGATGTGCTCTCCTTGAGTAGCCCAGGCCATATTCATCTACATCCTGGGTGAGTTCTGAAATGCAGAAGGGATGTGAAATAGCCAGAAAGAAGGAAGTAAGCACAAAAAAAAGAAGTGAGATTGATGCAGAAATCAAGTTTTGTATGTAAAAAATTGGAGAAAACATGGATGATGAATTATATCAAATCCTTTTATCATTATATCTATCCTATTATCTCCATCCTTCTTCTCATGTCACCAAAGGAGTCTGATGGAGTTGTGATGCCAACATCAGAACATTTTCGCAGCTCTGTACACACTGTAGTTACCCATAACTCTGACTGAAACTGTGAGAAGAGACCTGTGGGTGCTCTGAAAACTTCTGCAGAGTTTACATCAAGCTTCAAGTTTACAAGAAAAGCAGGAAAAAAAGCAAGTAATCTGTGATTTTGCAGCATAAGTGTCACACATGAAACCTCCTATAGTCTCATCTGTTTTGGGGTCCCTTTCTATTGTCTTTTAAATAAGACAATAAAGAATGTGTAAGTATTTTATTCCTTCTTTTCAATAGAATTTGCCTGACAGAAGACTGAGTTAATATACAGAATTCTGAAATATTTCTTTCTTACTCATCCTAGGCTAAGCATGAAGATCTTACCTTCTTATTCTCAGCTGCCCAGGTATCTCCTTTTCTCATGGAATAAATGAGGAAACAAAAAACCTACCAGTTCCCTCTCTCCCTTCAAATTTCTCTTCAAGTTAGGAGAGGCAAATAAGGGCCTACTGCAAAAGCTGGAAATAAATTATAGCCAGAATGGCAAAAGCAAAATATTTCTCCTCTAAACATGTTGCTTTTCCCTCTGTATATCTTGGCAGCCTAACTCTCTGAAAACACCCACCTGAATTCTCTGCGCTCAACAGAGCAGCCCAAGGATAAACCCTCCAGTAAATCCTATGTGACTGAAGATATAGGAGCCTGCCTGTGAGTAAAAACATTTTAAATATGATTGCTGTACCTGTAAGTAACCAAAGAGCCCTTTTGGAGCAAATAATTTCCTTGGAAACATCTGAGTCCAATCATCCAAGCCTGGGAGCCCAAATTTATGTAATGCCACTGCTTTCCTCTCCTCATTGTCCATCCTCTGCCTCAAAAGAAAAGAGTTTACCCTGTCCATCTATCATTTAAATGGTAATGAGCTAAATGAATTCCACCTCACTTCTGAGCTTCAGAGTAAGCTTGGGTTTATTTATTCGTATAAAGGCACAAGAACCCGTTTGACATTGCTGAACATGTCCCAGATTTATGGAAAATAAAACTGTACTAATCTCACGCGTTTATTAGCTTTTCTGTCAGATGCCTCCATGAGTATTCAGAGATGTGAATTTGCCCTGCAGTTCTGTTCTGACTGGAACAGCATCTCCTGAAATGTAAATGTTATCTTAAGGTCATATGCTGATGAAAACCCCTGTTTTGCCAAAGTCTAATTTCTTGGTCACTTGTCAAAGCAGCTGCTGTTCAGTTATATGGCACAAAGAATGCTATTAAAGAGGGATAAGTTACATGTTTGATTTGGCATATATTATACAGCTTCTAAAGATAAAAAAAATTACAATGCATAATTATTTTTCCTGATTTAGCTGAATAAATAAAAGATCTTTCACAAATATGTGTACAGGAATGATACTTCTAAGTGAATTTGTTCATCTACAAATAATGTAGCCCTCTGAGGGCTTCTGTGACTGCATTTTAAAGGATCAACACAAATATCGTAATGTGTGATGTAATTTATTTGCTAAATCATAGATTGTTATTGAGACAAATTCCTGTTTTGAAGGAGAAAACTGAGATTAGACAGTTGCAAATGTTCTATGACAGCAAGCTCTGCAGCTGATGCACATTAAGGAAAATAAAAATTGCAAGGTTTAGATAATCAACAGCTGGTGTCAGCTGGTACCGTACCACATCAGTGCCTCCAAGGTTGGTAAAGATTTTTTTTTTTAACCATCTGGTTATCTAGCATTGGTCAATGTCAGAAGGACAACCCTGAGACTTCTGCTCCTGCTTTGGCATACCACGACAAATGCTCACTTGTGCAAGCAGGGAACATGCAGTGTGGGTCAAGAAAGACAATATGACATGTTTTAGGAGATGGTGCTGTCATTCTCAGTCCTTTTAGCGTGTGATAAAGGGCTGACGGGGAAATCATGCAACAGGGATGTAAGGTTTGGGTTACACAAAACTCCATGTCCAGGAAGAGCTGGAGCATTGGAGCCATTGCAGGGTTTGGTCTCCAGGCTTGAGCTCTCAGTTCTGGGAGCAGAGATGAGTCTGGGAGCTCAGTGTCTGGTGATGGGTGGAGAGGGAATGTTGCCTGCACAGTGTTTGACCTTCATCTCACAAGGAAAAATGTCAAATATTCTCAGAAAAATATCAACAGTGTTTTCTCTTACCAAAAAATTGCTCCAGTGCAGGAATACATGGTCCTTTGCAACAAAGAATTTTAAAAACCCCTGGAGATTGGGATTTCTCTGGTCTCTTCTGCTTTCTTTTCCTCCCTTTTTAATTATGAAGTTCAGAGAGGTTCCACGTGACAAAGATAATTTAGCATTTCAAATAAGACTTTATTTTGCAGGACATTCAACATTCATTTAAACATTAACCCTCTCACACCTAAGGAGGTAAGAAAGTTATTCCAATGAGAAATCAGCGTGAACAATAATGAAGCACTCACTGTCAGATAGGAAAATAACTCAGCAAAAGTAAGATTCATCAATATTTATGTCAAAGAAGGATATGCTTTTTCTAAAACTTATCTAGTAGGCTGGCAGGGGATATCTCTCTCCTGATTACTGACAATTTTGATAGGTCACATCACAAACTTTAGTTTCCAGAGGAAGATCTGAGGTGAGAAAAGCCTTCTGGGTATATTTTAAAGTGTAAGGGAAACATCCTGTGTTTAGTGATTGCACCATTCATTTCAGGGATATGTGATACTCCCAGTCAGCTGCAGATGAGGAAGGACTTCCCTGCTTTGGAACAAATAAGATTTTTTTGCTAGGGATTGGGTGGGACTTGATTATTCCCCAGTGCAGCAGTTCTTTGTCTCAGTAGACTTCCTCCACCATAATGAGAACAGACTGCACTTTGTGTCTCTCTTGTAAAATTTAATTCCCATGCTGAGGTTTCCTGCTCTTTCAATTTGCTACTTCGAATTAGCCAAGACACCTCCCTATGACACACAATTCTTGTGAGACTTGTTAGCTCTGCTTAAAATAAGTAAGTAGGTAAATAAATTAAATAATTAATTAAATAATTAATTAAATAAATAAATAAATAAATAAGCAGGCTGGCATTCATTATTGAACTTGAGTAACAGCCGAGCAAAAAAATTCAGCAATAAATCCTCCACATCGTAAACCATCAATATTTGCAGTAAACCATGAGCTGAGAGAAGGCTTGGTAAAATAGCTTCCACTCCTGAAATGCCATATCCTGATTGGTAAAAACAAGATACCAGCTGAGCTAAAAGGGAATCCCAGTGTACCTGCACAGAATCTTGTCCTTGCTTAATGCAATTTCTCTGTGGACAGAGCACATTCCAGAGCTACAGGCATGGAAAGGAGAGATCATGAAAGGAGCCTGGCAAAGCAGGGATGTTTATGTGCACCTACTCCATGTACAAAGCTTTATGCCTTTATGCCACCCTCGTGGTCCCAAAGCATCCACTTAACATCCAGCTGACACCTAGGTGTAAAAAGTGAATGATAAGGCACTGTTCATCCTGGCTGCTTGGACGTCATTGCTCTGCCCCTCCTTTATTTACTCCCTGGTGCTGTTCCCATTCTCTTCTGTGTAGGGCTCTCCTCTTCCTCATCACTAGGATGTGGGGACCTTAGGGCTGAAGGGATCATCTTGCTTAGAACACCTATGTCACAGGTTATTAAGTTTCACTCAACTCTTCCTGAGATTGATTCCAGTAATTGATGTCCTGTGGAAATTCTCCTCCAAGAGAGAGAGAGAGATCCAGCCTTGATTTAAAGGAAGAGTGAAATAGAGAGCATGCTGTTTCCCCAAGCAGTTTGTTCTGGCTTGTAATCTTCCTCACTCTAAATCACACTGATCCTTCTCTGAGGGTATGAAAGAACCCTCTTCTAAATGGGTTCTTCTCTCCACACAAATATTTCCCCAGTAGTGAAATTACCTCTCCATCTTCTCCTTGTCTGTTTGACTCTGAAAGTTGTCTCATCCTTGGGATTTTATTCTCCTGCTCTTGTGCTTTTCTGAGATTTCTCCTTTTTTTTTAAATTATAGTTTGTTTGTTTGTTTGTTTGTTTGTTTGATTGATTTTTACATTTTTAATACAAAACAAACTGGAATGCATGTGGAATTACCGTTTGAATCACACTGAATTTGCACACAGGTGTAGGGCTGCAATAACATTCTATTGAAGGGGGAATATGCCTATGAGAAAGAATCATGACTTTTAACATTAAAATTCCTGAAGAACAGTATTTACAGTGTTCTTGGAGCACTTAGAACATGTAAACATTATAGATCTGGAGATGTAGATGCACATTGTCTCTGCAGACTAATAGCCATAGGAGTAGGGACATTTTTTCCTGTATTAGTGGGGGCTGAGCCTTCAGGTGAGTTTAGCTGACTAAAGCCAGTAAGAGAAAAAGAGGTGGGCAAAACTCAGAAGCTGGATGTGTCAAAAAATGGAATTAATCAGGATCTTGCATAAGCATGCAGAGTGGGATAACCAATGAGATAGGTAGGCTTCTTTGACTTATCTAGATACAGAATATTCAGCCCTTAGTGGAGTCCTCCTGCCCTGAACTCGTGGCCAGAGAGAGGTTCCTGTCTGCTCCAAGATCTTTGCTGACAATTTGGATCTGGATCACAGATAAAAGCTCCAAACAGGCTCAGCTCCTTAACATCACCTACAGCAGTGACTAATTCTTTGTGCACTGCATCATCTGCATCTTCCAAGAAGTATCATTCATACCCACCCATTTAGGAATTCAACACATCATATTTACATCACGTTCCTAGCTCACTGATTGTATCATTTAGTCAAGATTTTAATTAAAATACTTCTGCAATGTATTGCTGTGAAGGTATAATCACTGTGGCTTGAGCTTCCTAACTCTCATTTCCCAGATTTTGCCCAGGACATAACAGAGCAGTACTCCTGATGGGGGGCTGGAAGGTACCCTTCAGACCAAGGTCGGACACCTCTGCTGGGACATTCCTCCTGCCATCACACCAATCCCCCCTCTCCATTCAGAGATCTCTACATGCCCTGGAAAAATTAGGAATGCTGAGAGTCTCAGCAAGGCGTGGAGCTCAGGTTGAGTTACTTACCCACCATGACCTGTCCCATACAGGCATCCCGAACATTCCTTGCCTGCAGGAAGGTTGTCCCTTTCCCATGTATGAAATTTCATGACTGTTTTACAGCAACAGAATCTGCATTCTGCATTCCTGCATGGACTGCAGTGCCTTTGGCTCTGCTAAAACATGTTTTGCCCAAATAAGCTGAACCTCAACAGTGATCTCCCTTCTGTGGACCCTGCAGTTATTTATACTCCTACCAATCTTCATCAGCTGCAAATTCTGTCAGCAGTGACTTTAAACCTAATTCTGGGTTACTAATGAAAACATCCCATAGCCCCAAGCACAGGTAGGGCTCTGTGGAGACACTGCTCAGAATGTCCCTGGCTGATGATGATTTGTCTGAATTTTCAGACCTGCTCTTTATCCTTTTGTTTATATTACTCTATGAGGCTTTTTCCCCTCCTCACTTTCCAAAATAAAACAATGATATTCTGAAATTTCCTTTACTACATCAGCTTACTGGCATCTCTGTTAGGAGCAATGGGTTCTTATCCATGGGAAAGCATATGATTATGTTGAGCCACAAGTAAATTGAAAGGTGGAGGCCATTTCCTATGTTCTGACATAAATACACACAGATAGATAAGCTAGTTCATAAAAACTTGTCAGTCCCTTTTACACATTTTGGACCTATATTGCAGATGGGTTTGGAGTTTATGTTTGTTTTAATATTTGTACTGTTCTTAAACAAGTGGATTGGTTCCTTCTATGTGTTTTGCTTTAGAAGTGTGGTGTTAAACACATTCAAAATGTTTCAGTTAAGTAAAGATTTGACTTTGTCAAAAAAAAACCCCAAACCACAGAACTATAGAAACAGCTAAGCACTGTAGCCATTCCCCAAATAGGGTGTTAGGATTTGGCTATAAACCTAAGCTGTTTAACAGGGTTTGGGTTTATGCAGTAGGTCATGGTGGTTAATGCTTAGTGAGCTGAAACAAGAATGGAAGAAAATTATAATGGAAAAGCTTGGTTTGAAAAAAATAACTTTGTAGGTGACTATAAGGGGGATGATTGGACTCATGGTGTGTACCACATATTTTGGCTAAGCTGGAATGCTTTGAAAGCCTTTCAGTTGATATAAGCATGATCATCTGAGCAGGACTTTTAGCTCAAAACACTCCTAATGTTGAACTCTTGGCATGAGGTGGTGACAGCTGCAGAAGGCAGAGGGGGAGAAGGCAGCAGCCGAGCCTTTGTTATGGAGAGCAGCTGCACAGGGGAGGCAGAATTGCCTAAATCAGTATTGTGTCACTGGTGGGGGGACCATGACAGCCTGACCCAGCTCAGAGCAGGAGCCCTCAGCACTGCCACCCCTCTGTGTGCACACAGACACGTACACACTGCCAGATTCCAGCCCTTCACAGGCTCACACCTTATCCAGAGCTGGAAGGGACCTTCACGTTTTTTGTACCCTGTCCACAACCAGAGTCGTGTCTTCACCATGCCAGTACCTCAGCTTTGTGAACATAAAACCCCAAAACCCAGGGAATTTGGTGATGAGTGTAAATTCATTAACTCCAGGGAACCAACTAGCCAAGATGCCAGGGATGGTTCCAGAGGCAGTTTGGTCTCTCTCTGTACCAACATCCAAAGATCCCATACATAAATAACTTCTAGAAAAAAATGCATCAGGTTTTATTTGTTCATAAATGGTATTTAGCCTTATCAGTCCTCCTCCAGGCAGCCTATCAAAACATTCTCTCAAGTCTCTCACTAGAAATAGCTGTATTACAGACACCCCCAACAGCTTGATTATGGGAGAGAACCCAAACCACCCTCGCTGTGTGAAATGCAGAGGAGAAAAAGATGCAGCCCATATGGTGATAAGCATTCCTAGACACCAATCTGGGGCAGTCCATGGGCCCACCTGTCATCACATCCTGCCTCTGTGTACCTCTGAATAACCCAATGTTCCTGTGCATTGCCCAGGGGGCAACCAATTCCCAAATATTGCCTTGAGTTTTACCCTGGCTCCATGGGGCTGTCCAGGGGCTCACCAGTGGGAAACAGGCTGATAATGGGAGCAGCCTCACCAGGGGCCTCAAGGGCTGGGTTTAGCTGGGGTGAGACCAGCCAGCTCTCACTCTAACTGGTGAGCTGGGAAAGGTTGGAAAGAAGAGCCTTACAAACACAATGCATAAAAGGTGGCAAAAACAACAAATGCAAAATACCATTTTAATTACTTTAGATCAAACTGGCTACCAAAGAAATAATGTTTTCATATCCCAATGCCATCTCCATTCAAAGACTTTTCCTCAGACTGCTTTCTGATGGGAGTAAGACCTCAGGAGAAAACATCTGAGAAAGTGGTAGAATTAATTCTGATTCCATCCTCTGCCCTGGCAGTTGTGTCTTAAATTCCCTCCTAGCACAGCAGAACTGGTTTTAAAAGGTTTCTAAAACAAATAAAACAATAAAGACATTATTTTTAACATCAGTGCCTGCTCATCACAGCTCATTAAAAGGTGAATTTTGTCTGACCCTTGGACCACCGAACAGGGAGATGCATGATTTTGAATAATAACCTTAGTTAATGATCTGATACCTAGAGTGCTAGACCTAAGATAACACCTCAGGACCTGACTGTTTTTGTGGTATGGATTCACATTGAGTACCTAAAGTGCTAGACCTAAGATAACACCTCAGGACCTGACTGTTTTTGTGGTATGGATTCACATTGAGTCCCACAAGTGTCTGGGCTTCTATTTTATTTTTTTTTTACAAGGCTTAACGTGGCACAAGTATGAGCTGGTTTCCCTTCTCTGGTTTGCCATGAGGCCTCCCTCCATTTAACAGACCACTTGTACAGCTCTTATTAAAAAGCAACACCCTAACCAGTGGTGACGACACAGATCTCACATCCTTCAGATCCTCTTCCCACCTTCCTTCCCTTATTTGCTCTGACAGCACTTGACTGTGTCAAAAGCCCAAGTTTTAGCGACACAATCTCCCTCCCCATTTAATATTTTAGTACAGGAACAGCTTTGCTTTTATAAAGACGTGGTTTAGTCCTCAAGTCACCCAGGAATATCGCTGGCATCTCGAGTGCAGCACCCCACCTCCAAGCCAGCAGCAACTTGCTGGAGAGGCTGTTAGCCTATCTCATGTTCCTTGATGTTCTGGACTCACCCTCTCAGGGGAACCCATTAGCATTCCCGCTCTCAGGCAGTCCTCTCCTCCCCTGTTAGTAATTACCCAGGGAGGGGGTAATTAAAACAGGTTCTGAGGCTATGAGAACCTCTGTCCGCCTTCACTACTTGCAGAGCCAAATGAGAACTTTAATGTACATTTGGAGACAACTCCTGAAGGGTTTTTGCACCTTTGTCATGTTCTTGTCGTCATTAAGCACGATCTAATCCTCCATTTCAATTCATTAGCCTGAACAGAGGCAAATTTTGAAATGTGACTGCAACACAGAAGCAGTGAAATTTCCCTAGATACCTGATGAAGTTCTATCATTATAAAATGGATAATTTCATGGGGATGGACAAGAGTGTGGGAACTGGGGACTGTTAGCACATGTTGGTTTCCTATGGAATTCCATGCAAATTACTGAATCTCTGCATCTTGATTTTGTCACAGAAAATGAAAAGGTTCCTTTCATCCAGCCACCAGTCAGAGAGATCTTGAGCAGGGAGGCGTTCTCTGCCCAGTGCATTTGTCCTGTGCTGCAAACACCCAACAACAGCACAGCACAGCCACCTCTCCAAATGAGCCCTGCTGGCTGAGCCAGGCAGGGAAGCACATGGGCTGATGAGCTCTGTGAGATGATTTCAGCACAACTCACCTTTGGTGGCCTGAGAGGTACCAGGGCTCTGCTCATCCCTGCTGGTGCCCTCCTGGCAAACAGCACAGCAGTTGGGTTAGCAGAGCACCAGCCTCGCTGCAAAAACCCTGTGGGAAGTCCCACGACACTTTGGGAAGAGCTGGTTCAAATTCAAGCTCCAACACCTTCACAGCCTGTCCTAAATCTGAACTGAGATGACTTAAACAATCCCTTAAAAGATTCCAGAGATTGGAAATCTTAGGCCTGCCTCCCTTAAAAGCTGTCATTCAACTCGACCTAGGGGGGAAAAATAAAAATAATGAAAGAGCAGATGAAGCAACTGAAAATAAATATGCTTCCCATTTTTCAAAATTTGATCTTTTTTTTTAACTAAACCCTATATTATTAATGCGCTGTATATTTTATTGAGGTTAGTTTCAAAGCTGTTGGAAATCACAGATCAGTCCCTCAACCAGGATGTCTTTATTATGCACACATAAATCATGCATGGAAGGGCCCTGACAGCTGACGACAACGTAAACTCTCAGGAAGCAAAGCCCCTAAGCCATGTAAAAAATGTATGTCATGGAAAAAAGAAGCATGTCATCTTTATTTCCTTTTTATGGATATTTTTGTCTTGTCATTATCAAGGAAGATTTTTCTCCCCCTGTACTTCTGTCTAAATGTAGTTAACTCAGAGGCAATTTGCAATGGTATTTCAATGACACAAATGGAGAACCCTTCCCCACATCTGCCTGCATCTTCAAGGATGAGAGTGTTGTAATTATACAGCTCCTGTTCCACCAACAGCTCTGCTGTACCCAATATGGTTCAAAAGGATTTCAGTGAAATGCAAAAGTTCATTGAATCGTCAGGAGCATTTGGGTGCTATAGGACTCATGTAAATTGTGTTAGAGTTGGGTTTTTATGAAGCCATGGGTCCACTGCAAGATTCGATCAGGTTGTTGTGGGGCTTTTCTGAGCAGGGGAAAAAAGAAAACACCAACAAAACACAAAAAAGCTCCAAGCATTCCCTATTGTGCTGTAGCTGAAAAGCAGAATAAAATGCTAAGGGGAAATACTCAGCTAAGAGGAAAGAAAAAAAGAAAAGAAAGAAAGAAAGAAAGAAAGAAAGAAAGAAAGAAAGAAAGAAAGAAAGAAAGAAAGAAAGAAAGAAAGAAAGAAAGAAAGAAAGAAAGAAAGAAAGAAAGAAAGAAAGAAAGAAAGAAAGAAAGAAAGAAAGAAAGAAAGAAAGAAAGAAAGAAAGAAAGAAAGAAAGAAAGAAAGAAAGAAAGAAAGAAAGAAAGAAAGAAAGAAAGAAAGAAAGAAAGAAAAAGAAAAAGAAAGAAAGAAAGAATATTTGCAGTTGCAGTTAATACTTTCTGTTTCTGAAAGGTGTGCTTTTCTTTTTACTTACTTGATTCTTTTTATAGGAGTGCAGTTCAGTGAATTTGCTTCTTTCATAAAAATATTTTTTTAAGAAAAGTTTTGGATAGTCATAAGTAGCAAATTGTGTCAGATTAAAAAAAAAGAAAATCTCTTGGTCAGAAAGTGAAAAATAACCTTCCAAACAAAAAATTGGAGAAAGTACCTAATGGAGCACTGAATGACTGTCTGTAAATTGGGCTAAGGACAACATTAAAAAAAAAATATTGACAGACAAAAAAAAAATTTCTTTTTCCAACTATGCCCATTCACACACTGAGCTTTCAAAAGCAGGGAACTTTAGACAGACTGGTGAGCTCACATGTCATGTCAACACCTGAAGAGCAGTGATCACCTAATAGCCACCCACTCCTGCTGCTAGATTTACTAAATAAAAAAATAAAAACATTTTTATTTATTTAGGTGTTGTCCTGTGTGTTGTCACTGCCTGACGAAAAGGTGCCTCCTCACTCAGTGAGAAGAAATTGCACCTTTTTCCCAAACAGCACCTCAGCTTTGAGCTGATTTTCTCATGCATCCTCCCCTGCTCACATCCACCTTCTACATCCATCTTACTGCTGCAGGGTGTCTCCCATTTATTGAACAACTAATTTTCATTTGAGGCAGGATAAGACAGGCACCTACATACAAACCAAGGGGGAAATTCTTAAGGTTGGATATCAGGAAAAGATTCCTCACCCAGAGGGTGGTGGGGCACTGAACAGGCTCTTCAGGGAATGGTCACAGCCCCAAGGTGGCCAGAGCTCCAGGTGAGTTTGGGAAATGCTCTCAGACACAGGGTGGGAATTTTGGGATGTTTGTGCAGGGCCAGGAGCTGGGCTCGATGATCCTTGTGGGTCCCTTCCAACTTGAGGAATTCTGTGATAACTCCTTTGTTTCCTCTCAGCTGTTGGTGACATTGCTGATATCTCCTCTTGCCTTCTCTTCATTTCAGCATGCAGTGGTCGTGATGTGGGGGGCTCCATCACACAAAAATCAGCCCAAACATCAAACAGAGGGAGGCCACAATTCACAGGATGACAGATTCATTAAGGCTGTGTCATTAAGAAAAAGGACTCTAAGATTAGAGAGCCCAGACTTTAACCCAGCTCCACTGTGTCCACCACTAATTCTCCTCATTCCTCTACTGCTGATTTAGTCCCTCTTTCCCTACAGCAGCTCAGCACTAGGGAGGTTTTTCTCAAAGAAATCCCACCTGCTGTGTGTTAGTTCATTGGGGGATCCTCTTTTTGGGATGCCACCATAAAGAACCAAGAGTGGCGAGTGAACACTGTGCTGCCTGTTCCTCAGAGAGCCACACAGAGAAAGGAACAGCAGATATGTAATTCTGTCTGTGGGGGGAAATTCAGAACCAGCTGAGTTGTTTGTTGGTGCTTTGATCCTCTTGCTTCTGCAAATTAGTGGGGTTCAGAACTAAATGGAAACATGTTAAAAGGAAATCTGAAAGCGGGATCTGTTTCACACGCTAGTCCTGCTCCCTTCCTTTAGAAAGACACCTGTGGATACATTTCCATTAATAATTTCACTCTATCTCTTCTCTGATGTAAATTTACAAGCAAGAAGCAGGGAAAATGCCAAATCAAATGTTGCAGGCAGACTGGTGAGGTAATTAGCATATGATGCATAAGGAAGAAGAATCCCAAGAAGCAAAGCTGGATGTGCCTGTCCCTGTTTGTGACAGCCTTTGGGGGAAGCTCCAATTCACTGAGGATCAGCCGTGTTTGCATTTTGCTCTTTCCTCCCCCCACTTGGTGAATCTCTCCCAGGAATGTCCTTTTGCCTTGAGCTTTTGAACTGATGAAGTACCTGCAGGGAAGAGGAAAGAAAAAGAACTTTGAAATAGATAAGCTGCTTATCTCTTTAGCTGACTTGAATTTGCTGCTGTGTGGAGGAGGATGCTATCAAAATCGGAAAGTTCAGAAGTTAGTAATGCTGGAAAAGTTTCGAGATGTGCATCACCAGCACAGAACTCTCCCTGTGTGTTATTCTGTATATTGCTTCTAAATCACTGCTAGAGATAAGATTAATCCAGGTACATTGAATTTGCTTTTTTCAAAAGTTATCCATGGTGGTGTTTAGCCAAGGAAACAGGACTTGTGTGATCATACTTTGTGCTTGTCCAGCTACCTGGCATTCTTTTTCAATAACCTGTAAACCCACAGATCAACTTCAACAGATGGGCAGAGGCCTCAGAGATATTAAATTCCTGAGTTTTTCATGAAAAGCAGAAGCTTATCTGCTCAGTTTTAACCACAAGCTGGCCTTTCTCCATGAACTTACTGGTCACTGATCAGAACACAAATTTCTGAGAGCCACAAGTGCTGCTCCTTGCTAATTGAGACTAAGGGGAAGGATTAGAGTGCCCACAAGGACAGGAATTGGGGATGTTCATATGTATATGGAGATTCATCCTCTTGGCAGCACCTGGGGGAAAGAAAGAGTTCAGAAATCTCAGGTCATTCCAAAGGGGTCAAAAGAAAACAGGGCACAAATCCAGAAGAAAAATCACTTTTTAAATTCGTACAGACATTTTTTTCTATTTTCTTTTTTTTTCCCTTTTTATTTTTTTTTCTTTCCCCTGAGACATCTGATTCAAGACCTTGAATACTAAAGAAAAAGTTCCCATTGGCTTCTGGGGCAGTTTCTGGGATATGGTCAGGGCTGGGGAAAGACTTATGAAAACAGCAGCCATTCATTAAAAAGGATTTTGAGATGTTCATGCTGACATTGTGATTTGGTTTATTGTACAAATTAATGGTTATTTGAACAAAAAAGCCATCTTTTGACTTCAACAGGAAAAGAAACACTATATTTAGAGCAAAAAAAAGCTAGATATCAGCTTACTCTCACAGACAAATTTAAACAGCAAATATTGCATTTTAATGATGCTTACTTCAAACGGGGTCCTTGATTTGGTGTCTTCTTGTGGTTTTCTATGGTTTTAAAAACTAAAACTAAAATCTGTTTTAGAAGACAAAATACCACTTACTGTGGTTTGAATAGAGATGAGATCCAACACTAACCTGTTGCATTCCAACATTGACTAAACTGTTTGTATGAACAGTAACACAATACCTACCTAAATCTTCCACTTCTGCTTGGCCATTTTTAGTGGTTTTCTTTTAAAATTCCTATTTCTTCTACCCTTGATAGCAGATCCAGCTCTTCTCTTGCACTGCTGGAAGCAAAATGAACCAACCTCACTCAGTGTGACCGTGAATCTTGAATTCTTTCCTACACCACTTTACAGACCAGTGGTCGCAGCAGTTTTCCTGAGAGGCCAGGAACAGGGATTAGACACCCTCATGGAGAGAAAAGGGTGGGTGTGGATATCGCCTTTGTGCAGGAGTTCTGGTGTTTGAATGAAGGGTCTCCCTTCTGGTGTGGTAAAAAAAAAAAAAAGGCAAAAGTCAAAAAAAAAAAAAAAAAAAAAACAGCCAAGAAGGTAATTTGAGAAAACCCATTGGCTCATGCCTCTCAGGGGAGAAAAAACCAAAGTCATTGTTGATTTCTGGAAATTTATTGGGAGCAAGAAAAAGGTTCAGGCATCTGGAAAAATTAACCATAAAAGCCTGAGGTGCCCTTGAAACATAACTGCCTGCGGGGCTAAATAACAGCTGAATCAGCATCACAATTCTGGATTTGGGCCCTTAAAAATCCTACTTGGAGCACCTCTCTTTTTCCCAGGCTCTGGGCCCTCTGCATCTGCACGGACACAGCACCAGGAGCTCCAGCTCCTGGGCAGGCTGCATGCTAAATCCTTATGGCAAATCATTTTGGAGACAGCTTGAGTTCCCATACAGCCTTCCAGGTCTGTTTTGGCTCATTACTGTCTTTGTCTTTGGTGCTGGATCTCATCTCCTCTGTAGCCAGGCTTGGCGAGCTGGGGATGGTCACCTGGAAAAGAGAAGGATCTGAAGAGACTTTAGAGCTCTTTTCAGTGCCCAAAGGGGCTCCAGGAGAGCTGGAGGGGGACTTTGGACAAGGGCCTGGAGTTACAAGACAAAGGAGAGTGGCATTAGGTTGAAGGAATGTAGATTTATATTAGATATTGTGAGTTCTTGGCTGTGAAGATGCTGACGCCCAGAGCAGCTGTGGCTGCCCCTGGATCCCTGGAATTGTCCAAGGCTAGGTTGGACAGGGCTTATAGCAACCTGGGATAGTGGAAGGTGTCCCTAGTCATGGGATAAGTTTGGAAATGGATGATCTTGAATATCCTTTCCAGCCCAAACCATTCTGGGATTCTATGATCCTACAATTCTCATAGTTCTGGACTGTGGTTTAGGTGGGGAGCATTCATTTCTGGCTATGATTTATGAGTTTTAAGGTCAGAGGAGACCAAGAGTCTGACCCACTTCACAGTGCACACCACACACTTCACCCAGAGACTCTGGCATTTGCTCCACAAACCAGGGCTGTGGGTCTGCAGGATATTTATTGTCTGGGGAGGGTGTCAGGGTGACAGCACTGTCTATTGAAAATCCCTGCTCAGCTGCTCAGGAGGCACAACACAGTGGAGAAAGTTATCTCCCAGCTCTAGCCACTGTCCCAGTTAGCTCCAATAACAACATTTGGTTGCTGTCTTAATGCATCTCCAAAAAGAAAGATGCTTTTGTCACCCCTCATTAATCATCTGAGTCATAAATTTCTCATCTAGTATTTATTTTACTTTTCCGTTTTTTGTGCCCTTTGTGTCATGCTGGAGGCTATTGCATGCACAAAGTCATGCTCTAAAATAGTATCAACACTGCTTCTTTCATGCCAACTGTACTCTGCTTCAATTTTCTTATATTGAAATTTTGGAAATATTAGGGCTCCTAAAAATAGGGTTCACCTTTTGAGGTAATTTTTCAATATCCTCTCAGTCTTTTTTTCTTTCCTCTTTCTACAGTGTATATGCCCCACTTCTCTCCTGAAATATTTTCCTGTGTTTGAATTTTGTCCTTAAGAAAATCCTGCTCAGTGGAGGGACCTGACATTGGGCAGGAGGAATCTTTGGGATGTGTCAGTTCTGACCTGGTGCTGTGCTGCTCTGACCATGCCCAGGGCTGGAGCACCCCAGTGAGTTTATGAGCGCAGCACACCTCCCTAACCAGCACATTACAGAAGGGACAACCCTGAAAGCAGCACAGGTGGCTCTGGGCATGACCATGGAGCAAAGGAGCTGCAATTGCAGCCCATGGAATGCACCCACTGCTTCAAACCAGCTTGTTCAACCAGCAGTAGCACAGCAGAGAGAGAGAGCTCAGGCTTTGCCCAAAATATTGGGTGAATACCTGAGGTTTCCAACCTAATCCCATTAGTCTCACATCCTACTTTACAACAATGCAGACCGAAAGACTTTACATGTCTTTCAAACCTGTGAGGGCTCCCTGTTTATTTTTTAACAATGGCATGTTCTAAACAAAACCTTTGGGTCTGAGGAAGCATCCATTGTTCTGCTTTGAACTTTGCTGATCCTTCAGAAAGGCTTTCTGCCTGTAGATGATGATTTTTCAGTCTGTGGAAAAACATGTGACCTAGTAAAGGTAACCAAAATGCACATACAAAAATCTGTAGTCTAAAAAGTACAACTTTCATTAGATTTTCACTCTCTTCAGGCTCCGGAAAGCAGAAACAGAAAGCACAGTTCTGTACATTTTATACTGGGGGAATGGCTTCACACTGACAGATGGCAGAGTAGGATGAAATTTTTGGGGCTAAATTCTTGGTTGTGAGGGTGGGCAGGCCCTGGCCCAGGGTGCCCAGAGCAGCTGTGGCTGCCCCTGGATCCCTGGCCATTCAAGGCCAGCCTGGATGGGGCTTGGAGCAGCCTGGGACAGTGGAACATGTCCCTGCCCATGGCAGGGGTGTGGAACCAGATGATCTTTAAAATCCCTTCCAACTCAAACCATTCAGTGATTCTATGGTTCTGTAGGCATTCCTGTTTCATCTTTAGGCTTTCTGCAAAAGAACAGTTTGTTCTTCTCTGAGTGCTCAGTGCTCTGCTATGGGGAGCAATGACATGATGTACCCAAAAAGACTTCCATACATCCACTGGAAGCTGTGACCAGTGCACCAAGGACACATTTTGTTGAAATTTATCCACTTGAGAAGCACCATAAGAAAATCCTCAAAAACAGCTGCTTTGTCCTCTTACCTTCCTCCCCACCCAGCTGCCAAGCTTTGCAGGTAGCTGGGCCTGTAAACAGCTTTTACTTGGAAAAGGCTTCAATTCAGGTACAATCGGTGAAAGTGGACTGTGGGAGAAAGACACAAACCACAGACTCACCCCAAGCTAGATATTCTCCATGAGCTGGCTTCATCCAGCCTGAGGCAATGAATGATTCTGGCTCTGAACACACACACAAAAAAAACCCAACCAAGCCAAACCAAACCAAACCAAACCAAATCAAACCAAACCAAACCAAACCAAACCAAACCAATCCAAGCCAAACCAAGCCAAACCAAGCCAAACCAAACTAAGCCAAACCAAACCAAACGATCCCTGGACTGTCCCCATGTACATGTCCACGGCACCCCTCATGGGTTTTTTTGGGTGCTTAGCCCCATAAATCAAATACTGTGCACCCATATTGCAAGCCAAGCAGCAGTGAGCATCCTCCTGCCAGGAGGAGGAGAATCCTGTAGGTGGGAAGAACTTTTTACAGCGAGTTTACCTGGCAGCTAGATACTGAGTAAAATATTGGCCAGCAAGTTACATCCGTTTGCTGCTTATCAAGTTCTTAATGTTTATTTTTTCATGGAGCATCCTTTACATCAGTGGTGTTGATAGGTCTGGGGAGGTTCACAGTGAGCAGATAAAGGGAGGGAAAGAAGAAAAATCAGAGGAGAGAAAGAAAATGACAAGAGAAAGCAGAATTTCTCCATACAGACCAATGAAGTGGGGAAAAAAAAAAGTGGCAAAACCTTTGAGGAAAAACTGAAGGAAAGTAAACATTAAAAAAAAAAAAAAACAAAACCAAAAGACAAACACAGCTGGGTGGGGGATTTTTATACTTTAATAGCAAAAAATGTGCAACCAAAGCAATGTAAAGGCTGTGATGTTATTTGAGCACATAATGGCAGCAGCTGTTGGAAGGGTCAGGTCCTCACCTGCAGCGAGCACACAGAGCCCCCCCAGAGCAGCAGAGCCCTCACCCCAGGAGCCAGATAGATCCTTGACAGGACACACACAGCAACATGAGCTCGAGCAGCTGAGGTATCCTTCCAATCCAAGGTGATATTTCTGCCTAGTTGAGCACCAGTCAAAACAGCTCCGAGAAAAAAAAAAAAAAATTATTTTACCTGAGAAAGCATTCTGGTAGAGGAAAGAGTTTGCTTGTAGATGCTGGATGGATTGAGCCTGTGTGTAACAAGAAAATCCCTGTTTTGTTCACATTGGGCACAGCAACAAGGTAGGCTTGAGTTTGGCAAAATGAGGGAAAACTGGAAGTCCAGAGCTTTACAATCCATAAAAATGTTGATTATCTTTTTTTTTTTAATTGAAAATAAGTGATCTGGCTTGGATATATATGGATCTGCTTGCCTGTCCTCATTTTTTATAAATGAATTTACATCTCAGGGGTAAAAGTTCTTTTCAGCACTAATAATGCACAAACACACATGTGCATTAGCGGATGTCACTTTTTAAAACAAGCTGCTCTTTCCTTACATCATCTGTCTCTTCTTGTATCCTTCAGAAATAGCTTAGCTGGGAAAATAGATGCAGCTTTTTATGTGGAAGCAGAATTTTTTATGAGATTTCCTCAACATTTTTAGACAATTTTTTCCATGTCAACTCTGAAACAGAAACATTTCCTGATATCACCATTAAAAACGAAAACACTCTGCATAATATTTAGATATTCTAATGCAATGTGTCTGTCCTTTCTCCATCAACTTTTGACTTTTCAGTGCCAATCTGATAGCATTTATTGAAATGAATGCCTAGGGTTCCAGGACAGAGCTGTCATTTCAGACTCAGCAAACTCAGAAACCTTGGTTGAACTGGTGACATGTCACTGAAGTTTTGAAAATGGTTTGGTTTTGGTTTTTTTGGCTGCACAAGGAGAGTTACAGCACTGAGACACTGCCAATTTAACGAGGATTTGGGAAGTCATGTGGGGCTTTTGCTGTCACATAATCAAGACAACATGAGCTGCATCAGACAATGTTAAATGAGGAGTGAAAGGCAGGCTGTCCTTAGACTCCCTTCCCCACAATCATTCCAAAATGTAGAACAGAAAAATTCCCCTTATTTCTTAAACCAATCCAACTATGAGCCCTGCAAATATAACCTGCATATTGCACGTTATCAGCACAATTTCAATTTTAAATTTGCACCCCAATACAAACATAATCTAGGTCTGTGTTAACTGCTGGTGACTAACACTACCCCTGTCTCTCAAGCCTGATTTAATGGACATTGAGCAGAGCTCTTACAAAATACAAGACAGTTTGCTATGCTAAGCCTTTACAGCTTTGTTGAAGGCAACACCTCTCCAGTTTCAGTGGGTCCATCTTGGCACAAGGAGGCTTACAGCCACTGCCAAAATACAGAACACCTCTGCCCTGTCTTAAAGTAAAAGCCAACATGTTTGGAGGAGTGCCACTCATTTAGCTAGAGTCCCCAATTGCATCTTTAATTGCAATTTATGGAATGCATCTATTGCCGTGGGGTAGAGAAAACAAGCTTTCACAGCCAGTCTGCAGTGCAGTATCTCTCCACAATCTGTAACTCTGAGTGAAAGTGTCTCCAGAGAAGAATATAACAGTCCATCCTGCTCTAACACACAAACAAAAGCTTAAAGGGCTCCATTCTCAGCTGTGCATGAGGACTGAAAAGGAAACTACTGTTCCTGGAGCATTTCGAGGGTTTCAGCATCATTCCAGTATTTTAATCATTAAAGCCATTTTCCTGGGGGCAGGGAGAGGAGCTTGAGCAGGGCTCCAGCACATCTGCTGTGGTGGGGTTTGTGCCCAGCAGAGCTCCCAAGCCAAGCCTGGATAAACCTAGCAGGTAGGTGGATGTCAGACACTGGCACTGCTGATTCAGCTGCTGGATCCCTTCCCTCTGACTCAGTGCTGAACCCGTGCCCACACGTGTGCCACAGGAGAGACCATCTCTCAGCACAGCAGAAAGCCCACACTACTAAACTCTCAGTCTTTAAAGGTTTCCTGGGCATTTTATGCATCATCAGAGGAGTTTATACGTGCCATTACAAAGTTAAGCCTGGGTCAACGCGCACTTTATCTGAGCTGCATCGAAAATTAACAGGATTATGGTGGTTCTCAATAGAAAGCAGAGACTTTAACCCAGGGGAAGAAACTCAGTTCAGATTGTACTCAAAGGATGTGTAGTATGGACAGGAAAAGATATTTAATGTGGGTTTTTTGTTACTCTTGTACACTCCTTGGCATACCAGGAGCGGCTGAGGGCACTTGGCTCGTTCAGCTGGGACAAAAGGAGACTGAGCTCAGACCTCACTGGGGTCTGCAACTTCTCAAGGGATGCCAGAGGGACAAGCACTGATCTCTGCCCTCCCTGACCAGGAACGGGACTGAAGGGAATGGTCAAAGTCGTGTCAGGGGAGGTTTAGGCTGGATATTGGGAAAGGACTCTTCCCCATGAGGGTGGTTGGGCAGGTTCCCAGGGAATGGTCACAGCACCGAGCCTGGCTGAGTTTAAGAAACATTTGCACAACACACTCAGGCACGTGCTGGGATCCTTGAGGGTGGGCCTGTACCAGTGGTTGGACTCAATAGTCCTGGAGAATCCCTTCCAGCCCAAGATATTCTGTGATCAGGAGTGAGTCCTGCCTCCATGACACTGACCATGAGTTTGCAAAGTGCAGCCCAGGGCACGCACCATCCTCTACACACTCATGTATTTCTGGTTTGCTCCAAACCAGTCTTCTGGTAGCCAAGTAACTGATTTTCACTGCAAAAAGCCACATGTCCAAGTGTGACAGTGTTCACAGGGGTTTTCAGGATGAGGGAAGAGAAGTAGATTTGACTTTATATTTCAGAAGGCTTGATTTATTATTTTATTATATATATTACATTATAACTATACTAAAAATAATAGAAGGAAAAGTTTCATCCCAGAAGGCTAGCTAAGCTAAAAATAGAATGGAATGAATAACAAAGGTTTGTGGCTCAGACAGAGTCCAAGCTAACTGGGCTGTGATTGGCCATTAATTGTAAATATCTAAGATGGGCCATTCACAGATGCACCTGTTACATTCCACAGCAGCAGATAATCAATGTTTACATTTTGTTCCTGGAGCCTCTCAGCTTCTCAGAAAGAAAAAATCTTAAGAAAGGATTTTCATAAAAAGACGTCTGCAACATCCAAGAAAACAACAACAACAACAAACATTATCAAAGCAACCTAAAACTTGAGGAGATGATATTCACTCTGGTTTTCCACCCCCATCATGGTTTTTAGGCCTTGCCACAATTCAGATTCTGAGTCAGCAGGTTTCAAACCTGCTCAAAAACTTCTGGCAAGCAGCTTGGTGAAGATTCATTAGCAAAAGGGTGAGGAAAATCCCATGCCACTCTCTCAGCTTTTGCATTTCTGGGTTATTTCTGTTTTAGCTGCTCTCGGCACTTAGCAGTGCTTTTATTGCTGGGGTCATGTAGTCAGTGCAGAGGCATGGAGTGATTGCCATGGTACATGGCAGCCTGGTCATGCATTAAAGCTGGCTGTTAATCAAGCTCCTAACAAGACCGTGGGCTCTGCTCTCTCCAACAGGCCAAACATCCACCAAAACATGTCAATGTCAAACAAAGTCTGCGTCTCAGGTGTCAAATCTCCCTTTCCCACCGTAATATTTATGAGCTGTGCTCAAAAAAGACAGCACTCCAGAGTGCAGTTTCCTTAAAATTTACCTGCTGTATGTTTTTCTGTGAAGATGATGGTCAAGGCGTGGGAAAATAATGAGCTTCAAATGTCTGCTTCTTGCAGAAATATAGTTTCATTTTTTTCATAGGATCTGTCTCCAAAGATCTCTCTCAGTTGATAGGAACAGATGTGATTTCACCATGATTGCAGATGAATCTGTAGCAGTCCCACTCTGCAACAAGACAAAAAAGACACAGAGGCACAGCTTGCCATCACGCACACGCAGGACTGGGACCCTACAGCTGAGGCAGGAAGGTTAAGATTCCCAGCTAAGATCCTAAGTCAGGCTCCTTGTTTGATTGGAATTTCAGATGCATTTACTACAGGTTTGATGGCTCAGGATTAGCTATGACCTAATATGACCCAGTGATCCCCCAAACCCAAGCAAGAGTCTATACTACTCTGAATTAAAACATATTTCAAGTCTGCTGCTCGTGAAAGGGAGCTTCAGTCTGTCTGTACTCGCCAGGATAGAGACACACCAGGAGACTCTCCATGGAAACTTCTTCTCCAGAAGTAAAATTTTTTCTCACTCTTTAATTCTCCTTTTCATTTCTCTTCTGCTCCTCCATCCTGTGGATAGCACTTGGGCTGGGCAAAGAGCTAATTCTTCAGTTTGGCTGGAAAAGCAATAAACACACACTGAAGTAGAAGAGCAATAAACAAAGTTATGCTTTACAAAACACTCTAACAAAACAGAAAAACCCCCTGAAGATGCCGTTGGAGCTGGACTCTGTTTTCAGACAGGACTTCCAGAAAATCACAAAACAAAAAGCCAAACTCATGGAAGAGGATGAGGATCTGTTCCTGGTCCCCTTCCTCCCATCAGTCTGCTCAGAAGTGGCCTGAATGGGGGATCTTCCCTCCCCAGGGACCTGCAAGTGTTGACCTGGAGACATCTTTTCTCAGATCCATTCTGAGAGACAGGAGAGGGAGGAGTGAAAAGCCTTTGCCCATTTGGGACAGGATTTTCACCAACAGCTCCGCAGCGTGCAGGGGTTTAAAGTTTAGGTAAGGCAAGACAGGTCAAATGTACTGCATTAAAATGTCCCCAGTCCTTATTAAAATGTTCCCAGAAAAAAAGACTTTCTGAGGTAACTAGAACATGCACTTCCTCCGTCTGGGGCTGAAACCAGATGAAATTATTACGCTGCTGAAAAAGATTTTCAGCAGCAGGGAAACTTCTCTTGCTGGATGTTGTATTTCCCTTTTAGGTTCAAGACTCTACAATTGTCTGACCAACTTCTTTACATGTTTTTGAGGTTTTTATAATCTCCTCAATTTTCCTTCTAACACTGCCTTTTGTTATGAGCAAAAAAAATTTTTCTCAGAATTACATTTGGAAGAGGTGACATAGGATTGTAATTGAAAAAGAAGTCACACCTGGACTGGAAAAAGACATTTGTAGGGATGTGAAGATAAAGATTAATCTGTGCCACAGGCCGGCTCCAGCAAAATAGAGGGAAAAAGCAGAGTTAAAACAGACCTAGAGCCCTTCTTCAGCTGTGGTCCCTCATCTCTTTAGGAATGCATTCTTGACAAATGGATGCTTTCTCTGTCTTTGTTTATCTTTTTAACTGGATTTGTATATGTGACGGCATCCACAATTTGCACGAGGTCACTATTTGTGAAGGTATTAACGTGCCTTACACAATAAACACTGTCCTGCTTCTTTCCAAGCTAATCCAAGGTAAATGGCATTAATTTTCTGGGAAAAGAAAACCCACATTTACATATGCTGGGGCCCTGCTTTTCACAGTCTTCTTAAGGCTTAAGACAGGGATATTGCAGAAGCTGAAGGACAAAGTCCAGATTTTACTACACGTGTTTTTCCATCTCTAGCTCTTACAGTTAAACTAATAATGTTCCATGACAAGCTAATAAAACATACTAATAGTATGTCAATTCACTAGATTTTGGGGATTAGCAGCTTGGGGCCCCACAAAGACTGCCCTTCTCCAGAGCATCCTCAGATGTCAAAGCCTTCGCTGGCTTGGTGATGAAGCCTTCACAGCTCTTGGCTGAATTTTGAGCTGTTTGGAAGGAATCAGCTGGTCCCACAGGTTCTATAGGTATGTTAATACCTGAGCCAACACTGATCCTGCTTGCTTTGCCTTTGACCATTGCACTAGTTTTTCATTATTTTTATCTGACCATCACCTGGCATGGGCTCAGACTCACAGTATTATACCTCAAATCCCACTAGAAGGGACTCATTCTGCCCAGCTTGAGACATCAGAAATACAGGTACATCTGAGCTTGTTCTCTAGAAACAGCACTTTTTGGGTCATGACTCATCTGATCTGCAGAGGGCACCCAAAGCAGGTCAGCTGAATTCTGCTTTACAAGCATTTCATGTCCTGTCAACAAAGGGAGCTGGGAGCTGCAGAGCTGCCCACGCCTTGGGTACAACAAGGATTTGTTGTAAATGACTGCAGCAGATGATCACCCTGGACTCACCTCAGGAGGGGTAACTCACCCACACCAATGCACTGAGCCTGTGCTGTGCTCTTTGTGCTTTTCTCTCTCATGATCAGTGACAGGACCCAAGGGAACTGCTGGGTCAGGGAGGTTTAGGTTGGATATCAGGGAAATGTTCTTCTCCAGAGGGTGCTGGGTTCCCCAGAGAATGGGCACAGCCCTGAGGTTTCCAGAGCTCCAGGAAAGTGTGGACAAAGATCTCAGGCATGCCCAGGTGGGGTTGTTGGGGTGTCTGTGCAGGGCCAGGGGCTGGACATTAATGGTCATTGTGGTTCCCATCCAAATCAGGATACTCTGGGGCTTTTTGTAAGTGGAGAGATGTTTTAAATCTCAGCAAAAGGGCACTGGCACAGGCATTATGAGCACAGCTCACCTTCAACGTGCTCCCGGGCCATTGCAGCTTGAAGGTGAGTTTGATTCTCTGACCAGTGCAAGGTGAAGACTAAAACGAGCATCACTTTACACTCCAGAGAGCTGTCAGAGAGCAGCAGCTGTCTTTTAAGACCAGTGTAGACTAGACCAGCAAAATGAGCATTCACCAGAGATGAAGGTGTGAAACTGTGGCTAAACAACACCCTCCTGTTCCTCTTGATTTCATCTGAAAATCATGCACAGTTAACACTTCTAAAAATCACAGCTCAGACTGCTACATCTCAAGCGTTCTAAATCAGGATGTCATTTCCTCATACAGTAATTTTGTTTTGAATTTTTTTTCAGAAGTTTAGATAAGTTTGAAGATGAGATTTTATTGCCACTTGTTTAAATGACCCTATATAGGCTTGTTGACCAGACAAGATAGTTCACAACTGCTAGGGCTAAACACTGATAATAATAAAAGTGTTATCTTGCTAATTCTGTTTGCACTGCAGCACTTTTAGGAAATAGGCAAATAACAACAGTTATGGTTTCAAAGTTGGAGATGCTCAACTTCCATTGGCTTTTCCAAGAGAGGACAACTTCAAATACTAAAATACTCATTCACCAGGAATTCTTTCACCTCTGGGAGGAGCCAGTTCATGCCAACTCTCCCATATACCTTCATGGTGCAGAACCAAGGCACCATATCCCCAGTGCCTCTTGAGAAACAGTGAGATCTGCTCCTAAAAACCCCACATGATCTGGAGGAAAACTATGCAATTTGACGAGTCCAGGCTTATATTATTTGCAAAGGAGTTTAAAATCAAGCCTGTTTACAATTTTTAGGTAGTTATTACAGCAAATTTTCCAAACTGGATCTGGTATCTCGTCTCAGCTGGCTTTTTTCCCCTTTTTTCAGCGCTCCCTCATACACCACACTGTGTTCTTGCCAGCTGACATTTCTCAAAAGCCATTCTTCATGCTGGATTCAGCACTCCCTCTGTGACCAGAGAGTGCTTGGAGATGTTCATCTGTTGTTCAAAAATGTTGTCAACATTGAATATCTCCCCTGATCTTTTGTTGTGCCTTATACTGATTTAACCTTCCTCTGAGAAAAAAAACTAGGGAGGCAGCTTTATTGGTAATGCTATCTGAAGTGACTTTTTTTTTTTAAATTCTCCTAATAGGATTCCAGCTAAACTGCATTCCCTTTCAAAGAAAGGCAGAAAAAATGTATTTTCTTGATTGCAGGGTAAAACCTTCAGCAAAACTTTGCAATTTCAGGTTGCGGGGACGCAGTGCCCTTTTTGACAAGCCCGTAACCATGACCTGATTATTGCCTGCAAGACCATCATTTTACCCACCCTAATGCTCAGGATCAGAAAAGCCACCAGTTCTGAGAACAGCAAGGAAAAGCCAACAGGGCAGCTGAGGGGATGCCCAAGGTTGTGTAATAATAACCAGCTCCAGGGTTTCATCTGTGTGGCCACACTCAAGGTGGGTACAGGGGGCAGCTTTTGCCAACCACTCAAGCATCCTCCTGAATTATTGCTAAATACAGGTAGTTACTGAACAACCTGGCAGAGATAATTATTGAGTGGGCTGGCAGGCTGCCAAGCATTTTGTGAACAATGTCACCAGCTGAAACTTTCAGGAAAAGCTGCCAGTCATCTGCAAGTGGACTTCAATAACAATTATCAGATTTCCTTCTTTTTCTTAATTCTGCTTCAGTTTAAGCATCCGGGCTGCTGGGTTTTCCCTTCGGTGGTACAAAATAAGTGGTTAGGAACTCCACTGACACACCATGTCACATTGAATCAGCATCACCATGTAATCATGGGATTATACAGTTTGAGAGAAAAACCTGGAGAGGCCAGTGAGGAACTTTGGATGTGTTTTCCTGTGCAGAACTCAGCTGCACTAATTGCAGAGGGAAAGGCACAGTTATCTTCAAGCAGTCAGATTTCAGCTGCTTTCAAGACGTGGCTTTTCTGTCAAGGTCTCCAGAAAGGTTATGTAAACTTTGCTTAGTGAATTCTCATCATCAGAGGAATTTTTGGAGCAAAATGTTTTGTCATCAACAAACGTTAGCTTTGATAGAAATTAAATTGTTCAGGGAAGCACATATGGTTTAAATTCTTTTCTCTGAAGGAGTTCCAATCAATGTGACAGCTACAGAAATGGAGGTTCCTTCCAAGTACCTAAAACCATGGGCTTTGAAATGCTGAGAAGTCCCCCATCTTAACCTGGGAGTGAATTAAGCTGCTCTTTTGAGGATAGATCTCTCCTATTTCCCACGAACTTTCCCAAAGATCTTAGTTTGGAATGTAATGGTATTTTTTTCTTTTTTTTTTTTTAAATATCAGTTTCTTAGCCTAGGAAAAAAACGCTTCCCACGCAACTCAGTTGTATCATCCCAAAAGACACAATTCCCCCATGCAAAAGAAAGACATTTTAGTCATGGGAGGTTTTTACACAGTTCTGAGGAAGGACAAAAATAGAAGCTGCAACAAAAATGCCCTCTATGCTCTGTCTGTCTATCTGTCTGTCTGTCTGCTGTGTAATCTGAAAAGCTGGAGGGGATGAGAGATCCTGTTTCAGTAGCAGGTTCCAGTCTCCAACATCTGGAAAAATCTGGAGCAAAACAATTAATTTCCCCTTTTCCAGTAAAACACTTAAAATGGGCGTTGATCTTCAGCTGGCACAAATCAGTTCTGCTGCATTAACCCCACCAGACCTGCACTAATCTCTGCTGCTGAGGGACATCAGAACCACCCCAATATCCCATGATGAATTATAATCCTCAGGATTTGGGAAAGGTTTTTTTTGGCTAACCCCATATTATGCATGCATTCTCCACTCAGCACACATCCAACAAAGAGTGGGGAAAAGACCCACAGAGGTAAAGTAAGTCCCGCATGTGAGATGCAGAGCCCCAGATGGGAATTTCAGCGTGGCCCTCCCAGGCTGCCACTCCAGCAAGGTTTGTGCTTTGCTTGGTCCAATTCCCAGCTGACTGCTGCAAATTGTCCATCAGCACAGCCTCTCTGAGGGTGCCTGCTCACCACGGAGAAATCCTCCTTCCTCCCTTGGAATTCCACACGGTTCCCACGAGCAGCTCCTAGGCCATGAGGCAGCTTGTTCCCAGCTAGGCTGGCTTTGTGCAGAGCTGTGGAGACAAGCAGAAGTTCCCTTTTCCTCTCACAGACATCTCCATGATAGCATACAAATAAAAATCATGTGATTGACTGCTTTCCTAATCTGCATAGCTCTTTTTTTCTCTCCCTCCCCCCCCCACCATACAGGATCACATTGAAGCTTATTATAGAGAGATGATCTCTGTGAGAAACAACATTTTCCAGCCATAATATCTCTGAAACAGGCTGTTTTTTGCTGGGCTTGGCCCATTCTCTTCTAGACTTTTAGTAAACAGAAAATGTATATTACACCCTGTCAATCCCCCTCAGTTTATGCAGAACTGTCCAAGTCAGCACAATCTTGCACATCATATTTTTGGGAAGAGCCATCTGTCATAAACAAAACGCGGCCATGTGTGGCTCGCTACCATGCACTGCAGCGTGGAATCCCAGAGCAGGATTTCCAATGTGCTTCCACCACCACCAAGGTCTGAGGTGGGCAAGTGGGGCAGGACAGGGAGCAGCTGCTCTCCAGCCAGGAGCTCCAGGTAGCTGGATTCTCCTTTGCCTGTAGCTTCCTGTGATTCTCCACATCTACGTGCAGAATGCAATCTTGCTGGCTTGGCATAATTTTTCTGAAACTGAATTGGTTTTCATAGTGAGGTTTATCTCAGTGAGGTTTCCCATGGAGCCGGCCTGGCCCAGCTGGGGCTGTTCAGCTGCACCAGAGAAGCTCCAGGGACACCTCAGAGCCCCTGCCAGGGCCTCCAGGGGCTCCAGGAGAGCTGCACAGCCCCTGGGGACAAGGCAGGCAGGGACAGCACCCAGGCAATGGCTCCCACTGCCAGAGGGCAGGCACAGATTCTGGCACATTGGGAATTAGGAATTGCTGGCTGGGAGGGTGGGCAGGCCCTGGCCCAGGGTGCCCAGAGCAGCTGTGGCTGCCCCTGGATCCCTGGCAGTGCCCCAGGCCAGGCTGGATGGGGCTGGGAGCAGCCTGGGATGGTGGGAGCTGTCCCTGCCCATGGCACAGGGGGATGGAATGGGAATATTTTTAATCCCATTAAAAAATCCCTTCCAGCCCAAACCATTCTATGATTCTGTGATAAAAACTGCAGTTTCAGAACCGGTGATGAGGATATACATAAGGAAGGAAGGCTAGTGCCTTTATTTTGCAATAGGATTACAGTAGGATGTATCTGAGAGTGTGGACCTAGTGTGAACAAATATGACTGCAGTTGGCTTTATCCACAGAAACCTCAATCTGAAAATACCTGTGATTGAGTTGGTGCTACAAGTGCCCAGAAATCCAAGCTTTTGTGAACATGCTGAAATTATGTTTGTATATTGAGCTAGAGTAGAAAATTGGAAAAAATTAAAGAGACGTTTTCAGGGAACAGAAATTTTGAAAGTCTCATGAAGAATTATTGATGTACTACTTTGGAAAAGTAGAAATGCCTCGTTGCAATTTTGAAAAGCACTCTAATGAAATATTGAATATAATACACTATATTAAACTACATGATGAATTCAGTAATTGCTATATGTCAAGACAAAACAGTATGGTAAATTCGAAAACGCATTTTTTCTTTTCTCAAAACAAATAATTTCTACGTTAGTGACACAAATAAGAAAATCAAAGCAATTTGCTGAGACATTTTTCCCATAAAAAATGTCATTGAAATAGCTGTGTTCCTACAAAATATTCCAGCTTCAATCAGCCTTCATTTTAAACATAAAATTGTTCTATCAAAAATGTTTTCACTGGATATAATCCACATATATCACAAGCTATGAAGTTTACATTTCTATTTGATTTTGCTTTTGTTTGATGTTCTGAGACAGGTTAGTGAAAGAAGCTTGTATTAGCAAGCTGTTTTGAAGCCACAAGACACGTTTTTGAGTAGTGTAAATACACAGGATGATACCAGCAGAGTAATTGGCTTTGTGTTTTGAATTACTGCCATATAAAATGCATCTTCAATACATCTGATACAGATAAAATACATAATATTAAAATGATGACGTTTGGCATTCCACAGGGCCCACTCGGTATTAAATGTGAAGAATCAACAGCCTGGTTAAGCACATTCTTATTTAATGTATGAAAAACCTCAGCAAAAGCTCTGAGATGCCTCCAGAGCTGGAGCATCCCGCTGAACCATGGCCACACACTTTGGGAAGACAAAATCACAGCCCTCGAGGGGCTGACCCAAATCTTATTGAAGTCAGTGAAAGTTTTTCTGTTCGGTTCAGAGGTCTTTGGATGGGACCCAAAGAAGACAAGCAGTGCATGAGACAGGCAGGGGGGGAAGCTGATATTCATTGTCCTTGTTTATTTTATCCTTAGGGATATCTGCAGCTGAGATACAATCAGATCAGATACAACCTCCCCATATTTCTTCACTTCCAACAGTATTTGTTGCTCATTTCTTGTAAGGTCTGCTGCAGAGGAGCACTGTTGACTGTTGGGAATTTAACCATTGCATAGAACATATCTGCCAAGCACCAGCAGGTTAAATAATGCTGACAGTAACTTAAATCAGCCTTGGGGGAAGGAGACAAGTAAGCAAACCAGGATCTGAACTATGGGTTCAAAGCTGTGTGAGCTCAGGATGGGTTTGTCACACGATAAAGGGCACGGGGTTTAAGGCAGCCGTGGCTGAGGCAGAGTAACTCTCCAGCAACATGAAAAGTAAAATTGGGTTTGGAACTCAGGCCCTCACACTGAGATCTGGCAGGTAACAAATTCATCTCTCAAGGGAAGGGACTGGAGCCTTGCTGTTTTGAGACGTGTTTGACCAGATAGAGCCTCAGAAAGGATGTTGGAGGGAACAATTCTACACTTACAAAGAGAAATAGATTTCCTAACAGATCTCTTCTAACTCTGTGATTTAGTGATAAACCTGCTCCTGACCTTATCAGGAGCACAGGGGAACTACTACAGGCAGTAGTTCCACTGTTATCTATAAGGACTAATAAGATTATTATTTCCTTTTAATTATTTTTTTTTTTACTGCATAGAATTGTGAGGAAAAAATAGATTAAATTTAAAAATATTTTGGATAATTTTTACTTAGGCACTTATTTCCCTGGCATAATGCTCTATATCCTGTAAGAGGATGCCTTGATCATTTTTAACTGTCTGGAAGCTTTGACCATGTACTGTTTTAACAAGCAGACATCCTGCATGTGAATATGTATGTTTAAAATTGTCAGGGAAGTTTATGGGAAAGTAAGAGAGAAGCACATGTTCCATTTTGAAACTTAATAATTGATTAGAAAGATAAGTTTTCTTAAGTACAGGAACTCAGAGTTCTGAGTGGTAATATAAAATTTACATGTATCTGTCTCATTTTCCAGCCAAAACTGGTCCTGTGTTTAACTTACCAAGTTTTCCTTAGAGAATAAAAATGATCACATCAAATTTCTTTTCCACAACCAGTTTCTGGTAACAGTTACATCATGTGTTTCTTCTGGGCACTAAAGGACAACATGTAGAGGAGAAATTCATGCAATTATGATTGATTGTATGGTGAGTCATTTATGGTTTTGAAGGCAGCTCATTTGAATATATTTACTGAAAGCAAATGACATTGTGAATTTTAATGCAGTGTAGAGGAGCCCAGAGCTTTGGATGAACGCCTGTCATTGTTAAAAATTCAATGAGAGAAAGGAAATAAATGAGTAGCCAAGACCAATATGACCTTTACAAGTATTCAAAAGGAAAAGGATGCAAAAAAGTCTGGCTGCAAAAATGCCCTTGCAACTGGCATATAGCAAATGCTTATGTCTGCCAACTAATAAATTAAGTAGAGCTCCGCATCAGTGGTTTTTTGCACCGGGTTACTTATATTGATGTCAGAGCAGGACATTAGGATAAATCCTGGGGGATCTGTTAAGGTCCCCCAGCTGCCAGCCTCTTCAGACAGTGGATGCATCATCCCAGCAGCCCTGCTGGGACACGTCCTGGCCTTAGGGCAGGGAATATTTTGTCGAGTTTGGTCTGATTCATGGCAGTGAGGAGCAAGGAAAGAGGAGCAGGATGGCTGCCTACACCCCTCTGCACCCATGTGGTCATCACACCCCAAAATTTCTGTGAAATGGTCCCTGGGAGAATGGCTTTTCCCATGGGCAGACAGTGGCAGAACAAAGGGGAATGGCTTCACTCTGAGAAAAGTCTGGGTTAGATGGGATGCTGGGGAGGAATTATCCCTTGTGAGGGTGGGGAGGCCCTGGCACAGCATTCCCAGAGCAGCTGTGGCTGCCCCTGGATCATTGGAAGTGTCTAAGGCCAGGTTGGACAGGGCTTGGAGCCACCTGGGACAGTGGAAGGTGTCTCTGACTGTGGCAGGGGGCTGGATCTGGACGATTTTTAAGTTCATTCCAACTCAGAATCTATAAGGATGCTGTAATGAAAATACTGGACTCACCCATCTTCAGGTCTATGAGAGGGAGCTCAAATCACCTAAGCACAAAAGTACCCTCCCTGTGAAAACAGTCTCAACAAGGTTTTCTAGTTTTTTTCCTTGGTTTTTGATTAACTTTATGTTTCAACACATCAGCCACCGAAAAAGGGAAAAGGGAAAAGCACAACTCAAATTAGGTTAATCTTATCATGTGATATAATTAGTGTCACTAACATACATGCCTGGGAATTAGGAAGAGATTTTTCATCTTTGATTTGTCATGTGTTAAGCACCAAGCTGCAATTTTTGGCATTGATGTCTCCTAAATTTCTTTTGGAGACAGGGTTGGAGGGTAATTGGTGGTTGGGCTCCCACCTTTAGAGAAAGCATCATTGAGAAGGGCACCTGCTCCCCCCGGATGATCACATCAGAAAACTTGGTCACACCGAGCAACACCAGAATGCCTGACATTTCTGTATTGCATTTTGTGGCTGAGGAATGATCAATACTGGAGTAAGATAAATTACCTCCTTTGTCAGTTCCTTGTAGGATCCTCCGGTTTTTATTGTTTATGTGTCTCCAATTCTAAAACATTGCCATGCTCAGTCAGGGCACGACAAGATGTTGGTTTCAGCTTTGTCAGTAGATAACCAGGTAATACTGAGTAGCCCTTTATATTAAGGCTCAATAATCTTTGGAGGTTGTGCTATACTTTGATATGAAGGATTAACAGCTTTTAAGTCATTCTGGGAGTTCTCAGCTTCATTTGGGACATTTTTATACTCTACAGGTTAAAAACACTGTTGCTAAACCAGGAAGAATTTCACAGAGAAGCTTTCCAGCAAGCTTCTACTTATGCTTTTCATACTCCCTTCCAGTTCTTTAGCCACTGACACCAACACACATGATTATACAATCACCATCAAAACATTTTCCTTGATGCCTGTGGCCCTGAATGCAATATATAGCACAGCACCACTCAGAGGTCCGAAACAAGCCAGCGTGACAGCCAGAAGCAATTGTGCTTTATCAGCTCAGTGATAATTAATCCTGCTGAAAGGCCAGGGTAATTAGCAGGCTGCTCAGCCCAGGCCAGGGCCCAGCTGTGCTCCAGGACCTCAAGTGTTGGCTCTGCATGCTGAGATGCACCCCATGGTGGGAGCCAGCTGCAGCTTCTCAGCACAGGTGAGCCCTGGACACTCAAGAGTCTTGGATGGTTTGATCTGTTTCCTTCCCAGCTTCTGCTTCCTTTTATGTGAAGTTATTTTAACAGGGGCTTTGTCCACCTGTAGGCTTCCATTTCAGTGATCCTCTCAGGGCCAGCGGAGAGGAATCCTCCCTGATAGATTTGGCCTGGGAAGGACCCTAAAAATCATCTCATTCCACCCCCTGCCATGGGCAGGGACACCTCCCACTGTCCCAGGCTGCTCCAAGCCCCATCCAGCCTGGCCTGGGGCACTGCCAGGGATCCAGGGGCAGCCATAGCTGCTCTGGGCACCCTGGACCAGGGCCTGCCCACCCTCCCAGCCAGCAATTCCTAATTCCCAATGTGCCAGAATCTGTGCCTGCCCTCTGGCAGTGGGAGCCATTGCCTGGGTGCTGTCCCTGCCTGCCTTGTCCCCAGGGGCTGTGCAGCTCTCCTGGAGCCCCTGGAGGCCCTGGCAGGGGCTCTGAGGTGTCCCTGGAGCTTCTCTGGTGCAGCTGAACAGCCCCAGCTGGGCCAGGCTGGCTCCAGAGCAGAGGGGCTCCAGCCCTGGCAGCAGCTCCGTGGCCTCCTCTGGACTCCATCTAACATGCACAAGAGCTTCTATGTCTTATTGAAAACTTAGCTCATTCTGGCAGCAGAAGACCCAATATGAGTCCCCTCACTGTCTAAAACAACATTAAGTTGCCTGTGATTGTCCAACCAATTCCCATCACAGATTTCCATATCACCTCAATGGGCCTGCTTAATTTTTTTTAATTTTTTTTTTTTTTTTTGAGGGGGGTGGGGTTCGTAAAAAATGTCAGGAAGTAGTTGGGCAGTATAAAATTCCAAACTGTCAAAACAGAAATGCTGACAGCATTTGAAAGTTAGAATTCAATGAATCAACTGTCATTGATTTTCGGTGCACAGTGGGATTCATCTCCCCCCTTTTAGCTATCTACAATTTATAGTCTCTCTTAAGCTTTCTTCTAGGTTTCCTGAATGGAGAGAAGGCAGAGAGAGAGAGAGAGAAGCACCTCCAGGAAATGATTCATCTACTCCTGAGATAGATGTTTGTAATATGTGGGATGAATCACAGTTGAAAGGCGATTATCTTTCTTTTCTGGCATAAAAAAGGACTGGATGACCTGCTGAAATCTGCTGAGGTGCATGGTCCCACCATCAGGGACTTCAGCTGTGTTTTCTAGCTAAAGCATGAAAAAAAAAAAAAAAGCTGGATTGCAAAAACTGGCCAAAGGACCATTGTGGAATAATTCTCATTTCTGCTATAACTCTCAATCAGACAGTGGTTTTGGTGGGAGCAGATACAGGCCAACAGGGGCTGGTTTTGAAAAATACCCTTCATAATGGTCTAACTTCAGGGAGCAAACCCTCACTGCAGCCTGCGTGGGTTGCTGAGAGTTCAGTTGGGGTATTTTTAAAACAACTGTCTGCCTAGATGCATAAACACACACTTAGACGTGTAACTTTGGCCACCTTTTTGCAGAGATATCAACCAACAATATGAGGTCTGCAGAGAGAATTGACATAACATCATCTCTGTTCACTCCAGGGGTAATGGGAGGGAGAGAAAAATGTCCATCTCTGGAGCAGCAGTAGATGCCAAACTGGAAAGCCTCCAGCTCAGTGGCATGCAAGAAATATAATACATTATTTCAATGCAAGCATTTGAGTTTATTTGGGGAATCAATTAACAATAAGTGCATACATCCATTTACAAAATGGTAGTGTACCAGACACATACACAGACAAGTTGTAATTGAAAACTTTGTAATTGAAATAACACCAGAAGGAATAATCATTAAAGCAAAACAAAAAACATCTCCAAAAAGCCAAGAATAATATTTAATAAAATAAAATAACTCATCCATCTGCAGTTACATCCTTAGGGGGAGGCCACAGACTAACAAGCAAACAAATCTAGATAGAAATGAAAATAACGTTGTGAAAGCAATGGGAGGAACAAGGGAGAGATTTCTTTGCAGATTAGCTGCTTATGAACCAAAAGTATTTCAATTTGATCACTTGCTTGTAGATATGTTTATCAGAGGATGGGGAATTCCATCATATGTTCCTACCATCCTGAAGAATAATTATTCTTTTCCTCTACAGACATTTCACTCTATTAGCTGGCACAGCCACAGAACTCAGGATCCCCCATCCAAGACACCAGCTGAGGTCCCAAGAGCCTGCTTTCTTCCCTTAAACCATAGAAATCCCACAAGATAACCAGGCTGTGCTTTCCTTCATTTTTGCTCTGAATGTGTAGCACCTGAGGCACCCAAAAACCCAGGCACACAGAGGTGATTTAACAGCACCTACTGGACACCCCCAGGGAAAATGGATGCCCTATAAACCTTGTGTCTGCCTCCAACTCAGTTCCCTAAACATTAATTTGCATGCTGGGATTTATGGTCTTTAATTCTAGATTTTCAAGTAAAATTGAAAGAAAGAAAAGAAAAAAAAAAAAAAAAAAAAAACAAGGAAAAAGCAATTCTATCTTCTGTACATCTGGACACGTGCTACAAAGACAAATGGACCTCAGTGAAGGAGTCTCAGAGGACCCTGTAAAAAAGTCTCAGGGGGCTCTGCAATTAAGGCACTGATTTAATGGGAGATGTTCACTGGCTATGCACAGCTGCACTTCCATCAGATGCCTGCAGGTACCATGGCCCTGCAAAACAGCTCGGGCACTGCTTTTGTTTGGATCTCACTGCTTTTCCCAGGAATCCCATTCACAGAAATTAAACTTCTGTTCTTATTGAAATTTATGTAACCTGCAGGAGATGTGAATTTTTTTTTCCATATCATATGAGTCAGAAATGGAAAAGATTTGCTAGGATATAGGAGTAGTTGTGCTGGATACAATTAGCAATGCTTTTAATCCAGATTCTTCCTCCAAGAGTTCCTCAGAGGAAGACACAAGAATTCCCTCTGAGCAATTATGGACTAATTTTGCTATATAAACCTGTCAGCAGTAATGATTGTATGCCCTGTAGTATGAGAGTTTATGTTATATTCTGCTTCCATTATGCATCTATCCTCTGTGAGATAACTCAGAGTATTCCCAACTATATTTTCCTCCTGCAAAATTGCATGCCCAGTAATTCTTTACCATAGTGGGTTCCAGAGATCAATTAAGCAGTGTAGGAGGAGAAAAAATAGTTTACAATAATGAAAATGTTTCTCCCCACTGCCCAGTATCTGACTCACCGTGTCCTTACCAGGCCTTTGCTGTGGCCTCTGGTCCAGCTCTTGAGCTGCATGTCTGAAATTTAACTCACCTATGTGCCTCACAAGTAACTCTGCCAACCCCAAACCACATCCAGTTATTTCATCTTTTGCCAGAACCTCCTTGAGCCTTGTGCTGTTGGAAGCCAACCCCTTGCCCTTTGGTGGCCCTCCATGACAGGTGAGGATGTGCTGTCCACCTGCCCTCTGCCATGTCACCCTTTGGAAAACGTGCAAAGGGTTCGAGGAGAAGGAAGGATTGTGGTTTTCCTTTACAAGACCAAGGGACACAGAGTTTCAAATATTTCACCTGTTTTAACCAACTCGGAATCACAAACTCGTGGGATGCTCTGGGTTGGAAGGAAAGTCCATCCCACTCCAAACCCTCTGCCTTGAGCAGAGACACCTTCCACTATCCCAGGCTGCTCCAAGCCTCATCCAATCTGGTTTTAAACACTTCCAGGGATGGGGCAGCCACAGCTTCTCTGAGCAAGCTGAGTTATTTGGCCACTGACCAGTTCCTGAAAGGAGAGTTTCCCCACTGCTGAAATAGAATACGTCAGGTATTGCATAGCCCTGCCTTGCTTCCCATTGCAATCAATCTCTGCTGACTGATGGTTTAATTCTAGGTGTTGATCATTTTAATTCCTCATTCCCTCCCTTTCTCAGATCTCTCTGTGATTTTTCTGTCTCTCCAGTCATGTATCCCTCCATTCTGGCAAGCAGTTGGCAATCCTGATGGCTCCTCCGATTTCTCAGCGTTCCAGTTCCTCTCCTATTTTTGAAAGGCTAAAGAGGGAAGGGAAAAAAGGAGGGGAAAAGTCAAGCTATAGGATGTGGCACTGACCCCTGGCCCAGATTTGGCCCAGTCAATCCCCACGCAGTCAGAGAGGTTCTTTTAGCAAACCTTTGGTAAAACCTACAGGGAATGGGAAAGTTTAGGGTCTGGGACACTGCTTGACCAGGTCACTGTAGGCATGGCAGGGAGAGAAGCCATGCAGGCAGCATGGTGTGTGGGGAACAGCTCAAAAAAAGAGGAGTGAAAACATGGTATCTTCAGTAATATTGAGGAAAGGTAGAGGTGGTTCACAAGCTAAAGGCTGATCTGAAATTAGAAATTTTGGACAGCACCTGGAAAACCCCACAGCCTTGCCTTGTCTTGCCTTGCTTTCCCACTGGCCAAACTACTTCAGCCCTTTCTGAAGTGATGGTCACTGCCTTGTCATCACCACAGACACCCTTTGCACCTGATCCAGGTGGAAATTAATTTATTCATTTTTGTCCCATAGAAGGACTTTCAGTACAGGAAATTAATTGAACACTCCAGGATCATAGTTTATTTTCAAATTTTTTATTTGTTTCCTTGTTTTCCAATTTGAAAATCAGAGATCTCCACGCTTGAGGAGATGAAGCTGCCTTTCCTCTAGCCCTCCCTGTGGATGGCACCACCTTGCAGAGAATCTATTATTCTCCTCCAAAGCCAAACGTGATTAATCTTGCAGCATCTAGATGAGCACAGTTCATGCATCTGCAGCTGACCCAGACTCCTTATGGAGTCTTTACCATCAAGAGTGAATGATGGCCACACTTAGTGCAAAGTCCTTTAAATGTACCTCTGGTATCTATTTTAAAAAGACACAGATAGCATGTTTAAAGTGCTTTTGTCACTGCTAACAGTAAAGAGATTTCATGGTGAGTAACTCCTCCACAGAAATTCGCTTTTAGTCAGATGACTGCCACCACGGGTGGACAACCTACATTTTGTATGACTGAGCCTTGCCAAGTTTCTGTGACTCACAATTTTCCATCGCACTAATAGCATCCTCTAACTTCATGTGGCCAGCAGATTTAATCAGTGTATTCCTGCTCTGTGTACATATTAAATCAGCTCAGTGAGATGAGAGATTCCACCAGTAGCTTCCCTCCATGGGAACAATCAGCCTCTCACTGAGACCCTCTTGCAGCAGGTTTATCAGTTACCTGTGGGTTCCTCCATCTCCTCTTTAATGAATAAATCACTATGTGGCAACAAGCAAAATACTTGCCTGTGGCTGAGGCTTTTATTTTTTAAGAACTTTATTCTGAGAGAAGAGGATAACAACTCTCTGTCCCTCCAGGTAGCTACGGCCCTCATTGTCTGCAGAGCTGCTTCATACCAACAAAATGTGTGTTTAACAGATGCCTTCTGATATCAATCCCATCCACGCACGTGTTTTATCTCCCACATTTTCTCCTGCTGCACGATGCTTGGCTCTGTTTCACTGCGCTGCAAAGCGTGCTCAGATCGCTGCAAACAAAAAGGGCATCCTCAGGAGCGGTGGGTGCACCTCGACGTGATCAGGGCTGAAGCACATACCACTGAGGCCACCTGGTGTACAGAGCAGGGCTGCAGTCCATCTGCCTGCTCCTGATGCACAGCCTACCATGGAAAATTAAACAAAAAATAATTACAAAAATAAGGGAAAAAAAAAAAAAACTGCGTGTTTAGCAAGAGACTGCTCTGACTCCTCAATGCAGCACTGAGGCTGCCTGTCCTTGCTTTCTCCTTACTCCTTGCTCATGTGGGGCTGCACCAAGGAGCCTGGAAAATGAGAGTTTTCTGGTGTTGGAGGGAGCAGACCTCTAAAACACAAAGGGCGCCCTGGTGGACAAGGCTCATTTAATGCAATGGGCTGGATCTGCAACACTGCCAGCACCAGCAGGGGTGAGCAGAGACAGGGTCAGCCTTGTTCTTCTCCTCCTGCCCCTCATCTCCTTATCTGAGGCGTGAGGAAAGCATCCCTTCAGCATGCCGGCCTTGCATGGGTTCCACTTCCCAGCACAGGTGGAGAGATTTGAGTGCCACCTTCTTTTATTTTACTTTTTTTTTTCCTTTTTTTCCTGCCCATCTCGAACAGTGGTTTGTCTCACCGCTCACGTGTGACAACAGAGAGGAAAAATTGTGCCAGGAAATTGAAATTTGGAGTGACCGCATGGAATTTGAGCTTGAAAGAGTCTCATTGCCCTTGGGCTTGTACACATCCTAGAGACATTTGTAGCTGAATTTTGGGAGTCGGAGCCATCTGCCTCTTCAGAGAGACGTGGCTTGTGGGCCTCTCAGTGCCTCCCATGCCTGTGAGTAGTGAAACTCAGGAGATATCATGTCCTGAGTGACTGAACATTAGAGTTGTTACTACAGTGTGGCCGCCACCCCAGTGTTCCTGTGACCATCACATCCGAGGACACGCACAGCCCTGCATGGGCCAGGCCATTGCTGGGTAAGAAACTGAATTAATTTACCATCCTGAGAGCTGGAGCTCATTGGGAGCCATCCTTGGGGCCAGCAGCTAATTTTGAATTGATTTACCATCCTGAGAGCTGGATCTCATTGGGAGCCATCCTTGGGGCCAGCAGCTAATTGTCCATGCGCAGAAGGTCCAGCATTGACACTCCTCACTGTGTGGGTGAGAGAATCCTCTGTGAACCAGCCTGGGATGCTCTCCAGACTCCCTTTATCATCGTTCCACCAGGAACCTGAGGAGCTGAAACATTTCTCTTGCTCTAAGACTCAAATTCTCTTCTGAGAAAGCACAAAATGTCATAGAGCTGGTCGAGGGAGAGGAAATGGGCCTCAAATACACTATATTCTCCCTGACTGGAGAAAAAATTAGCATAATCAAGTTACAAATTATTTGAAATTTTAGCAGAGCCCTTAGAGAAGTCAGCCTGAGTAGGAACTTCATGGGAAAACCCTGCAGTCTCCACGAATGTGAAGCAGATTATTTTTGCTAAATCAAAGACAGAGTGCTGTATATTTCACCCATCTGCTGCAGTCTGGCTTGCACAAAAAATCCTGCCCATACATCTTCCATATGTTAGGAGGCAATTTGGGTGTCTGGAAGTTAGTCACAGAGATAAGAAAGATGCAGTGTCATCTCCAACCAGGGCAAGACTGCTCCCTGAAATACATTCCGCAGCAGAGACAGAGGTTTTTTTCCTTTTTTTTTTTTTCTCCTTTTTTTTTTTTTTTTTTTTTTTTTAGTTTTTTTTCTGTTCAGTGGCCTAAAAGAGCCAAGAGAAAATCCTGGGCAGGTCTTCTAGAAAGTATGTTCAGGATTTCCAGCTAGGCAAAAGAAAGAATAATAACGCACTTCATTTGGGGTCAACTTGAAGGAATTTGTTCACTCCAAAAATAAATCTCTTCTTGTGTCCTGAAACTATTTTGGGATTTTATTTTTATTTAATATTTTTCTTCCTGTTCACTGCAGTCAATTTTCAAATTTAAAAAAATATTTTGAAACAAAAGTCAAAATATTTCTTAAAAAAATACTGACAGGGATTGCTTTGGCATTTCCTGTGTTGAAGTATTTCATATGTAAGAGCACTTCAGTGTGAATGTTTTCAAAAACTGTGTCTTTTTTGGATGAAATAATTTCTTTAAATGGAAATAGATTCATAAACTGTTTGGAGTCTCCCTCGTAACTACACATTTCTATTTCCACCTAATGCTAGTTGGGGAATACAACAAAGTCCACCATTTGCAATACAACTGCTGCACCAAAAATCTTGTTAATAATTACATTACACCTGAATATCTCTTTGGCTTAATTTTCTCATTCTTTGGGAATATCTTTCCCAATTTTCCAGCAGAGACTCTGCTATCACAGCTGCTTTCAAGCACCCAAAAGCCTCCAAGCACAACAGGAATGGCTCTTCAGGGGCCAAGCACTCACCAACACCTTTTGTTCCTCGTGACCAGGTGCTAAAAAACATTTGAACAAGCAAAAAGAGCATCTCCAGCAAAGCCCACATGAATAAATTCAGGGTGCCACCATAACCTCAGCCAGAGCTGGGTCTGGAGGGAATGCTGAGCCCAAATGTGCTGTTCTTGCAGCCAGGGCAGGGGTGTTTGTGGGCACAGCTGATCTGGGGGTGTCTGCCATAGTGTGGGACATTTACTGCAGAAAAGTAATAGCAGCCTTGCCAAATTAACCACAATATCATTCTTACTGCCAAAGGGACTTACCCTGTTGAAGCCATTGCACGTCAGGAAGCAGAAATGAAACTTACAGAATTTAAATAGAGAAGAAACCATTTAGACAGTCCAGGCAATTTTCTTTCTCTTGTGAGAGTTTTCATCAGAATATTTGTTTAAGTTTTTTTTTTGCCTGGCTTAAAATCTTTTTTTTTTCAGAGATTTCAAATTATTCCATATCCCCATAAGTCTTTCTCTGAGAAAGCCTTTCCTGTAAAGTCTGCCCAAATTTCACTTTTTCTCTGTCTTGATTGAATTATCTTGCTGCTAGCTTTACCCTGGGTATGCCAAGTAATTGTTGTTCTCTTTCAGTGTTAACATCTCTTGAAGTCTGGCTTTTCCTAACTCCTCTTAATTACTTCTTCCATTGTATACATGTAAATATGATTATTTTAATTCTTCCTATAAATCTATGCCCACAGACTTCTGATCAGAAGAAGGCAACTAAAATTAGGCAATTCTGGTCCTCAACAACTTGCTGCCAATACAGAGATGCTCCTCAAATGCAGTTTTCCATCTGCACTTGAATCATATATAGAGACAGACTCAGCAGGTCAGAGCTGCAGTGATTTATTTTGGCATGCTCACCTATCTTTACATGCCTATAAAAATTAGATGGCTAATCTACATTAGTCATCTGGGTGTTTTCAGAAGACAATACTGGGGCAGATGTATCCTCTTCTAAGAACTTTTTCAGCTTAACAAGTTTCCCTCACACGGGCTGCCCTTTCACTGCTGAAAAGTGCTTTGTTCCAAGTGACAACTGACCACAATTCCATCTTTATTTCCAGTTCTATAGGTCAGGTTCTTCTCTTGGTAACGTTGTCAAAGGTTGTCCCACGGTGTGAAAATAAAACTTGGGTTCAGTCAGATGCAGCTTATGGCTCTTTGTATCTCAAGGGGGTTTTATTTACATCTACCAGTATGTAAGAACTAAATCTAGCATATATTTTATAGAATAGACTTTGGCTTCATTAAGGATCACTTTATATTGATGTTCACCTAACCACTGGGTTTATTTCTCTTAGTAAGCCCATAACACTGGAGTTTCTAAATGTAAAGATCTGAACTTTAATTAAAAGCAGTATTCAAAGGGCTAAAGGGGAAGCTTTTACTGCTTCCTTACAGCTCCACAGTCCCCACTTTTAGAGTCCAAGAATTTAAATGATAGTCATTGTTTTCTTATCTGCCTTCTCAACAAAATACTTGAATGGCGCCAGGTTTTCAGAATATACTTGTGTCCTTTCTGCTGCAGATCAGGCTGCTCTTCTGAAAGGTGGAATAGAAGCACTCCCTGCTTGGCATCTCTTGGCATATGCCAAGTTTTGAGCATTGCTCAAACTTTGGCTCAATTTAAGACCCCTGAACAACTAATGCTTTCTTTACCAGAGCTCCTGTGACAACATATCAGGTTGTGAGACAGGTGATCTTCCAACCAGGCAAAGACACACTTGAATTGCAGAGCCCTGAAAAGCAGACAGACATACAGGCAGACAGACAGACAGACAGACAGACTTCTCTGGGAAGTGAGGCAAAGGAAATCTGGAGGTACCTCACTAATCAAAAAAATATTTCAAAATTGAGATTTGTTATCATTACCTTGAACAATTCCCCTTAACGTACTCCAGGCATTGCCATTAACTCACCTGGAATGGTAGAGTTGGGTATCTTTACTACTGAGAAATAAAGAACCTGTTTATTCAAAAAAATTACCGGAATCTTGTAAAGCTACATTAAATGTTACCTCAAAGTGTAGACGGGAGATTTTTTTTATTTTTTTTTTCCTCATTCTGATCTTCTGGGGCTCTCGATTTGCTGTCTGTCAGGACCAGTGGCTGTGGCACAGAAGAGCAGACAGTGATGCTGTGACAGGCTCCTGCCCAAGGAGATGCCAGCAGATGTGCAGGAATTATCACAGGAATTGTCTGATCAGCCAACTTTAACCCCGTAATTGCATTCTTCCATTTGGGCAGCATTTCAGAACAGAAACCCTCCACACCAGGCCAGTAGCACAACAGTGCCTCAGCAAAGCTGCTGTACAATGAGATCACTGGGGGTTGATCCCTCTCCTGTGTGCTTAGATAAAGACAAGGCTCTGGCAGCTCAAACTGTTTTTCTTTGTCTGGGAAAGAAACTGAGACACTCATAGGATGTGTCAAGGTGCATTTATCTTAATAATGAGTCCTTTTAAAACTCATTAACACTCATTCCCTTCTATTCTCTGTCCTAAGGGCAGTCCAACTCCCTTGATTTCAGAGGGAGGGCAGTTTCCCTGGGCTCCTGCAGCCAATTCAGATCATCCATCCCATCACAGAACCACTGCAGAAGGCATGATGGAGAGGCAGTGGACGCAAGCATTCATTTTTTTGAGGGCAAAACTTAAAATTTCCAAAGTTTGCTTTCCCAGAGCGTTTTGTCTAAGTGTATAAAGACCCTGCTGACCTCATGGATTTATTCCTTATTAGTTAGTCCTTCAAGGTCAAGCTGGTCTGGGTTTGCATGTTCCCCTCTGACACACCTTTCTCCCTCTTGTCACTGATCTCTTGTGGCACCAGGCATTATTCAGACAATCTGGCAGTGCTGGAAGTTGGCCTGAGGAACTTCACAGCTCCTGACAAGGCATCAGCAGTGTGAGTGATCCCCCAGGTCACCCCTTGGCTTTGCTAAAGCAGTTTTGGGTAGTTTAAAGATTCAAAGATGCACTGGCCTCCAGCTGCAACTGATCATCAGTGTCTCCTACCTTGTGGAGAAGCATGGGGCTCAGTGGCTTTTTGTTTCACAGGAGTGTTGTGAAGTTGTTTGGGCTGAGTTAAATTGGGGTGTTAAATTGAATTGAGCTGGGCTGAGTTGAGTGTGTTGTTTCGTTTTCCTCCTCACCTGCCACTGAATCCCAATCCCATATAATTTTCTTGGAATACCTAGCCATGAAACATGGGGCTTTCTGCAGCAGGGAATTTTACAGCTTTCAGAGGTAGCTCAAAACAAACCATCAGGATAGAGTCCTGATGTCCTGAGTCCGCTTTCTTGTGCTCTCTCAGAGTTTGTCTTAGAGCCAGCACACTGAAGCAAGCAAACCCTGTAGCAAATGTGCATCTGGTGGGCTCAGGACAAAGGTGCTAAAACATCCTGGTCTTGATGAGGACACCCAAAAGACTTGCCTGCCTTCAGCCTGTTAAAAGGTGACCCAAACTCATTTGCACCTTTGGAATTGGTAGCTCAGGTTTTTGATGGCGTTAATTGTTTTAGGTTCCTAAGTAAGGATTGCCCTGTGATGCTTTGTTCTCAGCTGGTGCCTCATCTAGGAGCAGGTTCCCACAGCCCTCCCTAATGCTACAGCTACACAATACCAAGCTCATAAAAAGTAATAAATACAGAGCTTGGGCCTAGAAGGGAACATTATAATCACCTGTTTTGACTCCCTTTGTAATAATAGCACTGCAACCTCTGTTTGAGTAATAATATTTTCCTCTAATTCTGTTTAGGGGTGAAGACACTGTAGTTTCATATAAGGTGTTCCTGGCTCTGTGGTTACAAATTTGACCTTTTATTAATTCCTGACCCAAATTTGTCTAATCGGTTTCTGATCAGGTGAGTTATAGGGTGAAATAGATTGATTATTAACAGGTGACTCCTCCAGTCATCTCCTAAGCTTCTCTTAAGTGACAGGATACTCTTAAACCCACCAACAGAAAAATAGGAATAATTCCCAAGTATTATAATTCTATGTTGCCACTGCCTTGATTTGCCTGAGATTGTGTGAGTTCTTGCACATTTTAAAGAGAAAATGAAAATAAAGCTTGAATACATATTAAGAAGAAATGCAAGTAGCCTAAACTCTTATAACACTTTTCCATTAGCATTTAAACAGTACCTGGAAGTGAGGACATTTTTTTTCATCACAGGTTTCTGTTATCAGTTCTGTCCTATAGGCACTGCTAGCTCTGATTTCCTAAATTAAGGCAAATACTGGACAATTTGTATAATGTTAGAGAAGGACCAAAGCTGGTGATCTGTCTGATTCCTAGATGTTGGGTGAGTGTATGAGGCACACAGGATTTTGTAAGCAGTGGTAGATGTGTGTCACAGCTGGGCACTTCTGGCTCCCTAACCACCCAACAGTTTTTAGAAGCACTGGCAGCCTTTAATAAATCTCTGTATCTGCAGAAAAGTCTCTTAACTCTCCTTCCATCACACCCCAGCTGAGGCATAGGAGTGGATTTGGAAACAGCCCTTCCCCTAAGCATCATTAAATGGGAACGTTCTTAGCTGGTGTTTTATTTTGTTTATTTATTTTGGAGACTAATGGATCAAAGCATTCAGTTCAAGGAAAAAAACAAACAAGTCCATCCTGCAAAGTCAGTGAGCAAGTGCTGGAGGTTGATACTGATGTTCTCCAAGTGCTGGAATTCGTTTTGCAGAGTTTGTCACTTTTCTAATTGATAAAGCTGTCTCTGCAACATTTAGCGACTAAAAATACCAAGTGAGGAAGCACAAGGAGTGGAAAAAAAAAAATAAATTAAAAAAAGCCAAGCACTCAGCAGCAGACATCTGCCACCCTGCTTTGCAGGCCATACAGCAAGGACACTGAGGGGTGGAGCACTGAGGTGTCCCCATCAGCACATCCCCAGGGTGATGCTCCCTGCAGTGGGGCACATGTGTTCCCAGCAAAGGAAAAACAGGGAAAATCTTATCATCAGCAATTGGCTGTAGGTGTGGGAGCAAAGATTTGCTTAGTACTTAATGCTTGATATTAATTCTGCATCCAAATGACAGGCAGCTATATACGAGAGTATAGATCTTAAATATAGATTCAGCTTCAAAAATTAAATTATGCCTATTTGGCCCTTCCTTCCAGCTACACATCTTTTTTTTGGTAAAATTTGTGGGTAAGAAAAAAAATACTGGGAATCAGGTTCTCAACTCACTTTTGCATAACAAAAATAAATCACTTTTCAGACCCTCACAAGTTACTCTGAAACTAGCTGAAGTTACAAAGCAGAATTAGTGATTTTTTTTTTCAGTACTGGATTTCATGTCTTGCATTTTCAGTGTAGTTAATTGTTTTGGGTCTTTTGATGTTCTCTTTATGTGTGTGTGTCTGTAAATTGAATCTGCTGGATGAAGGCTTCTGCACCAGTGTTTCTCTCAATGACTTTAATCAAAGTCTAATTGAATTAGCACATGGATGTGAACATGAGCTGCCCAAATTTACAGGCTAAGGATCTGTTATGTTCTCAGGCCTCTTTTTTACACCAGTTACTATTATGAAAATTTTGGAAATCCATCTAATTCATTCTGATGTAGTATTTCCAAAAATATCTGAAATTTTATATATCTTATGAAACAGAATTCTTGCCTTCCGGTGAAATTGGTAGTCAAGAAACAAGCAAGTTTCTCATTTCTCCCACTGAGAAAATTCAATGACTTAGCAACCAAAATGATATTTAAAGGATCTTAAAAGTTCGGCTGCTGCCAAAAATATTCCAGCATATAAAAACAACAAAATTTGAATTTGCCTCTATCTGATCTGATTCCCTGTTCTTTAGAAAAAGAATGGAAATAATTCCTGAATCCATAATTATTTTTTTACGACACCCTGATTTAACTGTGTCAAATGGGGGGTTATTCCAAACCACTTGAGCTCTTTTTGTGGTGGGTAGGAAGAAGGACTCGTGCAGAGGAGGCCACGGAGCTGCTGCCAGGGCTGGAGCCCCTCTGCTCTGGAGCCAGCCTGGCCCAGCTGGGGCTGCTCAGCTGCACCAGAGAAGCTCCAGGGACACCTCAGAGCCCCTGCCAGGGCCTCCAGGGGCTCCAGGAGAGCTGCACAGCCCCTGGGGACAAGGCAGGCAGGGACAGCACCCAGGCAATGGCTCCCACTGCCAGAGGGCAGGCACAGATTCTGGCACATTGGGAATTAGGAATTGCTGGCTGGGAGGGTGGGCAGGCCCTGGCCCAGGGTGCCCAGAGCAGCTGTGGCTGCCCCTGGATCCCTGGCAGTGCCCCAGGCCAGGCTGGATGGGGCTTGGAGCAGCCTGGGACAGTGGAAGGTGTCCCTGCCCATTGCAGGGTGGGGAATGAGATGCACTTTAAGATCACCCCCAACAGAAATCATCCTGTGATGGCTGTTTGTGATCTCCAGAAAAGCACACAGAGCATGACGGATAGTTGTCCAAAATGAATACAATTAACCAGATGATGCTTCTCTATCACCTATAAAAGGAGCAAAGCCACTGAAAAAACATCAAAATATCTACATTGTACATGGCTAAGCTGAGGCCACAGAAATCCTACTCGTTGGATCCCCAGCTGTTCTTTACCAGTTTTTGCAAGCTGTCACAGCATTTCAGTGGGTTCCAGGTGAGAGCTGTGACTGTGATGCTTCACCAGTATCAACACAAAAATACAAAGCGCTGACTGATGAGAAGGCCTTGGCAGTGTTTCTGTGAACAGGCACTTGAATCCATGGGGGAAACAAAGGAACTGAAGTCTAAAGGAGCTCTGATCTGTCTCCTGATGTTAATGACCCAAGGCTTGATGATCACAAAATTTTCAGAAGAATCTGTCACAGAATGCAAACACAAAGACATCGTAAACTGAAAAAGGCCAAAAGTCCCTGACTGCAGATAGCTGAGATGAGAGCAGTGTCTGATGGAAAACTAGTATAGCTGAAATATACTGATGTCATTTTCTGCCCAGCAAGGGGGATGGCACTGATACTCAGGAAAACCTCAGTTCTGTAGGAATTTAGGAAAATGCATTATATCCATAAGGATCATTAAACTTTTACTTGCAGCCCAGCCAAAACCACTGAGTTCAAGAATGTAGAACATCTTGTTCTCCTTCATCTCTGCCTTCATTCTCCCCATTTTCTCCCAAAGAAAACTCAGTGTCATCTCACACACAAAAACCAAATTTTTCCAATAAGTTTCTGAGGCAGAGAAGCCCATGTAGGATTTTGAATCATAAAGATATAAAAGCACTAAAATATAAAAGCCCTTTTCACCTCTGTTGACTCTTATCCCAACACATCCATGGCCTCTTCTCAATTTTAAATAAGAATAACAAGACCTCTTTTCTCTTCAGGTACCTAAATTTTGACCAAAAGGCCCAACTTTTTCTCAAAACTTCGAGAATACCCAAAGAGCTCCCTTCACTTTCTCTTTTCCTGCCTTTCTGCATTTTATGTCCCTCTAACTTGACCCAATGCATTATTCCACTTGTACTCTCCTTGCTCCCAGCTCATGCCATGGGATGCTCCCTTCAACAGAGCAGCTTGGCTCCATTCTCCCTTTTGTTTGGCCTCCAAAGGCCTGGATGGACCATGGGTCTGACCCAGTGGGATGTGATTTGGGATGGTCTGTACAGAGCAAGATAGCACCTGCCACAGAAACATTTTGCCTTTCCACACCCAGAGTTTCCTCAATTCAGAAGACAAACTCAGTGTAAATACACAATTATGAGCTCTGCATTTACTTTAACTTCCTTCAAGAGATAATGTCCCACAGTATGTGTCAGCCACTGCTCATTATTTGCTGATAAGAAATACGGGGAATGGTTGAGAAAAAGAGCACAATAATAACAAAAAATGGAAAGTAGGAAACAAGCTAGGATAGAAATTTGCAGGCCTGGGACTTTGGCCACAAAAATAATATTTTCCTTTAATCCTCCTTGTCATTACTAATATTTTCTTAACTTATTCCCTCTGCTGCACTCACTAAAATAAGACGACAGCAGAAAATTTGATGCAAACAGAGCAACATATCCCTCAAAAAACAACCTGACTGATGGATTGGCAGGGGCAGGATCTGCACAGGGCTGGGTTCATGGTCCTGTTTGCCTCTCCCAGCATGAGTTCCCAGCTGCAAACAAGCCAGCACTGCTCTGCTCCAGGGCTTGCTCCAAAGCTGTGCTGGGAGCAGCACAGCTTGCCTGGTCACTCCCTCCTGTGATCTAGAGCCAGCACCATCCCTTGCCTGGGGATCCAGGCTGGAAAAGAGAGTGGGATGTGTCACACCGGATCAGCCTAAGCTCCAGCGAGCTAGCCCTTGGCTTTTGGACACTGGGGTGGGGTTGTCTGCCCATGGAGGCTTTCCAGCCGCAGGTAGTTGTGGGCTGGCTTTTGCCCCACAAAGTGGTATTTTAACATCCTGTCAAGGAGAGAAAACACCCACATCATCCAGATCAGCTGGCTAAGGCTGTAGCACTGCTTTGAATTCATGGAGGTTGTGTCCAAATCAAGAGCATGCCCTTCAATCCAGCTGCAAATATTCCCACCACACATTTGAAGCTCAAACCTCTTCTTTCTGGTGAGGAGAGCAAATAACATTGGACACAAGGCACATTGCTGTCACTCTCGACTCCAGTTTGCTCTTCTGATGGCCATGAGGTATGCATTACTGAAGAGCCCTGTTGCACTTTTTGGTGTGTTTTTCCAACTTCTTGGTGACAGTGGCAGCTTGAATTTCATAGGTTAATCCTGGGCTAGGCGTAACAAATCCCTTGCATTTGAAATTCTGCTGTCCTCAGGTTGCAACACTCTTCCCCTGTTGGCCTGAACAATAAAAAGCTAATCCTAAGCTTTGAAAAGAAGTCACAATAAAACCAGAAGACCATAGACTTTCTTAATTCTCATAGAAGTCTCAGGTTCCAGTTTTAGCTCACTTTAAGGGAGGAAAAAGCATCTTCTCCTCTCTAATGTATCTAATTCAGGCAGAGATACCATAACATAATTTGTTGATAGCCATCACAGAATTCTTTGGTAATATTTTTCAGTGTGGACATCAGGTTCCTCCTGAAGTTCCTGATGGTACCCCAGCAATCTGAATGCCCTTGCTGTTTCTGGGAATCAATTGCATCATCCTTAAAGTATGTGATAGAAAACAGCATCAGGAAACCTGCAGATTTGACTGCACTGCCAGCGCTGCACAGAGCCCCAAAAGCTAACAATGGCCATGGCTTTGAAATACTGCTGATTCCTTCATTTCCCATTTCCCCCTGTCCCAGCGGTGTCATTTGGAAATACATTACAGCTGAAAGACTTTGGGATGTTTTAATTACATGTGACTAAAACTTGCTGTTGCTAGAATTAGTGCGCCTGTGCCTACGATTTATGGGTCTCTGCTCCGACACCAGCGAGGTCATAAATAACACGAAATGGGCCCTTTAGTATCAGGAAATCCAGAGCTCCTCTCTGAGCCCTGATACACTCTGAGGCTGTCGTGGGGCTTGTGCCGAGCTCGGTGTGAAATACAGTGCAGCAGCACAGGGTGGGGGAGAGGAGCAAGATGATAAATAATTCATCTATACAGTGTGAACCGGCCCTTTGGGAAAGGGCACCACAGTTGTTGCACTTGTGGGTTGGTGTGGGTGCCTAAAGGGGGATTATTTCTGTAAAGAGGGACTCCACTTAGACCTATCTCAGAGAATCAGGGGGCAAAAAGAAGCAAGGTTAAAAAAGTATTTTCCACCTCCTATTTTGAATGTGAGGACGTATTTCAGGTGAGGAAGCATGCATGTGGTGCAGGGAGTCACGCAAGGTAATGGAAAAGTGTCTCCTGGGTTCTCTGTCTGACTCTTTGGGGAAAAAATAGTGAAAGTTTGTTCTTCAAACCACTGAAGTCTGGGGAGAATTCCATGATGAGTGGTTTCCCTTGATGGAGTATCCACAGCATCTATAGGGGCAGGAAGGGGAAAAAACCTTAGCTGGCACAGGATAGAGATGCATGAGCTGTGTCCCAGGTATGATTTTATCTCTGTGTCTAGTGGTTTGCTGGGATTGCTGGCAGGAAAATGCTTTCAGATTTTCCCACTACCAGAACTAGAGAAGGGCAAAGTTTTAACACAATATGACTAACCCTGGCAAAGAAAACTTTAGGAAAAAAAGGTTAATTTTGCCTTCTTTCTTCTTTTGGACTAGATGACAAACACTTTATATTCAGACTCTTGCTGTTCTCTCATTTGCTAAGTAGTTTCTGTACGTGGAAGTCTTTATGTGGTTCCTAAGAAACTCACTTTAGCAATTTAGTGCCTGGAATTCAAACTTTAAATGGACACTTTTATCTTGACACACAGCTTTTCCCAAAGCATTGTTTCTCTTCACCAGTGACCATGAGCTTCAGAACAAGGTGTGAGAACCTAAGTAATGAATCCAGCATTTTATTTCACTCTTTGTAATATTCTCTGTTATTTTCTAGAATAGTTGGTACATTTGCCGATTACAAAAGAAAAGAAAAAAATATTGCTATTGAAACAACAATGAAATGCTGTTGGAAAAGACACTCATGAATTTTCCACTTGCAAGACGGAATAATAATTGAACTAATAAGAGGGAACAGGTGACTGGAAAAGAACTGGTTTTGCCACGAATTTTTCCCAGAGCAGACAAAACTTTGAGGCAGAGAGCAAATTTAGACAGGGACATCCAAGAAGATGTAGTCTTTTGTACTACTTTTGAGGAAAGTATGAATTTTAAGAAAAAATTACAAAGCCAAAACAAAAAAAAAAAAAGGCAAGCTATAACAGAGTTTTGTCCTGTTCCCGTTCTCTTGGAAAAGCCAACATATTTTGTTCATGTACATCTTTCTCGTTCCCTTTTTCTCACTTCATGGTGAAACCTGTGTCAGGACAACCTCTGGCCAGGCTGCAGAGTGAAATAGTAAATAGTAGAGAAATAGAATGTAAGGAAACAGAAAATAATGTCTTGAAAACGTGTCAGTGTTTCTGGGGTCCTATATATTGTTGGGAAAAAAAATTAAAATTTTTTTTCAGCATCATAGCATTAATAACCACTGACAACAACAACAAAAAAAAAAGGTTACAAATATTATAAATATTTTTACCACCCTCAAGTAGATGTTTGAGCCATAGTTGCAACACACAATGCATGCCTTCTTTAGCATCAGCTTGTAGCAAATCCAGACATGCAATGAACATAATATCAGAGTGTGGCTTGGATTGCAAGGGACTTTACAGATCATCCACCCTGCCATGAACAGTGACACCTTTCACCAGTCCAGGCTGCTTCAAACTCCATCCAATCTGGCCTTGAATATTTTCAGGGTTAGGGCAGTCACCACTTCTATGGGCAACCAGTGCCAGGCCCTCACCACCCTCAGCATAAATAAATTTTTCCTTATATCTAGTCTAAATCTGAATGAAGCCATTATCACTTGTTCTATCACAAGTTTGCTATAAAGTTTGTCCTCAATTTTCCCACTTCGAGGTGATGTCCAGCTTCTCACCCACCAGCACCCGCAAGTCCTTCTCCTCAGGGCTGCTCTCTCTGCTCCTCGCCAGCCTGGAGCTGCCCTGGCCCAGCCCCTGGCCTTGTGGAACACCCTGAGGTTTCCATGGCCCCACTTCTCAAGCTTTTGCAGGTCCCTCTGGATGGCATTCCATCCCTCACCTGTGTCCCAGAATCACAGAATCCCAGAATGGTTTGGGTTGGGAGGGACCTCAAACCTCAGACAATTCCAGCCCCTGCCATGGGCAGGGACAATTTCCACTATCCCAGGTGGCTCCAAGTCCTGTCCAACCTGGCCTTGGACACTTCCAGGGATTGGGGAATCCACAACGTCTCTGGGGAAAAAAAAAAAAAAAAACACCAAAAAAAACCAAACAGTGTTGGGTGTCAATTACACCACTGAATCTGGCATCATCTGACTGACTCTTGAAAATTGACTCTTGTTTTACTGACTCTTGAAAATTTCAGACTGTGTCCTACATCTTTCTCCTTTGCCCCAGTCACAGTTTCTTTTTTGGCACTCCTGTGTGTAATTCCCCTATTATCAAGATTACAAACTCTGTCAAGAAGAGACCTTTGGGACTATCCATCTATCTGAATAATTTTGTCATCTACAATCCAGTCCTGCTTGTAGCTTGCACCAGCTGTATTTATTTAAGATTACCTTTTAAAAACTCCTTAATAAAAACCCACGGCAGTGTCAAAGAGTATTTTTGCACTGTAAAAATGATCCCTGGTGGGATTATAATTTATATTTTAAAATTGAAACCCATTGTCTGAGTCATAAATTTTTTGACTATGAAAATCTGTGCAGTTTTTGTGATTGCAGATATTATTCTTGACTGCACTTTTTGCTCCCTTTTAAATCTCAAAATACTGTATTTAAAAAAAAATAAAAAGTAGTTATAATAACAGAGAAATGTTCAAAGGCATCTTAACACCTACAGATAGTAGTTTACTGAGTTTGTTAAAATAAAAGGAAAGAGAGAAAGAAAAGCTAAACCAAAAGTGATCTCAGATAAACTTGACAAGGTCAGTAGAAACATGGACTGATTTCCCAGCTCAGCCACGTTGCCCTTCTGTTACCTGGGATAATTCACAGTGCTGCTGGTGAAGGCAGCAGTTAAGAAGTTTTTACATACATCCTCAGGGTCCACAGACTCTAACAGAACTTAAACAAGCACTCACCCACTTCCTGAGATATAAGCTGCTTCCTGAGCCAGGAAGTATCTTAGCTCCTTATCTCAACCAGGAATGCAAAAACATCGGTTCCTCTTATTCTTTATTTTTCTTATTTCTCTGTATTGTAAAGCCCTTGGTGAAGGCCATTTCTTAGACACAGTGGCACAACACCCAAAATACTGGGGCCTGTAATTTCAGCAATATATTTAGGATAATTTAGGAAATTAACAATTTCTTAGGGAGACATGACCAAGAGAGGGGTGTGAGGATTGGATGATGAAAACTAATATGTTGGCATGATTGGTGCAGAGGGAGATTCCAATTGAAATGGGAACAGGGATTTGGGGAGCAGACAAGGAAACAAAGCTGTGTCAGGTGAAGGCAGAACAGAGAAAATGAGAAAGGAGGGAGGGAGGGAGGGAGGGAAGGAAGGAAGGAAGGAAGGAAGGAAGGAAGGAAGGAAGGAAGGAAGGAAGGAAGGAAGGAAGGAAGGAAGGAAGGAAGGAAGGAAGGAAGGAAGGAAGGAAGGAAGGAAGGAAGGAAGGAAGGAAGGAAGGAAGGAAGGAAGGAAGGAAGGAAGGAAGGAAGGAAGGAAGGAAGGAAGGAAGGAAGGAAGGAAGGAAGGAAGGAAGGAAGGAAGGAAGGAAGGAAGGAAGGAAGGAAGGAAGGAAGGAAGGAAGGAAGGAAGGAAGGAAGGAAGGAAGGAAGGAAGGAAGGAAGGAAGGAAGGAAGGAAGGAAGGAAGGAAGGAAGGAAGGAAGGAAGGAAGGAAGGAAGGAAGGAAGGAAGGAAGGAAGGAAGGAAGGAAGGAAGGAAGGAAGGAAGGAAGGAAGGAAGGAAGGAAGGAAGGAAGGAAGGAAGGAAGGAAGGAAGGAAGGAAGGAAGGAAGGAAGGAAGGAAGGAAGGAAGGAAGGAAGGAAGGAAGGAAGGAAGGAAGGAAGGAAGGAAGGAAGGAAGGAAGGAAGGAAGGAAGGAAGGAAGGAAGGAAGGAAGGAATCACAGTGCATGAGAAGACCATGATCCAGAGGGAGTAATATGCAAAAGTGCAGCCCAGCTGACTTTACAGATCGGTTTTCACGTTAATCGAGTCACAGCACTTGGTAAAAATGTCCAACCTCCCAGCAACTTCTCAGTATCATTCCATAAGGCAGAATCAAAACTTGGGCAGGGCCTCAGAAGGGATTTTGCTGCTTTCAAGGTCACAAGAAAGACACAATCCAAAGGCTATGAAAGGTTTCTAAATTTAAAACAGACCCACTTACCATGGTAGGCAATTGAAACTGTTTATCCACTTTGAACAGATAGAATTACCTAATCCTTCTGTGATTAGAGGCTAGTGAAGTTAAGTTAATTCTGTTTCTGCAGGCGCTGCTGCCTTTGATGGAAGCAGCTCATCTCGGGGAATGGCCTGCTGGTGTGATGGCGAAACAAATAGTTTTGTCCTTTTGAGCTAAGGAAAAAAAATTTGCTATTGATTTTGGCTTAAGAGTGGTAAGTGCTTTCTGTACGGTTCTCATCATGGCTTGAGAGCTGTTATTTTGGGCATTAGCCTCACATACCTTGATGTGGAAGACTGCTGCAGCACAGGGCCCTGCAGAAATCCTCTAAGGGGATCCTTAGGCCTCTCCTGGTTTTTGTTTTCCAGCTGGGAAGAGAGGGCTGAGTATATGAAACATCCTTTCTACTGCCACACCATTCAATATGCTTGACAACCTGCACATATTGATTATTTTGGGAGAAAGGTCAAAAAAACAGAGGACCCCTGATGTTTTTCTACCTAAGCCTGGGGGTAGTTTATCAAGACAGACCAAAGAAACCCCATTGTCTAAACTCCCTTGTAAAACCAAAAGCCTTTCAGGTGTTTCAGGCTGGTTGCAAAGGGTAGGAGCTGCTTTTTAAAGCAGTGTGGAGTTGAAAAGGACAGAGGCAGCGAGCCTGGCAGAGCCCTGCAGCCTGGCAAGGCCTGTATAGCAGCGCTGAGATGAGCAGGTCTGTGGGGCATGATCAGAAAAGTGCAGGCAGGGCAGGTAGGAAAGCAGCAGAGGAATTGCTGTGATGGTGCAGCACACTTTGAAGATCAACCTCATAAAAGCCAGGCTTTAAAATGGTCCTTCCACTCAGATAGATGCCCTGAACTTTGCAGCAAGAGTGCTTGAGCCAGTAATAAATCTCCATCCCTTGAGGCCATCCAAGACACAAAATTTCTGGCTTTTTTGTCGGCCTTCTGCATAACCAGAACGAAATCATTTATCTTGCCGCTTTTGGCTGAGTGTAAAATAAAATATTCCCCTTGTAGTTATTAGTTACATTGAATATGAGATACAGGGAAATCCTCTGTAGTGAAGAGCAGCTCTATGTAAGGATAGCATGGAAAATCCCGAGACCAAATCTGATAACGAGAAGTAGAGCAAGTGAAAAAACATTTTTCCCAAAAAGAAAAAGTCCTGAATTGTAGGCTTTAAAAAAAATTACTTGCTTGAGAAGTTTCCAAGAAAACCCACAAGGAAAATTATCTCAGGTTGACATCTCAAACCAAAATGATGATTTATAAAAATGTGGGGGACATATACTGAGAATTTTAAAAATGGTATTTTAGGTTGTATTCTAACACATTATTTCACCTTGTTTTGAAATGGTCACTCAAAATGGTTTTGTCCTGTTGAATTTCTCACCAGCAAAGTTTTGTGTACGCATGGATGTAGACCTGACCTTCTCTTGCCAAAAATTAGGTTTGACAAAACTGTATTTCTTGGCAGGAGTTCTTTCCTCCTGAAATTTCAATAAGCCTTAACTTTAAGAAATAGATATGTTTAAACAGAAGGGAGATGAGAAAACCAAGAGATTCTGGGCTAGACAAGGGATAGCTGAGGTGCTGGGTCAGCTGGAGAGCAGAGTAAAAAAATCCATCATCAGAGAGGCTCACTGCTGAAAAGAGCCACTGATGGATTGTGCGTCAGTGTCTTCAGCTATGAACCTCGGTCGTGTGTGAATGCTTGGGTGTGGGAGGGTTGTGAATGAAGGATTGTTCAAGGAGGCACAATAAAATAATGTTTTTGGAGAATTTTTACCCCAGAGCACATACAGGCACAGCTATAACAAAACTTCATAACAAAAAAGGTTATTATTCCTTTCCCCGTGCCCAGCTACAAGTGCTTTCCCACCTACCAAGACAAATACCATGGTAAGAAAAGAACTTTCTTTTGTCTAGAAAGTGGCAAGTGCTGCCTACAGGGCTGATCTGGACAGAGACTTCCACCTACAGTGAGACAGGATTGCTGCAGCTGCATTGTCAGGCTCAGAATGCCAAAGGGAGACACAGGGCTCTCCTTACAATCCCACAAATACTCAATTGAGAGCCTGTTCACCACCCTGGGCTCCAAATCAGGCATCCAGCCATGACCAGTGCTGGCTGAGGCTGTCAGAGATGTCACACCAGTCAATTTATAACTGGAGGAGACACTTTAACATCAAACATCAAGCTGTTCCTGCTGCCTACTCCTAGGCACAATCCTTGGAGCACTGAAGAAGCTTCTGGTGGAATCTAACCACTTTTTTTCTGTTGATGGAACTTATCTTGAGATGTAGGTGATCTCAAATGTAAAAGTCATCCTGGCTAGTCACCCTATTCACTGGAAGCACTCCAAAGGACACAACTTCTAATTTTAAATCTGATGATTCAGAAGCTCACACCATTGACTCTGGGGAAAAATGAATCAAAGATTAATGGCTCAGATGGAGACAACCACCTTTTAGATTTGTTTGTGCATTGGAGGAGGTATTTTGTACCCAACAAGTAACATAATCTTCATAATCTTCTATTATGAACATCTCACCTTTGGTAAAAGGAAAATCAGCATATTGCTGCCATACAATATATTGAAGATCACTAAAAGCTTCAGTAAATTACGAGGACTACAAGAGATGCTTTGTCAGAGTGAAGATAATGCCTTTAGGTGGTTCTGTGTGTGTGTTTTGTGCAAAAAGTGCTCAAAATTCTGGTGACTTTATAGGGAGGATTCTACTCCCCTGCACTTCAGGAGGCTGAGAGTGACACTCTCAGCCCCATGGTCTGTTCTTGTTCAGGGGAACAAGAGCCAGTGCTGTGGGGTATTGCATGGTCTAATGAGGGCAGGAGAAAATGTAATCAAGGTTGTTCCACAGGTGCCTCTGTCTTTGTAAGGGATATTTCTGAGGTGCAACAGGAAATCAAATGTTGCCTGTGCACTGAGCTGGCAGGACAGGAGTCACCCACTCCTGGGGCTGATGAGTGTTCAGGCCCCTTTTTGGCTTTGTAATAGCAACAAGGTGAGCACATGGGTGAGGGAGACTCATTGTAGACTTTTCTACAGTATCTAACCATGCTACAGCCTACTTCAAAATCATCCCCTCTCCTTTGCTGGTCATGTTCTAAAATAAACAATACAGTCATAGAGTCAGAGCATCTCAAGCTGTATGGGAACCATAAGGTCATCCAGAGCAACTCCTTGCAGGACTACCAAAACAGAAACACATTTCGAAGAGCATCTTCCAGATACTCTTTGAACTCTTACAGGCTTGATCCCTATGTGGTTGATGGATTTTGGTTAACTTTATAGCATTATTTCCTTTCCTTAAGCTGCTTTAAGTACCACACTGAGGAAACTCAAGAGAATTCATATTTCCTAATTTTTCAATTTTCAGTTTTGTCTGCACCCAGTAATTCCTGCATGGGACAGGGTTTGCCATATGCTCACCAGGTTTACAAAGTTTACCACTTTTTTTTTTTCTTTTCTTTTCTTTTCTTTTCTTTTCTTTTCTTTTCTTTTCTTTTCTTTTCTTTTCTTTTCTTTTCTTTTCTTTTCTTTTCTTTTCTTTTCTTTTCTTTTCTTTTCTTTTCTTTTCTTTTCTTTTCTTTTCTTTTTTTCTTTTTTGTGTGGGTGAAATAGGGGTTCAGAAGTCTAATTTTCAGCTGCTTTTCTCTTAATTGTAGTTCTGACACTTAAGCTATATATTTTATTACTAAGGCATTTCGTTCAGCTAGCAATGTATTCAGATTTGTATTCATCAGGAGCAATCACAGGGACTGCCTACACAAATATTACATCTACCTCTCACTGAAAGCACCCTGAGCCATAAAAATGTTCCCTGTTACTGGGAGGCCTGAGCCCTGGAATCCTGACCACAGAAAATTGTCAGTGAGTTACTTCCCAGAAAAGAGCTGCAGCTTAAACACATCTCTAGTAAGGCTTTAATGTATTTGTGGAAAGCAGTTGTGAGATAAACACTCATGAGACATGCAGTGGTTATCAACATGTGATCTCCAGGATGTGCGGGAACTACACCTAAGGGGAGGATGGCAAGAGAAAAGCTGACCAAGGGGAAGAAAACCTGCAGCCAGAACTTTGAAAAATTGCAATCCGCATCTTCACTGAGAAAAAAAAAAATTAAAAGTAGGCAAAAAGGCAGAAAAAATTGAAGATCACTGGCTCAAGAATGACTGTTTGCTTTAATAGAAACCCAGAATGGTTTGGGTTGGAAGGGACCTTAAAGACCATCTCATTCCAACCTGCCATGGGCAGGAACACCTTCCGCTAGACTTCTTTTTTTAGGACTGCTAAAGCACTTGCTCTGCTGGTTAGGATGTTATTATTCACTCTGAGGTTATAAGTGATGTCTTCTGCTGGTCTTCTTTCACTAAACTGTGTCTCAGCCAAGAATCATAAGGCTGTGCAAGTAAAAAGGGAGAAAACTGCTATGGAACTATATAAACACCTATTTAAAAATGAAATTGTTGAAATAACAAAAATACAGCACTGAGTTCAGCTCTAGCAGTGTGTACATATCTCTGCTGGTATCAATGAAACTGAGGCTATTAACACCAGCAGAACATGTGATCCATAGCTATGAGTTCTGGTCACACCAGAACAGTTCCGGGAGGCAAATGTTTTATTTGGTACAAGAATATGTGGTATCTAATTACATGTCCAATTCAAAATACAAGCTAGCCTTATCCATGTTATGCAAGCTTATAAGGCATCCACAAAGTATTCAACTATATAATCCACCAAAATAAAAAAATATTGTCAAACAAACAGGTGCTCAATAGCACTCAAAAGTAACCCAACAGATTAATTTACTAAGATTGCATTTCTTTGCAACTTTCTTGACCTTTACAGTAAAGCCTAATTCCAATTAGTTCAGTTATAAAGTCCATAACTCTTGTAGGTACAGCAGTGTGCAACACATTATCATTTTACAATGTTCTCCCTGATTTGCAGCACAAAACATGCACTCCTTATGGGAATTTGTTGGCAGGCATTTAGGGCAGCTGGAAGTGATCATGAAGTGCAATTACTGTCTGTGCATATCCACATCTGGAAAACAGTTCTTTGCAGATTTTAAAATAGCCCTAATGAAGAATGGAACCTTGTACTTGAATCGATGGAAAGGGTGAAGGGGTCTCAACGCCAAATTTGTAAGGGAGCTAGAGTAAAAAGAACACACTGTACAGAAATAGAAAATAATTAACGGAAAATTAATTATTGTCAGAAATGTTTGCCATCATCCTTCATGGAAGGAAGAAATATCATCCATGGGCAGGGTGACGGGAAGTTCTCCATTACATAAAATATCTAACATTAGCCATGTAAGATTTGATGGTGATGGCACTGGCTGAAGGATGTTAGGTGATATCTCTAACACATAATCTCACCATGTCTCGTGGACAGGAAAACACCAGCTGATGTGAGACAGGCAGAGAGGTTTATCAGGAAAATTCTAGGTGCAAGGTGGAGGCAACCCAAGAAGCACCAGCATGATCTTTAAGAGGTTAATTTGATGGGCTCCTTGTGATGACAGTGGCTGAACCACATGCTTGGTCTGGTGCTCTTCTTGCTTTGGACAACCTCCTCAAGTAAAGTGAGCAGTATTTATTACTGCATCCCTATGATCTTAGCCACCTTGCCCACATTTGTGTTGATTCAGGATGGCAGTGAGCTGAGGATGGTCACTTTGTGACATGCTGCACATGTCTGTTAGTGAACGTGCTCAAGAACCCTTTCCTGGAAATGCCCCCAGCTCAGCCACACTTTGCCCTGGTGTTCTCCCAATGCTGGGATCTCTCAGCTCAAGCTCAAAGCCATGGATGCTGCTGCTCCTCAGCACCTCCAAAAATTGTCCAAATATAATGTAAATAATGCAAAGCAGAACACACAGTAATTGAGACACAATTACTGTGCCTCAAGGCAGAATTTTTTCACTGAAAGGGTTGTCAGGCATTGGAAGGGGATGCCCAGGGAGATGGTGGAGTCACCACCCCTGGAGGTGCCCAAAACCTCTTTAAAATTGCTTCAGTTTTTCATCATGAGTTATGCAACTACAAAAACTTTCTCTTTCACTCCTCTGCAAAATATATGATCCCTTCTTCTCCTTTATGCAACCAATACCCAGGTTTTAATCCTTGCCCATGTGAGCTTTGGGATAAAGATGCAACCAGCCTCTTCTCACAGGCAATTAAGGACTGAGAGGAACAGCCTCGAGCTATACCAGGGTTGGTTCAGGTTGGACATAAGGCAGAATTTCTTCACTGAAAAGGTTGTCAGGCATTGGAAGGGGATGCCCAGGGAGATGGTGGAGTCACCACCCCTGGAGGTGCCCAAGAATTGACTGGACAGGGCACTCAGTGCTCTGGTCTGGTTGACAAGGTGGGGATCAGTCAGAGGGTGGATTTGAAGATTTTGGAAGTCTTTTCCAGCCTCAGGGATTGTCTTCTGCTACTTGGACACAGACCTCAGAGCAGCATGCTCTTCCCACAGTCTTGCATGCAAGAAGCCATCCCACCTGCTGAAATCTGCCACAAACATTCTCTGCCTTCCTCCTTCCCCACGTTTAGTTATTGATGCTGCTAAATAGCTTCTGCTTCCTGTCCTGCAGGGAGGTGCTTTCTTTTGCTGGACTCTAAGATGTGCAATTTGCAATATTTATTTTGACCCATTCCAGCTGAAATAATCTTTAAAGGATGCATGTGAGCACTTCAGTCTCCTCCCTTTTTTTTTTTCTCAAATGACCTGTCTAAATCACAGAGTTTCATTAATTCCCACAGAAGGTGAGTCATGTCCTGTGTGAGCATGTCTACATTTAAAATATTAATTATTTTTAACAGGCCTAAGCTAAATTACTAAATTACTTAATGCAAATATAAACAGACCTCTGCCAACATAGAAGATGATAATGAGACAGGTTTTTGCAACCCAGCTAAGAGGTTTTCTTTATTTTTTCTTTTCCTTGAGTGACGAAAAAAAAAAAGAAGAAAAAACAAGAAAAGCTTTGAGAGAAGTAGCAAAACCAATGAAGGCTAGCAAGGGTGAGGTGGGAACAGTGGATTTCTGCTGTGCTGGACTAACCCTGCTACCTGCACAGGAGCATCCACGCAGGATGCTCTGTTGCCTCTCTTACAAGCACGCACCACGGCCGGCTGACACTCTGCCCAGAGCAATGAGTGACCCCAGCTTTCCTCACTGGCTGCAGCCTCCAGCTGGCTTTTCTGCACAGAGGAGCAAAAAGGAAAAGTATAAGCTGTTTCTCCGGCAAGTCGTGAATTTATTCATCACCTCAGCGCTCCCCAGGCATGGGCAGGACCTCGCCTGCAAAGCAGAGCACGTTTTGGCAGCACTCAGGGGTGGGTGTTCCTGCCAGAGCAGCTCTCCCAATACTCTTTGTACAGCCAGATTTCATCAGAACAAAGCCAACACTAATGCAAGGCTAGGTCTCTCTAATGATGTTTTATTATGAGTAAACATTGGGCTAAGCATAGCTGTATTAAGTGGATTTTGGATTCTTTAGTTGTAAAGAACCCTTGGGAGCATCTGTCCCTGCATTAACATCACGGCGAGTATGGGTTTTCACCCAGTAATTCCTGCAGCAAGCCAATAATTTTTTGTTAGAACCTGGAGGATCTCAGGAAAGGCTTTGAGGGCTTTGCAATGTTCCTGAAGCTATCTGTTGTCCTGGGAATCTCTGCCTCACTATCACCCATCTGGCTGCCTTCATGTCGCACACACAGGGCACTCTCACCCTTTCCAGGAGCTCTGGGGGACCCAGGAGGGAGAACAACTAAAATGTCCATTCATGGCCTTCCTGCTGTGGATAAAATCTGCTCTCAGGGCCATCTCAGACAAAGGAACATTATTATTAATATTAATAGGAGTAGTATTACTATTTATCAAAGTAAGACATTAGTAGGACAATAGATGCACAAATGAAAAACAAAATCTTTGCAGGATTCAAAACACAAAAAACAGAGAAAATGGTAAGCAAAGTAGTAATGTCAGGAGTGTTTTATAGATGCATTCCCTTGGCAAGTATCTTTGCGCTGGTGTGTCCAGGGCAGGGAACGGAGCTGGGAAGGGGCTGGAGCCCCAGGAGAGGCTGAGGGAGCTGGGAAGGGGCTGAGCCTGGAGCAAAGGAGGCTCAGGGGGGCCCTTGTGGCTCTGCACAGCTCCTGACAGGAGGGGACAGCCGGGGGGGTCGGGCTGTGCTCCAGGGAACAGGGACAGGAGCAGAGGGAACGGTCTCCAACTGCATCAGGGGAAGATTACATTAAATATTAGGTTAAAATTCTTCACAGAATTTTTTGTGGGCTGCCCAGCCCTGGCAGAGGCCTCCTGGGTCAGTCTCCATCCTTGGAGGGATTTAGAATCTGTCTGGATGTGGCACTTGGGGACAAGGGTAAGTGGTAAACCAGGTGGAGGTGCTGGGCTAGCTGTGATCTTAGAGGGCTTTTCCAACCTTAACAATTCTATGATTAGAAAATTGATGCTTTCATGAAGAATAATTTTTAATTAAAACTAGTTTCTCTCCCACATGGAGCTTTTTAAAATTTATTTTATACTAGAAGCACAACTAAAAGACAAATATTTTTCACTGAAGGAAGATTGTCGTGAAGGTCTCAGGGGTGTGTTTTGCTGCCTGCCATCCCATTCTCACCTGAAAGCTGGACTCACCAGCAAGACTAAGCCTCCCTTAACACTTCACTGTCTGAACATTTCCCAAATGTTCAACTTCCCTTCAATATGAAGAGAAATCATGATTTATTACAGAAGGTTCAGCAGTAAACTCCAATCTCCCTGAGGCACAATATTCAAAATATTTTGGGGGCTGAATTCATTTAAAATGATATGTTGGGTGGAAAGTCATAATAAAACTGAAATCCTGCCTCTGTGCCCCCACCCCCAAAAATTATTCAGGAAAAAATTTCTGCCCAGAGTTATTTTTCCCACTTCTCAGAAGGAAAGAAAAACATAAGGAAAGTAGATGCATTTTCCAATAGATACATACTAAGCCTGTGACAAGGTATAAACTCAACATCAACACATCATTCCTAGCACTACACAGATTTCTCTCTGCTGGAAGCAGGAGTACAATTACACATAAGCCTCCAGACAGCTGGCCTGCAGTAGGACTTTTTCAACACTTTGAATTTGAGATGGATGAGAAAAAGAAAAAGCAGCTATGCCACAAACCTGGTGGGAGAAGTTTTGCCTATGGGAGATGATGAATATTCAAATCACAGCTTGCATGAAATGCCATAGCACCTTAGTCAAATAGAGTTTGAAACAAAATTCCTCCTCAGCCATGTTGGGTCTGGTCCACAGTTCAAAATGTTTCAGTTCAAAGCAACAAAAAAAAAAATTATTTTCTCCTATTTATATAAAAGAAAATACTCAAGCAAATACTATTTCTTTTCTCAAATCCCTCTCTTTTCCAAAGCCAGCATTCAGTGCAATTTGCATTCTCTGTCTTGATGCTCCAGACAAAGATCTTCAGGCATACACAGGTTAAAAAGGTTTTCCTGACAGAATCCCTCATGTCTTTGATCCTAGATTATTGTCTCACACGTGCTCACCTTGGCCTCTCCCATCCCATTGTTTATCCCTGCACTGACAGAGAAAGACTCACTCTAACAAAGACAGCCTGACAAATGTTTGGGGATAAATTCATTTACTGTATCGAACCCTTTGCCTGCTTGTACAGAAGGTGTAAACAGCAATAAATTGGCAGTCATGAAATTAATGATGACTGTAAATTACTGAGGTACTTAACTTCTTCTGCCAAGTGTCTCCTGAACAATAAATAAGAGGAAAATGTATTTGGAGATAAGGAAGGCGTCATAAATATAGTAAATTAAATTATGGAGCTCAGGGAAGTCTGGAACAAATATATCAGTAGGTCCATGTGATAAGCAGTAGCTGATAAGAGAGGTACTCCCAGTTTTTTGTGGGGGTTCCCACTTCACAGTGACCAACATTATTTCTTATGAGTCAGAGATCAGAGCTGGGTGGGAAACACAGTGAAAGCATCCAACCACCTAGAGATAAACAGCATTGTGTATTATCCTGTTGTAGGTACTTAGCAGGGCTCTGGTGTGATGTACGAAGAACTCAGGGGTAGCAATCAAAGGGGGTTCATTCAGTGTCACAATAAAAGCTGTCCTGCAGGGGGTGAGTCCCTTCTAGATGAAAGAATAACACCCAGCCCTCTGCAATTCCAAAGGCACCTGGGGAATTGAGAGGAAGGTCCCTGATGGTACCCACATTCTGCAAATGGAGAAAATAAGACCCTAATTCCCATTTCCATTTGAACAAATTTCCAGTTGCTCAAACTCTTGAGCCAGGGCTGGGTCGTCCTAAGACAAGGAGAAAGAATGACAGCTTTAATTATAATTTGCCTCATATATCATCCAATTTGCTCTCCAACAGCAGAAATACCTTTTTCAATAGAAAAGATGGGGACCCCAGAAATGACTACTGCCACCTTGGAGTCCTTTCACCCTTGTCCCTGCATCTGTCACCCCCAAGGACCAAGTCCTGCTCTGCCTCACTGTGGAGGGAGAGCTGGACACAGGCAGTTCTGACAGACTGAGGAAAGCAGACCCTTGTGGAAGGAAACTCATTTTCCTGGAGCCTTGATTTTCTTTTTATTTCCTTACATGAAGGAATGGAAGAGTGATGACAAGGGACTTTGGATCCTGCCCTTCAAGCACTGTGAATCAGCCAAGGGGTCCAGCCAAAGCTGCACAACTTTCCCCAAGTGCTGCCCCTTCCTAATTCTGCTTCCCAAGTCATTTGCTTACACTGTCTCTGGCTGCCTTCTCCCCACCTGCCACTCAATCAGAGAGAAATGTCAAATGTCTCTGCCATCAGCCATGCCAGGCATGCTATAAAAAGCAGCTGTCTTCCTGACAAACTGTGCTCTCTGAAAGTCCTGTCTTCAACTCTTCTGTCATTTGCAGCCTTCCTTTAATTTTATTTTTAACACTCTGTCGGTCTGTCTCCCTGGGATCACTCTGTGGCAGGGGCATCCCAGAGGAGCACATTCCTCTCCTCTACACCCTGCAGGAGCAAAGACCCTTGGGAATACCCTAATCCCAGTGCTCCTAGGGATAAACTGAGCAGTGCAATCATCCCATGGTCTGTTTAAACCCCGCTGGGAGGGAGATGCTCACAGGGGAGCTCTGCAGTGACAGGTCCCATCACCACCACACTCCATTCACTGCAGGCATGGCCCAAGGCGCCCTCACATCCTGCTCATCCTCGTGGGCACTCACACCACAAACAGGCAGCACAAGGCAGAGCAAGTTTGGAGTTCACAGTGACTTTGGGGGTCACCTTTAGGGAGAGCTGAACAGGGTTTACCTGAGCGCAGCCATCTAACGTGGTGCCAGCACTGCAGCCCTCTCCTACACGTGGGCATGTTCCTCATTTGATGCTGAGGCTGGTGGGCAGGCAAACACTGGGGTTGAAAACCAGCAACAAAAAGCTGTTGACTTTCTGTGAGAAAATTGCATATTCTGTGCTCCTGTCCAGAGAAGTAGCATTGTAGGGACTTATAATGCACCCGCCTATTTCCAAAATTGCTCGGTTGAAAAAGGGTTTCGTTATGGGAAAAGGGTAGTGTTCCTCCTTCTTTTCCCACTGTAAAAGGTTTCCAGCTGGAAATACTTAGAATTTCATCTCCTTCACTGTAAAAGGACACAGCCAGATCTCACCCTGCCTACTAAACACCCCCAGCCTGAATACTAACAATGCACAAGCTCCCCCAGCTCCAGGTCTTTCTGGAATTAACACTCTCCAACCTGCCTCCTGGTGAGCCATTAGGAGCTCAGGTAGGAAGGAAAAGTGGGGGCTTTGGGGCTGAGTTACTTCAGGATCTCAGCACCATTCCTCACCTCTCTCCCTGTAATCACACAGCCCAATTTTTATCCACACACAATCGTCACCACTGAGTCCACTTGTGGTGTCTCCTGCAAGACACCACTGCCAGCAACAGTGAATTTTCCAGCAAACATGGCATTTTACCCTCCCCTGTAAAACTTGCTTGCCCTGAAATTACTTTTTGATTCTGAAAAGGGACCTTTTCAGGGAAAATGACAACTACCTTGTTTATTTGACCACTCATCTGTGTTGCTGAGCAGGAAAGGTATTTTTAGCCTGGCTGTCAGCCTCACAAATAGTCCAGATTTCAGGATTTTTTTTTTCTCCTGTCTCACTCGTTGCCACCAATAAAAATTTTGCAACCAGAAGTTCTTTCTCAGAGTGAAGTGTTAGCCACGAGAGAATCCAGCCCTTATTCCCAGGGACACATCAGCTCTGCACAACACAGAAACCCTGACTTTGTTTGCACAAAGGAAGATATGACTGAAATACAAAACCATGTATATAGCACACAGAAAGAAATAGGGCTTGCAGCAAAAAAGGAGTTGCTTTTAATTCTTCTGTTCCAGGATTACCTCTGTCAAATTTTCAGTGTTTATACATGTAGCAAAAGTATTGCAACTTCAGGGTGGACCCAAACAAAAATACTCGATGATGGAATTTATTTTAAACCCTGTTGAGGCAAGTCCATGCTTGGGTGACATGCTCTCAGAGGATTTCTTTCTGACATGGCTTATTAAAAGTACATGTGGAGTCAAGACAATTTACTGTACACTCAGAGTTTGGTGTGCCAGACAGTTGATTTCAGCCGTGTCTGTGCCATGAGCCTTCATCTGCACTCTCCTCTTCTCGGTTAACTCATGCTATCCCTTGCTGAGCCTTCATTACGAATTAAATTGACTCAGGTAGTAATAGACATCCCAACATGGAGGCAAAATTAATCTCATTCAGTGCTGAGTCCCTGCCCAAAAGCCGGAGAAAGCTCAGCTCAGCAAAGTCTGTGAGCAGATGCTTAAATTCATCCCTATTAAACACAACACATTAGTGCTTTCCTAAAGATTTTACAGATTTGGGACTCCTGCCTGATTTGTAAGTGGTGAGTGGCTTTGATTTCTGTGTGCCAAAGGAGTTGGAAAGAAATGTAATTTTTATATTGAGAGTATTTCCATCAACAAAAGATGAGTGGCTCTAAGTAGGTCCTTTTTTTCTGTGTATTTAAATTAGATTAAATAAGATTATGGTATTATTAGCATCATTAGGGTTATTATTAGGAAATTACTATTCACAGCACTTTTACTGTCATATTCTACAATAAGGACAGCACATCTATTAAAATGATTGAACATCAATACATAAGCTCCTAATAATCCAATGGTATCAATGAGTTCATCTTTTAGATTCAATTGCAAAAGTCGTCGTTTGCTGGTGATTATCCAATTGTTCATTAGAAGGGATTCTCTGAGACTCAGCAGCTCTCTAATGATGATGCATAGTCATTACATTTCAGTCAACCTACTCGTGGTGCAGACACTGGATAGCATTTAGCTGCTGCTATTCCATTGTTATAATTGCCATGTAACAATGACATCATGACCCAGGCCGTCACATCAGAGGCTTGTCTTGTTACACAGCTTTAAACCACGCCAGAGAGATGTGGCTGGTGCTCAGACTGTGATTTTCGGGGCCTTTTGTGGATGCTGCATGAAGATGAGGTGGTCATTGGTGGAAGAATGCATTGCTTATTCCTCTGACTCGGGGCTGAAATTAGGTCTATATATCAGAACATACGCATATAATACATATATACACAGTATAAATGCATTCTATATATACTATATAGAATGTAGTAACAATATATATCAGATATTGTAAGTCTGCATTTGTTTACTGTCTATGAACTACCACATGTTGGTAGATATTCCACTTGTTCGAAAATCTTAAATTTCCAGTTCCCTCTCGATAGGGAGGTGTGGTCTGAAGGTGATTGTAGCCATCAGGGGAAAAGTCTGATATGTAAATAGCTGACACTGAGTGTGCACTTAATCTTTGACATCCTGGACTCTGAAAATAGGGTTTCGCCTTCTTTTTGCCACTTGACTCCTCTCATTTTCAAGCAGCGCATCGCAGGAGATTATGTCTTTCAGGACAGGGATCAAGAGGGAAAAGAAAAACCTCAAATGTGCTCGCTTCATTTGGACAATTTGAGTGTGAGAGGAGGGAGGTCTTTTAGAATTACTCAGCAACATTCTGCTCATGTTGAAACCAAGACGTCCTTGGACTTCAGCAGGCGTGGAGCTATTCAAAAATAACTGTCAGTTCACCAGAATATTTCAAAAGTAAGTGGGAATCAATTTTCAGTTATTTTAGGCTTGGTACTCCCGCAGCAATTTACACTGACTAAACTTCTGTACCTTTGCAAAAGTGTAAGCATTCAGATTTTGTGCCTGCATACACCCATTTTATGCACTCACTTTGTCCCTTACTACCCAGGCAGTGACAAGCTGCAATAGCAGCCTTGTTCCACACATCCACACATTCCAGCTTCAGACAATATATATCTGAAATTGCACATGGGATCAGATATAAGGTATCTCTCTCTTTTTTTTTTTTTTTTTCAATTTAACAGCCTCCGTTACGCTAACTCAGTGTGAATGCAATGGAGATCCTTAGAAATCACTCCGTTTTTTCCTGCATAAAACTAGCCAGAAATCCTGACTAGTAAAGCTCCAGTAAAGGTGATTTCCATAGTTGAAGAAGGATGGTGATTTTGCGCCTGCATCAAAGAGTAGGTTCAGCTCCTGTGTTCAAATTGCAGTTGTTATACACGTTCAGCCTGTGATACCACTTTGAGAAATGTCCATTGGCCAAAGCCCCCTGTCATCAGCTCAGTTTTGGCTAGAATTTGGATGCAGAGGTCAGGTTGGCAAGGAGACTCCTAGGAGAAGGATTTCAGTACATATCATATATGGAACACTAGTCGCCATGTATTGCTGAACAGGGATGGTTTTAAACATTGCCAAATTCTTTGCTGAATAGGTGTTAGCTAAGTGAGAATGAGTGCAGATAGACAAGGTTAGTTATGGACCTAAGGGACAAAGAAATGCACAACTTTCTCCTTCTTAAAACCTCTGAGCTGCTTCAGAACCATTCCTTGAGATTACTTTTTTTCCCATTTATCCTTCAGGAGTGCTTATGGCATAAGTTAAGCCATAAAACACACCCAGTTCACAGTCTCCAGTCACAGACTGATGGTGTCCATCCCGTCTTTGCAATAATTTCATTGCCTATTCTGTCTTTGCAAAGGAATAAGGAATCCAGTTTTGGGCAGAAGTGGATCTGGATCTGACCAAATATCTCTTTAGTCTCTGTGCATGGTAGTGGGTGGCAGACAGGGAACACCATCATGAGGGTGTCTCTGTGCTGCCATTTTCAGGCAGCCCCACCACCACTTTCAATGCTCTCCCTGGAATTGGCAGCCTCCCCTTTGGGACTGGCCACAAGACATCCCCAATACTGAAGTGTTTCCAAAGGAAATACCAATGGCACCTGCCATTTAGAGAGCAGGATGAGCAGCCTCATCTGCTGTGGCTGGATAATTCATGCCTGCACAGATCTTTTTTCTCTACTCCAGCTCCTTCTTTGGTTCAGCCATGGGTCTTATTCAGGCAGGCAAGAAGCTCTGGTGCCCTCCTTAGGCCTTTGCTGTCTCTCTCAGGGGTTGAAAGAGGGGGAACTTCTGCACTGAGGTTCCAGTCCCAATGTAATTCTCCTAAGAAGTTTCCATTTCTCAGTCTGGAACCATGATGTAACTCCGTGTGACTTTATGAGTTGTGCATGAAAGAGTGTTTGCGTCAGAAAGGCTCAGCCCTGACTTAGCACATGAGAAAGTGATTAGGGAGACAGGGGAAGATAAATGTCCCAAGAATAAAGATGAAAAACTGTGGGATCTGGCTAATTCCAGAAGCTTGATGCCAGTAGTTACAAAAATAGTAACTATGCACCTCAGCCCACAGTGGTTCTCTCGAACTGGCTGCAAACAGCCACATGAGCAGCATCAAAATTGTTGCATGTATCTGGAATAAAAACCCTACAAGGAATGCAAGAGATACCACAGGAAGGCCTCTACTCACCCATGTGCATGTCCCAGGGGGATGCATGTGAGCTATCTGTGTTGATAAGGGTGAGACTGCCTTGCTGGGACAATATTCCGGCAAGCAGGAAAAGATCCAAGCCACTGGCTGCACAAGACCACGGCTATCTTCAGGACTGATGTTGAGGCTGACTCAACATCATCTTGGAGGAGTGATAATGGCTTGCCACGGCTCATCTGCTCCCCAGTGGGAAGGAGCAGCTGTCAGTGAGAAACGACCAAGGGAAATGCTTGAATGCCGCGCACGCCGCTGCAGAATGAGGTGACACCTATGCAGGAACAGATTTATGCAGTCGAAGATCCTGGATTCCCATCACCAGGCTGTCAGGCAAGCAAAGACCAGTGCCAAGAATAGAGGATAACTGAGATCTGTGTCCAAGCTATGAAGCTGAACCCAATCCAAGATGCCCTACGGCTGTTTTAACTAACTAGGAAAACTTAAACATTCCCCCACAGTCAGACTCAATCTTTTGCACTCATGGTACCTCAACAGTTCCTCTTGCCGTGATAAAGGCTGTCAAGAAACAAACCCGTGGTATCTGCAAGGAAGTTTTTGAGCCAGTCAGTAATCATTTGTATCCGTGCCTTCAAACTCAGCAAGAATGTGGGGTGGGAATACGTTGTTATATGCACATTCCAGCTGCAAAATATTAAAATCTTCTGCAAACATCGTGACCTAACTCACAATTTTGGCAGCTACCACTCTCACAGGGATCATCTGCTTATGACACATTCCTTACTTCATTTAAGAGACATGTTTTCAAACAATTGTCATGTGCAATTTCCTCTGCACCTGATATTTTTCTTGCAGGGATGAGACAACTGCAGCAGCTTGGTGGGACTCTGACCCCTTGTGTGCCACTGTCACACAGTGCACATCCTTGAGAAGAGACAATTCCTCACAGCCAGCAGCTGTGAGGAGAGCAGGGCTGAGAAAATTTGTAGACCTGGATGCTGCCTTAAAGGCCACTTTTAGCCATTTGTGACTGGCTTCTGATAATGTTGGTGTTCATTATTTTTCTTCTCTATTAAATAGAATGGAAATGCAAAAAGCAAAACACTGGGGAGGACTGGAAAGACCATGGTCATGTACAGAAATTTTTCTATCCACCATACTATTAAAGGAGGCTAGTCCAGGATCATGGTCACAAAAATTATCAGAGGGCTGGAGCACATCTCTTAGGAAGACAGGTTGAGAGAGTTGGGGTTGCTCAGCCTGAAGTAAAGGATATTTTAAGGAGCTCCAGGAGAGCTGCATAGGGACTGGGGACAAGGGCCTGGAGGGACAGCATACAGGGAATGCCCCAGAGGGCAGGGACAGATTTTGGCACATTGGGAATTAGGAATTGCTGGCTGGGAGGGTGGGCAGGCCCTGGCCCAGGGTGCCCAGAGCAGCTGTGGCTGCCCCTGGATCCCTGGCAGTGCCCCAGGCCAGGCTGGATGGGGCTGGGAGCAGCCTGGGACAGTGGGAGGTGTCCCTGCCCATGGCAGAGACCTTGGAAAAAGATTATCCTTAAGTTCCCTTCCAACCCCAGCCATTCTGTGATTCTGTGCTGAGCCTCTTGGGTCATTCCCCACGAACCACCCCTGCACAGTTTCACCTGGAGGTGTCGAGCTGCTTCCTGGGAGCTACAAAATTTCTGTCAGAATAACCTTGGATAGGCTGAGACAATCCATTGCAGACAACAAAATGAGAAAGCCATTTCTTCAGTAAACTGAGAAAAGAAATTCTTCCCAACAAAAAATAAGCCACCCAAAAACCCTCACCAAATTCCGTCTTACATATGCACAAACAGCCTTGTTTGTGCTAACAAGTCTAGTTTCATGCATCTCCCAGTCAAAAGTGATGTATATATAACAGCTATCACATGTAGCAATTAGAAACACCCTGACATCCTGTTCTTTCTGCTCCTTCCCCCTCTCCAATATTCAAAATACTTCAGCTCCTAAAAACACTCACCCTCATATCCCATTCCCCTTCATGTCAGCACCAACCAAGTTGCCCTCTTCCTTACCTTCTTTAAGTGTTCAAAGGTAATTTTAAAGAACACCTCATTTAGCTTTCATTTTACTGAGATTCAGCCTGCCCATAAATCAGGGCTGAAGGGGAATTGGAGAGGGTCTCAGCTAATCAAAGCTCCAATCTCTAAAATGTTTAAATATAAATCAAAATAGTTGAAGGCTCTCCAAAGCTTCAATTTTCTTTGAAAGCCTTAGTTCTTATTTTCCCTGTGCTTAGCTCTCAATTTCATCCTCATACCTTGAAGGTATTTTCTAAGTATTTTTTAGTCATTTTCTCCAAGACATTGAGCTGCCTGGTTCAAGAATTATATTAAATTTTGACCTGTGAGGGAGTTGCTATGCTCCCAAGTAGGACTGCTTTGTCCAAATTAAGGTTTTAGGGTTCAGCTCCTAAATTGAAGTTTACTAATGACTTTAAGGCTAAAAATGTTCCTAGGATCTATTGAAAACATGACTTTGATCATCCATTCCATATTGCAGTCAGAACTACATGCTCCATATGTCAGAAATGATAAAATGTTTCTGCCTCCCTTTTTTGCATCAGAAGTCTGGAAGTCTGCTAAATTAATCTGCTTACCTATCTTTATCACATCTTATAGTTCTGGAATGGAATATGAGTTAGGAAAGTTAAGAATATAAGCTTATTTCTCTCTCTTCCTCTGTCCTCCCTTCCCAGTGTTAGTTAGTGAGAGAAAGAAAAAAAAAATACACATTGTAAAAGATATTTTAATCCTTGGGTTTAATAATTCAAGCATGTGAGTTTACCAAAAGAGCTCTCACTCAAAGGCAGATCCTTTCACTCTTCCCAATGTGTGGGGTATCAGCATGTCACATCAGTGTGTTTCCTTTTGCTAAAATGACCAGTCTTTCACAAAACTCTCTTATTGGAAGAAAGAATGGGAAATGTAGGGCATAGGAATATTTGGACACTTTTCTGGGTGTCTGGTGCATATGCAAAGACATCCACAGAGGAATGAGCTTCCGTGCAAAACTGAAATAACTGTTAACAGAAGGTGTACACATATTTTTTGTATGTACAACACATCCACAAAGGTTATGCAGTTACGCAAATCAGGATTTAAGAATATGTCTTGAAACATACAATTCTGATACTTCTCCCACCTAGGATAGTTCTTCAGTTATCGGGTGACCTCTTCAGATCTCCTTTAGAGATCCTTGAGTTAGGGCAGATGAACTCCAATAAAAATACACATATGGGCAAGGGTTGGAAGATTGTTGGGCAAAATTTTCCACACAACACACGTTTTTGCTTACTTTAATTGCTAAACATATTTCTGTGGATTAAACAGAATTTTGGAACCAGAGTGTTTTCAGCTGCTTCACACAACAAGAAAATTTTGGGGGATTTTAATCATAGAGAGAGTGCAATTTCTGTCAACAAAATATCTGATGGATCTTCAGCTGCACGTGTGCAAGGCTGACTGCTGACTCTGGTTTGCTCTGATATTAAATACATAATCTGAATTAAAGTCCAGGACACCATGACACTGAAGGGGCTAGTGATCCCTGAAAGGAACAAATCCTGTGTGGGAAAGGAAAAGGAAAAGGAGAAGGGAGGGAAAAAGGGGGAAAGAGAAAGAGAGAAAATATTTCACTCCCATATCTGTTAACATGATAGAATGGAAAATGTAGGATCCTTGGGCCGACTGAAAATCAGCTTTATCTTTAGGTGATGCTCATAACAAAGCTCTCTTTTATTTGGCCTGAGCTCATAGGTAACTCTCACTTTTCTCTTTCTACAGAAGGAAAGTTGAAAAATGTTTAATTTCTCAGCAGCTGTTTTCATTCAGTTTGGGAACAGCCTCACAGAAATAATCAAAAACCTGTTTCCTGGAAAATGAAGTGTTTTGCATCACACCCTCTTGGATTTTTGTATTCTTTTTGGGCTTTTGCATATTATCATCCAACACAAAACTAGAAAAATCGAAGCAGGAAATCATCAAATAAATTAGAAAAGACTTCTTAGAACCTTGCTTTGGTACCCCTCTGAAACAAAGCCTCATAATATCAAGTGAGTTTTGCAAAGTTAGCACTTGAGCAAAAACATTTCCACAGGTGAGGCATCATTCACTAGACTTTTCTGAACAGGTTGAAACGCAGAAAGGAGAAGGAAAATGCATTTTCTAAACAGTTGGCACAAAATATGTACACAGACAATGTGTACATAAGCAAAAAAGTGTTCCTTGAAAACATGGTATGAAACAGTTGTCCACATTTACAATAACACAGAAAAGCAATACAAAGGAAAGGAAAACGTTGCCAAAAGAAAAGGGGAACTTTAAAATTTTACCCTCACCCACATTAAAATTTTCAAGGCTGCATTCAGTCTGGAAGGGAGCGCACGGGATATCAGGCCCTAGGATGTCCACCGTGGCATAAGGAAGGAGAGGGGAGAAACTCAAACAACTTTTGGCATGGTACGCAGTGAGTTTCTGAGCAGAGGGATGTGAATCAGGACCTGCGGTGTGGGGAATGGTGCTCCATGACTCTGTTTCCACTGCTCCACTTTTCCCCAGGGCTGCAGAAAGCATTGCCCGTCCTAAACCAAGCAGGGAGCCGCTGGAAATCCCTTGGGAAAACTGAGTGCTGAGGGAGAGGCAGCAAAAATGTTGTCTTTTCATTCAATAAGGAGGAAAAGTAATTTCTTTTCTTTCATGCTGTGAGCTTGGCTGACAGCTAACCAGACTGCAGGTGTCACTTGACAGTGTGCAAATATTGTAATACATTAGTAATATAAATATTACTAATGAATGACAGGTATCAAAACTGTAATTTTCTCAGGACTTTGTAGGATCTAGGTAAACCACAAATCAGACACGGATGTGCTGACAGACAGACAATACAGACCATTGTATTGCACTTACACAAGGACCTGTAGCATGGGAATATATTAATTTTTAATGGAAAACGTTATTCTTTATGGTCAGCTCTTTCAGCAGCATAATTTATCAAGACTGACATCAACCAGATACACCAAGGATTGATGTTAAAGTGAGGGGGGGAGGGGCACATCTAATATTTACAAATGGCACAGCTTTTAAAATGCCACTACTTAGAATCAAGTGCAATTACAGTGTATTTAAATGAGTATTAAAGTATTTGTATTGCCAGTTTGCAAATTCAGCATCTTGAGAAGCCCAAATGGATTTTCATGTAATTATTGTCATTAACTCAAAGAAGTAAATGCTCAGCAAAGAGTCTGCTCTAAAAAAAAAAAAAAAAAAAAAAAAAAAAAAAAAAAAAAAAAAGCAAGTGCATAAATGTATAATTAAATGGCATCTTCATGCTTATTTCCTCACATGATCTCCTAAAATATACACCTCATAACTGCAGAGTACCTTGGTGACATAGCCCAAGCTGCCTTTCTGCATAGCATTAGCATCAGGGTAAGCTATATTTGGGGTCTCAGAAGTTTCTCTTAGGAAGGTGACATTGAGAAATTTTCTTTCCCTGAAGCCTATTTATCTGCTTTTCATGCTAGGAGATCCTTGCCTGCCATTTTCTACAAGTACTAGGAACAAAAACTTTGCCAAACATTTTTACTCTCATGACTGCTATGCCATCCCTAGTAAAAATCAGAGTTATTGTGTGTTCCACATCAAATCTCAATCAAAATGACTCACAGTTATAAAATCGTAGAATGACAGAACAGTTCAGAAGAGAACTTAAATCTCATCCTGTTTCACCCCTGCAATGGTCAGAGACACCTTCCACTGTCCCAGGCTGCTCCAAACCCCTGTCCAACCTGGCCTGGGACATTTCCAGGGATCCCTCACAGGGCAGAATTTCTTTATAATAAATGAGGTCATCCAGCTCTTCACTTCTTGTAAGTTTGGATATGCTTTGGCAAGGTGAGTTTTAGAAGCTGATAAACAGTAGAGATCAGGAATAGCTGGAAATTCCAGGCTGGAAAGCGGTGATTCTGTGTTTGACACCATGGACATGTGGCCTCAGTGAGCCCTTCAGTGTCCTTGATCCATCAGCAAAATGGGCACAGGAGTCCTTATGTTTGCAGAATGTTCTCATCATCCTTATTTGATATGAAGGCTCAAATCACTGGTCAGTTCCAGGAGTAACATTCAGTACTTTATAAGAGAAAACCTTCAACCTACCCCTTAGGGGCCATGAGCCCCTGAATGACATTGCACTGTCCTTAAGAGTCTTTTACAACAAGATAATTTAGAAGGATATAGGGAGAGCAGGACGTTTTGGCATTGGCTGAAATAGAAAAGGCAAGAAAACAAAAGAAAAAAAAAAAAAAAGATTGTTTGGCTGGCTTTAATGAGGATGCAATTATAGGCAGGGAAGTCTATGAGGAATCTGGTCTCTGTACAACAAATGTCTGCATCAAGGCAGAGAGTGAATAGTTACTGGAAACAAACAATGTGACACTCAGAGTGCTGGGCAGCCCTGAGAGCTGGGCTTGGGTGAACCTGATGGAGCTCAACAAGGCCATGTGCAAGGTTCTGCACCTGGTTTGGGGCAATGCAAAAAACAGGCTGGATAGAATGGACTGAGGGAATCTTGGAGGTGAAGGACTTGGGAGTGTTGATGGATGAGAAGCTCAATATCCATGAGTGTGCACTGGCAATCCATAATCTACATGAGAAAAGGAGACGGAGAAGGGCCTTGGAAAGTGCATGGAGTGGTGGTACAAGGGGAAATGACAGGAGTAAACACTGTCAGGGGACAGGTTAGATTGATTTCATTATATTAGGAAGAAATCATTCCCTGTGAGAGTGGTGGCACAGGTTGCCCAGAGCAGCTGTGGCTGCCCCTGGATCCCTGGAAATGTCCAAGGCCAGGCTGGATGGAGCTTGCAGGCAGCTGCTCTAGTGGAAGGTGTCCCTGCCCGTAGCAGAGGGCTTGGCACTGAATGATCTTTAAATATCCCTTCCCTTTTCAAGATCCCTACCAGCCCAAACCATTCCATAACTTTAGCATTTTATGATTCATCTCACTTTTAGAGAAGGCCAATATTTGCTCAAGATAAAAATAATAATTTATTCTTGTTAAGTAATGGTGACTTTAGAAAAGAGTCTGATCAAGGAACTGCTTTCACCAGGCTCAGATGTTTTCACTCATAATCTCAGTGCTACCCTGTTGTCCGACAAGGAATATTTCTCTCTTTTGATTGTCCCAGGTAGGTCCTTGTTCCACCTAAATGTAGTACCTGCTCTCAAACTGATGCATGAACTTCATTTCAACTGCTACAAGAGCAATTTCAATCTTAGAAACGCCAGTGTCTAGCACAGGGCTTTGTTTTATAAACATTCCTTTGTTAATGAAATTGGAAAAGTTCAGAGGAGGAATTTTCCATGAGAAATTCCTCATGCAAGCACTACTTAAAAGTCCCTTCTCTCAAATTTGCTTTGACAGCTGCTTGGGAAATAATAATAATAATAATAATAATAATAATAATAATAATAATAATAATAATAATAATAATAATAATAATAATAAATCTTAGCCTTATTTATATATCAGCAGATTGAATATCTGCAGGTTAAGGCACTGGAGCCCAAATTTCTGGGTCTTCATCATGATGCTCTCTGCTGTCTTTTGGCTGGATCAAACCCACACAGATAGGGAACAAGACCCAGGCTGGTGATCAGCTACTGGAGACCTCAGTTTTCACAGGACACCAAGGAAACTCTGCTGATGCCACGAGCCAAAGGGAAACACCACTTTGTGGTGTCTGTGTATTTCCCAAACCCTTTAAAAGCCTTTTTTTTCTTTCCTTACTGCCATCACAAGCTGATTCCACCTGCTGTCTCTTAGAGACAGATTGCCATTTCAGGGAAAGGGGGCTGGAACTTCATGATGTGTTTCCACAGCACCCTGTGAAATGGTGATGGGATCTCCAGGGATTTCTGAAGTGCAGATAATTAATCTGACAGACTACTCTGCGGAGGGGCTGTCAATCAGGAGCGAGCTATTCACATCCCCTCTGTCAGGCTCCCATCACTCCCTGGAGCTGCTGCCAGGTCTTCAGCAGCCAGAGCAGAGGGGAGAGGAAAGAGCCACGGCCAGCTGGTGCGGCCTGGGCCAGCTCCCTGCACAGGCTAAACATTATTGCTGCCCAGGGCAGGTTATTGCTGCAGGAGCGTCAGAGCTCAGAGCATCTCTCGGGGTGTCCAGAGCTGCCAAAGACCCTGTTGGGGGGTTTGGAGACCCTGGCACACAGCCCAGAGCATCTGGGGATTTGATTATGACCCATGGAGCAAATTACCAGCTTTGTATGAGGACCTGAAAGTCATAGAAGTTTGAATAGTGTAATAAAAAATTATCACAGGGTTAAAATGCAGATTTTAGGATTTTTGGAATGGGGGTTCTGGGGACAAGATGGAGGAATTTGGGTGTGTCCAGCCTTTCATCTTCTCCTTCTTGGTCTCTATTTTCTGCAGTGATGCTGGCACTTTGGGATTGGTTTAGAGTAGAAGTGCACTGTCTAACATAGGTGATAGGTATTGGAAAGTAATTGTAAATATGTTATATGTAGTTTGTAGTCTAAAAAAACAACACTGCCCCAGGGGGGGTTAAAGTGCCTTTGGCTGCCCTGCTGAGCAGATCTCGGCAGGGCAGAAAGAAAATTTTATAGATAAGGATTAATAAACAACTTCAAGACCGAAAACTGAAGAGCTTTGACTCATTCTTCAGACGCGCGGGCCGAAACAGAGACATCCTGCACATCTCGGGGCAGCAATTACCAACCAAACTCTGAGAAAGGAGGACAGGAGGAAAATGAGAGTCGGGAGTAAAAGCTGATATGGCCCTGCAGGTTGAGCACCTTTCAGCATTTCAGTCTCAGGTGACAATCCACATTGTAGCTCCTGCCTGCATCTCCCGCGTTTCCCAGAGCTTTTCCACCCCAACTCCTGTCCAACTCTCCGGCACTGCCTTTGTCACTCTCCTGACATGAGTGACCTGAGACAAACACGCACCCAGATTTAGAGGAGTTTAGGGACAGATGAAACTGATGCTCTGATTTCAGATTCAGAGCCTGAAGCCATTGAGGACAAACAGTGAAGCACCCGAGCTGCGGGCCCCTACAGCTCTCCCTGCTGCCATGAGCTGCCCCACAGGATTGCGGTGTAAAATCCATCATGGACCTCAAAAAGAGGCAATGTGTAAATAGAAATAAAATAAGAAGTTAATGAAAGGTTGAGTGCACAGACAGCACAAGAAAATATGGGTGAGGAAGCCTGAGGAATAGCCCTGTGCACCACGGTCTCCATCAAAAAAAACTGTGCTGATTGAACCAGCAGTGTTCAAACTGGATAATGAAAAACTGTGAATCATGCAAAAAGCCCAGTGCTCATTTCACTGCCCTGCAGTTGTAGCACAAAGGCTTTCCAAGAGATAAATATTCCTATCGTGATGAGTGATCTTTGAGTCTGCAGCTACGTCCCTCCCTTGGAAAAGGAAGTGATGGAGTGCTGTTAGCACTGCCTTGTGCCCCTTTGATTTCAGCACTATAAATATTTCCCTTGTCACTGGTACTGGCCACAACAAGGGCTGGCTAAGAAAAAAACCCTCTCTGGAAATCAAAAGAGCGGAAATCATAAGGAGTGGGTTTGGGCTTTGCAGTCCACCCAGGACACACAGAGCTTTGAGGGCCAGCTCCTAGGAAGAGTGGCCTGTTTAAAATCAAAACACTGATGTTTTTATCGTTTCTTAGTCTTGAATTAATGAAGAAAGACAAGAGGAGAAAAGTAAATCTAACTAGGCTTTGAGTGGGACGTTGTCTTGAGATGATATATTCAAAGCTTTATTATAGAATCACAGAATGGTTTGGGATGGAGGGGACCTTAAAGATCACCCCATCGGGGACACCTTCCACTATCCCAGGCTGCTCCAAGCCCCATCCAGCCTGGCCTTGGACACTTCCAGGGATTGGGCATGCAAAGTTTTTCACCATTCCTTCAAGGAAGAAAGAGGACGTGTGAATGAGAAAATGAACTAGCATCATTGATGTTTCTTTCCTATATAAAGATATAAAACTGATGGGTTTTTTTAAAAATATCTTATTTTCTATTTTTATTATGTCTAGTGTAAAGCACTATCTGATGACAGAAAGCCTACTAAAGTGTAAGATAAGAAAAAGTAAAGTATCTGAAAGGGGAATTTTTGTTGAGTGTTTATACAACACCAGTGCTTAACCTTTGGTCTTCAGAAAACCTGTCTTAAAATTTAAATACTGGCACTTGAATTGATTCACATGGTCCTTACAAAGCAGCTCAAAGATTATTCACTGAAAGTCTCAGCAAGGACAAGCAGAGAAATACTAGAACTGAAAGTGCGAAAGCCTGTTGCTGAGGTTCTGTTTGTCAAAAGGATGCACAACAAGAATTTAGAAAACTTGTAAGAGGAAGAAGGGCAATTGCTGAAAAACCCTCATAGGTTACCTCTATACACTGCTTCTCCTAAATGTCATAAATAATTCAGAGGAGAGAAGCCAAGTTGCATCCCTTTCTATCTTGTCCTTTTCTAAGATAGAAAAGACCGTAAAGATTTCCATAAATAGCCATTTTCTGCATTAAAAGCTGCCTGTGGAGAATGTTTCTGCCCTGCTTTCCAAAGAAAACAAGGACTTACATGATCCAATTTATGTGCGTATCATCTCATCTCTTCGTGTCCTCTTGACAACTTTTGAACCTGTTTCAACAAAATTTGTTAGAATTGTACATGTTTCATGAAAATTTACTGCCTGGGGGAAGACAGGGACTTGATTAGTTGCACCAGACAGAACAAGAGAGGCTCCAGTTACCCTTTATCAAAATGTGGGGAATCTGTGTTGGGTGGAGACATTATTCATATCACAGCTATGGGAAAATCTCAAATTGGCACCCTAGTTTAACCAGAAAGTTCAAACCTGAGACACACATCCACAAGAAACATGGTTTTGTTAATTCTGCTGCTCATGGAACAGCTTGTTCCCACTTACATCTTTAGTTCAAGATATTAGCAAAGATGACACTTCTCCCATTAAAACTGCAGTTTCCAAAAGCCATCAGCTTTTGACAGCAAAAGGAAAAGAAAAAAAAGCCTTTTAAAGACTTTTTAGATGTCTTTAAAAGGTGACTCTTCAGGACCATCTATGCAAACAAACTCCTCACACAAGCATATGTCTGTTTCATTGTGCTGAAATACGAGTGGAGAGAATTTGGGCCAGCAATCCAGAGCTCCTCTGAGTGCAGGTTGGGTGTGCTGTACACAAAGAAAGGCACCAAGGAGTTTGTGTGGACTCTGACAGATCCCTTGAAGTCCCAGCAGAAAGGAAATATTTTCTGTTCACCACCTAGGGGTGGAGATGCCAGAACATCACAGTGGTCCCAGCAACGGGGTCCTTTATCCCATGGGCCCTTGGTACTTCTCAAAGGTTTTTTGCATCTAGACAAGTTGTTGGTGTGTTGCCCTGTAAATACATTCACACTTTATTTACTGATGTCCAATAAAGCCTTTGGCGCTGTCCCCACAACATCTTTCTCTATAAACTGAGATGGACTTAATGGGAGAACAATTAGATGGATTAGGAGCTGGTTGGATGTTTGCATCCAGAGGGTTGTGGTGAATGGCTCAGGGGTCCATCTGGGCACCAGAGTTATTGAATGTCTTCATTAATGACACAGACAGAGGGATCCAGGGGCAGCCACAGCTGCTCTGGGCACCCTGGGCCAGGGCCTCACCACTCTCACATGGTAGAATTTCTTTCCAGCACCCAAGGACAGGTGGGACAGGGCTTGGAGCAACCTGGGACAGTGGAAGGTGTCCCTGCTCATAGTAGGGAAGTTTGGAACTGATGGTCATTAAGGTCCATCCAACCCAAACCATTCTGTGACGTTATTGTCCTGCTGTCACACTTGTTCTGTGGCTCCCCAGCATTTCAGACTCCTGTATCTCTTTGCTTTAGGAAGACGTGTCCAGGAGCCATCCCCAGTTACCAGCACACTGCAGGCTGCACCAGGCAGGCTCAGCTCTGCAGGAGGACAGATCATCCCCCGTGTCCCTGGTGAGTTCAGGCTCCCTGAGCGTGTGCGGGTGTGTCTCCCTGTCCATGGAAGTCTCTCATCTGAGTAGGTTGTTCACCTCCCTGCTACGCCAGACCCTTTCATAGAGGCCAGAAACTCATTTAATTGGCAGGGAAGGCAGTTTATCCCAGCTGCCTTTCAAAGTGGTTTCTCAATTGTTCAGGGAAGCAGAACCAACCATATCCCTTCACTGGAGGACACCCTGGCAGACAGCACACAGGAGGATCCTTGGTGTTTGCAGCACCATGAACACATCCAGGCCACAGCAAGGCCCTCAGTGCATCCCGTAGCTCTGAAAACCTCAAGGGTCACTTTCAGGATGTTGTAAGGAGCAACTACTCCCCCAAATTAAAACATATTTAGTTCCTTGCAGGATACAGGGGAAATGGGGTGGAAGAAGAGCTATACCATACCTAAAAAGCCACCACTTCTCTCTACAGCTACTACTCAGAGAGGGAAGGGTTGTGTGCACACATCGCCTGTAGTAGCAGAGCCTCACAGAATGACAAAATGGTTTTGGCTGGGACATCTCCCACTGTCCCAGGCTGCTCCAAGCCCCATCCAGCCTGGCCTGGGGCACTGCCAGGGATCCAGGGGCAGCCACAGCTGCTCTGGGCACCCTGGGCCAGGGCCTGCCCACCCTCCCAGCCAGCAATTCCTAATTCCCAATGTGCCAGAATCTGTGCCTGCCCTCTGGCAGTGGGAGCCATTGCCTGGGTGCTGTCCCTGCCTGCCTTGTCCCCAGGGGCTGTGCAGCTCTCCTGGAGCCCCTGGAGGCCCTGGCAGGGGCTCTGAGGTGTCCCTGGAGCTTCTCTGGTGCAGCTGAACAGCCCCAGCTGTGCCAGGCTGGCTCCAGAGCAGAGGGGCTCCAGCCCTGGCAGCAGCTCCGTGGCCTCCTCTGCACTGGCTGCAGCAGCTCCAGCTCCTTGTGCTGCTGGAGCCGGGGCTGGGGCAGCTCTGCAGGTGGGCTCTCACCTGAGCCCAGGGGCACAGGGGCAGGATCCCCCTGCCCTGCTGCCCACGCTGGGGATCAGCCCAGGGCAGGGGGTTCAGGGCTCAAGTGCACACTGGTGGGCAATGTTGAGCTTCTCTTGACATGGTTTAGTCTCTAAAAGGTAAAGCAGGGCATGAGCGTGGAGGTTATTCCCTTCAGAATGGACTCCATGAGGGTGTAACCCACAGCCTTTCAGGAGAAATGGCTTCACCTCTTACAGCCAGTCCCTGAGGGATGCAGATGGCCCCACTCAGTGAGACATCCAGTCTGTGACTGCTAATGGTCACATCTGAATTGTGGATTATCTTAGGAAAGGCCATGCCCAGGGATTAATATAAATAATATATCACTGTAGCCCATCCCCCTCCCTCTCTATCAAATAACAAATTATCAATTCAAGAAGAGTCAAGAAGATTCTATTTAAATTACAAACAGCAAATATTGGCTTATTTTGAGCTAGTTGGTATGAACTAGCAATCACATTAAAATTTTCTTATTTTTTGGAAATACATTTCATGTGCCTTTGCATGATGGCAGCCAAGAAAATGTTGTTCAGATTTTCCAAGGTGATTCACTTCCTGGCTTCTAACAAACCTGGTAAATGTCAGGTGCCAAAAATTTCTTCAACAAGATTTTTGAGCTGGAATGAAAGTTCCATTCAAAAGAATAACTTAATAATTGTTCATGCTACTGTTTTTCTATTTTTGGGTCTTCTTAAGAAGACTTCACAAGATATAAAGTATTTGGTTGATATCTTCAGTCCATTTTCAGACTCTCAGGGGAAATGTCAGATGCCATTTTGATTTTGAAGTTCATTTAGGGACATGAATCTCACAGTTGTTGATGTCCTGGTTTTTCCTATTCATTCCTTCCAACACTGCAAGCACAGAGGCAACACTTGCAATGTTTTCAGTGTCTTTTTAACCCTTCTTAAGTGCCTTTTTTGAAAGCAATTTCACCAAAGGCCCTAATTTTTGGAATATGCTAGCTGTCTTCCTCATGAAACAGATTTGCAAATTGGAATTCCAAACAGTAGGGTGCATAAAAAGCATCTGATTCCTTTTGTACCACTGATGGGCCTGAGAGGCAAAATCCTCCAAGTGTGGCAATAAAGCAGAGACAGCCAAAGCAGGTGAATTGTGGTCTGCAGGTGAATAAAGGTGACCTCACTGTAGAGAAAGGAGCAGCTTTGCCATTTCCCTTCCCAGTGAGAGCTGCAGAGCTCTGTGGGCTCTCTTTACAGATTCCATTGCCATGTGCACTTGGCTTATTAATTAAAACATATTCTTTACTGTTTTCAATACATTAAATTGAATGTGTCTAATGAATATCCAGCTGCACTCTTCTTTCTTTATACATAACAATTTAGAATCATAAATTGCACTCATTTCAAGCCAGGAACATTTTTCCCATTATATGGCTGCTGGTGATAATGTATCAGACGGCAATAATGATGCTTGATTTTCATAAGCTGCACTAAATGGTAAGTGCTCAGAGCTACATGTTTTGATTAGCAGACTAAGCAAACCATGACATGAGAATCCTTATTTACACTGACTACCAAGGATTTTTCCACAAGGTGATTTATTTAGGCAAAGGGACAGTTCAAGTGTGCCTGACCTGCCTTAACTGAGTTCTAGATCATCTCAAGCTGGACATCTGTGACACAAAAAGCACTTGAGTGATTGTCCTATCTAAGCCAGATATGCAAAATCATATGCTGGAATTCATTCCGTGCAAGATTTACCAGGAAAAACCAAGTCTATTTTGATGCTGTGTGTGTAGAAGTCCAATCATACGCAGAATATACTCTGGACAAGACAAGAGAAGAGGTATTTTGTCATAGATGTAGGTTTCTGCGCCCTCCACTCCTTTTCCACCTCTCCTGCACCATCCTCTGCAGCAGCCCCGCGTCCCTCACGCCCTCCCTTCACCGCGCAGCCACGCTTCTTCCATTTCACAAGTGCGGTCCCTTCCCGGCACGCTGAGAAAAGCAAACACACCCATGAGCGCCTTCCCTCGCTCGCCGTGCCTCGTTCCTTCAGCTCCATCTACCGACACCCTGAACACGGAGCGGCCGGGGCAGCGGCTCCCTCCCGCCGGCCCCTCTCACCGCCCCGTGTCAGCAGAGCCCCCGACACTCAGCCTCCCTGGGCTCAGGACAGCTGCTCAGGCAAGCGGGATGTTTATCTGGATATTAGTCCTTTGGGCTGTGACGGAGAGCTGTGATTTAGTTAGGAAAGCAGGATGCAAGCCGGCCAAAATGAAGGGTTTTATTGATAGCATCGTTACCAGACTGCTTGGTCTGAAGGGTGTCCCAAAGCCTACAGGAGGCAATCAGTGCAAACTATAGAGAGGTGAAGGAATGAAGATGAAGGGATGTGTAGCCACATTAAATCTGAGGTCTTATTTGGCTCAAATTTACTGCTAGTGTTTGACCTTGATTGCCAAGTACTTTTTCACTTCAAGTGTCTGTTAGCATCTTTCGCAGCTTTTCTGCGCTCGTGTTTGAAGGGGTGTGTCAGGTCATCCCCATCTTACCTGGAATGGCACACACCCAAATAATTGATGGCAAGCAAGGCGACAACGGAGAGATTTCTCTTCCAGCAGTTGCATTGCTCCAGTCCATGCTGGGGAAGTCACCTCTGGCTCCCTGGGCAGGCAGAGGTGGAGGTGGCAGTGGATGACTTCAGGGGGTTACTCTGAAACACTGAAATGATTCATACTTCTTAAATAACTTCTTGATCCCTGGTTGGAAGCAAAACATGGAGTTTTAAATATCCTTTTGAAATAAGGACTGGGAAACTTTTCTCCAGCGATATACTTGGTTTAAATTTGGTTTGGTAAATAGTCCAAACTACTAGAAGTGCCTCTAAAAGCATTACTGGATATGACTCTTGAGTGCTGATTGTATTCAGAAACACACAGCTCTGCAGGTCTCCAAGCATTATTTGAACCCTCCCTGGCGACAGACTGATGCTGGAAGTCACAGAGAAATGGGCATTTCCATCATCTCTGCTAGGAACACCTTGACAACAGACTCTCCATTCCTGTCACTTGTGGTTCCAGAAACTCGAGATGGAAGTGGAAGGGAAGGGGGAGATTAGAGGTATTTTGTTTCCTCCATCATAATGAAAGATTTTGTCAGATACATCCAGCACATTCAGAGACTGAGCAACACATCCATCATGGGGTTCTGAAGGGCAACATTACAGCTTTTATCTTCTCCCCAGCATATCTAAAGTTTATAAAGTAATTTGGCAAGCCTTTCTGAAGATAACCTGTCACCTGGAAGGTTTACAGCCTCGCTTCTGCTCTGCACTACCCAAAGAGGGGAAGGAGGTGTACAAATCCATCCCAGTGAACTCAGCTGGGCTGAGGAGAGGTAGCACAGGGAACCAGCTTGGCTTGCAGCTTGCTGTATCTGATATGAGCTGTGAGAACTGATAGGATGTGATCCAGCTCAAGGCTCTGCAACAGCAGAGGCAAAAATTGCATACAGGCATTTTGGGAATGAGAGACAAAGCTAAGAGAGAAAGTCTTGTGGTGGAATACCCTGGAGAACTGGATTTGCAGCTCCTCCTGCTGCCACTAAAAATTGGTACTGTTCCTATGAGAGCCTGACATCTCCTGGGAGCAGTTATAACCCCAGACACCCCAGTGTCTCCCCAGCAGCAGTGTGAGCAGCCAGAGCCCAGCCAAAACCAAACAGACAGGTACCAATATCACACAGCCATCATGCCCACAGAGCTTGCTGCTTCCAGCCATCTATTTTCTTTATATCTGGGCCCGTGGTGCCTGCAGCTTGGAACTGTTGTGCCTCTGCTCAGCACTTCCCTGCTCTGAATTGCTCCTCGAGCATGTAGCTGTTTATGCCAAGATGCTGCAGTCGATAGAGACATGTCCCCACCCTGGGCACTTAGACAGAGATTTTTACTCACTCTTGCAGTAATTTTTCATTTTTAAAGATCAAGCAGTAAAGCAGTTCCAATGAGAAGGCTGGTGTGAGTAGGAAAAGAGGTAGGAAATGCTTGTTCTGCTGGAGGAAGCAGAGGCTGAGGACACGCAATGTCTTCTGTCTAGGCAGGAGCGAGCAGCCCTCCTGGGCCCTGCTCCATAGAATGGTTTGGGTTGGAAGGCACCTTAAACCTGACCCAATTCCACCCCCTGCCATGGGCAGGGACACCTTCCACTGTCCCAGGCTGCTCCAAGCCCTGTCCAGCCTGGCCTTGAGCACTTCCAGGGATGGGGCAATCACAGCTCTTCAGGCAACCTATGCCAGGGCTTTGCCATCTTCACAGCCAAGAAATCCTTCCAATTATCCCATGTAACCCAGCCTTTATTCAGGGTGAAGCCATTCCCCCTTGTCCAAAGTCCATTTCCAGCACTCCTGTGGTTCCTTTGGGTGCTTGAAGGCTGCAGTAAGATCACCCTGGAGCCTTCTCCTCTCCAGGTTGAACAGTAAGACATGGCTGTGGCCACAGCAACAGCCTGCCAAGGCAAGGCTTGGATACCTGCAGTCAGAAACACCAGATAAGGCTTGTCCTTTTAAATAGGTACAGGGTCCTGGGGCGCTCTCCAAGGCAAAAACCTCACGGCCCATGTGTTTGGTTGAAGTCCAAACCAAACTGCCTCTTTATACAAGTCATGAGGCTGCGGACTTGTTCTGCAGCCCCACGCTATTTCTGCATTTCTTCACACACATTTAAGCAACCAGTGCATAATCCCCACAGCTGCACATTTCCACTGTAAATTTACTGTCTGGTTCACTACCCCCTCCTTACACACACACACACACTCACACACATACACACATGCACATATAACTGTGCTCAGTCTGTGCCAAGGCTGCAAAACCAATTCATAAACCACTTAAAATTAACACAGAAAATTTTACCCTCAGCCATCAAGTTTCTGAAGAGTGACAGACTTGGTTCAGGTACAACACAGGGGCAGAAATGGTTTAGATTTTCATGTAGAAATGAGTTTATGGGGTTTTGGGGTTTGCTTTGGTAGTGGGGAACACAGCAAATATTCCAGGAAGCTTCTATCAGAAAGTTATGCAAAACAACAACAATCATCTCACCAAGTTCCAAACCTTATCCTTCCCTTTCCCCCATCATCTCCAAGGTATTATCTGTTAGCCACATTTTTAAGCTGTAACAAAGAAAACAGAATAAAATCAATAGCTCTCTTTGCAGCTAGGAGGACAGAAATTTTCAGCTTCCCATTGGGAAAACTGGTTCTTTCTTTCTTCCTTTCCTTCTAATTTTAAACTTCACTTAAGGTTCAGTGATTGAACAAAAGCAGACAAAAAATATTGCAGTTATCTGACGTACAGAAGTGTAACATGAAGTCTGCTCATTATGGATAATATTTATGGCAGATCATAACGTTAAATTACAACTCAGCCGCCTCAGCCAGAAATTTGTAACACCACACATGTGCTTCTAATTAAGGGCTTTTGAAGTTGCCCTGGATATTTATTTCAAGGGATTTAGTGCACTGAACGATTAAAGTTTGCTCTTGTTAGGAGTTCTGCAATCGAAAAAAAAATTAAGAGAGATTGCAACTGGACCTCAAACTAATATATACATTCATTTTTGCATGAGTGTATGCATGTACATCTGTTTATCTATTGCCATAAAAAAATAAAAACGTGTGTGTTAACATAGATAAAAAAATATATTAAAAGAGGGAGACAAAGGGCCCTTTGTTTCAAACGTGGTCCGAGTCCAAAATTTGTGACCGTAATTTTGTTTATAGGAAATCCTTTATAATGCTAGTTTAGTGTTTCCATATGGAATTCTCACAGGACTCTTTTCTCCCTCCCCCTCAACCCCCCCATGTCCCTCTTTTATTTGGATAAGGCAAGAGAAAAGTGAATGTACATTCCAAAGATGCATAGTCATTCCGGATCAAATTCAATGGATTCTGGCAGGAGTTGAAAAACACAGATGCAGTGTTTTAGGTCTCCTGCTGTGCAGCCTCCAGCCATGAGTGTCTGGTTGAAGCACTTTGTAAAATCATGAAAACCCTATTAAATTCATGAAATATGATATACTGCATTTTCGAGCTAACTTTCCATTGAACTGTCCATGAAGATGGAATTTGGCTGGCCCGCTTTTGGTGCTCACACACACACACACACACACACACACACACACACACACACGTACACACTCAGGCATCTCTGAGTGTGCATCCCTGCACACCAAGACACAGCCAGGAGCTCCTGCAGTCCTTTATCCTCTGCTTCTCCAGCTGAATCTTCCTCTCCAAACCAGCAGAGCCTGGATCAAAGCTCAGCAGTTCCCACCAAGCCTGCTCTGTCTTTGCACCACACGACTCACACAACGACCCCCAAAAATTAAAGAGGTCCTGATGTTTAGGCAGAGGGAAGCGAGCGTCCAACACAGCTGCCCCTCTTCCAACTTAAAACAAAATCCCTTGCTAGGAAACTGAAAGCAGCCCGATATTCTTACTTCATTTCCTATTGGGTTTCACATAATAAAATCATCATATGTTTAGGATTGGGTTTCCTTTCTCCTCTTCTAAATGAAAAAGTGGGAGCAGTCCCCTGAGGAGAAAGGTCTTGCTGTTAAAATTGTCCTCGAGACACGGGCAGTTGCGGCCCCTTGCATGACTGTCAGAGTGAGAAAAATATGTATTTTAGTAAAGCTGGCCTGGGCCTGCTTATTTATGTCTAGGCACCCACGTGGCTGAAAGCTGTAATAAGTTTAACGAGATGTGGCTGTACCTGAGCTCACCACGTGAGGTTTTCCTTACCTCCGCGAGAGGCAGACGGCGCTCTCCCATAAAATGCGTTGTACTTCCAACTGTGTCTTTTATTCAAGGATCTGTAGGTACTTTGGAAACACTGAGATTCATATATGCTCAGGCCAGACAGGAGATTTGAGCATTCAGCCCACATAACACTGACTGTAAACTTCATCCTGTAGCTGCTGTATTGAGCGCTGCAATGTTGAGCTTCAGTTTTGAGATGAAGACTTCAAGAGAAGAAGGATCCACTGCCTTCCCTGGTAGCTTGCTCCAACAGCCAATCAGTCCCCCTGTTAAAAACATTACCATGCAATAAATAAGCCTTGAGGTTTAGGAGGATCTAAGTTGTATGTCTGTGGTTAAGATTATCCACGGGAGTCTTAACTCTGAAGTTTTTAAGTACAAATAGTGATAATGTGCATCCTTTTCTGTCCATGGTGTCTACCAAGTTCTGCTCCACCAAATCCACAGGTAGTTTTTAAGATTCTGTGTGGAAATGGTGATGATATTTGAATATCTCTTCATAATTTTGGTACAAGGTTTCCCATTTTTGTTGTGTACATTTGCTGCCAGTAGATGATAGAAAGATGTAGGTTGGATGATTGTTAATTGTGTTCACATTTTCTGATGAACTGTGTTACTGCAAGCAGTAAATCAGTCCAAGACTAGAAATTGCTTTGCAAGTCAAATATCCAGAAATTTGTCCATGTAACTTTAAAATTCCAGATCCCTTTGGAATGGAAATAAAGGCTTAAATTTCAGGACCACAGTGCAAGTTTGACACATTTGCTGGCCTCAGATATGCCAAAACAGAGACAACAGGATGTCTGCTATTTCCCATTCCAAATAAGAAGGGAAAAGGAATGCCTAAAGTCCCTTAAGTACCCACTTTTTTTGGTATAAATAGTTTTGAACTTGAGCTTGTTTCAATATTGTTGTTTGCTTAAGGGTTAGATGTGAATTCTCTTAGGTTTTGATTAGATGATTTACCTTCTGTAGGTGCCTTTATATCTCTATTTACTAAAAAGGGAAGTCTAGAGTAACTTATCTGGACCTCCATGTCTTTTTAGACATTTGCTTTGGGTGAGAATCCCTTCTTTTTTCCTTACAAAAACACATTGAAATAAAGACATTTGCCCAAGTCTTGCTACAGCAGTAATTGTCTAAGAACATAAACAAAAATGGGTGTATCAGAGATATGACTTTTTTGTTGATGAGGTTAGACTGTGTTATAATTCTATATCACGTACCAGCTAAGCTTTTTTACATGTCTTTAAATGTCATTGATATTATGATTCATAATACAGTGCTCTGTGGTCTTCCAATTTCCTTTAAAAACTGAATCATACATTTGCAGACACTGAAGAAACATTAATTAGCAGGGTTTGTGTTAACAGACATCTTGAGAGGATTAATGTGCAAAAATTAGATAACCAAGTGCATGCCATTAAGGCTTAAAGTGCTGCTCCTGCTGTGTCATGTGAACATTTTATGTGGAAAAACACCTGTATTCTGCATCATGCAGCAAAATAATGGGGGACTTAATAAGCTTTACTAATTTGATATATAAAGTGGCAGCTACAGGAAGCGTGTATTTACTGGCAAGGAAGATTGTTTAAAAGAAACAGACAGAAATGGCCTGGGAATATTTTACTGGATATTTGTGACGGTGCTCACAGGGGTCTGAGGATGAGGGAAGAGACGAGGATCTGACTCCATGTTTCAGAAGGCTGATTTATTATTTTATTATATATATTATTTTAAAACTATACTGAAAGAATAGAAGAAAGGATTTCATCAGAAGGCTAGCTAAGAATAGAAAAAGAAAGAATGAATAATAAAGGTTTGTGTCTCGGACAGAGAGTCTGAGCCAGCTGACTGTGATTGGCCATTAATTAGAAACATCCAACATGGACCAATCCCAGATGCACCTGTTGCATTCCACAGCAGCAGATAATCAATGTTTACATTTTGTTCCTGAGGCCTCTCAGCTTCTCAGGAGGAAAAATCCTAAAAAAATCTTTTCTGAAAGGATTTTTCAGAAAATATCATAGCTACAGATATCCAGTGAGCAAGCTGAGTGAAAATAAAATTTGGTATGCTATTGTCATAGCCTCCACACTCCAGCTCCAGCCCTTGCTGGTTGGAGCCATCATCACCGGGTGCACATCCCCTTTGATAGGGACACATCTCTTGCAGGGATACCTTTGGTGGCAGCAACCAGTGTCCGTGCCTTGAGTCCCTGTTATTCCAAAGCCCCCTGACACAGGAGGGAACATGAACCAGAGGTGACAAAAGGATGCCTGGTGCCCTCATTTCCATCTCTGATCAAGATGTCACATCCTGCCTCGCAGTGCCAGAGCTCCCAAATTCCCCAGTCGTGTGAGCCAGCTCAGACCAGAGCCTCATGAGCATGGATTTACAGGTTGTTTCCAGAGATGTCATGGAGGTGAGGAACACAATCCACAGAACTCACAGAGGACTTTAACCCTGTTATTCTTCACTTACACAACAAAGCTTACAAAAGGTTATGGGCCTGTTGGAGCAAGTCTGGCGCAGGGTGACAAAGATTCTCTGCTCTGGAGCCAGCCTGGCACAGCTTGGGGTGCTCACCCACACAAGAGAAGCTCCAGGGACACCTCAGAGCCCCTGCCAGGGCCTCCAGGGGCTCCAGGAGAGCTGCACAGCCCCTGGGGACAAGGCAGGCAGGGACAGGAAAAGAAGATTGTAGAGTCCACGTTCCTGGAGATGTTCAAGGTCAGGCTGTATGGGGTTCTGAGTAACCTGGTCTAGTGGAAGATGTCCCTGCCCAAGGCAGGGGTGGAACTGCATGGTGTCCAAGGTCCCTCCCAATCCAAACCATTCTGTGATTCCAGGATTCAAAAGTAAACAGAAAGTCCCCCAAGAAAGAACAGATTACACACACTTCTGCAACTAAATTCTCTCCTCATTTCTGTATGATTTAAATTTGGATCAAAGTCTCTTTGAGGAACCAGGATGCTCCTTACCTCTGGAAAGGCTAAATCTTGGTTCTGCATTCATGAAGTGTACTGCAGACCACCCAGCTCCATGACCAACACAGAAAATTTTACCACCATGCAAATAACAGTACCTGATAGAACATTATCATTAGGATTGGCAGCAATAGCCAAATAGCTCCATAAATTTTCATTTCTGTACCCACAGCTATTCATTGCTTCAAATTCCATCTAAGCAGCTTTTGGATCACAATTTTTCTTCCCACTCTCCAACAGCAGTAAGACTGTGTAAAGAGAAACATTCTGCTTATTGCTGAAATGCAATTAAATGCTTTATCCGCCACACAAGGTACCAGATCCCAAATCCTTCCCTGCTGCCCAAGGCAAAACTCCAAAAGAGTTCAAAACAACCATATCATTACTGGCAACCATATCATTACTACACATCAGAAGGGTATTTGCCGTGGAGTAAAAGGGATGGCACGGTTCAACAGTTATTTCCTAAAATTCCCATTTAGAACATTTATAAGGTAAAATGCTAGTTTTTCAAAATACGATTCCCCATCCACTTGTAAATCCCAGTAAACAAAAAACAAAACAAAACAAACAAACAAAAAAAAAAAAAAAAACAAAAAAAAAAAAAAAAAAAAAAAACAAAACCAAAAACACCAAAACCTACAAACCCCCCCCCCTACTTTAAATTAATCTGAACTTTCTTGCTGGTGTTCTACTTTTAGATGTTGAACTTGTGTTAGCTGTTCTAACAAGCTTATATTCTTCAGTATTATTATTCTTACTATTCATTCTTAACATTATTCATTCTTAACATTATTCATTCTTAACATTATTCTTACTATTCATATTGGGCTCCTTTTGGAAGCCTTAATAATATATCCCACTAGGCCACGTGTTCCCAGTCCAAAAAGATGGCTCTGCTCCAAAATAGTTTGGGATAGAAACATGGAACAAAGGAAAAGTTTGATACAGACAAACATGTGAAAACATGAACACAACACAAGGCCAACCTGGTCAGCTGAGCCCGCAGGAGCTCAGCACACCAGAAACTGCTACCAAATGTTATTGCTCACACCACTGGGCTGATTTAGTTCAGTTCACTTATTCCTAACAAGGCAATTATTCTCACCACCATGGCTCCAATTTCCCAGTGAGCCTGGAAGAAGACTGGGAGAACAAGAGAAAGTAGGAAGGAACTGATTAACATCAAATTCCTCAAAGCTCTAGAACAGACTTTACACTGAAATACCCAGGGAGAAACACAGCTGGCTCTTAGAGGCAGAAAGGGTTTGTCTGTGGGGTTATAAACTGGATTTATGGGTGGCAACCAGGAGGAGGACTTGGTATCCCAACTTGTTGTGTGTATACAGCATAAATGTTAGCTTTAGATCCAAAGGAGAAAAATTGCATAGACGTATGTTTCAGAACAGGAAAATTATACTAAGAAAATAAAAGCCATTGAAAAAAATCTATACACATTAAAAAAAAATACAGAGAACTGAGGCCACACATTACTAAAAAGTACCAGTTAATTTTATCAAAGATTCATCACAGAGGTTGGAAGAGACATTCAAGATCAGATAGTCCCACCATCAATCAACACCATAATCACCCTAAAATCCAGATGCCCCTTGAACAGCTCCAGAGATGGTGACTCCACCACCTCCTTGGATAACTCATTCCAATGCTTGACCACTCTTGCAGTGAAAATGTTTTTTCTAATATGGATCTGAACTTCCTCTGGCAGGACTTAAAGCCTTTTCCTCTCATCCTTTCACTTTGGACATGGCAGCTGAGGCTGACCCTTACTTCATTCTATCCTCCTGTCAGGGAGCTGTAGAGAGAAGGTGTCCCCAGAGCCTCCTTTTCTCCTGACTAAACACCTCCAGCTCCCTCGGCTGCTCCTCATGAGACATTTCATCTAGACCTTCTCACCCACAAGCTTATGAACAGCAATTGCACTTGTACTGCAGATACACAAATTAAACTCCTATTTTCTATCTCCAGCTCCTGGGACATGTTCAAGGCCAGGTTGGATGAGACTTGGAGCAACCTGGGATAGTGGAAGGTGTCCCTGACCATGGCAGGGGGTGGAATGAGAGGATCTTTAAGGTCCCTTCCAACCCAAAACATCCTGTGATTCTGTGATTCTGAAATAGACACACTTCTGTTTGGTGCTTTGAAAGATTCCCAATGAGAACCAGCTACACCTACAGGTCCCACAGTGTGTTTGGGAATATGAATCAGTTAAGATCCACCGTGACAATCAGTGGCTAAAGTTTGCTTAGCTCCCAAAAACCCTGTGAGGCAGAGACCCTCACACTGCAGCCCCTGAAGTCAAGGGAAAGTGTTCAAAATTAATTCAGTAGGGTTTGCACACAGCTCACAGGGATTTGATTTCTAGGGCTGTTGATCTCTTGCCTTCCATGAGCACTAATTTTCCTCACATATCTTTCAAAGTAGTTCAGCTATCTCTTGGATAATTTCAAATCTGCCAAGTCAGATGGATGTGTTGCATGCCCTGGTCCATAAAAATGAAAGGCCAGCTATTAATTGGCTTTGCCTTCAATTTAGTGACTTTGGAAAAGTCCCTCTTGCAGCCACAACATTTTATTTATCGAGAGATATATTCAGATCTATTTATTCCAACAACGAAATTGTCTGGTTTGCTGCCATTTATTTTATAAAAGAGATAATAAAAATGTAATGAGTATGGAGATTCAAAAGTGGAAATGACACAAAGAAAGCAATAATCATTAAAATAAAAATATAAACAAGTCTATAAACCAAAGCCTCAAGACATTTGCCATGTATAATGTAACTTTTATACCTCTTACTTCATAATGCATAACTTTACAAGAAAATTAATTTAATGCTTTTACTAACCTTACTCAACCCCAATCAAGTAATAGGTAGCAAGAAAAACAATTATATGCACACAGAGTAAGCTTTCATTTAGTTCAAGTGGTGATTCAAGTATTTCAATAGCATAATAAAGACCTGAAATCTATTTAACCAATGGCAATGCCCTGAAAATCAGTTTTTCACTAGACTCCTTGGATATTTAAATCCACATAAACTTCAGAGCTGTTATGGGATACTTATCTGTACCGACCTCTATAAATTTCATCAGGTACTTCAGCCATGATACAGAAATAAACTCAATACACAGGAGGAACAGGGCTTATGGCCAAAACATGCTGTCAATAACAGCATGGAAAGGAGAGGAGAGGAGAGGATCTCGGGTCACAGTCTGAGAGGGCAGGAGGAAAGGACTGACACCCCTCAGCCCACCCTGGTAGGATCACCCACAGCAGAGGGTTTGGCCGCGGCAGCTCACACCACCGGCCCAACCCATCCCTGGAAGTGTTCAGTGCCAGGCTGGACAGGGCTTGGAGCAACCTGGACTAGTGGAAGCTGTTCCTGCCCATGGCAGGAGGTGGAACAGGATGGTCTTTGAGGTCCTTTTCAGCCCAAAGCATTCTGTGATTCTGTGATCAGAGCTGAGGCCTGCTTGGGCTGGCAAATCCTCACCTTGCCATCCATGTGACACCATGACACCTCCCGTGAAGCTGGAAGGGGTTGTCAGAACAAAAGCAAAGGGCTAAAAAGCTCTTTAAACCTTCACCTCTCTCGCTGAGGTCCTGCCCCAAGCTCCCAGCAGTGTGATTCCCATTTCACTGCAGAGGGAAAGGCTGAATCGTAGAGGTATTGAAGTGGTAGGTTAAAATTGGGGCATTTAGTCCTTACATCTACTCAGAGATAATTGGCTTAATTTTCCCTGTTGTGAGGCCTTCCTGCCTCCTGCTGCCTTCAAAAGACATCAGACTGCACACACACAGATTAGAAAATAGCACTGACTGTTAAAATGTTTGATTACAGATATTTCCATAATCACAAGCAAACATGTCAGACTTAAATGATCCTACTCTTAGACTCCCCACCTGTAAAACACGAAACAAGGCACTTCATCCACTTTTCCAAAGCAACGACAGGGTTATTTCTAGAGCTGACTGAGTCTTTAGGCAATGGAAGAACCATGCTCAGAAAGTGGAGGGATAAGTAAGTAAATGCTGCAAAAAATATTTTAAGAGGCTTTCAGAAGCAGGAAGAGTTTCTCTGTACTGATTAATCCCTACAAGTTTTGCTCCCACTGAGGTCAGTGACATCGCTGAGATATCCATGGTCACATAAAGATTGCAATTCTCTAAGCAGCTTTGTGGGTAGTCAAAGGCAAGATCTACAAACCAGTCATTATCACAATTCATATCAATCACTTTTAAAACTGATGGAAAGATGAAAGCTTCAGCTCAGTAGGTGGCCTGTTCCAGAGCCTGATCCAGAGAGGACAACAGAGCAATCCATGTGTGCCTTGACTTCAGCAGGGCTTGGACAGGGACTTCATGTCTTTGAGTTACAAAGGTTGGAGCTTTGGACAGACACTGATGGACAACCAACCACACTGGGAACAGAGATTTCAGGCACTCACATTACTGCAGAAAAGCAAGAACTTAATGCAGGTCTGATAAAACAATGATGTTTCCTTCAGCCACCCTCATCTTCAGCTCAACCAACAAGCACAACATTCTTCCACGTTTGGCTGGAAGACTAGGAGAAGTATTTTCTGATCAAGTCGCATCCCAGCTGCCAGCAGAGGTGGAGCAGCTCCTTGTGCCTGGGACAGGGGTCAGGGAGAGGCAGCTGCCAGGCTGGATGATGTTTTGGCAGGCTGAATGCAGCCACAGGTCGTTGTCCTCTGCCTCATGCACGTCCATTCTCCAATGAGTCAAAATTCCCTTGCACCAAGGGAAGGAACAAGGCAGGAACAGCAGTGCCCAAGGTCCCCTCACACCATCCCGTGTATCTGGCTGTGAATGACTGCTGAACTTCAAAATTAATTCTCTTTTCCATATTCTCAGCTTCTTAAACTTTTACGATCTGAAATACTGATCTGTCCCATTACCTCAACCAGCTTGTTGATATGTCAGTTGGCAAATTGGATGCAAATGTTTCTTCTCCTTTCCCTACCATGTCCAAACCATACAGTTACACCATGCTGAACTCACATAAACTCCCAACTGTGTTTATTTCAGAGCTGTAAAGCTGATTTGACTGTTTAAATTGATACAAGGAAATAGAAACAAATCGCTTTACAGCCTCCAAGTTGGCTTCTGCTGCCCAAACATCCTTTTTTCTGCCTCAGGCTTCAACAATTCTCCACCAAATGGATCTGAGCACAAGTCATGTAGATGAGTTATTCCTAGCACATGTATTTTAGGGGGTTTTATACTCAGATTTTTTTCCTTCATTTCAATTCCAAATATCTGGTTTTCCTTAATCATTCATATCCTTATTAAGGACCTTGCCAATGTCCATTTAAAACAAATGATGACTTCTTGAATGGGTCAGACCATCCAGAAAGCTACGACTGTTTCCTCCAGTAAAATCTATAATGAGAACTGTGTGAATAACTCTTTTTTGTTGTTGTTTAATGCTTGAACTGAAAAACAACAAAAAAAAAATATTAGTATAGAATGAGTCTTAAAACTGTTTCATTTTTCTCAAAGGAATGACAACAAGCACAAAAACACAATAAATGTTTTATTGCAGTACTTTTCTCCTTTGAAAAATTATCATCGAATTTAGCTAAACTAGGCTTTAATACATGCAGACTGTAACTCTTTTATTTTCCCTTTCTGCATTTGATCTTTTTTTATTTTCTTCTGACAAAGTACTCTGCTAAACACAGCTGTTACTTCTGGATGTGGAGTGACCTGAAACTGCTTTTTTAGCAATAAAAGGCATCTTTCTCTCTAAAATTATTCTTTTATATCCAAAGACAGAAAGAGATCTAACCTTTTCCTCTCTTATACAGCAAAACTAAGTATTTACTCATGGTGGGGCATTGGAATCAGCCATGGGATTTGACTTGTGCTGCAGCCATGGAAAACATAACCATGGCACAGAAGTGACATATCTAATGCTAAGGGCAAAATTATTTGAAGTGAGTTTCTTCAGTGACTATGTCACCACAGCATTTCAGCTCTTCCTGGAAACACAGGAAATCCCAGAGCAGCCTTGTGGAGAGGTATTTTGGTTCACAGCAAGGAGCCTGGGGTGCATCCCAAGCAAAACCTCACCCCAGATGAGGTTCAGACTAAAGGACTTAAAGCAAGTGGAAGCAGCCCTTGGCTCTTCCCTTCGCATCAGGAAAGCTTCAGCCAAACCCCTGGCTTTCCAAATCAACTTTTCATGACCTCCAAACTAATCCCAACCTTTGTACTGGACTTGGTACAACTGGCAAATTTATATTGTAAGCCTCATTAAGCCTCCTTCGGTCTCATAAATCCTATATTACCCAAGAACTGGCTATGCAGAAAGCACTCAGGGTCACACAAGACTAAGAGTGTGGCATTTAAATAACTCACACTAGTTAGATGCTTCCTCTGCATAACTGGAAGCCTTCATTGAAACAAAATGTTGCATTTTGAGCATTACAATAGAACCCGGCTCTAAACCTAACCTTGGCTGCAGATAAGGCACATCACCTCAGGGTGAAAATTTACTGTGAGTAAAACAAGCTGATGCAAACTCTGTGTTTTCCTTCACTGCTGTGCCAAAGTTCAGCAGCAAGGTTCTGCAATGCATCTTTCAAATCCTGTAAAAATAACTCGTACTAATAATACAGAGAATTAAAAAGGCATAAAGCACATCAAGAGGCTAGAGCTTAAAGTATTCACAGTGATATCTGCATCACAGGATTTGCAAACTTGAAAATAGCTCTGTAGTCACCAGTTTCACAGAGGTTGTCCCTGATCTAAGGGCAGGAATACACACCAAGAAAAAATTCAGAATAAGGCAACCAAATCTACTCAGAGCAGCACACAGTTTTTTTCTATGTGTGAACAAAATTCAACCCTAACCATCATTCTGCAGCAAATCATTTAATATTCATAATCCCACCTGAGCACTATCTTGTTACATGCTCCTACTACTAAACAAAAAGTAGCAATACATTTTTTAAAAAAGCCTGTACAAATTGGCCTGAACCAATTCTACAACTCTGGAACTTTTTTTAATTAAAAAAAAAAAAAAAAAAAACTTCAACAAATAAATTTAAATTTTGAAGTCCTAATACCTACCTCCATATTCTTCCAAATCACTTTGCACCTGCAGCTGACTCCCAGCCACAGGCCGTGTACTCACCTCAGCCTCAAGGTCATCCCCAAATTCGTTCACCTACCCAGCTGTGAGAGGGAACCCAGTGTTACTCTCACGCACAGGGTAAAATTGGGAGTACCTTACTCAGAGACACCAATACCACATTTCCACCTCTTTTCCACTGGAAGAATTAGCTGTTAATTGCAGAAATCGGCCACGATTTTTTCTCCAATTCCTAATTTCAAAGAGTCCCTATATCCCATTCCCTCCTTTCCTCCCCTCTGGAAGAGCAAAACCTTGATCTCCCCCTGGGTCTCCAAGCTCAGTTTGAACACATCTCCAAGCCTTGTCTGGGGAATTCACAGCGCTCACACTTGGAAATGATACACAGAAGGAGATCTGGCAAAACACTCTTTCTTTTTTGCTTGCCTTTCCTTTCCTCATGAACATGGGCATTTCACCTAAAATATTTGATTTCATAGATTTTAGTCCCATTTATCCCCCATAGAATGAGCACTAATTCCCATTCCCAATGCTAGATGTACACAGGGCATCCACTGGCCCCAGCTGCCACCACAGCCACGAGAAACTTGTAAAAAATGCCCTCTGTACAAAAGTAAATAAACCAATACACTGGGATGTGCTGTGCTGAAGTTCACAAATCTTAACCCTGAGACTGTTTCTAAATCCATAATTCAGTCAATCTCCAGAAGACAAAAGGCAGATTTTGGTCTGAGTTGAAGTTCTTTACCAGAAACATGTTTGGAAAGAGGAGACAGCACCACCTGCACTGGTGGGTAAGGCTGAACCTTAGACAGCACCTGACACAACTTTAGACAGCCTCAGAATGAGCCAGCAATGTCCCCAGTCACCCTGCAGCCACAGGGCACATTTACATGTGACGTTGTAGATAAGTAATATTAGCTTCTAAAAATATTAAAGCAAAATTAAACATTTTGAAAGATGTATATTATTTATATATATATATATATATATATATATATATATATATAAAATAGCCATTTTAATATCTTTTGTTTGTTAGAAACATCTGTAAAAGAACATGGCTGCTCTGCACACTCCTTCAAAATCCTCAGCAAAAGGAAGAGCAAGAGAAACCTTGCTCCATCCTGCAGTAAACAAGTCCACACTTGCAAACAGCACTAGAAACATTTTTTATGTACAGCAACAAGAATCCAGAGCAGCTCCACCGAGACTGATGGATATGACCCTTCTCTCACTTATATAAGCGATATTTTATTAACTACAGAGGAATAAAACCTGAGATGACAGCCAGACTCTATCACATAAGTTTTTATCTGCAGCCCTCACTCCTCTCCATCTCTCCCATCTTAGGTCTAATGAAAAGATCATGAACGTTTTAGGGGAATCCCTTGCATTGCACTTCCAAAAGACATAAAGCCATTTTTCCAGTGCGCAATTGCCAATCCCATGGCACAGGAGCAGATAAGATGCCACAGGGTGTGGAGACAACAATTAAATTAAAGAATCCTTGAAAAGTTTGATTTAGAAGGCACCTTAAAGGTATTTTAGTTCCAATCCCCCTGTTGTGGACAGGGGCACCTTCTGCTGGAGCAGGTTGCTCCAAGCCCCATCTTGAGAATCCTGCAACATGCCACCACACCACACCATTTTATTCCAATAACTCTGGAGCCAGCAGCTCGGGAAATTTGTCCTGTCGTTTACAATCTTTGAAGTGCAAACTTCAGGCTCACACAGAACAGAGAGCAGAAGTGATGTCTGTGTTTTCAGGTGAGCAAAGCTGCAGACTTCAAAGGTTCCGCACTAGTCTGTGAAGCCTCTTAAAGATTGTCACCTGAGTTTATCAAAAGCTGGCAGAAAACACATCCATACATCCAGATAAATGCATTCTTTGATCTGAGTGATAAAAACAACTGTTTTTCTTCATGTAAACTCCTTTTTTGTAAATGTTTATGAACTGTGGGAAATTATGTCTCTGCCAGAATTTAAAATAAAGTGATTCAATGGGTTTGCCTTACACTTACCATTCATTATGCTCACAAACATTGCAGGAATCCCAATGGAGTTTTCAAGGAAGGTTCACGATGTTGTAGTTACCAGGGAAACACATGATAAATTGTTGTTATCTGAAAAAGAAAATCCCCATTAACTTTCTATTAAGGAGCAAGCAAATGTGAACTATATGGAGAAATGCCTTTACAGTTTCCATATTAAAATGCTGAGTGCTTTGTCCCAAGATTAACCAAATAATGGCCATGCTCTGACATTTCAATCCACTGTGAACAGCACCTAGCACTTTACAGTCTGTGGTTTACCATGCATTCCTAAAGACAGCCCAGTATTCAGCTGGATCAGCCCAGGAACAGCAGACACCATGTGATTGTGTTTGCAGTTAAAATATTTACAAGCAAAGCTTTGCTAAGCTAAGCTAAGAGAAAAAAAAGCAATGTATTTCACACCAAATTGAAGGGGTTTTGCCAGCTCCCCAAGGCTTGTACAGGATATCCAACCCCAGATGAAAAGCTTAAAGGTTTAACAACAGGGTAATTTTGCGCAGAATAAATAACGTTTCTCAGTGTATGTTAACATCAGCCATTTGGTCATGCAGTACAGGTGTTGCAGACCACCAATCACCTGTCTGCAGAGTACTGATGGAGTCATAGATGATTCACCCTTGCCTTGCCCTTTGTGCTCCCTGGCATGAGAAAACCACACGGCACAACCACAGAGAAAACCAGAAAAAAATTCCTTGTCCAAAGCCCTCTTTGAGCTCTTGCAGTCTGGGTGGGCAGCTGAGGCAGGAATCATCACCCTTAACCAGTGCCCCTCTGACAGAACTAATGTCCCTGCCATCCTTTGGTCACTCCCCAGCTTTTGAGACTGACCACAAGACTGCCTCCAACCTTACTGCAGCACGAGCAGGCTGCCTAAAATCACCTTCAGCCGAAGCTAAATTAAATCTGCCTTCTTCCATACTAAAATGTCCTAAGGCACATTTCCTTCCCTGTCCTCTCTTTCACACCCATCAGTTATAGTATCTCAGCCTGGCAGAAGGTAGCCCTCAACAATGAACAGTAATTTCTCTGGCAGCTCCAAACTGATTCACATTTGGCTGCCCATGTCTGTCACACTCAAGCCTCATCACTACAGCCTGAATCACTACAGCGAGTTAAAAGGATTCATTCTCGTTTAAGAGGTCACCTCTGAATTGATGAGAGACATTCAGTAGCAGACTTGCCCAAGTTTTCACTGTGAATTAATAAGAAAGCAGAGACATTGTCCAGTCCCTTGCTGTATTATTCCCACCTCGCTCCTCGCTGGATTAAAGAAGGCATTCATTTCACTGGAGCTCATGTTTGGATGCCTAAGCTTTGCACCACAGGAGGGGATCTTTAGAAATGCTTCTGACAAGTAGAGGCAGCTTTGTGGGATGTGGGAGTTAATTTTTCCCTCCTGATGAGACGGAGCAGTGACTGGTTCTGAAAATGAAGACAGGCAGCTCACGGTCAGTGTGGAGGAGAAAGACAGGGAAACATCAAAGCGAAACTCAGGAAGATGCTGACACAACAAGGCAGGTGTGACCATTAGGACAGATCCTGTGCTGAAGGAAAAGAGATAGGACAGGACAAGAGGACACAGGAATTCTTCATGGAAAGGGCTGCTAAACATTGGGGTCCCCAGCACTGGAGGTGCCCAAGGAAAAACTGGACATGGTACTCTGGTCTGGGTGACAAGGTGGGGATTGCTCAAAGTTTGAACTTGATGATCTTGGAGGTTTTTCCCAACCTTTATGATTCAATGAAAGAAAATGCAAGGTTTAGATACAGCCTGAAAATGAGGCTCTAGACCAGCATGAACTGAAGGTGGGTGACAGCAGAGAGAAACAGGAGAAAAGGTGGGACAGGGAAGGGACAGTGAGCCCAGGAGCACTACTGGCAGGGCTTTTCCTTGACATATCTGCAGGTCCATTCCTGCTCCGGATCAGACAGGATATCTCACACTCCCTGTCCCCTCTCTTGCAAGAAAAGGCAGATCCTGGTGATGGTCACATATCTAAGGGCAAAATGCTCTAGGGAAGGAGGGATATTGGGTTCTCTCTGAAGGCAGAACACACATCCAACCTCCCTTCCTAGCTGTCAGGTCACCTGGCTGGTTTCTCATAATATCCAGAGGCACAACTTTAGTTGAATGTTTGAGATCACACAGCTTCACACCACAGATTTAGCCCTCACTGTGAATCAGTGTCAGCAGGATGCAAAATAATGGAACAAAAGTCTCATTTTAGTCTGTTGACCTGTTTTCTTTTTCCTTGCCTTATTTTTACTTTTACTGCTCTGCTTCTTAAATCTATTCCTAGAACAAGCAAACCCTTTTTGTTTCCATTTGCAAAGGATTTAAAAAAAAAAAGAAGAAAAAAAAGGAGTGAGACTCACAAACACAAAAAGCCAAAAAGAAACAGAGGAGAGGTATGTGTTATTGGACAAGTGTTTAATTTATGGAACTTGGCCGGCAGAACAAGAGTTTGAATTGTACTTCAATAACTGGAGCTCTTAGAATAAATGTGGCTTGTAAAATTGTTTTACAGTCTGCTTTGCTGAACAGCCAACACCTCATGGAAACCTTTGAAAAACATTCTGTTTAGAAGCTACGGTTTTTATATTTCATATTTTCTCTATTTGTTTTCCCCTCTGGTTTTATAACTGGAACCATATGCAGGAAAACAGGATTTTTGTGTCTTAAAATATCTACCTGACCTGACTACTTTTATTACTGGAAAACAGATAGCATTTTGAAAATTCCTCACGTATGAGGCACTTGGTTCAAACGTGAAGGTGTTCTTGTTTGGTATCCCGGTGAGCTGCAGATTTCCTGAATAACCTTAGGACAGTCACTTAGCCGAGACTCATCACGCCTCTCCCTGCGCACACGCGGTGCAGCTGTGTGCATCTGAGCTGCCTGTCTTTCCCGTTATAGACAGAAACTGTGACAGCATTTGGGACGTGATTCATCTGTGTAGGATGGGAGAGGATGAATCATGCTTCAGATGCATACATTGACCAGATCAAGGCAAGATGCTCAGGTACAGACATCCACACTGCACACGCCAACCCTCGCAGGTCCCACCTCAGCCTCTCTGTGTCACTGAAAGGATGAGGGAACCACTTCTGGGAGCCAATCCATCCCATCCCAACAATGATGTCCCACACACCTGGGTGATCTCCCTGGAGATGATACTGATCATCTCCATGTCAGCCATGGAGAGGCAACATAATGATAAGCCTTTAAATGGTTATAGGGAGTCAAGATGAATAGAACTAGAGTTAGATAATATATTACAAAGAAATCCTTCCCTGTGAGGGTGATGAGGCCCTGGCACATGTTGCCCAGAGAAGTTGTGACTGCCCAATCCCTGCAAGTGTCCAAGGCCTGGAAGGTGTCCCTGCCCATGGCAGGGGGTGGGAGAGGATGAGCTTTAATGTCCATTTCAACACAAACCACTTTATGAGCCCATTAATCCCTTTCTAGCAACACCATTCAGGAGATCTGTGGTAAGGAAGCCAAAGCCTCCTCCTTCACAGCTACACACATGTGCACATGTGTGTGTGACTGTGGCTGTACAGACAATCCAAACACGAATGGTGCCAGCACAGCTCCCACCACAGACACCAATATAATCCTTTAAATAAACTCTGTGCCTCCACTGGCAGAATGGGACATACTGCTGCAGCAGAGGGGGAAAGGAGAAGTAGTAAACTCTCGCCTTGGAGCAAAGTATTGCATTACACAGTACAGAGACTGGGAAAGGAAGACACAGAAAGACTCCAAGACCACACTGTAAAAGCCAATTATCTAAATAAGGATGTAAGAATCATATTTAGCCCCATTAAACTACTCCAACTGCTAATTGTTGTAGCTGTGCCTGTAAAGATATGATAGAACTGCTGCAGGATGTGGCTTCTTTTAACGACTATGATAGGAAAAAAGGTCACCTGAATACCTTTTTTTTCCTTTTGGGTGGTTTTTTTTTTTTTTTAGTTGGTCGGTTGGTTATTTGGTTTTTTGTTCTTTTTTTCTTATTTTAAAGGTCTCAGAAACTGTTCTCAGAAACTGTGCTGCATGCATCCTCAGCAACTGTTCTGAAATGCCCTGATTTTTTCATTTGCTTTCAACATCACAGGTTGATCCCTGGTAGAGCCTCACTTGGCAAAGTCATTACGACTCAGCCAAGCGTTCTGTCACCATCCCAAAGTTTTTCCCTCTAGCTGTACATGGTACTTCTTCTCTATTCTTTTATGGCTTCTTATGAGAGAAATGTGCTTTTGCAAACTGTTTCTTTTCAAGGCCCTTGTGAGGCCACGTCCCTTGAAGTCAGTGCGTTTCTGATGACTGTGCTTTCAGCACAGAAGTGGAAAAATAATTTATCCAGGCTTGGCTTCAGGTACCTTAACACATGGCCAAGCTCCCAACACAAACAGCAGCCCTGTAGAACACTTGGCTCAAGTGATACTCATCACCCACCACGCTGATCATGAACCATCTCACTGTTCCGACCAAAATATTGGGTTGTTTCTGGTTTGCTTTAATTTGCGTGAGGCCACCAGATCACTGAAGGCTTTGTGATATTGGTATGCTGGGAACGTTTTCTTTAGCAGCACAAGCCAAAGAGAAATCCAGAGCTTGATGTAGAAGGCTTTAAAAATACACATCTCTGTGCTGTCAGCACCCTGCGCCTCAAAAGCAGGCTGCAGCCGCTGTCTGCTGGGATGAGCAGGCACAGGTAGGTCTGGAGGTGAGGCCCAACCAGCTGGCACTACCCTGCAGCCTGCAAAATGTTCTTAACAAGCAGGACTGCTCATTACCACGCTGATGAATTGGTGTTTGCTAACAAAAAGCCCTTTCTCAAGGAATTCCTCATCAGCCCTAGGTGTGCCGTAAGTGATTCAGGCTCTCATTAGCCCTAATTAGATAATTGTTAGAATGATTTCTCTGTTATTCATGCAGCCTGTGCCACTGAGCACCAGCCCATCAATAGACTGACAGGTGTTCCCTGCAAATAAATGGTGGTTTTTTTCCCAGGGTGGAATGATCCTGCAGGGATCACTGTGCCCATCACAACCCTCCAGGGTCTCACCCAGCTGCTGCAGCCCCTTGGGCTGTTCTTACATAAAGCCCCACGATTCACCACCGTAGCACTTCAGAGGCTTTCAGCACCCTCAAATATCTTTTTTATTTTCTTTTTGCACTACTTCTTTCCCCCCAAATCTGGTGATTCTTCAGCCTTCTCCTCCAGCCATGTCCCAAGTTGCTTTGTGCCATCTGAGGAGGGTGAGTGGGCTCCATCCAAGATGAGACAGTTCCCATCCAATCCATAAGAAGAAAGCAAGCAGGAATCATGAAAAGGGGCAAGTTTTGGGGCAGTTTTCTTAGTCCCAGAACTTCAATGCCCGACTTGATGTCGATTACAGGCCTGTTGCAGATGGCTCAGTGATTTAAAAGCACCAGCTTGGGACTAGAGATCCCATTCCCAAAATATTCAGGGTTGACCTTGGCAAAGTCTCTTAGGCTGGAACTTTTCTTGCCTGCAAACAGACCTCTAAAAGCTCAGCCACCAGGCTCCCTCTGCAGACAGTGGAAAAAGAGAGGCAGAACACACTCTCTTTTTCCCCTTTTCACAAATCAGCTAGGTATGTTGGGAAAAAGAGACACCAATCACTCTCTGGAGATATTAATGTCTCCCTACAGAGAGGAATTGAGTGGAAAGGAGTCTCATATGACGACATTGCCCTTAACCCCTGACAGTTAAATGATGTGAGCAAGACAAGAATTTTAAAAATACACAGGTCCCACATCTCCATTTCAGAGGGAATTGAGCTATGCAGCCTTGTAAGTACAGGGTTTGGGAGCTCTGAAGTCATGTTTCTGCTTTGTAAAACCCCCAAGTAATTTTTCCTGGTGGGGTTTAAAATAAGCATAAGCTTTTCATATGCTGTGATGACTTAGACACAGCCCCTTGGCATTTATTGTCCCTGCTGGTTAGAGCTGTACTGCACAGCTCATGGAGATTACTGTTCACAGCAAAGGGACCACTCACCTTTCTTTATTGATGCATCCCAAAAAAACTTCGAGACCCTAAGGCATATTCCATTCTTCTTTACATGCATCCAGAGCAGCTCTCTAAGCCCACCTCAGCCCTTGAAATCCTTTGGAAAACACTTCAGGGAGAACATGAGCAAATAAACAAAGCAGACAAAATGGAATAGGATCACAGAAGCAAAGAATTGTTTAAGTTGGAAAAGCACTCTGAGATCATCAAGTCCAACAATAACCCAGCACTGCCAAGGCCACCTCTAACCCATGTCCCCAAGTGCCACATTCACACAGCTTTTGATCACTTCTAGGGATGATGATTCCACCACTGCCCTGGGCAGTCTGTTCCAGTGTTCGCCAGAGAGTTATCTCTGTTAGCAGAACAATGGCTAAACATGCCTGTGAACCTTTGTAGGGAAAGTAACCTCAGTGACAGCCAGGTGCTGGCCTGGCATTGCTCTGGAATCTCTTCCCTGCTTGTGCTGTTGACTTCAGACCCCGTGTCCCTTCCAAAAATTATTGGGTGCCCCACTAGAGCACCCAGGTTGAGCTGTCTGTGGGAATAGCAGGAAATTTCTGTTGGCAGCTGTGGGTTGAGATGCCCTGACTTCCACCTGAAGGCTACACTCAGAGCTACACCCAAGAAAATTGTGCATCTTACAAAGCCTCACTGCTCATTGGGATGCAAGCAGGCACAAATATTTTCCAGTAGAAGCTGGTCTCTTCCTACCTCAGAGGGATGTAAATTCCCAATGTCTAACCACTGCAAATTCCCCCAGCCTAGAGGATACGTGGGAGGAGAAGGGGAAGTCCAGCTCAGCGTTCCCTACACCAAAATCTTTCTGGCTAGCCACAAGGAACTGCCAAAAATGGCATCCACCAAGGACGCCTTAAACTGAAACGAGGAACTGGACTCAGCTTCTGGACAGAATGAGATTACAGATCAGAAAACAAAGCAGGATAATAAATGTTTGTTCCTGCAGAGCACAGCTTTGCAGAACATCAAAACCCCCTTATTAACAACCCCATGAAACACCCCAGGGCTGGAGCCCCTCTGCTCTGGAGCCAGCCTGGCCCAGCTGGGGCTGTTCAGCTGCACCAGAGAAGCTCCAGGGACACCTCAGAGCCCCTGCCAGGGCCTCCAGGGGCTCCAGGAGAGCTGCACAGCCCCTGGGGACAAGGCATGGTGGGACATGACAAGGGAGAATGATTTTAAACTAAAACAGGGGAGATTTAGATCAGATGTAAGGAAGAAAGTCAGCTGTGAGACTGTGGAACAGGCTTCCCAGAGCAGCTGTGGCTGTCTCTGGATCCCTGGCAGTGCCCAAGACCAGTTTGGATGGGGCTTGGAGCAGCCTGGGCTAGTGGAAGGTGTCCCTACCCATGACGGGGTGGAATAGGATGGGCTTTTAGGTTCCTTCCCACTTAAACCAATCCCTGATTATCTGATTCAAGGTTTGCAGGTGTCTATTCCTTGCACAACCACAGTAATTTTTCTTTTATTTTTTTAGACTATTCAATGTCTTCCATAGTATTGTAGAATATAATAATCCTCCCCCGTTTGGCTCAAACAACCCGAGTGACACCCGGGTTTTGTTAATACGGTTCCACTCAAGAACAGCCTCTCTCGCCGGTGCAGCCCTGCCCAGGCTGACGCCGACGCTGAAGGTCACCCCAAAAAGTGCCGTGGGGAAGAGCTGCCGGCAGAGAGAGCCAGAGCACCGGGAACAGGAGCAGCACATTGCCTGTGCCGGGCTGCGCCCAGCATCGGGCCGCCAGGGGCTAGGGGAAAGCGGCTTTCCTTGCTCAAGGACCTTCTGAGGGCGTTCAGAGCCGCGGCTGCCTTTGCCATCCTCCCGTCAGTGCTCCTCTCTGCAGAGCAGCCTTTCGTGCATCCGAGCATCCCTGCCTGCTCCAGGCCCGCCCGGCCGAGCCGCCCGGCAGCAGCTCCCGCCGGAAGATGGTGCCCATATCCCGCAAAACAGGGGGCAAGCCCTGCACAGCGCTGCCCGCTTCGGGGCAACACCGGCAGGAAACCCAGCCACGCTACGACGAAATCACCAGAGCAGATCCCACAGCTGATGCCAGGCTCCCTCCGGCAGCAGGGATGCAATTTTGAGGGTGTGACCTGCAGTGTAGCTCACCGGGCTGCAGTACAGTGTATTTGTGTATTTTTTTTTTCTTTAATGTTCATTGGTAATAGATTTTTAATGAGCAAAGCCCCACAACTGTAATTGGAAAATTAATAAACCCCTACTCCTGCTGAATATTCACCTGCTAACTAAGCATGCAGCCCTGAGCCAATGCTCCTATCCTTGTCAAAAGCCACATGTGGATGCTGATTTCTGTGCAACGCTTTGATGCTACCCCAGGTTGCTCTTGCTGCTCTATCAAAGGCAGATGTGGAATGAGGAGCATCATAGATTCCTGGTGATATACAAAAGCACAAACTCACAACATCAAAAAGGACACACACTTCAGCCTCTCCTCTTGTATTTCCATGTCCTCTACTCTCTGCTGCTGTACTGGCAATTTGCACTGTCTCCAGCTCAGTGCTGGACAAACTTCAGCAGGCTCCCTTCTCAGCACCTGCCACAGTAGCTACACCCAGCCAAGCATGGTCAGCACACAGGTGCTACTCAGTCTCTTGGCAGATGTCGCATCTCATGTCCAACCAGCAGCTTGCCACAGGCCTGCATCAGAAGCTGGAGTGAGGGTGGGATGCTGCAAGGCACCCATGCCACGTCTCTCTTTCCCCCTGCAGTTCTGTGTGTGTGCCACATTCCCATGACAGCAGCAGGGCAGTGCCTGGGCCCCATCCCTGAGAGGAGACACCACTGCAGCACACACCACTCCCAGCTGTGGATCTGGCAGATCTCTTCTCTATAAACATCCTATCTTTGATAAAAGATACCACCACTGGGTTCTGGCGGTTGTCAGAGTCCAGCCCAAAAGGTTTTTCTAACACACTGTCTCTGTGATTTACAGTTACCCTTTACCATCACCCAAAAGAGGATGGAGCTGGGCGAGATCGTTGTGACTGAACTTCCCAATGAGAGGGAGCTGTACAAGAAGGACATGCCAAGAGCCCAGGACCTGCTGTGGAGAAGTGGAAACTGGATCCACCATAGTTTTGGGTATCTCACAGGAGAAATGAATGAATATGGAGAGTGGATGAAAAGTAAGCAGAAGGATGTGTTTGGGGATATCCATATCACCATCAGTACTTCCAGTGAAATGTGCTTTACCCCCTGAGGCAGAGCAGAAGCAGCACGGTCCAAGCTCATCGCAAACTCTGGCCTTTTAATTGTCCCACTCTCAGGCAGACAATCCACTGCATCTTCTGGCCACCACCATGTCAGCAGGCAAAATTTGGCACAGTCCTGAGATGTCTTTCACACTCAATCAGTTACGTGTCATTAGCATCACGTTTCACATAGCAGTGCCAGAATCACACAGCAGGGCTGGGCGTTGAGTCTCCTGCCTTGGACCAGCCACTGTCTCTCATCCATCTGTGGGCTAATGATGGGGAATTGCCTCCTGATAGAGGCAGAGGCTCTTGAGTTCCCAGCCTTGGGGGAGCAATAAGCACTGAGAGGGTGTTTACAATGCCATAAGATAGAAGCCAGGACTGATCTCAAAGGTTCACTGTCCACGCAGGAGCAATGCATGAGCAGACAGTCCAAGATACCCATAATTACTGGGGATTGAGAGGCTGCGTAAGACTGTGGGTCCTCTGTCAAGGCTGAGGTTGTTAGCAGTACACCTCCAGCAATGGGAGAGAAAAAAGAGGCATCCATTTATAGCCAGACCAGTGTTATCCCCAGACACAGGGGAATATCTCCTCCTGCTTTCTCTTTACTCCAGTGGTTCATGCTTTGTCAACAACTTTTCTTATTCAGTGTTCTGGAAAGCTTTGGCCACTGTCCTCTGTTATATTTGAATTTTTACAGCTAATACTTGTGTCTGAGACTAAGTGTATTGCTGATACCTGTTGCATAGCTCAACACCAAATATTAATTAAGATTAGTTCAGACAAGCCTGGACATTTTCCTCTAAGAAACCTGTTCCTCCTCCTTGTTCTTCCTCCTTAACCCTGCCTGGAAGGAATTCTTAGGAATAAGTCATTGCCCATATTCAGAAAATACCCTGGCACCTTAAGCTGCATCTAATGAACAATCAAATTAAGATTATTAATTTCAAATCTTGTAGAAGATAAAAGCTGCATATGCACATTGTATGACCATCTGAACATCTTGTTCATGGAAGTAGCTCCCCTTTCCCAACCATTCTCCTTGCATCATCCTTTAATAACACACAGCAGTTTAGAAATGGTTGCAGTTTTCCCAGAAGAGAGTCAGAGGAAAAACTCAAGTCAATTTGCAGTAGGAGAACAAGCAGCAAAATGTTATTGCAGTGCCTTCATCCCACCTTCCTCCTGCACTCACCTGAGGTATCTGTTTACTCTGTCCAGGTTCAATAACCTTCTCCAAAGAGCAATAACTCTTTGTCCTCTGGAAATGCCTCTTTGCCCTGAGTATTGTCCAAACTATAATTACTGCTTTCTAATTTAGGTTCTTTAGCTCTCAGAATACTTTTTAGAAACCTTTGACCCCCATCTCCCATATACACCATACCTTCATGCTCTAGGTTGCTGATTTTCTTCCTAAAACAGCGAGATCATTTCCTTTTCCTATATTTTCTGTATTTCCCTATATACATACAAAGTATTTTCAGAGTCCCCCCCTGCATTTGAATTATACACCAAAAAGAGTCTGTCTCATTATTGATTTTACAGCAGAATCTAAAGTGATCTACCATGCAAATAATCCTTTGACTATTCTCTGACAACCATAAATAATCACTTGTGTGTTTGGCCCTCCATAAATTTTATAGCAGTACCCAGTACATCCCTATTAATTCTCAAGTGCCAGATAATATGCAGAGACAACAATCAATCAGAGACATGTTTTACAGAAATGTTAATATTTCACCTCTGTTCTATACCCAGAAAGGGGCTGCAATGATTGTACTTTGCTAAAATGATGCATTTCCAATAGTGTTTTGCCTTGATCTCCTCCAGGCAAGCCCTTAATGGTTCAGCTGGTGGACTGGATCTTGCGAGGGACCTCTCAGGTGATGTTTGTCAACAACCCTCTCAGTGGGCTGATCATTTTAGTGGGGCTTTTCATCCAGAGCCCCTGGTGGATGCTCACGGGCTGCACTGGAACTACTGTGTCCACGTTAACTGCACTGGCCCTCAGCCAGGACAGGTAGGTGGCACCTCGTGTCCTCGTGCACTTAATAAAAATTGATGGTTGTGATATTATTTGGAGCTCACTGATGGGTCACCCTGCCTTGTTAGAGACAGAAGACTCAGGTGAAGACAGTGCTGGGGCCAAGGAGAGCTGGCCTGTCCCTGTGGCTGCCTGTCTTCCTGAAAACACACAGTTCTTTCTCCTTGATAGCCATCCTCAAACCATGCAGGTCCTTTGAGCACCAGGATCCCCTTCCATCATCCAGCAGCTCCCAAACTTCCCCCTTTCCACACACCAGTGCAAGGCAGTACATCAGTAATCCCACTGCTTTTTCACAGGGGCAGGACGCTTAGAAATTGCGTTTCTGTGGGCCCCAGAGATGGGCTGCCTTCAGCAAAGCTTTCTGCCTCCCAATTGTTCCCATGGCAGGTCATCCATCGCGGCTGGGCTGCACGGCTACAACGGGATCCTGGTGGGCCTGCTCATGGCCGTCTACTCTGACAAGGGCGACTACTACTGGTGGCTCCTGCCTCCCGTGGCTGTGATTTCCATGGCCTGGTAAGTGCCACTGCTCCTCATGCCTCCTGAAGGCTGACCCAGAAACAGAGACCAGGCAGAGCTAAAGAAAAAAGTGGAAGGCCTCCATTTAGTAGAAGGCCTCAATGGATCCACCTTGGGCAGCACAACAGCCCAGACAGGGCTACACCCAGGATGAACCAAAATGGACACAAAATGGACTGCCGGTCATGGGGTCCCTCATTTTTATAAGTTTTGGTCCATTTAAATGTTGGAGTTAATTGTCTAAGTTCATGTCGCTTGTTTTTTTCCCTTCAGTCCACGTTGTTTATGCTCTTGGGCCTGAAATTTGGATCATTTGTCCCTGATCCTCAGCTAGAGAAGGAATTGTTTTGTCTCCCTGCTCTGTGAAGAGAGCTCACCATCCCCTAATATGAAACTCAGAAGTACACAGTAAAGCGGCACAGAATCTGAAAATAAAAGCCAAAACCTGAGGCATCACTCCTCCTAGGGACAATTCCCAAAGGATAGGTCCGCCTACAAGCAGCTCAGGCACACTGAGGGCCCCTCTGCCCTGTGCCAGTGACTCCAGACTTGATGGCACTGGAGAGTTGTGTTTGTCACCTTACAGAGCTCGTGGGGGACATGGTAGGAGCTGAGGGCACAGAAACACTGGTTGCAGCACACAGGCAAAGCAGCACCACCCCAGGCCTCTGAAAATGGCTCTCAGCAGCAGGACACACATGGGATGGAGGTCATTGCACCCAACACCACAAGGCTTCTTCCTCATCCAAGCCCTGAATCAACCCTGTGCTCATCCTGGGGCTGAATTCAATATTCTCCTTCTCGGATGTGCAACCAGTCATGAGCAGAATTAATTCCTCCAAATAGCTCCAAAGAACAGGCTATGTCCATCCAGGATTAAATTTTGCCATTTTTAAATATGGATCTGAACAGCACTGCAGAATCTGTTTAACAGCCTTAGCTGAAATTAATTTAATACTCACATTTTATCACTGTAAGCAGTAAGATGCTAACCATTATTGGATTTTCACTGCTTTTAAGATCAGATTTGTTTTTATATATCATTTCTTTAGTCATTCTCAGCAAAGGTCATTTTATAACAATCTCTCAAAACCCAGGACATGTTGCAAGAATGTTTAGTTTGTCTCATCTGCCAGAATTCCTTGAGGCCTTTTGTTCAAAATTTTCTTCATTGTTTAGTTCACAAGTCTTGAGGGTAGAGCTGAAATATTTTAAAATCAGACACTTCAGTGATTTTTTTAACCGATACTTTGACTTTCAGCTTTAGAAGTCAGCATTTATTTAACTGTTTCCTTTTTTCCTGACAAGATGTGTAAATGACAGAAGCTTTGTATTTCAGCACAGAAATTAGGACACTATTTTCACTGAAGTACTGATTTATTTTTTTTTCCCTACAGCTGCAAGCAAGGAAATCTGTAAACTCCTTTGGGAACCAAACTTGTCAAAAAAAGAATAGGCTTCATCTGAGATTACACAGGGAGAACAAAGCATTTTTCCCACTGATAGTATCTGTACAGCAGGACACAAGATGTTGCTATTGAAATGTCAAATAACTTGGATGGAGTTGTTTTTTATTATAACCAGCTTAATGACCTTCTAGGGCTCAAATCCAGTTCCTTGAAAAACTTAAAGTCTTTAAATTGATTTTTTATTCACTGCTACTTGGAGTAGACCATAAGAGCTATTCAGCTCACCTGTAGCTGAAGAGCTCAGCTGGAAGGAGAACACTGGCCATTTGCACAAAGGACTGGCAATTTCTTCTCTTCCTTGAGCTTTCTGAGATCCATAAAAATCAGATATTACCTTGCCAATATGCTCCCATACAGTCCTTCATGTAGGACACACACTTCAAGTGGAAATCAGGGAATCTGGAAATGTCCTGAGGAAAGCAGATCAAAGAAAGATTATATTCCAGGTTCTACAGACAAGAACTTTGGGAAAGGCCATGGTATTTCAAGGTTTATATGGTTTTTGTGTTTTGACTCTAGGTTGAGTCTCACCCCAAATACTTTGCATAATAAAAATATTCAATTAAGCTACTTAAAAACAAGTCTCAGTTTTCAGTAAACTGTGTATGATTTCAGATGATACCTGGGCAGCACAAAATTACATCAGTCAGGGTCTGAGTGAAGTCAAGTACCAGCACCTTGCCCAGCTCTGCTACAGTGATGATTCCATCTTACACTCTGTTGGGCCTCAGAGTCCCCAGAAACAGTGTCCAGCACAGTAAATATTTTTATCTTTCTTAATGGAAGATTTTCCACTGCCTTTGATCACTTCTTCTGCTTTATTTCTCTTCCAACCCATCTCCTGATACCCTTCAAACTGTTTAAACAAGAACAAAACAAAACAAAAAAAGGCCAAAAAAAAGGCAAATTGGGTAATTTCCAACTCCCTCCTGCCTCCTCAAGACAGCAGCTTTTTTAGACCACCTGAAGTTTTCCCCAGTTCTTCACGTAACATTCCCAAAATTTCCTTTTCTGTTTTTTGTTCAAATTTTAAACTGAATAGTAAGTCAGATTCCCTGTCTCTGTCCATGCTCAAATGCTGTATTGGATGCATACATGGATGGGACTTTATTTTCTTCAGAAAGACAAACAGCTTTTGACAACTCTTTGTTTGATGCAGATTAAGGTATTATTAAGGTATTCACCACCTGGCATTGCTACAAGGAACTGTATTGGCCTTTATTTGCCAAAGTTATCATTTTATGACCAAAGAGGCAGGCTGTCTCACCACTATAAATTGTGATGAGCAAGTCATAATTCTATTTCTTCTCCTTTTCTCAGCCCAGTACTGTCCAGTGCTTTGGGATCCATCTTCAGCAAATGGGACCTTCCTGTTTTCACTCTGCCCTTCAACATTGTGGTCACCCTGTACCTGGCAGCCACAGGACACTACAACCCCTTCTTCCCCACAACCCTCATCAAGCCCGTAGCGGCAGTGCCCAATATCACCTGGTCTGACATCAATGTGCCTCTGGTAAGCTTCACACCAACAGGTTTGTGGCATTTCACTGAGAAGGTGAGCATGAAGGCGTTCTCCTCTGGGTGATGCTTTTATGTGGGTCAGAATTCACAGAAGTACATGGGTTGGTTCAGTGCCAGAGAATCCCCAGGGACAGTCCTGGTTCTTCCAGCAGAAAGGCTGGTGGAGCCTCAGGGAACAGAGAACCCGAGCCTCTCATTCCCCTCAAACTTGGCTTGGCCCAAAACTAGTCTTGAGTGTACATCCAGCACACATCTGGATATGACCTCCTCCTGTCCAGGTTAAAAAAAACATCAGCAACACTGTCAGTGGCAATCTGAAAATTCAGAGGAAACATCAGGACTTCAAAGTGACAGAAACTCATTTATACCCAGTCCCCTCATGTCTAGCTCTAGCTCAGAAGGGTCACCTTCCCAGAGGAGAACAGGGTAACAGATCCAGAGGGTTGTGGTGAATGGTTTAGGGTCCCAGGGGATCCATCTGGCCACCAGTGTTATTGAATATCCTCATTAATGACACAGACAGAGGGATCCAGGGCACCCTCAGCGGATTTGCAGATGGCACCAAGCTGAGAGGTGCAGCTGACACTCCTGGAGGATGGGATGGCATCCAGAGGGACCTGGACAGGCTGCAGCAGTGGCCCAGGGAATCTCATGGGGTTTAACAAGGCCAAGAGCTGGAGCTGCACCTGGGCCAGGGCAGCCCCTGGGACCAACCCAGGCTGGGGCTGAGCAGAGGGAGCAGCCCTGGGAGAAGGAGCTGGGGGTGCTGTGGGTGAGAGCTGGGCCTGCCCCAGCCTGAACCCCCTGCCCTGGGCTGATCCCCAGCGTGGGCAGCAGGGCAGGGGGATCCTGCCCCTGTGCCCCTGGGCTCAGGTGAGAGCCCACCTGCAGAGCTGCCCCAGCCCTGGCTCCAGCAGCACAAGGAGCTGGAGCTGCTGCAGGGAATCCAGAGGAGGCACCAACGTGATCAGAGGGATGGAGCAAATCTTTTATAAGAGAAGGCTTGGAGAACTGGGTTTATTTATCCTGGAAAAGATGGCTTTGGGGCTACCTAAAGGCCTTCACATACCTGAAGAGATTGTGTAGCAAAGACTACTTACAGTTGGAGGGACTTCTGAAGGCGTTCCCCCCAAGGAGAAATGGCTTCAATTTGAAAGAGAATAAGTTTAGATTGGATATTGGGGAGAAATCCCTTTCCTGTGAGAGTGGTGAGGCCCCCACAGAGCAGCTGTGACTACCCCTGGATCCCTGGGAGTGTCCCAGGCCAGGCTGGATGGGGCTTGGAGCAGCCTGGGACAGTGGGAGCTGTCCCTGCTCATGGCAGGGGGTGGAATGAGATGATCTCTAAGGTCCCTTCCAATTCAAACCATTCTGAGATTCCATGAGGTGCTCCGAGTCCAGCTCCGAGCCAGGATTTCTTCCTTCCCTTTTCAGCCAGTATCTTGGATAGAACATCTGCTGTGTCCCTCGGGGCACAGACAGACAATAAATAACAAGCACTTTTCTGCCATCTGCTGCAGCTCTTACAATCCATCCCAGTTGGGATTGGTCAAGTGTATGGTTGTGGAAACCCCTGGACTGGAGGGATTTTCCTTGTGGCTCTGCTCATCTCCTCCCCACTGATTTGTTTGCATGCTGCAATTGGATCAGCTGTGGGGATGTTTGCAGGTAAGAAACACCGACCAAATTATTTTTGCAACCAAGGTATCTTGATCCAAGGCAGATTCTGTCCAGACTTTAAAGTTGTATCATCTTGGCCGTAGTGGGGACAACACTCATCTTTCAAACTGTCTCTAAATTTGAAAGCTCTTAGCGAAGGTCACACAACAGAGTGCAAGCAACAACAGAAGCAGGTTTTCTTTAAACTTTGCATTTTTTGTTAGATTTGTAACTCAGACAGGTGGTTTGTTCCACCTTACTTAACTCTCTAGCCATTGGATGTGATAAATCCCATGGAGACCATAAGGAAATCTGGAGAAAGACTTTCAGAACTGATTTCTTGCCACCACAATTGCTTTAAATGACGACCACGAGCAAAGGTCTGCCCCAGAACTAATCAGCCAAGGAAGAGAAACAGACTTTACTGGGATGCAGTTTGCTCAGCCCTGCTGTGGATTTGTCAAAATAGCAAAATGAATGCCACTAAAAATGTCCTGTCTCTCCACTAACCAGAGAGAAACAATATTGAGAGACAAGAAGCAGACCCTAGAGGTTAGATAACATTAATGCCACTTAAGAGACCAATTTTAATAAATCCAGATGACAGAATAAGTGTAGTCTGATTCCTTGGTAAAGACAGTGATCCAAAAATTTCTCTGTGCTCTGAAGCACTTTATACATGATGTAGATGTGTTATATTCATGATTTTAAACAAAACTGTCCACAATTTGCATGGCTAAGAGCGTATGGCAGGACTTGCAGAGGTGTGACATTCAGTCTAGAAGGGAAAGGTCAGGGGAAAGTTCTGGGGACAAGCATGGTGATAAAACAGAGTACAGATGAGGACAATACAGAAGGAAATGCCTTAATATTGCTAGTGGTCTGTGCACTACATATTGAACTCTCCTTTTCACTGGTACTCCTGAAGCCTGTGAGAAATCCTACAGAAGTTTCTGAGAGGTCAAATTTGGGGCAGATCCCCCAACTCCCATCCCCGTGGAGAATTTCCACTGCACAGGTGGAGTGACTACCTCTTGTAACTGGACCATATCTCACAAAGATCTCTAGGAAAAATTGAAAACTCTGCTTGCTGCCACAAAAGACATGCAGTTGTGCCTCTGATATTCAAAATTAGGGTACATATGAGGTGTAAACAGTGTGTGTGTGAGCACAGCTTTCTGCAAGGAGGACACCCAGGTGAGGTTTTCCCACACTCTGGCTGGATCCTCCATCTGTGTGTGTGGATACAACACACTCAGTGAATACACAGGAAGTTTTGTCCGAATTAAGCCTTTGAGACTGGGCCAAATTCCACCGCAGGGACATTATCAGAACTCCAGAATAATGAGAGCCTCCTTTGACATCCTCTTTTTCCTGCATGTGTGCGTGCGTGAGAACAGACAAACCCACCCTGATGTTATGAGGAAGAGATGACAGACTCCTCCTGCATGTTCCTCTCACACCTGAGCTCACAGCCTTGCCTTTGTCCTGCAGCTCTGAGCATTGCATCCCCCTTTGACAGCATCTACCTGGGTCTACACAACTACAACTGTGCCCTGGCCTGCATTGCCATCGGGGGCATGTTCTACGCCCTGACCTGGCAGACTCATGTGCTCTCACTTGCCTGTGGTGAGTATCTTTTACATGTGCTCTCATTTGCCTGTGGTATCTTCCACATTTGCTCTCATTTGCCTGCGGTAAGTATCTTTCACATAAAGGGAAGGCAAAAATTTGGGCAGTTTATTAAGAGATGTCTTGGTTTGAAAAGACAGGCGTCCTCTAAGGAAGGCAGGAGCCTCCCTTGAAATGGAAAATGCAAACCCCCCTCTCCCCGAATTATTATAGTTTTGAAATTAAGAGGCTCTCGGGTAATGATATGGGAGTAGGAATAATAGATCTTTATTAGGAAAAAATAAAAATTAAAATAAAAAATAAAAATAAAAATAAAATGTAGTAATACGAAACAACACTGACAAAGTCAGAATAGGACCTGCCCCCCTGTGTGTCAGGGTGGTGTCCCAGCCCCATCCCATGGTGGCTCAGCCCTCCTGCAGTGCCAGCTGTGGCTCTGCTGCAGCAGGGATCCTGCACAAGGGGGGAATTTTCCTCTGAAGGTCCAGTGGTGGTGTAGATGGGCCTGGTCTCCCTCTGGGAATGCAGGGGAGGAGAAAGCTGCTCCTCTGGGAATGCAGTAGGAAAAGGCTTCTGTGGTCCAAATATCAGATTATATCCTGGTAGGAATGCTTGGCTCCTCCCCCTGGCCAGAGCATGTTCCAATGGGATGATGTAATTTTATCAGCCACGCAGGGACACTCACTGTCCCATGAACAGAAGAGGGAGGATTGGCTGGGGAAGAGATTGAAAAAAACCTGCCCCACCTGGTTTTAAAGGGTGGCCCAATTAACAGAAGATAACTGCCCCACCTCTCACAGATAGCAATAGAATACACAACCCCAGCCACATCTTGCACTTCCAGCCTAAGACAGGAGCACAGGCTTAGAGCCAACCATTACTCTGTGTGTCCCAAAAATACGTACTGTGCAAGGGCTGTTTCTCTGGTAGCAACAGCATTGGGCTTGATTGTGCAAGTACAGAGAGAATACTTTTAGACCCTGATAACATGGAAACATCTAGAAAGGGTGGAAGTAGTGTTTGTGGAATGAGCTCAAGTTAATCCATGAGCATGTTTAACCAGTTAGCAACTCAACAGATTGATAGAAGCAGCCTTTTCCTGATTATATGTGTCACTGGGGGAAATGTGTCATAAGAAGGGAGCTGTTGCACCCGGTCAGTTTAAAACCCATCCACCCAAAGACCCCACACCCAACAGCAGCCAAAACCAGGCACTGTGGGAACAGTTGGAGAAATTTCCCAGTTAAGACATTCCTGTGAAGATATGCCCAGGCTCCAATTATCTTTATCTCAGTGTCCTGAGCACAGTTTCTGGGTTTCTCAGTAGCTTTTCCTTCCTTGATTTAACCCTTGGGTGCCTGACCTTGCCTCCTGTTCTGCCATTCTGGCATCCTGATGCAAAGAGACCCTTTGGTAACTGGTTGTGGTATGAAGGCACAGGACAGAGAATTTCTGAAGAATTCTGGAGAATTTCAGCAATTCCCACTGCATGTGGATCAGGTAGTGCCAAATTTTTTAAAAAAATTAAAGATAAAAGAAATGCCACCATCACTCCATCTTGACAAAACTTTGTTCTTCATTCACCATGCATCTCTACAGAGAAGAAAGAACAAAATGCAGTCACAGAATCATTTGTGTTGGAAAATACCTCCAAGAACATCAATGTGCCCCCAGTCCTGCCAAGGCCACCACTAACCCACATCCCCAAGTGCCAATCCACACAGCTGCTAATCCCTCCAAGGATGGGAGCTCCACCACTGCCCTGGGCAGCTGTGGGGTGGGACACCCCTTTCTGTGAAGAAATTTTTCCCTAATACTCAATCTAGATTGCCCTTGGTGCAATTTTAGGCCACTTTCTCTTGGGGCATTTCAACTAATTGTTGAATTCTAGCAGGGATCCTCACATTAGGTATCTGGGAGGATATTTTGCTGTGCATTTGGAAAATGTTGCTTGGGTTTGGGGGTTTTTTGGGTTTTGTTTTTTTTTTTTTTTTTTTGGTTGGTTTTTCTGGGGGTTTTCTTTTGAGGTTTTGTTTTTTGAGAATTGAGAATTGAGAATTGAATGTTTTTCTCATCCTGAGCTCTCTTTGGTCTTCTCTTTTCAGCATTATTTTGTGCCTACTCTGGAGCAGCTCTTGCTAATGCACTCTCTGTGGTAAGTATGGGATTTTCTGTTTTACTTAAGTTTATTTCTTTATTTTTGTTTTTAACTGCATCTTGATTTGTTCAAATATGACATTAAGGAAATGCCTCAAAATTCTCCATGTCAGCTTTGACAACACTGAAATGAGAATGCTGCAGCCAGCTGGCAGGTCTTGTACAAATCCTGTGTCAGCTGAATTGTGCCCCTGAAGACTTTATATCTGATAAAAAGATTTCAAAGACCTTTGGAGCATGTTATCCTCAATAGGGCTACGCATGTATATGTGAGTTACAGCAACAGCATATGGTTTGAGATTAAATATTTAGTTGAACATTATCTTTCAGCAATTCCAAATTATCTAAATTCTCATTTTCTTCATTCAATCTCTTTCTCCAACACTGCCCATAGATATTCTTGATATTTGAACTGGGTATGAGAACTAAAATGAGGGGGAGACTGTTCTCTTAAGTACAAAGTTATTATATTTGGACAAATCAAGAAAGGAGTGAAGACAGAAATGCCAGGCTCTGCTTCTTCTTTAAGATCTGAGAGATTAAAGCAAAACCATATTTTAATTAAATTGACTTACTAACTTAAAAGAAAAAAAAGATTAGAACTAGCAGCTTCATGCACTGAACATTTTCATCTGGCACCCTCTCAGTACTGTGTAGGTCCCCACATATGGGCTGCTTTAAGCACACCTGCTTTTGGGAGTCATCAGGATAAAGGACACCCACTTTTTTGTCCCTGTGATCTTGCTTTTGGAAAACCTCAATTCAGGTCCAGAGGTGGGGGAACGGAGAGGGCTGAGGGTTAGATGTGATGCCAGTGTGATATTGTCACTGGGGAGTGGAAATATGCATGAATAATACACTCCATACATATTTTACAGAACAGAGAGGGTAGAATTTGGCTCTTCTGTTAGAGAATTCAGGTGTCCATGTGTGAGCTGGGTGTCTTGGCTTTCATTGAAGTGGTCACAGCTTCAGAGCCTGATTCAGTTGCTTCAATGCTGGTGCCAGGTTCCATCCAGCACTGGGATTGAAGCTGCACCACTGACAGGACTGAGGTCTGCAGTGTCAGATGCTTTGTGCAGCCCTCCAGCTGAAAAGCAGACCTCTGTGTGGCCAGCTGAATCAGCATTTGGTGCCCACTGTGCCTTCAGGGAAACCAAGGCTCTCCCAGCTTCCCACATGGAAGAGTGTAGCCACAGGCAGGAATAAGCACAGAGACCAAAAATGGTACCAAAGTGCTGTTTGTGTGTTGTGTCCCCTGCCAGCTCGGGCTGCCCGTGTGCACCTGGCCCTTCTGCCTCTCGGCGCTCCTCTTCCTGCTGATCACCTCCCAGAACCCGGCCATCTACAGAATGCCCCTCTGCCAGGTCACCCACCCAGAAGCCAACCGGATCTACTACCTGAGGATGAGGAGAAGGGCCTCGGAGAGCCGGAGGGAGGAGCAGAAGCGAAGGGAGCAGAAACCCTCTGACAGCTCAGGGGTTAACAGTGGGGGCACCCCCCTGTGCACCCCCAAGAGCCGCCACGCTCACTGATTGCAGGCACCCACAGCTCTGCAGCCTGGGGCAGACTGGGGGCAGCTTCTCAGGCGTCACCCAGGTGCAGCACAGCCACACAGCATCACTTTTGCCAGCAGTATGCAGGCTGGGGATTCAGCATTCCGCACTGGAGAAATCACGGTTTGCCCTTGAGCTAAGCTTTCCAAAAAGCACTCAGGTAACATAATAACAGCTGCCTTATCAATCCACTGGCTGTTAACTTGAAAGTCACCTCTTATCAATAATAATTATAAGAATAGGCAGAAGAACATTAAAGCTGACAAGAGGCTGCATTTAATTTCAGAGGTGTAATTTAACAAAATAAATATGCTGAGAAGGCATTGGTGTCTAATAATAATAAATAATGTAAGAACTAAGTCAAGAGCTGCACTTCAAATTAAGAGCATGTGTATTTGAAAGTGAAATAAACAGACTGTTCTCTTCCTTTCTTGTGTGCCATCAATGTCTAACCCATTTAATACCTCTTAACAGCTACAACACACACAGGTAAATATTCTTACAGAGCACATCCTGTAGCACTTCTGGTGCCATCTCCTGCCTCCTCATTAAGTGCCAAGGCAATGAATATATATGCTTTAATCAGACTAGAAGAGCGACTAGCTAGCAGTGATCAAACATTCTTCTTTCTCTTGAATAATTTTCTGTCTTGCAAATTGAAGATCTCTCTCTCCTGCTGATTGCAGGATAGCAAGTCTGAATCCATACACACATCCATTGGGAAATGAAAAAACTTCATGTAAAGAATGAGATAAACATTTACTGCTGGTTTCAGTTCTTTCTCTCTCTTTCATAGAGGAGCAGATCCTTTCCATTAGACCATGAGAAATTAACAAGGCAAAGGTTACCACTGCCACTTTATGCCTCCTCAAAATCCATACAGCAGGGAAGCTCCAACTGCCCTAAGGAGTTGGCAAAGGATTTTCTCAGGAACCTCTGTGAAGAAGGCCTGAAAGAAAGGCTTCCTCACTCTAAAGTTGTTTTACAAGGTCAGTTTAAAATCACAGGCCCAAGGGATGTGAAGATTTAAAATCCAAAGGGACTACGCAACCACAAACACTCAGACCAGAAGCTGCCCCTCTCTGCCTCACGATGTTGGGCTGTTTTACAGATCCATGTGAATATTTTTGAGCAGGTGGGATCCCACCTCCAAAAACCACTTTTTAAAAAGTTGAGCCTGGATTGTGTTCATGGGATTATTTGTGCCTTAATCACCTAAAATCCAGCAGCACCAGCATCTGCCACCCCTCTAAATATCCCATAGAAACAGCATCCAAGAATGAATTCATCCTGGGAGACAAAAACACGGTGTTGTTTAAGTTCAGATGTTTGGGGTTTTTTAAACAAGGGAGGCCATTTCAGGAATTCTGGTAAAATTTAGGTCCTACTTCCTCCTTTCTTTTCCAAGACATCCTTTGAGCCATGATATCAGCAAACTTATGCTAGGACCAAAGCAATCTCCTGAGGTCACTGCAAACTGCAAGGTCAGGGACATCCCCCTGTTGCTGCTGCTGTAGAGAGACAAAGAGAGGCAGAGTAACACAGGAGGAGACACACAACTGTCTGAAGACCTCTCTGCAGCAGTCAATGGAATATGAAGCACACAGAAACTAGGAGAGCTTATTCACGAACAGTTTAATTTAGATCATGCACAGCGTTAGAGAAATATTTGAATACTAGAAGTGCAAGGTTACTGGGAAAATTACAGCAAAATAATGGTTTTTTTCATCATATATGTGAAGAAAAACCACAACTGCAGTTAGTTATGCCAAACATATTGTTTGTTTTCCTAAAAATAACAGTGAAGCCCAGGCACAATATGACTATTGGAAAGGATTTGTCATCCAAGTGCCACTGCAGGCATTAATTCCTCAGCCACATGAAAATCCATCCTAAAGTCAATTAGAAAAGCAATTTCTAGAGTTGAAGCCTTCCATAAAAATAGAGTATAAACAGCTTTTTTAAGTCTCTAGCTAATCAAAATATTTGAGTAACTATAGTCAGTACTAATAATTCTTGAAAACAGGCAAGACAAATCAAGTGTCTCCTGCAAGGGAACAGCAGACAATAAAAGCACTAACTGAAGCTATCAGTGGTAGCCCAGCAGTCTGATACCTAGAGACTTCTATAAAAATTTTCATTAAGACAGAAAAAATGTACAGTTTTCAGTGGGACTAATAATTTTGCAACAGCTCCCAGAGGTCTAACATAAAACAAATATGACCATTAAAGGAGAAAACAAAAAAAGTTTCTTCTGCAGTTAGAGTCATCACTCCACCCAGCTCACCTCCGCCTTAAACAGCATTAAATAAATATTCCTGTACAAACCAACAACTGGCCTAGCCATACCACATGATAAAACCAACCCCCTAAAATTTTGCCTTAAAAAATTAAAAAGCAGAACAGACTTAGCAAAGTGAAGGAATTTCAAGAGAGCTTCCCAGGGAATTAAGACAATTCTAAGTGGAGTTCAATGTAAAAAATAGTAAGCACACAATGCAGTTCCAAGAAAGATGCTTACATTATTGCTTCAAATATTATTTTCAAATATTATTTTTCTTACTTTTGCATTTGTTTCATACCCCTTAAAAGAAAAAAAAAAAAAGGCAACTTTGCTTTTTGAGGGGAAGTTCTCAACTCTTCTCCTGTAGACATAGGTGCTTCTGCTGGTAAGATCAGCCACAGAACTCATACAGAAAAAGCTGGGGCAAGCCCTTTAGATATCTTGGTTTGGGCATTTATGGCTCCAGGATGACTGACCTGGCAATGACTCCTCATGAATAATTAGCAAAGCTGCATGGAGGGAAGGTGGAGGGAAGGGATTTGCTTTCCCAGTGGACATTTACACAGAGGTCAGAGCCACTCTGCCAAGCTGCACTGGAGCATCCTCGTTGCACAAAATTTCCCTCCTGATTCACAGAAGCACAGAATCCTATAGACTGGAGAAGCCCCCTAAGATCCTCAACTCCAACCACTCCCTCAGCACTGCTAAACTTGACACTAGTCCATGTCCCCTTGTGCCACATCCACTTGGCATTTAAATCCTTCCAGGGATGGGGGCTCCACCGCTGCCTTGAGCAGCTGTGTCAGTGTTTGACAGCCCTTTCCAAAATGAATTTTTTCCTGATCTCCACTCTGGTTTCCATCATCTGATCTTCTTGGAGACTTAATCTGTCTTCCAAAAATCTCTGCTCTACCGAACCACCCAGCCAGAAATCAGGTAGAGACTTTCGTTCTTTGGAGAAAACCAAAAAGTCAGAGGTCAAGAGCTGATGGGAAGAGCAGCACAGAGGGAGACCACAACAGGAGGTGGTGGCACCAGGGAGGTGCAGACCTGGAACACGCAGTGCTGTGCTTCCAAACAATGATGGGGAGATGTGGCTGCAGCACTGCTTGCCCTCCCAGCCCAGCAAAGCACAGTGGGTTAGAGCCTGATGAACAAATTCCCTGTTGGACTCCACTCTCAAGCAACCAGAGCTGCTTTGCTGCAGAGCCTGGGCCCTGCTCCTTGTTCCACTCAACATTGCTGTGAGCTTAAAATAAATATTGTCCTTTTCTTCAGCCCTTCTGCAATGTGACACCTCTTCTTCCCATACCTGCAAGCAATCAGTCCAGACCTGCAGTGATTCAGGAGCCTGAAATCATCAGATACAGGGAGAGTGTGCATCTCTCCCCAGCACCCAGGCTGCTGGCACAGGGAGCCAGCCAGCATCCCAGCAGGCACCAGAAATACCAGGAAAGGCTCTGTGTTCCAGGGGGGCAGTCAAACAACATGGAACCTTCCTACAAGCTGAAAAACCCAAAACTTCAAAACTTGTCAGAATAAGATAATTCCTAAAAACATCCAGCTGCTGGGGAGTTGCCCTGTGCTCTGTCCGTGCCAGACATCTCCAGTCTGCAAAGGCAGACAGCTTGTCCAACACTGCAGAATTATTTAGGTTTTCTGTAGATCACATCTGCCAGGGTTGCAGAAATGTCACCACTCTGAGGGGGAAACCTGTTTGCTGAATGCTTTCCCTCTCTCCCTCGTCCTCTACATCAGTTTTAATTTGGGAGATGGAAGGAGCTCAAACAGGAAACAAGCCCTTGATTGCAGTTGATTTTACAGTTCTCAGGGGGCTTTTACAGATTCCTACAGCTGTTGCCACAGCTGGAATTCATACATTCCAGTGGTAGGATGAGACATGCGATAGCTGTGTGGGAAGCAAAGGTTTCTCCCACCACGTTTTGCCTGACAATGACTTTGGGTATCTCTGACTTGTCATTCAGCAGCTCCTGAGTGCACTCAGGAACCTCTGTGCATTCAAGAGCTTGAAGTCTCACGGAGCTGCATCCTCACATCCTCACATCCAAAAAGGGGCAGCTTTTTGCACAGACAGCTGGGGCAGACAAAAATCCCTGCTCCCAAAATGCGCGTCTTCACACAGCACGGCAGGGTTGAAGCACCACTGTGCACAGAAGCCCTTCCAAAAGCATCCAGCTATGTCACCACCCAAAATGCACAGCTCTTGGGGATGTGCAGCACATCCCAGCCCCTGCAAATTAAACTGTGCTGAGCGCTGAATTGCAAAAGGCAAAGGCAGAGAGGCAGAGGCATCCTTGACCTGTGCAGCTCAGGATGGTCTGGAGTATTTTTCCCCCAGCACACCCTGTCCTGTACCTGACACTGCTTTTCCACACTTCCCTCATTTCAGCCAAGTGCTGACAGGTCTGTTGCTCTGTCTTCCAAAAATCTCTGCTCTGCAGAAGCACTCAGCCAGAAATCAGGGAGAGATTTCCTGTCTTTGGAGAAAACAAAAAGTCAGAGGTGATGACAAACTGTCAGCCAGCAATGCTTTCTTGCTGTTGCCAAGTGAGCTTCATTCACTTGTGCAAATTAAATCACATTTAGGACATCTTCCTTCACAGAAACTGAGTTACCCAATAGATATGACTTTTTTTTCTTTTGCCTACCCCAAAATGTGAATTTTTTTGCAAATGGATTTATACCTATTTATGCTTGTGCATAAAAATGTCACTTGGTAGCACTGCTTGCAAAATCCCACAGCCAGAGTAACCCTCCCTCTATCCATTGCACTGACTATTAATTTTCAGTTGTTTCTCCTGTCTTATGCTTCATTTCTGGATGCTACCAGTCCTCTTTCTCTTGTTGATCAGCAACCCATGCTGTGTACAGCATCCTCCACTTTTAATAAGAGCTACCTGGCAAGAAAGTAGTAATCACTGGGATTTATAGGCTGGAAGAGTTTTTTGCTGGAAAAGTTATAGCATTCTGCTCTATGTTAAGGCCTAACACATACATCTCCTACAACACACAGTTTTGTGAGAATGGATTATTTCCTTGGAAGCAGCCATACCCTGGGTGACACTCACAGCCCTACCATCAGAGCAAGGGAAGCAGAAAGGGCAGGGAAGTTTATTAAGCTGAGAGTGGATGCAGGGAAATGAATGGACTCTCAAATTGCAAAAGTAAATGAAGAAGCAGAGAAACATTTTGCCTTGTGTTGTAAAAAGAGGCAAGTCTGGCCAGCTTTTTTATTTCTAACAGGATCCTGCTGTCTTGAGGTAGATTTAGAAAAAGAGCCTTTTTGAATTTGGGCTTTTCCTTGGAGCCGGGAGAACAGGAGAGGGGTTTGAAGCTGAAACTTAGAATTATTTCAGTTTCAATTTCCCACCTTTACTGAAATACAGCAATACAATCAACCTCAGGCTTTCAAACCCCTCAAGTATTTCAAACTGATTCAATATAATGGTTGGACCCAATCATCTCAAAGCTCTTCTCTGAACAACTATTCTATAATGCTATGATTCTACAGTGGATGATCCAGTCTGCCATGCTAGAGATGACCAGAAAAACAAACAGCCTTGAGGCTCAGACTCAGGCATGAGCCAGAGAGTCTGCACCTCTCTCTGAAGTTGCCACTTATTTTGCCATGACAGAGCAGAGCTTTTTTACACACTGCTGTAGCTGTAGGACAGCTACAACCTGCCCTTCACACATTCCTGCCCCACTCCTACCCCAGGATGCAGAGACTGCCACTCCTAATCAATAAGCTGGTTTCCAGGTGTCACTTATGCACCCTTGGAGCTGCATGGACTGAGGAGGTGAGTCATGAGAGCCCGTCCAGGTGGACAGAAAGGACAGTGGGTCTCCAGAGCAGGCAGGAGGAGGAGGGAAGCGATGTGTATGCATTAGGACAACTGGAAATTTTGGGAGTATACACCATTAAGAGCAGAGCACAGAGCAGCAGATAGAGCACAAAGAGTTTGGACTCTGCCAGGGCAAGGGAACTGCTGTTTGTGAGCCCTCTGAACCTGGAGATCCGAACATTTGCTGCAATTCCCACAGCTGCACGTGTGGGTGTGCTGGAGCCACACCACGAGAGGGAGACGGACACTGGAGCAGGGCACAGTCTGTACCCAGCCCCGTCCCCTGCCACACAGGGGAATGGCAAACAGCAGCTTTCTATAGAGAGTTTCACAGGCCAAAATGCAGGGATAGACCTTCCCATTCCCATCCAGCTGTTGGCTTTGTATAAACCCAAAACTATTGCTCTTAGCAAACAAGTCCAAGATTGTGACAGACCCTGTGGTGCTCTCTGCTGAAACAGACTTTTCCACTCTTCACTCACTCCTAAAAACAAGATGATGAAAAGCAAGGTGGCCACAGATGTTGGTGGGGGCTGACCTGCTCCTCCAGCCTGAGGGACAGGACAGACCATGGCTGGCCAGAGCAGCTGTGTCCCCAGCCAGGACACGGGCTCTCTCTCACTCCTGCCATGCTTCCATCACCACTGCCAGCTCTGCACACACCTGCAGAAGAACCACAGACTGGCAGTACTTCTGGAAGTGAAACATTAGATTTGCTCACAGCCAGCCCAGGTGAGCTGCAAAAGTCCCTTACCTTGCTGTAGCAAATTTGGAGCATCACCTCATTTTGAGACTCTGTCCCATAACATCCTCACAGACAAGTTAATGGAGTATGGGCTAAATAAATGCGAAGAAAGTTGGATTGAAAATTGGCTGAATGGTTGGGCTCAAAGTGTTATAATCAGTGGCACAAATTACATTTAGACCCCAGTCATTAGTGGTGCAAGCCAGGAATATTAAGTTTAATTTCTTAACTAAGGATCAGAACGTTGGCGCACCCTCAGCAAATTTGTGGAAGGCACAAAACTGGAAGTAGTGTTGGGAACACCAGAGGGCTGTGTTGGCATCCAGAGGTCCTTAGCAGGCTGGAAAAAATGGGCTGACAAGAGCCCCTTCAAGTTCCAGAAGAAGTGTGGAGTCCCACACCTGGGGAAGAACAATTCCATCCATACATGCTGGTGGCCCTCCAGATGGAAAGCAGCAAAAGAAGAGGTCTGGAGGGTCCTGGTGGTCACCAAGGTGACCACAGTGCAGCAAGGTGTCCTTGCAGCAAGACAGCCAATCTCTCTGTGGGCTCCATAAGGAGGAATGCTGCCAGCATTCCCAGGGAAGGGATCTCTCCCTTTCTCTCACAAACGCTGGACATGTATCACACAATCCACACCCCAACCTGGCAAAGGCAGATCAGGACTTGGGGTTTAGCCACCTGCAAAGCTCCATACATGGATTTACACTGTTTTAAAGCACTTGTTGGAGTCCAAGAGCTGATGCAGCTCCCTGAGCAGGCCTATTCCCATCGGTAAAAGCTGAGTCAAGGAGTGCAGCCAAAAACAGCAGTAAAAGCCAATCTGCTACCAAGTGGTTTTAATGCACCACTTCAAGGCCACTTAGGCTTGAGAAAGGAGTGAAGCCAAAGCGTGTGAAGCTGAATTAGGGCCATTAGAATCTTTCCTGGCACAGCTGACCAGTTCAAGCTTTGTACCCAGCTGATGCAGCCAGGCAGCTCCTGCCGGGCGAGCTGAACCAGTCAGGGATCATTCAGCTTTTTTCTGGTGCTGTGTCTGGTTGAGATCCAGTGGTGACATGGTTCTGACCACATCCAGCACTGGGCTTGGTCCAAGGGATCTCCTCAGAGACACCTTCCCAGAGAGCACAGAAGAGGAAACATCAAGCATCTTCTCCAGCAGAGAGCTGGTGAGGTAAGTCACAGATTTAGACCTCCTGAATCACACAGAGCTTAGCTGTCAGACACCATCACCAGCTGCCTTGTCCTCAGCACCAAGTGGTCTTCACACGTGCCTAAAATCAAGAGGAAACTCGCTAGTGCCCTGTGTCACCTGCATGATCAATTTGCACACAGTTATCTGGTCTCTCAGAGCTGGTGGCCCACTCCCAGGCAGATGGATAAGTGATAACTGATAAGTGACAGCTACGTGACAAACACGTGGCACATCTCAATTCTTTTCCCTAGGAATGGCCATTGTCATGTTCAGTTTTCCCACCTAGAACCCCAAAGGATACCTAAATCACTTACAGCACTGGAGGTTAGTGCTGGGCACCAGAACTGGCACTGGGAGGTTTTCTATCATTCCCACCTTTCTACACCAATCCTATACAGGGGGAATCTCAGTCCTCGGGCAGCCAGGAGGGTTTTCCTAGGGCACACAGCTGCAGGGAGGCATTCCTGCATCCACCTTTCCAGCAGCTGGCTGCACCTGGGATCCAGAGATTGTCACATGGCACTGGAGGCTTTCCCTGCTCTCCATCCCAGAGCAGGCTCTGCCAGGGACCTCACTCCCACCAGCAGACTGTGATCCTGTTACTGATTAACCAGCTCTGATAATCCAAACAATGCTCCACTCCAAGATATCCATCACTGACCCGACAGCCACTGCCTCCTTTGTGTGTCGTTCCAACCTGGCAAGCAGCTCATTAAGGCACCAGAATCAGACAGAGCAGTCCTGAACCTGGCCCCCTTGTACAGGTGGCGACAGTGCAGGTGGCAGTGGCTCCATGCAGACAGAGGGCAGTCGAGATCAGATGTGAGCAAGAGGTTGTTCCCTGTGAGGGTGGGGAGGCCCTGGCACAGGCCCTGCCTGCGGCTGCCCCATCCCTGGCAGTGTTCCAGGCCGGGCTGGGCAGGCCTTGGAGCAACCTGGGGTGGTGGAAGGTGTCCCTGCTCAAGGCAGGGGGTGGAATGAGGTGGGCTCTAAGGTCTCTTCCAACTCAAAACATTCTGGGATTCTATAGCCAACCCAAATCCTCATTTCCCATGCCCAGGAACTCACCCAGAATTCCCTATTCCCAATAACTCCCCCAGAATTCCATTCCCAGGAACTCACCCAGAATTCCCTATTTCCCTTCCCTATTCCCAATAACTCCCCCAGAATTCCGTTCCCAGGAACTCACCCAGAATTCCACGTGTCCATTTCCCATTCCCATTCCCAGTTAAATCCTCATTTCTCCTTCTCCATTCCCAGTAACTCCCTCAGATTCCCGTGTTCCCCACTCCCATTCCCAGTAACATCCTCTCGTTTCCCACTCCCATTCCCAATAACTCGCCTGGAATTCCTCATTTCCCATTCCCTCACCCAGAATTGGCTCTGTTGGTCAGAGCATGGTGCTGACATGGACAAGGCTGTGAGTTTATTCCCTGTATGGGCCATTTACTTTAGAGCTGACTCAATGATTCTTGTGGGTCCCTTCCAACTCAGAATATCCTGTGAATCTGTGATTCCCTGGAGGGAATAAATACCCTACAGCCCAGCCCAGGAGTGAGCCCTGCCTGCCCCATGTGCTGCACCCCTTTGAGGGAGAGCTGAGGAGATGTTGCTTGAAATAATTTGAAGCCAGGTCTGGGCATTCCTGAAATATGAGAGGAGTGAAGATCAAAACTCAGTCTGAACAGACTCCCTGTGAGGCTCTCCCATCCAAATCATTCAATGAATTTCCCTTCTTTGGACATGCAGGGATTCATTTTGCCAGTGAGAAAGCAAAGGCAGCCCGAGGAGAAATTAATGGTAAAGGGAAAATATGATAACTACACCAGAGTGAGGGAGATTCCCCTGCAAAATTACACGTTCTGCTGGGTGCAAAGGTGTAGGATGGCAGTGTCTGGCTCACCCACAAGGGCTGCTGCCTGTTTGATCAGAGCAGAACCAGCTCTTGCAGCAGTGCTAAGCTGACAGCTTAGATCAGATGCCCTCCTCTGAGGGGAGGAAAAAAATCCAGTCTGCTGTGAAAAACATCTCCATCAAAAGAGATGAGCCCTGGGAATGAGTGCAGGGAGAAAAACATCCCTCCAGCTCATGTGCATGCTGAGGCTGCTGCCACAGGGCTGGGGGAAGCAAAGTCATACAGCTAGATGGGTTCTGGTTTAACAATAAACCATTCTCTCCAGCACCCAGATCAATTTGCGAGGCTGCTTCTCTCAGCCATCACTGTGAAAGAGTCCTGAAGTGAAGTCTACTATGGATTAAATTAGCCTGTAAGGTCCCTTAAGTTCACCATTAAGTTCACCCTTAAGTTCTTCTCTGTCCTTTCTCCTGCATTGCTATTCAAGACTTCCCTCTCCAGCCCTTTCTCTGTCATTTGCAGCACTTTCACAGCCTTATAAACCTCTCAAATATGCCACACTTCTGATATTTCAGATTCCTCCAGTGAGATGGGGAGGATAGGTTAAAAAAAAAAAAAAAAGAAAAAGAAAGAAAGAAAGAAAAAGAAATTAAAATAAAAGAAAGAAAAAGAAAGAAAAAGAAAGAAAAATACCCCTTGAATTTCTCAAATAATATATAAAAGCTATTAAACACTGGAAAGTCACCAGGTCTTCCATTGCATTTCATTAACAGAACAGCGCTTCTGAAAGGTACCCAGAAACAGGAAAACTTGGTGGGCTGCTGAACACAAAATGCTGTGTTGCACCTTCTCAGGTCAGAATTTTGGTAGGGAAGGATGCTAAGTTGTATTGGATTAGGAAGATAATGCTGAGGATGAACTTGAGGTGAAGCTCAGGTATACTGAGAGTCCATTTTAAAACCTTCTGTTATTTTAAGTGGTAGAGAAGGAGAAAGGACAAAGTTAAAGGAGAATTAATTATTTTAAAAGAATGAAAAAGTAAAATTAAATAATTTTAAAAACTGAGAAAAAACTTTTAAAAAAATCCAGCAGGAAAGACGACATTTGGATAGATTGTTGGCAAGAGACCCAGGACAGAGCAAGAGGAAAGGTGGAGAATTCAAAGGGGAACTTTCTTAACATTCACTTGGAGCTCACTAAGTGGGAGGAGAAACAAATCAGTAATATCAGGACAGGAGCCATGCTAGCCTATATAAGCTGGTGGGACATTTTCTTTTCCCCTACTTTCCTTCTGGCCTAACCAGCAAACCTACAGCTCCTCCCAAGCTCGTCTGAGAGGTAAGAGCACTCTGTTCTTTCCTTTTAATGCCCCCTGTTACTGACTTACCTGGGTCTTTCCTCTCCTCAAAACACCTGGCAAGCAGCACTTGAGCAGCCCTGCTGAAGGAGAGCAGCTGAGGCTCAGGAGGAGCTCAAGAATATGAGTTATCAAGGAGTTTCTAGCAGGGTGAGGATTTATTAGTACTGCATAGCCCAGGTGGCCAAGCCTTGGAGGAAATAGAGAAAAGAAATAAATTTTTAAAAGAAATAACCAGAACTCCTTAACATTTCTTTTTACTGCCTTTCCATTCTGCCAAATGAAAATGCCCAGATAGTAATATTACACAGCTGATGAGATAGTGTCTCTGTATTTCTCTGTCCCTGAGAGACAGGTCTCTGAAAACTGAATTGCGTGTGAGCTTAATGAATATTTGAATCTGAGGTGTAAGCTTTCTTTTGATCTAATACTTTGAAATATATCTTCTGTGGGAGAACCTGAGCTGTTTTCTTCCAGTGAGGGTCAAGTGCATTATAACCTGTTTCAAGGACTGTGCTTGCGTGTGTTCCTATGCCTAACACAATATTAATCCAGCTTTACTACACCCCTGGTAACATCACAAGGGGTGTGCTGGAATTAGAGCTGCTGAGAGTCTGGCCCTTTCCTCCTATTGTGCTTGGATGCAGGAATTCCTCTAAAAACAGGCTGCTCACAGAGCTGGGCTGCCCGCAGACTTCACAGCAACAATTCGGAGAATGCAAGATACAATGGCCACGATTGTGCGGTAGCAGGTCCTTGCACAAACAAATGCCTCACCATAAATTAAACCCTCAGAGAAACCTGGATTTTGGCAGGGAGAGAGGAAAATTACAGAAAGAAGACAAAGCACTAGATAGCTTTGCTGCGTTTCCACAGGTAAAAGCCCCGTGTCCTAGCTTGGAAGCACCCATCACCTGGAATATTAATCAGCCAAACTAAAAGCTCTGTCCCTCTCCCAGCTGCAAGCACAACGCTGCTCTCACCATGCACAGCACAAAACCAACCTGGGGCCAGGCTTGTCTCCTCCTCAGCAGGTGGATAAAGGGGTGTTTGCAGGGCCAGGTGCTGCAGGAGGGCAGCCCCAGCTCTAGAAGGCATGACTGGGATGCCGTGGGTATGGCTTGGCAGGGAGGAAGTGCACACCAGTGGAAGGAAAATTGATTTAGGGAGACACGGGGTTGCATAACGTCAGCACTTTGCTACAGGACATTTATTAACTCTGAAAGGATGATTAGAAAAACACGCTAGATAAACATCTCGGCCCTGTGATGATTTCACCTTCATAAAAGAGAAACATCTTCTGTGTTTTCTGCTTTGTTTCATGGGAAGCTCTCACTTCCCATGAAAATGGTTTTTCAGTAGTTTCTCTGCACTTACAGCACACTACAAACCACTTGCACTTACAGCACTGAGATCAAAAGTGTGTTCAGACTGGCTCTGCCTGGGCTCTGCTGCTGCTCCTGTATCTCACCAGTTACACACCAGTACTGGGAGTTTGCACTGCAGGGCTGGAGCACCTCTCGAGAGTTTATGTGAGACGAGGCAGTGTGCTCCAAGCTGTCTGTCTGAGAACAGAACTTAGTCTTTAATTTTTTTTCTTTTTTCCTTGGATTAATAGAAATCAAGAATACAAAAATTACCAAACCTACCCCCCTGCAGAAGTCAAGCGATCTGTTGCAGCAGAACACTCCTTTTGCAATTATTTGCATTTCCTTGCTTTGTGCACTAAGGAAAAATAATGCTTTCAGTGAAAACCTTGTGTTTGCATAACTTCAGCTGCAGGTCTTCAAAAGACCTGCTGCAGACCAGCACACATGAAATCCCATCAGAACATGTACACTTCGGTCTGCATTGTTATTCAGACATCATTGTGTTAAAATGCTCTGAGCATATCCACAATTCTGAGATAACACACCTTCTGTATTCTCTCCTTTCCTAAATTCCTGCTATCACCTACTCCCTGAAGCAACATAATGTTAACAAATCATTAATCTATGCATATATATGACAGGTACTGCTTTGTAAAATCACTAAAAATGCCTAAAATAGTTTATGCTGGTGTCAGTTTCCAAGTGTTTCACTACCTCTTTATGCTCTTATTGGACAACTCAGTTGAAGTAGTGCAAGTCCTTCATACTTGGTGTTTGTGAACAGACAGGACAAGCCTCAGGGCTGTGGTGACACCAAAACCCCCTCAGACAGGATGCAGCCCCCACACAGTGCCTGGGATGGGATTCAGGGAAGTTATGAAACCAGTGGGGCTGGATCTGGGTCTTCACTGTGTCATGAGGGCCCCATCCCAAACCACAGGTTTTCTTGGCCTATACCCACTTCCCACTTGGCTGTTTTGCAGGTGAGAAGGCTGTTCAATAATGGTTTCATTCTCCCTAAGAATAAAAAAATCACAGAATGGTTGGGGTTGGAAGGGGTTTTAAAGCTCATCCACTCCCACCCCTTGCCACAGGCAGGGACATTTTCTACTATCCCAGTTTGCTCCAAGACCTGTCTATCCTGGCCTTGAACACCTCCAGGGATCCAGGGGCAGCCACAGCTTCTCTGGGCAATGTTCTTACAAAACAATTTCTTCCTGATGTTTAATCTCACCCTGCCCTCCCTCAGTTTGCAGCCACTGCCCCTTTGTCCTGTCACTCACCACAAGCTCGACTGGACAATGAAATTCCTGTGGTCCCTCTAGAGACACTCGTGCCCAGCTCAAATGGGAGTGCCTGAGGGGGTGGAATAGGTGAGCTTTAAGGGTCCCTTCCAGCACAAAGTACTCCGTGATTCATTCTGACATAATGAACAGGAGGTGGGCAGCCCTGCAGGACAGAGGGTAACCAGGATCACCCTGCAGCCTCTGTGGCTCGGAATGCTCCGGAACGCGCTGGGCAGGCACTGGGTGTGAAGCTGGAGGCAGCTTGGTGCCAGTGACTCACCGGGTCACCTGGTCTGCTTGCCGTGCCAGCTGCAGCGAGCTGGCTTCATTTCTGCCCCTGGAAAGGGCAGAGGAGCGCTGCCAGCTCACTCTTTTCTTCATATGGCAAAGCAATACATCCATTTTTTGCTGAATTCAGGCCCTCGGCCTCTTCCATTTTTTTATCTCCACTGCACAAGGGGAGTGGACAGTGACTGCAACACTTCACATGCACATTCCATCCCATCCTGCAGACCCCTGAGTGCAAAGAGCTCCTCACCCAGCGTGCAGGGGAACACCCAGGGTCTTACAGCACTGCTCTGCACTGCAGCAGAAACTCATTTTACAGGCTGGCAACAGGGAAAGCCCAACCTGCATAAAGAGGGAGATCCTTTGAAAGGAAAATGTAAATGCACTTTCACCAAATGGAGAGTGTTTATCTTGGCTGGAAATTTTGATTTAACTGAAAGTACATTCTGTTCACTTATTCCAGAATAAAGTATGAAAAAAGTGAAGGCTAATGAATTAACATAATAAGTTATAACAGACACAAAAAAAGCCTTCCTTTATCAAGACACCATCCCTAGCACCACTTTTTCCTCCTCTTCTTTTCTTCCTTAGCCTTTTTATTCCAGGTCCTTACCTTCATGTCCTACACAAAGCCAAACTCAATACTCTTCTGTATTTACTGGTCCTGTATTTACTGGTCAGCATCTCATATAGAACCTATCCTTTTATTAGCTGAGCTCTTCCAGAAGGCAGAAAATGTCCATGTTTTATATGTGCAAGTATTTACTGCTTCCTGAAATGTCACCACCATCCCTCCAGTACCACAAGAACAAGAAAATGGCCAGGATTAACCAATGGTGCATTCACCAGGCTTTCCCCTACACAGACTCAGAGATGCTTCACCACACTGGAAGGGTCTGGAAGTGCAATGCCCAGGGGTGAAGCACCTTTAGTACTCAGCACCTGTATTTCTGAGCTATGGGTTCTCTCCCCGCACTGTTTACCAGGCCTTTAATAAAGTTTTGAGAGAGTCAAGAACTAACACAAGACCTATGTGTCTGTATCATCCTATTTAGACTATCAGCTCCCAATATAAATTCATTGCTTCTTGCACAAGCTGGCACTCACCAGCGAGACCTGAAGCACCACTGGTTCTGTATTCACACAACAACACACTTTGTCTGGTGTTTGCTTGATAATCACCAGGAATTAGTTCAGGAAACAGAGTATGCTCCAGGCACAGGGCTTTTTATTTATATGGTGATTTCATATTTATTACTGGCTCTTAGACAAACAATAAACTGGCTATAGGCACTGATTTTTACTGTTAGGTGTAAGGCTCTGATCCATGTGCCTGAACAATGCTGTCTAGGCTGTATGAGGTGCCAAAGGTTATTCCAGCAACCCCTTATGCAAAGGGTGTGTGTCCCAGAGGGGACCCCATCTCCCAGTCCTGCATCCCAAACACCTTATTTAGGCCTAAACACCTTTCCTGGGCCTATAACAGCTCCCTATCTTATTTAAACTTTTTATAGCACCTGGTAAATTTAATAAGTGTATTTTCATTTATCTTCAAGGGTTTCTTACTACAGCTTCCAACATGCAGTCCCCAAAATTGTCTCAGCAGAGAAAAAAGCAACATGACTAAGGCAGAGTGGAAAGCAAGAACGGTGAATTCTGGCATCAAACTCTTGAATCAATGCTGGGTACTTCTTAAGTTTGGTCAGGTTAAAGTGCAGTTCAAATGAGAAACAGGAATGTATGAATGCGTGTGAGTTATGGAATAAGGCACCATGGACAACCCCAGGCTAAGCCTGTGCTCACGAGAAGGGTGAACTGATCCCAGATTTATAATCTATAGATGATTATAAAATTGAATTTAGGTGCCTATTATTGATGGCTTAATAAGAAGCTTAATAAATGAGAAATATTCTTATAACTGCGTGGAAGTCTGGGAGGACAGGGAATGCGAAGAGGGAATGCGGTCATGGAAACAAAAGAATCAGGTGCTCAGAGCAAGGATTTTCCTCCTTCTGGTTCCAAAGTAACATGTGGTGAGCAGTAATGTGGCAAAGAGAATAAACAGGGATCAGAAAGAAACATTGTAATGAACCCTCTTTTTTTTCTTTTCCCTTGAATTTTATCAAAGGTTCAGAACGTCAACATGGAAAACTGTGTTGATGTCAAGATAGAAAGCAAGGGGGAAAGAATGCCAATGAAGCAGAATCCACTGAGCAGGGGTGGGAAGAGTTTCTGCAGAGCTGTGGGTTACCTCACTGGAGACATGAAGGATTTTGGAACCTGGCTGAAAGGTAAACCTACTTCATCGTGACTAATGACAGCAGATTCAAAAAAAAAAAGTACATCAAAGGAGTAATAACTAACTTCTTAGTGATGTGATTCGACTTAGAGTAGTATAGAAACTCCCTCTACACTGATTTATGTCCGTTTTGTAGGGGGAAAAAATCAGCTTTGTGCAGAGATCCACACAGTGCTTAAATCTTGGGGATGTCTGAGATGACATTTACCTCCCAGCATGCCATGTACAAAGTGAATTTAGTCCCACAGAACATAGCCCTGGATGGTTATTCTGTACTCTGCCATTCTTCTTAACACTCCCTGTCCTTTCAGCTGAGCAGTTTCTGTCAAGCCTAATGCCACTGTGAAGTTAAATTACACATGGGTAGGTGTGTTTGGTCCCTCTAATAAATCAGCAGTGGGATACACACACGATTTGCCATCTGAGCCACAGACATCATAAATTAGCTGGTTCATATGAATCTGGTCCAGGGTACTTTATAACACAGGGTTCTGGCAACCTCACTGTTCATCTCAGTTTTCCAGCTGTAAGCCTTCACTGTGGACCATAATAAATCCCTGTCAGGTTTTACAGTCTTGTTGATTCATTGCTTCAGCCGTGGTGCCAAGTCCCCCTGCCAAAACTTTTCCTGAGTTTCAAAAATACACCCCAAATCAGTACCATCTGCAGACTTTAGGGGGCTTGCTTTATGGCTGGATTTGATCTTTTCCAGACAAGCCCCTTGTGATCCAGCTCCTTGACTGGGTGCTGCGTGGGATATCCCAGGTGATGTTTGTTAACAACCCCCTCACTGGGCTGGTCATCCTGGCCGGGCTCCTGCTGCAGAACCCGTGGTGGACACTCACAGGATGTGTGGGAACACTTGTCTCAACTTTAACTGCACTCATTCTGGGTCAGGACAGGTAAGTCCATGCTTTTCCCCCTCAGGTGGCCACTTCAGTGCTGATTTATGTGTTAGATGTTTGGTGTGGATGAGGAGCCTGAATTTAGTGGGAGGTGTCCTTGCCCATGGCATAGGATTGGAACAAGGTGGTCTCTAAGGTTCTTTCCAACCCAAACCTTCTGTGATTCTGCCCTTGGCTGGGCATGTATCTGGTCTGGTAGGGCCAGAGGGATCTCCCAGCAGCTGCACCTGGCACAGGGGGACACTGGACAAACCTGCAGGAGGTGGGGGAGGGTAGGTGTGAAAAATCGAATTTCGGTGGATGAGTTCCAGCAGGTCATCCCCAAACAGAGCCCCAGCCGGGTGGGGAGGGAGGGCTGGTGTCAGCAAAGCATCCTCAGGGGAGAGGGCTTCAGGACAGCTGCTCCCTCCCCACAGATCAGCCATAGCAGCAGGCCTGTATGGATACAACGGGGTCCTGGTGGGATTGCTGATGGCTGTCTTCTCCGCTGATGGAGACTACAACTGGTGGCTCCTCCTGCCTGTGGCACTGGTGTCCATGACCTGGTAAGACAGATGGCTCCTCTCCTTCTCCTTCCATCCCTAGAGTCCCCACTCATGAGTCTGAGCTGCTGCATTTCTGTGCAGACAGCAGTGGAAAGGCAACAAAACTAACACATATGTATTGTTAAATCTGCATTGCTATTTACACTTTTAAACTCAGATGTAATCCAGAAACAAATAAAAATACCCACATAATCACAAATAATCCCAGTGGGGAAAACAAAAATCAGTGGCTGATCATGTGTAATTCAATGTTCTGAACATGAGTCATATTGTGATGCATCAATTCATTTCTGTTTCAAGAGGAACATTATTTTCACTATTTCCTACCATCATCAACCACAAGTGTTTCATCTATTTAAGTCACCATATAAAAATGTCATGAAAATTTACTTCTCCAAGCACAGAAGCTGTTCAGTGGTCCCAAGACATGATGGTTGACACTAATCAAAACAAACAACTAGTAATATTTTACTCGTATATATGACACCATAATCCACTAGGTATTTGGCCAGCAAAAAATTTTGAAACCTGGTCTTTGACCCCAAAATGTCTAGCTGCAGATTGCTAAAACCACACATGTAATTTGTCTGCCTGAATTTCATGTGGTGTTACAGTCACTTTGATGTCAGCTTTTACTGCTGATCCACAAGCTTGAGCAAGGGCACACAGCTTCATTCACAGTTCACTCAGACCCAGCATGGGCATCACAGTCTCAGTCTAGCTCAGGTGCTAAAAATAAAAGGTAAGCACTGAGATTGAGCTGGGGAATAACTCCATTAAAGCACTGAATCCTTTCTCCTTCACCAGATTCTTTACCAAATTCACCATACATAACATGACAAGAATCTGTACATTGATAATTGCCTTTGGAGGGGTAGCAAATTTATGGAGTGACCCTTTCTGTCTCTGATCTGATCAGAAAGATTGAAGAAACTAAACAGATAGAAGGAGGAGAAGGTTGGTTTGGTTTGGTTTGGTTTTTTTGTTTGTTTAAATAGACCAAATTTGCTGCAGATGGGTGTATATTTGGATGTGGTTCTGGTGTGATTTTTGCCCATCTGACAAGTTTCATTTTGCTCTTCTTCTAGCCCAATTTTCACCAGTGCTTTAAGTGCAGTTTTCTCTAAGTGGGACCTGCCTGTTCTCACCTTGCCTTTCAACTTGGCCCTGACCCTCTACCTGGCTGCTTCAGGACCACACAACCTCTTCTTCCCCACGACTGTGATTCGTCCTGCAATGGCAACACCGAACATCACCTGGGCAGATGCTGAAATCACAACGGTAGGGTGTCTTAAGGGTCACAGTCCCCTTCATTTACAGTTAAAAACACTACAAAAATGTATTGTCTTCCTTTATAGATTCCTATGGATTGGGTTGGCTGGGACCTTAAACCTCATCCAGTCCACCCCATGCCATGGTCAGGGACAGCTCCCACTGTCCCAGGCTGCTCCAAGCCCCATCCAGCCTGGCCTGGGACACTGCCAGGGATCCAGGGGCAGCCCCAGCTGCTCTGGGCACCTTGGGCCAGGGCCTGCCCACCCTCCCAGCCAGCAATTCCTAATTCCCAATGTGCCAGAATCTGTGCCTGCCCTCTGGCAGTGGGAGCCATTGCCTGGGTGCTGTCCCTGCCTGCCTTGTCCCCAGGGGCTGTGCAGCTCTCCTGGAGCCCCTGGAGGCCCTGGCAGGGGCTCTGAGGTGTCCCTGGAGCTTCTCTGGTGCAGCTGAGCAGCCCCAGCTGTGCCAGGCTGGCTCCAGAGCAGAGGGGCTCCAGCCCTGGCAGCAGCTCCGTGGCCTCCTCTGCACTGGCTCAAATGGGTCCATCCCTTTTGTTATTGCATTATGGCCTGGCAGTACAAAATCTGATTTATAAGAGAACTATTATCCAAAATATAAGGGTTTACTCTAGGAATGTATATTTTTTGATAACTTGAAAAGGAGAATCTTTTCACATGCAGTTGGATCCAATTGTATAGATTATAATCTTCAAATACCCTCCTGAATCTAATTACCCATTTCTATTTCTATGCATATACTGATCATCTCTCCATAGCTAAGGTTGTGCTGAGAATTCCATTTAACTCACTGGGTAATTTTAATTTTTCAGATACAGCCTGTTTATAAAATTGCATCTTTCTGATTAGACATGAGCAAGCAGATATTACTGTATTGGAATGGTTAAAAATTTGGGTGCAGGTACACATTCACACATTTTTAATTTACATTCAAGTGGGACCTTTCCCAAGGAACATTTTATTCTCCTGGATTACACCATAAACAATACAGATACCAGAGTAACTATTTTCTCCTCAGGCTCAGCTGACTATTTTAAGGGGTTCCCAGGGAGTGATTAAGAAAAGTAAGTTAATTGACACTACACAGAAACCCACAAGTGACATTTCACAAAGAACATTTACCATGGCACATAGTTTTATGGGGACTGTATACAAAAAGTGCCTCAAAACCATCTCTAAGCTGTGACCAAGCTGTCACATGAGCCCAGCAACTCTTGCTCATATTCCTAGTGGATCCCAACCATCCCCTAAGTTCACTCTCGTGGTCCCTATGGATATGCAAAAATCAGCACATGTAAAGAGGATGATTAAACCCTTTCACAAAATCTTTACCTTTCATCTTAGAGCAAAAACCTGGCAGAGGAGCTCAGGGCAAGGGAACAAGCCATGAGTCATTTTCATGGAAGGGGAAACCCTGTGGAAATGCCCTGCTGTCTCCTGAGACCTGTCCAAATATTCCAATTAAAAAGAAGGACTGCATCCAACAAATGCCAAACGTGAGCCTGGCCAAGAAAAATAGGTTTTTAAAAAAAAAAAAAGGTTACAAAGCTGATAACAAATTGTCTTGTCTGGTTTGTTAATTTCTACAGCTCCTGCAATCCATCCCAGTCGGCGTGGGCCAGGTTTATGGTTGTGACAACCCCTGGACTGGGGGAATTTTCCTGATTGGTTTATTTATCTCCTCTCCACTCATTTGTGTCCACACAGTGATCGGCTCAGCAGTGGGGATGCTGGCAGGTAATGGTTTGGCTTGTGCCACAGATTTATACAAAAGCATGCAGAGTTAAACAGGAACTACAATAACTGGAGCAATTAAAGTCACAAGTATTTCATCCAGTGGAGAATGGCTAATTGGAAACAAAATGTACTCAAACTTCTGCTTTAAGAATTCTTTTGATTCACTTCCCCATTCTCTTACCTTGTTTTATGAGAGTGGAAACCTTCAGAACAAAAAAGTGTCTGTTGTGCTGAGATTAATTTTTATCACAAAATGCTTAATTTTTGGGTGTATCCTGGTGGGTTTAGGGGCAGATCAATGAAAGTCATAGCCATCAGCCTGAATGGGCAGGCCTCAGGGATTCATTTAGGTTCACATGTAGGCTCATTCACTCATGTGTGTTCTGCTGAAATGAAATCACCAAAGCCAGCTCAGCAGCACCAGGAAAATTCTGCCATGATTCCCTTTTAGACCCTAGCAACACGACTACAAACAGCCCGATGCACAAATGCTGGCCAGAACCTTTGAAAATCTGGATTCATGCCACTTCTCCACTGCTTTCATCCCTCTGGCCAAGGAATGACACATTTCTCTGGCTTTATATTCCAGGGCTGAGCTTAGCAACGCCGTTCAGCCAAATCTACTCGGGGCTGTGGGGCTACAACAGCTCCCTGTCGTGCGCTGCCATCGGGGGCATGTTCCTGGCTCTCACCTGGCAGACACACCTCCTGGCCATGGCCTGTGGTAGGTACCCAGCAGGTTTTCACCTCTCCTTGAAGTGAGACGGGGTGAGAAGAGACCTCTCTTTGCAGCAGAGGTGTGCTGGAGCCAGACGGGCACCCCGGGCAGGCAGATGGATGTGGGTGAGGCTGACGAGCGGTGGGGTTGGGTGTTGGAGCCACGGCTTTCACGCACTCTGTGCTTTCATTTTTGGCCAAGAGCTGTGTTTAAAGAAAGAGCTGTGGTCGGTGGGCACGTGTTAACTGAGGTCTTTGAAATCAAATCAGCTTTGTTTTGAGTCATTAGTTGTGTTTGCCCGCTCCTTGCTGGATGAATCATGGGTGGGGTTTTTTTCCAGCCACAGATACCGGCTCAAATTCCTTCTTTGAAGAGGGACATGCCTAATCTTTGAGAAGAGTGGGGCTCTGCTCTAGTTAGACAGTACACACTCCCCATTCTCTTGAAATGGATCAAAGGCATGAGCTGGGCAACACAGCAGAGTTGAAGAATTATTTATAAGGCAATTCCATATGAAATTTCAATATCAGAGCGAGCTGGGAGTGAAACTATTGCTCATTCAGTGCTCATATAAGAGAGATTTAGCTCTGAATGTCATTGACCCACCTTCAAGCCCTGGAGGCAGGACAGATGAGAGTAGAAGGGTTATTTTCCTATTTAACCCCATCCATCAAGCTACATACTTTCCACGTCAGTGCATTTTTCAAAAGCCCATTATACCACTGCACATTTTTCATCAGTCCAGTTTTGTTTGTTTATTTGTTTGTTTGTTTTGCCCCTGCCATAAGCTCCAGGTTGGAGGGGACACAGGGAGGGGTTTAGCAGGGTTGTGCCCAGACAGGGTCATAATAATTGGTTGAGCTCCCCAAGGCAGAAGGAGAGATGTTTGTCATTGCTGTTGTACCTACCCCATGAGCAGCTGAACTCACCAGGAACTGCCTTTCCTCTCCACAGCACTCTTCAGTGCCTACCTGGGAGCAGCAGTGACCCACGTGTTGTCTGTGGTAAGTAGTGCGTCAGCTAAGGGCTGATTTCCCTGGCTTGTCAGACAAAACACCAAGATGTGGAGAAAAACTCAGCCAAAGGCAGAAATGGTCTGGGACAGGGGTTATTGTCTACCTAGGGGGTTGGTGTGATTCCCACTGGAACAGGTGATTTGGAATTATCCCTTGCCACTTTCCATCCTTGGAGTTTGCATGAACTTCCATAGCTCAGCTCCAGACACTTGTGAGATCACAGAATCATGGAATGGTTTGGGTTGGAAGGCACCTTAAAACTCATCAAGTTCCACCCCCTGCCATGGGCAGGGACACCTTCCACTGTCCCAGGGTGCTCCAAGCCCCATCTACCCTTGAACCCTTCCAGGAATGGGGCAGCCACAGCTTCTCTGGGTGCCCTGTGCCAGGGCCTGCCCACCCTCACAGGGAAGAATTTCTTCCCCATACCCAATCTAACCCTGCCCTCTGTCAGAGGAAAGCCATTCCCCCTTATCCTGTCTAGGTCCTTCTCCAAAGTGCCTCTCCAGCTCTCCTGACCTGCTTTAGGCACTGCCAGGCTGCTAGAATATCTCCCCTCTTTCAGATATTTACTTCATGCCTGAAGCAATTGGAAAAAGGGCCCTGCACATGTTAAAGAGACATTAAATTTGGGTTAACTTCTTTTTGCATTTGCCAAAAGTCAGTCAGTACCACAGCCCAGGGAAGAGCTGAATGTTTCTGGTATCTGCTCTCCTGTCTCTTTGTCACCCTCTCCTACATCAAGTGCACCCAAGAAACTTACCCCATGGCAGATGAGGTAGCCCTCTCACCAGAGCTGGCAGATGTTTCTGCACAATGTCAAGACATCATAAGGAAACCCAGCCCCCCTAAGGAAAGACTCAAAGCAAAACCGAGTGTAGACTTCCTCCAGAAACCTTGCTCCGAGGTGGCTGGCTGTGGGTGTTAGTCTAATAAAAGAAAGACACGCAGTAAATGGGTGGTTTGTTGTTTTTCTTTGCAGTTTGGGGTGCCATCTGGAACCTGGCCCTTTTGCTTGTCTGCCCTGACCTTCCTGCTAATGACCACGAACCACTCCGGGATCTGCAGGCTGCCACTCTCCAAAGTCACCTACCCAGAAGCCAACAGAGCTTATTACCTGGTGATGAAGAAACATGAGAAGTCCTGCTGTGAGGCATAGACACCCAAGGTGAGAGAAACTCAGCTCATTTTAAGGCAAAAGCACGAGGTTTTTGCCCAACAGACTGTGATTTGTGTGCTAAAATGTCCAACACCACTTCTGCATGGAGAGACTTTTCCCACCACATCTGTTTGTTCTATTCAAAAGATCTCTATTAGGTAGGACTGGGCTGTGCTGGAGGAACCATTTCCCAATATCAACCTGTTATGATTGTAAAGCACACATGTCTGAAAAGACACTTGAATTATAAGCAATGGGAAAATTACTTAGAAGCTGAAAAGAAAAATCTCTCTGTGAAATTGAAGACGCCGAAATCAGACGAAAGAAATAAAGAGCATCTTTCAGCATATGAGGGGACTTCAAATTAATGGCTAAACATCTTATGACAGCAATAGGAGGCATCCTAGAGAGTTTCATTGTAGCAGAGAAATGGAATAAAGAGCACTCCTTGCCAAGTAGAAAATAGGCTGTGAAGAATTCTACCTGGAGGACCTCTCAAACCCCATGGAGGGCGATGCTTATTAGCAATCAACAAACATAAAATAGACATGATTTCTGTGATTTTTGTGTTAATGTCATGATTTCTTTTAATACTTGAACTTGGTGATGGGTTAGCAAAGGAGGGGGCAGCAAGAAAGTCATTGTTGTCCCTTTCCTATGCAATAAAAGGGCTTTGTTCAGTCAGTGCACAAATAGAACTAATTTGAGCTGATCTTCTGAACTCTTCTCCCTACACTGTCCCACTCAGCCCAGGAATATCAAACAGCAAAATGTGGCACTGTCCCAGCCGTCTGCTGAAGCTCAGGAGGCTCATGGGGACCTTGTGGCTCTGCAGAGCTCCCTGACAGGAGGGGACAGCCAGGGACAGCTCCAAGGGAACAGGGACAGGAGGAGAGGGAATGGCCTCAAACTGTGCCAGGGGAGGTTTAAATGGGATTGGATTACAGGGGATAATATTGGATTGGATTATTGGGATAAAATGGACTGGATTATTGGGGATAATACCTTTGTAGAAATGGACAGATATCTAGCCTAGGAAGAGGCTGTGTGGGGCAGCAGTGGTGTCCCCATCCTGGGAGGGCTTTAAGGCCTTGTGGGGGTGGCACCTGGGGACAGGATCAGGGGTGGCCTTTGCAGTGACTCTGTGGTCCTGTGAAGCTGCTGCTCTGCCTTTCTCTCTGCCCCACGGTGGGAAGGGCACATTTGAGATCAGAGCAGAGCTCTGCAGGGCGCCAGCCAGGTGCCACCTGTGCCCAGGCTCCCCGGGTGTGCAGGGAGGGAAGAGGGGAGCTGTCCCTGCACCCAGCGGTGTGGATCACCCCAACAGGCATCAGCCTCCCTGCCTGCCTCACTGACATGCTCTGTCTCATGTTGAAGCTCATATCTTCACCAAAAATATTCCTTGTGCTCGGGTCCTTCAGCTGACAGGAGCCTATAAGCATTAACATCACACCAGGAAAAGCAAACCAAAACCTGTTTTCCTTGTAGCAGATAAAATAAAATCTAACATGATTTCTGAGTTTAGGAAGGGGGGGGGGAAAAAAACCAAACCACGTATTTTTGCAAACATCACAAAGGCCTGAGTGTAAAATATTTGTGATGAACTGTTGGCAGTGTCTTCTGGTAAAGTTTTAGGTTTTCAGATGTTCAACAGTATTTCTGTATGATTGACACTCACTTGTAAAATGTAGCATTTCCATGATTTACTTAATAAATATCTACATAATGTTCTGTGGAGTCAATTTCTAGAACAAACATTCATATTTTTTTGAGTTTGCTACAAGTTCCTCTCTATTATCATTAAGTTTTTCCAAACATAGGTTACCTCTTAAACAAGTAGTGTAGAAGACACTGGAAAATAAAATTTTTAAATCAGTGTGTGGGGGATACACGGGAAACTTTTAAATTCTGCTCTTTGTGCTTATCACAGAATCATAGAATCACAAAATTGTTTGGGTCAAAGGGTCCTTGTTCCACCCCCTATGCCAAGGGAAGGGACACCTTCCACTATCCCAGGTTGCTCAGGCCCCATCCAGCCTGGCCTTGGGCACTGCCAGGGGTCCAGGGGCAGCCACAGCTGCTCTGGGAAATTGATGCCAGGGCCTCACCACCTCACAGCCAGGAATTCCTTCCCAATATCCCATCCATCCCTACTCTCTGGCAGTGTAAACCCATTCCCCCTGTCCTGCCACCCAATGCAGCCAAAATCCTCCTCCATCTCTCCTGGAGCCAGTTCAGGCACTTAAAGGAGCTTTAAGTGCTCCTCAGAGCCTTTTTCAGGATGAACAGCCCGAGCTCTCTCAGTCCTTTGGCATTTTGCACTCCTTGGGCATCAAACCTCCTTAAACCTGCAAGTGCAAAGCCTGGCTCTGTACAGGAGGCACAATCAGCCCAAGGGACAGCACTGGGTCAACAGAGCTACAGGAATCTCCTCCAGACCAGGCAGGGCTTCATTCCTAGGGGAGAGGCTGGACAGGCCCCAGATGGGGCTAGATGAGGTCAGGTTTTTTCTAGAATATTCCTGGAGCAGGCACAGAGGGCCATGGATATGCTCTGGGGTTTGGAGCTCCTCCGCTTTGGAGCCAGGCTGGGAGAGCTGGAGGTGCTCACCTGGAGAAGAGAAGGTGCTGGGGAGATCTTTTTGTGGCCTCTCAGTACTTAAAGATCTCTTTAATATAAAGGTGAACAAACTTTTATCAGTGCCCGTTGCAATGGGAAGAGGGTTGATGGTTTTAAAGTAAAAGAGGATTGATACTGACCAGATAAAAAGAAGGAATTTTTCATGGGTAGGGCGGTGAGGCACTGGCTCACTGCCCAGAGATACGGTAGATGCCCCATCCCTGGAAAAAGTGAAGGTGCAGCTGGGCAGGTCTCTGAGCCACTTGGTGCAGTGGGAGATGTCCCTGCCCATTGCAGGGGGCTGGGCTGGTGACATTCAGGTGTCCAGCACAACCCAAACCATTCCTTGGTTCTGTGATTTATGAACTGCAGTGCAAAAGGGTATTTTAATGCCTGAACTGAGATCTCCCCAGCCAGGACCACGAGTGCCCCAGAGAGGCAAACCAACAGGGGATTCTTTCACCCTTCTGTCAAAATATGCACTTGAGCAAGAGAACAGAGTTTATGTCCAGTGTAAATCAGCAGATTTCCTCTGACTGGTGCTATTCCAGCCTGCTGTTGCTGAGCAACAGGGACATTTTGGCAGTACCATAAAGAAAGCATACACACAGAACCGAAAAACAACAAAAGATGAAGGCCATGTCCCAGCAATTTAGAAAGATTTTGCACATCATTCAGAATTAACTCTACATTCTACACTATACAGCAAATTTATTCTTCCCATCACCACTCAGGAAATAACAGCTATTTGGAAATTTGACATGTAAGTCAGCCAGAACATGCATATGTGCTTTTTCCCATTGTCGTTCAAAGCACTGTATTTGTTAACAGGACTAATTTATCTTATTACTGAAACTGGGTTTTTTTGCTGTTTGGTTTTTTGGGGGGTTTTGGGGTATTTTGGGGTTTTTGTTTTGGTTTGGTTTTTTTGCTTTTGCTTTTATTTTTTTTTCTTTACATCAAATAAATACAATTCACATCACCCCTCTTTTTCAAGCATTCTTTTTTCAATGCTGTTTCTGATACACAGGTGATGCCAGACTTATAAGAAACACACAGAGCAGAAATTTTGGGGTATTTTCCTGGACTACCTTCCTCCCAGTGCCAGCAGAGATGCCATTGTGTTTACAGTTCTGAAAAGAAATACATATATAAATAAAATAAGTAAATGCTATTAAAAGTAATTCATGGGGGAGAAATTAGTAAAAACAAATTTTAAAAAAATGCACAAAAACTAAAATAAATAAATAAATAAGTAAAATTTATATAAATAAATAAAACCCTAAAAATTAATAAATAAATAAGAAAAGTAAAGTTTTAAAAACCCCTAACTACTGGGAAACATCTGCTGGGAGTCACATTTTATCCAAAAGTCTGACTCAAAGGAACTGCCTGAGTGCCAGTTCCTAAGCTGCTCTCACTGATGATGTCTGATGTGCATAATTCTCCCCTAAGACTCCCAGTTTGATGTCAAGTGCTCAAATCTGGGGAAATGCAACAATGCAATGTCCTTTATCTGATCCTCCAGGATTGCTGCAGGTTCTGTTTGGTTTTACTGGGCTGCACATGAAATATAAGCAGTATAAAGAATGCTGGTGTTGATAATTATCTAATCTTTTGAATCTTGACACTAAGTGAGGATGAATTGACACAGAATTTGGCCATAGCTGGGCATAATTCACCTGCTAAGAAAGATGCTACCCACGAGGAAGCAGGACTGTGCATTGAAAATATTATTCTTGATTATTGCTTGATTGTTTCCCTCTCCCCCATTCACTGCATGACAGGTGAATTGTTAGGCACAAATTAACACCTCTCTGAAGTTTCTCTTTGTCTTGCCATGGAAAACTGCCTTCAGATAGTAAGGCCTGCTTTGTCACCAGCAGCTGAGCTTTTTCCAGGTTAGGAATGAGATGAGGAAACTGTACAAATCTCAAAGCAAATACACCTACATGACTTGGGGCCCTCACTCTCCACGTTCTCAGAGGCACAGATAGACCATGGCAATTAATTTCACATATATTGAAACAGAAATTGCTTAAACAGGAGCTGGAGGCCTTAACATTTCAGGGATGTGGGTCAGAAGGATCATTTTAGGTCCCCAAAGGTGATTTACTTGCAAAGGGGCTGAGAAAGTTAAATTACTTACCTTGAGGCTGAGGCCCCCTGACTTGCTATTACACTCCAGTGCATAGCAGAATCATAGAACAGAATCACAGAATGGTTAAAGATGGAAAATATCATCAAGTTCCCCCCAGCACTGCCAAGGCCACCACTGGCCCATGTCCCCAAATTCCACATCCACACAGCTTTTAAATCCCTCTAGAGATGGGGTCTCCACCATTGCAGGATGACCCAGGGCTGCATAACCCTTTCAGTGAAGAAATTTTTTCCTTAATATTCAATCTAAACCTCCCCTGGTACATCTTGAGGCTGTTTCCTCAAACCAAAAATTTTTTTTAAAGCCTCATAATCTTCACCATTTAAGTTGGAATATACCTCGAAGATCACTGGCATGAGGATTTCCCACAAAAAATTCAAACTCTTAGAAGGGAGCAACAAAATCAATCCTGTGAACAGACAGAAGCACTTGTGAGGGAAAATACAACCCAGTTGTACTTGGAACACTGGAGCAATTGCTTTTATTTTCAGAACCAGTGATGTCATCAAGAGTAATTTTTCAGTAAAATAAAAGTACATATGTGCAGTTGCAAAAATGGAAGTTCAAACACAAACAGTTTTTTACAAAGTGTATTTTTTTTCCCTTTTACTGCTAATGAAAATATATAGATTAGAAGAAAATGGATAGAAGCCATGGTCTTAAGAAACTGACTAACCACTAATCCCTTCACTTTAGATTAAACATTCTTGGATTGGTCATCAGTTTAATCGGATAAGGCTGGGATCAGTGGGAGGTTAAGGATCAGATTTGCTAATGAGAACACTTAGAGAAATAATTCTAGGAAAAGCGTGGCCCTGGAATGGTGCACTGGGAAGGAAAGGAAAGAATTTTTTCAAGTGGAATTTTCCAGCAAACAGTCCCGGTGCCTCAGTCACAAAGCAGCTACAAAATTCATTGTAATATATCATTTTGGTGGGGGAAGAGTGTGACACTGTAGGAAAGTGCAAATCCAGAGGAGGCCACGGAGCTGCTGCCAGGGCTGGAGCCCCTCTGCTCTGGAGCCAGCCTGGCACAGCTGGGGCTGTTCAGCTGCACCAGAGAAGCTCCAGGGACACCTCAGAGCCCCTGCCAGGGCCTCCAGGGGCTCCAGGAGAGCTGCACAGCCCCTGGGGACAGGGCAGGCAGGGACAGCACCCAGGCAATGGCTCCCACTGCCAGAGGGCAGGCACAGATTCTGGCACATTGGGAATTAGGAATTGCTGGCTGGGAGGGTGGGCAGGCCCTGGCCCAGGGTGCCCAGAGCAGCTGGGGATGCCCCAACCTGAGGATCCAGGAAGGCCTCTCCCAATGGATTCACTCCTGCATAACCCAACACATCACTTATCTCCAACTCACCCTTACCTGAACCGTGTGGGTGACTCAGCCCTGCCCACACACACAATACCTTAAAACACAAACTCTCCAGAGAGAGAAATACCACTCAACAGCAGGCGTCCTGTGGTGGTGGCTCAGCAGCCAGAGGCAGCTTTCTGCAGCTTTTCTGCCAGGCACATGAGCAGTGAGCAAGCTTGCTACACAAACTAAACAGTTTTGTCCACAGACCAAACAAATCCCCTGAGGGACACTGAATTTCTGTTCTTTGCCCCAAGATACACCTCCTGGTTTTGTCTGTCCCATCGTGAATGGCTCTTTGAGCCATCACTCCCTTTTCCATTTCCCCAATCGTGTTTGCTGGTGGTGGTGCACAGGGTCACCAACCCCTCTGGGAAAGAATTCTGACTTCTCCACACCTCTAAATATTACAAATCCACTAATCCTTGACATTTTTTATCCACAGCACCTCCAGTTTCTACCAGAGCTTATTCAGTGTCTCCTTGCAACCCCATTCCTTCACTGTCCATCTGCAGTCATCCATGAGCAGGACCCTCACTGGAGCTCACCCGAGCCCAGATGCCCTCAGCAGCTTCTTGGAAAGCACATACCATCCATTTACCTCATGAAAAAAACCCTAAAGACACAGAATTCCATTTCTATGGGATGGAGAATAATAAATATGTATTGCACTGTATTATTATTAACATAATATAATATAATATAATATAATATAATATAATATAATATAATATAATATAATATAATATAATATAATATAATATAATATAATATAATATAATATAATATAATATAATATAATATAATATAATATAATATAATATAATATAATATAATATAATATAATATAATATAATATAATATAATATACATGTAACCTGACAAAAGGCTCCACAGCTCCAGCAACTTACTCCATCCAGGTGCAGGATCAACACCAAAGATCTGGGAAATCAGCAAAACCATCACTGAGGCATTCAGAAAGCGCAGATCATGTGTAATTTGACCGCCTTTCAATCTCATGACAGAGAAGACACTTTTAGATTACATTTAACTAGAAAATACAAAAAAATTTAACTGGAAAATACAAAAAAAAATTTAACTGGAAAATACAAAAAATAAAACCAAACAGATTCAAGAAAGAAAGGGTGCACACAGCAGTGCAACAAAAGACCAAAACCTAATGATGTTTTAAATAACAGAACACAAGATTACAAACATAAGTGATACAGCTTTGGGATTAATTTGCCATGTTATAGTTTTTTATTTTACTAAGACAAGGGTGAATGCTGATTCAGGGCAGAGAGGGGAGTTAGAATAGCTTTGAAAGGGCAAATTCCCCTAAAAAAACAAAATGAGAGATGTTTGACATGGCCTCAAGTTGTGGCAGGGGAGGTTTAGCCTGGATATTGTGAAAATTTTCTTCACAGAAAAGATGGTCAGGCACTGGAAGAGGCTGCTCAGGGCAGTGGTGGCATCTGGAAGTGTTCAACAGGCATGTGGCACCTGGGGACATGGCTGAGTGCTGAACTCAGTGCTAATTCAGGTTAAGGGCTGAGCTCCATGATCTCAGAGTTCTTTTCCAACCTTAATGAGCCTATGATTTTATGCTGTGAGCTGCAAGTCCTGCTGGGGAATAAGAGCAGAAAAGGAGATGTGTGCTTATCCCTGAGGGGTTTTTAGATGTGCTGAGAGGCAGCAAAGGGGTGTCACAGAAATCAGTGACATCTGACATCTAATGTCCTGCTCCAGACACAGGCTGAGTGAGACTGGGACACCCAGGCTTCACCCACTGAATATCTAAGGCTTTTTTCATTATCACAGAGGAGTTCATTTTTTCATATTTTGCCTGCAATGGAAATTCCAGAAGAACATTTTCCCCCTGACTCGTACCTGCTGAAAGCAGAACTTGTCTCTCACCCTCAGCAAAAGAGGAATTACACACAAGGGATGCAATCTGCACAGCTCCAGCCTAAACTCTGCCGAGACTTTGTGGGATGGTCCTTCACAGCAAATCAAGCCATCCATCAGCTCCTTCCCAGTGCTGGAAATCTCAGCTGTAAGCACATCCCTGCCTGCCAGGGTGGGAATTCTGCAGGGAACCCACCAGGCTTGCACACTCCATCCAGGCAAAACCAGTGCCACCCTCCAAGCTAGAGCACGTGGCAGGCCAGGGGATTTGGGAGCCCAAGCAGCTGAGGAGGAATGTCCACAGGAATGCCATGCAGGAAAGTCACATTGTCCACACAACAATGCCTCTCCCAGAGGAGCCTGCTGACTTGTCTGCTGCAGGTTTAGGTAATAAATCTAGGGAGGCAACAGAAGCCCCATTTGTGATGTGACTGATAATCATGCCAGCAATTTTTGCACATTGCTTTGTTCCATTTTCCTTCCAAAGAATGATGGCTGTTTGTAAGACTTGCAGAAGTGTGTGATTTTTAGATGAAGCTGTGAGAAAGCAAGAGAAGGAAAGCACCCAAACAGCCTGGCTTAGACACGTGGGGCTGCTCCAGTGCTCCTCATGTACACATAACCAGATATTCCACTGGTCACAGGAGGGCTAACCACAAACCAGGACTGGAGAAGACAGCTGCCTACAGGCGTGTTACGAGATTTAAGTTCTCCTGGGAACTTATCCAAAAGCATTCAGAAGATAACTCGGAATTGTTTATATACTCAGAGAAAAGGGGCAAAACCCTGACTATTCAAAATAACTGAACCTGACAGACAAATGAGTGATTGTACCTCAGAGGATGTGCATGTCTGCTCTTCCTCTCATTGCTAAATCATGGGCTAATCTTCCCACAGTGTGAATATCTGTAACAAAACAATGCTCTTTGTCTACAAGAAATTGGCTCTGTTTCATCAACATGGGCTTAATCATAAATTCTCTCTGTGACAATACTGGCCCGGAGTGCCCAGAGCAGCTGTGGCTGCCCCTGGATCCCTGGAAGTGCCCCAGGCCAGGCTGGATGGGGCTTGGAGCAGCCTGGGACAGTGGGAGCTGTCCCTGCCCATGGCAGGGGGTGGAATGGGAAGAGGTTTAAAGGTTCTTTCTAAACCAAACTTTTTTTGATGCTATGACCTGCATTCCACTCCTTCCAATCCTGCCTGTGGACAGCCTTAGTCTCCCCAACAGAAAAAGAAACCTCCTTTCCACCTTTCATGCTGGGAACTACAACATAGGCAATCCAGGGCCACGTGTTTTTAACCCTTTGCACGCTTAAGGACACGCTACAAACACGGCAGGGTGAATTTCAAACACCCCAGGGTCAGCCCAGCTCCAGCCGTGTGGATTGTGGAAAGCCCAGAAAGAGTTTGCCGCCAGGGCCTGCAGAGCCTCTCAGTTAGCTGCCCCAGGTCTCTGAGGATGTCACATGAGAAGCAGAGCTCTGTGAGAGCAAAGCCAGCCTGCCCTGGCTGCCAAGAAGTGCCATTAATGCTCTCTCCATCCATCATGTCCACTCCCAACCAGCACAGTCCCTTCACCACCTGCTCTGCCTGATCCCAGCTTTAGTCCACCAGTGTTTTATCTGCCCTGCAGCCTGACCAAATGCCATTGTGCTGATGCCCTGGCTCCATCCCATCCCTCTGTGCTTTAAGGCAGTCTCTCCACAAAGGTCACAATCCATAAAGGAAAGGGGCTCAGGACTGGAGAGACATGACTGTATGGAAATGGCAGGCAGCAATATCTGCTGGGACAGCACCCAGGGAATGCCTGGAGCTCTGCCAGGGAGGTTTAGGTTGGATATCAGGGAAAGGCTCTTCCCCAGAGGGTGCTGGCCCTCCCCAGGTCCCCAGGGAAAGGGCACAGCCCTGAGGCTGCCAGAGCTCCAGGAGGGTTTGGACAATGCTCTCATTGTGGGTGGGATTGTTGGGGTGTCTGTGCAGGGCTGTGAGCTCTGTCATCCTGTGGGTCCCTCCCAGCACAGGATATTCCATAAAATATCCTCATGCAAGGGTCCCTCCGGCCCTCAGCTCCGTGGCTCTGCTGTCCCCTGACACTGCAGCATGTAGCATGCTGCAGTGGCCCAGGCCCACCTGCACCAGGCCCAGGCTGCCCCTCTCCTCCATCCCCCATTCCTACCACAATTCCTCAGCTTCTCTCACCCTGCCAGCCCTGTGTCAAGCATCTTCCCTCCTCTGGAGAAGCTTCCCATTCCAATCCTGCCTGGACAGGAACGCTGGGCTCCCAGCAAGACCCTGCCAGCGAGCCGGCAACGTGCACACGGGGCTGTGGGCGGGGAGCACCGAGGAATGTAAATTATCGATTGTGTGCTCCAACCCGCATGAGGGAGGGCTGATATGAACAATGCACTCCCCATAGCACCTCTCCTCCACCTTATCAGCCCCTGATCTTAATCCCAGGAGTCAATGCCGCCATCAATCACTGTTAATGAGAGCGAGCTCCCCTAGGCAGGGGCCTTATCTCGCTCTGCATCTCCAGAGCCACATGAGGTTATGTCATTCTTGCAATTAAGTAAAGGTTACACTGGCCTGAAAGGGTTAGCACTGGCTTTTTTGGGAACACTTCTGTGCTGTCAGAGATCAGAGGAAGCAAAAGTAAAAAAGGAAAGTTGTTTTCAAACTGAGAGTGGGTTTAGGTTAGATATTAGGAAAAAATTCTCCCTTGTGAGGGTGGTGTGGTACTGACACAGGGTGCCCAGAGAAGCTGCAGCCATCCCATCCCTGGGAGTGTCCAAGGCCAGGCTGGACAGGGCTTAGAACAACCTGGGATAGTGAAAGGTGTGCCTATCCATGGGAGGGAGGTTGAAAATAGGTGATCTTTAAGGTCCCTTCTAACCCAACCCATTCTATGATTCTGCACATTCCTTTACATGCTACAATTCACGTTACTTCAATTTTTGGTGCTTTCTGATCCAAAAACAGCACAGAAACAGCAGGTTTTGGACACTTTCATGTATTTTGCCACCTATTGCCACTAAATGTTCCATTCTCTACCAGAAAAGTTTTCTGTGGAG